>NC_140585.1:634692659-637092659 GCF_964204655.1 Triturus cristatus
ACGCGTTTTGGGACCCCCCTTTTTTCTCAGCCCCCGCTTGACGAATCCCCCCGAGACTTTCAGGGTAGGAGCGGAGCGCCCCATTAGTTTTGAAAATTTCGCGAGCATTCGTCGACCGGGGCCAAAGTTATTCCAAATAGAATGTTGCGGATTTCCTATGGAAACAGGGTCCTAACTATAACTACCTACTGGCGACCGCCAGTAGGTAATATATATATATATATATATGGAAAAAAGGGTCGCACTCCCGAATTCGGTGATTATGTTCTATTTTATTTTAATTTTGCAGGTATTCCCAAAGGCCACATCACTGGTGACATCTAATATTACATCACTGATCACATTATCCGGTGACAGAGTGTTTCTAAAAAGTTTAAGAATGTTAAGGATTATGTAACTTACCCTGTAAGCATCTGTTCTTGGTATGTACAGTTGTAGATTCAATTGCTTTGCATACGCCTGCTTGATATATTGTCATAATAACACAACTGATCCGCTAGATGCATCTATACAAATTATTATTTGTTATCTTTTGCATCTACACATCCATTCGATTACATCTTGCAGCAGTAGCTGCAAATCTTCAAAACAGACTTTCATCCCTATTCAAAGTTCCAGTAATTAAAGCCTTTATGGAAGGCCTCAAAAGAATAATACCATCTAGGGTACCACCTGCACCTGTCTGGAACCTTAACATTGTTTTCACAAGGCTTATGGGTCCACCTTTTTAACGTTTACACAACTGTGCATCACCATTTCTTTCATTACAGGTTGTTTTTCTCATTACTGTCACTTCACTAAGACGTGTTGGTGAGCTGCCGGCATTAACCTTCGAAGAACCCTTCTTTCAACTCCATAAAGATCGAGTGGTTCTTCGTACAAACCCTAAATTCCTTTTAAAAGTGGTCTCTGCTTTTCATATTAATCAATCAGTTGAGTTACCTGTGTTCTTCCCTCAACCGGATTCAGTAGCAAAAATAGCTCTACAGACACTATGTCAAAAGAGCACTATTATACTATATTGATAGGACAAAAATGGTGCGCATAACAAAACAACTTTTTGTTGCCTTTGACACACCTCATAAAGCTCTAAAGCTTGTATTTCTAGATGGATTGTTAAATGTATACAAACTTGTTATGTTAAAGCTAAAAGAACTTTAACTAGACCTTCTAGAGCACATTTTACTCACAAAATGTGAGCACCTATGGCCTTTTTATGCAACATTCCCATAGCTGATATATGTAAGGCAGCTATTCATGATCTACACCACGCACATTTACCAAACATTATTGTGTGGATGTGTTAGCACGTCAGCAAGCTAATGTAGGACAAGCAGTGCTAAAAAAAAAACATTTTCAAACAACTGCAACACCCACTGGTTATCCACTGCTTTGGGAGAATACTGCTATACAGTCTATGCATGCCTTACTTACCCTGTAAGCATCTGTTCTTGGCATGTAGAGCTTCACATGTGCCCTCCTCCTCCCCAGACACCTATGGCTGTTGCAGTTCTTACATAGGCATGGACATCTCTATACTACAATGCATTCTCACCCTCGTGCGGGAAAACAATCTAAAAATGGAGTCGAAGCCCATGCCCATTATCACCACAAGGAGGAGTCACCTTACCTCGTGACTGGAAAAGACTTCTTCGAAGAATAACAACTTGCAAACATCCGGCTCAACACTAGATGGCAGGAGCATGCAAAGCATGTGTATCTACAGCACCCATGCCTCAAACATCTATCTATCTATCTATCTATCTATCTATCTATCTATCTATCTATATATATATATATATATATATATACACACACACACACACACACACACACACACACACACACACACACCAAGGTGTTTTAATGAATCAGTGGGGGTATGAGTGCCCGTTTGGATGATTTAGGAGGTGCGTGACTGACTGCATAAGTGAGTGATTATACATGTCTCAGTGAATGTATGGGTGAGTGACTAATTTGAGTGAATGTCTGTATCAGTCTGTCAGTTGATGTGTAAGTGGCTGCATGGATTGTTGAGTAGGTACATTAGTGGCTGTATGGGTTATTGATTAGCTGTCGGAGTACGTGTAAGGGTGCCCGAGTGTCTGTGTGGGTGGATGACGGTGTGTGCGACTCCCTGCATGGATGAGTGAGTGGGTGAATCAGTGGCTGTATGGGTCTGTGAGTGCATCTGAGGGGCTGTGTGAGCGAGTGTGCGTATGGCTGTATCGGTCAGTGAATGGATGTGTCAGTTCTACATAGATGAGTAACTGCATATGTGAAAGACAGTATAGAAGAGTGTTTGAGTATATGAGTGACTATCTGTGAGTAAGTGATTGTGAGAGTGTCTGTATGGGTGAGTGTGTGCTTGTGTCAGTGACTGTATAGGTGAGTGAATATGTGTTAGTATTTGTATGAATAAGTGAGTGAGTGTGTATAACTGTACATGAGAATATTGGTGTGGAAGTTGGAGTGGGTGTATGAAAGGTTATATAGGGGTGCGAATAGGTGCGTGAGATTTTGTGGATGATGCCATCAGTGATGTCAATGACCATGTCATGAGTGATGTAATACGTGAGGTCATAAGCAGTGACGTGCTGGAACGTGAGTTACAGTTAGCTCAGCTAACCAGAACTGCTAAATTTCTCTGGTTTTGTACGAGTGAAATATCAGCCTAATTATAACGCCCCTGTAACCTTTGGTTTTTTCATTGAATTGCTAAGGTATTTTTAATTCTATTTCCTAACTATAACGCCCCTGTAACCTTTGATTTTTTCAGTGAATTTATTAGGTTTTTCAATTTCTATTTCCCAATTATAACGTCTATGTAACCTATGATTTATTTATTGAATTTTTAAGGTTTTTAAAATTATATTTTCCATGTAAAAAGGCTCTATGAGGAGTATTTTTATAGGCTTTCATTTTTCCTTTACATTTTTTACGTTCGCGACGCCGACGCCATACCCGCAGACACGTGGCGAAAACGGAAAACAAAAGCAGACATTCAATGACACGAAAACATCCAAAATAATATGTAAAAAAATCCATTCTGAACATTGCCCTGCACATATTACTGTATACATAGTTCTTCCAAATCATGTTTCAAACTCCTATTTTTCTACTAAGTTTCTTTAAAAACCATCTTTCAGACCTATTTTTGTTTTATTCGGGACTTCGCGATGACGTCGTTAACTCCGACTACCGTGCCGTTTTCATAAAGTGATAACACATGTATGCACATGTATTACTGTACATTTCAAACTCATAGTGTCCTACTGTATCTCTAGAACAACCATCTCTAAGACCTATGTTACGTTTTCGTGGTGACTCCGGAGACGGCAATGACATCAGTAATCTCGATTTCTCTGGGCACGTCACGAAAGCGTAAAACAAAAGCAGACGTTCAATGGCCACAAACCCATCCAAAAATAATCTGGAAAAAAAATCCATTCTGAACATAGCACTATTTTCCGTTTTCTCGGTTATTTGGGACGTCACGGTGACGTCGTTAACCCAAACAATCCCATCTTTTCCATGAATTCTAAAATACATATATACACACATACTACAGTATTTTACACACTAGGGGCTTCTTACAGCATTCTCTAAACTCATGTTTTTCTAGAGAGTTTCTATGAAAACCATCTCTAAAAACCATTTTATATTTATTGTGGTGACTCCAGAGATCGCGATGACGTCAGTAATCACGATCCCCCGGACACGTCACGATAACTGAAAACAAACCAGGAATCCAATAGCCACCACCACATTCAAAATGTGCTAATTATATAATTTATTCTAACCATCACAGTAGATAACTCAATATCTAAATAACTCTATATAAACGTTTATCAGAATCTCAATATCTCTAATGAATCACTGATTTTTTTATATTTCCACCAATATTCACGACGATGTCGATAGTCGCGATGTCCCCGTGATGGTACCAAGAGTCTGCACTAGCAGGCGCGGTGTAGTCGAGAATATCTTGTGCGGTTAAAAAAAAAAAAAACACAATTTGGGACACTTCCTAAAAGCAGAAAGAACAGTAAAGTGAATAAATATCAACCATGAAGCATTTAGATGCATATTGTAAAGGCCCCTTAGTCAGGATCCAGCAGTGACCCTTCTTCCTGGTCCAAGCTCGAATTGCTGCTCTCTCATTCCTCTCCATCATCTCTTGACCCCATGGAACGTGTCTCAATCCTTTCAACGATTCTTCGCCATTTTTGTTGTGGCGCTCCTGCTAGTCGATGCATGAGCTATGGGGTTGCATTGGGTGCAGGCCCGCAGTTTCAACTCCTTCCTTTACACAACCTAGGCACAGGCAGACTCTGGAGTGCCTTGAAGTTAAATATTAACTTGAGTGTGAACAGTAAAGGAGAACGTACTGGAGCTCCATTTCTCTCATTTTGTGCTTTACCTCCTCAAGGGTCTTCCCATTGTTTTTATATCAGTTCGGTAGAACGTGAAAAGAACATGATCTGGGATGATTCAAAATGTATCTCTCTTCTCCCTGGCCATCTTTAGGGTTGTGTCTCTGTACCTTTATTTGAGGTTTCTGGCATCTAATAGTTGTGGAAGACTTCAAGTTATGGCCTTTGTGATAGAGCTCTGTGGTCCTTGCAATCACAAAACAGGCAGAAAGGTCTTCACCAGGGATCGGGTATCCGGATTCAGTCCTCCAAGAACTTCTCTGGGTGTTCACCCTCAATTCCCTCTCACATATCCACAATCCACAGGTTATTTCTGTGTGCTTGGCCGTCTGTCGCCCCCATTCCAGAGAGTGGAACAAAGCCACAATTCGCTCAACTATGGTCTGCATTAATTTCACCTCGCCCTCTCGCTCTACAACACTACCCTCAACCTCCGTCACCCAGTCAACTTCATTTCGGAGGTCTTGTCTTTGGAAGGCCATATCTATCTCCACTTCCCTGATGATGTTTGCTACGGCAGTTCTGGTGCCATTAACCAAACTATGTGAACACCCGCATTAGCCCTTCATCAATAAATGAGATCGCAATACAATGGCATGAGTAGGGGGGGTCAAGCACACATCCAGACATCACTGTAAGTCCAAGAGATGTGATTCGGATACAGGTTCCAACCATCATCACCAATGAACAACTCTTTCACCCCTGTTTACACCACAGACACCCGCTTCAGGAAGGCTACCCCAATAGGGTATCACAGGGGGCTTTCAGTGCTTCCCTGCTTTCCAGAGCAACTACATTCTTATCCCAATTATCACTGTCCTGCCTTAAAACTCCTGCCAAATGTAAGGTGATGGCCAGGGGTCACTAACCTAGATTTTATTGTTATGGCCAACACCTTTTATTTAAATGATTGGACTGAAAGGAGAGCGAAGTTTGACAAAGCACACTAGTATGAACACAAATATTTTTATTCAGAATAAGTAGTGAAAGGTTCATGAAAAGAATAAAGAGAATCAAACAATCATTTTGATTTTCTTAGGGAAAGGTTATAGAGACTCTGCCTTACATGTACATCTAAACAATGAATCCATAGCTTTCCACATAGCCTAATTTTTTCTTTTTTTCTTTTAAATGTCTGCAGTTGTCTAAAACTTTAAATCTGTAAAAACGACAATGCTAACTCAATTGCAAAGTCTGTCGACGGTACAAGGTCTGCATCTTTGCTGCTCGCAAAACTAGTAAATCCTAGAACTCACAAAAAGAGACACTGTTTAACAACAGTAGCCAAGACAGTCACCTTAACTGTGTTGCAAATAGCACAGACAAGTTATAAATTCAACAGCATTTTAGTAAGGGGAATCATACATACAAGAACATTGCTTTTAAGGGGAAAGGCACAGTTTAATTGAAAAGAAGCAATACTTACTTTGAAAGAAACTGTACAACAGCCCAAACACCACCATACATTAGCCCTTTAATGAGCCAGGAATCAATGTCAAGGTCTGCTATGAAACCAACCAACCAAATGACCAGGAAAGGAGTACCCAACATCACTTTCTGTCGGAATTCCTGATGAAAGAAATTGTACTTCATTAACTTTTCATTCTTTACACTGGATGAATTCACCAAATCGTTTCTACAATCCTTTTATTTCCTGCATCTATTCAGGCTGGAGCCTGTTACTAAATTGGGATCCACTTTATTTAAAACATTTTCCGATAACCAATATTGATTTTTTAACTATAAATATCACCACAGTATATGGGGAAATCAACAAGTTAAGATCACAGACTAAACATAACAGCAAACCTATAAATTCTCTACCTTGAGTTTTCTCTTTACTGGCCTACATAGGCAGAACCCCCAAACCTTTAACATATAATAAAAGGAAAAAAGATGAAAAATAAATCCACAGCACACACAAATGTATTCTCACTACCATGAACTTTAATATGATGCTCTACACTGTGATCAAACTTAGGCTTCCTTTTTTGAACAGTGGGAGGATTTAGAAATTTGCCTGACCACGATAATTTTTTCTATCTGAAGTTAAGACAAGACCATCACACCTATTAAGTCTACCTTCTTTTTTTTTTTTATTTCTTTGTATATATGCTAAGCCATTTATGCCTAAACAATGATAGTAGGTGCAAGTCTCATCTATACAAACTCCTACTGGATGTATGCCCTGTGTCCCAGCATGGAAAATGCCTGTAAATAGGGAGGCTATGCCCCAAAAGCAACTAAGATTACGTGGTAGTTGCCTTAACTTAGAAAAGTGGATAGTGGACTGATATTTACAGATAGCTGGCCCTCAATGGTGTGCTCTAGCCATACTTTCAACCCAAAATACATAAACTATAAGAAACCTGAAGCGTTAGCCTATTGAAATGTGGGAGAAATGCTGCAGAGTCACACATGTCATTTTGTCAAATGCCCCTCCAAGCAATTAAATCATCTTAAAAATCCGAGAACTTAAACATTAAAAATGTGCGCTTTGGTATGATAGAGTTAGCTCCTAACGGATTTCCATCATTAGAGTGCATGGTTTTTCATCACTTAGGTGGCACTCAAGGTGACTTCTAAAAATTTTCCTCCAAAGAACTCTGCTGTCTGTAATAAAGCAATGTTTCCCCAAAAACATATGAAGGCGTGCTTACATTGTAAGACATGCCATATTACTGCTGATGGTTCGTGTACCCCTACCTCCCAAACCATCCCCATGAAATATACCCTAATGAGCACACAATCACAAAGAACATACTATACAATCTATCTACAACCAAAAGTAAAAAGTAGCACACACTTTGATATGCATTGGACAATCAGACAGCATAGCAGCTATGTTCACCTCAATTAACTCCACAGGCTATTATGTGGACCAGACCAAAAAGAAAAGAGAAATTGTAACCACCCTACCATCTCTCAGTGGGGCAGAAAATATATACTTAAGGAGCTTAGAAGCTTAGAAGACCAGTACTTACAATTGCATTATTAGCAGTGCCACCAAATTAAAAATGCCAAAATAGAAACACAGATTACCTATCCCAAATTCTAAATTATACAAATGTATTTTTCTGGCTAGGAAAGAAGTTTCAGTATTCAAACTCTTTTAGTCGCTAACATCCCATTTTATCTGGCAGAAGAAACATTGCTTCCCTAATATGATGAGAAAAAAAATATGAGAAAAAAATATACACAAAATCTTACAATGAGGGAGTGGGGATACTCGAGATCAAACAATTCTAGTATAAATAATGCTTTCCCAATAAATTCACAGAAACGTAGTATAGTAATTAGGATTAACAATAGTCAACCATAAAAAAAGAAAGAAAAATACAACCCAACTAAAATATACCATACAAAGTCTGGTGGTTTTGGACAAAACGAAAAAATATTCAGAAGCCACCAGTTAAGACCTCTTTTAGTATAGTGATCTTTCACTCTGTTCTAACAATACAGTATCTTATTAGTTAATGTAGTCTACCTGTGGTAATGTGAGTAATAGTCTATAAAACATTTAATGACTAATGTACAGAAAAGGTTCTTTATGTGGAAACCATTAACATAAAAGAGAAGCTTAAAGGAAAAGTTTGCTTAAAACACTAAAATATGTTTTTGTTAAAAGTAATAATTATTCACCTTATCAGCCTTTAACTTCTTGAGAAATGATGGATTATCATATCCTTTTGCTTGCCTTGCTTCCTGCAAATGGTTGATCATCCAAACATTTTTTCTCTGCTTTGCTAAATCAAGGGGCGATTCACTCTGCCAAAGAGCAAAACAAGAGCATTCATCACGTTCAATAAAAACACATCGTAAAACAGTGGTCCAGAACATGTTGCTCTTGGCACCCTAAAATGTGTTTTTTCCTGTGAATTTACGGAAAACAGCAAAATGTAATAGCCAACATAATATGGAAATTAAAAATGAAAATTTCAAAATGTGCGGACATGACAATCGTGGGAATTGGGTACTTAAAACAAAAGAGGCAAAATCTATCTGGGCAATTCTGGATATCTACATGCCGTTACAGGGGCCCTATGGAAACATGTAACATGCTTCTGAGGCAGATGCAATTACAATGCAAAACAATGTTCTACTTCAGGCAGTAGTGAGTTTGGAAGGCGTGCATAGTATTACGGAAGTTTTCAAAGGAGAATATGCCAACACACGTATCATGAAAACTGGAATCCTGAAAGCTGTATCAACACTGATTAAGAGGCCCAGATTTCTAACAATTTGAAAGTACTTAACCTACTTGTGCAATGATTTGTATTTTTAGTATTTCTAGAGTGCATTAGAGCAAAAGGCATCAAAGCGCTAAGGAAGGAAGAGAAGAAAGTGAACAGTGACAATCCGAAGCAGGGAAAGGCCCTCTATATCACCACCCAGACTGAAGCCTAATCCGAAAAAAGCCACGTTTTAACTTGCTTCCGAAACAACAGGTGTGAATGTAGGCTTTTGATATGTCCAGGAAAGGAGTTCCATAGCCTGAAGGCCGCCACTGTAAAAGCGCGTCCCTCACCACCCAACCTGGCTTTCTTACATCGCGGAAACGACACTTTACACACATAACGTCCAGCTGTACTCAAAGGTCTCCCAGGGAGATACCAATTCAGGGCTGTCCTAAGATAGCTAGAACCCTCCAAGTGGAGGGAATTATGTGTCAAGCAAAGCGCTTTAAAGGACACCCGCTGCTTACAAGGCAGCCAATGAGGAGATCTCAATCCTTCCCTAACAGAGGAGTGTTTGGGTACTCCCAGGACCAAGCATACGGCCGCATTCTGAATGGTTTGGGGGCTTGTTTAATGAGAGTTGATTGACGTTAAGATACAGGCCATTACAGTAGTCTAAGTGGGAGATGATGAGTGCAATGACCACTGACACCCTGAGCTCTTTTGGAAGAAGAGGCAGTATTTTCTTCAAGACCCCCAATCATCCAAAGGCAAGAAGCTAACTGTTCCATTGACCTGGGTGTCGAAGTCAAGGTGTTATCAAAAATCATTCCCAGGTTTTACGCCGCTGTCACTGGAACACATAAAGTAACCCACGTTTCCAGACACCAGCGGGGAGTCCAGATGGAACTGTCCACTCTAAACACCACAATCTAGGTTTTCTCCCCATTTATTTTGAACCAGTTCTCCCTCATCCACCTGCTAATCTCCTGCATACAAGCCCGAAACCTGTTCACTATCTTTTTCCAGCCATCGGAGATGGGAACGATGATCTGGTTGTCGTCCGCAGAGGACGACACCTGGAAACCGTAGGAGCGTACTAGTTTCGCCAGAGGTGCGAAATACAAGTTAAATAAGGTAGGGTTTCGAGATGACCCTTATGGACCCCACGTGGAAGCTGAAAGGATGCTGCTATGAAATCTTCACAACTGACTGTGATTGTTATATCACACAGGAAGGACTCCAACAACTTAAGAGCCACATCCTTCAGCCTAGACTGCCGAAGTCTTTGCACAAACACTGATGGAGATATGGTGTCATAGGTTGCTGACTGGTCTAGCAAAACCAGGATAGCCACATATTCCCCATGAGGATTTATATATGCATGAATCTAAGGGCACTGACTTCATACAGGGAATAACTCATTAATTATTATTACCCTTAGAGACTTGTTGCCAATGCTCTGTTTTATTATACAGTACTGACCATGTTGTGATTGGTTTATTGTTTATACTTCTGGTAATTCTTATGCACTCTATGAAAAACATAGGTTTGTGGCACCCTTGCTTGCCATAGCAGTTCTTCTTGGTAGTTTGCTAAGCTGCTGAATTTGCAATCAGAGGAACTGGGTTAATATCCCAATTCCAGCATTTGGCTGGAAGTCACAATATGCGATACTGGTTTACCAATAGTGATAATTGGCAAATCACATAGAGCCCGATTAAGATCTTGGCAGATGGGTTACACTGCCAAAACAGTGACAGATATCCCGTCTGCTGAAATATAAATCCCATAGGATATAATGGGATTTATATTACGGTCGACGGGTTATCCGTCACCGTTGTGATGGAGTAACCCGTCCACCAAGATCTAAATTGGGCCATTTATCTCAATTTTGCCTAAAAGTTCAAATACATGTGAAATTTAATTCACTAAAATGTTATATCACTATGAAATTCAAAGGCACTCTGTTTCTAGCCAGCTACATTTGCACAATGTAAAAGTAAACAAAACATTCAAATTTTATGTTTTCACAAATTTACTTTAAATGTGATACTGAGTTACCCAAACATGTATTGGAGAACACCAAACATTGTTTGTGTACCAGTATTTAATGCTTTGCATAATTTACCATAATGACTGGTCACCTAAAAAGCATAATTAGTAGTTACATTTTGTGAGAAAGTGGCTCTGTATATACTGTTCCAAAATAGGTACAGAGTCCACAGTCCCCAGAGGTTTGACAGAGGTTAAAGTTAGATATAACCTTACTCTCTAAAGTGGTAGCTTGGTCGAGCACTAAGGCAGTATCAGAGGACAGTGTAAAGTATTTGTTGCACACACTCAGTCAGCAAATGGTCTCACACACTCAATAACTGAACTCTAGGCCAATGGTTTATATACAAAATATATGGTTGTTTTATTTTAGAACCAACAATAGTTCTCAAAATATACTTTCTCAAAATGAGATGTTTTAGTTAAATACTTTTGCAAAATGCAGCTGATTTTTGTAGGTAATATTTACAGGTTGTTGCAATAGGCAACACAATTTCAAACACAATAATACATTGAGCTCAAGTTATGTGCACTTAATTACTTTCAGGATTACTTTTCTAACTCCAGGACTGGATCCTAGATTCAGTCCTAGGACAGTTCTTGGAAACAAGTGAGTAAATTCTATTTAAGTTACTGTTGTGATTTTTAAACAATATTTTGCTATTTTAAAAGTTGACACTTGTTCAAATTATCAATGTTATCCTATGGAAGGAAATTCACTTAGCAGGTAAGTGGGGTTATGAGTACTTTTTCTAGGTCAGTGTTGGATCCTAGATCCAGCACTAGGGTACCACCTGTAAGCAGTTGAGAAACTGTGTTTAAGTTATACAGGCAATTTTTAAAGAATATTTATAAGTTTGCAAAATCGACACTTAGAAGAAATTTCAGAAAAGCAGACAATGGTTTCCTATGGGTGAAAATTCAAGTTACGGGTAAAGTATGTTCTCAATACTTTTGTAATCCAGTGCTGGGCTCCTAGGCTCAGCACTGGGGCATCAATCTAAAACAGGTAAGTAATAACGTTTACACAGTTGGTAAGATTTTTGGAGAATATTTGTACTTTGCAAAAATCGACACTTAGAAGAAAAAATGGTTTCCTTTTTTTTTTTTTTTTTTAATTTTATTAGTTTATGCACATGCAAAATTTAGGCAATATGTACATCTCCAGTAGTAAAACAGGAAACGGCCAAGCACAACAGCAATGCAAAATAAAATTAAGAAACAGAAGAATTATATAACCCAAAAGGCAAAAAAATATATAAAAAAGATAAAGATCAAATCTATATACAATCGCTTCTAACCATTTAGTGATCGGGGACCAGATTTTTTGGCCCCAAATTTGTTTCTTAAAGCCACGTCTTTTGTAAACAGAAAGTTCTAAATTATATAGCCGAAGTAATCTTAATCTCCTATTGCAAAAAGTAGGAGCATCAGCGTTAATCCAGTGAGTGGTTCTACAAAGTCTCGTAATAAACATGATGATAAAAAGAAAGCTGGCTTCGGCACTTTCACGGAATATTCTTTCCGTCTCCCCCTCAACCCCAAAAATTACCAGCTCAGGAGTAAGTGTAACACGGGTTGATAGAATTAGGTTTAGAAAGTAATTTATATCTTGAAAAAAGTTTCTTAAACCTGGACACGAAAAAAACATATGTATTGAATCAGCCCCATATAATCCACACCTATCGCAAGAATTACAACAGTTCCCCTGAAAATGAGCCCATTTGGAAATTTTGGCAGGGGAATAATACAGATCAAAAACCGACATGAAATGTTGCGATTTCAAACTACCAGACAAAACAACTGAGTTTGCCAGTTCTAATGATTTAACCAGATTTATGCCACCTTTATCTAGTTTCCTTTCCCACCGAGCACATTGCGATATTAAATCATCGGGAAACTCCGTCAACAAAGTCTGATATATTACCCCAATACATGATTGTCGTAGCAGCGTTTCAATTATGTTAATAGGATCTAAATTCCCCTGACCCATTTGTAATTTAGAGCCAAGAAAACTCTGAATTCGTAGAAATTTGAAGAAATCACATTTAGGGAGGCCAAATCCCTTCTGTAAAAGTGTGAATGGCTTCATGCTACCTTCTTGACTTAAATCACCAATAACCGTGATCCCTAAATCAGCCCATCTAAACGTAATCCTATCCTGGAATATGGATGGTAATAGGCCATATGCTGAAAGGGGGGTGTTTAAATTGATATTTGATATTTTAAATTGCTTGCGAATTTTCTTACATACAGAGTATGCAGATGTAATCATTTTAAATCTAGTTTTCTTATAGTAGCTGGGTTCCAGAAACTTAACTAGCCTTTGTCGAGCATGTTCACCTAAAAGCATCTCATAAATTGTAGGGTTAGTAGCATCTGATCTAACTGTTTTGGCAGTCACAAGTATCTCCATATCTGCAATAAAGCAGCCAAATTATATAATAAGAAATTCAGCATACCCCAACCTCCCCCTTAATCTTGGGAGAATCATCCATTTTATTGCTCTTCTAGGCCATAGGTAGCTCCATAAGAACCGAAAACGGATCTGATCAATTTTAGAATAAAGAGAGGGTGGAAAAATTAATGGAATAGTTCGAAAAAAATATAAGAATTTGGGAAAAATAGACATTTTATTAACATTACATCGGCCATATAGTGATAAGTGAAGATGGTCTACCCTTTCCAGAAAAGTGCTAATAGTATGAATGATAAGTAATATATTAAGTTCAGGAATGCGTTCTACATCCGGTGTTATTTTGACCCCCAAATACGTAGCCTCTGGAGTTGTAATATCTAGGGGGGCGGGATTTATCTGAATGTAGACATTGCGTTTTGTCCACGTTCAATTTATATCCGGAGAAATCACCAAACCGTTTTGCACAGATATCCACAGCAGGGAGAGCGAGCCTTAAATTGCTGGTAAAGATCGCTGTTGTCGGCATAAGCCATTGTTTTATATGAGATATTTTTCACAATTACGGGCTCGATATTCGTTTCCCTTTCGAGTTTTTCTAAAAAGGGATCAATATTAAGCAAAAATAATAATGGAGAACAGGGGCAACCCTGTCTGGTGCCCCTGGAAATACTGAGTGTTTGTGAGTTTTGTCCAGATATGCGAATAACTGCTTCCGGTGATGTATATAAGGCTTAAATGGCTTGGATAAATTCAGGGGAAAATCCCTTCCAGTGCAGAACAGACCACAGGAACCGCCAGGAGACCTTGTCAAACGCTTTTTCTGCGTCTAACAGGATCATCCCAAGCAGAGATCCCGTGGCCTGCGCCCAATCAAAAAGGGCAATTGCTCTCTTAATATGGTCCGTGGTATCTCTTCCCGGGATGAACCCGTGTTGTCTAAGAGATACTAAAGGAGTTAGAGCAGTGCAGAACCTAGAAGCAATTAGTTTTGCATATATCTTGCCATCAGCTGTAATGAGTCTGATCGGCCGGTAAGAGCCTGGATTAAGCTCCGGTTTTCCCTTTTTCTTAAACACTATGATCGTAGTCTTTTGCCAAGATTTGGGAGTCAGTTCCCGTTGAGCTAGCTGAAACAACGAAATTAAAATAGGTTTCAGCATTTGCCGAAATATCCTGAAGAACTCAAGGGGGATTCCGTCTGGCTCAACTGCTTTGCCAGATGCTAGAGATAAGATTGCGGCCTAAATTTCATCCCATGTAATTGGGGAATTTAGAATCTCATTTTGTTCCACAGTAACTTTACGCGTGGTTATTCCAAAAATTTGAAAATCCCATAATACGGTCAACGGCAGCTTCTTCTTCGGCCGTATAGAGTTGACTATAAAAATTATGAAATACTTTTAGTATTCCTTGCGGGGTATCCACAATTTGATCCTGCTTATCCTTTATCCTACTGATACCATTAGTCACAGCTCTTTGTTTAATGTGTTTAGCCAGAAGTTTCCCTGTTTGCTACCCAAATTCGAAAATATCGGACCGGTATTGTATATATTTGGAAGCAAGCACTTCAGCATAATGTAAATGTATTTTGGATTTGATAGCAGAGATTACATTTAAGCATTCATCAATATTTTGAGCAGTACTAATCTCTCTAATAAGCTCTACCTCTGCTGCTGTCAGTTCATCAATCCAAGATTTAATCAAATCTTTGGTCTTTTTCTGGAGATATAATGAAAAGCTGAGTGTTTCCCCGCGTAAAGCGGCTTTAAATGCATCCCATACAGTGGTTTCGGGGGCAGTGCCTTTATTAATATTAAAAAATTCAGAAATCCATTTAATATGTTGGCAATAAGCCTCTTCCAGTAGGAGTTTTTTGTCAAATGTCACTGCATTTAAATTCCTAGGGAGTCCATATAATGGCATCTCAATAATTAATGGATTATGATCAGAGATCAGTCTTGGATATAAGTTAATGTTAACTTTATCTGCTAACTGTTGTGAGCAAAAAAAATAATCAAGCCGTACTAGTTTATGTGGTGCAGACAAAATAGTATATCCGGGCTCTCTGGGTCTATTTCGGTGCCATATATCCACTAAGTCATACTCCGTAGCTAGGCCCTGTAGAGCCTTAAACGTCTTATTCTTACGGCCAGAATAAGGCATGCCACCAGCTAAATTAAAGTTGTGCTCTAAATGAATATTAAAATTGCTGCAAATAACCAAAGGGGATGGCCAAGAGGCTAATTCAACATTAATATTGTTCAGAATTTCTGGATCGTCTGAATTGGAGCCATATATAGAGCAAATTGTGAAAAGAAAGCCGTGAATATCTACAACAAGGATCACCCAGCGTCCTAGTTGATCCTCTTTCTTACGCCTGCAAACAATAGTCCCACGTTTCGCTAAAATTGCTACCCCACGAGTGATGGTACCTTGATGTGTACAATCAAATAGATCAAGGCCCAGATCTCTGAGCCAATTGCGATTGCACCAAGAGATATGGGTTTCTTGAACACAGAGTATTTCTATTTGTAACTGCTTAATTACTTTAATGGTCATTAAGCCCACAGATATTAATGGTACAAATAGAAAATGTATCCCTAGCCATTCTCAATATGAAGTGGCTGAATATCCACTTGGCCTAAAGCAAAGTTACCATGAAAATTTTTGAGCATTGCTGAATTCATCATTATAATAGTTGTTTCTCTATTCAGGTAAAGATATACATACAAATTGGATAGATTAAATAGATTAAACATGCCATGTGCTCCCCTTTCCTCACCCCCAACCGATGTGCCCCACCCTCCCAAAAGCTCCCACCCCCTTCCCTCTCCCCAATTCACGAGGCATAGGGAACCCAGTCCCTGGTGATGTCAAGCGAGACTCAAACCCAACCAGCGTAACCCCCCCCTCACTGAACTAAGACTAAGCCGTTGCTGTTACTGATGAATACCCCTAGCAGAGCTAAATAGAGGACAAAAATTCTTGAGCTTGAATCTCAGACAAATAAAAAGTGAGTTTGCCCTTGAAAAATCACTTTCAGCTTTGCAGGGCTTAGAAGAAAAACCTGAGCCCCTTTAACTTGAAAAGCAGGTATCAATTGGCGCAAGAGCCGTCTTTTCTCTACGGTAGCCTGACAAAAGTCAGGTCGGACAAAAAAAATCACACCCCTTGGCCTTGCGCTTTTTATCGGGTCTAGCAAGATCATATAGAGCTTCTCTAGATAGAAAATTATTAAGTGAAATAAGAATCGCACGAGGTCTTTGTTCAGTTGATACACCGGTTTTCTTGCGGACATTAAAGGGGAAGCGATGGGCCCTTTGAATTTGTGTTTGCCATTCCCAATGTTGAAGTTCAGGAAATGCTTCGGCGAAGAGTTCCTCCACAAATTGCCGGACATCACCACCTTCTTTCCCCCCGGGAATACCAAGAACGTGGAGATTATTCCGCCTAGCACGATTTTCAATATCTGTCTATTTCCACACAGTATCATCCTTACTAGATTTAATAGTTTCTGGGATCTCATTGCTGTTCAAGCTTGGTGAAAAAGAATGATCCCATGTCATTGAACCAGCTGCCCCCTTGGATTGATTCACTGATGCCTCATTCTCCTCCTCCCAGTGTAAGCTATTACAGTCACTTTCATCGGCAATTGAGTCATTGACTGAATGTTCATCACCGGAAGAGTGGGAGTAATCAGAAAGGGAGTAAAATCAGACAGTTTTCAGAGAGGACTACAGGTCCCATAATGCACTTGGTTTGGCGTGCTAGAGTGTTTGTACAGTTGTTGTCAGCTTGGGAATCTCTGTAAGCAGGCTCTGACACCCCCATGCCCACAGCTGTAGTCAGTTCACCGATATCGTGCTTCAGGGATTCCACAGTCACCTCAGGTGCCGGTAGATCAGCTGGCAAAGTTACAGAAGTTTGCAGCGTCATCTGAGGTGAAATCGGTACTGCAGCAGTGGATATTAATGATGGCATGTCGGTGGACATTATTGATGGCATATCGAATTTCCCTTTCTCATTGCGCTTGGATATTGTCACTCTGTGTTGTCTCTGTGCGCTTTAAACAGGGCGGGAACAGTTTTAGCGCAGTTCTTGCTTTGTTCCCCAGCCCACGAGGGACCCCCCGCGGGAGTACTTACAGAGCAGCGTTTATTTGTTTCAGGATTCGTCTTGGCATCCAGAACAGGAACAGATTGCAGTTGTTGACCGCCTACGGAGTTGCCTGGGAGGCCACGGTTCTTTGCTCCTTTCGTCCCGGTCTTCGGCGGCATCCTTTCAGGCAAGTACACACTGCGCGCAGACAGGGAGACAGCACTGAAGGCTTTCCACGGCACCAGCTGGCACGGCAGCGGCACCCCCCAGAACCAAGACCAGGATCGCCAAATCATCCGTAGGAGCACAAGAGATATTGTTCAGGGGTTTAAGGGTCAGGAGAGGAATTTTACATCTGGAGGAGGTAAACGAGTCAGCTCACACAGCCACAGCAGCGGCCGCCATCTTGCCCCCTGGTTAGAAGAAATTTCACAGAAAAACAGTGAATGGTTTCCTATGGGAGAAAATTGAGTTAGTGGTAAGTACGGTTGTAAGTACTCTTCAGGGTCAGTGCTGGGCACAAAGATCCAGCACTGGGATCTCTCCTAATAGTAGGTGAGTATTTCCGTTTTCGTTACTCGGTTGATTTTAGGTGAATATTTTAAAGTTTAGAAACTCCACAATAAGAAGAAATTTCAGAAGAAACCACTCAATGTTACCCTATGGAAGGAAATTGGGTTATCGGCTTTTGGGTAAGTACTTGACTGGCAGAGTTAAGGTTCTGGGCACAGACTCAGGGGTCTCCCAGGGTCAGGTAAGTACAGTTGTTACACCCTCAGCGGCACAGGGGCAGCCGGGTGCAGAGTGAGTTAGGCCCAATGTTATCCTATGGGAGGCAGGGGGGCCTTGGTTGGTGGCTGCTGACTAGCAGGCCACGTGGCTGTGGAAGCTGGGCTCCGCGTCACTTGCTCAGGGCAAATGGGGAAGTAGGTAGGAGTAGAAGTTACACTGCCAGGGCCACTCGGGCAGCTGGGTGCAGGGTGCTTTTCAGCATTCGGGCGCTCAATGGATTTCAATGGGAAAGCTCCTGGATGAACAAAGGCTGCAAGCTCAAGGACGAAGATACTTCATGTGCCACCACCACTTCGAGAGGAAAGTTGGGTAGTTGGAGGATAGGAAGGTACCCAGGAGTTTGGCACTGGGGACAGCAGGGCTCTGGGTGCAGGGGTGCCTTTTGGTGTCGGGAAATCTTACCCTCTGTTGATCGTGGTTGGGGGGGTACCTGGTTTTGAGGCTGCAGGCGTCGTCAGGAGCATCAAGGTGAATCCTTGGGTGCCGGATTTGGGGTCTTTTTTCACTCCGGCACAGGCCAGGCTTGGCGGGTGCAGAGTGTGCAGGGTTTGTGGTTCCGGGCTGATGCCAGGAGTTAGAAACTTGCTTTGAGCAGAGCTTCTGCTCATGGGAGTCCCAGATTGCCAGAGTCACAAGGTAGCCAGGTCCTCCGGGGTTTGTGAGGTTGCTGGCCACAAGAGGTGCCGGGATTTAGCAGGAGCAGGTTCGAGGGTAGACAGGCCGGTAGGGCTGGGGCCAAAGCAGTTGGTGTCTTCCTCTTCTTAGCAGCTGCACAGAAGGTATTCTTTTTTCTTGCGCTTCTTTGCTTTTTCGGAATCTGGAATTTGAGGAAGGAAGGTTCAGGGTGCCTCTAAATACTAGATTTAGGGGCGTTACAGGTAGGCAAAGGGCAGGGACCAATGGGTCCCTGCCCTGGGGTGGGTACACCGCCTATCCTGCCACTCTCCTGTGGGAGGGGGGCAGTAGCCTAGTCCTGATTGGGTAGGGCTTCCCATCTTCAAGATGGCGAGAGCCCGGAGATGTGCTTCACCTCGCCTCCCTCACCTGAGGAGTGGGGTTGGCAGAGGGTGGCACATCCCCTTACTTGGGGTTTCCGGCCAGTCTTCCTGCCACAGTGGGGGTCAGGACTGGTGGGGGCCAGTTTGCTGGGTACAGCAAGTGGACTGAAGAAGCTCACAAAGGCGGCATGCCTTTGAAGCTTCCCTATGCCCATCCTGTGGGAGGAGACCTAGCACCTCGCCCAGGATGTGCATTGTTGCAGGCCCAGGAGAGCGGGGGCTCTCCACCCAGGGGACCAGCAACATGTCTGCTGTGTGGCAGCCTAGGCAGCCTCCCAGACAAGACGTGGATTGTGTGTTAGGTTTCAGGGGGCATCTCTAAGATGCCCTCTGTAGTACTTTGTACATTAAATCCCACACTGGCATCAGTGCGGGTTTAATGTGCTGAGAAGTTTGATACCAAACTTCACAGTCTTCAGTGTTGCCATTATGGTGCTGTGGAGTTCGTGTTTGACGAGCTCTCCGCACCATGTACTCTTAAATGGCAGCACTGCACTTACAGTGCCCAGGAATGGACCCGGGTACTGTAGGGGCACAGGGCACATGCTCCTGTGCCCACACCACTGGCATAGGGCACCCAGCTACACGGGTGGCTGATGTATGCCAGGGCAGTGTAGGTTGTGGGCATGGCACACAGGGATGTGTGCCATGTCGACTCTTGGTTTTGTCTTGTACCCAGACACTCAGCCTGCAAGGGCAGTGTGTGTGTGATAGGGTACAGGGCCTCTAAGGGTGGCATAATAAGAGCTGCAGCCCTTAGAAGCCTTCCCTGGTCACAAGGCCCTGGGTACCTAGGGCTGACATGTGGCCAGGGTTTGCCAATTTGGGGTTTTAGGTTAGGAACATAGGCCCTGGGCACCTGATTGGCAGGAGACCAGGGCACACTCATTCAAAGTACATTCAGCAATTCAGCAAAAAGTGGGGCATACCATGCAAGAAAGATGGCACTTTCTCACACATTTCCTAAATTAGGCATATGCCACCATGCCATTTACAAAGTGGTTTTTCAGATCAATTAATTTTTTACCAAAGTACTGATGTAATGTGCTCCAAAAACACACTGTGGCCCAAATTGTTCCAAGAATTCATTGGAATGAAAGCCCTAAATCTTCAAAGCCTACCTGATAGCTTTAGCATGTTGTAGATTGATCTTTAAGTCAAATTACAACCAGTGTTGCTGACCTAAAGTGTGTTGTCAAATGCATTCTGCCATTCTTTCAACTTTTTACCAATACTTTTATATGAATACTTCTTGTTGCTCATCATTTTAGTTTACATTCAAACATTTCTCATTGCCCAGTAAAGGTTATGGACCCCTAAGGCAAGTATTAAAAATTTGAAAACTATGCCAGCCATCATAACAGTAAAGGATTGAATGCCAGTCATGGGTTAATTTCAACAACAAGTAACTGTCCTGCAATAACTATGAATTAAATACTTTGTATGTTTTAAAGTAAGATTCGAAAAAATGCTCACAATCTCATGATAAAACAATAAAAAATGCTTAAGGTGAAATACACTGTAGTCTGCAAATAGTGTCTAGAATAAAATGTCTGCTTTCAAGGTCTAGCAAATTCTAGCTAAGGGCAACAAAAAGGGTGAGCACAGAGCTTTTCAGTGGCTTGTAACATCCATAATAGACAGTAAAGAAAAACTTAGCGACATGCCATTCAGCTTGAGAAGCCGTGGGCAGGAGTGGTACTGGATCAATGGCATAGTTATGAAGAATCCAGGGAGAGTTCAGGGGACAAAAGAAGCCGAGGCTAAAGGAGCAAGAAATCCCAAGGGTAAAAAGGAGCAAAGTGAAGGCGGCTACAGGGTGAAATGACTGTTGGTGAACGGTAGTCATTTGGGATGCGGATTATGCAGGTCTTTTTTCTCCGCCTTCCACAAGGGATACTAGTGTACTAACAAGGAGCAAAAAAAAGTACAATATAGCATTAAGGTTTCAAAAAAATATATCTGCATCAAAATTAAAGTGAAATGAAGGTAGAAGTTAAGAAGTCAAATGAATGCATGAAAAAGAAACAGTTACATTTATGGAGATTCTCTTACTCCAGTTCCTCACTTGAGTGTATCCTTACACTTGGTGGGGAGACTATGATCTGCTTCTCAAAGTATTTATAAATTCTAAGCTTCTGTTTGCTAATACCTTATGTTAGAGTTTTCATGCAATGTTCATTTAGTTTTTACCATTATTAACACTGTGTAATGGATTTACTCTTGAATATCCATATACACACTGAAATGGTGCTATTGCCTTTGAAATTATTTTTGTATGATGTGTAAATGTACCTTTGCCTGGCTAATGCTACCTAGGCCTCAGTTAGACCTCGTCACCATCTTGTTCAAAATTGAGGTTTGTTTTATTTTCATTGCCGCTGACCTTGCTGTTCTGGAAGAAACTTTCCAAAATGGACACAGTAATGTTGTAGTTTCTCAACCTGCTTGAAATTTCGGCCTACCCCATCCTCTAGCTCACAGTTCTGCTTTCAATCACAATACTTTGCTGCTGTTCTTGTAACTACTCTGTCCTGCCACCGCAGGATGACATTAGCATAGAGAGGGCAGACTCAATATTCATGTAGTGGGATTGTGCTTAAATGGTAAGGAAATCTGACATTTACAAGAACTGTGCTCTGATTTACTAGAAGTTTAATTCTTTTACTCACACCATGATTATTTTGCAGAAACTAAGGTTTTGCTATACAAGAAACGGAATATAAACCACAGATTTTGGGGTGAAGGAGGGCAGAAGGCTTTCCAATGATACCAGATTTCTTATTGATTTTGCTGTCCATTGAAACTTAGGATATTTCTTGATTCTGCTCATATTTCAATATACTGACAGAGCATTAATTCCAGTGATTCTTTATGCATATGCATTTTATAATTTGTGTTTTACCTTTTGAATATGTGCAATAAATCCTTAAAAATGTCTCTCTGCCCTAAAAGTCATTTATTTAGTTTGTCCCGAATTTTTTTGAGAAGCTAAACTATGCCTTATCTAGGGACACATGGCCTCAAGAAATTGAAGTTTAACTCCGCCGCCAGCACATCCATCAGTGGGCATGCTATTAAGGTGACTTTTAGGCAGTAGAATATTCAGGGGATCCCGGTTTCCAGAAAATGCAAGCACACACATGTATTGTCCACCCTCCGCTCAGCATTTGTACACACTTACCATACTAATTGTTTTGAACTGCAGCATACTAGTATGATGTTCTTGACTAATTGCAGAGTTGTAGACAAGGGAAGGTGGAATAGGAGAGACACTACGGATGAGTAATTGATTCGACCATAAATGTGACATTACATTACTTTTACAGCTTGAGTTTCTTCTATTGCCCAAGAGTGATTTAATTTCACAGCATGAGAAAATAAATGGAGAAGGAGAAAGACTGAATTGGGGAGCCAATATTTCAGGTAAACAAGTTTCTTAAGACCTCTTGGATAAATTGTTCAGAGAGGACCCTTCAGAAATTAGGGGCTGATGTATCTACAAAATTATTGCAAAAAGGGATTGCCAATTGCGCGCCAACGTTTTGTGAACCAACTTATCTACTAATAGGTCGTCTGACAAAATAAAGAACCGCAGAGGCTGACAGAACCGGCTGTCTGATTCAATCAATCAATATTTGTTCATTTTGGGGAAAGATCCCATAAAACAATATTAAAAACACAAATTATATTACAAATTTATACATTCATAAAAACAAGATAAAAATGATTGCAAATCCAATTCTAAAAATCATAGTCTGGCTGTAATATGCTTCTACACAAGGAAGTGCCCAGACAGCTAAAAATTACTAATAGCACAGAAAAGGAACAATCCAAAGTCAGAATAAAAATGCAAAATATTGAAATGGAAGCAGGTGAGCCAAGTGTTAGAGTGGGAGCCCAGGCCGCTTCCTTTGATACCAGACAGCAAGTAGAAAACAACTTAAAGTAAAAACAGTAAGAGGGCTGGTGGTTGGGAGTATTCTGGAAGCAGCTTTGTGCTGCCTAACACTTAAGTTCATGCACTGTGATCTAATCCAGGTCCTTCAAGCCTTTTTTTTATAACGCAAAAAACAGTTAATAGTCTAAGTCCTCGATTGTCTT
Organism: Triturus cristatus; assembly: GCF_964204655.1. NCBI lineage: Eukaryota > Metazoa > Chordata > Amphibia > Caudata > Salamandridae > Triturus > Triturus cristatus. Next base: position 634,715,800 of record NC_140585.1, read on the forward strand.
TGCAGATCGAACTAAGGGCTAGTCCCTCTGCCTTTTGCTTCCATTTACTGTTGAGTCTTCCAATCAACAGAGTGCCCATTATGAACTTGATAAAGAATATGCTACTTACCAGTATGCATCTGTTCTTGGCATGTAGAGCTGCAGATCTACACACTATGCATAGATCGCCATCTAGTGTTGGGCCCGGATGTTTGCACTTGTTTTTGTCCCGGAAAGTCTTTGGAAGTCACGAGATAGGTGACTCCTCCTTTGGACCATAGTGTGCATGGGCATCGGCTCCATCCTCGGATTGTTTTTCGCCAGCAGGGAAATGATGGAGCTTTGTAAGAAACAGGAAAGATGCCCATGTATGCTGTATCTAAATAAGATAATACTGGAACAGATAAAGGTAGCCGGGGAGGTGGGTGGGAGTGTGTAGATCTGCAGCTCCACATGCCAAGAACAGATGCATACTGGTAAGTAGCATATTCCGTTCGAGGCATGTGAGCTGCCGATTACACACTATGCATAGATTGTATAGCAGTATCCCCTCCTAGCAGCGACTACCAGTATCTGTTGCAGTAGTTTGAAATAGTGTTTTAAGTACAGCAACTACACAATAGTGTTTTGTAAATGCGTGCGGTGTAGATCATGTAGCTGCTCTGCAGACATCATCTAAGGGAATGTTCCCTTAAAATGCCATTGAAGCCCCTATCTTTCGTGTAGAGTGGGCTTTAGGAGGAACAGATCACGTACGTTTTGCTTTGTGGTAGCAAATTTGTAGTCATTTGACAATCCACCAAGCTATCCCAGATTTTGATATGGGGTTGCCCTTGTGTGGTGGTGAGGAAGACACGAAAAGTTGTTTGGTCTTACGAAAGGGTTGTGTTCTCTCGATGTAGTAAAGCAATGCTCTTGGCATCTAAGGTATGAAGAGCTCTTTCTGCGACTGTTTGTGGCTGCGAGAAGAATACGGGCAGCTCCACAGATTGATTGAAGTGGAAAGGAGAAATGACTTTAGGAAGGAATTTAGGATTAGTTCGGAGAACAACCTTATTATGATGCATCTGCAGAAAGGGTTCCTGAATGGTTAGTGCTTGTAGTTCGCTAACTCTTCGCAAAGAAGTAATGGCTACTAGGAAAGCAACTTTCCATGTTAAGAATTGTAGCTCACATTTATGTAGAGGTTCAAATGGAGGACCCATTAGTCTTGTGAGAACGAGGTTTAAATTCCACACAGGTGAAGGTGGTACTCTGGGGGGTAATTATTCTTTTGAGGCCCTCCATAAAGGCTTTTATGGCAGGTACTCTGAAAAGTGATAGATGTTGTCTATTTTGTAGATATGCTACTATGGCAGCAAGATGCAGTCTAATTGACGTGTAAGCTAAGTTGCATCTTTGGAGGTGTAGTAAATAGCCGATGTGTTGGATAGACACATCTAGGGGATTGGTGTTGTTGTTATGACAATATATTACAAAACGTTTCCACTTGGCTGCATTGCATGCTCTAGTGGTAGGCAGTCTAGCTTCTTTAATAACATACAGTCAGGGGGAAGGTTAAGGTAACCGAATTCTAGGACCTCGGGAGCCAGATCGCAAGGTTGAGCTAAGCTGGGTCTGGGTGTCTGATCTCTTCATGGTTCTGGGTTAAGAGGCGTGGAGAGAGGTGTAACTTCTGGTGCGGAACTACGGAGAGTTCCAGCAGTGTGGTGTACCACAGTTGTCTGGCCCAAGTTGGAGCAATTAGGATGAGAGTTAAGGAATGTTGCTGTAGTTTGCGCACCACTCGTGGAATGAGTGGGAGAGGCGGAAAAGCGTACGCAAATCTGCCTGACCAGTTCATCCATATCACATTGCCTTTGGACAATGGGTGTGGATATCTGAAGGTGAAGGCTGGGCATTTGGCGTTTTCGTGGGTGGCGAAGAGGTCTATCTGTGATTGCCTCCACATTTGAAAAAACGGTTGAAGAACTTGCGGATGACGGTCCCACTCTTGGATCTGTTGTGTTTGACAGCTCAACAGATCGACTATGGTGTTTTGGACTCCTGGGACATGTTGGGCTAGGAGAAAAATGTTCTGAGGTATAGCTCACCTCCATATGTTCTGTGCTAGCTGAGAGAGCGGCAGAGAGTGTGTCCAGCCTTGTTTTTGTATGTAGTACATGGCTGTCATGTTGTCTGTGCGGACTAAGACAGTCTTGCCTGAAATTTGTTTTTGAAATGCTTTTAAGGCTAGGAATATGGCTAGTAACTCCAGGTGGTTGATGTGGAGTTACTTTTGTTGAGGTGTCCACCTGCCCTGCATTGGCGTCCTTTGGAAAGGTTCTTGGTGTTCCACCACTGCAAAGAGCGACGAGTACGACCGTCTACCAACACCAGATCTGTTAACTGACCTTGAGCCTGGTTCCATTGGCGTGCTAAGCACTCTGGGAGAGGATGCATCTGGAGTCTTGCATGAGGCACTATGAATATGCAAGAGGCCATCATCCCTATGAGTTGCATGAACGTTCGAGCTGGAAGAGAGTGTTGCGGTTGGAATTTGGTGAGAAGAGCCTGCAGGCTTGCTATCCTGGCGGGACTAAGATAGGCTAACGCTTTTGAGGTGTCTATTGTGGCACCGAGGTATTGTTGTGTGTGGAACGGTTGCAGACGGGACTTGGTGTGGTTTACTGTGAACCCCAGGTTGTGGAGTAATTGGATAGTGGCCTGAGTGTGTTGTACACACTGGTTGTATGAGCTGGCTTTAATGAGCCAGTCGTCCAGATATGGGAAGACGTGAATGTGCGGTCTTCTTAGGTGTGCTGCGACCACCGCTAGGCACTTGGTAAACACTCGTGGTGCTGTTGTGACTCCAAATGGGAGTACTTTGAATTGATAGTGCGGACTGTCGACTACGAATCTGAGATACTTCCTGTGAGTGGCGTGAATGGGAATGTGGAAATAGGCGTCCTTGAGGTCTAGGGTAGCAAGGAAGATTCCCTGTGAAAGCAGAGGAAGGACCTGTTGGAGTGTGATCATGTGGAAATGGCCTGAGTGTATGTATAGGTTTAGGGGTCTGAGGTCTAGAATAGGCCTTAGAGAGCTGTCCTTCTTTGGTATGAGAAAGCACAGGGAGTAAACTCCCTGGTTTTGTTGGTACAGGGGAACTGGTTCTATTGCACTTTTTTGTAGGAGGGAGATTACCTGCTGCTTTAGAACTAACAAATGTTCTTGTGACAATGGACGCTGTTTGGGTGGTATGTTTGGGGGGGTAGATGTTAGTTTGAGACAGTAACCCGATTGAATTATCTGTTGCACCCGCCTGTCTGAGGTGATGTTGGTCCAGACAGGAAGGAATTGTTGGAGTCTTCCCCCGACTGGAGTGAAATGGTCTGGGGGAAGTGGAGGGAAGTCATTGGGTGGGGGTGGGGGTGGAGGCAGAGCGGGAGTTATTGGTTTTGCCTCTGCCTTTGTTGTTGTTCCCCCTGTAACCACCTCTTTCGTAACCTATAGTAAAGATGGACTGGGTGGGAGCCGTGTTAGAAGTGGAGGGGTTATCCGAGGAGTAGCCTCTGGGGATGCTCCTGAAGGATGAGCGACGAAAGGAACGTCTGGGAGCTTGTGACTGCAAGGCTCCTATAGATTTTGTTGTGTTGGTATCCTTCTTCATTTTTTCAAGGGATACGTCACCATTATGGCCAAATAGGTGTTGCTCATCGAATGGTTGACTGAGAATGGAACTCTGGACTTCAGGTTTGAAACCTGAAATGCATAGCCAGGCATGCCTACGCAGAAGGACACTGGTGTTTATTGCCCTTCAGGCGGTATCTACTACATCTAAGGCACAACGGATGGAGGTGTTAGTAATGGTTTAACCTTCTTGTAGGAGTTCACTGCCCCTATTTATATACCTGTCTGGGAGGTACTGCATTATGGACTCAAGCTCATCATAATGTGCCCTGTCATACCTAGCTAACAGCGCTTGAGTATTGGCAATGCGCCATATGTTTGCCGCCTGTGACGCCGTTCGTTTGCCAGAGGCGTCCAGGAGTTTAGACTCCTTATCTGGTGGTGGTGAGTTACCCGATTGGGAACTGGCTCTTTTTCGCGCATTGGAGACTACAAGGATGTCTAGTGGTGCGGAGCCTTTAATGTAGGCTGGATCAGTAGGGGCGGCCTTTTTTTCGATCCTAGGGTTGATGATTTGAGCCCTGACCGGGTCTTTAAAGACCTCTGGTGCATGCTTAATGACTCCCTTAAGCATGGGTAAAACTGAGGTGGACTTGTGTGGTGTCAAAAAGTGTCCATGAGAAAATCTTCCTCCACGGGGTCTGTGTGTAGGTCAACCCCGTGGTACTGGGCAGCTCTGTGGAGGAGCTGGCTGGTTAAAGCCGATAGTGTCCTCTGGGGGGTGGGGGGGGGGGGAGGGGCATGGAGGGATAGATTTCCTCTTGTGGATGTAAGAGACATCTGATCTGGGATGCTATAATCATCCCAGGGGTATGGGAGGCAGTAGGACTAGGGTCCCTTAGTGGTTGATCGTCCGCACCTCCCCCTGCATCATCCGAGGTGTTATCATCATCATCTTCTGGAGTAGGGGATGGTGTAGGAGAGCGGTGTGGTGGTGGTGGTGGAGGAGGAGGAGGAAGAAGAGGAGGAGGAAGAGGAGAAGGGATCCTTAATGGAGAGGTAGAAAAATATCTCTTTTTAGGTGGTGGAGCCGGTGCAGGCGTATCTAGTGGTCGCTTCTTGAAGCTAAGCATCAAGTGGCCAGTCTTAGGATCCTTTACAAGAGTTTTTTGGGTAGGATCTGGGCGAAACAGGTCTTCTGTGGGAGGCAGATCCTTCGGTTCTGGGTTTGGAACCGTGCGGTGTGGCAGTGTCTTTGGCCGATGAAACCTGTTGTTACCTCGGTTCCGAGGTCTTTTTCAGCTTTGAAGCATGGGAGTCGGGCCCTTTGGTGGCAGTTTTTTGGTCGGCTCCGAGTGGGTTGTCGGTGTCGAGGAGCCGGTGCCAGACTTCGACGCAGAGTGCTTGGATGTCGAAGCAGCGGTCGGCGTGGATGAAGAAGAGGACGGCTTCTGTTTCGGTGCCTGTGGATGTTTTTCGGCACCGAGGGTAGGCTGACTCGAGCCAGAGTCACCTGAAGGCTTAGTAGGCTTCTTTAGCGGGGCATGGGAAGCAGTCTCTCGGTGTGCACCTGGGCCCGAAAGTGAAGGTGTGACCGAAGCCTTTTTAGATGGTGTTGAGGGGGGGGGATCGGGGTCGACGTGTGTACTCACGACCCTCTGTGCTGGAGTGATGTCCTCGACGTCGGAGTCATCGGCTTCGGGTGCGCTGACGAGGCCTTCTTCGACCTGCCCCTGCTTTGGCACATCGACACTCTCTTGGAAGATGTCGTCGGGGATCGAAGACTACGAGCGAGCCATGGTTCTTCTAGCTCGCTGGTCCCGAATAGTCTTCTTGGAGCTGAAAGAGGCGCAAGCTGGACAGTCTCTGGACTCGTGCTCCGGTGAGAGGCAGAGGTTGCACACCTCATGCAGATCGGTGTGGGGAAACTTCGACCCACATCGAGGACAATTTTTGAATGGCGTCCTTTCCATGAGCCAGATGATAAGGTCCAGGAAGGTCCGAAGGCCTTCGTCGACGACTGGAATCGAAGACTTCGAAGCGGTTGAGAGTCGCGTGGATTGGGAAAACGTGATCGAGACAATACCGTCGAAAAGGGAAGGATTGCGCATCGAAAGAAAAAACCTGCCTCGAACATAAGGTTCTAGCTTGAGGTGGTGTAACAGTATCCAAGTGGAGTTCTAGCACTGGTATAGGTTTATGGTTCAGGAAGGCATCCCTCAAACTGTTGGGTTTTACATTATTATGGCACAATTCGGTCATATAACGCCAGAAGGATACTTTTACTGTGTCTTTAGTGCCCCCTTTCATGGATAACAGTTCACTCCATAGGCTGCCCACTCCTAGCTCCTGGAAGGAGCTTCATGGGAGAAAAACTGGGTATGGAAATCACCTTAACCTTATACATGATTTCTACAGGGGCTTTCCTATAGGAAATAGCTCAGGAATTGACCACAACCAAATAAAAAACAGGAGAGATTTTAACCCAGCTATGTCCCCTACCCTCCTGAGACCCGTGTCAAATAAAAAACGACCAATTGGAGTACTTTCTGGTAAACTAAAAAGTGACCTTAAAAAATTGTTCTCCTTAATTGGTGCGCTCTCTAGCATTTGGCATTCCCCCGAATTTCTGCGCCATAGAGAGCAGCACTCTGTGCCATGGAGCAGTATACCTCAATGGCTGGTGAAACAGATCTGGTTTTTTGTAACTTTATACCTTTTTATGACTACTGAGGGTCTGTGTAGCAACATAGTTCCACTTTTTTATATTTGTGATATCCATGAAAATTAGTTATCTATTTGCAAGAAAGTCTCTTTTGACATGGTTAGCCTCCCCGTTTTGCCTGGACATTGATGGGGTTTCGATTTCAGTGCAAGGGGTCCCTGCCAATCAGGACCCCTGTGCCAGTGCTTCTGCCCTAAAAACTATACCCCAATTGGCCCTTCAGGACCCCTGTAAATTCCTAGCAAAAGGTACATGGGTTCCAAGGGCATGGGGACTAAAGATGGTCCCCTAGGGACCAGACACATAGGTCATGCCGACTGCACCAGGCCAGGCATGCTGCAGTGGCAGACACATTGACAAAGTTGACATGGCACACTGTGTGCCATGCCAGCTAGCACTGCCTAAGATATAGGTAAGTCATCCCTCTAGCTGGCCTTACCAGCCCTAAGGCAAGGTGCACTATATTCCAGGTGTGGGCATGTCTTCATGTGCATATATGCCCCTACAATATTGGGGGTCTATTCCTTAATATTGTAAGTGCCAGAGAAGCCATAGAGAGTACCTGGGCTGGAAACTTGACAACTCGAGTTCCACAGTACCATGATGACTTTACTGAACACAGGAGTGTTTGGTACCAAACTACTCCTCACAATAAACCCACACTGATGCCACTATGGGATTTATTGTACTATGTACTCAGAGGACACATCAATGGAGCCTCCTGAAAACCTACTGACCCTGGTATGGGCACTGACTGGCTTTAAGCAGCATGCCACACACAGGCATGTTTCTGGACCACTGGGTGGAGAGCCTCTGCTCTCTGGCACCAGAAACAATGCACATCCTGGGCAGAGGTGTCACACCTCCTCCCCCAGGATGGGCCAGAGGTCAGACAGGAAGCATCAAAAGCCTGTCACCTTTGTAATGCGACCCACCAGCCCCTGCTGCTAGCAGCAGATGGCAACCTACAGTTTACACCTCCACTTAGGGAGGGAAAACCAGCAGGCAAACTTAGAAACTCTAGGCGGTGTGCCCACCTTTGCCAACTCCACCTCTTTGGTGGAGGAGGCTAAGTTAGGCACACTATTCAGTCCCCTCCATCTTGAACATAAGGGGACTCCTTCAATCGGGGCTAGGTGTATGCCCCCTCCCACAGGAGGTTGGCATAACAGTGGGTATAGTCACCCCAGGTAAGGTGTCTATTGGCCCTACACTACTACTTCCCTAAATTTAGTATTTAGGGGGCTCCGCAGAACTAAAAACCACATACCTACGACCTAAGAAGGACGAAGACGACGCCGTGCAGCAAAGGCTGAAGACGACTACTAACTCAGTCCCAACCCTACTGGCCTGTCTCCAGCTTCCAAGACCCTACAAGGAGAAAACGCTTGTCGGCAGCCATCGACTTCCCGAAAGTCAAAGGAAGACTGCCTGAACTTTACAAAAAAAAAAAAACAGAACTGCAGAGGACAGTGTCCCCAAGAATCCAACACAAAGGACTCTGGTGCCCTGCAGATCCGAGAGTCCTGCCCACTCTGCAAACTACGCCTTTTGCCAGTGTCCAGGTGGACCACCAATTCAGAACAGGTTCCCCAGTGATCCTGACCTCAAGTCCAGCATTGGCTGATCCCTCGTGGACTCCACGAAGACTCCTGCAGCCTGAATCCAGAGGCTCCCCTTGACTGCGACCAGCTGCGGGAGAAAGACACAGACGTTTAAAAGCACCCCTGCACCCGAAGCCCCTGGGCCTTGATGAGCTAAAATGACGGTGCCCCCACAACCCCCTACATCTCTACTTACCTCTGCTGTCGTTAGTCTCCCTTTTGCAACCTCTGGGGCAACGCCTGCAGCCTGTTTGTCGAAAGCAAAGTCTTTATTAAAGAGAATTGGGCACCCAACGTTGAATTAGCACCCTGTACTCGGCCGCCCCTGTGCCGCTGGTGGTGTATGTTTGGTACTGTTTTGTGGCAACCCCTGTGCTTGCTCAAACTCCCAAGGCTTGGCTGCTGCAACCGATTTACTTGCCTGCAAGCAGGATGGCTCCGGGCACCACAGTCTCCATTGAAAAGCATTTGGCTACACTCCGATTTTGACCTCTGCACCCGGCCGCCCCTGTGCCACTGCGGGTGCAGTTTTGGTGCTCACCTGACACTTGCCCATTGCTGACCTTTGTTTCCCAACGAATGGAACTGTAAGTGTGATACTTATTCGTATAACCACATTATTGTTTTACTCCGTAGGATACCATTGAACTGCTTGGAAATTATTCTAAGTGACGTCTTTTGAAAGTGAAAAGTATTTCTATTTAGAAACGTTCTTACCTTATTGCAAACATCTTGGTCTTACAAATAAACGTACAAACAAAGCTTATTTTTCTAAAATTGGTGTGGATCTCCTTTTTGAGTCGTATGTCCATTATTAGTCAATGTTGTGCAATAAATAGCTTACACTTCTCTGTGTTAGGCCTAAGGCTGCTCGCCCACACTACCATTAACAGAGCACTTGGGGTTTTACATTGAGCCCTGCACACTTTTTGGGAACCCCTGGACTCTTTGCATGGTAGATCCAGCCAGTAGCATACCCTATACACAGCCAGCTTCTTACACTATTCTGATCCCAAATCTCTTGACCTTTTGCAGTAGAGTGCCAAGTATCGTGAACCCACCTCTAAATGATCTGGGAGGATTAAAAATCATGTGTGAGAAAGTGCCATCTTTCTTGCACGGTATGCTCCCACGAAGAAACTGGACCAAAATAACCGACGACCAGCTCAACTCTCACTCAACAATTGCACCCCAACCTTCGTGGAAAACGACGACCCCAACAACGCAGCACGAACCCTGCGTAGATGGACCTCGGACAGCACAAACACCATAGCCCCCTCAAGAAAACAACAATACCCGCGCCAAGAAAGCCAGATGGTTTACACCGAACTGCAGACGCACTTGCCGCCGCCTCGAAAAGGCCAGGAGGAACACCAAATCTACAGAAGCCCACAACAACTTCAGAGCCGCCACCAATGCCCACCAACAACTCAGAGAAACGAGGAAAAAAGCAATTGAAGACAGAATCTCCACCCAAGCGCACAAAAGCAAGGAACTCTTCAGCATCATCAAGGAGTTCGCCCAACCCACCAGCGAGTCTACTGACATCCTCCCTCTGCGACAAACTCAGCACCTTTTTCCACCACAAAATCAAGAGCATCTATGACAACTTTGAAGAAGACAACCAACACAATGAACCCTCACCAACCGCCCCGACATCCGGAAACCAGCAATTGACAACTGGACAGCCCTCACCACCGAAGACACACTGTAGACGATGAAGCCAATCCACTCACGGGCCCCCACAGAACCCAGCACCCCACAACATCTTCAACAGAGCCGCCGACACCATCGCACCCATGCTCTGCCACACCATCAACTGCTCCCTGGCGACCGCGCCTTGTTCTCCAACCACTGGAAACACGCCACGGTCAACCCCCTCCTAAAGAAACCCTCAGCGGACCCCACCGACCTCAAAAACTAGAGACCCATCTCCCTGCTCCCGTTCCCAGTGAAAGTCATCGAGAAAGCCATCAACAGCCAACTCGTCACATTCATCGAAGAACACAATATCCTCGACTCCTTCCGATCCGTCTTCAGAAAAATCCACAGTACGGAAACCGCCCTCCTCGCCGCAACAGACGACATCCACACCCTATTTGACAAAGGAGAAACAGTAGCGCTCATCCTCCTCGACCTCTCAGCGGCGTTCGACACAGTCTCTCACCGCACCCTGATACGCAGACTCTACGACACAGGAATCCAGGAAAAGGCCCTCGACTGGATTCCCCCCTTTCCTCTCAGACCCTACACCTGCAGAGTCCCCAGGGCTCCTCCCTCAGCCCAACGCTCTTCAATGTCTACATGGCTCCACTCACCTCCATCGTCAGAACCTACGAATTCAACATTGTGTCATATGCAGACGACACCCAACTCCTCCTCTCCCTATCCAACAAACCCAACACTGCCAGACACAACTTTCGAGAAGGCATGGAAGCCGTCGCCAAATGGATGAAAACAGCTGCCTACAACTAAAGTGGGAAGGGTATGCTCAGACGTGAGTCCCTTGCTCTCCATGCCACTGGAATCAAGCTATCCTGGCTGACGAGGGCTGAAAGCCCGAAACCGGTCCTAGGATGCTTGTTTCCAGTCCAGGGAGGACCTGGCTTGGCAGTTCGGGCTGGACTGTTCCCATGGGGCACAGGGTCAAGACTGATTTGCATATGGCTGGGTTCAAACTGGAATGGCATGGTGAGCAAAAAAACGATGGATTTAGGCCCAGATCTCTGTACTGGGGTGAATGTATGACATTGTTCTGCATTCTGTCCATCAATTGTTGTTTTTGCATACAACTAAACGCCAACAAAACAGAAGTAATCATCATGGGCCCAAACCCCGACGCCTGGAGCGACACCTGATGGCCCCCCGCCCTCGGAAACCCGCCAACCCCCACAGACCACACATGCAACCTGGGAATCATCCTGGACTCCGAGCGAAAAATGGACCCCCAGATCAACTCCGTCTCGTCTTCCTGCTTCCACACCCTCTGCCTCCTTCTTAAGAACTTCAAATGGATCCCCCTCGAACACCGAAAGACCGTCACTCACGCCCTGGTCACCAGCAGACTTGACTACGGCAACGCACTCTATGCCGGAATAAACAAAAACATCACCCGGAAGCTACAGAACATTCAGAACGCCGCCGCAAGACTGGTCCTCAACCTGCGAAAACACTGCCACATCTCCCAGCACCTGCGCACACCCCACTGGCTCCCCGTCGAGGTGAGAATCACCTTCAAGATATTCACCCACGCACACAAGGCCCTCCACGGCACCGGACCAGCATACCTGAACAGCAGACTCAAATTCCACACACCCCAAAAGACCCTACGATCAGCCCAGCTCTCCTACGCCGTGGTACCCCGCACTCAAAAGATCAGAAGGCCGCTCCTTCTCCTTCCTCGCGGCCAAAGCATGAAACGCCCATCTGCTCCTCCTCAGAAAGACAACATTGTTCCCCATCTTTGCCAGAAAACTTAAAACCTGGCTCTTCGACAGACCCCCTCCTTGATGGACAGGAACCTACACCCCCCCCACCCCTCCGTTAGCGCCTTGAGACCCTTACCGGCGAGTAGTCGCGCTTCAACAAACCCGATTGATTGATCCACCTCACTTGAGCAGAATACCCTCTGTAGAGCCTAATTAGGGTCCCTAACAAATCTGTCCAATTAATTTTCATCAGGCAGGTCGCAAATTGTAACCTGCATTTACAGGGATGGTGGCATGGAAGGAACGGCAGACAACCATTCCTGTGATTGCATTTCAAGACAAGACATTTTTTTTTTTTAAAGCAGCACAAGATGCTTAAAGAAATTGAGGCCGCTTTAAAAAATAAAAAGTTTCCGCTTTTGAAAACTTTAGTGAGAGCATGGAGTGGTCCTCTGGACTATTGTCTGCTTTCCCAAACATGCCATCTCTGAATCCCAAATGGTTAAAGGGCCGAGCCCTTCCCCATATCAAATCAGTTGCCACCCCAACTTGGGCGTCAGAAACTGATCAGTAGTTTGCAAGTGGGATAACGGTTGAAAACCATACCAACTTATAATGGCAAAGGAACGCACGCTACACGTCCCTTCTAAATCGAAATTTGGTATGAGTTCCAGAATCCATTTTATGAGTGAGAAAATCTTTTCCGATTGGCAAAATGGCCTTTGCACACATGAATAAGATATTTATTGGTCAAAAGGCTTGCAATTTACTGAACAGCAATGTTTCCTATCACTAAATCACATAGTGGATCTGACCCTGGGTGCTTGCAGAACAAGTGAGTGGTGACATAATTAGCCACCCTACATATCTGTGATAGAAATACAGCATAGAGCGTATCCAATACCACCTTGGTCGTACCAACCTTGTGACCTTTTATTTACAGCACTTACAAACCACAGATGTACAGTAAGAGGTGCAATATAAAACAAGTTATCATTAACGGAAGGAAATAGCAATACAAAGAGGAACAGGTAATGTAATTCAGCAAGCAATTGTGGGTCTTTTTTAGTAACATCAGTTAGTTGGCTAAGGTAATTTACTTAAGAAGCATTCACACCTCACAAAATAAGCTCCTGGGGCACCCGAATATATCTCAGAAAATCTGGAAATCTCCAAATTCATTTATTTGCGAGTTTGGTTTAACATCATAGATGCATGTGCTATCTTACCGTTATGGTCACTCCACCCCTACACAAACACACAAGAACCACCCTACCTTAGGTCCACCATGCACTACTCCCCCCCCCCCCCCCCAAACTTTGGAAGTACATACCCACTCTATCGCTGCTGCATATTTCACATGATTTTCTATTATTTTTGCTATCTTTTATCAATCCATATATCTAATGCAGTTATTGTTATTATGATGCCCTGGAAAATTCATTGTAGGCATCTTATTATACATTTGAAAGCCATTTATTAATGTAATTATCGGACCTGTGTCATGTTCTACTTTTATGTTTATTGCAGAATACGTGTCTTCTCATTTTTATGACTTTTCAAAAAACCCTTAATAAATCTTTACCGAACAAAAGTTATTCAAAAAATAAAAATCTCTGAAACTATTTAAGTAATCACCATGGACAATGCCTTCTGGCTTTAAAGAAATGCTGTACGGTAATGTGAATCATTAGATAGCATGGGAGTGGATATGTGTTTGATTGGATGCAAAGATCTGTAGACTAATACTGGTATAGGGTAAACGGTCAATTGATAGTTGCACGGTCGCACAAGACCTAAAAACCCATGTAGGTTAATGACTGCTCTCCTCATCTGTGCTGTTGACAGAGAAAAAAAACATAAATTATCTAGTTATACGAGACACTTTAATAGCAATCCATTGTCACGTGTGTGCCCCTGAAAGTTCAAGCTGAGGCAGCTGGATAAATAAACAAAACTATCATAGTTGCATGGAGCCCAAGCACTTTTTTATGGAAGCACACAACTCCTGCCCAATCAAAACATGTACTTCCTGCTCCCAATATGGGGGCAGAGTCAAAACCTCTCTCTGGTGATGCTCACATAATTGTCTGACGACAGTGGAGCTGTTAAGCCACACCATAAAACAGGAGAGCATGACTACATGTTCACATTGTGGCACATCGTCTCGATCAAGTAAGGAGAAAGGTGAGAGGAGAAGAATTGTCTTTCCTTCCCCCCTGAACCTCAAGAACATGTCCAATCCTCCATGAACCTTGAAAACAAAACAGGTGCTCTTTCTTATTACTCCCCCCCACCCCCCTTCTATGGACGAGGTAAACACAGTATTGGCCCAAGGTTGGGCCTGGAACCATTTATGGGACACATGAGATGCCTTCGGAGATGAGAGTGGTGTTGTTGGGGGAGAAGTGCTTCAGTCATCTAGAAGGGTGGTTCCTGTCTGCCTTGTACCCATCTTACTGCCTCACTAACCACAATGTTGGAGTGACAAAGCTGTCAGGTATCACGACATACACAGAAAAGTGCGACATTTGAGGATTGCTGTGCAGCCATTGAAATTTCCCAGGTCTACCGGAGAGCAACAGACCCAAGGGCGGATGTGAAATGCCTTCTTGGTACAAAATTGACTCTCACCCACTGAAAGTATACTTTCTGCTCCTGTGCATGCCCGGCAAGTCCGATGAATCTGGTTTGGTGGACTGTGGGCAGGTGCACCCACCTTACCAGCAAGGCCTATCTCAAAAGGGCAAGTTATAGAGAAATACTTGGAGTCAAGCTGGTTCACATACACAGCGCCAAGGGGCGCAAGAAACTACACATGCTGATGGCACGCCTGAGATTACATAAAACATCCCAAGATTTGCAAAAGGTGGGTGAGGCTACCTCTCTCTTACAGGATCCAGTACCACCAGGAGACCCTCAGCTACTGAGAGGCACCGACAATATGCAAAGTAAAGTGGATGCAATGCTGGGGACAATTGGAACCTCCAGAGAGAATCTCTAGTCTAAAATTGACACAGTGGCGATCAATATGGGGCTTCTGACAGATGATCAACGAAAGTTGGCTGGAAGGGTGACCCAAACTGAGCCGTAGCTTTTAGGAATCTAGCTAGAGACCTCTGCATGGACTCAGCGGATAGAGAACCAGATGCACACATTGAGATTCTTGGAGGGATAGTGGAGGAAAGTGAGAAACGGCCTAGATGGAGCAATTTTACCAGTATGGGCCTCCTCGGGGATCAGTGTCTAAGCTCGTGTGGCCACCAGGCATTTTTGCCCCACAGATGTTTTCTCTTATCTACTCTGTAAAGCAGGCACATAGGGTTTCGGCCTGCTGGCAGGGAGCCTCACCGCAGTAAATTTTGGTTAAGTTGTTACACTTCAAGGATCGGCATGCACTCTACACAGCACCTAGGGCCCAATAAAACTTCAAATGTGGAAACCAAAAGGTACTGATATTCCCAGATTACATCATAGAACTGCAAAGACGGAGGGCTTCTTTCCTTGGAGCCAAGAGGTAACTGCAAGAAATGGGTAGGAAATATGCCCTAGTAGAACCCGCCAAGCTGAAAGTCATGACGGAGCACAAGAGTCACTCATTTAATTTACCAGAGGCAGCTATGAGACTGGGAGAAGAAACAGGAAACACTCTTAACCATCATTCTTTAAAGTGACTGATTCCGAAACCTACAATTTAAGTTTCATGCATACTTATCTTCTTCGCCGGTGAGCTGAACACTCCTAACTTAATTTGCTGTTACTCCTAGGACACAAGCTTGAATTCCAGAGAGTCCCTCTCAGCCTTCTATTCTTCGGAGCTCAGAAAACTAAGTACAATTAAATTTAGTAATAGTAATTCCTATTTTGGTAGTAAGGCTATTTAAAATATTACTATTGTTACTTGATACGTGTAACAAAATCATACTTGAGGCATTGAAATAGAGAAGGGGTGACGGATGCCAAATCACCACTCTTGTTATTCCTCCTAATCTTATTCTGCATGGAAAGGAAGTATTTCTTGAGTTAAGTAAATGACCTACATGTAGGGCAGTGCAGCATGAGCCCATGGGTTAGGCTGTGGGAAGGAGCTCTTTCTAACCATTCTGCAGAACTTTCTGAGGTCATTTCCTTCCTAATATTCCCCACAATCTCCGAGGTTGACGTGCAATGTCACCATGCAATATCTTTTACAGTGGACATTCCAGATCACATTTTGAACGTTTTGGCATACAACTAGCAAGTTTGATCACACCACACTTATGTTACTTTATAGATCGAAAGCTTCACAATAGAAAACATTGAGGCAAATTTCTAAAACAGGCCCAGTTTCTAATGCAGCGTTGGCTGGAAACAGAAGTAGAAAAGGGTTTGAGTTCTAAGCACATTTCACTGGCTGGTGTGCTGTCTGTTCATCTTTGTCTCCCCAAAACTTGCTGCGTGACCGTCCTTTTAAAAAGAGCGTACATGCTTTTTCATGAATTGGACCTGAAAGTAGTAGGATGGTTCCATGTACTGACCTTTGAGTCAGTCATTGAACAAAAGAAAAGAGACCATTTTTACCTTGATGTTTTGAGCATCAACGTTGGCACCGGCATCGAGAAGAAGGCTAATTACTGTAGTATTTCCTGCAAGGACAGCCCAATGAAGCGCTGTGTTTTTATGGTACTTGTCACCAAGATTCACAGACACATTAAAGGTGAGCAGCAATCGCGTGGGATCCACACTGAAATATAAAAATACTTTTCAGAAAAAAGCTACCCAAGCAGGTAAATAAAGTAGAACACTTTTCTAACCAGTAAGATTGGTGGTCTGATTAACTCTCTCAAATACAGTGTATTCACATTAAATATTTACCCTGCGTGAGCATGTATAAGCAAGAACATGCTGCAGCACCAATTTACAACCTACAATGTCAACTTCTTGGCAAGGTTCAATGCAAATGGTCCTACAACCTTAACACACATTTTTGCCGTGGTGTAGTCCTTTTATGAATAAGGCAAGAGAGGATTTACTCCATTTCCAGCACTCAAGGGAGAAATTTGGAATCTCTCTCACCTTACTCTTCCCCTCCCACTCAAGGAGTTAATATGGCACACATATGCCCCAAGGATATTTTACATTACATAAAACCCACCTACTCTCGTTCAGTCACATAAACATCACCCTACACCAGTACGTCGAGTGCACACAAGTTTATTAAAAACTGAGTTACCTACACTGATCCAAATATGGAAAGCTATGGGTTTTCTGTAGGTAACGTGGGTCAAAATCTAGATTTCAATTGTTTATCTACCAAAGCCAGAAACCGTTCCCTCAGGCAGATGGAAAAAACACCACGTAAGCCAACAAAGCAAGAAATCTAAGAGTAGTAGACACAAAATACACCTTTGCTGAAGAACAGCAAGTCATTTCTCTTACAAACAATGCAACAGCTTAGTTGGAGTCCGCATTAACAGTTGGTTGAAAAAATGCAACTCCCCGAAACTCAGGCATTCACCACGTTCTGCACACGTTTAGTAGAATTAAAAAAAGAGAGCACCGATTAATAACAGAAACAAACTTCACAATCCATCTCTTCCATACTGCACACAAACTCCATTCAAGTATATAGCTGCGAAACAATAGACAGAATGTAACATCCATCTAAACCTAAACAAGACTGAACATATGTCACCTGTGTGTCCTGTAGGCTGCCCACATTAAGGGTGTCATTCCATTCTGATCCATCATGTCGACATCCTTTTAAAAGACAAAAAATGCAAGTTAGAAGAAATAAATGAACATATTTGCAACGCAGACCAGCTACAAACAAGAATGAAAAGAAACCCTCAACATATTCTACCCCCGTTCATTAGTAAAAAGCTTCTCACTACCACGCGACCCTCAGCAGACCACCCAACACTAAACGTAAGTGCATATATGCCTTTAAACCCAAGAAATGAGAGCCAAAGCTGCGATAACCAGTGGGAGAGGGTCTACTTATGCAACATGTACGTGCTTTACCTATGCACAATAAACCCCTCCATTTAATCATTTTTCAAGGAGCATGTAGTCAGTTGTGTACAGTGGGTGGTACCATTTAAGTCACCGGAGGTAGACCATCTATGGAAGGGAGTAGTAGATTAGCCTGGAGGGCCATCCAAATGACTGGATGAATAAATCCACCAGCCAGCTAGTGAGGGCACTAAGGATTCTAAAGAGGGTGAGATCTTCCACATTAGAATGGGATGAGAAAGGTTACAGAGAGACGATGCACTAGTACACTCAAACACCAATGGATAACTGGCGGTCCAATATCATCAGCTGGGCGTGCAGGTTTAGGAGTACATAACAGACAGGGGGCAGCACTGGATGAGGATCGGAAGGGGCTTCTTCGACTAGTGCTGGGAATTCTGCTGTCGCAGGGACACAGATCTATTACAGTACCACCCCTCAAGCTCCTTAGAGCTTGTGTGCCTTTCCATCATGGACCCCCACAATGAGTTTCTCTGGGGTAGTAGTGCCCCATGCACAATATCGTTTGCGGACAAGCATTTGCCTTAAACTCTGGAGCTGGAACATCTGTCTTTTCTACATTCACAGGGGTGGGGTGGCTTGCTGACTAGCTTCTAAGAGATTTTGTGTTTGTATTAATTCGGGGGGTGGGGGGGGAGGTGGCAGCGGGGGAAGATGATGCTAGTGACATTTATTTCATCATCGATAGTGATGGATCACAGGGCTCATTAGAAATTGGCCTGCTACTCGCTACTGAGTAATTTCTTTAATTAGAATCCTCGTGGATCTGCTCATACGAAAAGTTGTTAATACCATTACTTTTTTTTCATTACAGGCTCAATAGTTTCCCTTCATGTCGTGCCCCCATGACATGAACCTGAGCTAACACAGCCTAGTTCTTCAAAGTAAAAACACTAGGATCTTGAACAGCATCGATCATGCAATCCAGAGACAGGCCAATATCTGTGATGGTTATGTTATGACGTTTTATATAACGCAGAGCTGCCCCGGCGAAGGGGCGTCCCAGCGCTGAAAGCAGAAAACTGCAGTACTGTAGGCAACAAAAGCAGTCTACAATGGAGGGAAGAGGTGAGTCTTGATTGCCTTACGGAATGCCAGGTCGTTTTTCAGGCTATGAATACCGATGGGGAGCGTGTTCCAATGTTTGGCTGCCAATACACAGAAGGAACGTCCACCAGCACAAACCCTCCTCGCCCGCGGAACAACCGCCAGAGGCTGCCCCATTGAACGGAGTTGACGGGAGGGAGTATAGAGTCTTAGCAGATTGGCCAAGATAGGAAAGATTTAAAGTTTTGAAAGACATACAAAGGACCTTAAACTCTATATGTTTGACCACAGGCACCCAATGTAACCGACAAATTGCACTAGTGGTAGGGCATATCCTGGGCAGACCCAATAAAGTTCTCGCCGCAGCGTTTTGGACCCTTTGCAATTTCTGCCTTGTTGGATCCCAAATAGAGCGAATTGGCATAATCCAGTCTAGACAGGATGGACGCCTGGACAATAACCTGCATAATGGACGGGTTGAAAAATCCTAGCAACGGTTTCAGCCACCGTAGGATGCCAAAGCATGTTCCTGCTACTTTCTTTGTTTGCGTCTGAAAGCGAAGGGCAGAGTCCACCCACACCCCCAGATTTTTCACCACCTATTTGGGGACAGGTGCACAGCCCAAGGTGGCAGGCCACCAGTGCTCGCTCCACAGCTCAGAGTCTGTCCCAACCAGCAGTACCTCGGACTTGTTGGCATTGAGCTGGAGACAGTTGGCAGTCATCCACTCAGAGATGACCTCAAGATCTTTTCGGAACTTACATGTATCCTGCATGGAGTCATCCGAGAGTGCCACTACCAACTGTGTGTCGTCCGCATATGACACTGCTGTGATCCCTCTGCTCTTGGCCACCACTGCTAATGGTTGAACATATAGATTAAACAGTGTCGGGCTCAGGGCTGAGCGCTGCGGTTCCCCATATTTGAGGGTATGGATCTTGGAGGCAAAAAGGGGGGACTGCAACCTGGAAGGTCCTTTCCGCTAAAAAAGAGGTGAACCACTCCAGGGCAGAATCCATGATGCCCGCCTCCTCCAACCTCTGCAGCAGGATCTGGTGGGAGACAGTTTCAAACGCGGCACTGAGATCTAACAAAATCAGTGCCGATGTGCGACCCTCGTCTAGAGCCCCCCTCGAATGCTCTGTCACAGCTAGGAGAGCGAACTCTGTACTGTGGCCCGGCCTAAAACCATTCTGCGAAGGGTCCAATATGTTGTTCTCCTCCAGATGACCTGTCGGCATAGTTGATGTAAGCTTCCAGGATCTTGGAGACCCAGGGCAGGAGAGAGATGGGTATAAAATCCTCCGATTTCGCAGTGTCAAGGTTGGGCTTTTTTAACAAAGGAACCACCCTAGCTTGCTTCCAAGATCTAGGGACAACAGATGTAGACAAGGACAGATTAATCATCTGGCTCAAGGATGGTAGACGCACAGGAAGATTTCCGAAATTGGTCCGGCTTAAGAGGGTCAACAGGAGAGCCGGATTTAATCTTACGCATGGGCACATTTGGACATCTCTGCTCTGCCAATGATGTAATTAGAGGTCATCTTTAATATGGCCCAACCCCATTTCTTCCTATGACACCTGTCCAGAGGCAATTCACCAGGCCTTGGCCCCAGTAGTAGAGGTGCACATCTGTAATGTCATTAACTCTTACCTGACCTCTGGTTTGATGCCGCTCTCCCTAGAAAAAGGGTACGGTTACATCATTATTTAATAAACCTGATCTGGACACAAGCACTTTAAAAAACATTTCCCTGTGGGTAGGGACTCCGATGGTAAAGATAGTGACCTTTACGTGGTTTACCTGTGTGTTGGACATGCTCCCATTGTTGATGCCTCGCTCAGTACTCCGCTGGGTGAACAGAGCTATCAAAGACTTCATATGGGGGTCAAAGAGAACTTGCTGGCCGTCAAGAGGCCCCTTGCCCATAGGTCCCCCGGGGGCCTAAGTCTCACATCACAGGACATTATTGCATGGTACCACTGTTCCCAATAACCTGCGTGCGCGAGTGAGCACGCACCAAAGTCCCTCTAAGCGCGCAGTGTGCTCTATTTAGCGTGCACATCCCGCAAGACCGTTCGCGCCGCTGCTTTTAAAACTCGAGCGGAGCGAAAAACCGTAATTCCTGTGACTCTGGGTTTTGAGAGGGCACAGCTGCGGTGCTAATTGTGAGCCTTTGAGTTAGCATTTGTGTTAATTGCAGCGCCCTTGTGCGCTGCAATTAACATGAATACTAACTCAAAGGCCCACAATCAGCACCGCAGCTGTGCAGTGTTAGGAAAAGAAAAACAGTGTCTCAAACACGACGTGTGCTTTAGCACACACTGTGTTTGAGACTCTGCTTTTCTTTATTGTGCACAGCTGCGGGGGTAATTGTGACCCTTTGAGATAGTATTCTTGTGAACTGCAGCGCACACGGGCGCTGCAATTAACATGAATACTAGTTTCAAGGGTCACAATCAGCCCCGCACATGGCTTCTTACATTCCTGGATCAGGAGTTTTGGACGTCGTCATCCAGGTGGGAGCTACAGCAGTCTCGACCCCAGCTCCACAAATACTCAGCAGAGCATTTCGACTGAAAGTTTAAACTGTGCTCTACACGGCTAGAAAAAGAAATTATTCTGTGAAAAAATGGGTCTGCTTCTATGTGTACAGCTGCTCCTCATCCCAAAGTTACCATCAGCTGCACGAGTCTCCAATCACCACCTACTCACACTCCCACAGTGTAATCTGCTCAATTAGAAAGCACTTCACTCTGTCTGCATCGGTGCTCAGTTAAGGAGCGGCTGCTGCACAGCATAAGTATATGGGTAGTCCACCTTTATTCCGAGCTAAGAACAAAACGAGTATTAGACCTATGAAAATGGGCCAAGGCACTCCAAAGCATGGCAGCTTGGAAAGGCCCAGAAATGTCTTCCACAAACACCCTCCTTTACAGGACAAACAGCCCTCAGGCTGCCTGCATAAAACAATAATTCAATTGTAGAGAACAGTTGTTCATGCTATTGCTTACAACTTATGGAAAGTGATATTACTTTGCGAACAGTTCAGATCGGAGGACAGTCAACACAGAGCCATTAGGTTTTCAATTAACTAAACTCCTCTAACAAGCCAAAGGCTATCATTTTGTGGAAGACAGCTTCCTTACTGCAGCTTAATAAGGAAGGAGGTGAGGTTGCTAGGATCCCCCTTTTTTTTTTTAAAACACATTAACTGCGTTTTGTCCACATTCATTTAACACATCGGAAAAGTAGTGGTTGTGATAACTCATGGCTTGGCGAATGCAGGGACCTTTCTGACACTCCCTTTGCAGATGCAAGTAGGCAGGCATAGATACACTGAACCTTTGTGAATAAAACAAGGCGCCAGCAGATTTCAACACAGCATCTTACCTCGCTTCACATGAATAGAGCAAAAATTCACAACGCTATCCCTGCCATCGCCGTTTCTAACGGTGGGCAAAAAATTCTGCTTCACAGAGCCTGGAGGACACCACAGATATATACAGGAACTTAAAGGTGGATGAAGTCATGGAATTGTGAAACATAAGGGCAGGATATTGGTTGGAAGGCTTAGATTGGTGATACAGGGCATTTTAAGAAAGGTCAACTTGTCTCCCATCTTGGACACTTCACAGCCAGAACTAAGTTCTAAATGGGCTTTGCAGACAAAAGTGGCTAATATTGTGAAAACCTGAAATAAAAATTGAAAAAAATAAAAAAATAAAGAATTGTGCGGTAATTGGGGAAGCATCAGGCCTATAATATGTTTTGCTCCAGCAGTGACTGGCTTCATGGCCAGTTTGCTATTGCTGTCTTATTGCAACAACAGGGCAACAAAGGTGGGGATGGATGTTATCACAAAGTGAGTGATGCCCCAATCTACATGCCACACTTACTAAAGCCAAAAAGGATCCATAAATAAGTGAACAAGAAACACACACTCCATCCATGCGAGGTAAATGCCTAACCCCAAAGCATACAAAGAAGGGAAGGGACAGACTGCTTGGCCACAGCGCCGGCTCTGTTTAGCAGAATTTTCAGCACAGACCTCTCATCACAGTACCCCACCCAGCAGTTATTAAATATAATAGATTGATAAATCCAAATAATTGACTAACATAGCCACCACTCAAATTACTTTCATAATTCAACACTAATCCTTATGGGTTCCAGAGTAGCATGCTACTCACCAAAAAAGCGTTTCAAAACCCAATCAGGGGTAGCAAGCGCTATATAAATACAAACCTCTTTCCCTCTTCTATCCCGCCACCTACGCTTCTCTGTCCAAATAAGTGAATAACATATACACCACTCGAATTACTTCATATTTCACTATACTCATTTTCAACATCAATACTTTATGGGTTCCGGAGTAGCGTGCTATTCGCCAGAAAAGCACTTCAACACCCATCAGGGGTAAGAGGTGTTATATGAATGCAAACCTTTCTTCCCCTTCTATGCCTCCGCTATCCTTCTCGCTCCAAATAACTGACTAATATGTGTGGAAATGCACCGTCTTTTCAGTTTTTTAAGCAAAAGTTTGGAGGGATATTTGGCGCTGGACACACGCGCAGTCTGGTTCCTGGTGCACATAGCCATGGCTGCAGCGCACACAGACCCTACACTGCCACACACAGAGGACACAAATTAGAGAGAACATTGCATGGCACTCCAACTAGCACAACTGGCATACATGCATATTCAGGTACGAGAATCCTCCATTATGGGTCACGACTGAGTACTGTCTGAAAGGCTCGTCTGGATTCCATTCCCTCCATCTACCCAACCCCTCCACCGCCGGGACTGTTGCAGGCCATGTACAAAACTTGGGCACGAGCCCATAAGCTATTCTCGGTGGACGGACGCCTGCATGACCAAGCGCCCATTTTAAATAATCATGTCATCCGCATTGGGGGGATATGAACTATTGGGGCTCCTAGCAAGCAGTGGGGAGCCACACCCTTGCTTAACCTGCTGTCCCACAGCAAGGTTAAGACATTTGTAGCACTGCTGGAGAATTTGGTCTGCTGCTAGTGCAGCAGTGGCAATACGGTTAACTGCACTGTTGCTGGACCAGCAAATTTGCCCCGCAGCCCTGATCCATCCTCCACACTCCCCAGTACTTGCATACCTCAATACCTGGGGTCAATGCAAGGGTGTGATGTCAGGCCTCTACAATCTCCTGATTCGCCATCTACACTCTGCAGCACAAACGGCGAGCCTAAGGGTAACCTGGCAGGTCCGTCTGCAAGTGGATTACAATGAGGAGGACTGGGCGGAGATTCTGGAGAACTTGGGCAGAGGGGTTCAGGAGGCCTTGATGCAGATTAGCCTCTTTAAGATACTCTAAGGTTGGCACTGGACACCGATGAGGCTCTATTCCGCGGGACAGTTGCCCCACTCTTCATGCTGGTGGTATGACCGCATGTCCTGTGACATAGTCCATATGCTCTTCAACAGCCGCGCCAATGCCCCCTTTTGGACTACCGTGGGTTCCACACTACTAGAATCCAATGATGTACCCACGCCCCTCCAGGGCCCACTAATCCTCCTTCACGAGCTGGCGGATCTTCCCCAGTTGGCACACGATGCTCGGCGTTTACTCACCACTGCCCTTGCAACTGCCAAGACATGCATCCTGCAACACTGGCATTTCCCACAGCTGCTAACACATGTGGAATGACTGCGGCCATGTATAAAACCAACTCCTACGAAAAAATAATCGACAACTTTCTGGACAAAGCGGACTTGTTTCTCCGTATTTGGTCCCCTTTCCTGAGGGAGGACTGACCAAGCACTGGGCCTACCCTGGTTACTTTGGGTTTCCTCTCGCACCTACATCCCTCCCTGGTCCTCTTCCTGCCACCAGACTGCATGCGGATGCAACCTGCTTGCACAGCTCGCCGTCCTCGGTCTCACGGCTTCCCCATTCCCTTTACCTTGTACCACTTTCTTCTCTTCTCTCTCCTTCCTCTTTCTTCTCTACTCCCTTTCGCTCTCTCTCCCTCTTTAGTGCTGTTCTCTCCCTTTCCCATCGCTCCTCCATGTCGTCCCCATACAGTTAGCTATGTTGCGCTCTCCGTTGTTGGGTATACATGTCTTGCTATTGATGATCGTCCATCTCTTCTGTGCCCATGATGGATATACCGCAGTTATTTTTTTACTATTTTTTTGAGTTCTTGATACCAATAAAATAATAAAAAGGTGAGAGGAAAAACATACAGCTAAGTAGCTCTCCAACTACCTTGATTCACAGGGGCAACTACCCTGAAATGAGGCCAACTTTAGACCCCAGCATGGCAGTGAAACACCGGTTCTGGACAAACTGTGTACCACCCCAGATAACAGTTGTCAAGACTGCCTCTTGTTGTTGCAGTTCCCCACTGCATTGAATCTTGTTGCCTGGAATGTTCTGATCAGCCACCTCAGTACAGCACAGCTAACGGCCCAGGTCTGGGACTTTACACCTTGTATGCTGATGGTCCGTCTTCAGTACTACGATCATCAAGTAATACGGGAACCCAGAGGAATGTTTTGTCTCCTTTTGAAAATCGGACATCTGTTAACTTCCTTAGATTGAATGGTGACCACGGAAAAGGCCTTCTGTTTGTGAAGGACCCATTCTGCAGGTGAGGCATCTTCTGCTTGGCCAACTACGAGCACCGCAAGTGTTAACTGTCGCGCATAAAATTCTGGGCATTCCTGCTAGTCAAAAGTTCACTTTTAAACACCTAGGTACCGAAGGAGTGGATTTCCACTTTCTTACAACTCACGCTGGTAGAAACCATGTAGCAATTTTTCCTTCCACTACGAATTTCCCTGTGGAATGGGCCTGCAGGCTTCCAATATGTTCTTTTCGTTGTAGAGGGTGCACCAGAGAAGAAGTCAGAATCACTAAAATAAGTCCATAAAGTTTCTTTTATTCTTCACTATAATCAAAGTTTGGACATCAGCCAATGCGTTTCGTTCCATAAGAACTTCATCAGGGCTACTGATAATAATGAAAGGTTGGATTTCAAAACTCCTCCAAGTATAAACAAGCACAATTGAAAATAATGACAGAAGGAAACTGTAAGAATCTCCATAAGACAAAATAAGATGCTTAGACGCAGGAAATTCTTGAAGTATATGCAGGTTTATTCCAAGTAATAGGACCCATCCAATCCTACATCCAGGTCATCAGGACAACAGTTATCTCTCCACCAACTATCCCTTGAACCAGCCCACACCTTCAAACTTACACATTCCTTAACCTAGGTAACAGCTAGAACATCCCTACATCATAATGAGAACCTAGAGAAACCAGATGACACAAGCTAGGCATAGCAGTGACAACCAGAATCCCACACACCTCCCTCCGATAAAACACAACAAAAAAACACATATACACAATAGTTCCAAGACATTTCCCACCCAGAATCCCAACCATTAGGAAACATAGTCTTTTAAATATGCTGGTTTCCTTTGAACCCTAGAAGATTTGCGTGTGAACTCAGACAAACCAGTTTCCTTTTCCAAAGTATTTCCCACATAGTCATTCAAATCAGATCTCACACAAATCCTTCCTAAATTCCAAATCTTATGATCACTAGTTCTAACAGCATTACTGAAAACCTTAACAACATGCAAAGGTTTGGAGAAACTTACTTTTGAACCTGGAAGCCTTACAACAACAACATCCCCAACCTTAACTTTTGTCTGCTTGGTAGATTTTCTCACATCAAAGTTCTCCTTCCTGTAATGACACTTATTCTCCTCTCTTACTCTCCACTCATCACTGTTCCTTACAGGAGAATAACCAGACACAGAGTCACCCAACCGTCGAACCCAAGAAGGTTCAACCTGAGTGCAAGGGGCCCTACCCCTAAAAAGAACAAAAGGAGACTGACCCGTAGAACTGTGTGGGGTCATTCTATACTCTTCGATTTTCCTCAAAACCTGTTCCTTCCAGTTCTTCCCAGAGCTTTTTGCTAACGAGATCGTCTCCTTAATCACTCTATTAAACCTTTCCACCATCCCATTAGTTTCTGGATGGTACAACGAACATTTCTTGTGTGTAATACCTCTATCCTTCAGAAACTTCTCCATCTCTCTTGAAACCAGTTGTACACCATTATCCGTTAAAATTGACTCGGGAAATCCTTCTCTACCCAAAAGACTTTCAAGAAAACGAATCACATGCTCAGTCTCTATCCCAGAAGTGAATTGTATTTCAGGCCACCTAGAGAATAAGTCCAATAAAACAAAAATATAACACTGCTGACCATTAGAATGAATGGGACCCACAATATCCAGAGCCACCTCCTTCCACAGGCCACTTGGAAGCTCCCTTATGACCATGGGCTGAACTCTAACCACTTTTGATTTTTCAGAAGTAGCACACACCGAACAATCTCTAATAACCCTCTCAATGTACAAATCCATTCCAGGCCACCAATAAGAAGTGCGAAGCCGCTCCTTGGTCCTAGACATGCCAGAATGCAATTCATGTGCTAAATCAACCAACCTCTTCCTTAATTCTAATGGAGGTACCAACCATGTTCCACGTACCAAAATTCCATCAAACACCCCCAATTCATCCTTTACACCCCAAAATTTCACAGCCTCAACCGAACCAGACTTCTTTTTACACCACCCTCTCTGAATCAAACTCATCACTTCATTTAAAACAGGATCCTGAGTTAATTTCTCCCGCCATTAAGCCTCATCAATAATGCCAGTATCAACAAAACACACATGCGAATCACCCTCAGCCCAATGATCAGTGTCATCCTCTTCATTACAAACATCCACCAACCTAGAAAGAGTATCTCTACACCAGGAATATACTTAACCTGAAAATCATACTCCTGAAGAGCTATGACCCACTTACTGATCCTTCCTGAAACCTGATCAATTCCCTTCTTCTCAAAAATTTCACACAGTGGCTTGTGGTCCGACTTAACAATAAACTTCGTACCCCACAAAAACTTCTTCAACTTCCTGACCGCCCAAAATACTGCCAGCGCTTCACGCTCAATTACAGAATAACGCGATTCTGTATCCTTAAGACCTCTCGAAATAAAAGTAACAGTTTCTAAGCCATTCTCACCCTCCTGTTGCAACACTGCACCCAACCCTTTCATGCTTGCATCTGTAGTTACCACTGAAGTTCTTGAAGAACAAAACCCTTTTAGATTCGGCGCATTATTAAGTTTACTTTTTATCTCAATAAACTCTTCATCACACTCCCGAGACCAATGAAACTCCACACCTCTCTTCAACAGTGCTCTCATGCTCGAGCAATGTTCAGCGAAACCTTCTACAAACTTATTATAGTACTCCGCCATCCCAAAAAACTTCATCAATTCCTCCCTTGAAGCAGGAGGCGGCATGCGTGAAATCGTATCAACCAAATCAGGCTTCGGAGAGATGCCCTCACCAGAGATCGTGTGCCCCAAATAATGAATTGAAGAAGTTACAAAATGACATTTCTCAAGTTTTATAGTCAGGTTGGCATTCTCAAGTCTCCTCAACACATCAAAAAGTACCTTCCTATGCTCCTTAAGATCTTTCGCAAAGATCAAAATATCGTCCTGATAGACACACACACCATCACAACCTCCTAGAACTTTTTCCATAGCGCGCTGAAAAACTGATGCCGCTGACACTAAACCAAACGGCATTCTAACAAACCTAAATGTACCAAAAGGAGTGACAAAAGAAGTCAGATCCCTGGAGGACATATCCAACTCAATCTGGTGGTATGCAGATGCCAAATCAATAGTACTAAAAACTTTAGCACCCCCTAACAACATTAGTAATTCAGATATATTGGGCAGTGGATATCTATCAACAACCACACATTTATTTAGTTGTCTCAAATCCACACAAACGAAGGGACCCATTGGCCTTGCGTGCAGCGACAACCGGAGCAAGCCACTCTGTACTAGAGACCTCCTCAATTATGCCCCCTTCTTTCAATTTTTCCAATTCCCTCTTCATCTCATTTCTCACAGCCAAAGGAACACCCCTAACTTTACATGTTGAAGGTTTAGAGTCAGGACGTAAGGGTATATTCAATTTAAAATCCTTTAGACAACCTAAACCTTCTCTAAACACTTTAGGAAATTTACTTTTAATGTCACACAGAACACCCCCTTCAGACTTCAGATGAACCATTTGAATGTTCTGTTTAAGAATAATAGGAGTGGAACTCCCTGGATCCAACATAACCCCCAGATCAGCCTGATGAAACCAGCTTATAATACTGTCACCCTTCTTGGAGACATACACCTTACCTGATACATATCTACCACCATATTCAATCAGACCCATGAAATACCCACACAGTGGTATAGGTTCACCCCCATAAGCCAGAGGTCGTATGTCTGGTTTGAGCAACTTTACCTTCCCAGCAAGCCTCTCCTGATAAAAAGTTTGTGAGATAATGGTAATTTTTGCCCCAGAATCAAACAAAACTCTTGTTTTCTCTCCCTCAACTTGAATCACATCCAAAGGTGAAGATCTATGTTCACCCAAGTTATTTTCTTGTACATCAGCTTGAACTTGCACAACAATTTGACCACAAACAAAATCTTCCTCCTGAAGCCCAACACCCACAGTTCTGACATTACTAGTAGTATTTTTCGTTTTGCACACCACAGCAAGATGGCCCTTGCGCTTGCACTTTGAACAAGTTGCATTTAGCGCCGGACATTTTCTATCATTTGCGTAATGACCAAGTTTATCACACCTAAAACACTTAGGAACAAATGTTTTTGTTTTACTCTTTGCTCCCTCAGCACTTTTAGACATGTCTTTAATACCATTACCTTCCTTTACAACCTGAACAGAAATGTTCCCATCATTTTTTAAGGTATCTACACACTTTAAAGAATGTTCAATTCTTTTCGCAACTTGCAACACCTCCTCTAAGGAGGGTTCATCTCTTAACCAGAGTTCATCACAAACCTTCTCCAAGTTGCATCCTAACATAAACTGGTCCCTTATCCTTTCCTCCAAAAGCTGTTCAAACCTACAGGAGGAAGAAAACTTCCTTAGTTGGGTAACATATACCTCTACAGATTCTCCATCATTTTGCAGTCTCTTGGTAAACTGGTACCTCTCCAGTATTGTACTCACTTTAGGGAGGTAATGATTGTCTAATTTTTTTATACACACTTCATATTCATTTAACCCCCTGCTTTCAACAGCCGAGAGGTCAGCGAGATGATCAAAAACATCTTGCCCCTCCGAACCAAGACAGTGTAAGAGAATAGCAGTTTTCCTCTCCGCCCCAAGATTGTTACCACAGACTTTAGCATAACGTTCGAAAACCTTCTTCCACTTCTTCCACCTGATAGTGGGTTCAGCAGGCTCTGACAGAAAGAAGGGAGGAGCAGTCACATTCTGCATGGTTATTACCTGTTAAAGAATATTCACAAGCAAAACTTAACACAGGATTGTGTATTAGTATACCTCCCACCAACTGCAACATGTAGCTCAATTAACTAACACATAACACCAAAGCAGTATGTACACCCAGTCACTGAGAAATAAAACATTTAAAATTTCACATTACTAATAATAATACCTTAAAAATATAATGAAAAACAATTACAGCACATGAACAGTAGATGTCAGCATCATACAACAAAATGATGCACACCTCGATATTTAAGCAAAAACTTTACATGGAAAGCAACAGAGAGCCTGATATTACAGGACTAAAACCATCCAATTCTGCTCATAAACCGCACAAAAGTGGACCTTGCTGAAAATGTTACCATTAAGTCGCTGGAATGTACTTGCTGCTTGGCTTCATTAAATAAACACCAAAAACCACTCACTGTCCCGATCCTTCTCAGCCGGCTTGAAAAAAAAAACTCGAAGACTCCACTTCCTCACGCCCGTAACGAAACTGCTACTTGAAAGTCAGAGATATTTCCTCAAGACTCCATTACCAAGGTTCCCGATGACACGCTAATGACGACGCTGGTCTTCACCGAATCCCTTTGCGGGATTCTACCACGTCATCATTAACAGAAGACCGGCAACAAGTGAAGAGCTCCTCCGGAGGCAGTATGGATCACGTCGTTACTCAGAAACTTCGGCCGCAACTTCAAGTACAAGACTTGATACTTCACCACAGCACCACGAAGCCCCCGCCACTCGAATCAAACGTGAATAAAGGTATGCCACCTTGCGCAATACAGTTCGAGAATATTTTAAAACTGTTTTGCCTTGGAGCTTTTGACAGCAAACACCAATTTCCGTTTGTTAAAAAAAACAAAATGAAAGGGCGAGCCTGTGACGAATTATTTAAAGCAATTTATACTTTCACGGCGAAAGCTCCCAGCCCCACAAACTTAGAACAAAGTACTTTAACTTCAAAGTCCGAAAATGCCAGATTTTCGATTACAACAGGGCGAGCCCGTGACGAATATTTGACCCCAAATACTATCTTCACGGCGAAAGCTCCCAGCCCCCCCAAAAAAATAATGTAAAAACAGAGTACCTTAAGTAAATTGCAAGAGAGAGCGTTGTGGTTGTTGGGTCCTTCCTTGGTCCAGCTGCCGACTACGCCAATGTAAGAATCTCCATAAGACAAAATAAGATGCTTAGACGCAGGAAATTCTTGAAGTATATGCAGGTTTATTCCAAGTAATAGGACCCATCCAATCATACATCCAGCTCATCAGGACAACAGTTATCTCTCCACTAACTATCCCTTGAACCAGCCCACACCTTCAAACTTACACATTCCTTAACCTAGGTAACAGCTAGAACATTCCTACATCATAATGAGAACCTAGAGAAACCAGATGACACAAGCTAGGCATAGCAGTGACAACCAGAATCCCACAAAACCCCACGATCCTGGGTCATATCAGTCTCTTCCAGCCATGATACTCAGTAATCATTCCTTCGTCATTATGCGGGTACGCTCTTCCTAGATGTTCTGTTGTAATGCACAAGTTACTACTTGTGTAAAGATATATCCGTAAGAGACATTAGTTAGTGATAGATTCCTTACCTTAGAATATCCCCAGGCGTCAGACTGGATCCGGAAAGTTTTGCTAGCAGTACCCCTGCACGTCAGTAGGTGGCGTCCTGCGGCTCCGTGTTCGTCGCTGGCGTCGTAAGCACCGAGATGACGTCACGGAGACTACTTAGGTGCCACTCATGCACGCTGACGTCCGTTCTGTACACGACTTTCCGCGCCAGGAACTCAGAGCCATGCAAGAAACTGACCACTGGTGCCATGAAACTAGGTCCCTGAAAGGGGATGACCTTAACCCTAGAAAGCAGTTCGCAGAACGGGGAGTATGGGTGAGGCGGTAAGGAATCTATCAATAACTATCGTCTTTTACAGATATATCGTTACACAAGTTACACAAGTAGTAACTTGTGCATCTGAAAGAGACACGTTAGTGATAGATTCCTTACCTTAGAATAGATACCCCAGCAATACCAACCCCGGTGGTGGGTCTGCGAACAGATTACACCAGAAAGTCACGGAGCACAGAACGGCCAAAGAAGCTGTCTCTCCGGACCGGACTGTCAAGACAGTAATGCTTGTTAAACGTGTGCAGCGAGGCCCACTTAGCTGCCTGACAAATGTCCAGCAAGGGAACGCTGTGTCCCAAGGCAGTAGTGGCTGCAGATGCCCTGATAGAATGAGCACGCAGCCCCACAGGAGGGATCCTTCTTAGCCAAGGAGTAACATTGATGCACAGAACGACCCACCGAGAGATGGTCCGTTTGTGTACAGCTCGACCTTTTTTGGTACCCACGTAGCCAACAAAGAGCTGGTCATCCACCCGGAACTGCTGTGTACGCTTCAGATAGAATGCGAGCGCACGTTTTGTGTCCAGACGGTGGAGCCTCTCCTCCTCCCTTGAAGGATGCGGAGGCGGAAAGAAGCCAGGCAAAGTGATGGTCTGCCCGATGTGGAAGGGCATGACAACCTTTGGCAAAAAAGAAGGACGGGTCCTTAACACCACCTTGTCCGTATGAACAGAAAGGAAAGGAGGTTTGGAAGCTCACTCACTCTTCTGGCAGAGGTGATAGCTACCAGGAAAGCCGTCTTAAGAGTAAGAAGACGCAAAGGACAGGTATGAAGGGGCTCGAAAGGAGCGCACATCAGATAGGTCAAAACAAGATTCAAGTCCCATTGAAGCATGATAAACGGCACAGGAGGAAACATGTCCGTAATGCCTTTCAGGAATCGGTTAACAACAGGGGACTTAAAGAGAGAAGGCTGACCTGGAAGCCTCAGAAAGGCGGAGATGGCCGAAAGATAACCTTTGATAGAGCCCAGAGCAGAAGGAACAGAAGGACCTCAGAAAGAGGGGCTGAAAGGGGATCCACAGACTTCGCTGCGCACCATGCCACAGATTTGTTCCATCTGCAGGCGTATACCGTTTTGGTGGAGGGACGCCTGGCTGCCAGAATTACATCACAGACTTCGGGAGGAAGATCGAAAGCTGTCAACTGTCACCGCTCAATCTCTACGCATGGAGGCGGATGCTGGACATGTTCGGGTGGAGGACCGTCCCTTGTTGCTGCGACAGAATATCCTCCCGAAGAGGCAGTCGGATCAGGGGAAATCGATCGCCATGTTGAGTAGCTCGGGATACCAATCGTGCCAAATCCGGAGCCACAAGGATGACTTGGGCCCGGTCGCGCCGAATCTTCTAGCACCCTGGGCAGTGGTATAGGCGGAAAGATCGACACTCCACTTGTGACGAAAAGCGTCGCCGAGCGATTGCCGCCTTGGAAATTCCAGCGCGCAGAACTGATGACATTGCGCATTCTCTTTGCTGGCGAATAGATCTAGCCAAGGCTCTCCCCACTGCAGAAAGAGACCTTGCGCCACGTCTGAGTTCAGACGCCATTCGTGATCCATCAAGCTGAGTTCGTCCGCCCTGGCATTTAGAGAACCTGCCAGGTGTTGAACCACCAAGGTAGTACCTTGATGTTCCAGCCATGGCCAGAGGCGCAGAGCCTCCCAACATAGGGTCCTCGATCCCACCCCGCTCTGCTTGTTGCGATACCACATGGCGGTGGTGTTGTCCGTGAACACCTGCACTACACTTCCCCGCACAGAGGAAAGGAATGCCTTCAGTGCAAGTCGGAGCGCCCGAAGCTCCAACAGATTGATATGGAGCTGGGACTACGCCGGAGACCAGAGGCCTCTGATCTCTGCCTCTCCCAAGTGGGCACTCCATTCCAGGAGGGACGCATCCGTCACCACGGTGTGCTCCGGTTGGGGAAGGGAGAGGGACCTGCCATTGACCCAATCGCGATTCGTGAGCCACCACTGCAATTGTCGTGCAGTGGCCTCCGAGATCTGGACATGATCGGACAGGTCGCCCTGATGCTGCGCCCACTGGAACTTCATGTCCAACTGCAGAGCCCGCATATGCCATCTGGCATGCTGCACTAGCAGGATGCAGGAGGCCATCAGGCCCAGGAGCCGGAGGGTCATCCTGACCGAAACCCGGGAGAGAGGCTAAAAGATCGGAATTATAGCCTGAATATCCCGGTAGCTGCTCGGGAGGATAAACCCGAAACAGCGTTGAATCCAGAACCACTCCGATGAAGGGGAGCTTCTGAGAGGGACTCAGGTGCAACTTCGGCACGTTGATGGAGAACCACAGCAAATGCAGGAGATCGGCTGTAGTCGTTGGTTGACGACTGCCTGGGACGAGCCCGCCGTCAACAACCAGTCGTCGAGTTAAGAGAAGACTGACACCCCCGAACTGCGCAGATGAGCTGCAACCACCGCCATCACCTTCGTGAACACCCGAGGGGCGCTGGTAAGGTGCGAAGGGGAGCACGGGAAACTGAAAATGCTCCTGGCCCACCATGAACCGCAGGTAACGCCGGTGGGCCGGCAGGACGGTAATGTGAAAATATGCGTCCTGCAAGTCCAATGCTACCATCCATTCTCCAGGGTCGAAGGCAGCCAGGACCTGAACCAGTCAGCATTCTGAACTTCTCCTTCCGGAGGAAGCGATTGACGTTCCGGAGATCCAAGATGGGGCGCAGGCCCCCTTTGTCCTTCTTGGGGACCAGAAAGTAGTGGGAATAACAACCACTCCCTAATTCCGGCCCAGGAACGCACTCGATGGCCCCCTTGGCCAAGAAAGCCGTGACTTCCTGCTGAAGAAGTACCAAGTGGTCCCCCGACATGCGGTGGCACTGAGGTGGCACGGCTGGAGGGGAGAACTGAAAGGGAAGAGCATAACCTCTGCGGATGATCTGCAACACCCACTTGTCCGATGTGATATCGCGCCAGTGGGGAAGGTGGTGGCGGATCCTGCCACCCACCGGCGTGGGGTGCTCCCCAAAGCTCGGATTAGGAAGGTTTGGAGGTAGAAGCAGCGGGGGCGGAGGTGGACTGACCCTCACACTGATTGCCAGACCTGCACCTGTGGAAGCTACGGCCGCGCTGAGGCTGGTTCTGCACAGGCTTGCTGAAGAAACGTGCCTGGGCGCCTCTGCCATGGCCACGAAAGGAACGAAACCCAGGAGTGGCCGGGCTTTTTGCGGAAAGACCCAAGGACTTGGCCGTGGCCCGCGAGTCCTTAAAATGCTCCAGTGCACTGTCGGCCTTATCGCCAAACAGGCGAGTGCCATCAAAGGGCATGTCCATGAGCGAGCTCTGGACATCGGGCGAGAACCCAGTAGGATAGCAACCAGGCGTGGCGACGCAGCGCCACAGTCGTAGAAATCGCCCTGCCCAACGAGTCACGGGTGTCCAAACCACACCGAATGGCGAACGAAGCCGCATCCTTACCCTCAGCAAACACCTGGGAAAGCACAGCATGTACCTACTCAGGACACTGAGGCAACACCTGAGCAACCGTATCCCACACTGCGTGGGAATAGCGGCCCAATAAGCAGGCCGTGTTCACCGACCGCAGCCCCAAGCTGGCCGAAGAGAACAACCACTTACCAAACTGTTCAAGCTTCTTAGAGTCCTTATCCGGCGGAGCCGTGGGAAAGGCACTCTGCGACGTCGAGGCTTGGAGGACCAGACTCTCAGGCGTGGGATGAGTGGTCAGAAACACGGGGTCACCAGGCACCGGGCGGTGAACCCTGGCGACATTCTTATCCACAGGGGCCCCTGTGGCCGGCCTAGACCAAGTGCCCAACAAGACGTCCGTGAGGGCGTCGTTGAAGGGAAGCAGGGGCTCCGACGAAGTCTGGAGCACCTCAGTGAGGAGATTCGTTTTGAGGGCCACCGTAGGAATATCAAGGTTGAAGACCTCAGCACCCCCACGGAGCACCATCATGTAGGAAGCGCCCTCCTCCATAGTAGGCGGGGGAGAGGCAAACCCCGGATCAGAAGAGACATCGAGGTCGCCGGCGTCCTCCAAGTCGTCCACTCAGTCCTACTCGAAGTCACACTGACGGGCAAGAGGGTCCTCGGACCCCTCCCAGTCATCCTCCACCTCTGTTGCAGGAGGAACAGACCGCAGCGGCAGAGCCGGAGAAGGAACATACGGCGTTGGAAACGGCGCCGTGAACAGCCCTGGCCGGGGCCGAGCCGGCGCCATCTCCCAATACGGCTCCCAGGCAGGAATGAAATGGTCCTGGAAACGGGGCGAAGGCGGAACAAACGGCACCCACTGCGGCGCCGGAAGCGGAGTCCAGGGCGGCGCTGGGGCCGGAGCCGGCAGCACTGGACCTCGTGGCCCCGGGGCCAGAGCCAACAGCGCCGGATCCTGTTGCGCCGAGGCTGGATCCGCCGGCAGCGCCGGCGGCCCAACAGGATCTGGACAATGGACCGCGGGGCCCGAAGGCGCACCTGGGGGAGCCTGAGGCATAAAAAGGAGGTCCTTGGTGGCAAGAAACTCTTGCACCCATTTGGGAGTCGCCGACGGACCCTGGTAAGGCGGGGAGGCCGCGGGACTCCCAGGCTCCAAAGGAGCCACAGGGGCGGAGAACCCCTGTCCCCCTCGTCCTCATCCTAAGACCAGCGGGGGGACATCAGAGAGCGAACACGCTTCTTCGACTTCTTTTTTATGTTGTCGCTTACCGGAATCAGAGGGCAAAGACTTGGAGCCCGAGGAGCGACAACTGCGGCCCCGTGAGCGATCCAGAGAACGTTCCCTGGATCGGAGCTGGGACGAGTGCCGGACCTCCAGCAGCTTCCAGCACCACTCCTTCAAGGCCTTCGGGGCCATGGCCCGACAGTCCCGGCAGGACTGGGAGTCGTGGTCAGTCTCCAGACAGTAGAAGCAAACATCGTGGGGGTCCGCCACTGACATATTGCGACAGCAGGCCCCACAAGACTTAAATCCAGTCATCCCTACTTGCACCAGGAGAAAAGGGGAGACAAAAAGTGACTAAGGTACGTGCTCTATCCGGATCTGCTCTTGCTGGCACGGTAAAAAAAAAAAAGAACTGAAGACGGCGCGCATGGGTGGCGCCTAAGTAGTCTCCGTGATGTCATCTCGGCGCTTACGACGCCAGCAACGGACGCGGAGCCGCAGGACGCCACCTACTGACGCGCAGGGGTACTGCTAGCAAAACTTTCCAGATCCAGTCTGATGTCTGGGGATATTCTAAGATAAGGAATCTATCACTAACGTGTAACGTTATCTATTGATGGCTTCCTTCCTGCCAAACGATAAATATGCTCCAAAGACTGCAGTTCTTGGCAGGTAGGGTGGCATGTGATCTTCGCTAGTTGGACCATGTTTCGTGGCCTGTCAGTCTCTGCACTACACTGTCAGCATGCACGGCTCAACACACTCTATGGTGCATGGGGCCTATCACAACAGCTGATCTCAGTCTCTTCATTCAGTCTACTGAATAAGCAAGCGCAATCCTTTTAACAAAATAATGCACTCTTTTCTCATAACGGAGTACAATCCAGAAAAAGGCAGTTTACACCAGTTCCATTTCTAGAGCAAAGCAGCAGTACGTTTCTTTTTATTGCTGACTAAAACCTATACAGTGAGCACAACACAGCACAATAAGTGCTGCAGCCCTTAGAGGCCTTCTCTGGTCACAGTGCCCTGGGTACCTGTGGTACCATTTACCAGGGACTGACATGTGGCCAGAGATGCCAATTGGGTATAGGCTTCAATGCAGTTTTAGGGAAGGAACATAGGCCCTGGGTACCTGATTAGCAGGAGTCCAGGGCACACTCAGTCAAAGAACATCAGCAATTCAGCAAAAAGTGGGGGCATACCATGCAAGAAAGAGGGCACTTTCTCACACTAGTCACCCGTCCGTGTAGGTATGCATGCATCAATTATATATAGCGCCATCCTGGCAGCGAGTATTTGCGCGCTGTGCTGAGAGAGCGGAGACCAGGCCTTAGCTCCCTGGCCTTGGCTCAAACCTCTGACTACAGGCTGGCGGGAAACATCACATCACAGGCTTTTACCGCACACTTCACCCGGCTCTCACTCCCTGCTGCCTTCTGTCACCTCACCTGGTTCTCAGTCCCTGCTGCCCTCTGCCAACTCACCCGGCTCTCACTCCCTGCTGCCCTCTGTCACTCTCGGTCACCTCACCCCGCATGTGTGGCAGCCCAGGCTGAGACAGCTTCCCGGACCCACACACACAGCCGCACCCAAGTACTTCACAGGTCTTTAAAAGACCATTTACTTGTAAATGAGGCTTTGTTGTATTTCACCTCTTCTTAGCTCCCCTGCATCTCACTCTGACGATCGCTGGAATCGCCCGGCACCAGAGAGCAGAGTCTCTCAGAGTCCGTGATTCTGCAACCAACGGTGTTTGCTGACACTCTTAAAAAAAACAACAACAAAAAACAGGTACGATGTCTGCAAGGTCCGCGGACCGCCAAGGAAGGCTTGCCGGGCCGCTGGCGGCCTGCGGGCCGTACTATGAGTACCCGTGAGCTAGAGTGTCTCCTTTGACACGTCCACTATGTAATAGAGTGCTGCATTAAATATGTTATAATCAGCACAGTGTCAGGTGCGACAATCACATCACTTGCGGCACACGTATCTGTAATGTTACTCATGGTTTACATTGGAATTTGAACTGCTTACACAGCGAGGTGCAGGTAGCTTTTTTTTCCGATTAATATTTCTGAGGACTACTCACAGACTAGGACTTCTGGAAACAAAATTAACTACTTTATCAGAGCTGCAGCACTACCTAGTATTCCACAACAAAAGTTAATCCGCATCTAGGTTCATCTTTTAGTGTTCAATAAAAAAAAAAATATTCCATGTTATTAGTACTTTTTCCCATGGCATTGTGAGAAATTAATTTTAAAAGCAAATTTGACTTGCACACCATATTAAAATGCCACTTTGGAATGCTCATAAACCTGAACAGAAATAATTCTGCATAAATAAATAACACGTAGGAAAATGTACCTGCTTCAAATATGTAAGAATCAGTTTAGAATGCATCTAAACTTTGCTAACATAAACTTATAAAAATGAGTTTGCTTTAAACATGTAGGAAACCTTAATATGAAGAAAAAATGCAGTAGGTTGTCATTCTCAATGTGCTTTCGTAACTAGGCCCAAGCTATTTTCTTTCGACTCTTGCTCACAGCTAAATAGACATTTATTTAGAACGTTTTGTGCAGCACCAGCATCCTACTAAAGAATGTGGTGACTTCAAGATTATTTTCTATTGCTTCATCGCATGTTTCCACATCCGCTACGTTTTACTATGTGCCGGCATGAAAGTTTACAGTGGGAATCAGGAGAAGTTGCAGCAGATGTCGATGTCACCATCGGATTTGCAGTTTCCACTGGTTGTGGGCAACATACACCTACTCATTTTTATACTATATTTGAGTGTTCATAGTTAAAGAGTGCAGTGCTATTAGTGCAATCGAGACCTGTCCTTTAGTCCTCACCTTATTCCTAGTTGCTGGAAGCTACTGCTGACAATAAATTACCTTCCTTCGTCCCGATTCATCTTGATCAATGCTACTGCAATGATCATTCCTCTATCACCAATTTATTTCAACGGTTGCTACTACAGCTGTGGGGAACTCGAGTTTCCAGAACGACTCTTGATGGGAAGTTAAAGACTTCATCTATGCTCTGAAAATCTAGCTCTTTTCTAGAAGGAACTTTTGATGGGTTCTCGATTTAGCATAGGTTAGGCTCTTTTAGCTAGTTTAGTTACAATTTTCCTTTATGGAACATTCACTTTTATGTATGCTGTCACTAATCAATCTTTTATTCAATATTTCTGTAATCTGGACTAACTGAAATAAAGATAACAAAACCATACTAATACTTTAACGATAAATAAAGGTTTTAGAAACTTCCACAACGTCTCGTCATTGACTGGAACAAATAAAGAACCTGACAGTTGGTGATATTTATGACCAGTACTTTTGTCCTAGCTCCATTCACAACACGGTTGTAAAATGTCCATCCGAACTGTCAAGTGCCATCTGGATTTCGAGGGTCCAAAATGTAAGTTGGGATGTTTAGTTTAATACCCAATTTTTGCCAATCCTTGTGCGCTAACAATTTTTGGTAGCAGAGGATATGGGCTTCACCCCAAATGGAACAGTAAAAATAGTACCCAAGCTATATTAAAATAATCCACGATTCCAGTTTCAAGTATTAATAGGTTGAAAATGCTGTGGTTGTGAGTGTCTTTCTTTAGAGTTGTGTGAGTGAGTGATCGAGACATCGAGAAGTTGTTGAAGAAGTTGTTGAGTTTCGGGCTTGTTGAAGTTGAAAGATTCTTTTAGATGTGGAGTGTGAGGTACCATCACTTGCATCTGTAACAATAGGACAAGCTGTTCTGATTGATTATTCTTGGTTAATGTTAGTGGTACCTTATTTGTGCAAACTGGTGAAGCTACATTGATTTTTGTGTTTTCCCGCTGGTCGAGAAGTCACTTGCGGTTGTAAAAAAAAAAAACTGGTAGTAATACTAAACTTCCTTTAGCAGAGCAAACAAGAAGTTGTTTAAGGGAACTATTTGAAAGTAGTGTGTGAATGCAAAGAAAATTATAAAGGAGGGCAACTGCTCCAAGGAGTGCGATTAGAAGTCATAGCTTTTCGCGCTGGGTTTGGACGTTTGGTATGCTTTTGCTCTGTCATTGGCTAGTAGATGTTCAGTGCCGCGCTGCGTTGGGTCTTGTCCATTTGAGTGCAGACTTCGGATTTGGTAAGGAGTCTCATAAAATTAATAGTGGACGTTTGATTGAGGAATTAACATTTGACATGTATGGAAAAGAATCAAAACTTTTGGTTCAATGTGAAAATTAAACTCTTCGTGAAAAGTTTAAAGGATTTTAAGTAATTGGTAAGAGGGGATATCACTAATCCTGCATGCAGAGATGAGGATGCATCTCCTGAGGGTACTCTGGCATATATTATGACTACTGAATATGATATAAGTTCATGTCTATGGCTTCGACAATGGAGTAGGATTACGGAAAACGAGGGTGCTTTGAATTTTCCAAGGTATAGGACATTTAATACCGGAATTCAAGATGATTTGAAGGAAAAATTGTACAAGATGAAGCCACCACCTCGGTCCATGCAGTATGAGGCTTTTAATGCTTGGAAAAGAGTTGCAAGATAAAGGGAAAAGGAGAAATATCAGAAAAGAACTGGAAGACCAATGCAGAATTACGCAAAAGCTTGATGGTATGAAGAACAGCGTAGATGGAGGAAGGGCGTTATTGAAGGAGACAGATTATATCCTGTTCTTACATCAGAAGGTGCGAAAAAGAGTAAGGTTACTACTGGACAAAAGGGAGATGAGTTAGACACAGAATCGGGAGACAAAGATATTAGAACAGATGTTGTCTTCCCGACCCCCACTACCTGCTGTTTTCTCTGACCCAGGAGAGTCTAGTGGTAGTCCGGCCATAGCTACTGCGGACCCTGGTCCACTTCCAATTACACAACCTTTACAAGTTTTATAAATTGCTCCACTAATTGTGGGACAACCACCAGCTTCAGTTCCAAATGGGAATGTTCCAGCTGCACCTCAAGTGTACTACCCCAGATTGAGAGAAGGCCAGATGTCTTAACGTCATCAGTTGTTGGAAATATACCAACAACTCAAAACTCACAGTTAGTTTTGTGGAGACCCCCACAAGCTTTGCAGGCTCTAGAGGAGGGACTTTAGTCTTTACAAATTCATTAGCTTCTAGTGACGTGCCAATGAGGATGGATATTTACCAGCATGGTTTGAGGAGGGTACTAGAGAAAAGTAGACAGAAGTCACAGAGATTTCCCAAAGGAATTAGATACCAGAAAAGACAGACAATTGGAGATTCCAAAATTGAAAGTAGAATTAAAGAAAATAATTAAGGGATGCCTGGAGTTTGAGGATGTAGAACAATACAAGAGAAGGAAAATGCTACTTACCAGTATGCATCTGTTCTTGGCATGTAGAGCTGTGGATTCATATACTATGCATAGATCGCCATCTGGTGTTGGGCTCGGATGTTTGCAGTTTATTTTGTTCGAAGAAGTCTTTGTAGTCACGAGATAAGGCGGTGACTCCTCCTTGCGATCATAGTGCGCATGGGCATCGACTCCATCCCCAGATTGTTTTCGCCATAAAGGGTGATGATGGAGTTAGTAAGAAATAGAACGAGATGTCCATGTTTGGTGTATCTAAGTAAGAGAACACTGCAACAGATAAAGGTACCCGAGGAAGGTGGGAGTATATGAATCTACAGCTGTACATGCCAAGAACAGATGCATACTGGTAAGTAGCATTTTCCGTTCGAGGCATACGAGCTGTAGCTCATATACTATGCATAGACTATACAGCAGTTTTGTTTGTGGCGGTGGCTAACCTGTATCTGTTGCAGTGGTTTGAAAAAGTGTTCTTAAAACAGCCTAGCCCACACTAGCTTGTTGTTTTGCTTGCACATCTACACAATCGCGTTTTGTAAATGTGTGCGGTGTAGACAAAGTTGCAGCTTTGCAGATGTCATCTAAGGGAATGTTACCTAAGAAGGCCATAGAAGCCCCTAGTTTGCGCGTAGAATGAGCCCTAGGGGGAATGGTTAATGTACGCTTGGCTTTAAGGTAGCATATTTGGATGCATTTAACAATCCACCGTGCAATACCTGCTTTTGAAATGGGATTGCCTTTATGAGGTGGGTAAAAAGCAATGAAGAGTGGTTTAGTCTTTTGAAAGGATTTAGTTCTTTCAATGTAATAGAGTAGTGCCCTTTTAACGTCTAGCATGTGATGAGCCCTTTCTGCCACTGAGTCTGGTTGAGGGAAAAAAACTGGTAGTTCAACAGACTGGTTAAGGTGAAAGGCAGACACAAGTTTAGGTAAAAAATTTAGATTCGTTCTGAGAACCACTTTGTTGTGCTGAACTTGCAAAACTGGTTCTTGTATGCTTAGTGCCTGAAGCTCATTCACTCTTCTAAGAGATGTGATGGGTATAAGGAAGGCTACTTTCCAAGTGAGGAATTGTAGTTCACATTTTTGCAGAGGTTCAAATTGTGGCCCCATGAGCCTAGTAAGGATGATATTAAGACTCCACACTGCAGTGGGCGGAACTCTAGAGGGAATTATTCTTTTAAGTCCTTCCATAAAAGCTTTAATAGCGGGTACTGAAAACAAAGACAAGTGTTGTCTGTTTTGTAGATAAGCTGCTATTGTAGCTAGATGTACTCTTATGGAAGTATATGCTAGGTTACAGCATTGCAGGTGTAATAGATAGCAAATAATGTTTTGAGAAGAAGCGTCTAGTGGATTGATTTTATTGTTTGTACAGGAAATTACAAATAGTTTCCACTTTCCTGCGTAGCATGCTCTGGTAGTAGGACGTCTAGCCTCTTTAATGATGTTCATGCAGTCTGGTGGGAGATTAAGGTAGCCAAACTCTAAGACTTCCGGTGCCAGATCTCAAGGTTGAGTTGAATGGGATCTGGATGCCTTATCTCTCCATGGTTCTAAGTGACAAGTTTGGGAGAGAGGTGTAGTTTTTGATGAGGATCTACTGACATTTACAATAGTGTTGCGAACCAGGGTTGTCGAGCCCATGTGGGAGCAACCAGGATTAGTTTGAGGGAATGCTGTTTGAGCTTCCGAACCACTATTGCAATGAGTGGGAGAGGCAGAAAAGCGTAAGCAAATTTCCCTAACCAGTTCATCCATATCGCATTGCCTGTGGACAATGGGTGTGGATACCTGGACGCGAAGGCTGAGCATTTTGTGTTTTGGTATGTGGCAAACAGATCTATTTCTGGGTAGCCCCACATTTGAAAGAATGGAAGAAGAATTTTAGGATGAAGTTCCCATTTGTG
The DNA here is from genome assembly GCF_964204655.1 of Triturus cristatus. Lineage (NCBI taxonomy): Eukaryota > Metazoa > Chordata > Amphibia > Caudata > Salamandridae > Triturus > Triturus cristatus. The sequence continues at coordinate 634,759,464 of NC_140585.1, forward strand.
GATCTGTTGTTGTTGACGACTGAGCAGATTGATAGTGTACTCCTGGGAGGTGTTCTGAAAGGAGATATAGGTTTTGTGGAATGGCCCATTTCCATATGCGTTGAGCTAATTGTGAAAGCTGTAGAGAGGGTGTCCCTCCCTGCTTTTGTATATAGTACATTGCTGTCATGTTGTCTTTACGAACTAAGACAGCTTTGCCTACTAGATGGAGTTGAAAGGATTTCAACGCAAGAAAAATGGCTAGTAATTCCAGGTGGCTTATGTGGAATTATTTTTGTTTTGTAGTCCATATGCCTTGAATGGTAAGGTTTTGGAGAGGAGCTTCCTAGCCGGTGAGAGATGCATCTGTTAGCACTATCTGTGTAACTGGGTCGAGGAACGGCCACCTTTGGAAAGGTTTTGTGTGTTCCACCAGTGCAGAGAGCGTTATGTGCAGATGTCCACCAACACCAGATCTGTTAGCTGACCTTGAGCCTGGTTCCATTGACGTGCTAAGCATTCCTGTAGAGGACGCATGTGGAGTCTTGCATAAGGGATGATTAGAATGCAAGAGGCCATCATCCCTATAAATTGCATGAACACTCGAGCTGGTAATGAGTGTTGAGGCTGAAATTGTGATATTAGAGCTTGTAAGCTTTGTATTCTGACTGGTTTGGGGTATGTTAGAGCTTTGGAAGTGTCTATTGTAGCTCTTAGATACCTTTGTATGTTGGATGGTTGGAGGAGGAACTTGGTGAAATTTACGGGAAATCCCAAGTTCTGAAGTAACCGAATTGTTTTGCAGGTGTGGTGAACGCAGCTGCTGTGTGACTTGGCTTTTATGAGACAGTCGTCCAGATATGGGAACACGTGAATGTGCTGTCTTTTTAAGTGAGCTGTAACTACTGCGAGGCACTAGGTGAAAGCTCTGGGTGCTGTGATTACCCCGAACGGGAGTACTTTGAATTGATAGTGTTTACTGTCCACCAGGAACCTGAGATATTTTCTGTGAGCTGGGTGAATGGGAATATGGAAGTAGGGGCCCTTTAATCCGGAGTGAAAAGAAAGTCGCCTTGTTGAAGCAATGGGAGCACCTGTTGGAGGGTTACCATGTGGAAGTGATCTGACTGAATATAGAGGTTTAGTGGTCTGAGGTCCAGTATTGGCCTGAGAGAGCAGTCCTTTTTTGGAATTAGGAAGTATAGGGAGTAAACCCCTGTGCCCTGATGGGGCAAGGAGACTGGTTCTATTGCATGTTTTTGTAACAGGGAGAGAACCTCTTGTTTTAGGAGGGTCCGATGTTGTGATGACATTGGACGTTGCCGGGGGGGATATTTGGGAGAGTGGAAGGGAGTTCTAGGCAATAACTATACTAGATAATTTGTCTTACCCACTTGTCTGTTGTGATGGAGTTCCAGACAGGTAGGAACTGTGAGAGACGTCCCCCGACAGAAGTGGAATGGTCGGGGGGTAGTGTAGGGAAGTCACTGCTTGGTGGTAGGGGAATTGCGGGTGTTGTTACCTCTGGCTCTTCCCCTATTATTGTTCCCTCTGTATCCTCCCCGAAAATATCCTCTGGAGGAGGGAGATTGATTGGGGCTTTTGTAAGATGAGGAGAGATTTTCTGACGACACTGTTTTGGAGCCACCCCTGTAAAAGGAGCACCGAAAGGAACCCTTGTGGGAAGGTAGTTGCAAGGGTCCCATGGACTTCGCAGTCTCGGTATCTTTCTTCATTTTCTCCAATGAAGTATCGACTGTAGGTCCGAAAAGATGCTCTTGATCGAAGGGCTGATTGAGTATGGTGGTATGAATTTCTTGCTTGAATCCGGAGATTCGAAGCTAAGTGTGCCTATGCAGTATAATGCTGGTGTTAATGGCACGAGATGCTGTATCAGCCGCATCTAGGGAGCATTTTTGGACGTGTTAGTTATAAGTTTGCCTTCTTGAATCAGTTCATTTGCCTTGTTTTTGTGTTCCTCTGGTAAATGCTACATTAGTTTGTCAAAGATTTTCTTTGGCTCCGAAGCTTTCGGTTTGGCCTGTTTCAGCTCCGAAGCTTTCAGTTTGTCCTGTTTCGACTCCAAAGCTTTGTCTTTTGGTGGCTTCGGTGTTGGGGTTTTCAGCGTCGAAGGGGTCTTGGGTGCCGGCAATGAAGTGTGGGGCACTGGCTTGGTATTAGGCTTCGGTGCTGAAGGTGTATATTCGGTGCCAGAATGGGGCCGATTCGAGCCAGAGTCAGAGTCAGAAGGCTTTTGTTTCGGTTTCATAGCAGGGCCAGAGGGCGGGGCATCTGAAGTCTGTTCACTGTGTTGACCTGAGCCCGAGGGAGAAGGTGTCACCGGAGCCTTAGCTTTGGGTTTGGTGGCGGTCTGCGTGTTTGTACTCACTGTCCGCTGAGCCAGGGTGACGTTCTGCTAGTCTTCCTCAGAGTCATCGCCTTTTGACATCGAGATATTCTCTTTTGCAGGTTAGAGTTCTGGATGGACATTCAAACCTGCTCCGAAGATGTCTGGAATCGAGCTGCTACCACAGGACATTTTGTGTCGTCGAGCCAGACGATCACGGATGGTTTTCTTCGACCAGAATGATGTACAGGCCTCGCAGTGCTTTTCCTCAGGCGAGAGGCAGAGGATACACACTTCGTGCAAGTCTGTGTGTGTAAATTTAGCACCACACCTGGGGCATTTTTTAAACTGAGTCCGTTCCATCGACGGCCGGCGTGGTCGGCGTAGGTAGGCCCAACTGCTCGCGTCGAAGCTCTGTGTAGAAGATTATTTTAAGTTGGAGGATGCGTGTCGAAAGTGTAACGCGATCGAGAACAATACCGTTGAGTGGTGAAGGATTGCGCGTTGAAGGGTGTTCGAAGAGGATACCAACCCGGAGCGCAGCAAATCACATCCGAAACCGATGGCGAAAAAATACAATCTGGGGATGGAGTCGATGCCCATGCGCACTATCATCGTAAGGAGGAGTCACCTATCTTGTGACTTAAAAGACTTCTTCGAACAAAACAAACTGCAAACATCCGAGCCCAACACCAGATGGCGATCTATGCATAGTATATGATCTACAGCTCATATGCCTCGAACATGAATTAAGGATTAGTTACTTACCTGTAATCCTAGTTCTCATCCAGGGGTATACTCATCAAAGTCATAATCTATGAATAATCCCCGCCCATGTGCGGGATCCCGGAGCATATAGAAAATATATATATATATATATACATATGTGAAAACATATAACTGCAGCCTAACAATGTTCAAAACCTGGCAATGCTGTAAATTACATATATTTGCATAGTAGTGCACCCCTATCCCATAAGGAAAAAAGGAAGCATAGACAAATCATAACACAGCACTGCTTTATTGCCATAAAGCAACATGTAATTGTAGGCATTCGCCAGTAGGCTGCAGCAGAGTATCAAGAAACCAAGAAAACTGACACCCTGCCTTTAAGGCATTAGAGTAGGGGGACCGTGCCTTTAAGGCCTGCCTGTGACCCCCTGCTCCCATGATGCATTACAGGTGGCAGTTGGGCCAGTTCTTTTTTGGCGGTGCCTCTGCACCTGAGTTGATCTGCCTTCCATACATCACTTATTTAAAGAGAAAACAATGCTCGTCCGGGGAGGTGGGTGGGTCGCTTATGACTTTGATGAGTATACCCCTGGATGAGAACTAGGATTACAGGTAAGTAACTAATCCTTCTCATCCAGGGGATACTCATCAATAGTCATAATCTATGAATAGAGTAGCAAGCCCATACCCAAAGTCTCGCGGACGAGCAACAAAGCAGTTAAAACATACATTAAAAGACACATCTTGCATTACAGTTATGCAAATAGGTTCCTCAAAGCGGCCTGCCCCACCTGGGCGTCGGCCTGCGCGTCTGAATCTAGGCAATAATGGCGCGTGAAAAGTATGGACTGAGCGCCACGTAGCCGCTTTACAGATCTCAGACATGGGAACATTGCGAAGGAGTGCTACAGTAGAAGCTTTCCCTCGAGTAGAGTGTGCTCTAGGTTTACCCTGCAGAACTTTGTGGGACAGTTGGTAAGCCAAAGCTATACAAGAGACAATCCATCTAGAGATAGACCTCTTGGCCGCAGCCAGCCCGGTATTAGTGGGCCCATAGTTAACAAAGAGCCTGTCTGACTTTCTAAGAGTAAGGGTCTTAGCTAGATAGAATTTCAAAACCCTCTGGAGGTCAAGAGAGTGTAGAGCTCTCTCCGGGGGAGTGGTCGGTTGAGGAAAGAAGGTGGGCAACGTGATCACCTGATTAATATGGAAGTCCGAAACCACCTTGGGCAGGAAGCTCGGATGAGTACGGAGCACCACCCTATTAGCATGAAACACAGTGTAAGGTTCCTTGCAGCAGAGGGCCTGAATTTCACTAACCCTACGGGCCGAAGTGATGGCTACTAAGAAGGCAGCCTTCCAGGTCAGATGTTGCAAGGAGGCCTTATGAATCGGCTCAAAAGGAGCTCCCATCAGCTTAGAGAGAACGATGTTAAGTTCCCAGGAAGGGGAAGGAGACCTCACTGGTGGGTAAACTTTCTTAAGCCCTTCCAAGAAATCCTTTACCACTGGCATCTGGAAGAAAGAGGTCTGGGTAGGAGACTTCCTATAGGCTGTAACAGCAGCTAAGTGTACTCTGATGGAAGAGTATTTTAACCCAGACTTCGCCAAGTATAGTAAGTAGGGGAGAATAACCTGTTCTTGACCCCGGATCGGATCAAGGGCGTTATCTCTACACCAGACGCAGAATCTTCTCCATTTAAAGCCGTACGACTTCCTCGTGGAGGGCCTCTTTGCCTCCCGAAGAATGTTCATACAGTCCGGAGGCAGATCTAGATGTCCGTATTGGATGAATTCAGGAGCCATGCCGTCAAGCGGAGGGAGGGAAGATTGGGATGGAACACCCTCCCCTTGTCCTTGGTCAGCAAGTTCGGTAGGCACGGCAACCTCCTGTGTGGTACTTCCGACAGCTGGAGTAGATCCGGGTAGCACCACTGACGGGGCCACTCCGGGGCTATTAGGATCATCCGAGTTCTGACTCTGTAGAACTTCTGTATCACAGCCGGGATGAGAGGGAGAGGAGGAAAAGCGTAAAGCAATGTCCTCGACCAGCTGATCAAAAGCGCGTTCCCCTGCGACCCCCGTTGAGGGAACCTGGAGGCAAAGACGGGGCATTTTTTGCTGTCCGCGTCTGCGAACAGATCGATGTCCGGTGTGCCCCACAAGCGGAAGATGTCTTGAGCGACGTCTTCGTTGAGCACCCAGTCGTGCGCTTCGACGAAGTCTCTGCTGAGGCCGTCTGCCTGCACGTTCAGGGTCCCTGGCAGGTGAACCGCGACGATCGTCAGGTTTCTCGCCAGAAGCCATCTCCAGATTGACTGGGCCTCCAGAGACAGGACCCGTGATTTGGTCCCTCCTTGCTTGTTCAGATAGAACATAGTTGTGGTGTTGTCTGTCTGAACCTGAATATAGTTGGTTTGCAGGGATGGATACAGGGACTTGAGAGCCAGGTGGACTGCTCGTAGCACCAAAAAGTTGATGTGATAGCTCTGCTCGGTAGCGGACCAGAGACCTTGTACTTGAAGCCGGCCCATATGAGCACCTGCATGGAGGCATCGGTGACCTGCAGACGTGCATTGGGCACAATGTAAATGCACGAAGCCATCGACCCCAGAAGGGACGACACTTGTCTGGCCGTGGGGCAGTCCGTGCTGAGAAGAGCGCGGCCTTTCTGAAGCATGGAGGATAATCTCTCCTCCGAAGGACACACGCTTGCGCTTGAGGAGTCTAGAGAGGCGCCCAGGTAGTGGATCCGCTGAGTGGGATTGAGGACCGACTTCCTGTAGTTGACCTGAAGGCCCAGCGAGTGTAGAAGGTTGAGGCAAAACGAAAGATGACTCTGGAGTCGAGCCGGAGTTGAGCTTTTCAAGAGCCAGTCGTCTAGATAGGGGTAGACGAATATCTTCCGTTTGCGGAGAAAAGCAGCCACCACCGCCATGCACTTTGAGAATGTTCGTGGGGCAGACTTGAGGCCGAATGGCAGGACCTTGTATTGATAATGCTGGCGAAATATCTGAAATCTGAGAAACTTTCGATGTTTCGCTGAGACAGGAATGTGGAAGTATGCATCCTGTAAGTCGATGGCACACATCCAGTCCCCCTGGTGAAGATGTGGGAAGATCTGGTGCAGTGCCAGCATCCTGAACTTTTCTCTTTTCTCAAATCCGTTGAGTAGGCGGAGATCGAGGATGGGTCTGTACTCTCTGACCGCTCCTCTTTTCTGAACAAGAAAATACCGGGAGTACACTCCTTGATTTCTCTGCCTGGTCGGAACTTCCTCTATGGCGTTTTTGGAGAGGAGAGTGGTAAGTAAGGTTTCACTGTTTGGAGGGCTGCTTGTTAGAGGACTGCTGCTGTTTTGTACTTCCTCTTCCTCTGCCCCGACCCCTTTGCTGAAACTGGGACCTCTGTTGGTTCTGAGAGGACCACTGGGGTGTTTGAACGCGCTGGTGAAAGGCACGTTCGTCGCCCTGGCGAAAGCGCTTCCGGAATTCTTTGCGCTTTTCCAGCCCCACAGCCTTCACGGTGTCCAACTCCGCCTTCATCTTGCTCATCTGGTCATCAGCATGAGCCCCAAACAGTGATGAGCCATTAAAAGGCAGATTGAGAATTCTTTTCTGCGCGTCCGGCTTGAGGCCCGTTAGCCTGAGCCAGGCCGAACGCCGGGAGCAGACGCCATGGGAGTAGCCATGCGCGGCTAGGTCCGAGGCATCCGCCTGCTGCGCTGATGATTTGGTTGGCCACCAGGCCGCCTTCTTGTAGGATCTCCGTGAAGTCCTGCCTGTCGTCTCTAGGCAGTTTGTCCATGAATCTGGCGAGGGAGTCCCAGAGGGAGCGATCATACCTCCCCTGAAGCGCTAGCCACCTTCATGTGCGAGGCTGAAGTGTTGCACATTTTCCTGCTGTAGGAGTCCATCAGTTTACTGTCCTTCTCAGGGGGGACAGAAGAAGATACTGAGGCCGAGTGGGATTTCATAGCCGCCGCCACGATTACTGAGTCTGCTGGCGGGTCCGCCCTCAAGAATAAAGGATCCTCGGTCGGAGCCTTATATTTCTTTGCTATCCTCGACGGTACAGAGCCCGCTGTAGCCGGAGTGAGGAACGTGGCCATTGCTGGTTCCAACAGTCCTGGCACCAAAGGAAGCAGAGGTCTGGGAGCCGACCGATGATGCAACGTGTCAAAGATCACAGAAGCGGGCGCCTGAGGAGTGTGCAGCGCGATGTTCAACTTCTGCGCCCCTCTACCCAGAACGTCCGAGAACGTTGCGATGTCATCCACCGGGGACACTCGCGATGGAGGTGTTGAGGAAAAAGTAGGGGAGTAGTCCCGGACTGAGGACCTTGTTGATGAAGTCCCAGTGGACGACCTGGTGCGTCGCCTCTTGTGGGAGCGTTCACTCTGGTGAGCCCTTGACCTTGATTTGCGCTTGGACGGAGATCTTTGAGGTCTTGGCGCAGAGCGACGGTCTCTGGAACGAGACCGGCGTGGTGAAATTGGCCTTGGCTCTCTCGGAGGAGACTTACTCCTGCGCGGTGGGGAATACATGCGGGAGTAGTCCGATCCCAGACTCTGATATGCGCCAGTGTTCCCATCTCGCAACCAGCGCGGTGACAGTCCAAATCGCTCTGGAGCCTTGGGTGATCCTTCAGGAGATACTTGCACGATGTGCAGTCCCGGAGATGATGACTGTTCTCCTGGGGACTTCTCCGCTCCAGTTTTCGCCCTCGACGTCGAGCCCCTTGACGTCGACGACGTCTGCGTCACCATCGGCAAGTGTTCTGGTCTTGACAGCGGTCTCGACGCTGATCGCGGAGACCTCGACGTCGATCTCCTCTCCTCTGGCACCTGACGCCGGCTGGGTGACCTCAACGTCGGCCGTGACTTCGACGTCGACCTCTCTCGACGCCGACTGGGCCTTGACATCGACCTCTCTCGACGTCGGCTGGGCAGCTTCGACGGCGACCTCTCTCGCCGTCGGCTGGGCGACTTCGACGTCGACCTCTCATGGCGTCGAGGTGGTGGTCTTGACGCCGATCTTCCTCTCGACGTCGACCTTTTATGTCGCCGAGTGGGGGTAACCTTCGACGGCGACCGGTCCACTCGCGGCGGAATGTACGTCGCCGCATCTCGCGACGCCGACCCCCTCGAGGGTGGCGGAGAGTGTCTCGACGTCGACGGAAGCCTCAACGTCGACGGAGACAGCCCAGACGTCACTGTACCAGCAACCTGCGAGCCCGCAGGGCTGTGCCTCGACGCCGACTTACTTTTGCGCGGCGGAGAATCTTGATGGTGGGATGAATCCCTTGACGTCGAAGTTCTCTGCCTCTTCGCCGGCACCCTCGACGTCGACGGCGAACCTCTTGGACTCCTGTTCTTTCTGGAGCCAGGGGAGCTGGTGTGTCGCCGTTTTTGTACTTGCGTAGCTGAAGAAGGAGGTCTTGATGAAGAGTGCTCGCCTTCACGACGGCTTCGTTCCCTCTCCAGTCCTGCATGTAATTTAATGCGCTCTCTGTCCCTCAGAGTGCGCTTAGAGAACTTCTGGCAGTGGGGACACTGGTCAGGATCAAGTTTAGATGGTAAACACACGATACACACAGAGTGTGGATCCGCCAGTGCCATCTTGTTGCCACAAGAAGGACATTTCCTAAATAAAGGAGACATTCTGACTGGAAAAATTTCGAAAATTCACTGGACACCAGCAGAATTATCCCTTAGAAGTAAGAAAACGTCGAAAAAAGCTTGAAAAAGCTGTATTTCAAAATTTCAGTCAAAAACTGAAAGCTCAAGCTCCAGGATCCTCACAGAAGGAGCCGGAAAAAAGAACTGGCCCAACTGCCACCTGTAATGCATCATGGGAGCAGGGGGTCACAGGCAGGCCTTAAAGGCACGGTCCCCCTACTCTAATGCCTTAAAGGCAGGGTGTCAGTTTTCTTGGTTTCTTGATACTCTGCTGCAGCCTACTGGCGAATGCCTACAATTACATGTTGCTTTATGGCACTAAAGCAGTGCTGTGTTATGATTTGTCTATGCTTCCTTTTTAGGTCTCGGCTAGCGAAGGCTGCGCTTGCGCAGTCTCGCTCGCGAGAATTAATGACTTGGAGAAGAGGGGCTTGCACCCGCCCCTCTTCTCCCCTGTTCTCCATTGGCTGGCCTCTTGAATGCTGGCCAGCCATTGGAGAAGAGGTCAGTCATTCCAAACAGGCCCCGTCCTTTTCGGATCGGGGGGCGTGTTTTTTGCAAGAAGTCTCAAGGAGGAGACAACAGCAAAATACGCCCCCGAATCCTAAAAGGACGCTGCGTTTCTCCGAGGCATTTCTGCTCTGCCTCGGAGAAAGGCGGTGGTGTCTTCCGGTGCCCTCGGCTTGTTCTGTGTGGAGTCCGGGAGGTAAGGCCTCTTGGTAAGGGCACCCCGCTCTCCTTGTTTTTTTTACTCCGACCTTACTTTCAGCCAGATCCTGCTTTCAAGCAGAATTATTTTCTTACCGCAGTGGTTTTTAACTCTCCCGTCAGTATATGGTGATAAGGTGTATTTGGGGTTTAATGCAGTTGCGCGGATCCGTGCTCCGCGTGTTCGTAGTGTTTGCTTATCCGTCATCCGTAGAACAAGCCTCGCGTTGTGCAAATGCTGTAATGGATGTGGGCCTTGAAACACAAGAACCGCATGTGTGTGTCAGTTTCTGGCGTATGTAATTTATCGTGTAAGTGTTTTCTTCTCCGTTTCCTCCCCCCCCCCCCCCCCATCAAGTCATCTCACTAGAATGGGGAGATGAAGCTCTGAGAGCGAGAGCCGTACTATCTATCGATATCCTTGCCCGTCTGTCTGGAGCAGAATTTCAGGCTATTGTATAGTCTCTTCTTTTTCTTCTGTCTTTCGTGATTTATATGACCTTTTGATTCCACCGTATCAATGTAATCTGTGATGCAATGTAGTGTCTCATGCCAATGGGAATGTGTTGTCGTCCGACAGCTCCTTATTGCGAAATCTATCTAATGTTTAATGCTTTTCTTACTCGTGCTGATGAGATGCAGTTGACCCTCCATGCACCGTCATATTTAAATAGCGTTTTAGAAGGTTGATGAACCTTAATTAAGGAGGGGGTGACCTCGGCGCGAATTTATTCCACTAGTTTACGGCGCTGTAGACCATATGCATGTGTGTTTCACAGCGTAGCTTTTATTCGTTATGTTCGTTTGGTAAATATGGAAAGAAAATGTGGCATGTCGCATTTCTTGATTTGGTCTCCACATAGGGTCGCTCGCCCTTTATGGCGTGTAAATGCGGAGGTTTCTCCAACCTATTACCGCCAGAAGTTGACTTTAATTTCCATGCACATACATTTGGCTTTTAAAAACTAGTTCATATGATAAGAAATTATTGGCCGTATTGACGGTGAACGAAACAGACGAGTTTTAATTAGTTGAAATGGTCCTGTTTTCTCCCTTACTCTAATGAGTGGATACTTGCGGGGGGGTGCGGGGGGGGGGTATATGCCCACGTTTCTGTGCTTTTAATTGATATTTTTCATTAGGGTAATGTTTGAATCATGGACATGACTTGTGTATGCGGTAGTCTCAATTGTTGTCTAGTAGATGCAGTCCGTGCCCGACATGCCTTTTGGGGTTATTTGCTTATTAATTAAGCAATTATTTCGTGAACTAGTTAGTTTCTTAACTTAAGATATATTGAGCACTAAGTTTCACTATTAACCTACTTTATATTCACTATAAATTCGTTATCGTTGATAAATACCTGTGCAAGTGCTGTTAATACCGAATTCCACGGGCCTTACTTACTGGCCTTTAGAATAGCTACATTTTTGTATCTTTTTGGGGGGGGGGGGGAACTGTAATCATGAGCGAGTACACCCCACGTTCAGGTTTTGGTGGTTAGATACCTATCAATCTGCTCAGATGTGCTGCACGTTACAGACAAACTGCTGAATTGGTCAATCCGGTTACTGGGCAGTTATAAGTGGGTGGTGCTTGGATATCACATGCTATTGTAGACCTGTACGGTATGCTTTAGGTAAGTGATAGTTAATACACTGATGTTTTACTTGGGGCGTGAAGCTCCAAGGACTGGATCCCTTCACCTTCCAGTCAGTCTTAACTTTTAAGTTTGGTCTACCTCGACCAGATACCAGTGGCTGGTGCTTCGCTTTTTTTCACTAGGCAACTCTAACAAGCATTTACAATGCAACGGTCTCGGCATTGTTAAAGTTAGAGCTATTAACATTGCTCATGACAATGCCGTTTCTTTAAATGTTTTAAACACAAAAACATAAACAAAAATAATGTCATGAGCAATGCCAATAGCTCTAACTTTACCAATGCCGAGACCATTGCATTGTAAATGCTTGTTTCCTTATGGGATAGGGGTGCACTACTATGCAAATATATGTAATTTACAGCATTGCCAGGTTTTGAACATTGTTAGGCTGCAGTTATATGTTTTCACATATGTATATATATGTATATATATATATATATTCACTGAAAAAACCATAGGTTTCACACATGTTATAGTTAGCGGAAATTTTACTGATAAAAAACCAATGAAATTCCCCCGTTATAGTTAGTGCAGGCAACTATAACTCACGCGACCGCAATCCTCTGCTGATGCTAATACTGTATTTAGACACTTATTTACCCATGTCTTCTTCCATACATTTTTAGCTATACATATATTACAAATATTTTCTTTTCATAAAGACACATATGTCATCAGCAGAAGATTGCGGTCGCGAGAGTTATAGTTGCCTGCACTAACTATAACGGGGGAATTTCATTGGTTTTTTATCAGTAAAATTTCCGCTAACTATAACATGTGTGAAACCTATGGTTTTTTCAGTGAATTTGCAAGGTTTTTTAAATGCTAATTCCTAACTATAACGTGTGTGAAACCTATGGTTTTTTCAGTGAATTTGCACGGTTTTTTAAATGCTAAGTTACTTTACGCCATTCGTGGCGTGCGCGCCCACTTAACGCAGTTAACGCAGCTTCGCGCACCGTGTGCGCACAGTGAGCACGCGGTGCGCTTTGCGCACCGCGCGCCCACTTTACGCAGTTAGTGCCGTGCACGCACGGTGGGCACGCGGTGCGCTACGCGCACCGCGTGCCCACGTTACGCTAGATGGGCCATGTACGCACGATGCGCTTCGCGCACCGTGCGCACATGGAGGACATATGATGCACTTCATTTTTAAAGGTAATATTTTAATTTTTCGCAGTAGTTATAAGCCATGCACAAATGGTGCCCTTCGGGCACCATTTGCACACGGGGTGGAGAGAGTGTGGATAATTTTTTTTTTAAATATTTTTTTTTTTAATCTTTTCGTTTTTTACTTGATTTGATAACCCATGCACAATTGGTGACCTTCGGTCAGCAATTGCACACGGGGTGGGGTTAGTGTGGATATTTCATTTTTTAAAATATTTTATAATCGGCGAAATTAGCGAAAAAATAAAAATTCCGTTTTTGGCCTTGGAGGATCTTTGGGGACTCCCTGTACATGGCTATGTGTGTGGGAGCTGTCAAAACAGCCCCTTTAAATGTTTTTGTGCTTTGTTTGTTAATCATCTCTCTCAGTGCGAGAGAGAAAATGGCGGCCGCCGCTTCCTGGTTTCGGCCGATTCGAATGTTTACTAAGATCTAAGAGCCAATCATAATCGCGCTCGCGCACGCCACCGTACGCGTACGGTAAGCGTACCGTAAGCGCACCGTAAGCTGGCTCAGATATATATATTGATTTAAAGGCTATTTTCTCAGAATCTACTGAACAGATTTACACCAAACCTACAAAAGGCACTTCCTTGACCTGAGGACTACCTCTCTGCCAAATTTCTAGTAATTCTGTTCAGCCGTTCGGGCTGTAGCCCTGTCTAAAGGTCCTATGGAAAAATGCATGGGAAAAACGCGTTTTGGGACCCCCCTTTTATCTCAGCCCCCGCTTGACGAATCCCCCCGAGACTTTCAGGGTAGGAGCGGAGCGTAGCGCCCCACCTATTTTGAAAAATTCACGAGGATTCGTCGACCGGCGCCAAAGTTATTCAAAATAGAATGTTGCGGATTTCCTATGGAAACGTGGTCCTAACTATAACTACCTACTGGCGACCGCCAGTAGGTAATATATATATATATATTCACTTAAAAAACCATAGGTTTCACACATGTTATAGTTAGCTGGACATTTCCCTCGTAAAAAACCAATGAAATTCCCCCGTTATAGTTAGTGCAGGCAACTATAACTCATGCGACCACAATCCTCTGCTGATGATGTCAGATATTACATCACTGATTACATATGTGTCTTTCTGAAAAATAAATATTTGTAATATATGTATAGCTAAAGATTAATGGAAGAAGACATGGGTAAATAGGTGTCTAAATACAGTGATGTAATATCTGACGTCATCAGCAGAGGATTGCGGTCGCGTGAGTTATAGTTATATATATATTACCTACTGGCGATCGCCAGTAGTTAGTTATAGTTGGGACCTATTATCCATAGGAAATCCGCAACATTCTATCTGGAATAACTTTGGTGCCGGTTAACAAATCTTCGCGAAATTTTCAAAACTCGTGGCTCGCTCTGGTCCGCTCCTATCCGGAAAGTCTCAGGGTGATTCGTCAAGTGGGGGTCGAGAAAAAAGGTGTTCAAAGGCCACTCCCCTATATATATATATATATATATATATATATATATATATATATATATATATATATTCACTAAAAAAAAACATAGGTTTCAGGGCTGTTATAGTTAGTTGAACACTTGACTCATATAAAACCAGAGAAATTCGCCTGTTATAGTTAGTTGAGCTAACTATAACTCGCGCACCCGCAACGCACTGCTGATGATGTCACATATTACATCACTCATGACATGGTCAGTGACATCACTGATGACATTATCCATGTGATAATTTGATGCATCTTCTCACACCCTAATATAACCTTTGATACACCCACTCTAAATTACAGACTGCCATTCTCAAAACCATAGATGCTCCAACACCAATAACTATATACCCACTTACTGATTCTTAGCTCTACACACCCATCCATTCACTCACCCGTACAGTCACTCATACTTATGGTCACTCACTACAGGACTATCATATGCACTCATATACCTATATAGACACTCACACACCACTACTCATCCACAGATGTACTCACACACCTACTCAGTCATGCAAATAATTAATCACACTGCCATTTACTCACCTATACAGTTATACATACACCAGCTCCATTACTCATACAAATACTAGCACATTCTTACGCTCTTATACAATCAATAATACAAGCACACACTCATCCATACAGCCACTCTCACAATCACACACTCTCACTTATAGCCATTTATGTACTCCAACACACATATATATTGCCTTTCACACATGTAGCTACTCACACATGTACCACTGAAATATACATTCACCCACTAACACAACCATACACACACTCACCCACCCATACAGTCATCACAGATGCACTCTTGAAACCATGCACCCAGTGAATCACCCAGTCACACATCTATGGACGGAGTCACACACACCCCACCCACACAAACACTCAGGCACCCATACAGATACTCAGACAACCAATCTATAACCCATATAGACACTCATGTAGCTATTTGCAAACCCATGCAGCCACTTACACACCAACAGACAGACAGATACAGACATTCACACAGTTTAGTCACTAACCCATGCATTCAGTAAGATACGTTTAATCACTCACTTATAGTCAGTCATGCACCAACAAAGTCATCCATTCACACACTTATACACCCAGTCATTCTTCAATATGCCTTTCCCTATATAAAATAAACATATTTAAACTTTACAGAAACACACAGACTTTATATATACATATATATATATATATTCACTGAAAAAACCATAGGTTTCACACATGTTATAGTTAGCTGTACATTTTACTGATAAAAAACCAATGAAATTCCCCCGTTATAGTTACTGTAGGCAACTATAACTCACGCGACCGTAATCCTCAGCTGATGCTAATACTGTATTTAGACACTTATTTGCCCATGTCTTCTTCCATTAAATTTAAGCTATACATATATTACAAATATTTTTTTTTCATAAAGACACATATGTCATCAGCAGAGGATTACGGTCGCGTAAGTTATAGTTGCCTACAGTAACTATAACGGGGGAATTTCATTGGTTTTTTATCAGTAAAATGTACAGCTAACTATAACATGTGTGAAACCTATGGGTTTTTTTCAGTGAATTTGCAAGGTTTTTTAAATGCTAATTCCTAACTGTAACGTGTGTGAAACCTATGGTTTTTTTCAGTGAATTTGTACGGTTTTTTTAAATGCTAACTTACTTTACGCCATTCGTGGCGTGCGCGCCCAGTTAACGCAGTTCGTTCCGTGCGCGCACGGTGCGCTTCGCGCACCGTGCGCGAACAGTGAGCACGCGGTGCGCTTCGCGCACCGCGCGCCCACTTTACGCAGTTAGTACCATGCACGCACAGTGGTCACGTCATGCCCACATTATGCGGGATGGGCCATGTACGTACGATGCGCTTCGCGCACCGTGCGCACATGGGGGACATATTATGCGCATCGTTGTGAAATGTTTTGTTTATTATTTTCATTTATTTGATATGCCATGCACAAATGGAGCCCTTAGGGCACCATTGGCACATGGGGTGTGGAAAGTGTGGATAATTTTATTTTTTTTTAAAAATTTTTACCGTACGCATACGGTAAGCGTAATCGGCGATTTTTCGAAAAAAAAATAAAAAACTTTTTTGCCTTTGGGGGTTGTTGGGGGGCCCGTATATCACTGCTGGGTGATTATTATCTCAATATACTGCCCCTTTACACATTTTTGGGCTTCATTTATGCTGCCCCACTCTGAGTGCGAGAGAGAAAATGGCGGCCGCCGCTTCCTGGTTTCGGCCGATTCGAATGTTTACTAAGATCTAAGAGCCAATCAGAATCGCGCTCGCGCACGTCACCGTACGCGTACGGTAAGCGCACCGTAAGCGCACCGTAAGCTGGCTCAGATATATATATTGATTTAAAGGCTATTTTCTCAGAATCTACTGAACAGATTTACTCCAAACCTACAAAAGGCACTTCCTTGACCTGAGGACTACCTCTCTGCCAAATTTCAAGTAATTCTGTTCAGCCGTTCGGGCTGTAGCTGTGTCTAAAGGTCCTATGGAAAAATGCATGGGAAAAACGCGTTTTGGGACCCCCCTTTTATCTCAGCCCCCGCTTGACGAATCCCCCCGAGACTTTCAGGGTAGGAGCGGAGCGTAGCGCCCCACCTATTTTGAAAAATTCACGAGGATTCGTCAACCGGCGCAAAAGTTAATCAAAATAGAATGTTGCGGATTTCCTATGGAAACGTGGTCCTAACTATAACTACCTACTGGCGACCGCCAGTAGGTAATATATATATATATATATATATATATATATATATTCACTGAAAAAACCATAGGTTTCACACATGTTACAGTTAGCGGAAATTTTACTGATAAAAAACCAATGAAATTGCCCCGTTATAGTTGTGCTGGCAACTATAACTCACGCGACCGCAATCCTCTGCTGATGCCAATACTGTATTTAGACACTTATTTGCCCATGTCTTCTTCCATACATTTTTAGCTATACATATATTACAAATATTTTTTTTTATAAATACACATATGTCATCAGCAGAAGATTGCGGTCGCGTGAGTTATAGTTGCCAGCACTAACTATAACGGGGCAATTTCATTGGTTTTTTATCAGTAAAATTTCCGCTAACTATAACGTGTGAAACCTATGGTTTTTTCAGTGAATTTGCAAGGTTTTTTAAATGCTAATTCCTAACTATAACGTGTGTGAAACCTATGGTTTTTTCAGTGAATTTGTACGGTTTTTTAAATGCTAAGTTTCTTTACGCCATTCGAGGCGTGCGCGCCCACTTAACGCAGTGCGTTCCGTGCACGGTTTTTATCAACTTTATTAAGCCCTGTACATTTGGTGGCCTTCGGCCACCAAAAGCACAGGGGGTGGGGTCAATATGGATAGTGTTTTTTTTATTTAGATTTTATAATTTCATGTTGCCAAAATATAGTTTTTTTACTGATGTAATAAGCCCTGTACATTTGGTGGCCTACGGCCACCAAAAGCACAGGGGGTGGGGTAAGTGTGGATAGTGTTTTTTTTATTTCTATTTTTTACCGTACGCTTACGGTAAGCGTACGGTAAGCGTACTCGGCGAAATTGCCGAAAAAAAAATAAAACCGTTTTTGCTCTTGGGGGATGTTTGGGGACTCCCTCAACATGACTATGTGGGAGGGAGTTGTCAAAACAGCCCCGTAACATGTTTTTTGGCATCATGTTTGATAAATAACACTCAGTGCGAGAGACAAAATGGCGGACGCCGCTTCCTGGTTTCGGCCGATTCGAATGTTTACTAAGATCTAAGAGCCAATCAGAATCGCGCTCGCGCACGCCACCGTACGCGTACGGTAAGCGTACGGTAAGCGTACCGTAAGCGGGCTCAGATATATATATTGATTTAAAGGCTAATTTTCTCAGAATCTACTGAACAGATTTACACCAAACCTACAAAAGGCACTTCCTTGACATAGGGACTACCTCTCTGCCAAATTTCTAGTAATTCTGTTCAGCCGTTCGGGCTGTAGCTCTGTCTAAAGGTCCTATGGAAAAATGCATGGGAAAAACGCGTTTTGGGACCCCCCTTTTATCTCTTTATCTGTAGGTAATATATATATTTTCTATATGCTCCGGGATCCCGCACATGGGTGGGGATTATTCATAGATTATGACTATTGAAGAGTATCCCCTGGATGAGAACTTATCTGTGCAAGGAGATTACTGGAAGGGCTGCGGCTGAGTACTTGGTGCACTCTTGGAGGTAGATCAGAGTGGCCCATGTGTTGATGCAAATGTTTATGGTCATGCTGTGTCATTTTTGACCAACACAGGAACTACCCGTTCCACTGTCAGAACAGTGGAGGTACCAGACTTACCTCACACAAGGAAAACAAGTCAAGTAGTTGGGCTTGCAAACAAACAAATGTTAAATCCAATTTCCAAAGAAGTCCCAGTAAAAATATAGAACTTGACTGCTGATATTTATGCCCTGTACTTTTGTCCTAGCTCCATTCATAATACGGTGGCAAAGGTCCATCAGACTTGTTAAGCACCAGCTGGATTTCGAGGATCCAAGATGTAAGTTGGGGTGTTTGGTTTAATACCCTATTTTTGCCAATCCTTTGGTGCTAACCATTTCATAGCATATTCTCAGACTGGTGGCCCTTTCTGTGAAACTGGAAGACGATCAAGCGGTTGTCTGACGTTTGTTGCAGATGGATTTAAAGAGAGTAGAGGAGGTTTAAAAATGGATTGTATAAATTAGTTTGAAAGTAAGTTGCTTTCGGAATGGAGACATCTTTGTAGGGTAACAGGGAGTGGCCCCTCCAGCCACGAAGTGGTGCAAGATCACTCTGAAGATGAGAATGAGACAGGTTTATTACTTAAAAATGTCCTCTGCAGATTAAATGCAAAAAAGTATAAATTGTGAACTTTATATAGTTACATCTAACATAGGTGGAATTATAGTTAAGACGCTTGATCGTGCAGTGAAAGTACTAAAATGGGAAATCGGCTTAACTAAATTCTAAAAATTCTGGATTTAGAATTAAGGCTCTAATGATTGAATATACATTCAATGCATTAGGCACCAATTTTATAAAGCACAGAAGAGTAGGAGGGATCTGCTGTGACATCAATCCGCTCAGCAAACAGAATACTCCTCCGTATGGTTCCTACAGGTCAATATCAGGTGAATTTACCACACCTACTTGTGTGCTCTTTGTTAGTCACATGACGCAATGCGAACAGCACATCACCTACCTAGTTCTTGAACCTTCCCCCCCCCCCCCGAAATTCAACTAAATCAAGACTAAAAGTTCAAGTTTGCATTACTGGTGTAACGAAAGAAAAAAAACTGCTTAGCATCAGCTTTTAAAAGACATTCTAATAAGATAATGACTTCTGAACAGACACTGTTTCGATCGGTCTTTGGTGTTCATCAGTTTGTTTGGTGCCACAACATACTCTACACAATCAAGTCTACTCAAACCTTGTAGTGGCTTTAAGTGCTGAGAATAATGAAACAGATGCTCTCTCTTCCCAGCCCTGCCAAGTACCACGCATAAGACGTTGGACTAGTGCATTTCAGTGTGGTCATCTGCATCACCGCACTGAAATGCATTTTCACACGTTATGGCGCCTCTTCAGCTATCAAGAAGCCAGAGCGCTGCTTAAGTACCACTACCAATTTGTTATTAGCAGGCAGATCGTGTTGCTGTGGCAGGACTGGCGGTCGGGTCAGACGGCCCGCTCTGGGAAGGGCTGGCTACATTGTTTCAATTACCGCGAGGCAAGGTTACTGACCGTCACATTGAGACCGAGTCTCAGCCAGACTAAAGTTTAATTTACCCACCTTTGCAGCTAGCACAGCCGGGTAGCCTGAAGCTGCAGCTGAGCTCTCACTGGGCTGCTTGCCGCCAAGAGCGGATAAGGTTCGGAGTGGACCTAAGTTGTTCTCAGCTGTAGTGTCACTGTCTCGGCCCGGGCCGCCTTCTGTTCACAGTTTGCACTGTTCCGCACCAAGTAAGACAGCAGTGTAGCACTGTCAAGAACAGGGCGACGTTTGCTTTATTTCATGACAAGAATAATATCTTAAAGCGCCCTGTGGGCGATGTGGCGGCTTGACGATCTGCAACAACCCCGTTAAGGTACCAGCACTTTTCTTTCTCCACAAGCTTTCCTAGGTGCCCCCTTCGTGAAGTCACTACTCTGATGCATTATTTCTTCCCCAACGAAGTTAATCCCATTGTTGTTCAGGTTGCTGGATCCCTGGCAAGGCAGAGTAGCGGTCTGCACTGGAAGCAGCTACATCGGTCTTGCCCCCTTGCCTTACTTTTCCTCGGCCTGTCCCTGGTGGAGCTGCACCCCCTCCACACATAGCAGCTTCGAGAAACGGACAATGAGCTGTGCAGCACTGGCTGGGGCAGGCAGCGAACTGACCAGATTAACTCCAGCACCGCTCTGCTCCAAGGCCTTCGTGTCCTGATCTGTGGAAGGCCAGTGGGGCCGAGACAGTCGGGCGCGCAGTTGGGCCCCGTAAACAGGATCACACCATTGCGGGACAGTCGACCTGTCAGAGGATCCCAGAATCATAAGGGATTCTAAACGAGTTGGGTTTTGAGCATGGGGAAGCGTCGATAGGGTGTGCCACGATGGAATTGGCTAAATAACCTCTCCCTCTCTAGTGTTGACAACACCCGTCAGTGGTATCTGTATCCCCATTCTCTCACAGGCAGGACAGTAGACATGTGTCCAAAATTGAGTTAGTGTCCGTCTAGTGTATTACTTTGAACTTAGGACTGGTTGAATTTCAGGCTTGTACCTAGGAGTTATTGATGTCTGTGTCACCATTTATGTGTTGTATTTTTCTTACAAAAACGTTTTTTGTCAGATGTATTTATGACAGATTATGTTTTCAAGTAATGTTTTACTCTATAATTTACTAATGTGTTATTCCTTTTAAAAGACATGTTTAATTGATCTTTGAATGTCCTTTTGAAAATATTAAATGAAGCTGAATAAAGCTCATAAGCTTTAGCATTAAGGGTCTAAGGTTTATTGTGATTCAAATTGAATAATCTCCCTGGATACCTGGTTTGTTGTTTCAGGCTGGTCTATTGGAATTTATAGAAGTGACTGTGGCCACCAGACAGTTCGAGGTGGCACAGACCTTTTCAAATCATAAGCCTGCGTAGCGGTGACCTAAATGAGTGCCTCCCACCCGCAGCATTCCAATGCAGCCGTGCTTACTGCTAATGTAACGGCAGTCGAGTGAGTCTGGTAGTCACTCAGCTGATTAAATTATGAACGTTTTCCACACTGCTTAATCTATTTTCTGCAAGTTTAGCTAGAGTCTGATAAATGAAAGCTGTTTAATAATAATTTTTTATGTTTTGCAGCAGTTAAGTTAGTTTCTCGTTGTTGAATGGGATGTAATTTCTCTTATTTATGCGTTTCCCTTGTATTCATTGCTTGATTTTGCTCGTGAGAAAGTGTCACTCATAGTTGTTGAAATGTCACTCATAATTACACTGAAGTTATGAAAATGTCACACATGGCACTCTAAAACCTTGGCAGCTAGGTCTTCCTCATTTCACCCCATAATTGTCAGTACAAATCGAAATGCTAACAAGGTACAAATCCCACCCTTGAAAACCCCCACATCCTTTAAACTAGGTTACTGCTATTAAAGCCCACTTTAAATGTATATTCATTCTCGGACTGCCGCAAATCAGATCACGAAAACATTTCTATCACAAGCGAGCATTGCATTAGAAAATAAATAAGTCAATAAAAGTAAATGTTCCATTACCAGAACATACACGACTCATTTTAAAAGAGTGTCCTTACCTGCCCTTTTGCTATAAGGTAGGCAACAATAGAGGTATGCCCAAACTGAGCTGCAAGGTGAATACAGCTGCATCCTTCGCCATCTATCAGAGATGGATCTGCACCACACTTCATGAGCTGTACAACCATGGATAGGTGGCCTTGTCTGGAAAAAAATATAAATTCAGTTAACATTACACATCATAAACACAACAAGACTGACCACCAAGAGGGCTCTAGAAATCAGCTGGGATTCCTAGTCAAAAAACGCACAGCATGTAGAGTAGCAGGCAGTGGTACAGACAGGGCTTTAAATTGCAGAAACATTTGATGGGCACTAAATGCAAGTTGCATGAAGTGGGCGGGCATCATCAAGGACACTATAGGGGAGAGGCCCAAATAATGCAAAGAGGTACGGGCCAAAAGCAGGCGAGCAAGACGGAGCAAAACAGAACACACAAGTGGGCGAAACAGTGCTGGAGAGAGTCAGATCGTCACATGAGGACAGCACAGCAAGGCCAGCCAAACCAGCATCAAGTTCCATCAAAGCCGACAAGTACCAGTCACATCGGCTATGCTTCACACCAACTCAAGACATACCTGTATTGGCTTACTACTCCTCTCCATAATGAGTTTATGTGTTACTTAGATGTAATTTGTTGAGTGAATGAAAAGATGGGCGGTAAGAGAAAAGAAGAGCACTCAATAGGTGAATTACTTCCCATCCTTATGTTCCACTTGCTTCATTTCCTATTTGCTGTACAACCTAAAAACTAACAAAACAAAACTGGAAGGCAGCAGGGAGGTCAAGCAAAGAGATTTTCGAGTGATGAATTTCACTATGAAGTATCATTTAAGAAATCTAGAAGAAAATACAATATGCTGTGAACTCCCATGAATTTTATTTGCGGATACGTTTTCTCATAGAAAGCCATGGGCTAAATTTAAGAATCCTCACTATGGTCTGAATAAAAGCTCAGAATTTTTGATGGTCACATTAAGAAAATCCTATTTTATCATATATATTTGAGGCCTAGAAAAAAAGAGTTAGGGACACTTTAGTACTGGGTAAAATAGAGGTCTGAGAATAATGTTATTATAAAAGAGAAATTTGCTTGAAATACAAACATTCTTTAAAGAGTTACAGAAGCATTAGCATCCAAAAGGTCGCAGCTCACGTGAATGCCAGAACAACCGAGACGGCAAATCTTTTAATATCACGGATGGTTCAAACTGAAGGTTCTGACTATATGGCCAAATAAAGTTAAAATGCCACAAAAGTATATTTAAACTGAAGTTCATTCGGCTTTGTATAACTGTTGCACAATTATAAGCTCCTGAACAATTTAATTACGCTTAACAAGTGCTCTTCTCAAGTCTGAAAAAAGCACACCCGGCAGGTAAAGATGTGTTTGTGGACTTCGATGGTGTTTTACTACTCTAAAGTGTATATACTTTAAACGTCAAACTTCGAACACCTTCTAGCTCAGCACGCATGGATTTTGCCATTTTATCCTGGAAAGAGACATTTCAGAACTGACCGACAAATACATCTTTGAGCATCAACCAGGATACTAATAAAGTAGCATGTTAACTTGTGATTCGAAGACAAGAGGAGAATGGCCTCTTCGAACAAAAGCAAAGCCAAACTTTTAATAAGAAACCAAGTGGGGTTTTCAGCAACAGCCTGCAATGTTTTTATCAATGTGGTTCATGTGGTTATAGGCTAAGATTTTAGAACTAAGCTTTTATGTTAAGAAAGTGAGGAAAGTATAAATAACTAATCTGCCATTCTCCTCCCTGGTTTGACACAGAACAAGAAAAACAATCAACTGATGGAGTGGTCAGCTCTAAACACTAAGATCTCAGTTTTTCCCAATTCATTCTTTCCTGATGTCACCTCCCACGTAGCAGGTGGTGGAAAACGCTCAAGTCTTCTGCAAAAAAAGTAGCAGTATTCTTCAAGGATAAGATCATAAAGATTTATGCTGATTTTCCACTTATCACCAATAGCCCTGTAGATTCTGGGATATTGGCGCCTCTCAGTGAATGAATCAATGAATGAATGAAACTCATTTATATAGCACAGATCGGCTACTCAAAAGAGGGTCACGGCGCTGATACAGATAAGAGAAGACCATGGAAAGCACTGCTAAGTTTTGAAAAGCCACGTTTTCAGAAGTTTCTTAAAAACAGATCTCTGAGATGGAGAATAAGGAGACTGGGAGCCTGTTCCACGTCTGGGCCCCAAAGAAACTAAAGGATATGCCACCCATCAGAGCCAGATGTACTTTAGGAGTACGGTGGAAGGAGGAAGATCCTAGGGAACAGGCCGGGGTGAAACGGATGACTCTTCTACTAAGGTAGTCAGCTCCTTTCTCATGGAAAGCCTTAAAAAAGACAATAAGAGCTTTAAATTTGATCCTCTCCTTCAGTCTCAGCCAATGCAGTGATTTAAAAAGGGGGGCCATGGGTGACCTGGGTTTGGGTTGGAGAATCACCCTAGCTGTGGCATTTTGTACTACCTGTAAGCGCTGTGTAAGCGCTGTACAAGCGCTGTGGAAGGCCCAGAAACAAAACATTTGCGTAGTCCAGTCTTGATGTCACCAAGGCCTGGACTACTATTTTCCACGATTCTTGAGTCAACAGAGGAAGGAATTTTTTCAACATACACAGGATGCCGAAACAAAGGCCCACTAATGCTTGAATCTGGGACTTCATGGACAAGGCGTTATCCATCAGTACTCCTAGGTTTCGAACAATTGACTGCTCTGTGTGCGGTGGCGAATATTCTTCAGGCCCCCAATTGTTCCAATTACTAACAGCAGGTAGGCCAAAAAAACTATCTCAGACTTATCCGAGTTGCATTTAAGCTGATTAGCCTTAAGCCACTGAAAAACTTTAGAGAGACACACTTGGATACTAGCACCATTGAAATCTGATCCTTTTTCACAGGTGATTATCAGTTGCGTATCATCCGCATAGGATATAATCTTTGCACCATTTGCCTCTGCTATGTTCGCCTGTGGGAGGGGGGGGGGGGGGAGGAGATACAGACTGAAAAGAGTAGGGCAAAGAATGGAGCAATGGGAACTCCAACGCCCATGGCCGGCATAGGGGCTGAAAAAGGGGGAGAAGCCATACCTCTTGAACACTGTCCTGCAGGAAAGAGTCCAGCCAGGACAATACTTACTCGCCTACTCCCAGATTCCTCAATCTGTCAATTAGTCTCTTGTGTGAGGAAGGTGGAGGCCCTGAGCCTTCTAACCTCACTGGTTTAGCCAGGTTCTCCCTGCTGACTGCGCCCAAAATTTAAATCTTTTTAGGTGGCACCACCGAGGGTTCTCCTGATGACCGCTGTCCCCCCCCATGGTCCTGTGGCTGGATTCGGACCTTATGGCAGAGGCCTTGAAAAAGATTTACAGGGATGTCCTGGGCTCGGGGTGTACCTTCAAGGCTGGAAGGAGTCTGTAGTAGTTACTTTAAAGAAAAAGCCAGAAGAGACTCAAAACAACTGAAAAACTTGCGCCCTATTTCCTTATTTCCTGCTAAAATATTGGAGAAGTATTTAAACCAGGAACTAGCCAAGTACCTATTAGTTCAAGAATTCCTGGACCCCTCTCACAATGAGTTCAAGAGGAATCATAGTACTGAATCAGCGCTTATAAAAACCGCTGATATTATACGGAGGCAGGTAGATTAGGGAGGCGCAGCAATTCTGGTTCTGCTGGACTGGTCAGCAGCCTTCGACAACAAATCTCTACTGGTGTTGGGGCAGAGGCTGCAACAGGTGGGGCCGAAGGACCTGGCCCTCAAACTGTTGAAATCTTTCCTATGGAACAGAACAATCACAGTCAGCTGCGGAGACTTCAGAGCAGCACCCTTTCAGCTTCAATGTGGGGTTCCCCAAGTGTCATCATAAAGCTTCACTTTATTTAACTTGTTTATCGCTCCTCTAGCAAACCTAGTATGTTCTTTTGGTTTCCAGGTATCTTCCAATGCGGATGATATCCAGATCATCGTGTCCATCTCTGATGACTGGGATGAGGTGGTGAACAGGTTTAGGGCTTGTATGTGAGAGATCAGCAGATGGATGAGGGAAGAACTCATCAGGAGGCATGCAGTAAAAAAAGGTTCTCTTGGGACATTGATGGCCGATCTTAACCTACGGGAGAAATATTCAGAAGGAGCTATTTTAATCTCACTTTTGTATTTGAAAGTGAGCTCCCTCAGTGTAATTTTTTCTGCTAGGCTCTGGAACCAAACTTAATTTCTGCACTTGCCTCCTACGTTGCCTTTGGAGCTCCTTAGAAAACCAGAGGGCCAATGATTTCTTCCTTCCCTTTGGGCCGACACTTGTCAGAGGCACCACCTCTTCAACATCTGGCCTGACCCATTCATTGAAATTCATTGCGGGTGCACCTGGCCTCACAGAACCTTGTCCTTACGATTTTCCAGGGCGTTAGCTAGCTTCCCCTCCTCGATTTTCCCCCAGTTCCTGATGCTTTTAATGGTGCTCTGCAAGCTTTCCCTCATGCGTGCCTTATAAACTGAAAATGAAACCATACTGTGATAAGACCAGGTTAATGGCAGACACTCGCCCGTGATCAGGGCCTCTAGTTTGGAAAAGATCCCCTCTAATGTATGACTTGCTTTATGAGTCAAGAACATGACCTGTGGAGTCAAGCTGAAACTGCGCATGAGATGAAGGAAAGCCCTAGTACCTCAGTCCCCCTCTTCCTCCAGGTAAAGATTGAAATTTCCCAGAATAATGAGGTTATCGCTAACAATAACAGGCTCAAGCACTTGGTGCCAGTTAGTAATGAATTCCTATTTGGGATGCGGCGTACAATAAGTCAGGAGCCCTTCCAATAACACTGAATGCTAATTTATTTTTAAGTGCCCCACCACACAACCTTCCATCGCAGTGTTGATATCTTCTAGTATGCAGCTCAGACGTTCTCTAAAAATAATGGCAACACCCGTGCGCTTTTGTCCGCTCTCACCACCCCATAGCCTGGTGGTGTGGCAATAGCAAAATGTAGATTTTTCACAGCCTGCTGGGTAGAAAATCTGGATTTTATTAAGGACACAAAGGCTAATATTATGCAAATCTCCTTTATTGCCACAGCTCAGCAGCAACAATTGAAGAACACAGAACTTCAATGAACATTCCAATGTGTTATAAAGTCCCTCCATGACCAGCCATCTTCCTTCTTTGCTTGGCTGCAAACAAAATAATCCAACTTGTAGTAATCAAGAGTCCGATTGAAGACAGCTTTCCAACTCGTGGTCCGGAGGGAAAGATTCTTATTCTGAAAGAAAAAGACTAGATTTCCGTAATATCTCCCAAAACATCAGAAAAACATCAGGGTGGTTTTCATTTCAAAAGTGGAGGGATAATATTATCCTCCGTGTCCTTAATAAAATCCAGATTTTCTACCCAGCAGACTGTAAAAATCTAAATTTTATGGCACGACACGGAGGCCATATTATGCAAGTTCAAAGTGCATTGAGAACATTATCAATCACATTAGAGATTGGTCTGAAATAACAATTCTTAAACATACTATCATTAGACCAGTCTGCTGCCCAAAGGATTTCTTGCAGCCCCCCTCTGAAAAAGTAGGCTTTTGAAGCCGATGCACCTCTGAGGGAGTGATCTCCAAAGATAGAGATGTCTACACCCACTTTTGTACATCACATCGCTCACCCATCTTGCCAAAGTTGGTGAAGAGACTTCCTTATTTTTTTTTGTTTAAAATATTTTTATTGCAGGAATCAGTAAATCGTTACATAATCGGCCAACATTATATATCACGCCCGATCAATGAGATGCAACCCTCCGTTCCCCCACCGTAAGTTACTTACACAGCCATTCAGCCCACAACCCTAGGGTCGGGCGGCGAAATTCAATGGGGGCTCAGGAGGATGTCGAAGCTGGCCCGGAGAACCCGCTGTCCGTCATCTGCTTTTCCAAACAAACCCATAAACCCAAAATAACACCCCACTCTTAAAACACCCCAAACCCAAGTAAACCCTCCCCCCCCCCCCCCCCCCCCCCCCCCGCCATCAGCGCGCGGCACCAACCGCCACAGGATCTCCAAGAGGACCCACAGGGAAAGCAATTGATCTGAAAAGTGCAATCGTCTATCGGGACTCAGGGCGAGCCTCTTCCTCAAGCTCAGGGTCGCTGGGGGCGCCATAATCCCTAAGGGCCTGCACTAACATCTCCCATTCTAGCGCTGCCTCCTGTGCCTTCTCATTACGCTGCCTCCAAGCTAGCTGGTATCTGAGCGTACTCTCCCCCGCCGCCCACTTCAAAAATTCGCTGCGCCACCGGCTTCCCGTCGGACCAGCTCGTGCCTTCCAGTTCCTGGTCACCTCCCGTTTAGCAAGGAGCAGCCCCAGATCAATGAACTTGCTAGAAATTTTATTTTTGGGGGTATGAGGGAACCAGTGCAGGAGACCCACCGCCGCGTCAAGCGATAAAGATCTCCCCGTCGTCTCCTCCAGGGTCATCCCCACTTCCTCCCAATAGGATGACAATCCCGGGCAGGTCCACAGCATATGGAGGAGGTCCGCCTCCTGGGCCGGGCACCTGGGGCATTCCGCCGAAGTCGTACCAAAATATCGCCTGATTTTCACCGGGGTCAAATAGGCTCTATGGAGCACGTAGTAGTGGACCAATTGAAAGCGGGCGTGGCGTGTGCCCTTCCAGGCCCTCCGCACTAGCTGGGCCCAGGTCGTCTCCGGGATCTCCCTGCCAATGTCCTCCTCCCAGCGGTTTCTCAAAGTGGTGAGGGGAGCTATCCCCTCATTGATCAGTCTGCCGTAAAGGCAAGTGACCGCCTTCACCGTGCCCGCAGACATCATCACGTATTGGCATACTGGGGATAAAGGAGGTTCCTCCTGCCCGCGTCTCCAGTGCGCCTGGATCGCTCGAACAAGGGCCGAGTGCAGCAAAAAGTCGCCGCGGGGAATCCCGAAGCGCTCGATGAGCTCCTGAAAGGGCAAGAGCGACCCGTCCTCGTATAGATCCCCGATTAGCTGCAAACCGGCGTCCTCCCAGGTCGCCAGCCGCGACCAATCACCCCCATGGGGCAGAGCCGTTAGCATCCCCAGCGGTATTTCGGGCGCGTACGGTGTTCGCAGGTGGCCCCGGGCGTGAGCTCGGTTCCAGCACAGGCGGAGAGTCCGCTCCTCCATTGACAAGTCCTGCAAGGCCAACCGTTGTCTCATCGCTATGAAGGAGAGAACATGCCTGGCCATGCCCGTTCCCCTCTTTTCTTCGGGGCCCCGGAACTCCCGGGCGATCTCCTGGGTGAAGGCCTGGAGCTGCGCCGCTAAATAATACTTTTCGAAGTCCGGCACCGCAAGCCCACCCTCCTCCTTCGGCCTCAGTAGGGTCTTGAGGGCCACCCGCCGGCAGCCCGACCCCCAAAGGAATCCGACAAACATGGAACGTAAAAGTCGAAACGTGGTCGGTGGGACCCAGATCGAAAGTGTCCGGAAATAATATAGCAACCGGGGGAGCGCCACCATTTTAAGCAAAGCAATCCTCCCAGCCACCGAGAGCGGTAGTGTGGCCCAAAAGCCCATACTGCCTCGAAGTGCTCGAATGCCCCGGGCAATGTTCCCATCCAGGAGGCCAGAAGGTTCATGATAGACATACACCCCTAGATACTTAAAGCAGTCGGGTTCCCATCTAATCTCCCTACTCAGAGTAGGGGTAGGGGTGCCCCTGCGGACTGGGAAAAGACAGGTCTTAGTCCAATTCACTCGGAGGCCCGAGACCTCCCCAAACTCCGTGAGCGCCGTCGCAGCCCCATGTAGGGCATCCAGCGGGTCTTCTAGGAAGAGCAACAGGTCGTCTGCATACAGTGAGATGTAATGCGGGCCCGGAGGAGTCCACAGGCCCGTGTAATAGGCTCCCGACCGGAGATGCAGCGCAAGAGGTTCCACCGCCAGCGCAAAGAGCAATGGGGATAACGAGCATCCCTGCCTCGTGCCCCGTTCCACCGGATATTGTGAGGAAATCAGCGGTCCCGCCCGAACCCTGGCCGACGCCGAGGCGTACAGAACCCTGGTCCACCTGATGAAGCCCTCCCCGAGGCCGAACCTCCGCAACACAGTACAAAGGTAGTCCCATTCCAGGCTATCAAAAGCCTTCTCTAAATCCACTGAGAGGACAACCG
The DNA here is from genome assembly GCF_964204655.1 of Triturus cristatus. Taxonomy (NCBI): domain Eukaryota; kingdom Metazoa; phylum Chordata; class Amphibia; order Caudata; family Salamandridae; genus Triturus; species Triturus cristatus. Next base: position 634,789,215 of record NC_140585.1, read on the forward strand.
GGCACGGGGCGTCCACAAGCGGTTCCCCTAGCAAGCGGAACAACCGGCGAATGTTCATGGTCGTGTTACGCCTGGGGATAAAGCCAGCCTGGTCCTCATGTACCAAGGAGCTCATGTGGCCGAGCAGCCTCGAGGCCAGGATGCTGCTCAGTATTTTATAATCCACCGTCAGCATCGATAAGGGACGGTACGACCCCGGATCGGAGGAATCCCTTCCAGGCTTGAGGAGCGGGACCACCAATGCCTCACACATCGAGCCTGGGAGACGCCCAAGCCTCTTCGCCTCCCTGTATACTACCAACAATCTAGGGGCTAGGAGATCGGCATAGGCCGCATAGAACTCCACAGGAAGACCGTCCAGGCCCGGGGTCTTATTTCTCGCCATCTTTTTGATGGCGCTACGGATCTCTCCCAATTCTATGTCGGACCCCAAGGCTTTCGCCACGTCCCGCTCCATTGTTCGGATCTCTAAAGGCCGCAAATAGTTATCGAGCAGGTCAGGGTCTCGGACCGAGCGACTGCGGTATAAGCGCTCGTAATATTGCCGGTAGCAGCTCAGAATCGCAGGCTGGGTGTACAACTGGGTTCCGTCTGCCCTGCGCATGGACGTCGTCAGTGAGGACTGCCGCGTAGGGTTGGCCAGCCATGCCAACAGCGCGCTCGACCTATCCCCCTCTGCGATGGACCTAACCGTATAGGCCTTATAGTAAAAACAGCGAAGCCGTTCGACCTCCGCCGCCACCGCCTCCTTCGCCTCCGCCGTGCGCGCCTGCAGTTCGGGGCGCCCGGGGCGGCGTAACTCCAACTCGCGGAGTTTTCGATCCGCTGCCTCTAGGTCGGCGAGGATACTTCGCCTCACGCCGACCTGTTTAGAGATGCAGTACCCCCTCACCACCACCTTAAAAGCGTCCCACTCCAGCGCTCTCGAGCTCGCGGTGCCACGGTTGGACGCAAAGTACTCTGAAATCGTATCACCTAGGTCCGCCTTGAAGACACTGTCCTCAAGGATCTCGGGCCGTAATTTCCAGGTGGGCACCGCCGGTACCCCGGGAAACCAGCCAAGGTCCAACAGGAGGGGGTTATGGTCAGAAATGGTCCTGGTCAAATATTCAGATCGGACCGCTGCTGAAACCAGGTCGGGCGAGCCAAGAAATCCGTCCAGTCGAACGTGCAGTTCATGGAGGCTCGAGAAGTAGGAGTAATCCCTGGTTGTGGGGTGTTGCGCCCTCCAAATATCCGTTAGACCCCAGTGAGTCTGCCAGTCCCGACGATCCCTAGCCAATCGACGAACCGGAGAATCGGGGAGGGGTGGATGCGAGCGGTCCATATCTACATCCACTACTGAGTTGAAATCTCCACCGAGCAGGAGGGGTCCGGAGAGGCAATGGGCCAACGAGCCCGATAACCTGGAAAGGAAGGCAGACTGGTCTACATTAGGAGCATACACACAGCAAACGTTTAGGTCTCTCCCTCCCAAAGTCCCCGAAATAGCCACATAACGCCCCTCTGGATCTATCACTGTGTTCGTGACCTGGAAGGGAACCCCAGCCCTAACCCAGATCAGCGCCCCTCTGGCATACGCAGAGTATGAAGTGCAAAAGACCTGCCCCCTCCACCTACGTTGTAAGGCCGCCCCTTCCGCCTTGTTCAGATGAGTCTCCTGCAGCAGCGCCATTTGTATTCCCCTACGCACTAAGTAAGCATGGACCTTGTGGCGCCTGGACATAGTGTGAAGCCCCCGTACGTTCCAAGTAACACATTTCAGATTAGCTATCTCAGCCATTGTCCCATATTGTTCTCGCAAAGTCTCCCCATCCGGGTCCCAACAATAACAGGACATCGATCCTCATAGCACTGATGGCGGCCATTTTCCCCAACCATAACTTAGCAACCCAAATATGAATCAACTCCCCATCCACCCTCCCCAGAACAGGACCCAAATAGCACCATCTAGTTCCCATCCAAACCATATTCTACAACTATACCCTACTAATCCTGCAGTCGCCACCGCGGGAAGGCCTTAAGGGCCAGGTGCAGGCCGGGCAGAGGCAGTGGGCCCTCGACGCTCAGGCCACCAGGACTAACCGAAGCCCAAAACAGTGTCACAAATAAACCCCCTCGGGGCAAATCCAGGGCACCCCACCCTCCCTACCCCGATAGTCAGCATCTCTGTTCGACACCCGCCACCCCCTCGTCGGGCCCCCACCCAAAGTGAAGAAGCGCACCCCGTTACCCCTGCCCATCCAGACGGTCCTCCGCCGATTGCGGTGTGATCACCGGCGTATGGTCACTGTCAGGCACGGATTCCTCGGAGTCCGTTGGACCCCCCTCGTCCTCAGGGACCGCTTCCTCCGCAATGGTAGCGTCCCGTGACCCAGAGAGCGCTGATAGCACCTCTAGTACTCCCTTCCGCTCCGTCGATGTCTCTACAGTTGAGGGACCCCCCGAGCGGCCACGGCGACCCCGAATCCTCCTGGATCTCCATCTCTGCTCCGGCTCCGCCACCTGTCGAGGCGAAGAGCCGGATCCACCTTTCCCCGCTCTATATAGTTCGAGCCAGTGACAAACATCCTCTGGGGTATCGAAGAACTGAGTTTTGTCATCGACAATTATGCGGAGCCTCGCAGGATAGAAGAGCGAGTATTGGATACCCTCGCTCCGGAGCTCGCGCTTGACCGCCAGGAAGGAGAACCGTCTGCGTTGAGTTTCATAGGTGTAATCCGGGAAGATGTTCACCTGGCTGTTTGCCACTTTAAATGGCCCATTATGTCTGGCGACATTGAGGATGAAGTCTCTGTCCCTGAAGTGCAATAATCGCGCCACCACCGGTCGTGGGGCACGTCCCTGCTGCGGTGGCCTCGCCGGGACCCGATGGGCCCGCTCCAGGGTGTAGAAGGAGGAGAGACCCTTCGGGGCCACCGTGTCTCGAAGCCAGGCCTCCAGATATGCCACCATGTCGCCATCCTCAATCTTTTCTGGCAGGCCGACCACGCGGATGTTGTTCCTCCTGTTACGGCCTTCCGCGTCCTCCGCCCTCTGCTCCAGGACCGTAATCCGGGATAAGGCATCCTTCATATCCGCGGCCAAGGTCCGCTGTGCCGGCTCCAAGGTTTTCACCGAGCCCTCCACTTCCTTGACCCGGTCCGAAAGTTTGTTGTGGTCCGCTCTAAGGAGACCCAGGCTCGTCGCTACCTGGGCAATGTCCTGCTGGAGGGCCGAGCGCGTGGTCGCTATTGCCTCTAGGACTCGGTCAAATTGCTGCTGCAGTGGTGCACCGCCGGCATCCTCGGGGCCCCCGCGTTCCTCCCTGTCCTGGGTCTCCGAGTCCGAGACAGCCGGGGCAGTCCCCTTGGCTCCTCTAGGTTTCCCCATGTCGCCGGCCGCTCTCCGTGCAGGTCTCGGAGCAGGTGCCTCCGAGTTCAGGCCCCGGCTGTGACTCCCTCGAGTGCTAGGCCTCAGGTCGAATGCCGGAGATCCCCGTCTCCAGGGCCCGTTGGATCGTCTCAACCTTGGCTCACGCCACCAACACGGAGTCCGGGGGCACCGAGGAGGAGGCGGAGGCAGCCGTCGCCAGGTCGGGCAGGCCCACACTGCCGATAGAGTCCCGGAGTGGATGTCACCCGCTCCACCGGACGATTCGCGGCCCCAGAAGGTTGCGCCTCCCATGGAAGTGGGTCGGCCCGGAGAAAGTGGCCAAGTGCGGTGTAGGGAGTGGGGCCACCGACGGGGCCTCCTGCCGTCCCCGCGTGGGATCCGCCAGGGTGTGGGCCTCCGTTCATTCGAATGCAATCCCCGTTAAAAGAGACCGCTCTGACCGATGTCCAGCTCCGACCCCCACCGGGAGCCGGCAGAGCAGGGGATGCACCGCCGCCAACAACGTTCCTCCAGTCTAATGGATCTGGCCAGGGGGACAAAGAAGTCCGGGCGCCATGTTGGGTCGCACTGCGTGGTACCCCGGACTGCGATTGTCGCCGGGTCACCGCTCGTGCCGATCACGCCAGGGGCCCCGGCAGGTTTCCGTCGGGCCGGTCCTCAAAATGCGGGGGCTGGGGTGCCCCGCAGCCGCCGAATTACAGGATAATCACGGGCTCAGTCCCGGAGCCGAGCTCTCAGGCGACCATCACCATCGGCGCCCAAGCCACGCCCCTCAGTGAAGAGACTTCCTTATGCGGAGATCTGTGAGAAATGAATAATTTATTCTCATTCACTTTCAACTTAGTTTTTTTCTCGTACTATTTCAAGCATCTGACCACACAGAGTCTCTCATTCAGAGGAAAAAGGGGTAACAGGTAGAAGGAGACATGGTTTGGGTTCTCTTTTTGAGGTAAAAGCAAACACCTTCTGGTTGGAAGGCCCTGCTGGAAATATCCAATGCTTTCACATCTGAAGTTCTTCTGAAGGACACTAGACATAGCAAAAGGAATATGCTACTTACCAGTATGCATCTGTTCTTGGCATGTAGAGCTGCAGAGTTGTACACTTAGCATAGATCGCCATCTGGTGTTGGGCCCGGATGTTTGCAGTTTGTTTTTGTTCTTTGGACAGTCTTTGGAAGTCACGAGTTCGGTGACTCCTCCTTCGGTCCGTACTGCGCATGGGCTTCGGCTCCATCCTCAGATTGTTTTTCGCCAACAGGGAAATGATGTAGCGTAGTAATAACAGTGAGAAACCCATGTGTGTTGCATCTAAATAAGATGGACTGGAACGGATACAGGTAGCCGGGGAGGCGGGTGGGCGTGTACAACTCTGCAGCTCTAAATGCCAAGAACAGATGCATACTGGTAAGTAGCATATTCCGTTCGAGGCATATGAGCTGCAGATTGTACACTTAGCATAGATTATATAGCAGTACCCAACCTTAGCGGCGACCACCGGTATCCGTTGCAGCGGTTTGAAAAAGTGTCTTTAGTACAGCCTGGCCCACACTAGCTTGTTGCTTGGAATGCACGTCTACACAGTAATGTTTTGTGAAGGTGTGCGGTGTTGACCATGTGGCTGCTTTGCAGATGTCATCTAAGGGTATGTTCCCTAGAAAAGCCATAGAAGCCCCTAACTTTCTAGTAGAGTGGGCTTTAGGTGGAACAGATAATGTTCTTTTGGCCTTTTGATAGCAAATTTGTATGCACTTTACAATCCACCTAGCTATCCCTGATTTAGAGATGGGGTTGCCTTTATGTGGTGGAGAGAAGGAAACAAACAATTGTTTAGTCTTCCTGAAAGGTTGCGTTCTTTGTATGTAGTACAGTAAAGCCCTTTTAACATCAAGTGTGTGTAAGGCCCTTTCTGCAACAGATTGAGGTTGCGAGAAAAAGACAGGTAATTCCACCGATTGATTGAGATGGAAGGGGGAAATGACCTTGGGCAGAAACTTCGGATTTGTACGAAGTATGACCTTGCTGTGATGTATTTGTAAGTAGGGTTCCTGTATAGTGAACGCTTGTATTTCACCAACCCTTCTAAGGGAAGTGATAGCTACGAGGAAAGCTGTTTTCCAGGTGAGGAACTGTAGCTCGCATTTATGCATTGGTTCGAAAGGTGGACCCATTAGTCGTGTAAGAACTACATTTAGATTCCATACAGGGGAAGGTGGTGCCCTGGGAGGAATTACTCGTTTACGGCCTTCCATAAAGGCTTTAATAGCGGGCACTCTGAACAGTGATAAATGCTGTCTGTTTTGTAGATAAGCAGCAATCGCTGCTAGGTGTAGGCGTATGGAAGAATATGCCAGGTTACACCTGTGAAGATGGAGCAGATAGCATATGATGTGCTGTATGGATGCATCTAAAGGGTTGATTGTATTATTACGGCAGTAAATTACAAATCTTTTCCACTTTGCGGCATAGCATGCTCTAGTGGTAGGACGTCTGGCTTCCATGATGATGTTCATGCAATCAGGGGGAAGGTTAAGGTACCCAAATTCTAAGATTTCAGGAGCCAGATCGCAAGGTTGAGCTGAGCTGGGTCCGGGTGCCTGATTTCTCCATGGTTCTGGGTTAGGAGGCATGGGGACAGGTGCAGTTTTTGATGTGGTACCACCGATAGTTGTAGTAGTGTGGTGTACCACGGCTGCCTGGCCCATGTTGGGGCTACCAGAATGAGTGTGAGGGAGTGTTGCTGTAGCTTCCTTACCACTAATGGAATTAGCGGGAGAGGTGGAAAGGTGTATGCAAATCTGCCTGACCAGTTCATCCATATCGCATTGCCTTTGGACAATGGGTGTGGGTATCTGGCGGCGAAGCTTGGGCATTTTTTGTTTTCGTGGGTGGCGAAGAGGTCTATCTGAGGATGCCCCCACTGTTGGAAGAATGGGTGAAGAACTTGTGGATGGAGTTCCCATTCGTGTAGTTGTTGCGTTTGTCTGCTGAGCAGATCTGCCATGGTGTTTTGTACGCCTGGAACGTGCTGTGCCAGGAGAAAGATGTTTTGTGGAATTGCCCATCTCCATATGCTCTGGGCTAAGCGGGAGAGCTGGGGAGAGTGTGTCCCCCCCTGTTTTTGAATATAATACATTGCAGTCATGTTGTCTGTGCGAATGAGGACTGCTTTGCCCGAAATCTGTTTTTGAAAGGATTTTAGGGCTAGAAAGATCGCCAAGAGCTCCAGATGGTTGATGTGGAGCGATGGTTGATGTGGAGCGATTTTTGCTGTGGCGTCCATAGACCTTGCATTGTGAGGTGTAAGAGGTGCGCTCCCCAGCCGGAGAGCGATGCGTCTGCTGTTAGAATCACCTGAGGAACCGGGTCCAGGAACGGCCGCCCTTTGGAAAGGTTTGTGGTGTTCCACCACTGCAGAGAGTGATGGGTGCGGCCGTCCACCAACACCAGATCCGTCAGCTGACCCTGGGCCTGGTTCCACTGTCGTGCTAGGCACTCTTGAAGTGGACGCATGTGGAGTCTTGCATGGGGCACTATGAAAATGCAAGACGCCATCATTCCTATGAGCTTCATAAACACTCTTGCTGGAAGAGAGTGTTGAGGAAGGAATGTTTTGCGCAAGGCTTGTATGCTTGCGATCCTGGCTGAGTTTGGATAGGCAATACCCTTGGAGGTGTCTATAGTCGCCCCGAGATATTGCTTTGTGTGAGATGGTAGGAGGTGGGACTTTTGGTAGTTCACCGTGAAGCCTAGCCGGTGGAGTAGTTGAATGGTGCTGTTGGTGTGTTGCACACATTGTTCGTGGGACGTGGCTTTTATGAGCCAGTCGTCGAGATAAGGGAAGACGTGAATTTGTTGACGTCTGAGGTGTGCTGCTACCACTGCTAGGCATTTGGTAAATACCCGTGGTGCGGTGGTGACCCCGAAGGGGAGAACCGTGAATTGGTAATGCTGACCGTCCACCACAAACCTGAGGTACTTCCTGTGAGAAGGGTGTAGTGGAATGTGAAAGTATGCGTCCTTCAGATCCAAGGTGGTGAGAAAGTCTCCCTGACAGAGGAGCGGGAGGACTTGTTGTAGGGTGACCATGTGGAAATGGTCTGAATGTATGTACGCATTTAGAGGCCGGAGGTCTAGAATGGGCCTCAGGGTCCCGTCTTTCTTTGGTATAAGGAAATACAGGGAGTAGACCCCTAGATTTTGCTGATTGACGGGGACCTGCTCTATAGCGTGTTTTTGGAGGAGGGAGAGCACCTCCTGTTTGAGCAGTGTGGAATGTTCTTGAGACATTGGACGGTGCCTTGGTGGGATATTGGGTGGGGTAGATGTTAGCTCGAGACAGTACCCTGACCGAATAATTTGGGTCACCCATTTGTCCGATGTTATGGATTCCCATGCGTGGATAAAGTTTTGTAGTCTGCCCCCGACCAGAGTGGGATGGTCTGGGGGGAGGGAAGGGAAGTCATTGTGCGGGCGGGGTTGCGGAACGGGTGGTGTTAGTTTTGCCCCTGCCCTTATTGTTGTTGCCTCTGTAACCGCCCCTTTGGTTGCCCTTTGAAAAGGTATTTTGAGGAGGGGACTTGTAGGAGGTAGAGGCGCTATCGGTGGAGTAGCCTCTGCCTGTGCCACGAAAGGATGAGCGCCGAAAGGAGCGTTTAGGGGCCTGTGATTGGAGTGCCCCCATAGACTTTGCTGTGTCTGTGTCCTTTTTCATCTTTTCCAATGCTTCGTCCACCTTTGGCCCAAAGAGAGTTTGTTGGTCAAAGGGGTGGTTTAGTATGGACGCCTGGACTTCAGGCTTGAACCCTGAGATCCTGAGCCAGGCATGGCGACGAAGCAGGACACTGGTATTTATGGCTCTAGAAGCAGTGTCGGCTGCATCGAGGGCACACTTAATGGAGGTGTTAGTGATTAGTTTACCCTCCTGTATCAGGTCATGAGCCTTGCGTTTGTGTTTTTCGGGGAGGTGCTGCATAAGAGCCTCAAGCTCGTCGTAGTGTGCTCTGTCATAGCGCGCAAGTAGCGCTTGTGTGTTTGCAATGCGCCAAATGTTTGCAGCTTGGGAGGCGGTGCGTTTGCCAGACGCGTCTAGAAGTTTAGATTCCTTGTCTGGCGGTGGGGCTTCTCCTGAGGACTGGGAGTTAGCCCGCTTTCTAGCTGTGGACACAACTAGGGAATCTAAGGGAGCAAGGCCCCTAATGTATGCAGGGTCTGTGGGTGCCGCCTTGTATTTTTTTTCTATTCTAGGGTTCAGCACCCTGGCCCTGACAGGGTCTTTGAACACCTCTGCAGCATGCTTGGTGACACCTTTAAGCATGGGCAAAATAGACGTGGATTTGTCCTGAATGTCAAATGTGTCCAGTAGGAAGTCGTCTTGCACTGGTTCGCTATGCATGTCCACCCCATGGTAGTGTGCTGCTCTCTGCACTAAGTGGTGAAACCCTAAGGAGTCCTCAGGGGGAGACGGCCTGGATGGGTATACGTCGTCCTGAGGTACATCTGGAATGTCAGGGTTTTGGTAGTCTTCCCATGGGTCTGGGGTCCCCGGTGGAGTGGGGTCCATTGGGGCGTCCGCGGGGTCATAATCTGGATCCCCGTAATCCGGATCGGGGGACGGGGTCGGGGAGCGATGAGGTAAGGGTGGCGGAGACCTGGGAGGGGGAGGGGGTGGAGGAGGTGGAGGAGGCAGAGGGGGAGGTAGTGGGGAGGGCACTCTGAGAGGAGAAGTAGCAGAGTCCTTCCGCTTGGGCGGTGGAGGAGGAGCCGGTGTGTCAAGACGTCTTTTCTTGACAATTAAAGTCAATAGCCCAGTCTTTGGATCTTTAGATAGAGTCTTTTGCAAAGGGTCTGGTGTAAAGAGGTCCAGTGGCACCGAATCGTCCGTTGGCGCCGAGGTTTTCGGAGCCGAGGGTTTCGATGGTTTTTGTTGCTTTTTTGGAACCTCCGGTTTTTTCGGCGTCGAAGGAGTTTTCGGCGCCGGAGCGTCGGTGCCGACAGATTTGTGTTTGTGTTTTGTCGGCACCGAGAGTCCAGGCTTCGGCACCGGTGGCTTCGGAGTCGAGCTGGGTGTCACTTTCTTCGGTGCCGAATAGGGTTTGTCGGCACCAGGCGTCGGCTGGCTCGAGCCCGAGCTGCCGTGAGACTTCTGAGGCTTCGACACCGGGCCCGAAGGTGGGGTGATAGAAGCTGCGTGCTTGGTTTTGCCCAGGCCTGCAGGCGAGGGTGTAACCTGAGTCTCTTTGGTTTTGGGCGCGGGGGTGGGAGGGGGTACAGTACTCACTACCCGCTGCGCCGGTGTGATGTCCTCCACGTCGGAGTCGTCGGCCTCGGAAGCGCTGACGACGTCGTCCTCCTGCTCGGTGTGTAGTTGCCCCGAAGCTCCGGCGTCGTCTCCGAAGATGTCCGGTGGAGCCGCGGTCGATGAGTGCGCCATGGTGCGTCGAGCTCTTCGATCCCGGATGGTCTTTTTTGAGCGAAAAGACTTGCAGGCGGGGCAGTCTCTAGCCTCGTGTTCTGGGGAGAGGCAAAGGTTACACTCCTGATGGAGGTCGGTGTGGGAAAATTTAGACCCACATTTTGGGCACTTTTTGAACGGAGTCCTTTCCATCGGCCGGGACCGGAGTCGAGAAGGGCCCGAAGGCCGGTGCCGATGTACGGGATGGAGAAAAGTGCCTCTTCGAGAGATGAAGATGATGAAGAAACTCGAAGAACGAGGATTTTCCGTAGAGGCTGGAACCGTAGAAGTTCGAAGCCGGAGCACGAAGTATCACATCCGAGCCCGATGGCGGAAAAAAACAATCTGAGGATGGAGCCGAAGCCCATGCGCAGTACGGACCGAAGGAGGAGTCACCGAACTCGTGACTTCCAAAGACTGTCCAAAGAACAAAAACAAACTGCAAACATCCGGGCCCAACACCAGATGGCGATCTATGCTAAGTGTACAATCTGCAGCTCATATGCCTCGAACCAGTAAGTTTATATAAGATGCGCTTAAAAGAGAGAGTGGAGTTGTCTCCCCATGAGGAAAGGGTACGAAGTACAAGTGTAACATCCCATAGGGTGGTGTATTTAGCAGTAAAAGAGTTTAAAACTCTCATAGTTCTCATTATCTTTTTAGTTAGCAAATTCTAGCCGACTGAGACGCCGTTGACTAAAGAGTGACCTGCAGAAATAGCAGATCTATAAACATTCACGGTTCTGTAAGACAGGCCTGATGCAAACAGTTCTGACAAATAGTAAATGACATGCATTTTATCAGCTGAAACGGGATCATAACCTCGTTGAAAACACCAGCGAACCCATTTGTCCCATTCCAGTCGATATGATTTCCTTGTTCCGGAAGCCCAGGACTCAGAAATGAGTCTGAAAGCATCTGACAAAAGCCATGGGATTCGTAACTGTCTCCTGAAATCTTCCATGCCGTCAGGACCAGAAGACCCTGCTCTACAAGCGGATGGATGTCTCCCACTGGCCCTAGGAGTATTTCCCTGAAGGAAGGGATTACAATTGGGAAGTCTATGCTCATTTCCAGGATGATTGGAAACCAAGCTTGAAATTGCCAAAGAGGAGTTATCACTACTATGCTCTCTCTGTAACGACGAACGTGAAGGAGAAGGCGAGGCAACATTGCAAATGGCGGGAAAGCATAGGGAGCTTAACCTCTCCAGTCTTGGAGGAAGGCATCTACTTTGTGGGCTTGAGGGTCCGGTCTCCAACTGAAGAAGTCTTTCAGTTGAGTGTTCAACCGGTCCGGAAACAAGTCTGTTCTTAAGGGACCCCATCTGGATTGGATACTCAAAAATATTTGTCTGTCTAGTCTCCAGTTGCTGGAGTCCTTGAAAGTCCTGGAGAACCAGTCTGCTATACTACTGCTCAACCCAGGAATGTGTTCCGCTGCAACTGATATTCCTTACCTCAAACAGTATTCCCAGAAGCCCTTCACTAGGTCCGTTAGGCCTTTGGAGTGGGGTCCACCCAGTTTGTGGGCATATCTGACTGCTGACACATTGTCCATACGTAACATTATACAGCATTTCACTGACTTCTGGGTGAAGCAGCGAACTGCAAATGAACCTGCCAGTAACTCTAAGCAGTTGATATGCAACTTCTTCTCTTGAGCTGTCCACCGTTCCCCTGCTGAGGAGCTCCGGCATCTTGCTCCCCATCCTTCCAAACTTGCGTCTGATTCTATTATTAGGTCCGGTTCCTCTCCAAAAATGGCTCTGCCATTCCATGCCTCCACGTTCTTTAACCACCAAAGGAGATCACTCCTTGATTCCTGGTCTAAAGAAATCATCTGGGAGCATGATTGAGCTGATCTTAGAGCTCCAGCTTTTAGCCTTTGTAGTGCTCGATAGTGTTGGGGACCTGGAAAAATAGCCTGAATTGTGGAGGATAGAAGGCCCAAGATCCTTGCTAGAATTCTTAGGGGGAAGGTCTTTTTGGTGAGTGTCTTCCTGAGTTCTTTCCGGAGTTTCCTTACCTTTTCCCCTGGTAGTTTCAGTTCTGCTTTCACGGTGTCTACCAGAAAGCCCCAAAACTGTGTTTGTTGGTTTGGTACTGTAAAGGATTTGTTCTTGCTTATGACGAAACCTAGGTGTTCTAGTAGTCTTATTGCGAGGTCTGTGTGAAGTGAAACGGTTTTGATTGGCCCATTATAAGGATATCGTCGAGGTATACAATTAGTCTCACTCCACTCTCCCTGAGCCAAGTGCGCTTAATGGACGCAGTACCTCGGTGAAGCACCAAGGGGCGGACGATAGTCCAAAGGGGAGACTGCAAAATTGGTATAGCTTTCGCTCCCATGTGAACTGAAGGAATTTCTGATTAGGTTTCCAAATCCGAATTGTCAGATAAGCGTCTTTCAAATCCAGTCTCGTCAGCCAGTCCCCTTTCCTTAAGATGTCCCTTAAAAGGTGTATTCCCTCCATTTTGAAGTGATGGTAGACTACCCAGCGATTTAAGTGCTTTAGGTTTATGACTGGTCTCTGCTCTTTGTTTTTCTTCTCTACCAGGAAGATATTGCTGAGAAAGCCTAATTGTGTGCCCTCGATAATTGCGCCTCTTTTTTAATAAGTCTTTTACATCCTGGGAGACCAGATTTTTGTCTTTGGATAAGAAGGAAATCTCCCATGGGTGTCTTGTTTGGAAAGGGATATTGGTGAAGTCTAGCTTGTAGCCCTTAACTGTATTCAAGACCTAAGGGTCTTGGGTAACTAAGTTCCAATTACCAGCGAATTGGCGTAATCTCCCTTCCACCCTGGAAGGGGTATCTGAAAGCTCTTTCAAGGTTCCTACCTGATGAAAAGGAATGTTGTCTCTGATCGCCTCTGAAGGGTCATCCGCGGTTCCTCTTCCTTTGTGGGTAGAATTGCTGGGTGCCGTAGTTCTTGTTGAATCTGCGGTTACGGCCCAGGAAGGGTCTTGAGGGGGGTATTCCACAGCCAGGGAAACAACCCGGCATTGTCCCGGCCCTGGTAAAAACTCAGTAGTGGAATACTTTTTAAATTTCTTTCTGTGACTTTTGGATGGAGCTAAAGACACCAACATATTTTGCCATTCCCTTAAAGAAATCATCCCCGAAGAAAAGACCTTGGGAGTTAGGACCTCCGTCTTTTTTTGGCTAATTCGATCAGGTTAGTGTCGATCTTCAATAACACCCCTTTCCTTCTCTCCGTGGAGATGGCAGTATTGGCATTGTTTTTAAGGCATATTGCACCCTGTACCCATTCTCTAAGTTCTTTAGGGTCAATTTGAGTATCTCCCAGGTAGGCTGACTCGGCCATCTCGAATATTTTGGTGAGTGGGCCTATGGTGTCGTGAAGACAGTCTTGGCAGGATTTTAGCCCCTTGTCCAAGCTGGATTGATAGCCACTTTATTGGGTAGGGAGGGGCGCGGACATTCAGACCGTAGTCTGGATCTAATTTCTTTGGCAATCTCTTTCCTCAAACAAAATGATAGGTAGTCCGCAACGTGTTGGGATGGGGTCCACTCCGGTGAGCAGGGGCGTTTTATTAATAGAGGATCAGACATTTCCTCACCAAATGGATCCACGATTCCCATATTGGATCCAGAGGCCTTCAATACCTCTTCAGAGCTTCCCATTCCCCTTACTTCCACTTCTTCCGCATCTATATTGAACCCAGAAGAGCAGCAGAGCTTGATCACTGGTCATCGCTATCGATGTGGATAGGGAGCTCAGGGCCTTTATCTCGCCCATCTGTGGTGCCCGAGGCACCAGTCTGGTCACCACCTTGAGAGAGTGATGAGGGGATGGAGGTTTTGGATTTTTTTGTGCCCTTTTGTTTATTTTCCTCCAGAAGCCCTTCTTGGGAGCCTGGACTGCTCCTGCTGGTTTACTGGTAGAAGGGCATGGTGATACGTGGGAGATGGACTCTAATTTTCTATTTATCTCATCAATTGAGCCCAAAACCTTCTATAGGGCTTTATTAACTAGTTCCTCCAATTTATCCTCAATATTTGGTTGATGTGGGGGTGCGGTCATTGTTAGTGGTGTCTGAATTTAGGAAGTGTTTTATTGAAATGGGTAAGTTATGTAGGATCTTAGAAAATCCGCTTGAACAATTAGTCACAAGTGGAATTATATGGGTCTTTAAATTCCTTTAAAATATTAATTATCAAGTTATGAGCTATTCCTTAATGGGCCAGTATTTGGCACCCTTTTTTTTGGAGAAAGAGAGGTTTTTCAAAAGGTTCTTGGTAGTGAATTCCTACCTAGTGTGAGGGGCGTGTCGAGCAAGCAGCTGATCGGCAGGACGGGCAGTTATAACTGCTGATAGAAAGGGATATGTCAGACAAAAAACAGCTGATTGTTTCCCAACGTGGGAAATGGCAGGGCTTGTTATTGGTAATGAGAATGCCCTAAAGTGCTAAAATGGCCCCCACGCACGTAGCAGGCATGCGTGGGTGCCTGCCAAGGTACTTTCTTTTAACGTTTTGGCCAGCCCTCCTCGGCACGCAGGATTGCGTCGAGGGGACCGGATCGGAATAGTTTTGTCGAGCGGGTCACTTCCCAGGCTTGGAGGCAGGAATCGCCGCAGCAAAGGGGCTCGTGGCACTTGGCATAACTGCGGGAGAGGCCCCGTTGTCTGGAGGAAGCCGCGAGGCGACTGTGAAAGACACGATCGATCGAGTGCGAGCATCAAGTCCAGCAGGGAGAGACTTTAAAAGTAAATAAATGTATGAAAAAAGGCCTAATCCGGTTTGAAATAGAACCGGGGTGAAACTGGAAGAAGGGGTAGGGAAAGGGGGTGCTAGCCCATACCCCGGGGTGTGAATAGGAGAATTAAGCGATCGATAACAGAAAAGCATGCAAGCACAAGCTCAAAAGTGTAAAAGTATTAAAGCCTTAAGGAATACATATGTACAAGGTTAATAATACAACATATATTGAAACTATAATGTATCTGGTATTCGAGCCATGCTAGTTCAACAGTATACCATGCAGAATAAAAATATAAAATGGCTAAGCTTGTAAGGAGAGTAGTTATCTTTGTGATCAGCAGCAACAAAGAAGGAAGATGGCTGTTCATGGAGGGACTTTATAACACATTGGAATGTTCATTTAAGTTCTGTGTTCTTCAATTGTTGCTGCTGAGCTGTGGCAATAAAGGAGATTTGCGTAATATGGCCTCCGTGTCGTGCCATAAAATCAGAGGCCAACATTATGCAAATCTCCTTTATTGCCACAGCTCAGCAGTAACAATGAAGAGAATATAGAACACCATTCCATTACAGTATATAGTCCATGAACGTGCAGCCACCTTCCTTCTTTGTTGCTGCTGCTCACAAAGATAAGTACCTTCATTTTATTCACGCTTATTGTATACGTATGATTGATTGTTTGTACTTGTATATCGTATGACTGGGTCCTATTGACCCTACCATGCGATTATTACCTTTATCCTGATTGAGAAACTGCTTTCTCTGTTTATTTACAATGTTAGCATTTTACCTTACTTAGCTCGTACCGCCTCTAGGTCTCAACAGACCTTCAATGCTCTACTCTTCCCTATTCCTGTCATTGCCTCCTATGTCACCCCAATGCAAAATCTAATTTTATTTCCACCTCGCGTCCTTTGAAACGCGACCACACTCCCGATGCCTGGTGCGCTCTCAGCGCGAGACAGGCATACGGGTTTGCGCGAGTCCGTACCTTAATGTAGCCTCTCTTTGGAGCATACCAGCTCCTATACCACAACAAGCAACTCCTCTACACCCCCAGACTCTCCTTCCAGCTCCAACGAGGCCATATTTCAACTTCCCTCACCACGGTGCGCTCTTCACTCGCGTACAGCGGAGGGGAGAACGCTTTTTAAAGTAAAGAAGAAAAGCCCTGAGCAACAACCACGCTCTCACCACCCCATAGCCTGGTGGTGTGGCAATATCAAAATCCAGGCCGGAGTGATCCTAGGCTCAGGTTTCTGTGATGAACAGGCAGTCCTCCTGGGATTTCCTGATCGTCTCATTTATTTCTAGGCTGCGTTTCATCAGGGAACGGTCATTCACCAATACACAGCAGAGGACATTCTTAGCCCTAGGAATCCTCTCCACATGCTCTTCACAGGAGTACCGAGAGGAAACCAGCTCTGGTGATGGCACTTCACCCAAAAATAGTTCCTAATGGTCCAACCATATCAAGGACAAGATGCCAATCCTACCCCATCCAGGATTGCTAATCTATCGCCATCGCACCTTTCCTTGGGCAAGAGGGTCATGAAGGCCTGCCTCGTATAAGTCAAACAACGTTTGTCTGTGATCAAACAGGCAGCGTCTCTGGCCCCTGGTCCTGATTGGGGGCAGACTGGCTTGTCTTAGGCATGCCTTTGATGCACACGCTACCCGTGTATGAGCGAGTTTAATGCTCAGGGGCAAGCACATCCTGCGTGAGGGAGCATTGTAAAAGTAGTTAATTACTACTGACTAAGTGGAGCAAAGTTGCTACCAATGGTTATTGTTCCCTCACCATTATTTCTACCCCTTTGAAATTTCTAGAAAATTATCACTAAACAACAAGGAAAAGGTGAGAACATAGTTAGGACTAAGTAACATGTTAATTTCTTACATACAAACAGTGCCCCACCCAATTAACTGGCTTTCAATCTTAAATCCAGAGGATAGCATACATGGAACAAATGTGTTGTGGTACTAGAAAGCTACCCTAACACATTAACAGGAACATGTTATAGAAATTCAGACAAGCTGAATGCATGCTTGTGGACAGATCCTTTTTTTTTTCTTTACTAAAGAAGCTTTGTCCTGGGTAATGTGGCCCTGAACACAAACTTGAGGAATGTGCTCATCCAAACAGACTTATTAAATCAAATTTACTGGAAAGCATGGTGAACAAGTGAGAATAACAACTGGCTCTACCACACTCTAGGATTAACTGATCTATGTCAACTAGCATGAACCTCTTGATTTCAAAATAAGAACCATTATCTTTCTGAAATCCGTTGAAGGGACAGACGTACAAAGTCTAAGCTAGTAGCTTCGACTGTGCAGGAGAAAGTGTTTTTGGTGAACTATCCCTAGCACAGAAAGACCAAGAACCCGTCCTCTTCAGAGGAAGAAATGATAAAATAAAAAGAGAAAGCCAATTGGTTCACACGTCAACATGTCTGGCTCCTAACTGCCAGAAATGGAAGATTTCTGTCCAGAACTTTGACAACTCATTTTGAAGGCTATTTGGAGTTTCATCCTTTAAATGCAAGGGAACAATGGGTAAAGAAGAAACCCAGTCTCTAGAACGTAATCCCTTAGCTGCTGAGGCTTTTCTGCCCCAATGCTGAGCTAAATGTTGATGTTTGTAGTAGGTTGTGCTTAACCCTCCTTAACTTTTTTCTACAAACAAAATCCAGGGCAAACTTGCGTCCTTTTTTCCCACATCTTGGGGATTTTTAAGGTAACCAGGGCTGGTGTACTCCCTTTGAGGGAACCGAGAAAATAGCCAAAATATAGCAACCGTTTTTGGTGCAAAAATAGAGTTATTTTTAGATTTCCTAAAAATGACAACAACAAAAGTCCTGTTGCTCTAAGCTCAACACCTTCCCAGCCTTCAGTAACAAGCAAAGTGGTAAAAGAAAAACCTTTTAACCAATTTTTAACTGTTTATCAATTTTCCTATTTTTTGTGTTTTTTTACCCACTTGCAGTTTGTAGTAGAAACAAGTGTGAAACTAATGTGCTATCTCTGAAAACTATTTCTGAACTATGTTGAAGCAAGGTGTCATTTGTGTAGATTGTTCTTGGTTTTCCCAAATCAACTTATTTTTGAAATACAAACCACAAAGCAAGGAAGCAGGACAAATAATCAACTGGTGAAAATGTTTTCACCTGCAATTTTTTTACCCAATGGTCGATTTACAAAGGTAGTGCACAGTTAAGTTTGTTAGACTTTTCTGGTGACAGCGAAATATACAGTATGTTGGTTGTCCAAAAACACACAACACCCAGAGCCAACAACTGAGCTGCATGCAGCTTATAATTATTTTTTCGTTGCATATCAACCATAACACAATTTATATGGCAAAATGTAATGATTGAAAAATGAGAATGTGGGAAATATTTATTTTTTAAATGTGTACAAGATACTAAGGTTAGTGGTCTTGTGAAAATGGTTATTTATACACCTCTGAATTTGGGGTTATGCATACTTTTGTGATTGAGGCCATTTTTCTAAATTAGTTTTTGCCGCTGGGGAGCATTGCCCAATTACCAGGAAGAGCAACCCCCCGCCCAAAAAAAACCCAAATTCTTGGTGGTTGTGGAGTAGATCCCTGCTTGGGGATCCACTAGGGTGAGGCAGACGGATGAGTTACTTACCTTCGGTAGCGATGTATCTGGTAGATGCACAGTCTAGCCATAGATTCCTTAACTTAGAATATCCCCAGGCGTCAGACTGGATCCAGAAAATCCTTCTTCCCAGCAATACCTCTGCACGCCGGGAGGCAGCACCGCTTGGCTCCGTCCTGGCGTCGCCCAAGTCAGCAACGTCAATGGAGCGATATAAGCTGCCCACGGCGTGCTGACGTCAGTTTTCTACAGGAAACATTTCCGCACCATAACACGGAGCCATGACAAAAAACTTCGATAGCATAGGAACAGTGTGTGTTAAAAGAGATGAAAATTATGTATAATGAGGAACAAAATTATTTGATAAAGCCCCTAGTACCAGAAAGGAATGGAATGAGCTCACAGAGCCTGTGCTGCAAGCAATGGCCGAACAAAGCGCCAAGCTGTGCCCCAGTTCGAGAGGGCTACGGCTGGAGCACAATCGAAATGACAAGGTAGACAGAGCTTGTCATTATACGAGGAAGGTGAAAAGATCACCATATGGAAGCAACATGTTGCCAGACAAGTGAGTAGACGTGAACGGCCACCTGAAAGTGCATTACCCAGACCTTACGGTGATTAAAGGACTGTAAGACCAAGAGAATTCCAATGTTACTGATTGCCATAGATAGAAAGAAGCACAGGCACGGGCGGTGGGAGGGAATTAAAAGCAGAAGAACCCCATGTTTTTGGTAAACAGTGGAAAACAGAGATTTTAACCACCGAAAAATATTGATGGAGAGCCAAAGAGCCTGAAATTCGAACAATGACCCCAGCCACAAAGGAAGGCACGATAACACGCTACCAACCAAACACGAGAACGGAGGGGAGTCCGAAGGACCCCAGGCAGTACAACATACCTTACCCCAGAGTGAGGAGCGAGAGCACACCTTTGGAAGACCAAGGCCACCTAGAAGAGGGGCCAGGTGGGAAGACACCATATGAAAAGGCCTTCGCACAGTGGGGAGGATGGGCGGGCGTTAAGGAATCTGCGGCTAGACTGTGTTTCTACCAGATACATTGTTACTGAAGGTAAGTAACTCTTCCATCTGATAGAGACATCGAGCCGCAGATACCTTAACTTAGAATAGATACCAAAGCCATACCCTATAGGAGGAGGGTCTGCGAAACAACCACCATGTGCCATTAGAACAAAGTTGTCAATGGCCTCACGGTGGGAATCGCAATGCCAGGGCAACTGACATTAGACCCAGGAACTCCGAAATAAACAGGGATAAGGGACGGCAAAAGCACCACAAGCAGGCGAGGGATGTTGTGAGACCTCTCTCGTCCAGACACAGACGAAGGGTCAGTGCCCACGTAAGAGAAAATGCAGCAACCCCATGAAAGAAGGAGCCCTACAACATGAGAACGGTAGAGCATACCGCCTGAACATACACCAGATGGGTTGCCAAAAATTGAAACCAGGGGACAGTCCGAAGACTGACCGGGGAAGTACAGGAGCTGCAAGAGACTTGTGTGAGTAATAAAAAACGCATAACAATGTGTACCCTGTAGGACATGTGACAACAAAAGAGTTACCGTAGAGCAAGCTCAGGAGGTAGGCATGCAGCTAAATGTATTAAAAAATGCCGCTGTGAGCGGATAACTGGTAGGGCCAGGAACACATAGGGAAGTGTATCCCGAAAGGAGAGAGTGTGCAAGAAGGCCTAATACTAGGTCAAAAGAACCTAGAATGGGGGCACCCCTGTGGCGAGTATAACCTACAATATATACATTAAGAGTCACGAATAGTGCTATTTAAACGTGAATTGAAGATACGTTAAATAGGAGATAAGGCACAGACATAAGCCCGCTGCTCAAAAGCACACTTCGCCATAGACCGACCCCATTCACCAAGTTGGAGAATGTGGAGAATAGTCACTCCTTGAGAATCAAGAAATATGTGGAGGACAGGAACGAAGTAACCGGACTCTGCGTTCTGCAGGAAGCACCTAGAGCATAATATGCATGCACCAAGAATGCAAGTAGTCACAGAATACTGAAGATACCGTTCTGGAACTGACCAGAGGAACCTGCCCCCCAGGGGCGCATGTCCACCCGTAGACAAGCAAGATGTGCACAGCGAGGCTGCAAAGAACACGCCTGGAAGGAATAGGCATGAGAAAACACTGAAGCAAATATCATGGAACGGACATCCTTATGGAAGCGGGGATGTGTTACGGACTCACCATAGACAACTAATACGCCACCCCTGGAGAGAAATGAAGTCAATGGATCTCACCAGATTTGACATCCTACAATAGTAGGATGAATTAACTTGTGGCAAAAGTGCCTAGGGAAGGAAGAGTAGCAATATAATTGCCAACAAATACCCCACATAGGGTAAGGTACCACCCCACGAAAAGAAGGGTCCCTCTTGAGACACACTCGTAGGCAGAGGCTCAAACAAAAGGCAACACAGTCATACCACTGTACCAGAAGACGGAAATAAAACGGCTGATCAGCCACGCAACTGAGAACCTCAGTAAGCCACAAAGGCCAACACAAAAGAACATGACGGCACCATCACGTATTCCAAAATTCTTCAACAGGATTAAAACCTGGGATGACAAATCAACTATAGACAGGAGTCGTCGCACCGCCGAGTCAGCATGGGTGTCAAAAAGAGTGATTCCATAAAATATCAGATCTCTAAGTCGCTACTGAATATGTTGTGGGAAAATGCCATCGCGCAACCAAGCATGGCGGCGCAGGACAACTGACCACGCCATAGAGCGACCTACTGAGTCCGTGGTGTCCATGGCAGACCGAATTGAAAAATGCACCATATCATGGCCATTACTGATAATGCGGACTAGATCATCACGCGAGCTGTCCGGCAAGGAGGGAAGGGGCTGCTCGACAGCGTTCCAAAGGGCAAAGGTAGCTCGAGCAAACACACACAAAGTGTTCAGGGACCGGAGTGCCGAGCTGGCGGATACAAACATATCACGTCCCCATGACTCCAACCACCGAGATGCCAGAGTGGGAGGGTGCAATGGAACAGAAGTGATAGAGAGGGCTGCCTCAAGCACAAGTCCTCTAGCTCCAGGATGAAGGCTCAAACAGGCGGGGTCAGTGGGAGCAGGCCGATGGCGATGTGCTACAGCACGATCCACGGGGTCCTCCGAAGAGGGTCTTGCTCATGTCCCAAGAAAGATGTCAAATAATGACTCGGCAAACGGCAATAATGGCTCCACGTTTCCCGCGCCCTGGTGAAGTTCCTGCAAAGGCCATAAAGGCCTAGAGAAAGAGGGCAGCTGCATACGTAAAATGAGTGTAGCCCTGACGAACATCTCACTAGCTTCCGTGGCACCACAAGGTGGGGACAGCAAACTCCGAAAAGGCCTCGATCGTTGTAGTGGAGTTGGCCTCAGATGCCGTAATTTAGCTGGCGCCAGCGACCTTAGAATAGGCCTCGGCTGCCGGAGTCGAGCTGGCGACCTCTGAAGAGGCATCGGCCATCCGAGTTGAGCCGGCGTCGGCGAGCCCTGAAAAGGTGTAAAGTCGACATTGACTCTACGTCACCCAAGGTGAAAACCTGCGGGGAGAGAGTTCGCCGAAGCGGCGATGTGCACCGCGCCGCAGCCACCTCCAGCAATGTCGCAGGGAGCCCCGGAAGGCTGTGCGCTGGTGCCAAGGAAGGGCTAGACACCGTGGGATGCCCCTCCGGGCCGTGTCCCGAAGTTGCAACGACTCTGAAGTCAGAGTCAGTGCGCTCGGTCAGAGCCAAGGGCGAACCCTCCGGCGGAGTCTCGACCTGAGACCCTACCCGACCTGTGGGGCTGGAAGGCTTGCCAGGGAGGGGGAGTAATGCAAGAAAGGACTGCAGAGCCCTGCAGTAGTCCTTCATCTGAGGACGAGTCGCCTCGGCACCCGGAAATGAGGTGTCCGACTGCTGGTGGCCAGAATTTGGCAAAGACCGTGAGCTATAGGGCCCCAACATGTCAGCGTGAAGCCGACGATTTGTGCGACTTCCGCTTGAGCTTACCAGAGGGAGGCGAAGGATGGCAATGTTCCCTGGACCTGCCCCTAACAGGAGCATCGCCGTTTGATCGCCGGCACCATGTTGATGATTACGCCAGAGAAGGAGACCAGCGTCGTGAGAGGCCAGTTTGGGACATCCGCGCAGACAACAGCTCCATGCGGCGTTCCCGCAGGGCTTTGGACCGCAGCTGTTGGCAAGCGTCGCACTCCACCGAGTTGTGGTGCTCGCCCAAGCACCACATACAGATTTCGTGCGGGTCCGTCGCCGACATCTGGCACGAGCAGGACCGGCAGTTTGAAGCCAGCAGGCATCGAACACACTGTTCCTTGACGCAAAAAAGGGGAGTCGAGAAGACCTAAAAATATAAAAACAGGCCACAGGTATTACTCTCCCGGATCCGCGTTAGGATGCGGAATAGAAGAAAACGGACGTCAGCACGCCGTGGGCGGCTTAAATGGCTCCATTGACGTCACTGACGTGGGCGACGTCAGGACGGAGCCAAGCGGTGGCGCCGGCTGCCGGCATGCAGAGGTATTGCTGGTAAAAAGGATTTTCCGGATCCAGTCTGATGCCTGGGGATATTTTAAGTTAAGGAATCTGAGGCTATATGTCTCTATCAGATATTTTCATCTTTCCAGCACTGCCTCTACCATACTTATTGGGTGCTTGTGGTCAAAGTTAAGGGATTTGTGTGTGTAAGATTTGTGCTATTGCAAAATAATAATAAAAGTGCATATTCCTATAATGCTCTTTCCTGCACGTCTCCTATTTAGAAGCTCGATTTATGACAATGGTCATTTTTACCACATTTAATGGTGCTCAATTTTTCAAACTCAGAAAGATGGAGGGCAGAGGTAGTGTTGCTGGGATTCATCTTCATGACCCACAGATCACACTAGGCAACATCAGGAAGGGTTTAACTCCCTGAGCCAGCTTGCCTCCTTTCAATATACTTGAAAAACAAACAAAAAGTGGAATGCTTGAATTAATCTCAACCACTGTTAATTACTCAGGTTGCATGCCAGTAAAACCTTTTTGCACGTTATGCAACACCAGTCAGAATGCTTTATTACATAGTACCTTATGAAGACTTGTCAGAACAGGTTTTTAATTTATTTCCATTCAGAAACATAAGAGAGCATGAGCTCTGCTTGAAAATAGGGGAGAGGGTTGAGGCAATATTTATTTGCCTCTCCCACACCATTGTATTTCTTTCACACCATTGTGCTTCTTACATAATAAAGAAGCAGGCACTTCAAGTATTTCTGTCACTAAAGTCACCTGTTGCTGTTTTGTTTAGGGTTTCTTCGATTAAAAAAGTTAATCATATTACATTTTAAAATAATTATGAAACATCAAAGATCTAAAACATGCTTTAACTTTCACCTTGTTGCCCAATGGAGTGGTGTTGAATTTAGGTCTCCTCCAAGCTGATCCACAACAGAGCCTTTCGATATGTAGTACCTATAATTAAAGAAGCACAATTTACTTCTACATTTCAAATAAATAATTATTGGACGAGGACATCATAATAACTTACCACAAAGGCACCAATTATGAGTGAGAGTGAGTGAGTGAGTTGTTGTGCTGTTATGGGGTGTCATGGAAATTTACCATTCCCATGCCGTAAATCCATCCCAGGACTGTCAAATTAAGAGTTAAATCCAAGTGAATGGTAAGCACCATGTGGAATCAATTTTTACTGTCTTAAAACCATGGGGTTTGACGTATACATTTAATATGTATTTTGAGCAGGTGTCAAATGTAAGTGGTTATGGTACCTCTGGGTGGGGCGAAAGGAGTAGGGGAAGAAAGAGAAATACAACTTCTGCTAGAGAGTCAGAGAAAAAAAATAAACTTAGTTGCTGCTGCATCCAAAGTCTCACACAGTTTTTCCAACCACAATCACCACCCGGGACAATAAAACAAAGGGGAGCAGAAAAAATAAGTTGAAAAATAAAATAAAAAAATAAGGTCTGGTTTTCCCCACATCCACAAAATCTGGGTTTGGGAAAACCTACCAACTAAGAATCAGGGGGGAGAGAAATTCCATGGTAATTTGGCTCCCCCTGACCCTGAATCAGGGCCCCATCGATCTATGATTAGCTTTCCATTACAACTATTTAACATACGAATCTTGCATACAGAGCACACATCCCAAAGTTAATAAATCCATATATTTAGGATAGTATTACACTAGACAGATTTCCACAGATTTTTGTCTCAGCACCTATACAAGTAATAATTCTGCTGTAAATAACTAATATTTTTAAACAAGTGCATAACTCAAAATATAAAATATACTCAACAGATGTAATAATTACTAAACATTTTAAACTGGAGTACAATTCCTTCCTTTCAAAATACGTTTCTTAAAAAAATATCACAAATAAAATCTGGTCAGTCCTCAGACCTTTTTAGAAGCTGCTTCTTAGCCAATGTGTAGCAGATCTTAATAAGTATTGGCATAGCCAATAGATTTCGCCTTTGGAACCTTATAAGTGTTTAGTCATGCAGCAGATTATCCTGGGTGCCTGCTCGCATTAGTGGCTCCAACACAACATGTTGATATCAAAGGGAGCAAGAAAGACATAATAAAGCGTGTAGACACCTTGGGCCCAATTCGGATCTCGTTCAGATAGCATACCGACCGAATCGGTTCAGGAATGCTTTCCGTACGACTCAGATCGGGGGCTGTCCGACCGAACGAGTACGATGCATCCAGATATGATTCAGTCGGACTCCCAGTGACTTCAATGGGAGCCTGTGTTCCGAACGTGAACACAGGCTCCCATTGAAGAAAGGGGTAGGTGGGGAAAACCTTGCACCCTGTGGCGCGCACACCATGGTGCCTGCCACACTGTGCACGGATGGAAAGGGGGATCCATGGTTTACCCCCACATGCATGACTCGGAGGGCCTCAGGTAAACGGGGCCCTGCTACAGGTCCCCAAAGACCGATTACAGCAGCTGTCAAACCGATTCGGAAAGGCTGTCCGAATCGGTCATCGTACTCGCTCGTTCGGGAACCAAGTCCATAGAGCTGTACGAATCGGCTCCGGAAAGGCTTGACCTGTCCGAACGCCTTTCGGAACCGATTCTGTCAGCTTTAACGGTTTTCAGGCATCGGACTTGGTTGTTCGGAACTGGGAACCAGTCGGTCAGAAACAAGGCTCTGGGTCGGATTCGGGAAACCAGAATCCGATTCAGAGCCCTTCTGAACAACATCGGAATTGACCCCCTTTTCAGGCTAGTAAGCACTATATAATTCCAATATTATACAATTACCAACAAAAACACACATTTTTGGGTTGTTTTAAGGAATTCAAAACTTTGGAATGTGCATGCATTAGCTTTGCAAACGCTGCTGCTGCTGACAGCGGGACCCGGCCAAGATAGCTGACCATAAGCATGGTTCGAGGAGAGGGAGGAAGGGCTGCAGTTTGCACAAGATTTGGGCGGGGCTCCGGGAGCAGATACAGCCCCGAAGGCCCAGTGTGCAGGCACCAAGTGCCTTAGATGGAAAAACACTCCAATGACAAGTCTTTCCATTTTCTTGCCTTTAGTCACTGCAAGCTTCTCTGGTAGATGTAAGCTCGTACAGCACTGTGAGCTGCATGGGTGGGCAGCGTCAGGCCAACCCCCAATGTAACAGAAGAGAGGCCCCAGCAGCCGACCGCATGAGGTGTCATACGACCAACAAGGACGCGCTTTGGAGCACGGCTGCAGGAACCATCAAGGGACGACACAAACACGAGCAGAGGCAGGTAAAAAAAAAAAAAAAAAAAAAAAAAAAAGAGTGCTCACAGAGTATCATAAATTACAAAGAGTAAGAGCACATGTAACAGGGGCAGTCCTCATGGGAGGCTACACAAGTCTAAAAGGAGGGACTACTAAAAGCATTCACCAAACAAAAGCTGGCATTTGCGAAGGACAGTAAGAGGAACCAATGAAAAAGATGGGTGGTGCTCGAAGCCCATATTATGGATACAGCAGGTCTCAAAGAGACAGCACTTAAGTAAGAACTAAAAAGGACTATACACCGTGGCATGGTCCGCTTCTACAACACCGTGCCTTTCTTTACCCCAGAGAACCCCACAAAGAGCTGATCGTCCATCCAAAGGTCCTTGGTTATGGCAATGTAAAAGCTCAATACACTTTTGGGATCCAAATAGTGGAATCTCTCTTCTGCTTTTGAGGGGGAGAGGTGGAGCAAAGAACGCTAGAAAGGTAATAGACTGCCCGACATGAAAGGAAGTGGACACCTTTGGCAAGAACACTGCTCTGGTCCATAAAACCAGCTTGTTCGAGAAGAAGTTGGTGTAGGGTGATCGGACAAAAACAGGCTGAAACTCACTTATCTGCAGAGCAGCATTTATCACAATGAAAAAGACTGTTTTCAGAGTCAGGATTGAAGGACAGTTGTGCATAGGCTAAAATGGAGTACACATAAGGAATGCAAGACCTCAAAATAAGGTCCCATTAAGGCATCATAAAGGGTTTAGCTGGAAAGATATGAATTAAATCTTTATGGAAACGCACAACAAAAGGAGACTTAAACAAGAATAGTTGGTCCGATAAATGCAGAAAGAGCAGAAAAATAACTTAACAGTTCTTATTGGGATAAAGACAACAAGAAAAGCAAGACATCTGACACCTTTCCAGGTAATGGGCACATATTGAGGGAAACACACAAGAACACAAACCTATTCCAGCACCCATCCTCCTGAAGCAGCAACCTGTTGGGAGGACAGATGCTCATGCCCATAAGTTCTGGGTCCCACATTCTCCTGGTACAATCTTAACCTACTGGAATAACTTGGGCCCTGTTGTTCAAAGCTCTGTTAGAACTCTGGTCAGAAGAGGCAGAGGCGGGAAGGCATACAAGAGTCCAGACGCTACTCTAAGCAGAAAGCCTTTTTGGGAAGTCTAAAGTAAACAAAACACGTGATGGATGAAGTCAGCCACTGGAAATTTATAAGGCCCGCATACCAGTCCATCATTATTTTGCACACCATGCCACCTCATTTTGGAAGCAGTCATATGCAAATTAGTCTTGACCCTGCTCCAATGGGAACAGTCCAGCAGAACTGCCACACCAAGTCCTCAATGAACCGGAATACAGGCCATTCTTGACCAGTATCACCCTAGTTAGGCCTCATCAGCTGGGTAAAGCTTGATTCCAGTGGCACAGTGTGCATGAGACCCACATCTGGGCATACCTGTCCCACTTACGGCAACACATTAAAGTATACAAAAAAGAGATGGATGGAATTCTTGAATTAATATCAGCCACTGGTTATTACTAGGGACGTATCATTTTGAACACACTGCTACTTCAGCCCAGACGTTGGTCCTCTGCACAATGCGTCACTGGAACGAAGCTATACCTGGCTGATGAGCCCTAATCAGGGTGAAACAGGTTCTAGGGTGTTTGTGTTCTGGTTCAGGTTGAATTGTTCGATATAGCAGGGGTAAGACTCATTTGCATATGGCTGAGTCCAAACTGAGGTTGAGATGGTGTGCAAAATAATGATGTACTGGGATGCAGTACTAGGATGCAGCCCAAGTAATTCCCAGTGGCTAAGATTCATTCAAGCATTCCATCCATCACTTTTTGTATACTGCAGTTTTCTGTGAACTCCAGTGTTCGTGTTGATGGCGGTGATGAAGAAATCATGTCAGGGTTCTCCCCATTGCTGGAAGCGGTCCTCTGCCACCTCATGTGTAACGGCTATTCATGATCTGATAGGCGTCACTGGTGAAGTTCCTCTGTCCTCGTGCTTTAAGATTCAAACAGGTGGTTCACAACCAAGGAAATGCCCTGACATCGCACCCAGTTTAAGAGGGGCGGAACCTTGTGGTACAGGACCACACAGGCCTTTCTTGTTACAATACCACATGGCAGCGATGTTGTTCCTTTGATGGCCAGAAGTAAATTGCCCACAACTCTAAACACCTTGATGTGGAACTGAGTCTCCGCCAGAGACCTGTGCCCTCTGATCTTCAGCCCTCCAAGCTGACCTCCCCAACCCGGCAGTGATGCATGTGTCACCAACACAGACAGTCTAGGTGAGGTAGGAAGAGGAGTTTGCTGCCAGTCCAACTTTGGTCGAGCAACCATAAGTGCAGGTCTTTTGCAGTCTCCTCCAAAACCTGAATAGAAACAGACATTTTCCCTTATTGATGAGCTCTCCGAGACTTGAGAACTCACTGTAGTCACCCATTTGCTATCTGGCGCTGTCGACAAGCAGGATGCAGGAGTCCAAAAGGTCAGGAAGTCACAGAGCCACTCACACTGAGATCCAGGAATAAGGTGGAAACATCTGGATCATAGCTCAAGTGTTCTGGACTTGCTGATCAGGAGAGAAGTCTAGAAAATGCACAATTATGAGATCTACCACATTATGAACAGAAATTGCTTTCACAACCACTCTTAAACCAGAGTCTGAACAACTATGGTCCCTTTGGATAAGTCTCCTTCCTGCCCTTAGAAAAGAGCTGGACAGACACAGCTGCAGACAGATCTAAATTCAAAGGGAATTCAAAGGAAAACGCTGGCAGCTCAGGAGAGAGCTCCATTGTCAGCATAAGACAGGATACAACAACCAAAAGTTGTTATTAAGGCAGAAAACAGACGGACGTAAATATTAAGTAATACTAGAAAGACTGAGATCTACAATGAATCACACATGGTACCATCAATTTATTCGACTTAAAGTAGGAAGGATCAATGACAAATATTCCTGACAAGAATGAGAAGGATCAATCCGATACCTCACTGCTCCTTGAGCAGCCCACACTTTACCATATCAAATGCAGTGTGCGGTGAATCCCAGTCACGGGCGGCATGACGGGCAGGGGTCGCAAGGGCAGTTAATTTGAAATAAAAAAATAAATAAAAACTTACCTTCAGCAGTCTGGTGTCGCATCGTCCTCGCAGGAAGCCGCTGCAGGCACCTTCCCTCCCCTCCCCTATGCCAAACACTACGCTGCAATGGCAGCATTGTGATTTGCTGGGACGCCAACTGAACAGGTGTCTATGGGGAGGCCGTTCTCTTCATGTAGGCTGCATGCAGCCTACATGGAGAAAAGGGTGTGTGTGCATGACTAGTTTGGTCGGCCCTGAGGCCGACCAAAAAGTCAGCGCCCACATCATTGGGCTAGCCACTTCTCCGCTGTACTCCCGCAGACCCGCCCACCCCCAACCGAACCCTTCTTCTGCTTTCTTGCAGTGAGAGAAGCAGAAACATAAAATGGTTTTGATACAATTTTATGTTTCTGCTTCTCGCACTGAGAGAAAGTAGTGGAGCGATGCTGCTCCGCCCACATGGAGGTGCCGCCCTTGGTGAATACTACAGGATCATTTCCATATCGCCATTGTTGATGACTAGCCTGACTTCATCCAGGGTTGGGCCAGAGTTGTTTAAGAGCCACAACCTGGCCGACACCCAGTCTTGCCAGGGGCACAGGATTTTCATCATACGATACCTAGATACATGCTTGAATAACATCTTCTCTAGTATCTTTCCCTAGACCGAAAAATAGTGAAAGGGCAATAGTTTGTGTCATAAGGGTCTAGACAGGGAGTTTTCAGCATCAGCACAAACTATATGGTCTGGTATGTTGTACCCTCTTGGGAATGGAAATAGTGAGATATCTGTTAGGATTTCTCCTCATTATAAATAAGGACCAATTTAGATCCTAAAGTGAAAAAGTCATTTGGCAGTTGACACAATGTTGCAAGAACATACCATTGTCCCAGAAGCCCTTGAGTCCTAGTCCAACAGTTAAACAATGGGCAGTTTCAATAGGATACCACCACCAAGCATCTGAAACCAAACCAATTCCACAGGCGATCAAGAGAGCAGCTTCTAGATTGATATGGCTGCCCTTAATTCACAAGCTACCCATCTATGTCGGTTTCCCCAATGAGTTCCTCATAAAATGTCACATAAACCAGGCTGACAATTGCTCTGAAGTCATTGAAAGATGATATCACACAATACAATACTCAATACTTGAACAAATAGAGAAACAAAATTAATCTGGAAAATGCTCGAGCAAATATACTTTATTTTATATATTTTTTTTCCTCGCCATTTTTAAGAAAAATTATACATACTTGACAAGATCAATCCTATTGTTAATTGCAGCCCAGTGCAGGAGAGTAACATTTTCTTTGTCTGGCTGTCGGACATCATAACCTGCCTCCACCAGCTCTCTACATCGTTCATATATTCCATACCTTTAAAAACAAATAATAATTAAAAAACAGTTTAGCATTGCAAACAAAAATGTATCACTGTACTACTAATATATCAAAAACAAAACACAATTGTTCCCCTTATATACACACAATAGTACATATGTGAACCATACCCAACAGTTGCTTCTAGCCATGTAGGTTATCAGAAATTACACTAAAATAATATACAAGACTCGCATTATTTACATTTTGTTCATTAAACTTTTTTTTAAAGGGAATACATGCGACTCTTCAGAGGAATGCATAAGTGTCAGGTGCGAGCATATGTCCCCAAACCAGTTCATGAGTCAATTCCAAAGTATGGAGCTCTCTAATGAAGGGTGTTTTCTATGAGCAGTAGAAGTTAGTTAGTAGATGTTAGTGATATATTTTACTCACTTACATGGTAAAGGTTATGTTATGTTATGTTATTTATGCTTATAGAGTGCTCGATTACCCTAGGGTGTCCTGGCGCTAAGCACGGATTACCTGAGGAGCGTAAGGCCTAAAAGTGGGAAAATAACCAGGTCTTCAAACCTTTCCGAAAAGAGATGAGATCTGGAGCATTTCTCAGTTGGAAAGGCAGTTCATTCCAAGCCTTAGAGGCACAATGAACAAAACTTCTGCCTCCCCAGTTTGTTTTCTTAAAAAGGGGAGTTATTACCTGTTTGGAACCAGTTGACCTTAGTGTTCTGTTTGGGATATACCATGAGAACTTGGATTTTAGGAACTCAGGACCTGTTCCATTCACAGCTTTAAAGACAATACAAAGCGCTTTAAAGCGAGATCTTAATAGAACTGGAAGCCAGTGCAATTTCTTGAGTTCTCCCTTAACTGAGACGAACCTGGGTGTTCCGGTCAGCAATCTGGCTGCCGCATTCTAGACCACTTACAACCTGTTCAGATGTTGTTTTTGAACATTAAGATATAAACTGTTGCAGTAGTCGAGACGCGACATTATGAGTGCCGTCACCACAGTCCTCAGGCTCCTCTCAGACAGGAAGAACCTAATTTTCTTGATTATTCTGAGGACCATGAAGCATGCAGACGTCACCATGCTCACTTGGGCCCCATGGTGAGTTTATTGTCCAACACAATACCAAGATTCTTGGCTTTTCTTGATGGTACAGGACACAAGCCCAGATCCTCTGGCCACCACTCTGGTGTCCACACCCGTAGATTGTTGCCAAATTTCAGAACCTCGGTCTTAGCTGAGTTAAGCTTTAAACAGTTGGCGGACATCCAGGTTGAAATGGATCCCATACAGTCATGGAAGCGATCGCCTGCCTCCTTTTCTGCTCCCTCCGTCAGCGACAACACAATTTGTGTGTCGTCAGCATAGGAGGTGAGCTGGAACCCAAAGGTACACAGGATCAGCACTCCTTGTGGTGTAGTACATCATCCAGCTTTAGATGAAAGCAACTATTTGTGTAGTTACTAAGCATTATCATTTGGCCCAGTCTAAGCACAAGCATGGACAATACATTATCTGCGCTTTTGTTGGGTCTGCGTGGTTGAAGCCTTGCAATGAAATAGCTCCATGTGGCAAACATATTTTATATACTTTTGCCCAGCAAATAGCAGGGCAAGATTAAGGTGGTTGATTCCCATCTGTCAGAACCTTGGCATTAGAAGAAATGCACAGGCGTACAGAATTCTGCAAACCACATTATCACTCTATATGGTTTTCGCTGTTTCTTGATGTGTATTGCAAGCTTGGCTACAAGGACAAGCCAGACCAATGCAGCAGTTTTAAAGGATACTGAGAGTTGAACTTCCACTAATATTTGGCAAATTTGAATTCAATAATTTGGTAGTGAAACCTATTCGAGGCCCTAGATGTTGTATAGCCCCAGGCTTGTAGATCATGTACTTTCTTTTACAAAATGTTTGCTATTATTCTTGTTACTTACTGTTTTATGTATCTATGTTATATTAAGGAACCAAAATAAAGAGTATGAAATCAAAAATCTGTATCTTTTTCATGGTAATTTCATGAGGAAGATGTCCGCCAGCTATCAGAATCTTAGTTTCCAACATCTGTTATCTTGCTTAAAGCACCTATTATGAAAATCTCTATAAAGTCATGCAAATTGGGGAGGAGTTAGCATTAGATGCTCACGGCAAATGGAGGGGGAATGCTGCTGCTTTGAAGAGCAAAACTTTGCTTGTTTTGCAGAATAAACTTGTGCAGAAGGATACAAGTAGTTGTTTTATCGGTGCAATATCTTTTAGCTTAAAGCAAAAAATAGCCTGGAGTTAGGTTTTCTAGACCCTCGGTAAGTATTGTCTCAATGCCAACTCACTAACAAGAGCCAGGAAACTAAGAATGCTTGGCTTGGGGTAAAGATCAGTGCAGTGAGACTCATGTGAGTATTTGTTGTTTAGTGGGTTCCAAATGTTTTTCCTCATGAATGTACACACTCAATAACTCACACTAGAAATATGTTACTTTACCTATATTAGTGCATATTATATGTATAATTGAAACTATAAAAGAACTGCAACATTGTAACTATTGATGTTTCAGAATTAAGTCTTGGTTCTCCACACTCTGTTTTTCTTGCCCTCAGCTAAACTGTCTAAGCACCCAAAGGAGACTGCATGAGTTTCTAAGCTGGTCTCTCAGTCACATGCTTTAATGAAGAAAAGCATTTTATTACAAATTCAAAAGGTGATTAAATTGGTGTCTCTGCACTCCTCAAGATACTAAAAAGTTGGGGGGATTGAGAAATTGCACAAAATTTCTTTGAAATCATCCTAACAGCTAATACTATGTTGATTCATTGAATGCATTTTTTTCCACTCATGCTGAGCAGAGTCTGTAGTGCTTTCTCACTTCGGAGGTATTTAGCCCCTCTCATGTTTGCTATTGCTAGACGATGACTCACCAACTACTAGATTCGCATTTGGAAGTTTACACTTCTTGTTTCTTTTTCAAGGTCCTCTTTTGTTCTTTGCACATTGTTTGTTTTATAGAATGAACTTGTGCTGATGTCACGTAAGTGTACCAGTGTTCTATCCATTTTTTGACAACCCTTTTACAGCACAGTCAAGTCGCATTTTTGCAATCCTCTTGCGGTGCTCTCTCCCCTTCATGCCGACCCAGGAAATTAATGACCCTCAGGGCCGTTTTGTCAACTTCACAGGTACCCTTGTGGAATATACTGTCAACCTGATGTCATTGTATTCCCCTCAGGCGAACTTTGAACCCACTCTTCTTTTATTGTATATGACAGAGGCGTTTTAAGGCCTGGGCAAAGTTTTAAACATGGTGTTGACACTGGCTAGGAGAGGGAAAGGCTTGTTACAGCTTTGTTGATGGGTTTTGGTCCTAAATGTACAGCTTTGCTTGAGCGCCTACTTCAAAACAGACATGCTTATTAAGATATTAGAGTACATGATTTGAAATCACACCTTCAGAGATCAAATCCCAGCTCTGACTGGAATGCTGTTCAAATTGTGATCGTGTGCCAAATGTAATAAGACAAGCTGGTAGGATCGGGCTGACAGGGTCTCTGCTCATTTCTCCAATAGAATGCCAAAAACTATATGACAACGGAAGAAACACAAGCTGCTAAAAAGTTAGCTTGTCACATCAGTATTGCATACATTTATTTCATTGCCTCTGGCCTTCCTACTTTTGGGGTTCTCAGTAGATTCGTAGCTCCAGGCATAGCTATCGATGCTCTGGCCCAGGGCACCATGAAGCTGCCTAACAGATGGCATGCATTACTATTTACATCCAGAAAACATACAAATTACTTCAGGAGCCAAGGCTCATAATCAGGATACTAGAATTATGTGATTCGTAGCTGTATCATTTTCCGCACAATTATAGGTCTGCCACATTTGCCAGATAATTCATAATCGGATGCATAATCTTCGAATTTCAGCAAAAAAACAGTTTCTAGCTCAAATAGGTCATAAGTTACTAGAAACGTGGTAACACGTGTTGCCACGCAGGAGAGGGCCCTTTGCAAAGTTTGACTTGTAACATTTCTGGTGCTTATGTCCGTATTTGGTCTCGAAATGGTACCAATGCGATAGAACCCTTTGTCCTGAAACAGTATCGGACTAGGACAGTATATAGGACGTGTAAGGAAATAAAAAAGTGTCCCTCAGTAGTGAATCGGATCGTTAAAAAAAAAAATCCAAATTTGTGGAAAGTTTGAACTTGTAAAGACAAGCTTTATAATTGTTGTGTGGGGATATGGAAGTCTGCATAAATTTGAGCGTGGGCAGGCAATGTTTATATCAGGGAAATAAACAAAAACTGTCCCAACAGAACATAAAATAAGCCCACTAACAGCCGAAAAATCGGCCCACACACTGACCTATCAGACAAACCCGTGGGGTACCACCTGATTGCCATATAGGCCAGTCCGGCGCTGCCCAGAAAGTGTTAACCTGCATGAAAATGCCAAAGCTATGAGGCCATACCAACACAAAATGTGCAGCATTCCGACGCACAAGGAGAGTACCTGCAGTTCTCAGTGGCAAACAGGTACTCAAGGATATTGAGTGCCTGCACTTCTATATTCCCATTTCAAACACTGGCCAACATGCTGTAAAATTGAAGACCCCTAAAAAATAAATTGATCCCTACATAAATAATTTATTGTTTTCCATACCCACCTAAATAGCATTGCCGTGTGTCCGGGTAGTAAAAAGGCATTTTTTTCCCGGTGGTTTTCAGACAGCAGTAATCATTTTATTCAGACGATGACTGAACAGCAGATTGTCGGGACTATGCGGCTGAGATAAAAGGCACCTCGCGTGAGTCACCTCTGCCTCAGCTCACACAGACTGAGAGCGACCGCTTTCTGCATCGCCTCCTGCCAGCAGAGAAGATGAGCAGGCAAGCCACCATGTTTCCGCAAGCGTACGTGCTGTATGTGACCCTCGGCAGCAACGGGCCATGCTGCATTCTTTTTTTCACGAATTGCCTCTTTTTAGGTTAATGCGACACTTTAACCTAATAAATATGTTTTTTTGCTACATGAGCCTGAAATGGCAGCACTTGGAGGGCAGCCGGAGCAATTGGGCGTGTCCCACATTTGTAATGCCGATGCAATGCTCTGCAACATCGTAAAATCCGAGAACCGAAGTCGAGCGAATTCCCAAGTCTAGGGTGACCAGATTTCTAGAACCAACAAGCATTGGCCGCGCGGCCGTGAAAGTGACACGGCCGCGCAGCCTGTGAAAGTGATCAAAGACAGATGGCGGCTGCGCGTGTGCATGGTCACGCAAGCGCTAGGCCACCAAAAGCCTGTGGCAGCACTTTAAAAACCCACACACTAAATTTCTCGCAGAGCAGCACATGCGCTGGCTTAGAGAGACCTAAAAAATAAAATAAAGGGCGCTTGGAGCGAATGAAAACCCCAGCACCCCTGAGGAGGGTTGGTAAACATAGAAAAAAGAAGTTCTTACATTGGAAATAAAATGAGGGATAGTGGAGGGATTGTGTGCTTGGTCTCTGCTCTCAGGGAGGAGTAAACAGAGGAAGAGGCATGACAAATACATGCCATGGACAAATGGGGAGAAAGAATGGGAGAGCAACCATGGAGCCAGCAAATGGCAATTCTATGGGCAGGCTGAAGCTCCCAAAGCAAAGTACACGCAACAGGTCTCTTTTTGAGACAGCACATGAGCGCCGTCTCAAGCGGAGACCTAAAGTATCACATGCTGGAGTTCTTTGGAGAAAAAATTCAACTCGAAATGCCAACTAACTCTCCACAATCATCTTGTCAATAGCCATTTTCTAAGATACACAGCAAGTTGCACTTCTAACCTGAATTCTCAGCAGCTATTTGAATACAAAACATAACGAGATAAGTAAAATACATCAATGTGAACATTAAGTGCCTCCATACCAGAGTCTAATTTGACCAGTGCTAGATTGTTGGTCAACAGTACTTTGTTTCAATGGGTACTAAGTAAATGTATGGAATATCAAGTTTACATGACTTTTAGCTCTCGCCTGGCGAACGCAGCTCGAAGCGCTGTCGCCAGCGAGATCTATTGTTGCTGACTTGCCTCAAAAGTGGGACAGGAGATGGGCACGCGCAGGCTTTTGGCGGATTGGAGCCTGTGTACGCGCTTACAGCCACGCGGCGTGCACAAATCCTGTCCCCCCTCCGTCCTCGCAAGCCAGCATGCAGTTTCACTTTCTTCTTTTTTTAAACCTCGCCCCATCGTTGGAGCGGCCCGCAACGGCGGGTCCGCTCAGTAAATAAACATTGACACTGTGCCTTCATCGGCAAAACCACTGGATAAATGGAGAATCTCCCACTCACCCGGTCTGCGGGGGGAATCCTCCTGAACGGCGGCTGGCTGCGGCACGCTTCCGGAGCACTCCAGCTTCTCTATACTTCTGCCAGCACGACGCGGGGCTCTCTCCTTAGGCATGGGAGCCCCGCACTGCTATCTGCCGCTCTTCACCCGGCCCCCCTCCTGGGACCCGGGACTTCAGCTCCCGCACTTCCTCTCTGGCACCGGGGCTCCCTCTTCACCACGGGAGCCCCGGAAGGGGACAGGCGCTGCCTGCACCGGCCGCACACACCGCCACTGGGCACGCGAAAGTTACAGGTACCGCGCATGCGCTGGCAGCCCTCGCCCTCCCAGGTCTCCTCCCCGGCCTGTATGTGGAGCTGCTTTCTGTTTTGCTTGTTCTTAATTTGTACTTGCTGTCGAGGATATGTGTTTGCGCAGCTCTTTTACTCATCCCTTTTCTTCGCTCCCCTCAATCACGTAAACGTTTCCATTCTCCAATATTTTAGGGAATGTGTTGGTTAAAGTGCAGTGTTTTCTTTCAACCTGGGGCATAATTTGTGTGCCTGCTTCTGTCTACATTGCATGCATTTTCCCCGAATTAAAAGCTGCGGGATGTGCGGGAATTAAGTAAACTTTATATAGCATTTCCGTGCAGAACCACGTCATCTTCAAAAATGAGGAGCAAAATAAGGCTTTCGTCCATCTTCCTGTTTGCGATGCTTGTTTTGTTTTTAGATTTGGTTAGAAACCGATGGTGTGGATGGTGGAAGTAAGGCATGTGGGTGCAGGTTTACTTGCTACTGAGTTATACATAGACATGGGTGGGTATGCCACACTATTTTTAGAACACATTTCTGTTGAATTCACATTATTATTATGCTAATTATTAGCTCATTAATCTAAATGCAAATTATGGTCCCGCCTGCCTATCCATATTCTACTATGGGCTAAAAAATAACTATTTTCTCTTACAAATCCCAATGACCTTTAAACTCCAGGCTCATCCCCTCGGCAAACGCGAAGAGACTCATTAACAAATAGAGAACTCTTTTTCTAAACTAGGTGGCAAAACTGTAATGATTAGTTGGACATCTCAGCTGGCCACACATTGAGCCGTGCCAAGAGCTATGGAAAACACTTATTTTCTACTCTTAATTGCTTTCTGTGTCCTTACATAAGCAGGTGTTCGAAAACTATAGAGTCCCAGCTTAACAAGACTCAAACGGATGCATGCTCCCCTGTACTCCCAGTTTCTTTTCCCTTGCTCTGCTAGAAAACAGTTGATCAGTAAAGGAACCCTCATCCCTTCTTGGTTACAGTACTGTGCATAATCCACACACAGACATGCATTTCAGAACTGAAGCATTTTTAATATTTTATACAACAAAGCCATAGTTGTTGCTTATTTGTCTTATGCAACTAAAACAAATTGTCAAAGCCAATTGTTCTTGCTTGTATGTGTAATGTTACTTGATGTATTATATATCTGAATGCCTTACCAGAAGCAGAAAAATACCACTTGGGGGCAAACGACGCCAAGCTTTAGCTTTAAACATCTAAAGCGCGGTTAGCTGCTATTGCTACAGAAGTCAACAAAGAAAAAAACAAAGGCGGGCGGATGGCGCATTTATTTTTCATTTAATTACTGTTTTCGCAATTGTGGCACACAGCACTTTACTTTAAATCATCTTAAGCTAAAGCTTGGCATGCCGCATTTGCTACAATAGTCAATAAATAGAAAAAAAACAGTGCACGCACAACTTTCATTGGGCCAGATCATCAAGGAACGGCGATAACATTATCGCCGCTTTAGCAGCAGGATACTGCCGCTAAAGTGGTGATAATGGGCTTGATAATATGCCCTTGTGAATTCCCATAGAAGCCCAGGTTCACACCAGAACCTGCCGCTAAAGCGGTGATAATGTTATCGCTGTTCCTTGATAATATGGCCCATTGACTTTTGTAGCTATGCCACTGCAAGGATAAAGCCAATAGCTCTAAATTTTAACAAATGCGAGACCTATTGCATTGCAAATGCTTGTTGGAACTTGAAGTTGCTTGCAAAAAGGGCCGATTCCCTGTTCCAAAGGGATGGCATTACTGTTTCAGGTGCTTTGAAATTCAAGAGAAAGATAGATTAGAGAAGGTGCTTCTGGAACAGAGAAATCCTTCCCTTTCTGGTTTCTAGGAGAAAGGAAAGGGGCATTTTGTTGGTTTATTGTTTCTGCTTGTCAGATACTCCACAAAATACAATCCTTAAGGAGTGGACAACAGTAGAGGATTATGGTCTACTCCCAAACCCACATAAGAGGTATTTTAGGAGGTCTGACCTTACAGACTGCAGACAAGGGGGAACAGTATTGTCAGTGTCTTGTTTTTTAAAGTCAGACCGATAAGGAACGTTGATAATAAACAAAAGCATAGCCCAGCATCCAAGGAGCACAGCTTTGGTACAAAAATATAGTAGGATATTGTGGGTTATTACAATGCTCTGTTTAGACTTTTGATCACCGGCTAAAGTACAACAATATCTGCCTGTCCACCACCATTTCCACCAACAGCAACTTTGTAGGAGAAACCGAATCTGTAACTACTCAGCTCCGTCATGCCTTTTAGGATAGTCTCATCGATATATACCCCATTTTTACATACATCGTCCCATCCACACAACAATAACGATTCTAAACAGGGGACATTTTGCCTAGTAGCTTACTTCTGTCTCCTCAACACCAGGCTCTAAGTATTCTATTATAATCCCTAAACCTGACGTACATAAACATGAACCAAGGAATGGCAGAATTATTCTGTATAAGGGTCAACACTTTTTTGTCCTTGGACAACAGCCAGCTGTGCCTGATCACACTTGTTTAGAAAAGCATCAGTGATTGTTTTCAAAACCTTCATGGTTGATTAAAAAACATTGATTCTAGAAAAAACCCTAGAGTGACCACTTTAGTACAAAGGACCCTCACTCCCCCCTACAAATTAAAGGAGAATTTCTTCCAAGCGGAGACGGGGATCCTGCATGCCGAATCTTCGACAAGCAGCGATCTGGCATCCCTTGCGGGTTGTCATCCTCAACGCAGAGACGGGACCCTTCATTCCCAACCATCAGGTGAGGGGGCTGGTTCTTCCCTAGGGGTTTCTTGGCTACAGATACACATAGCGATACACATACACCTACCCATCCAGGTTAGTCTAGGTACATTTTAGCAAAATTATGTAGGGAGCGCATTTTAGGAATATGCAAGTGCTACTGTTTTTATCTGAACTGTCTGTTCATCTCATTAGCACTATGGTAGAAATGTATCTACTATTCATTATATTGGTACTTGCAATCTCTTTGGTATGCGTCTGTCTCCTGACTGTCGCAGCACATATGTTTTACACAAGGTTGTCGCTGGACCAATAAATTCTTATGGAAACGTCCTATTCACCATCCTGTGTGTTTTCTGAGAGAAAGCAAGCATGAGCGTGAGCGAAATGTACTGCACTGTTTTCCGCGATCCCGGAGGAATCAGGGTTGTCCTGCTCAGTGGTTGCCAGAAACCACCTACACCACTGTAAGATACAGGGGGGTGTTAGTGGCACTGTAGAGCTAGCTGTTCTAATGGCTGACATATCTGACATATCCTGTGGGGGTGTCCGGAAGCAGTTGGGACACAAAGCCCTCAGTTTAGGTCATCCAAAACGCGCAAGTCCTGGGTGACTCCCAAGAACTACACGACAGATCCTAAAAAAGTTAGGAATTTCAGTATCCTGAAAATCGTGTTAGTCAGTCTTCCTAATATGCACTATGCCAGAAGAGCTCAGTCTGAAATAGATCACCTTTCTACACAACGAACTGGCAACTCCCTTCAGGTCAAACAAAGAAAAAAGATCCCAATCGATTTTGCAAAAATCTGTGAATGTCATAAAAAGAGACAAAATAACAATAGAACTTTAAAGAAACAGACCTTCTGCAGTGACGCAGCATAAACAATTTGAAGAGTGGTTGTAGGGAGAAGAGAAAATGTCTTTAGAGTCAAAGACTATAAATATAAGAGGGCCACAGCCATCAAAGGTAAAGAGGCAAGACGTTTTCTTCGAAAAGGAGAAACGGTGATGTACAATTAACTAAGTCATCTAGACAGGATTTATAGGTTTTATGCTCACAAAGAAATGTCACACCTAACAAACGGTCACATCTGACAAACTAATAAAGGTTGTGCGTGCACAGCTGAAAGGTTCTCCAATGGTTTATTTGATTTTCCGTGCTCCTAGGTATCACTCTCCGAACCAGAGTGTATGTTTAAATGAACTAGGAACATCCCCATAAACGTGGGGTATGTCCCCTGGGCACTGGTTCATATCCCTCATATGAGGTTTTGTGAGGTTCAATAGAAAAACTTCAAACACTGTTTTTCAGTAGCTTCCGGATTTATTTCCATTACTGTTTCTCATTGAGGAACAAGTCGAAATGCATTTATCTGATGAATACACATACATGAAGCTGGATTCTAACCCCACTGAACAATTCACTGAAATTTTAAAGAAATTGTTCAAAAAGCCCTAGACATAGGAACAATTAACAAAAAAGTCAAAAAATACTTAATTCAAACTAACCCCAGAAGCCCGATCATGTACATGGTGCCAAAAATACATAAAAGTCTATCTAATCCACCATTCCGCCCCAATAGTTTCCACAAGAGGCAGCCTCCACGAACCAGTTGGCAAATACTTAAGATTGTTACTTGCAACCCTTTGTAACTAAAATGAAAACCTTCATTAAAGACACCACAGATTTTCTGATCAAAATCAATAAGACTCCCAATGTAAAGGACGAGACAATACTACTATGTACGGTGGATGTAAAATCTTTATATACATCTATTCCACATTAACTTGGCATAGAAGCCACAGAACAAGCTCTGCTACAAAGTGACTATGACAACGACTTGAAAATCTTCCTAATGGAATTATTACACTTCACCCTACTAGACAGTTATTTCAAATGGAAAACCAGTTGGTTCTTGCAGAAGACCGAAACTTCAATGGGCAATTGCGCCGCCTCCACATATGTGAATATCTTCATGGGGAACTTTGAAGAACACATACGGTCAGTACCAGAATGGAAAACACAACTGAAACAATTTGTAAGATTTATTGATGATATTTTCATTTTATGGAAAGGATCCTCCACAGAAATCATTGAACAACTCGTCAAACTCAACCGGGTAGATGAAAGGATTCAATTCACCTATGAAATCCAAGAACAATCCATCAACGTTTTGGACGTAAGAATAAAAAAACACTGAAGGATTTGAGACAGATCTTTACATAAAAGAAACGGATAGACATAATACCCTCTTATATGGAAGCTTTCATCAACCTTCACTGAAACATCACATGCCT
Organism: Triturus cristatus; assembly: GCF_964204655.1. Taxonomy (NCBI): domain Eukaryota; kingdom Metazoa; phylum Chordata; class Amphibia; order Caudata; family Salamandridae; genus Triturus; species Triturus cristatus. The sequence continues at coordinate 634,831,350 of NC_140585.1, forward strand.
TACACTCCATTATTACGAGTGAAAAGAATTGTATCGAATCCAGAAACCAGTGTGACACGTATCAACATGCTACAACGATTCAAGGCAAGAGGTTACCCGGAACATATATTGAACCAAGCATGCAACCGGTGCAAATCGATAAGCAGAGACGCATTATTATCACCCAAAGAAAAGGCTACACAAAACCGCATGACTGTGGTTTCTAAATATTCAACCATGAGCGGAACCTACAAAAGGATCATTAAAAAAACACTGGTTGATACTACGGTTGGAACCAGATTTCAACCACATCTTTGAACAGGAACCAATTTTCGCCTACAACAGGGCGAAAAATTTGGGAGAGATCATCAAAAATCCTACGAGACAACAGAGTAACATCATACACAAGGGAACTGTAGCCTGCTGGAATAGCAACAACTGTCATAATATCATCACCGGCCCTTACATAACACACCCGATGAAAAGGCACTAATTCAAATTAAAATTAAAATTGACAGCTACATGCGACACATCCAACTTGGTGCACCTGCTAAAATGCCCCTGCGGAAAAACCTATGTGGGACAAACCGAAAGAAAGATTAAAACACGCATAAATGAACATAAATGTAATATCAGAACTAAATACTTGAAATCGACTGTGGCTAGTCATTTCATAGAAGCTGGACATTACATCAGTCAACTTAAATTCTGCGTGTTAGAAATCATAACCAGAAACGAAGGAAGAGACAACCATAACTTTTTACTACATCGTGAAAATTATTGGATTCACCTACTAATTCCATGAAACCTCATAGAATGAATGAACGTATGAAGTTTCAATGCTACCTTTGATTGATCACATAATGAATAGACTATGTTCCACCTATTGATAATAGTCGATTATGTTCTATTGTTGTACTATTTCATTTGCTTTAATTTTATTTGTCACCAGGTTTTCAACCCACACGCAACTCATAATCACATGATTCACTTGAGGACACGTATTAAGAACACTACCCGAGAACGTGCATCTGTCATAACTGTTTACTATGTATGAATCAGTCCCATTTCTACTCAGATTACTGACGCCGTCACGTTTCCCCTTATCACACAGAGTAACTTCCGCATTCTTCATGATCGCACAGAATACACCAGGATTTCTACTAGCACACACAGAACCGGACGAGTAAGTGTCCGCGCAGCTAGAAACTAATCACCATACCCGCTATCAACTCCAGCACCTATGGCTAATAACACGGGGAGCTTTTTACATCTATAAAACAATCGCGATGTACACGCGGGTTAGACTTATTCAATCCCACCAACCGCAACTGCCTCCAATTGCACACATAACGCGCTGATATTCACCAGCTCTTACCGGCCTTTAATCGGGTTTCACAAGCACTGCGAATGAGCAACCTTTCTAGCACTAATACGTTGACGTGAAGTTATGATAAGGACCACTATCGTCTTTAATAAACATTACACACTCGTCACCATTTTAATTAAACGATTCTGTTCACAACGTTTCACCCTGCACCCACTATGTGCATATTTTTTACTGTGACCCCGTGGTCCTTGTATATTGAGACACACTCTTTCCATTTATTTTAGATATTCCCCAGATGAAGGCCAAAGTGGCCGAAATGCATTGGGATATTTGAAAGTTGTAAACAAAATGGTGTATAATTGATGCATTATGGGAGATGAAGTATAATTTCCCCTGGATGAGAAACAGTAATAGAAATAAATCAGGGAAATTACTGAAAAACAGTGTTTGAAGTTTTTCTATTGAACCTCACAAAACCTCATACGAGAGATATGAACCAGTGCCCAGGGGACATACCCCACGTTTATGGGGATGCTTTCTAGTACATCTGATGAATTGTCACATCTGACAAACTGTCACATTTGTAAATCATTAATTATGGAGTTAACATAACGCTGCTTTACCCTTCTTAAACAAGGAAAATCAGAATATAAACAAATGATAACTATACATTTTTCGCATTGCTCCGTTTGGGACGATCTGATACTGACATTTTACAAAAAAGTCCAATGATCGAGGTTCCTTATTACACCAGTGAGCGGAGCGGGGTTCATTGCAAAACAAACTATGCATTGCACAGCTGCTTTTCTATTGTATTTGTCAGTAAAAGTCACAGTTTGCATACAGAACAATAGAAAAATTGACCATGCCATTCAATATATTCAATATTTTACTGTACGCCAGAAAACACAAAGTTACCAAACATTAACTTAGTTCACATTGAGTATCCAAATAGGGTCAGCCTATGCTACAGCAGTAACGCATAAATATCAAATGTAAAAAAAAACACAAATATATACGTTTTACTAATAGACCTCAACCTGAATACAGAACTCGGGGACATAAAAGGTAAAGATAAATCTAAATGATGCATCGTAAATGAAGTGCAATTTCAAAAATATTAAAACAGATTTACTGTGTAGCTTTAACAATATCCCAGGTGCTGTAATCATCGACGTGGCTTTTGCGTCCAAGAGATTCACTGTAACCGTGGGTATAGTGGCTCTGCGACTTGATTTCCTGCGAAAGATAAAGAAGTAATTTTGAGAGCTCTATTGAATAACATAAATACATTGTGATATAAAATTATCGCCAACGGCAGATCTCCAGACTGCGCTGTTGCAACAGAAGCTAATGGATCCCTATTCAAATATTCTAGACACCAATTCACATATCTCAGAACCAAAAATTGAAGAGGATTAGAAATGTAAAGATTGCACAAATCATGTTATAAATCTCAAAACAGAAACACGCCCACACACTTCACTGCTTGTGTCCGCTGCCTGCTCTGCTGAGTTCTAAAGCCTGCAACTCACTCATTAAACACCCCTGCATTAGCTATTCCATTTATCCCTTCCTTCCAGTCCCTACCAATCAGATTAGGCCGCCTCCTATCGCGACTTTCAACTCTCTTGCTTCACCACCTGATACACAGATGCTCACACACTTGCCACACATCACCTGTCTCACTATCCATCCTCTCACCAAGTCCAATCTCACGCTGCCTACCTCTTATATCTGTATCTACAATCATACAACACCCACTCTCCCTTTTTCTTCACTCTTCCTCTCATCTTCTTTCTCACTATTTATATAGTAAGAAGAATACCATGCATTGGCAATGCCAACAGGTTTCACATTAATGCGTGAATGAATTAGCACAAGGTTTGTGTCTTTTTGACACCTTCGCCTTTCGCTGTGAATATATGGAATAAAAAAAGCCACAAATAAAACTGTGAAAAAAGATGATGAAAAGAGACGAGGCAAAACGTGTGCATTTGTAGTAGCCGGTTTAGCTCTGGCTTGATAGTGCAGATGTTGTCTAACCTTATGCAATCAACCTAGAAAAAGAGCTTTCAGGAGTACCTCCGAGCACTCGTCAAAGACATGCTACTGCAAAGATACAGGCCTCCTAGATAAATAATGATGGTGTTTATTCTTCTCTGGCAGCAGGCCAGACGGGTTAAGGGCAGTCAGGAGAAATGTGTTGGTGTATTACAGTACCAAAACCACCTCCCCCTTCCCTTTCCGTCAACCCTAGCACTACCTTAACATTACACTCTTGGAGAGAATGGTGTTTTTCTTCCAAATCCCTAGTTTTATGATATGAGCGGAGGAGATATTATTTTTAAGATTAGCTCCTAAAACTTAATTTAATTATTAATTTTAGTTTATTTAAATTTAAAAGATTAAAATACTAATAGATTTAATTTCTTCAAATATTTTATATTTTAAGTTAATTTACTTAACATACTGTAATTTTAAATTACCCTTTACTGAATCCTAAAACCCCTTAATGCTCTCTAAACCTACCATTCCCTGAACTAGACAAACTCCTTGCCAACCCTGAAACTCCAATACAAACACAAAAACACTACACATCCTTCAACCCAAGGAATCCTTACTAATCCTTACAGTCACCCTTCCCTGAACTCTAGAAACCTCATACTGTCTCTTAACGCCAAGCCCTGCGGCACCCCAAAACTGCTTACTACCCCTTAATGATACCCTTCCCTGAACCATACAAACCCCTTAATGTTCTCCATCCTTGAACCCTAAAAACCTTTGTTACTCCTGGATATTATCTTTCCGTGACCCCTAAAAGACACTAACTGCACCTTAACACTACCCATCCATGAACCCTAAGAAACTTCTACTACTCCTTAACACTACCAATCACTGAACCTTACAACCCTTTGCTACCCTGTACGCTATTTTCACTTGAACTTTGAGAACCCTTTAGAGCACTACCTTCACTAAACCCTGCAAACCCTACCTACTCGTTAATGCTACCCTTCTTTGAACCATAAATCCCCTTTACTAACAAGTATCAGTACACATCCCTGAACCATAAAAACTCCTTACTACCTTACTGATCACTTAAGGACTGTGCCTGACGCAAGCAGGGGTGATCCTAAGAGCAACATATTGTGAAGAATTGGGAATCAAATTACTGATTTCCCCAGAAATTCCTCATTTCTAAGGCAACCCTCAGGGCCTAACTTGTGATCCGTGTTGCTTTTAAGAGCTACCTTCCTCCCAGCAGCTATACTCCCTGTAACAGGAACTCTGTGTAGGAGTTACCAGCTGATATCAAAGATGTCATTATAAGGTCATTAGTGGTATCAAGCAACAAGGAAAATATTTAACTCTTATTTAGGGCAGCAGTGAAAGCACTTTCAGGACTACATTTTACCGTTCAATTACAGTGGAGCTCTGCTGAATTGCCATTTGGTAGAAATAAGCACCGACCCTCTACTGAAGTCATTTACAGACTGGTATATTTTCATTGTCTTTATTTCGACTGCAAGAATGTCATAAAAGAGGTCAATACAATATAAAACAAATCATTATCAAATTTCCAGTATAAAAATACATCTTCAAATAACAATTTTAACCAGAAAAAAAAAAATCTTCATTGCCTGTAGACAATATCAACAGAGAGTCTCATCCATCATTTGAATAGTCATGTACAGTGGAGGGAGTCTCATTATACCACTAAGCTTCTTCTAATATTCCACATTGCAGCTAGGAATTTGCTTACAGCAAAAACAGTTAATGGGGATAGATCAGATTTTAATATTCGATGGGCATGCAAATTCTGCCTAAACCCCCATTTTCTGCATAAGGGAACAATCCACTTTTTCCTAGGCTTCATATTAGAAGGACAGAAAAACATTACATGAATATCATTCTCTAACTCCTCAATACAGGCAGGACAATTTTTAGTGGTTGGTGGGTGCCATCTACTCGTAAGGGCTCTAATTGGTAAGGAATTGTGTCTCCATTGGAGAAATAATTTTCTGAGACCAATGGGGTTAATATCATCCAGAACAGTCTCCATCTTGTAGTAATCTTTCATTAGTAAAAATGTACTCGACATTGACCCCATTTTGTCGCTCAATAACCAAGCAGACAGGTTACAGTCATAATATATACTGACCAGATCTTTACGGGATATATTTCTGCAAGCCTCTTCCGGATTTCTCCACAGAACAGAACAACCCAGCCTCTCAAACTCATCCTTTATATATTTTAACCATGGGAGTTTCCGTATATTTGGATATTTTATTAGTTCCAGGAATTCTTGCCTGTAAGTGTTAAGTTCAGGGGTTACCCAAAGACGCCTCCAAAAAGTTAAGGGCTTTAAGCCTAGTTCCTCCTTTATAGATCTTATTCCCAAGTCAAGCCTGAGAGGAAGAAGGGGAGAACTAGTAGGTAGGGAGAGTAAATTCCTGATAAACTTGTTTTCCGTGGCAATGATTGCAGAGGCACAATTGTGTCCCCACAATTCACCGCCATAGATTACTGCCCCTCGTGCCTGCATTTTATAAATCTCGAGTGGCGGTCCAATAGGTTTTGTCTGAGATTTATTCCATAATTTAATAATCCCCCCCGCCTTTTGCGTTAACTTTAATTGGGATTTAATCTGGTGTTGGACCCAAGCCAGATTTTCATTTAGGGTTAATCCCAAATACTCGAACGTCTGGACTCTTTCCAGGCTGACACCATCTATAACCGGATTTGGACGAGATGTCTTTGGAGGATTAAAAATCATAAACTTTGTTTTGGCCGTGTTTATTTCCAGCCCCCTATCATAACAAAACTCGCTGGATACCCATTGGAGTCTTAGCGAACAACAGGGTATCATCAGCTAACATAATCGCTGATATCCCTATACCACCGAGCTTTGGTGCGTCTCTGTTTGGGACCGCATTCAAATGGGGGAGGACTCCATTTACATAGAGGCAGAACAGGGTTGGCGCCAGGACGCAACCCTGCCTGACCCCCCTATCAACGGGGAAGCTAGATGACAAGTTACCTTCTCTCCCGCACCTGACCTTTGCAAAATTATGTGTGGGGAGTCGTATTATAATATCCAAAAGGGGGGATGGCATTCCTAAATCCCGTAGAACGATCCAAAGCTTCCTACGTGGGACCAAGTCAAAGGCCGCACGCAGATCTACAAAAACGGTGTATAGGGAGCCGCCCTCCACCTTAGCCGTTTTCCAGAAGAGCATACTCAATCTAAAAATCTGATCAGTAGTCGATACACTCTTTCTAAAACCCACCTGATAGTGGCTCAGAATCTCAGATTCCTCCATTCAATCCAAGAGGCGGTCTAGGATCAACCTTGCAAAAAGTTTCTGGGCTACATCTATTAGGCCTATAGTTGACTGGGAGCAGGGGCGACCCCTTTTTGAAAATAGGGACTACCTCTGCTCCCAGCCAAGTAGAAGGGACCGGCATACCCCCAGAGATTGCATTAAATATTATTAAAAGATAGGGCGCCCATACTCTGGGTTCATGTTTGTAAAGATCTCCGGGTACCCTATCCAACCCTGGAGCTTTACCCGCAGGGAGCCTGGATATAGCAGTCTGAACCTCACCCAAGGTGAAACTAATCACCACTGTACCAACAGCGTCACTCGTCAACAATTCGCCCGGTGGAACCTGCATGTCGGAATAGTCCCCCTTATACAGGGAACTGAAATGGTCTTCCCATACTTCTGGGGCAATGTTCGGGTTCACTGCTGGATCAGGTTCAGCTGAACCAGTGGTCACAATCTGCCAAAACTTCCTCGCATCCCTATGCGCTAAGGCAGTTGTTAGCCTAGCCCAATTCTCATTCCCCCACTCAAGCTTGGCGTGATGGATCAACCATCGATATACTTGTCTCCTGTGTTGGATAACGTCCCTATTTACATTATCTTTCAGTGCATCCAACAGTTCGCTCTTCGCTAGTCTGCATGCCCTGTTATACCAGGGGTGCTTTCTTCGTGCCCTTCTCCCACAAGGGACTGGGGGATTTAAAATATCTGTTAGGCTAAGGAATAGTGCCTTATTGAGTTCGTCCAGTTTTTCATAAAAATCAGACAGGTTGTTGCCCAATAAGAGCAGCCATGTCTTCCAATACTGGGCTAACCCTAGCGTATACTTCAGATAGTTCGTCAGGGTTTTTAGCCAATTTGTCCCATCTTACCCTACGTCTATTATTAGACAAAATAACCCTATTGGATTTATCAGATTGTAATAAAGGTTCGCCCTTGCGCAAGCCTGGTAATAGAAAATCCAGGATCAGGGGATTATGGTCACTCTCTCCCCTGGGTAGCACCCTAAAATCTTGGACTCTGTTCCACTCCTTACATTGGACAAAAATATAATCAAGTCGGCCTCCCTTCCTGGCTTGTTAAAAGTATGCCTAGAGGGGTTATCAGATTTTGCTCGACCATTGCATGCCCTAATCGAATGAGCCAATGACAGGGATGTGATTTGGACAGCCAAAGGTGTCCAAGCGCTTAGTATTGGGCCTACCACAGGTGGGATTTTCCATAAATCATCCTTCTCCTGATTTATGGCATCCAACAACCCCTCAAGTGGTTCAAACTGAGAGTTAAAATCTCCACCCACCACAAACGTAGTACCCTCGGGAATCTTGGTCAGAACAGTAGATAACTCTTCAATAGCCCTTGACTCGGCGGAGAGACTCATAGGTCTGGAATAAACATTAATCACAGCTAATCGAGAGCCAGTCCGCCAGTCCAAGAGCACACACTGAACATCGTCAGACCCTGTATCTATAACACTGACACTGCAACCCAAATGGATGGCGACCCAGATTGTTAAACCCCCTGACGGTCGGCCCCTTCCTCCCCACGTAGCTGGAACTGAAAATGAGGCAAACCCCAAACGAAGTTGCTCTTCCCTTGCCCATGTTTCCTGGAAGCAGCATATATCTTGAAGGTCTATGAATGAGCCCCATTCAGGACAAATACGCTTGTTAGGGAGACCAGCTATATTCCAGGAAAGAATTTTTAATAGGCATGGGCCGTTAAAAATAACAGGGGAATTTTTGCAAGAGACTTCATTAGTTAGATTCGGCATTTGTATTGGATGCCCACTATCAGGGGCAGAAACCATCGGCTGCAGGTATACACAGTGAGGCCCTCCTTCGTCCCCCCCTAATTCCATTCTCCCGACCCAGTCAGTCAACCTCCTCGAGACAAGAATAGTCACCCCAAGTGGGCGCATTATACTGGATGTGCCTATGCCTTCTACTTTGAGAGGTGGATCCCACCCTTGTCCATTCTTCAGCATTCCCTGAGTGTGTATGGGTATTTCGTGGTGGATAGAAAAAGGACAATGGGAGGGGTTGAATAGATGAGCCTCCTATATTACCTATCCAATTACAAATATGTGACACAATTTGTGGATTTCTAAAATTCACCAGAATGCAGTCACCCTTAGTTCTCTTCATAGTATTTCCTAGCCAGCTGACCCTCCTAACCATCAGGACATCACCTCTCATATTCGGAGGGAGAGGCCTGTGGGTATTCAGCCAACTGATCACTTTATTTTTTAGGGAATCATAGGTTTCTAAGGTCGAATTAGTAAGCTCTGGGACTCCACTTAGGATTATTACATATGGAGCTGCCTCAGGGGGGAGATTCGCTACATTTTTCCACCTTGAACTACCCAAATCTTGATTACTGTTTCCGCTGTTCTCATTGGAAGTTTTCCCTAATTTAGTTAGATTTAATTTAGGTGACAGATTGGTAGACCTTACGGGGGAAGATGATTGATCCTGTAGAAGTGGCGACCTAACGGTAGTGGGAGGTGGAAGATTGGAAAAGAGTAGGGGTACGCCTGTTGGAATCGTTTGGGTTGCCGTTACAGATTTTAACAGGCCAGCAGAATTAGTAGCAGTAAACGGCAGGAGTTCGGCCATATTCATTTGAGCCACACTTTGGGTCAGACCATTAGTCCTCATACAATGATCTATAGCCCCGGTAGCCGTTTCTATATCTTTTAGTCTAGCATCAATAATGTCAAATCTAGCCATCAAGGGGTCAAAGAATCCCTTCAGAACATTAGTAATGGCATTTATTAGGCAGTCTCCCGCCCCTCCAGACCCAATTCCAGAGATAGAAAAAGGAGGCTGCAATTGGGAGAGGGCTTGTGCAGGAATAATTGAGATGGGTGTTACATTAGGGATTTCAATTAGCCGAGTATCCACTACAGATGGAGTTGCCGCTAAAACATCAAGAGGGCAATCTATTTTAGCCTTTTTTCCCCCCTTGAACTTCTTCACGCATTTCCTTTTAGGAACGCCACACTCCCGTGGGCCCCGTGCGCATGATGACTTAGATTCACTCCCCACAACTAAAACATCTTCCGATGTGGGGGCAGATGCACACTCAGGAATAGGCTGGAGCGAGTCTCGCCGTGAGGAGATGCTAGTCCTAAGCTCCTGCAAGACAGATTCAATCGTTTGGTCAATGCTATCCATTAGGGCAGTATGTGAATCGTCCAAATCATCTGGGGATCTAGCAGATGCAAGTAAGCCCAAGGAGGATCTTCTAGTGCTTTCGATCCCCTCTGAGAGGCGTCTTTCTAAGATATTTAACTCATTATTAACCACAGAGTTAGCCCTAATGAGGAAACTATCCAAAGTACCTGGAACCATAGGCGATGACGGCATAGTTTTTTTCCGCATGTCCCTTGGTGACATTTGCTCGTTCCTCTGGCTGTATACTGAGCGTAGGCCAAGAGGGGGGGCCCGATCCGGTCTTGCCCGTGCTTGAACGGACTTAAACGGGCCCGCCCTCTGCCCGGGCTTCGCCCCGGTCTGCGCCCCGCTCGCGTCCCGCTCACGTGGCACTGGGCGTGCCTAAAATAGTCAGGGGGAGGGATTGGGAAGAGGGCCCAAGGTGCTGTCAATGTTGAATGTGCGAGGCGCACTGGTCCTCGCAGTCCCAACGATGGATTTCCGTATAAAAATAAAAAACACTCGTTCCTCAGTAATGGCCGGTCTGCTCCTCCGGGGGGATTACAGAGTGTCAGTTGATTACAACGCAATGTCCAAGCCTACGAGCGGCTCCCGCGAAGCGGGGGCCGCGAAACGTTAAGTACCTTGCGGGGGAGGGGTCGGGAAGAGGGCCCCAGGTGCTGTCAATGTTGAATGCGCGAGGCGCACTGGTCCTCGCAGTCCCAACGATGGATTGCCGTATAAAAAACACTCGTTCCTCAGTAATGGCCGGTCTGCTCCTCCGAGGGGATTACAGAGTGTCAGTTGATTAAAAAGCAATGTCCAAGCCTACGAGCGGCACCCCAGACTGGTATAAGGTATACATTTTATTTGCATAGTTCATTAAAACCGTTGCAAAAAGCCAACCTGTTCAAAAAGCAAAATAAATACATATACTACACATTCCTTCGTGGATGTTATGTTAAAAAATTTCTAAACTTTTTTTCCTGGTTAAACGGCTTTACAGTTAAAATGTGTGTTTTCTGTCCGCATGCTGCAGGCAGCATTCCGGTCCGTCAGCAATTTCCCACCCCCTGTTTGAGGACCTTCTGACCATGGCAGTTAACCCCTGAACTGAAGTACCATCGGCTCCATGTGGCGTGTTCTCAACTGCTGTGGAATCCAACCAACTCGTGCATCCGAAAAGAAGTTCTTTTAGGTGGGGAGAATCTCTTTGCTGTGCCTTGGGAAAATCACGCATATATTAGCCACCTGATTTCCGTAGGTCAGCATTTCCGGCCTTTTACTTCCACACAGTCTCAGGTACTAAACTAAACTGCAGTTAAGCTGTGGATCATCGGGTGCAAAGCATGCCAGCAGAGCTTGCCTCCTGGTACAAATCCCACGCTGGTTAAAGTGTCGCTTCAACAGTTGATTCCGTTCCTTGAGGAGTTATTTATAGGAACACAGCAGATGCAGCAAATCTTCAGGAGCTGATCCGCATAACTGGCACAAGGGACCCGCTTTCTCTCTTAGCCAGGGTGGGAGGTGTTGTGTACAGGGTAGCAACCCCAGTCTGTGCTTCATGAAAGCAATTTTTGTTTTTTTGCCGTAGCCCAGATTAAAGTAGGCTTGACTGGCCAGCTTTGTGTTTGACTTCAGTGTCATCCAGCCGTGGGCCCTTTTTGCCAATGTAGCTTTGTCCTCCAATAAGGAAAGATGTTTCACTGTCTTCCACACTAGTTTTTAGGTCTCGCGTGGCGTTGCAGGGCAGAGCCCAGCTCCGCCCCCAAGAGATTTTGTGAGAGGACTTTGAGACGAGGGCTTGAAGCCCCGCCCCTCATTTCCATTGGCTGGTGTCACCGTTTATGGTAAACAGTGGCCTGCCATTGGAAATTAGGGTTTTTGGTGAACGCCCTTTCCCCTCCGAGCCAACTCGGTGGCCTGCTTTGCATCTGTTGCAGAGCAGTTTCTTATCTTTATGGGGCCATGTGTTAGAAACACATGGCCCCATAAAGACAAGAGATCCGGCTGCAGCGCTGTCCTCCTTTCACTTTCAGGACCGCGCTTGTTCCTACTGTTTTTGGATTGTAGCTCCTTCCGGAGAAGCTGGTCCTTCAAAAATAAACACAATCGAATAAATTTGAATTAAGAGCAGTAGGCCCGTGTCTATATTGCCACATCCCCACCGTTTCTTCCCAGGCACTCCGTAAGCCTGTGAGAGCTCGTGTGCCAGGCCCAGGACGTGACCGGTTCCCGACCGATCGTGTCCAAGGTCACAGGCTCTCTGCACCAGACGGAGTGGAGCCTGCGCCGGTCACGAATAGTGGCGGCTTCGATCTGCGCATCAACGTGGAGGCTTGGGTTGCTGCCGCTCATCGAGGATGCTTTAAAAGCTACTGCCTTGAAACGGCTCACTAATCCCTCCCTCGCGCCTTCCCTACTAACTTGTTTGGTTTACGATAACAAGCTGTGAGCACGACATCCGCTCGCACAGGTGACGAAGCTGGCTAGTTTAATTCACACTACGGGGGCATAAGTACGTAATAGCATCGCTGCTATTTCATCAGCACAGCCTTCCTGTGAGCCGCAAGCCACCTGTGGCACAGACCACCTCCTGCGGACGCCCTTACGACCCCCTCAAGGGCAGGCCCTTTATTTAAAAGCTGCCTAAGCCAGTGGTGATGGAGCACATTACCATCAAGCACTCTGTTGATGGCCCTTCTGGAGGTATTATGGCCGTCAGCCTTGTGTGACATACACTAGGGCAGTGCGCTCCCTCAACTATTGTGCTTCGAGCTAATGATATGTACCTATGTGTGCGAAGCTTGTAAATGTGTGGGAAAACATTTATACACACAGTCACACATTACACAAACATTGTGTGTGTGCAAGCAAAATTGGGACAGGCCAGGCCAGGCATAAAGCTAAGGCTAAAGGCTTTAGTCCTACTTTTATGTCTGGCTTGTCCCGGTTTTTCCTATCTAAAAATCTGGTCACCCTATGCTTGTGTGACTTTTGTTAGTGAAGCCACATGACACTGCTTCACTTTCATGACTTCTGTTACTGGCAGGTGCCCCTCCACCCCCAACACACACTGGCACCTGCTGTGCCCATACGGCCCTGCAAAACCAACACGACATGTGTTGTTACCTAGCAGAGCCGCGCTCGCGCCGGAAGGACTAGATGGTGTAACCAAAATAACTGCTTATTTCTATAGCGCTAAATGCTACGCTTCTGGGGTTTCTACGCTCTGTAGATAACAGCTATTAATATTACCCAATTAAAATTAAAAGGGCATAACCCGAAGCACAAAGGATAAGTATCAGCGGTATACGAGTGATGTATTTTATAATAAGCCAGCCCTCAGCACGGTTTCCGGTCTGTATTGAGTGCTGATCGTTGACGGCTACATGTGTGATTCACACCTGATGATGGGGCTTGTCAAGCTTTAGAAGGGAAACTCGTGATTGTGAACAAGTGGTTTCATTTTAGCATTTTTTTTATTGTAACAATACATCAAACAATTGTAGTTACAGAGCCCTCTTTTATCCCTGTCCAGTATCCCTGTGACAGGGAATCCCGCTCGTCTCTTAATCACATCTCACTTGAACTCCTTTCCATCCGCCTCCCTCTAGTGGTATTTGTCTCATGACAGATCTCTCCCTTTTATTGCATTTGTCTTAAGGGGAGCATTACACGTCCTGGGAGGGAGTTTCTACTAATCTCTCATGTCTGCACTGCTTCCATCACATGGCCAGGGAGTTCCTGCTCATCTTTGGTGAATGCATTGTTTGTAATAAATGGCCAAAGAGGTCTCTCACGTCTGTTTTTCTTAGTTTTATCGAATTAATGTACCTATGACGCTTCTGGTTGTTCCTAGATATAATAATAATAAGCGTATTTGTAAAGCGCCTGGTTACACTCGGCCAGTGTGTCCCCGCGCTGCGGTGCAAAAAACTGCCTCGGAACTACACCCTATCCAACCCAGGCGTGTCTATCCAGGGGGGAAAAGATACGTTTTCAGATTTTTCCGGAAGGTACCCTCCGTGCCCTCCAACCGGAGGCTCATGGGGAGCTTGTTCCATTGCTTTGCCACCAAAAAGCGGAAGGAGCGGCCGCCCATCCTAGCTCTCTTAATGGAAGGGTCACACACCTGGCCCATCCCCCATGATCTTAGTTGGCGTGTTGGGGAGGACTCTCTCCCTAATCGGCAGCCAGTGGGGGGAAACCAACGCCATCTTCGAGGAGGCCCGCCTCTGAAGCACAAGAACCAGTCGAGCTGCTGCGTTCTGTATGACTTGGAGTCTATGCATGCATTTAGCAGTGGAACCCAGATACAGTATATCACTATAATCAAGGTGCAATGTCACCAGGGCATGCACCATGGTCTTCCTGGCTGCAGTAGTGTATGTGTACCTTCTGGTCAGTGTACTTATGACCTTTAACTGAATTATGTGAATAGTTGGCCTGGTTTCTTTTTAATTTTGGTTTCTTTTGTTTTTAGTGTTTGCATGTTGGTCCATTGACCATTACATGGCATTCAGTCTCCCCATGTGATATATTTTCCTCTATATAGCATTAAGGAAAATAAAAACTTGGGAGTGCATCGATTTCGCCTGCATAGAGCTTGCGCTGTGCTTGAGAAATCTATGGAGTTTAATATAAACTTAAAAGGGACTACGCCTTTTCTGTTTCCTGGCCTCTCCTTGGTTCCTGTGCTTGCTACTTACCTTTCCTCCATTTCAATTGGCTGTAGCCTATTTCCTGCATTTACCAATGCGTATTTCTCGTCTTCTTCTCTTATCAAATCCCACTCCAAAATACTGTTAACATCCACTTTGGTGGAACTATATTTTCATAAAGTTTTGCCTATTACTATTGCAGCATATTTATAACACAATTTATCACCCGGAGAGTTAAGTAATTGACACAAAATCACAGGATGTTGCCGCTACGCCACCAAGACTCGAACCGGGAGCTCAAGCTCTTGAATCAGCAGCTCTGGACGATGCGCCACATCTTCTCCACTCTCATGTTATCTGTCCGGGAGCTCTTTCCTTCTCTGGGATGATGATTGATGAAACAGCTCTTTGGCAAAACTGATGCATTATCAATGCTTATTTTTAACTTACAATCATCCAGAAAGAGAAGCACACTGAAACATTCCTACTAAAGCCATTTCCTCCTAGATAAGCATGCAAACGTCACCTAAAGGAAACCAGAAAACAGACTACGTTTATAGTTTCCTGCTCAGGGAAGCTCCCTGCCCATCTCAGTTTTTGTGCCTTGTTTGGCAGCCAAATATACCAAGGCAGAACTCATTGCACCAGTCAGTGGACAGTGTGTGTCACGCTATAATCATAAGCAGAAGGTAGTGCCTTCAGCCAACTTAATCTACATGATGGGTTTAAGTATGGAGTACAATGAGCAGTCATGCCCAGCACAAGGAATCCAATCCCAAAAGGCACACATTAAGAACTGAAGGTCGTTTGAAGGACACACTGAAAAGCTAGGTCTTTCCTTGAGCACCCTCTGTTCTGTCTTCCTTCTGCATTCTATTATAAAAAGTGTTCTAGTGTTTAAGCCCTCCGACAGCAGTGGAAAGGAAATATTTCCTGTGATCACCCAATACCACACCTTTGTGAAAATGGACAAGATCACACATTCTGCGTGGACCCTCATTCTAGGGAAAATCACTCCATCACGGATTTTGGAGAGAGGGTAGTGTGCAGCTAACAATAGAAAATATTTCTGGTTACCTGCACATAGCAGTGGATACATCTTTCCTAGTACATAGCAGATGATGCATCTTCCTTAATTCGGTTTACTGGTACAATTAGCAAGAGAAACAAGCATTTGCAATGCAATAGGTCTCGCATTTACGCGAGTTTGAGCTATCGACATTGCAAATGACAATGCCTTTTTTTTTTTTAAACAAATAAAAGGCATAACTTTAACTCGCGGAAATGCGAGACCTTTTGCATTGCAAATGCTTGTTTAAAAATGGTGGTAGTTGTTGGTGTTTCCCAAAGCTGACATAGCCCCATCGTTTTTAAGCTGCTGTAGAGATATTCTGCGACAGGTGATTTGGCATTCTGTTGTAACTCTTTCCATAGCTGTTCGTTGAGTGCACCGTGCAGAGCTTTTCGCATTTTCTCCCACGCAACGATGAAGGCCCCTTGTCTCGCAACTGTTTGTTTTTGAATGCCAAATTCAAGCCTAATTTGCACAGGTGAGGTGTGTTTGGGCAGCCCAAAGAAGACCCTGTATGCTGTTGTTACTGTGGCATCAAGTATTTTAGCGTCTCTGCCTTTCTGGACCTCGCTGCCATAGGTAATTATTGGCAGTAGTTTAGCCCGGGCTACCTCAATAAAGGGGAAGATCGAGGGTCCCATCAGTTTTGAGTTTAATGTTTTTAGCATGGTAGCCAGTATTAGGCCTTTGCGCCTGATGCTGTTCTTCTGTGTCAAAAAGCGTCCCCCCTGCGTCCAGCTTCACTCCCAGGTATTTGTATTCCGCCGTGTCCTCGATTTTTCTTTCTCCCCAGAACCAGGCTCCGGTTGGTCTCCTTTTTTTCCTGATAATCATGGTTCTCGTTTTATCCACATTAATCGTTAGGTCATTTGCTTTGGAAAAGTCCCATGTTGTGTTTAAAAGAGGTTGTAGCCCTACTTTTGTTTTGCTAATCAGGACTATGTTGTCTGCATACAGAAGGCAGGGAATCAGAATGTCTCCTAGTTTTGGGGCATGTGAATTACCGCTGATCAAGAGTGTTACTAAGTCGGCTATGTAAAGGTTAAACAGAGTCAGTGCCAATACGCAACCCTCCTTCAAACCTTTATCCTTGGGTATACGTCTTGACAGGGAAGATCCATTGCCCAACTTCACCTGCAACCATTTATCTGTATGTAAGTTTGTCAGCAGGTTTAGTAAGGGTTGTGGCAGCCCCCATTTGTGCAGTTTGGACCATAATTTAGAGCGGTTAACGTGGTCAAAGGCTGCCTTGTTATCAATGAAGCATAGGTATAGGGGTGACCGCGAAGCCTCAGCCTTATCCATGAGCATTGCCATACTTAGGATGTTGGATAATGTTCCGACTGATTTTACTAACCCAGTCTGTTGTAGGGGTATTGCAGATTTTTCTGTGGCCCATACCTGGAGGTCTTCTAGAAATGTACCAGCGAAATATTTTGCCTCATTGTCTAGTAAAGCTACTAGGTGGTAGATACTGAATTTCCACCAGATTTATGGATTGGAAAAATAATTGATCCTTTCCAGGAGATGGGTAGAATATTTAGCATCCTTATTTCTTTAAACAGTGGTTCAAAAGCTTCAGCCCAGAAGATTGCATCCTGTTTGTATAATGTAGGTGGAATTCCATTTGGATCAGGAGCGCCTTCCCTTCTCCCCTTGCCTATCTGCGTTTAATAGCGGTTACATGAGAGCTCTGGAGATCCTCCGTTGATGAGCCACCCCTTGTTTTCTCAGAGTGGTTTGTGTTTCTTCCAGCACCATCCTTGATTATCAATGGGCAAGCTGGTTCTTTTTGAGCATTTGGGTCCTGTTCCCTAAGTTCCATACTTGTTTGGAAGTGGGATTTTAGGTATTGTACCCGATCTTCCTCTGCAATGTTCGAGGAGATGCCGTCATGATTGTAATGAATGATTTGTTTTATGGTGTTCCAGTATCTGGCACTGTTGTTGTGTTTGACGTCAGCAAATAGTCTAACCCAGAATTCCTCCGCCATGTCTCTATTGACATTTCTTTTTAGTTTTTTCAAGTCTGCCCTTTGACTCCTTAGTAGTTCCAATTGGGTTTTGTCGTTGGGCTTGTGCCGGAGGTATTTTAATGATTGCTAGATGGGCTTTTTGGCGAGCTTGATTTCTTGCTTTGCAGTGTGTGATAAGGGTTTTGTGCCATTGAATCTTTGCTGGTTTGGAGGTTTGATTTTTGATGCATATACTTCCATCGTTGTTAAAAAATTTAGCCATTTCTCGACTTCCCCTTCTCCGGCGATAAAGTGCTGCTTTGCAATGTCCAGCATCTTACTATCAGTGGCAATGTTGAATTATATTTGTTTTAAATTGATGGTAACGTCTACTCCATATGAAGCCCGGCAGCATTCAAATGCTGGAGTCATGGTTCTTAACTTTATTCCCTGCGGCCGATGATCACTATCGCCTTTGTTGCACAAGCAAAATGACTTTATTCGATGAAATAGACATACAGAGACGAAGGTGTAATCCAGAATTGTGCTTGTTCTGAGTGAACTGTACGTAGTTACTGGAGGATTGTCTTCGACTGATCTGCCGTTTAAAGCCCTTAAGCTGAGGTGTTCCAGCTCCTCTAAAATTGGTTGACCTGATTTAGTGTGTTTGCCCAAGTGTGGTTAACCTTGCAGTCGAATATTCCAAGTTATGTTTTGCTGAAGTATTTCTTCGTCCAAGGAGGAACCCATTAGATTGTAATTGAAGTCCCCAGTGAGGATAAGTTCAGTGGTAGGGCCTTCTCTTGTGCAAGTTTCCACAAAATTGCACATTTCCTTAGCTGATTTAATTTTACGTTTAGGTTGAATGTATACATTTATTATCGTGATGCTGCTGTTCCTTGTATTTGTTGTTGATGAGAAGGATACTGTTACTGCTAATAATGATAGTGATTTGGAATCGAAGGAGCGGGCATTGAGAATAATTGTATTCGAAACGTAAGTGACCAAACCTCCTTGCATGCGGCCAAATCTTGCCATCATAATTGCTCCTTTAAAAAAGCGTGAAAATCCTTGGAGATGTGGTGGATCAGATGCCCAAGTTTCTTGCAGAGCTACTATGTCGACGGCCCTAATGTAGATGACAAAATCCAGGTTACGCTATTTTATGGGTGAGCCCATTTACGTTTCAAGAGCATAGTCATACTATCCCATTTACGTTGCCCGTGTATGGGGAGCAAGGATCTCATCAGTCCGTTTTGTTGTTTATGGTTCTCCAGATCCAGTGTGTGTCGTATTCCCATTCCTGAGGTGTAAGGGGGTTATGACAGGTTCTAAGACCCTCCCGCTGTTGTCAAATGTCCGTGTTGGATTGCTCTATTGCTCCTTTCAGAACTGATGTAACTCGTCTGTTTCTTGTCCCCTCTGATCCCCTCATGAGTTGCGGGTTTAACGGGGCTGGATAACCCAGTTTGATATACGGGGCGATGGTTATTCCCCCAAGACTTTAGAATCTCACTTTCTATAAGTATTTTATGTGCAGTCATTGGGGAGGTCCATGTTGCTCTTGTTTTTTCTCCTGCCATATGATCGGTGTGTTTGATGAAGTCTATTGACTCTAGGTCTGTCGTCCTCATCTCCGTCAGTGAAGGAATATGGGAAAGCAGCCGCAGAATGTTTCCTCAGTTTAAGACATCGTGCCTTCCTTTGGAGATGTATTCCGGAATGAACCAGATGGCATTCGAATCTTCCCTTCCTCCTCTTTGGAGACGTTGATTTGGCCTCTTTTGGTAGGCAGCCAGTCCTCAGTTTCGGAGCTACCCTTTCCCACTAGCTCCGTAGGTCCTGCTTGCGTATGTTGGACCCCCATCTGTCCCATTTTCCTTGCAGTTTTGTTCCCGGGCGGGTGTGGTTGGGCTCCTGAGGTGACCCAATGTTGGCATCAAGTATTTGGAGGTTCACTGAGCTGTTGTTCAGAAGCCGCCTGTCCAGTGCCTTTGCTTCTTCACTATTGTTGGAGTGACTGCGAATGGGGTTGATCAAATTCCCCAGAGTAGTGTTCCTCACTTCAAACATGGGTACGAGTGGAGGCTCCAGATTTCCATGGGGCCTGAGGTCCTGCTTTGTCTCAATTAATTGGGTGCTCTTTGTGGTTTTTACTTCATTTCTATTTTTGGGTCGGTGTACGGAGAAAATTCAGATGGACTTTCCATTTAAATGTGACTGGGGTGAGGTGTCGCCCTCTGCCTCGCAGCCAGGCTCAGCCCCAGTGCTTTCTTGCTTCCCACTTGGAGGATTTTGGATCGTGCTAGAAACGTTGGCAATGCACTTTGTGTTTGTTGCTTTTAACAGTGGGTTATTTTGACCTGATGACTCTTTTGGCTCTGCTGTTGGCCTGAAAATTCATTTAAATCCATCCATATGAAGGGCTGGGTTCCGATTCCTGCCTTTTCGTTTTTGAGCCCGTCTTTGTTTTGCATTCAATTTCATTTCCCCCTTATCTGCCTCCGCAGGTTCCCACGTGTTGATGGGTTGAGCGCTGTTCTCGTTTTTGGCTTTGATTTGTGAATTCTAATTCATTTGAGCAGGGTGATCCATTGGTGTGGGCGCACCCCGGTGGGTCACTATATCATCACCAGTCCCCTTTGGAGTGTGCCCTCCTCTAGTCTGTGGTTGGACTTGATTAGATGCCTTCTTCAGTTGTGAGCAGAGATTGGTCAGCATTGAAGGCAGGGTTGAGAATTTGTCCACAATTGGGCAGCATCCGCAGGAGCGAAACTCAACTGACGGGTGCTCCTGAAGATTTTGTAGTGTAGTGTTTAGCGTTCCCAATTTGCCATCGATAGCTACCACAAAAACTGCCAAGGTGTTCAGAAGGGTTAGTTGCATGTCCATTTTGTTGGTTTGGTATTGCAAAGCCTCTACTAGAAGCTGCACGGTTTTGAGCAGGCTTGCCCAGGCATCTCCACGGTCTAGTTTTTGCTTGTTGTCTTTGAGATTGCCCAGGTCATTCCTGTTGGCTGCTTTTTCTGTGTCAGTTTGATGGGTTCCAATTTTATGTATTTTGCATTTAGACACTTAAGTTGTTCGTGTGACCCTTCAGCTGCCTGGGGGACCTAGATTCTTAAGTTTTCTGGGGACTTACACCTGCATGACTCCTCCTGGTAAGTTGCCAAGAGTGCTTCCCACGATTCCTTTTCTAAAGAGGAGTACTGCTCGGGCTCTTCCCGATCTTCCATCCTACTGGTTTGGGTCGCGAGTCGATTCAGTTGAGAAGGGACAGTCCGGACTTCATGTTCTTAGCTCAGATTTTCCTTTGTGTTTTCCGGTGCTCCCCCTGTGGTCTTCTGTTCCTCTGAACCGGCTGTTGTTGCCAGTGTGTTTCCTGTAGGGTTTCCAAACTCGTGAATGTCTAATGGGTCAGTTGAAATGCAATTACCCCCATCATATTTGTATTGGTCCGCAGGTTTAGACTTTAAGGCCTTAATGGCCGTCTGGGCTTTCTTGCGCTGATACCTTGGTGTTGCTGTGAAGGTTTCCCATATTTCCTCTATCTCTTGCTTTAATTCCCAGTCTTGGGATATCTCTTGAATGACCCCAAAGTGTCGTTCCTTGGGTTTTGCTCCGCGGTCTCCGGTAACTGTAGGACTTGGTAAGCAAGGGCACATTGGCCATGCGAAGCTGGTATGGGGCTGTCAGATCCAGCCTTTTCGTCCATGCCTCCTTCATCTTCTGTCGCTTCAGTCGCCACAGTCGTCACCGTCTTGCCACTGTCCTCTTGGCAAATAGGCGGGAGCGTGGTAGGAAGACCTGTGGCTGTGGTAGGGCACGAGAGCAGGGTATCGCCTGCATGTTTTAGAAAACAGACTTTTCTATCAATTTTGGGCTGGAATAGGCGCGGTTTGCCTGTTAACCCCCTTGCATAGTGTTTCTTGGTTCAGGGGTTAATGCAATTATATTGTCCACTTCCTGTGCCATAGGTTTAGTTTTTGCCTGAGGCTCGCCCTCAAGCTCGGCAGGTGTTTTTGGCTTCCTTTTTGGCTTACTCACACTGCTTGCGCTGTTTGTGCCACTGGCAGTTTTGGTTGCCCCACGTGTCCGCCCCGACCTCATGGTTAATGGTACTGGTAGGTCCTGAAGTGTCCTTGGAGGTCTTTATTTGAGGGGCGCTTTGGAAGAATTCCAGCTGATACGTAAAGGATTGAACTAGAATAAACTGCCAATCTGTGAGGCAGAAAAGTAAAGTGAAGGTATTATTTGGCCCCCGCAGTGAGCCCGATAGACCGATTGTCCAACTTGATTATCAGGTGCGGTTTTCAGGCTCCAAACAGTTTGCCTTGGTTGGTTGGTTAATTGATTAGACAGGAAGACAGCCGAGTGAATTTAGGCAAACAAGGGCTGGACCCCCCCCCCCTGGGCTGACTGTGGCTCCTTGGCCCCTCTTTGACCCCTGCTTAGCCCCTACTTGGGTTCTTGGGTCATCCCGTTGCCTCCGGGCTCCAGTTGTAACTTCCTGTGGGCACCTCTTTGCCTCTAAGCAAACCTAAGCCACCCTGACTCTGATTCTGATCCGCTGGCCGCTGCCGTTAGCCCGAGATTACAACCCTGCTAGACAACCCGCGAACCTTCCTTCTTCCCAACGCTCTGAGTGCACAGCTCCAGCTCCGGCAAAACCAGGAACGGACCCTCAACGATGGTTGACTGTGCAGACGCCCAAGCAGGAGAGACTAAGCCCAGGCACGTTCTCCCACACTGTTTGCCTTTCCTGGAATTGCAGTAATTGAGTTCATACAGCGCCTTCTACCAAGGCGTTGAAGCGTTTTACGGCTCTACAGAAGCTCATAGTTACGTGTTGTCTGCCAGATTGCCCGCAGACCCCGCAAGACCCCCACCGGCCCGCAAACCTGTGAGCCCGGTAAGCACAAGGGTTGTGGCTTGAGGCTCAAGGCTTGTGTGGGGCGGGAGCAGAAGCAGGAGCTGCAGGGGCACTACCGCTCACGGGTTGCGGGTTTACGGGCTTCGGGTTCACAACAGCCTCGATGGTTTTGGCTGCAGTCTCGGCAGTCACAGCGTCTCCCCCGGGACCACGGCACTGAAGGTTCCAACAGCGGTTCCAAACAACGACGGTGAGTGACAGCAAGTAGCGGCGGGACTCCTTCCTTCTTCCCAATGCACAGCACAGCTCCGGCTCTGCCCCACACAGCTCCTCCAAAGCAAATTTTAGTAGAGTCTCGCAGAAATGGGAAAAATGCTGTATGACCTAGGCCAGAGGGTATACTTCTGGAAGGCAATGCAAGAAGAGCATATTCTAAAGTTGAAGAAGTGCAGTTCACCTGAAGAAGTGCAGTTCATTTACAGACTGATGGATGCTTTGCTGTCACACTACAATTCAGTAATAACCTTCACAACCAGTGGTCTTGACATTACCACAACTTTAGAGATAAATGTTCAAGCATTGTTTCGGTCACAATTATTGGTGTACAATTAGCACCAGCTTCTTGCTTGTGGCCTGGCATGGAAAGCAATACTTTTCTCTCAATGCAAGAGAGAGTTAAGTGCACATACAACCACTTTCCACAAATTTCACTAGATTTTTTTCAGCTTCCCACATATTCTCTGTAGAAAATATGTTCCGCCCATTTACTCCTCTATTATTTTTTATCTAACTACCCGTTTTTTTTACTTTTGCTGTGAATCTCACTACCCGAGTCTTATTCATGGTAAATTCACGATAATTAGACTGAATGTGTTAACGACCGTGTTTACCTTTGAAGATAATGCCACTTCTTCTCAGCTTTTGTAAGGGGTAATGGTCTAATACTTGCGAGCACATGTATATGTGGCTGCGCAAGTGAGACTACCGTTGTGCACAGCTAAGTACCTGCACATAGTAAGCTATTCATAGAAGGGACTTTGCAATGATTAGTGCTCACGTGGGTAGGCCTTATAACAGAAGTGGGCATTCCAATGTAGGTCTGTAGCGCTTACTGGAAAATCTATGGTGTTTTCAAATGTCTTCCACATTTAGGGGAAAACTTTAGAAAAGTACAGTTTCACTCCTATGCCTAGCGGGTCAAGCAACAAAATCGGCATCTGATAATTAGCGGGTCACACTGACTTGGTTTGGGACAGCTCGGGCACACTGGAACAAAGAAGAGAGCCTAGACCTTTGAAGCCCCCCTGCCCTACTCCCTGGACATGATGGTCTCTCCAGGGCCCTCTTTTACCCCCTGAGAACCAGCTGAGGAAAAGGACCTGGAATCTGCTTCCAGCAAGTGACCTTAAATAACCCAACAGGCTCTTAGGCCTGTGGAGTGCATCAAGGAGAGTGCTCTGATGGCTAGTTGCAAAGGATCTGAGCAAGATGCCCTCATCAGCAGGATAGGAGAACCAGGAGTTGGGCAGAGGGCAAGGTTAGAGCATGGAACCAGAAAATGTATCTCCACACCAAATATACCCCTTTAGAGCACAGGAGGGAGGCCTGATGTAAATGCTCCTGGAAACTAGGCCTGGGCATCCGGAGCAACACAAGCCAAAGATGAAGAAAATCGTCGCAAAGGGGATTGAAATTTGCTGCTTTGAGATTTTGGCTTCTTATAAAAAAAGAGAAAAAAAAAATTGGTGAATCGCACTCGGCCTCCAGATCCTAAAATACCCCCAGTATTGTCCAGGGCATGTGGGTCGGTGCAGCAATTCGGTTATATTTTGTCATGCTATCATTTTCCCAGGGAGGGGGTGTGCGTGCTGAAGGAAAACAAAGTCCTGCCGCAAGCGCCACCACAATCCAATGCCCCTGGAAGCAATGTGATATGCCTCACCCACCCTGTGTCTGGAGGGAGGTGGCAGAGGGTGCACCACAACCTGCATCAGAAGAGTGGCTGGCTTCCGCACATGCTGCTGCAATTGAGCAAGGATCTAGGGGGGCAAGGAGTACCCCATGATGTCTTGCATAAGCTAATGTGAATTTTCCTTTCCTTGTGGTGGACCCATACTGAGTAGGGGCACCACCAAGTTGTTAAGTGTGTTTGGAGGTTGCAAAGAGCACAGCATAACCCACTCGCCCCTGGAATGTATTACCAAAACTGACCCAAGGTCTCCTGGGGTCTAGAAATTATGACGCTGGGAAACATTTCATTCTATTTTAAGCTATGCCAGAGCTGGAGCCTTTGCTTTTGGTCTCTGGAGTGCCGGAAACCTAAATGGTTGGAACTATGGCTGCATTATGTGGCCCATAGATCGGGAAGAAAGACTCAAAACGCACATTGTTTTCAATTCAAATGCTTCATTGACAACATGGATATTGAACAATGAACATTTACCATTCTAAAGAATGCTTACAACTGGTAGTATTGTTTCTATTGATTTAATTGGTAATGTCATATTGCAACTTGGCATGTGATGGATTTGATTTATTATGCGTTGACACCCTAATAAAGCGAGGAGGCCCGTTTCACTTTAAATGACACCACCTTATATCGTAATGGTGTATCTGGGAAAGGTGGTGGGTATTGTGATTACAGGTACAAGGATCCACTAGTACTGTAAGGTGGATGTATATATGTGTTATTTAATGGATAGTATTAGGGGGTGGGGGTGTCAATCCATTATTGAGTGATGATGTGTGTCAGCGAATTCAGTTTGCTAGCCCACACCCCCTCTGCTAAGTAGGCCTTGACCTGCTCAATCAAGGTTTTTTAAAGCGTGTTACTCACCTGTGAGGGTCTCAAGTCGCTGGAGGGAGGGTGCAGCTCCGGATCAGCTGAAGAGCCAGGTCTTGAGGCTCTTCTTGTAGGTGTGCAGGGTAGGAGAGCGTCTGATGTTGAATGGGAGCTCGTTCCAGGCCTTAGCCGTGACGTGGGAGAAGGCTCTTCCCCCTGCTCTGGTTCTGCGGATGCGTGGGGTCTTTGCTAGGGCGAGGTCAGGAGGTTTCTTTTGGGTACATGGAAAGATACTCTTTCGTTGAGGTATTTGGGTCAGATGTTGTGGAGGGATTTGTAGGCGTGGGTGAGTAGCTTGAAAGTTACTCTCTTCGACGGGGAGCCAGTGGAGGTCTCTCAGGTGCTGGGTCATGTGCTCATGTCGTGGAGTTCCGAGGAGGAGTCAGGCCGCGGTGTTCTGGATGGTCTGGAGTTTGTGAAGAAGGGATTTGTTGATTCCGGCATAGAGGGCATTACCGTTGTCCAGTCTGCTGGTTATGAGTGCGTGACGGTCTTTATGGCTTCGGGGGGAATCCACTTGAATGTCTTGGAGGGAGTTGAAGCAAGTGGAGGCAACAGCGTTGATCTGGCAGGTCATGGTGAGGGAGGAGTCTCGGATGATGCCGAGGTTCCGGACGTGGTCCATCGGGGTGGGTGGATTTCCGAGGGCAGAGGGCCACCAGGTGTTGTCCCAAGCAGAGTGGGAGGGTCCAAGGACGAGTCTTCTCAGAGTTGAGCTGCGACGTCCTTCGTTACTTCCTGGAAGGGGAGCCTGATGTCTTCAGGGTTGTTCGTGAGGTAGAGGATGAGCTGGATGTTGTCGGCGTAGGATACTATACTGAGTCCATGTTATCCGACGATGGCGGCGAGGAGGGCCATGTAGATGTTGGAAGAGCGTGGGGCTGAGCGATGATCCTTGGGGTACTCGGCAGTTGATCTCTGTAGGTTCGGAGAGGAAGGGTGGGAGTCTAAATCCTTTGGGTTATGCCAGCTAGAAATGAGTGGATCCAGTCGAAGGCGGCACAACGTATGCCGGCGTCTTGCTCTCCATGCCACTGGAATCAAGCTATCCTGGCTAAAGAGGGGTGAAAACCTGAAACCGGTCCTAGGATGCTTGCTTCCAGTCCAGGGAGAACCTGGCTTGGCAGTTCGGGCTGGACTGTTCCCATGAGGTACAGGGTCAAGACTGATTTGCATATGGCTGGGTTCAAACTGGAACGGCATGGTGAGCAAAAAAACGATGGATTTAGGCCCAGATCTCTGTACTGGGGTGAATGCATGACATTGTTCTGCATTCTGTCCATCAACTGTTGTTTTTGCAGGCGTCTTGGAGTCTGGCTGTAACGGTGTCGAAGGCTGCGGAGAGGTCTAGCAGGATGAGGATCACGGTATGGCCCTGGTCGAGTAGCATGCGGATGTAGTCGGTGGCGAGGAGGGCGGTCTTGGTGCTGTGGTTGCTGCGGAATCCGGACTGGGAGGTGTCGAGGATGGCGTTCTCTTCGATGAAGGCGGTCAGCTGGACATTGACGAATCTCTCGGTGACTTTGGCTGCGAAGAGAAGGAGTGAGATGGGCCGGTTGTTTTTCAGGTCTGTCAGGTCAGCCGAGGGCTTCTTGAGAAGCGGCTTAACCTCCGCCCGCTTTCAGTTGTTGGGGAAAACGCCGGATTCAAAGGAGGCATTGATGGTGCGGCATAGTTCGGGTGCTTTGACGGCGGCGGCTCTGTGGAAGATGTGCGGCGGGCAGGGGTCCGTGGGGGATCCCGAGTGTGTGCTCTTCATGGTCGTGGTGGTATCTTCGGTGGTGACCGGAGTCCAGGTGGTGATGGTGGGATGGCTGTTATTGCTGGGGGTGGTGCGGGTGTCTGGAGTCTGTTCGCTGAAGTTGACGTAGAGGGCCTCGATTTTCAGGTGGAAGTAGGAACCGAGCTTCTTGCAGAGGTCCTGGGACGGCGTGACATCTGTGGCTTCGCTAGGAGGTCTGGTGACCTGCTGGATGATGTTGAAGAGTTCCTTTGCGTTACTGGCGTTGGTGTGGATTTTGTGCTGGATGAAGGTCTTCTTGGTAGCTCTTATGCATTGGTGGTATTCAGTCATGGCGTTCTTGTAGGTGTTCTGGTCTCCGGTGGTTTTGCCGTTTCTCCAACTAATTTCGAGACGTCTGCAGGTGCGTCTTGCTTCTTGGAGGTCAGTGGTGAACCAGGTGGCCTTCAGGGGGTGTTGTCCGACAGGGTGGCAGAGGGGTGCGAGCTGGTCTAAGCAGCTGGTGATCCAGCGATGTAGTTCGCTGGCTGCGGAGTTGGCATCGGTCGTGGCGGTGGGGAGGTTGTGGATGAGGGTGGAGTTGAGGAGCTCTTCTGTAACCTTGTACCAGTTCCTACGCGGCGGGCACGGTGCACGCTAGTGTGCGGTGGTGGTGTTAAAGGAGAAGTTTACGCAGTGATGGTCTGTCCAGAGGGGGTGCGAGATGTGGCTGAAGTGAATGTTGGCCCCTCCTGCGAAGATGGGGTTGAGGATGTCTCCCGCGTTGTGGGTAGGTGTGGTGACAAGCTGCTTCAGTCAGAGGTTGGCAAGGTTGTCCAGGAGGGCAGTGGAGTCGGGGTCGCTGCGGTTGTCGACGTGGAAGTTCAGGTTTCCGATGAGTACGTAGTCCTTGGAGGCAATGGCATGGGGTGCGATGAGGTTCCTGATGTTGGTGGCAAAAGGGGCTCGGGCCTTGGGGGTCTGTAGGAAAGGGTGCCGCGCTGCGTGGTTCTAGGACTGGTCTGGATCTGGAAGTGGAGGTGCTCGGTGTTAGAGACTGGGTCATTCGTGCTGGAGGTGGAGAGTTGGAGGGAGCTCTTGTGTGCGATGGCAAGTCCTTCTCCTGGGTGGTGGGGGCGGTCCTTCCTCTGGATCTTGTATCTGTCGGGAAAGGAGGTGGCGATGTCGGGGCGGAGGAGGTGTTAGTCCAGGTTTCAGTGAAGAAGGTGACATCTGGCGAGAGGCTGTCGAGGAGGTCCAAGATCTTTACCGCGTGTCTGTGCAGGGAGCGCACGTTGAGGAGGATGCACTTCAGGGCTTTGGTGGTGCGGGGGTACGGCGTGAGAGCGGCGGTCGCGGGGGTGCTGTCACTGGTGACAGATTGTCTGCAGGAGAATTGGCCATGGGTGGTGGTCGGCATTAACCGTTGGCAGTTGTAGTTTCTTCCGGGTTTGGGTGCGAGGAGGGCTGCTGCGTTGCATCGGTGGAAGGTCGGAGATCCAGGGTCCCTGGCACTGGTAACAGTCGGGCTTGCCTCTGGTGGCAGCCATTAAGGAGGGGAGAAAGTCGCAGCTGGGAGGCGCCGCAGGGACAGCAACGGCGGGACAGGGATGGGAAGTGAAAAGATGAACAAGCAGAAAAGATGGGACAAAAAAACAGAAGAAGAACAGGCAAAGTACGGTACAGAGAAGAAAAACTGGCACAATACACCAACAGAAAGGGTAGAGAAAACGGGCACAATGCAGCAATAGAAAACACAAGACAGACTTGAGCAGAGAAAACGGGCGCAATACAGGGCCTTGACCCCTGTCAGGAGAGAGCGTGGCACCGCAGGGCAGCGGCACTTAACAGCAGAGCTGCAGGGGAGAGAGCAGGTCCTGACCAGGAGGTCAGAGGTCTTGCTCGGGCTCTCTCTCAGAGGCCGCCATTAAGTAGGGGAGGAGAGAGTGAGTCGCAGCTGGGAGATCGGCGAGGGGAGGGGCCGCGGGGGCAGCAGGAAGGGGATGGGAAGGGAAAAGATGAACAAGCAGAAAAAACGGGGCAAAAACAGAAGAACAGGCACAGTACGGTAGAAAAGAAAAACGGGCACAATACAGCAATAGAAAGAGTAGAGAAAAAACAGGCGCAATAAAGGGTCCTGGCCCCCGTTAGGACAGAGCGAGGCGTCGGAGGGCAGCGGCACACCTACTGCATATGAAAGACTCACGTTCTAACACAAGTACCTAGATTTTTTATATTACAAAAGGACCCCCCAATGTATTAGATCTATGAATGCCAAAATACACTAACTATTAGTGCGTGACTATTATAGATTTTTCGTGATAATGGCCTATTTATGGAAGGTAAACTTGCAAGGTAAACTTCTCTTTTCATACCTGGGTTAACAATGCAGCATTTATCTGGGTGATATTTTTAGCAATTCTTTAAAATATGCATTAAGTGTGCTTTGACTTGACTCCACTCAGAAGAGTATTAATCTCTTACTCTCTTGCTATCTGCTAGTTATATATCATTATGACCTGCAGGGAATACTTCTATTATAACGTATAAGGGATTATTTCACATCTGAAAAATAAACTCAACTATGTTTGTCACATTCAGATCTTATTTACCTATTTGCATTCTACACAGAGAGCAATTTTCTGGCTACCTTTCTTCAGTATTTGCAAAGCTGGCAGGACAGGCTTTAATGTGATAAACGACATTTGTGCTTATAATGCATGCAAACAGCATTTGTGAATGCACATGTTTGGATTTGTTGGTACATTAAAGCAAACTTATTGGCATTGCCAAAGCTTGTTTTAACAGTTAGCAAACTATCCCCTATGCTCGAAGTCCTCTATAACCACTGCACAGACCCATCTTGTCCAGAAACAAGAACTTCCTTTCCCACCAGTGCGCGCATGGATATCGACTGTGGTCGAATTAAATATCCGCAATAAATCAAGTTTGTACACAAGTAAATTAGGTGTTCCTTCCTCATTTATTCCTTAAATAGCTAGGATTTAGTATGATAAACATAGACCCGCACACGTTCTATTCTAATATGAGCACATTGCCCAATATCAGATAGTTAAAAAGAGGGGTGTGCTTTTGGCTGAGGGAGAAGAACAAGTGTTTCACCCATTTCATTAAATGTGGCACATAATCTGCTCCATTACAGACAAGTCAACACCTCATGGGAAAAATTTGTGTCTTTTGTTATTTAGACCAAAACTTCACAAGCCAACTAAACACTTCAGATAGTGGAGGACCACAGCAGCATTCCGTTTCGTTGCTGTGTGGAGGAAATTAGTTCGAAAATAAAAATTCGATTTGCACACCATGTTAAAATTGTAATTTAGAAAGGGTTTTAAAGTGCTGCAAAAAATGTTATCACATATAAAATGACACGTAGACAAAATGTGTCCATTTCATAATGTGAAAGAATCCTTCTAATGTATAATTAATAAATCCAAAATATTTCATTAATAAATAGGAGATAGAACAATACGTATAAAACATTTTTGTACAAAGCCATCATTCTTAAATGTGCACTTCGTTAGGCCTCAAAGCCTCTCTCTCTCGAATCTTGCTCACAACTTAATTGACATTTGTTTAGAATATTTTGCTGAGCACCAGTAACTTGCTTAAGAATATGCTAACTTCAACCTCGTGTTCCATTTAGTTTCCTTACCCCAATAAGGAATCTACCTTAATACAATAAGAATTGCTGTGACGGTTACAATAAATAAATAATGATTAGGCGTTTTATTTGTGCTCCATCAGAAAATTATTGCTAATTTGCCTCCTCATCTCTGACAAGCCTTTGGTTTCACACAAACTTATACCGTGTCTTTTAGCTTAGGTAAGAAGGATCTCATGAGAACTTTTCTCCATGTAACAAAGTAATGAAACAACGTTTAACACTATATCAACGTGAATGTTTACTGTGGGAATTGGGAGAAGAGACATCAGAAGTTGACGACCCCATCAGATGATCAGTTTCCATTGGATCAGAAGAGTGGACGCTTAATATGTTTGATACATTATTGTATGATTTTATATTATTGAGAATTCCACGCTAGTTAGAGGAAGATTCCACAGAGTTCCTGATATGAGACTGAGTGACCGAGATCCATCACCCCTGCCTTGCAACTCTTCTCCTAGAGAGTTGGTTGACCATTTGCTCTGTTGCCAACAGCTACTGCTACAGGTGAATTATTTCCTTTTCTCCAAAGACCATTTCCCTGATTATTACCACTGTAGACATCATTCTATTATTGATCATTGCTACTGCAGCTGTATGGAACTTGGCTGAGTTTTCAGAAAAAGTCTTTATGGGAAGGTCTTCTTATATTCTCACTCTTGCTCTTTTCCAAAAGGCCTCTTTCTGGGTTCTATTTCGAGTAGGTTAGGTACCCTAGCTAGCTTACTAACACTTTACTTAACTGAACACAGTGTATTGATTTATGCAGTCACCAATCAATCTTTTACTGATATTTGTGTAAACCAACTAATCTGATTGAAGATGACAAAACAATACTAATCCTTTAAGATAAATAAAGGTGTTGAAAACTTCCCCAACCTCTCATCATTGAATGAACATTTAAAATTCTAACAGTCGATTATATATGCCTAGCTTATGTTTTTGTTCCAGCTCTAATTCACCAGCGGTGGCAATGGTCCATTGACCTTTCAAGAGCCATCAGGATTTCCCAAGGACGAAGTGTGTAAATTGGGTGTTTAATCCTAAAATCATACTTGGCTAATCCTTAGGCTTCACAGTTTCTGATAGAGTTATGGTTCACACTCTGAATAGAGCTTTTAAAAATTGGAACACAAGCTATTTTAAAATAATCTTTGATTCCAGTTTCCAGTGTCTAGATTAGGGTGGCCAACCGTCCGTACATTTCACGGCCCGTCCGTAATTTGGACCTCATGTCCGTTGTCCGTGAGGGTCCCTTTTACGGACGCGTTTGTCCGTATTTATGGCCATTGCAGGGAGCAGCACTGCTCCCTGCGAGAAGCCTCAGCCCCCTGATGGGACCGCCTCACACTCCTCCTCGAGCACAAGAGCAGCCACACTCGCTCATTGTCATTCTGTCTGCGGCTGATTGCCACTACAGAATGACAATGGGACAGTTTGAGCCGTTATACCCTGCTCTCTGTTTAGCTGTCCTTTTGCCCCCATTGGTCTGCCATGGCCTTCTTCCTGTGAGTGTCATGATTACGCTTATTATGCACATGCTGTCAAGATTTCCATGGAGCAATCCGTTTAATGCCCAGTGTTTCACACAAGGAGACTCTGGCTTGCCAGGGCGGCTGAGGCAGCGCTGATCAAATGATTTGACAAACCCATTCTGCCCCACAATTGGTGCCTGATGCAGATTCTCCTGGTCATCCACCTCCAGATTTGCCTCCAACAAGCCTCCTCGATCTCAAATCGGCAGTCCTTTCTTTTAAAGATTATGCGCTCATGTATTTACCTTTAAGAACTTTATAATCAACTCAAACCACCTTAAGCCAGACATGATCTGTGGCCTGACTGTTATTTTCTAAGAGATATTAATTCATACTTTCCTGACCCTCCAAACTGTTCTGCACTTTCGGTCTGTAAACAGGTGACCACGTGCTCACCGGTTTTAATACACAGATGCTTTAGAATGATTCTATCAATGGCTCGTAGTTAATAAACGCTGATGAAGGATGCTTCCTAACTTTCTTGAAGTTCATTGGCATAAAGGCCAATCGGAAGATTTGGGGAGAAGCTGGTGCTTCTGCGGGACGCTGTGGTTGGTAAACATCTTTGTTGGACTTGGCTGTGATTTGTGCGTTAAATAATGCATTAGTTTTAGGTCTGGCTCAACTCATGCTTTCGCAAAAGTTTATAATAAACATGAATTTATACATAGTGAGTGAATCCACATTGGCTCTCTTCACAGCAAGTGACAAATCACATGTGCACAACAGCCCAAAAAGGGGTGCCCTTCAGTGACTGGGCTTTGTGCCTGGGCTGCTGTGCAACACCTTTATTTTGATTTTTAATACCGTTGCTATTTTTTCCACATTGCTTATGCTTGAAGAAATAAATAACATTAGAAAATTGGAATGTGGAGCATAGTGAAAGGGAGGCTGGAGAGCTGGAAGAAAGGATGGATGGATGCATGAGTGAAAAGTTGAATGGGTGGACGGCTGAGTGACTGGGTGGATGGATGGATGGATGGATGGATGGATGGATGGATGAGCAAGTGGAAGTATGGCTGGATGGGTGAAAGGGTAAATGGTTGGATGGATCAGTGAATGGATGGACGAGTGGATGCATGAGCGAGTGAAAGGGAGGGTAGATGGACAAAAGGATGGATAGATGAGTGAAAGGGTGGATGTATGAGAGAAAGGATGGAGTGATAGGGTCAATGGATTGATTTAGGAGTGGATGAGTGGGTGGATAGGTGAAGGGAGGATGGAAGGATGACTGGCTAAGTGAAAGGGGAATGGAGAGAGAAAGGGAGGGTAGATGGATGGATGAGTTAAAGCATGGATGAATGATTGGCAGAATGGATGGGCGAATGGGTGTCTGGATGAGTGAAAAGAAGAATGTAAAGATGTATGAGTGAAAGAATGCATACATGAGCGAAAGGGAGGGTGGAGAGCTGGAAGAAAGGATGGATGGATGGATGGATGAGTGGAAAGTTGAATGGGTGAACGGAAGAGTTACTGGGTGATGCATGAGTAAGTGAAAGGATGGGTGAAAGGGTAAATGGTTGGATGGGTGAGTGAGTGGATGGAAGGGTGGGTGGGAGGAAAAGTGGATGAATGAGTAAAAGGGTGGATGGAGGAATGGATGAGTGAAATGATGGATGGAAGGATAGATGATGGATAGGTTTAGAAATGGTTGAATAGGTTTCGATATGGATGGGCACACAGATGGAACGACAGAATGAATGGTGAAAGACTGAATGATGGATGAAAGAATAAATAGATGACAGAATGTAAATTTGAAATGGTGGATATCAGGAGTTTGATGGAAGGATGGATTGCTAGATCCTTGGACAAGGGAGTTCTTCTGGGGAGGGTTATGATTACTTACTTTGCTTTCTTGGAGCCATAAGAGCTTTAGTTCAAAGTGGGAGGTATTTATATTTTATGGCTACTCCCTTGCCTATGTGTTACTATTCTGTATTTGCCGTGTGCTTATGTGTAGGATCTATATACATCATGCATATGACATTTTGAGTGACATCCAACTGCTACTTGAATATTACACTAGTAATTGAGAATGTTTGCATGTTTTGTCTTAGGTGTAAGGTTTTAGGGAGAGCCTCATAGTGCCATGAGCTGTGCTTGAGATGTATATTGTGTTTGTAGCAGAAGGCAAGGCGTCAAAAATAAACAATGTAATAGTGTATCGACAGTGCCTTCTTTAAGAAAACTGCAGGGAAAATCACCTTTGTGACTTTGTCAGCTACTGCAACTCTCTGCAAAGCCCCCATAATGCAAGACAATTTCCATATTTAATTTCCACTAGCTGAAACACCCATAATGCATTCCCTGTAGTGGGTTCATCACAGCAATCCTCCCTTTAGTTCGCCTATGCGTGCCGCTTTACATCTCACAATGGCACTCAGATATGAGATGCTAATAACAAAGACTATCCGAGCATATTTTCCTGACCACTTCTCTCACCAAACATGCCTACTCAGGACCAGGAGTTGTAAACAAAATATCGGACTGGACAACCCAGTGCAGTAACCATATAAATAGATTATCATATGAAATACAACCAAAAACCTGCACAGTTGCTCAAAGCTGCGCGCATACCGAAAAAAACATGAAGTGCACGATTGTCTCAACCTAACATAAACTTATTTTGACTTGTACTTAAGTGGTTGTTCATTTACTTTCTTTTATACTATTGCGCAACTTCCTCTGATGTGTCTGTAAAACGTACCTTTTGTCCCGAAGATTTGTCCTGAATTTGACCTTATGTCCTGATTTTTTGTCCTGAATTTTGACACTTACCGTCCTGAATTTGCACCCATTCCAGTTGGTCACCCTAGTCTAGACCCAGACGGAGTGGAAAAGCAGTTGCGATTTGGCAGTTGCGGTTTTCAAGGCATGCAAACCCAATAAGGTGAAAATGATGCAGTTGTAAGTGTAGTGGTTGTGTCTTTCTCCTTTCAGGTGGTTTGAGTGATTAATAAGAAACATTGAAGAGGAGACGTTAATTTCAGGCTCATTGAAGTAGAAAGATTCCGGGATAATAACAAATATTCAAACTCGCTTGCAGGAAAAGTTGATGCGGAATGTGAGGTACCAACACTTCCATCGGTAACAGTAGGGATAAGCTGTTGTGTTTGATTAATCTCGGTTAATATTAGTGGAACCTAATTGCACAAACGGGTGAAGCTGCAGTCATTTGTGTGAATTTTTGCTGGTCGAGAAGTCACTTGCATGTGCAGATTGTTCTTGAGTGATTGCTCTTCTTAAGGAATATTAAGTATCACAAACAAGAAGTTATTTAAGAGGTTAATTGAAAGAGTCTGCGTAAGATAAGAAAATTGATGAGGGGGAGCTGCTGCAAGGAGTGTGTCGGACATCTTAGTGGTTTGTGTTGTAATAGACTAGACTGGACATTGTCGATTTGAGTTCTGTCTTTGGATTTGGTAAAGAATCACATGAAATTAAAGCGGTCATTTAATTGGTGAACAAAAAATTTGACACATAGCGAACAATCAAAACATTTGCTTTTACAGGACAAATTATAAAATTAAACTGTCATTATAAAATGTTTAAAGAATTTTAAGAAATTTGTGAGCGGAGATTTTGCTATTCCTGTCCAAAAATGTAAGGCAGCACCTCCCGAGTGTACTCTGAGGATATATTCAACTCATATCGAAGACTAAAACAAAGATCTACGGAAAATGAGGGTGCTTTATGTTTTCCGAGATATGGGACATTTAATACCAGAGCCCTAGTTCATTTGAAGGGAAAATTGTACGATATGAAGCCACCACCTGGGCCTATGCACTTTGAGACATTTAAAGCTTGGGAAAGGTTGCGAGGGAAAAGAGAAGGAAAAATATCACAGTAGGAAAGGAAGATTAATGCAAAAATTAGGAAATGCACTATTAGATGAAGAACAGGATGATGGAGAAAAGGTATTATTGAAGGAACCAGATTATATCCAGTTCTTATATCAGAAAATATGAAGATGGATAAGGACAAGGTTAAGCGAGAAGGGGATGAGTCCGATACTCATTCGGGAGATGAAATATTAGAACAGATGAGGTCTTCCTGACCACCACTCAAAAAATATACTGACCCAGGAGAGATAAGTTCTAGTACAAGTCAGACAATATTAACAGCTCCAGTGGAATCAGCTCAACTTCCAGTCGAATGACCCTTACAGATCTTACACATTGCCCCACCAGTTGTGAGAAGACTAACAGCTGTGGTTCCCTTTGATACTGATCCAGTTGTACCAGGAATGGTTCCTACTACACCACCCCAAATTGAGAGGAGATCAGAGGTCTTAATGACACCAGTTGTTGGAAATGTACCAAAAACCTAAAACAGACAGCTAGTTCTTTGGAGACCCCACAAAATGTGCAGGCTCTAGTAGATGGAGGAGGAACCCTAGTCTTTACGACTCTTTTGGCTCCAAATGATTTAATTGGCAATGAGAATGGAGGTTTACCAGCATTACTGGAAGGGATTACTAAAGAAAGAAGGGCAGAAGTTACAGAGCCTCAAAAATATGTAGATACAAGAAAGACTAACCATTTGATAGTCCCAGATTAAAAATCGATCTAGAATAGCTCATCAAGGGTTGACTGAAAATAAGAACCAGCAACATACCTCTATGGAGGGATGAGTTGGATAATCAGGCAATATAAAACATGTGAATTACAGAAATGTGTTTATTACTGAACTAGTCAAAAATGCATACGCAAATGGAAGGATGTGGAAAAGTTGTAAAGTAGATGGGTAAAGAAGCACAAAAATATAAAAAGGGACACAGAGAAAGCAGGACGAGTTGGATGAGACAGTTGCATATGCATTGAGGGAAGTAGTTGGAGGCACCTGTGTACATGTCCCCTTTTACAGAAGTGATTTGACAGCATTTATGAACAATTTTCCAAAATTGAGAGAAAAGCATGTTCAGTGGTATTCACTAGTGGAAAGGTTTGTAATGATTTTGAAGGTGTTGTGGAGAGATTTGGATGCGTTTGACATTGTGGTTCCAGTTGATTTATGATCACAATGTAATGTAGCAGTGCAGTGGCCCAAAGCAGAAATCTAGAGGGAGCGAGGAACCAGTGCACCATTGTCCGTGGTGATGGAAAAATATAAAGCAGCAATTACCTTTTTGAAAGGAAAAATTCCTCCCAGAGACACGGATTGGTTAAAGATTAAGAGAACACCACAAGAGCCAAAGGAGACAGTTCATGTGTATTACTAAAGGTTGTTCCAGGAGTTTAAACAGCACAGTGGATATGAATATCTTAGAGAAAAGGATATGGGAATTTTTGTGTCTCAGTTTGTCCTACGATTGAAACATGAAATTAGTGCTCACATTCCACAAAGTGTTATCTGCCCTGCTGCCAAAAACACTAGATTAAATCTTGCTTTATGCAAAATATGGCAGTGATGAACTGGACATGAAGCAGAAGAAAACAAAGGAGAAATTAATGTTGGCTCAGACAGGATTAGCCAAGAAAGGTTTTCAGAACCCTTAATTCGCAGGAAGTCAGGGAATTATGCGAGGAGTGGATTGTCCACAGGCTGGCTTTACAGAAAATCAGAATGGGATGCTAATGCCCCAGAGTAGTGGAAGAGGTGTTCCCGCAGGTGGTGGATCTGGAACAGATATAGCTTCCATGAAAAAGGTTATCACTTGTTACGACAAAATGTCAGTTTAATCCTGAAAATGCTGGCGGGTAAATGTAAAAGGTAAGACTCCCATGCAAAATCAAGCCCAAATGGTGCCCATCGCTCCGACCCAAATAGGGAATCCCACAGTTACTTTAAATCAGATGCCAAAGCTTAATGCAAATCAATTTCAGAATGCACTGCCACAATTCCAAAATCAGAACAAAGACGTTTTGGATCAATATCTATTATTCGCCACTGAAGAGTTCACCTCTCATAATTCCCAATGACAGTGCCCGTGAGAGGAGGAAGATTGCATACTAGGTGCACTCTTAGAGGAAGATCAAAGTGGCCCCTATGTAGGTCCTAATGTTCTTGGTCACAACGGGTCATTCCAGATTGACACAGAAGCTACCCGATTAACAGTTAGAACCTTGGACGTTCCAGATCTGTCTCCCTCGGAGAAAACAATCCAAGTGGTTGGGGTTACAAATAAACAGATGCTAAATCCCATTTCAAAAGAAGTCGCAGTAAAAATATTATCTTTTGAAGAAAAGCACCAATTTGTGATTCTAGCCCAATAAATATATAAGGAAGCGATTTGTTGTGCAAGTTAAATTCCACAAAATACTGCACAGCGGACAGTGTGGCATTCCAAGCTCATGATGAGCATATCGACTTTAAAACGATCAGATAAAATGCTGAATTAGGGATGTTTTCTCTATTGACAATTCATGAATTGCCAAAGATCTCAGAACTACTACAAACACTGAGGTCTGGGATTTTTGAGGGAAAGACATTGGGCTTATAAAAACGGTGTAGAACCAGTTTGAGTCATTTGAAGCCAAATGCTATTTCCCCTAGAACACCATCCTATCATGTGTGCCTAAGAATAATCGCAGGAATGCAACCAGTGATTGAACATATGCATCAGAAAGGCATACTAAGAGAGATAATTAGAAGCCTATGTAATTCACCCATAATGGGTTTGGAAAAAAAGTACCGGATCGTTCAGGACCAAGGGCGGATCAATGGGGTAGTGGTGCCTTTGTCCCATAGTGCCAAATCCCGCTACAGTACTTTTTCAACTTCCTTGTACTATAGAATGGTTTATAGATATTGATTTGTGCCAGACTTTCTTTTTAGTGACCGTGCACGAAGATTGCCAGCATTTCTTCTCCTTGGTCTTCCGGCAAAAGACTGTCACGTTCCTTAAGGGTATACAGAGAGTTCTTCTATATTCAATCAAATCTTAAAGACAAATCTTGAGTCCCTGCAGATGCCCTGTGAGTCTACCCCTGTACAGTATATTGATGAACAATTGGTAGCCTCTGATTCACGTGATGCCTGTAAATATGACACCATTGCATTATTGAATCATCTGGCAGAAAATGGACACAAAGTGTCTCCAGTTAACCTACTGTACTGGCAAAAAGAAGTTAAATATCTGGGACAAATTATTATAAAAGGAGTCAGGAAGGTGTCATCATAGATTTGAAGCCATCTTGCAGATGAATCCACCACGAACACAAAGAGAAATCAGGATGTTTCTAGGAATGGTCGGCTACTGTAGACAGTGGATACTAAACTTTTCGTTGGTGGAAAAGCCCCTACTGAGGCTGACACATCAAGATGTGTCGATCTGCTCACTTGGGACAATGAATGCACAAAAACTTTTCTAGAGGTAAAAGAGAAATTGTGTCGCGGCCCAGCTCTAGGGATGCCAGATTATACAAAAGAGTTTTCTCTGTTTTGCAGTGAAAGATATGGGTGCGTACTCTCAGTTTTGACACAGAAACATGGAGAAGCCCGAAGACGTGTGGCTTATTTTTCTAATACACTTGATCCTGTAGCGACAGGACTTCCCGGTTGCTTGAAGGCAGTAGCCGAGGTGAGGGCTAGTTTGGAAAAGAGTGAAAACATACTAATGGGACACCCCTGAATGATCATGGTCCCACACTCAGTGGAATTGCTGCTAAGAACAAAACCCAGTACCTGGCCCACAACAGACTTACCAGATATGAGCAAATTTTGCTCGCATCGGATAATATTACAATTAAACGTTGTAATGTATTGAAGGTTCCTACTTTGATGCCTGTATCCGAACAAAATGATAAATGTGAAGAGTTCGATCATGGTTGCCTAAGTGTATTAAGGATGAACCACTAAATGAGCCCAATCATGTCCTACTTGTCAATGGATCATGCTGAAGAGGAAATGTAGCCACACTCAAAGCAGTATATGCTGTGTGCTCCATAAATGTGATTGAAGCTTCCTGACTCCAATCTGTTTTCTCTGCAAAAGTTGCTGAGTTAATTACCCTTACTCGAGCTCGAGTCTAACTGCGCAAATAAGTCACTATTTTTACTGATAGCCAGTATGACTTTGGTATAGTTCATGATACATGTACTTCCACAGGAATGCCTATCTGTAACGGGCAAAATGTGAAGGATTTGCTCAACGCTTTACAGTTACCCAGGGATATTGCAACTGTAAAATATCCAGGACATCAAATAGGCAGTGGGTACAATGCTAAGGGCAACAGACACGCTGACTCCGTAGTCAGGTATTGTGCACTGCTAGCATTCACATTTAATGGAGGTTTCATATACAAGTCTGAGGAAGAAAGAGCCTTTGCAATGATGATGGGAAAAAAATGATACTTGGGAAGTACTAAAAAGGGTACAAGAAAATTTGTCTGAAGCAGAACAAAAATGGGTGGATCAGATCAGGTTGTGCAGATCAGATCAGGTTGTGCAAAGAATGCAAATGAATGTCAGCTGATGGAAAGCCAGTGTTGCCTGACAGCTTGCTGTTTCCAATGAGACGGCATTTCCGCGGATACACACATGTAGGGAGAAATGCCATGGTGAGACTCTTTCGACAAAGCTGGTTTAATCCAAGGTTTCGAATGATTGCATATAAAAATTGCAGAAGGTGTGTCACATGTCAACAGCTAAATGTAAGAAGTAAAACACACGTTTGAAGCACTCACATAGGGAGATCACATGGCTTTTTTAACGGACTACAGATGGGTTTTATCGAGATGCCGGTGTACAACGGTTTGAGATATCAACTGATCAACTGTGTATTCTCAAGATGGGTGGATGCCTACCCAATGAGAAGCCAAGCTGCTATTATGGTAGATCACACGAGATTTGAGATGCCAGTCCGTCTGGAGTCAGATAGAGGAACACACTTCAAGTTCTGCACTACAGATTGGACATGAGCTACAATGCAGATACAGACCAGAAATGTCAGGCATACTTGAGCAAATGAATGGAAAAATAAAGTCCAGATTGGCAAATGCTTGTGTATCTACTTCACTGAAATATCCAGATGCTTTACTATTTATGCCGATGAGTGTCCGAAGTATTCCAGAAAGGATTATCCCCGCATCAAATTCTGATGGGAATGGCAATAAGACTATCAACTGTGCCTGTAAATGCTCTAGTCAAAATCACAGATAATATGATTTAGGACTACTGCAAGGCACTCGCTGATGTTGTTTGTTCTGCCTCTCATTAGGTATCAGCTGCTACATGAGACCCTCATCTACAACAGTGCCACAAACTCAGTCCGGTGACTGGGTCATGATCAAGGAGCACGTTCAGAAGACTTGTCTTGAACCCAGATTGAATGGTACCTTCCAAGCCATACTGATAACAAACTCTGCTGTTAGATGTGCTGGTATTCTGAACTGGATACATGCCTCACACGCACCAAGAGAGTGAGTAATCCAGAGGAAGCATCTTTGGTCTATGATCCGGAGAGAAGACCACCAGTCAAGAGACCACCTAGACCTGCAGCACCAGCTTAAGTGCAAGGAGAACAAGCATTGGCATAGCCAATAGGTCTCGCTTTTGGGACCTTATAAGTGTTTAGCCATGCAACAGTTGCATTACTAAATACTTATAAGGTCCCAAAAGCGAGAACTAATGGCTATGCCAATGCTGGTTTCTGTTTATTACTGCTCTGTAGTAATGGCGTAATGGCGGCGCACGGGTGCCACATTACTACATAGAAGTAATAAACAGGAAAAAAAAAAAAAAACTGGCTCACTGAGAACATCAAAGCGGCCGTGAAAGTGATCGCGATCAAACATCAAAGCAGCCGTGCGGTCGCGAAAGTGAGGCGCGCGCGCCCGCGCACATGCACTGTAGCTCTAGGCTACAGTGGTAGCACTTTTTTGAGCCCTCACAAAAAGTCTCGCCAGATCAGCGCATGCGCTGGGTCAGGCGAGACCTAAAAAAAGGGGTGAAGACTGACTAACTGGGAGACAAGTATAAGTGCCTGAAATAACGCAAAGTGGTACTTAGGTTTCAAATGGAGAAGCAGCAGAGAATGAACCACCAAATTGAGAGTATCTGTGAAATCAAACAAGAAGATCAAGAGCCCAGTGAAGGAACAAGCGCTGGGACAAAAAGAATACATTGTCTAGCAAAGTGGCCAAGAAGTCTTGGAAAAGAGACACGGAGGAGAAACTCATCAGTAGCACGGATTTCAGAAACAGTGCCTGAAGAGAGTGAGACAGAAGGCGAAAGCTCGCTAAATCGAATCTATCAAGTTCTAAGAAGGTCCAGAAGAACTCGAGCACCTAGGCAAAGGTATTCTGCACCTGAACGGTCTTGCGTAAATGCTGCACTGAATGGGACTTT
Organism: Triturus cristatus; assembly: GCF_964204655.1. Lineage (NCBI taxonomy): Eukaryota > Metazoa > Chordata > Amphibia > Caudata > Salamandridae > Triturus > Triturus cristatus. Next base: position 634,873,784 of record NC_140585.1, read on the forward strand.
GAAGATTTGTGCAATGTGAATCCTTAACTGCTAGAACCCCCTTGAAAATAATAGAGACATTGTTATTTGGAAAAATCAATTGAAAAAGCAAAAACGAACTTGGTGCAAAAAGAAGAAAACTGTGAACTGCCCATTATATGTTTATTTTTTAAATTATTTGGTTTACAGAAGACTAACCTAGTCCTGAGAAGAAAGTTACGGAACAGTAGGGATAACCCTTTAGAAGAACAACACAGAGTATAGTAATGATTGTCTATTCGGGAACTGCACTAACAAGAAAACTAAGAAAATTAGATTTAATTTTAAAATAAATCTGTTAACAGCTTCAAAGAAGGTAGTCGGCTAATCCTCTACAGCAAATTTTAAAAAGTACTGTCTTAGGAACGATGTGTTGCACAAGAAATAAGTGTAAATGTATCATGTGTATGTATGGTTTTCGTAATGGTAGGGATTTCCTTACCTCAGAATTAGAGTGCCCTAGTACCAACATCACAAATACACGTCGTCAAACTATAGGGATAGTATCTTTACTAAAACATTTAAGAGTAATAAAAGAAAGAAGATTACTCTACTAATGTATACTCTAGACTAGTTCAAGAATACACTAATGTCACGCCACTGGAGATCCCTGCCCCTTTTCCCTGCTTGGCCGAGCGGCCCTCTTTAAAATTATGACTCTACCTAGGTTCCTCTTTATCCTACAAAACACACCGCACAAAGTCTCAGAGGCATACTTCAACATGATAGAAGGGGAAACTAGGACATTAATATGGAATGTTAAGCCACTGCGAATAGCGATTCATAAATTGACCCGGGGATGGTATGATGGTGGGATAGCACTGCCCGAGAGCATTCTACTGGGCAGCCCAGTTAATTGTCATAAACCACTGGGTACACCATCTTCAGACGGGTCATAGGTCCAGGGGGCTATAAAACCTCCCTGTACACCACTCCAAATCACCAGCATTTAACAGGCTCAACAGAACGAACGGTTTCCCTTCGGCACAGAATGACAAGGAAGCTAGGGTGGCATAATAAACGAACACCGGCTACTCCACTTTGGGAGGCAGAAATACTGAGAAATCTCCATACAGGTCTGGGATTCCATAAATGGGATATTATTGGGATATCAAAGATAGGCGACCTATGGCACAGAGGAAAACTGCTCTCATTTGCAGAATTACAAGCAGAATAGGAAATGTCAGAAACTGAGATATTCCGATACACACAAATCAAACATGCCTTAACAGTTATCCTACCTGAGCAGGATCTGCCCGAGGCCACCCCGCTAGAAGACAGACTGCTAACAGACCATATGGCTCGGAAAGCCATCACTATGACTCACACGACTCTACACAGTGGCAGACTGACTTAGGAAACAAGCACTGTCCTCGCTGCGAGAAGTAGCTATAACATCTCGACTTAGATTGATACAGTTTAAAGTACTTCATAGAATGTATTACTCCAACGAAACAATGGCAAAAATGGGTAAAAAAGGAACTGCACTGTGTAACAGAAACTGTACCCAAGTCGGCACACACTATCACATAATATGGGAATGCCCGATAATCCAGCAATACTGCCAGGGGGTAATGTGGGTGACTCTGGGGATGTAAAGGGGGCACCACTGGTCAAGGAATGAAAGCGATACATGGACTGGTGCACGCTGGCGGAAAAAACGTTTTTTGTAAACAGGGGATGTCCCCGGAAGAGGGATCGAATGTGGGGAGGCTAGAATGTTCATAGGGGACATATATGTACTTCTCCGTCAATACAGAGCACCGAATCTGGTGGACGGAGGGAGGCGTTAAACAGACTCTGGTGTGAACTAATGGGGGCAAAGTCTGGTGAAGACAACAACTGGTTCTCAAACGCTACTGTTATAATTGTCTTGAAGATATGATTAACTTGGTCTGATGTAAGATTCCAACCTAATCAAAAGAGGTTTAAAAAAAAAAAAGAAAAAAATACACTAATGTCTTAAATGTTGAGGATTGCTATGTCTGTGCACACTTGCCGGCTTCTGTTTCTGCCAAAGTCACCTATTATCACATGCCTTTGTCTAATGCAGTCTCTTGCAGTATTCTGCTTTCACTAATTTATAGGTGAGGACAATTTGAATATTTTTACTCAAATTATGGTCTAGCGCCATTAAGAGTGCCTTTAATAGAGAGCCTGAATTTGCAGCCGCAAGCAAAAACAATGGATAAAGCTTGGTATTACTTATTTCCGCACTGGTCAGTGGATAGTGTAAACACTTAATGCAACCTACAGAGAAGGCTGACATTATGGCTTTAGAGTAAAGTTACATGAACATGACAAAGACAGCAGACAGAAAAGGAGACACTTTAGAAAATGAATGGAAAAAGGAAGAACACTAATTTAGAAAGAAAATGGTTTATCCAAAACTCAGACTAGACAGCCGACAAGGGGCAAATATTCTTTTATAAAAGAAGAACATTAAAAAGAACAAGACATGTAGGGCTCAGTAGTTGCGAACACACATTTGAATTAATGGGAGGGTCATGGCAAATTTTACAGGGAAACGAAAATGCAATACCAGGGTCTTATTACATTTATGGACCAAATTGTTACTTCCAGTTGCCTGCCGATAAGGAAGGAACATGTTATTTAAGCATATTAATTCCAAAGATGTATCACATTACAAGCATAGAAACATTAACATTACTACCACCACACAAACAGAAACGGAATACAAAGACGGGAACTGCTTTAGGAGAAGACATATTTGGAGCAGTGATACCACCAGTAGGGATCATACTAACGCCGAGAAAATTAAAATGCAACTACCTTTGTAGATGAAATGGCAAAGAGCACTTCTGGAGCTTTTCTCTTAATTAACACTTAACTAACTGCTATAAGGTCTTTGGTTTTCCAAGATCATCTTGATTTAGACATCCTTCTGGCTTAAAAGGGAGGAGTCTGTCACATATTGAAGCGAACTCACTGCTCTGCGGTAATACAGTATGTGAGCAAGCATATTGAAAGCTTTGCGAGGAACATATCAGGTTTAGCATCTGAATTACATGAATTGGAAACACCAAGTTTATATGAGAATTTTGGGAAAGGATTGAGCACAATTGGAAATTGCTTTTTGACAGCTGGAAAGGGTATAATAAAAAAAACGTACTAATGCCAACATTAATAGGACTTTGCTTAATATTTCTTTATGTCTTATTTCTGAGCTGTAAATCCTTCATGCGCAAAAGACTGGACTAATTCCACAGAACAATGCATGAGAGAGACGTGGGATTACGGGGAATAATGAATGACAACTAATTGAATTCATTCCAACACTGTAGGGGAATCAAAAGAAAAAAAATGAGACTTCTCTGAAGATAAAAGGGCTTTCTAAACGTGAATTCGAATGTGAAACCAAATTGTGTGACAATTAAAAATCAAACATAAGACGCGGTAATTGTGTCCTTAGACGTCAAAATGGAATTTGACATGATGGAGTGGCCTTTTCTGTTTCCTTCTCTGGAGAGGTACGGCTTCGGTCCACGTTTTATGTCCTGGGTGCGTCTCTTATATGCTAAACCCTTGGCACGGGTCTCGGTAAATGGTGGCAGATCTGAAATTTTTGAATTGGGTAAGGGCACAAGACAGGGCTGCCCCCTGTCACCGCTGCTATTCGCTCCGGCACTAGAACCCTTGGCGTTATGGATCAGAGGTGACCCCTCTATCCGTGGACTGATCAGACAGGATCTCTCTTTACGCCGATGACATTCTTCTATATTTGGCCAAACCCCGCTCTTCACTTCACGCAGTGCTACATATTTTCACTCTCTTCCGGAAATATTTGGGCTACACCATCAATTGGGACAAGTCATTGATCTATGACCTCAGTGGGGAGCCGCCAAGGCTTCCTCCGAGCTGCAATGCTAGCATAGTCACAGACGGCTTTCGCTACCTGGGCATCTATGTCACAAAAGATGCAGATGTCTTACACCAAAAGAACCTCCTCCCTCCCTTGCACCGCGTCCAGGCTGACGTGCAGCACTGGAAGACACTGCCCCTTACTCTACTGGGTAGAGCTGACCTATTCAAAATGATGGCACTTCCTCATTTCCTATATGTATGGCACACTTATATAGCGCTGACGCCCTACGGATATCCTGCCGCTTTAAAACCTAGACTGATGGAATCAACAGAAACGGGCCTGACTGTTAGCAGGAAGCATTACTCTCATTCCTGGGAAATAACTAGGTCTTCAGACTTTTTCTGAAACCTAACAGAGAGTTAGCTTGTCTGATGCTCTGGGGTAGCTCGTTCCAGAAGCGTGAAGCTGCTGTACCAAAGGCCCTACCTCCCATCCTGGATTTCTTAAATCTGATAGTTGTTGCCAGATTTACACTAGAAGAGCGGAGATGTCTAGTGGGCTTGTACCAGGTGAATCTCTCCTGCATGGATAACAGGCCTGTGCTATGCAGCGCTCTGTAAACTATGCATAGGGACTTAAAATTAACTCTGTCCCTAATGTGCAGCCAGTGGAGGTCCCTCAGAGCCAGGGTGGTAGAGGAGCTGGGATGCCTATTGAGTGTCATTTTAGCTGCTATGGACTGGACTCTTTGCAGCCCCTGCAGGATGTATTGAGGGGCACCCAGATACAAGGAGTTTCAATAGTCCAGTCTGCTCAAAATTATGCTCCTCACCACCAGGGGTCTAACCTCACTGGGTAGAAGTGGTAAAATCTGCCGAAGTGCTTTTAAGCATGGCAATGCACACACCGATTGTTTTGTTAGCCTGTGACAGCATTTGAAGATCTTCATCAACCAAGACACCCAGGTTGTGTACTGTTTTGACTGGAATCAGGGGATCATCCTCCGGGGTGAGTAAACTCACACGGTAGGCTGCAGAGCAATATATCATCTCAGTTTTCCCCCCATTGAGCTGCAAAGAATTTGCTTTAAGCCAGCCAGAAACCCGACGCATGCATTCCTGGAAGGTGTCCATAGACACCGCGTGCTTCCCTTCCAGGGAGAACACCGGTTGGGGGTCATCTGGTCAACTATGCCGATCAATTCCATATGATTTTATAATGGGAATAAGAGGGCATAGATATATATTAAAAAGGATGGGACTTATTGCCGAGCCCTGAGGCACTCCATGGCATACCAAGGACTTGGGGGAGGCAAATGGTGCCATGGTTACAACCTGTTGTCTATGTGACAAGTACAATTGCATCCATTTCAAGGCACGACCTTTCACACACAGTCGCTCCATCCTTCCTATCATCACTGTGTGGCTATCCGTGTCGAATGCGGCAGACATATCCAATAGTACCAACACCGAGGAGTCACCATTGTCGGCTCACATTTGCAGATTGTCCGACACGGTTGCCAAAGCAGTTTCTGTCCCAAGACCTGGGCGGAAACCAAACTGATCCCTGCCCAATTAATGGTTATCCTCAAGATAACTCGACAGGGACTTGCTGACAGCCTTTTCCAGGATTTTTATAGGATAAGGCAGGAGAGATATCGGCCTAAAATTAGCTGGGTTTGTTGGATCCAGAGAAGGTTTCTTTAACAGGGGAATTACTACTGCCTGCGTCCATACTTCTGGGACTACTCCTTCCTCCAGAGATTGGCAACATATCAGTCGCATCCATGGAAATACTTCTGGACCATGCTCCTTCCAGATCCTATGAGGAAGGGGATCTAGGGGGGGGGACCCAGAGGACACATCCTGAGGGAGACTATTAAAGAGCTCTTCAGTGAGAGGTTGAAAACACTCAATTGATGTTTCAGCCCAGGCTTCCTCATCTAATATCTGGCTACTGGCAATACCAGATCGAGCCCCCCAACAATTTTGGCAATCTTTTTGTCAAAGAAAGAGGCGACTTCATCGCATAAATTCTGTGATGCAGACACTTTATTATCGAGGCAAGCAGGGCTGGAGCGGTCTCTTATGATAAAATCAGAAAGAGCCTTTGTACCGGTGGGTGCTTGTAAAATGGAACTAGCGTAGAAAAGTGATTTTGACCTGGTGATACTCTGCTTATATTGGGCCTGCACTAATTTCAGCAACTTCCTATCCGTTTCTTGATATGATCTACACCACCTCCTCTCGGTAGGTATTAATTAGTAGTTTCAGCTCCTCGCTGAACCTAGGGGCTGAGGGTTTCCTCCTGTTCTTAATCCTTTTCATGGGGGCATATCTATCTAGGATATTAGTGATGTAGTTACAGTAGGTATGGTAGTTCTTATCCACTGAATCACCTGGAGCAAAGAGTCTGATTGGGGAATAGTGGATCTAATCTATCTTTTGGCAATTTAGTCCAGTCTCTTCCCCATCGTTAGGTCGTTTGGCAGTTATTGTTATTTGTGACCTTGGGTATAGTGATCCTAAAATGGATTAAGAAGTGGTCGGTCCAACTTTGGGGCAATATATTGATCACTTCTGTCTCAGTCTGATTTGCGAACACGAGATCCAGCAGATGATCTCCCAAGTGGGTTGGTTCTTGTATTAACTGGTGCAGAACAAAGTTCTTGCAAGTTTGTCGCACGTCTCGCAGATGGCTCCCTAGAGTCCCATTGTCCCATAAGTTAAAGTCTCCTAGAATCAACATTCTGGAGTATGTCAGGGTCAGAGCAGCGATGGTATCGAGTAATACCTGGTACTGAGCGACCAGACCCGGAGGTCTATGGCACACCATATCAGTTAGTATCCTTCCTCTAGGCTCTTGCAAGCTGAAACCCAATAGCTCGAACCCTGCGACCTCATTCACCTGAAAGGGTGCGAAGTTCCATCTCTCCTTGAATGTTACCCCAACCCCACCTCCCCCCTCTGCCGGAGGCCCTGGGTTTGTGGAATGTTTTATAGCCTTCTGAGCAGGCAAAACCAAGCCCAACAGAGGAGTCCATACTGGTCCAGGTCCCTGTGATAAATAGAGCATCCAGATTCATGTCTTCTAGCAGACTAGACACCTCTTGATGGTGTTTCACCAGGGATCTGCTATTAATCAGGCCACACATTAAAACTACTTGATGTCCCCCCACCCCCTTACTAATGCTAAACAATAGGTCTTTAGAGTAGCATATCCTACCATTTTTCAAACTGGCAGCGTTAATGGCACTAGGCGCGGACGGTGCGCGGACGGGCACAGACTGGCTTGCCTCTGGCACGCCATTGGTGCGCCCGCTGCACGCTTGCATTGCTCCTCCTAAATAGGGAATGATTAGCAAGCCGGCCAGCCACTAGACTGCTGACCCAGATGACGCTAATGAGGCGAACCTTCCCTAATTCCCGCTAAAGTAGCGAGGTGGAGTGCAAGAGTTTTTATGGTGCGGGCGAGTATACAATTCAATACTTTTGAGGATTTTTTAGACCAGCTTATCAACAATTTTAAAAACACAATAAGCCCCCCGTTTTCAAAACTCGCGGCAGTGAAACGAGATACAAGCGTCACGATAGTGTGCTTCCTATACATAAAATCAGCGCGTAGCGTTTCTGTATCGAGTCTGGGTCTTTCTGATGTAAAAAGCGCGCTTGCATTGCCCCTCCTAAATAGGGAGGTGATTAGCAAGCCGACCAGCCACTAGACCGCTGACCAAGATGGCGCTAATGAGGTGAGCCTTCCGTAATTCCCGCTAAAGTAGTGAGATGGAGTGCCAGAGTATCGAGTCTGGGTCTTTCTAATGTGCCCTACAGAATGCACCCTACCCCGATTCACTATTTCCAAATAATTTATTCCGAGGTCCGCTCACTATTATGGTACAGTGGCACGCCACGAATTGCCCTGACAAATCTCACGCGCAGCTGGTATGACGGGGGTATTGCTCTTCCTGCAATCAAAACATATTACTTGGCCTCACAATTAGTGGATCTCAACCACTGGGCTCACCGTCCCATTACAGATCCAGCATACAGAATGGACAGGTTCAATATGGCGGTGGGCAATTACATGAGGGCGTTATATGGGGGCCTAAGCAGTTACCCATCTTTACCCCTACCTCCACCACAGTCTCGGTCTGGCACATGGCAACTGCCGCGTTAGGCTGGAAGGGTAAACTTACACGGGTTACTCCACTGCTGGAATCCTGCCACTTGGGTATGCTATTGAGTCAACCTGGATTTGACAAATGGGACCTGATTGGTCTTTCCGCGGTAGGGGACATTTGGGTAAAGGGTGCGGTGGTTCCCTTCGGTGAATTGAAAGTAAAATACCAGTTACATGAGGGAGAAACGTTCCGATATCTTCGGACACGTAGTGTGTTAACTAAAGCCATCCAAAGGGTTTCGACTTGCCCACCTCTTCACCTCTAGAGGACAGGCTCCTCGACGACTACCTTCCGGACAAGGCCATCTCTCTGACCTACCGCAAGATACTTAATAACTTACCGGAACCTCTCCATAAACTCTGCACTAAATGGTCGGACGACGAGAGGGACATGCCTGACGAAGACTGGAGGGCGGCCCTGGCATCTCCCAGGGAGGCAGCAATCCGGTCCCGCTTTAAGCTTGTACAACTTAAAATACTCCACAGGGCCTACTACACCAACACAGTTCTTGCTAAAATGGGTCTTGCGATCTCCCCACTCTGTTCCCGAGAATGTGGCTCCTTGGGTACTTTCCTGCACCAGTGGTGGGACTGTCCATTTCTTCAACAGTATTGGAGTGAGGTTTTGTCTGCTATGTCCCGAATATGTCGGAAATCAATATAATCCTCCCCTCGACTCTGTATTTTAAATATTTGGGACGCCACCGACCTCAATCGCACCAAACAACTTTGGGTTTCTCTGGGCTGTATCATAGCAAAGTGCAATGTAGCCAGAACATGGAAGGGGGGGGAGTTGTGCCCCGATACAAAGACTGGGCCGAAGACATGAACTGGTGCATGCAAGCCGAGAGGGTGATATACGAGAGTAGGGGATGCCCAGGGAAATGGACTTAAATTTGGGGATCTTTTGCTTTGTTGCCGACAGCTACTGCTAAAGGTGACTTTATTTCCTTTTCTCTAAAGACCCTTTCCCTGATCAATGCTACTGCAGGGAACATTCTATTATCGATAGTTGCTACTGAGCTGTGTGAAATTCAGTTAAGTGTCCAAAATTACTTTTTATGGGAATTCCTTCTTATATTCTCACTCATGCTCGATTCTGAAAAGGACTCTTTATTGGTTCTATTTAGAGTAGGTTAGGTTCCCTAACTAAGACAGTGACACTTTCCTTTATGGAACACTATGTATTGATTTATGCTGTCACTAATCAATCTTTTATTGATATTTCTGTAAACTGACTAATCTAAAATAAGATGACAAACTATACTAATCCTTAAAATAAATAAAGGTTTTGAAGACTTCACCAACCTCTCATCATTGCCTGAACATTTAAAATTCTAACTGTTGATGATATATGCATGGTTTATGTTTGTGTTCCAGCTTCAATTCACAAACAGTAGCAAAGATCCAATGACCTTTTAAGAGCCATCAGGATTTCCCCAAGGACGAAGTCTGTAAATTGGGTGTTTGATCTTAAAAACCATACTTGGGAGACAATCAACCAGGGAGCTCAGATGCCACAATCATCACCAAGAGCTGAGCAGGACTGCTTGAAAAGAGAAACAGAGGGAAGACAGACAGCCATGGTACCAGTATTATGGAGGCTCAGTTTGCGCAAAAGAAAAGAAACTTAGAACAACTGCAGTCACACTGACACTTCTGCCATCAATCTCCATGCCTTCACTGTATTTTATGTAATAGCTTACAATTTCACATGCCTAGGCTGCGTATTGGATTGTGTTCTTGTGTACTGTAGCAAAGTTACTCATGAGAATCTAGGGAATTTCAAGTGGTTGATGCATTTCACGGTCTACAGCCTCCTAACAATGTTAATTGTCACTTCTTTCCAAATTGATTACATGTCAATAATTTGCAAGACAATTTTGAGCTACCTCTCAGTTTCCCTGGTTTAATGTTCTACGGTTATTGGCAATTTAATTAAAGTGGCATCATTATTATCCAAACTAGGAATATGTTATGTTATATTTAGCAGCTTTTTTTTGGCTCACTGCAGAGCAGCTTCTGCGGGCCAAGCAAGAACGGCAATCAACAAATCTGAGGAACTTTGCTTTGACCTGGATGAGTGACTCATACCTTGGAAGGGCTCCACTATCTGGCCCCTACACTTTACAAGTTCTGGCTCTACCAGGCCACGTACTCCCACAGGAGTACGTGGAGGCCTACTAGGATACCAGTTGTGGTCACCTATCAAGTATGTCTACCAGATATGCACATTGGATTACCTGCCTTAGTACGAAGCACAGTGACACAGCGCATATTCGTTGCAGCCATGTTGGAATGGTGGCAAGCTCACAGAGCTATTTTTCTGGTCATGAGAAATATGTGGGATGAGGCAAGAACACATCCATGGCACCAGGGCTCCAAATGCAATGCATTAGAGCCCGATATTGGGAGTGGGCAGAGTCCGGAGCAAAAGCATGTGTGCAGGGAGCTGCATTCTTGTGTGGCTCAATAAAGCAGTCCTGCACCAAATTAAAGGCTATGATAGGATCCTACTTTTGACTTGTGCTTTAGCTACACAGAGTGGCAGGGGCAGGAGAGGAGGTATGGAGATAGGATAGGCTAAATGGTTACTTTTTGTTAGACAACCTCAAACTTTTTTTTACTTTCATGCTAAGCAAATGTTAACGTAACCATTTGTAAAATGTTGTGGGCTGAGTTAAAAGTCGGCGGACAACCCATATAGCAATGTATTATGGGCAGGGCCACTGGAATTATGCGGCAGTGGTGGGTCAAATTATGCAGCAGGGTTGAGGAAATGTTGCGGCAGCAAAAGGCAAATTATCCAGCAAATTGCAGCACATTTTGTGATCGAGTTATTTTATTATTTTATCATTTTTTACACTTGTAAATGCTGTGTGGGCCTTGGTTGCACCTTATTAGTACTAGTTTAACAACCAAATATAGCGAATAAGCAACAGAAAGGTGACCAGTCAAGCTTTGCAAAGGGACTTCCACTGCACAGCAACATATGTTGATGCATGGTTAGTAACATTTGAACCGTTTGAGCTAGAAACAAGAATTTTTGTTAAAATCTGCAGAATACGCTGCAGATAGTGGATTATGTAACAAATGCAGAAAATCCATAATTATACCAAAAAAACACAATCACAGGAATCCAGTGGCCCCGATTATGGGAGAGATCACCCAAACATGTCAATGGCTGATGAGGGTTGATCCTAAGCCCCTTTTCTTAGTGTGGTCTCTATGAATGTTGTATGGTGTGTTGCATGGTGTGGCATGAAGTGTTAGATGTGTAAGGTGGGAACAGGAGGCTAAAACTCTTTGAAGTCAGACCTGATCAAGTGCTGCAATTTTCTACAAACTAAAGGAGTTTAAGAATCAATACCTTTTACAATTGATGGTCAACCTTATTCTTTGTGACAGTATGATCTTTATTATAATTGTTTATTAAATTGAGTGTACTTTATTAAACACTGCTTCTCATTGCTTAGTTTAATGCTTCAGAGCAACATGAAAGGCATGTATGCCAAACCTGGACTGGTCTACAGAGAGTTTTCAGAACCAACTGATGCTGCCTAAGGGCAAGAATGGTTCGGTCAGGATTACTCACATGTTTGGCTCTGCTGGACATGACACAGATCAACACTGTCACAGCCTTTTTTTACTTTGCCTCAGCAAAAGAGGTGGCTGAATCAAGGCTCGATTAACGGGTCATAAATGGTGTCCATACTTTTCAAACCTGCATAGTGTCCCTCAGGACAGCCGACAATCGCTCCATCGCGTAAATGGACCCGACCTACACCCATCACTGGTCTATAGTTGGCGATGCAGAGCTCCTCCAGCTCGGAGCTATTACAAGGCGAGCCGCCATGAGGAGAAGTTTAATTAACTTTTCCTCTGCATCCGAAGGGGTATGAAGGTCCTCCCCATCAATGTGGCCAGGTGACCAAAGAATGCCGATGTTGGTTATGCACTTAAACACCCGATCCCAAAAAGACCATACCTGCGGGCATTCCGACCACATATGTGTATAGAGTCCAGCCCTCCTTCAGCAGAGTCGGAGAGCAGCAGGCAGCAGGGCAATACGCAGCACAGCAGTTCTTCAGGCAGAGCTTAAGTTACAAGTCCAGTAGTGTCTGATTTTAGGGGGTAAGAGACCCAATACTTATACCCAAAAGTGGCTTTGCTGTATGGGGTGACTTCAAAGCAGCTCTCTGAAGTGCACATGTATCCCTTTCAACAAAGTCCTGTCTGGTATTTGTGGTAGTTAGTCAGTCCTTTGAGTGGAGACAGGATACAGCCTATTCGAGTGGCGTGTTAGCCCCTCCCTTCCATCCAGCCCAGGCAAGACCATCAGAATGCAAATGTATGTAGATAGGTACTTGGACACACCAATCCTTCCTGTGTTGCGGCTGTCTAGAGTGAATGCACATCGAGTAGCTGTCACCTACTCCAGACATGTCTTGGAGATAGGCTGTCAAGCACTCAAAAAAAGTGTAGAGAAGTGTCCACTTTCTAAAAGTGGTATTTTGAAAACAGTAATGTTAAATCCAACTTCACCAGTAGGAGGATGTATCATTATCCCCTCAAACATATGAAACACAAAAAAACTACTCTTCTCTAATCCGGAATTACAGCATGAAAGTGTATTAAGGAATTCAAAATGCTAGCCTAGGATAAGAGTAGGTCTCAATAGTGAAAGATGAAACAGGATGTTTGTCACTAGGAGGATATGTAAAACATAAAAAGGTACATGGCCTACCGTTTACTTACATAGAACCCTGCCTTTAGAGTTAAAAAGGCCCTACCTTAGCAGTGAATTGCATGTAATAAAAGGGGAGTTTGAGGCTTAGCAACAAGCTTTAAATGCCAAGTCAAAGTGGCAGTAAACTGCACACACATGCACTGCAGTGCCAGGTCTGAGACAGGTTTTAAAGGCTACTTATGTGGGTGGCACAAATTAGTGCTGCAAGCCCACTAGTAGCATTTGATGTACAGGCCCTGGGTATATGGTATACCACATTACAAGGGACTTAACAGTACAATAAATATGCCTATCAGGTGTACACCAAGGTCATCAGATTTAGGGGCACATGCACTTTAGCACTGGTTATCAGTGGTAAAGTGCACAGAGTCCTAAGGTCAAAGAAAAAGAATCAGCAAAACCAGGCGATAAAAGGCAAAATGTGAAGGGGAAGACAGCCATAAGGATGCCAGGTCTAACACCCCGCGTGTCCTAACTGCTCTTACCCAGTAGTGCAGTCTCACTTCAGTTGCCTAGGCACGGGGAACAAAGATGAGGCGCGCGGGCTGGGAGCAATCTTAACAGGTGATGCAATGGGAGTCGGGAACAGTCCAGCTTCAGATGACACCATGGTATGTTGGTCTCCGGGGAGCACCAGGCCAAAACCGGCGCCAGCTGCTCCGCCAGAATATAGCGTTCCAAATCAGGGACTCCCAAACACCTTGAGTGGGCATCGCATAAGACGAATTCTGGCTATACGGGGTGGTTTGTTATTCCAGATAAAACAGATAAAAGCATTATGGACAGGGGTATCTCCAATGGAAGGTATCAAGACAGATACAGAAAACGGGAAAATCATCTTGACTCTGTTAATACGTCCCATCCATGACAGGTTTAAACTGACCTAACTATAAAAGATCTTTAAACAAGAGGTCTAGAAGGGTGAGGTACAATGCACCTATAAAGATCTGAGTCTTGAGGGACAACCACACCTAAGTACTCAATCCTAATCTGGGAGACCTTCAAATGATATTTCTGTGCCACTGCTTCGCTTTCGTCCTCATTCCACACCAATCACTGTGGATTTGTGATGGTTATTTTTAAAGCCATAGACCAGATAAAAACGTTCTAACTCTTCGACTTGTGTGGGCAAAGAAGTTGACAGAATAAACCAAAAACATAAGGTGTCACTGTAAACAAGGCCATGTTTACTTGGCCCGTTTTTGTGTGCAGGCCCATAATGTAGGGATTGGTCCGAGTATGTTCGAACAAGGGTAACAGCATCAGTGCAAGAAACATGGGCGAGAAGGGGCAACCCCGGCGTGACCCACAGGTCAGTGGAATAGACTGAGAAAGCCTGGAATGTATCTGAATCTTAGTAGTTGGTTTCACATAAATCACTAGACTTACTTTTTTATCTGGCGACACAATCTCGTTTCATCCAGAGTTTGCTAAGAAAAGCCCATTCAACCCAGAGACCTCTGCATCAAGGGAGAGAAGGAGGATCAGGTCTATGTGGTCTCTGTCTGATCAATCACATTGATCGCCAAGAGTGCATGGTCCCCTGTCTGATGGCTACAAATAAAATGGAAAGATCAGATTCCTACATACATCCTTCAGTCTCTGGGATATAAGCTTGGCGTAAAATTTAACATCGCTATTAAGGAGGCCGAAGGGGCGGTAAGAACCGGACTCATTGAACTTTTCCAGGCTTCAGGATTAAGATCAAGGTGGAATCCATCATCCGGTGGTGACCTCCTGGGTAGTCAAAAAACCTTCATAAGGTAAGGCGACAGATCCAGCGAAAGCTTTATAAAATGTGTTAAGGAAGTCATTGGGTCCCTGCACGTTGTTATTGGGGAGCAGTTTTTTGCCTGTAGGACCTCCATTTCTGTAATCGGGCATTTGAGGTCTTCTCACAAGTAAGGCCTCTATAGCCGGAAAGCGCATCTCTGAAAGACAGGGATCTTGCCTGGAAAGGATCTCAGGCCTTCCCCTCTATATAAAGAGGCATAATAATCTGTAAAGGCCTGCAGGATGCCCTGCGTCTGTTTAACCCCACCCCTCTTCATCCTTAACCCAAGTATACAGTTTTGGGAACTTTGAATGCGCAGCTTGTGGGAGAGTAGCCTATCATATTTACCCTCCCATTCAAAGTACAACTGCTTCCTTGCCAAATATATCTGGGCAATGTCCTTAGCTAGTATTGCCTCCAGCTTCCCCCTGGCTGTGCACAAAGCACAATAGGTCTTCCTACTGCAGGAGCGCTTGAATTCAAGTTCTAGTTGGTGTATAGTAGCCTCCAGCTCTAGGAGCCTAGCTCTAGCAAGACAGAGAAATGCAGCTGTGTGGTTAAGGAATTACTTCCAGAATCACTGCTTTCACAGCATTCCACAAAGTTGCAGGGCTACTCCCTCCCCAACCTCCCAGGTCATTCTCTTTGAAATAGTTTTCAAAGCAGTCCCAAATATTGTCTCTAAGACTGGTTCTCAAAAGGCCACCTCATTCAGTCTCCACACCCAGTCAAGGGGTGATACCAACATGCAGAATAACAGAGTAGCATAAACCGGGGAATGGTAAGACAACACTCAGGCCTCTATCTCAGAAGATTCCACCATCGAACTGCTAGTAGGTGTTGCAAAAATATAGTCAATCTGCAAGTGGAACTTATGGACATGGGAAAAGAAAGTAAAGTCTCTGTTGGTCGAATGACAGCATCTCCACATGTCAAGCAACTGAAAGTCTGAGACCCTGTATCAGGGATGCTGGAAGTTGAAGCGTCTGCCACACAGAGTGGGACTGATAAAGGTCGGAGTGGAGAGCTACATTCAAGTCAAGGATTTCAGCACCCAAGTAGGCAGACAGGAAGGGGAACAAATAGGTGTAGTAGTGGTCCTTGCGGTTATTTGGGCCATAAACCGACACCAAGGTGATGTCTCTATCCCGAAGGAAACAGTGAACCAGGAGTACACAACCCTCCCTGTCCCGTTTAACTGTGTCCACCCTCAAGGATGTCTTTTGACCGTCTTTGTGTGGGCATTAGAGTGAAAATGTTGGGTAACATATCGAGACAGACACCTTATGATATCCTCTGCCAAGAAATGGGTCTCTTGTAGGAGGTCCACGTCTATTGGCTTGACATGTAGCCAGTTTAGAGGGATTGCATTTCAGTGGCGAGTTTAAGCCTTGCACATTCAGGGTTGCCACAGTCAGAGTCCCTGACATGTCCTCCATTGCATCTGAAATGGTCCCATAAAAGCCCTGTGCTCTACCCACTTAAGACCCAGTGTACCATGCTAACTCAAATTCAGCTCATTATACAAAGTTTCCCACTCCATCCCTGCTGTAGGACCAAAAGAAAAATCTCAATAACAAATTAAAAGAAATCAAACCGGGGGGGGGGGGGGGAGGGGGGAGGGGGTTGGACGGGGGCGAGAACCCAGCTGTGGAAGAACAAAAGAATAATATAGGGGCATTGAATGACCTGGAGATGTCAGAGGTCTTCCTCTCCCCCCACAATGGCATGAACTGGTCACCCACCATATTCAGACTAACTCGTCTCAAGGGGGCGGGTCCAGGTTCCAAGGCATTACAATCCTCCTTCCCTCCCCAAACCCACACAGCACGCTCATGCCATCAAGCAGCCCCAATGCAGAGAGCGGAACCAACCCCTTCCCAACAACTAACCAAAAGGAAGACGCTCCGGCCTCACCACCAACATTGCCCGAACAAAGGTGTCTGGATGCCGCCCACAGACAAAGAGAAGCCATTCTGGCAGTAAATCTGTCACTATTTTCAAAGATTTGAGTTTTGCTTGTTTCTGGCTGGAAATATCCTGAAACAACAGCAAGGTGGATCTCCCAAAAACTATCTGCTCCTGCTGGCGAGCCCTCCACATTAAATCCTCTTTCTGCCAGAAATGATGAACCCTGGTAAGGACATTAGGGGTGAGCTTATTCTTGTACTGAAAAGCACTGAACACCCTGTGGGCGAGAGCTAGTTCGACAAGCGAAGCTGGAGGGGGGATCAGTAACGAGGCAAACACTTACATATCAGGTCGGAGACGGTTTCAGGAATACCCCTTAACCAAATGTTATTCTCTACTGGCCAGATTTTCTCCCTCCTCCACTTTACTGGTGAGCCAGTGGCAGCTCGTCACAAATTCAGCTACCCGCACAGAAATCTTGACTCTCATGGGACCCTTCTGCCTTTGTCACCTCCAAATAATCAACTCCAGTGTCACTGCACTGGCTGGGGAGTCCATGCTCCCCCCCCTTTCCCCTCCCCCCCACCCTGGGCAGCGTCATCTGCTGGTAGAGGTGAGGGCTCCAAAGGTGGCTGAGAACTTCCCGGGAGATCCTTAATGGAGCACCCCCTTTAGTCCTTGCCCTAAGCACTGGTTAATGCATGACCATCCTGGTCCAGGCAGTCAAAGACCTCCGGGGCTCTCTGCTGCTGTCAGGGCCTCGGCAAAGCCTCCAAAACTATGTGCGATACAAAAAGAAACCGCCCTTCCAACTTCCCAGCCTCACCCTTCAGGCTCTAGTTGCCAGGCAAAGTCCTTACCCTCAGGTTACTTTCCATCATCTCCTAGGAGGATGTCACAAGAAGGGGGCAATCCCCACAGCAGTCTGACCACCTGACCCACCTAAACAGTCTCCTCCAGGGGAAATACGATACAGGCAGGACAATAGGCCCCCCCCCACTGCTCCTCGCAGCCTAGCAGGGTCCATGGAAGCTCCCCGCCATCAACAGCATGTTCGCCTCACCTCGTGCTGAGCTCCAGGTCCTTGCCCAAGCAGGTGGCAGTGGCCATCTTGGAAGGTCGACGACAGGCCGAGCAAGGGCCGACTCTGTAATCACTTGTGCAGGCCAGAGGGGAACTGGGAGGGCTGAATGAAGTCACGGGCCAGACAGCCGGCCCTGGAACCCAGTAAGGACGAGTGCACATGGGTCTCTACTAAAGCCATGCCCATGCACAGACTTTTTAATACTTCCCTGCCTAAAACTGAACATTTTAAAGAAAGCTCAAACTGTAGAGACTACCTATATAAACTATGTAACCATGGGTCATGTTGCCTTTCTTGGCTGTTGCAATGTAGCAGTTCAGAGAAAATGTTCATGAATCAAGAGTTTTATGTGTTTGCTTTATGGTTCTGACTACCTTTTAAGGAGAGCAAATAAAAGAAAAGCGATCATGCCAGAAAAGGAGAATATTCTCCACTGGCAATTTACTTTAAAAAAAAAAAAAATTATTGGGTCATACAATTATTGTAGCTTTGTGTCAGAAAGCAGAGGCAGTCGGTCAACCTTAAATAATTGACACTGTTTGCTAAAGATAAATATTTGACTAAACACAAGTTTCAGGTTACACACCATTTTGGTAGATTTGAAGAGTATATTGAGGGTAGCACACCTCAGGAGCTCAAAAACAACAAACAACGATTATTTTACGTGAACTACACACATCTATCTAATCCCGCTACAAAGCACCGTTCTACAATAAAATGAACTACACCTTGTCTTCAAACAGGAAGTAGAAAAAGATGTGGATTCTTCTGTGGTGGCACCAGGCCTTGTCACAATTAATGAATACATGATCGTATACCATTTGAAGATCTATGCCTGCACACACAAAACGCTGGGGGTGGATGTTCGCTACTTGATTTCACACTATTGATGTCACCCCTATTCTTTTGCACATTTTGCTCCAGTGTGCATGCTATTGCTTTGCTTCTGATACAATATCAACTAAAACGGTGTGCATATCACATTATTTAAATGTTCCTCAGTAAACTCTGCCTCCACAAGATGACTGCCAAACCTGATGTCAGCAGCAGTCCTTTCTTCACCTTGCGTGTCGTAGCATTTTTGCAAAAAGTGCACATAGCGCGTAAAAACTAATTTTTAATAATTAGTGTTTTTTGTGATGCACAATGTCTTAACAGATGCGCTAATGAAATAGCAGTAGGATCCAGTAACCTAGATCACTTAGAAATGTAAATAATTCTATGAATAAATATCCCACATTTTTGTGTAATACGCCATTTATAAAACAGATGTAGTTACAGCTGTTCTACTCAGCTTGTTCCTGTTCAATACCCCTCCCAATTAGTATCCCACTGCAAAACCACCTTTCCTCTTGTTTCTTCTGAGCACCAACTGAATGATGTCAATGTATTAGCAATATATAAATTGTTAGAAAGTGTGTTTTGTAAACAAAGCTTCCACTGTGTACTCAAAGTATCATTTTCAAGGACATCTGCTGTATTAGTGCAGATGTGCTAATTATATAACCCATTCTTTAAGAAATGTTTTATTTGTGTTGTACATCTTTGGAGTGCAGTTGTTGAAAGAGCAGGCCAAAGATTTCACCTACCTTAAGAAATGGGTTAGTACTAAAGTTTTAGAATATTACATTGTTGTTTTTGATTTGCTCATGCAACCCTAACCATGGTCATACCATGCTAAATTTGCAGAATCTATTAATAGCGGGTTTGATTGGTCTATAAAAACCTTTGGGTTTTCGTTTTTCATGTGATTCTCTTTACTACTTTGATCATAGACAACTTGCCATGCTCCTCTTATGCCCTTAAATTGGAATGCGGTCAGTAATCTTTGGGAGTTTGACACTTGGAATTTTTACTTAGGTTTTGTTCATCTCGAGATTATTCCAATTCCAATTCCAAAAATTCTTTATTTCGGCCATATAGACCATAAAAGATGCAATGCAAACATTACAAACATTATTTTAAAACACATTTAAATAAAGTCGGCTCTCCTAGCGAGGAGTGATTTAAAATTGCATTTAGAAAGTTCATTAGAAAGTTAAAGGGGCTTCAGACGATTTTTTCGTTCTGATCAACCAGATGTAAATGTAAATGTAAATGTAAATGTATGTGTCTTGTAAAGCGCACTGCTGCCCGGAGGCGTCGTGGCGCTGTAGACCGCTGGGGAACCCGTCCTGGCTATCCCTGTGAGATGGTCCCTCCTGGGTATCTCCAAGGTGAAACCAGGCATCCCCGGCGAATGTGGGGGGCCGTTGGCCATAAGGAATTCGGAAACAGCGAACACAATGTGGCCCAGGGTGCTAGTTTTCAAAATCCTGTATGCCTGTGCATACTCTCTGAACCCCAGGTTCTTACAGAGCGGTGCTATCCAGTATTTTCTGGGCCTTTGGTATGCAGGGCACACAAACAAGATGTGGGGGTCATCTTCCACATGATTGTTACAGCAGGGACATGTTTTATCGCCCCCATTTGACCACTTAGAGGTGTATGAATTAATAGGTAGTGTGCTAAGCCTCCATTGAACATACAGTTTCCTCGCCAGGATGGGAAAGATAAAATCCATAAAAGGTTCAAAAGCATAAGAATTTTTGGATTCTAAAAATCGCAAAGTTAGGGTGCCGCTATTTTGAGCGTCCATCAAGTGAGCAAGGGACCTGGCTTTGTAGATTTGTGCCAGGGCTTTGCGCGAGATTGTTTGGCAGCCTCGCGCGGGGTCCTCCCACAGGACACGGAGATTGATGGCAGACAGTTCATTTTCCACAAAGGTGAGCCAGGGGATTTTGCCGCTGCAGTTTAAACTCATGACATGCGTGAGATCCTCCCTATAATGATGAAGTTCGTCCGTAGACCAGAGCCTGTGCCAGAATTTCACTGGCTTTGACACAAGCTCCTCTGCAATAGGGGGGAGACCCATGTCCATTCTCAGAGGCTGAAGTGGCGTGGCACTTGGAAGGGCTAGAAGGCGCCTTAGAAAACTATTTTCCACTGTTGATAAGCCCTTCACCGCTTTATATCCCCATAGCTCACTGCCATACATGGCCGCAGCCTTGGCCTGGGTCTTATAAGTTTCAAGGGCCGGGCTTATGGGCTTGAAGGAAGAAGTATTAGCCACTTTCAGGATTGCACCCGACAGTTGGGATAATTTGGCCTTAGATCGTACTGTCGGTCCCATGCTAAATTTTCCTGCAATGTTACCCCCAGATATATAAAGGTGGACACCCTCTCAAGGCTGGCGGTCCCCAGGGTGGGATTGGGCCTAGTTTTGGTTGGTGGGTTGAAGATCATGAACTTGGTCTTTTCTGTATTCACCTCCAACCCATGCTGATGACAGAAAAGACCAAATCCATCCAGGATCCTCTGGATCCCCATGGGGGATTTTGAAAGGAGGAGGGTATCGTCGGCAAACATGATTGCCGGTACCTTCCTACCTGCCAAACAAGGGGCGTCGTTGTCCTTGACGTTTTCCAGGTGTGAGATGACGTTATTAATGAATAAGCAAAACAGGGTCGGTGCCAAGACACAACCCTGCCTCACACCTCGACGAACAGGAAACCTGGATGAAAGTTTGCCATCTTTCCCACACCTGACTTGCGCATAGTTGTTCTCATGCAGCCTGGCCAGGATGTTAAGTAGCTGGGGGGGAATTCCTAACTTTTCCAGCACCTCCCAAAGTTTCCTGCGCGGGACTAGGTCAAAGGCTGACCTCAGATCCACGAAGACCATGTACAATCTCCCGCCCTCGATCCTCACCGTCTTCCAGTAGAGGAGAACGAGGCGGAAGATCTGGTCCATGGTCGACGTGTTTTTCCTGAAGCCTGCCTGCAGGGGACTCATGATGTCATTTTCCTCCACCCAGTCTAATAGATGGTTCAAAATAAGGCGCGCAAAAAGCTTTTGGGGAACATCTATCAGGCTAATAGGCCTGTAATTTGCCGGACTCAAAGGGGACCCTTTCTTGTAAATCGGAACTATTTCAGCCCCTAACCAAGAGGAAGGGACCGCCATACCTCCCAAAATAGCATTAAAAAGAACAAGAAAGTACGGGGCCCAAATGTCAGGGTGGTATCTGAACAAATCACCGGGAAGCTTGTCCAACCCCGGTGCCTTCCCCAGCGCTAAGCGCTCCAGTGCTAGCTTCACCTCCCCCAAGGAAAATTCCAAGGCCACATCTGGCAGGCAGGGGGACTCCACCACCATCCCTTCCGACCAGAGAGTGGTTTCTTGATATAGTGTCCCAAAGTGGGCCTCCCAAATAGAGGGGGCAATATTGGGTTCTACTGCGGATAGCAGATCCCCTGTTCCATTGTTTACCAGAGCCCAAAATTTTCTAGAGTCTTTGGATTTGAGGGCTTCAGACAGTTCATGCCAGTGATTCCAATCCCACTCTGCCCTTGCGTTGGCCAGTACTAACTTGTACCCCCTCCTAAGGGCTGCAATCTTCACCTTATCACTACCCTCTTTAATTGCGGAAAGAAGCTCAGACTTAGTTTTCCTGCAAGTGGAGGTGTACCAAGTCGGAGCACGAGTCTTTTTCCTTCTAGTGGGTAAGGCCGGATTGAAGACATCTGCAAGGTCCCTCACTAAGGCCTGGTGAATGCCAAATAGTCTCTCATTGTAGTCTGAGGGTCTAGATTGGTTAATGAGAGCATCCACCTCCTGGAACCTGGGGAGTACTATGCCATAGAGGTTTTTTAAAGCTTCTTCTTTATCAACTAGCTTCCCCCATTTCACTCGGCGCCTGCTTGTAGTGAGAAGTATGTCTCCCTGGTCGACTCCAGAATCGGTAGTTAGCAGCCCTATATCAGGGGCTGGATGCTGGATCTCCAACAAAAGGGAATTATGGTCACTGTCTGTCCTCGGGATCACTCTAAAATCTTCAACTTTGGGCCACAGGGAAATATCTATAAAAATGTAGTCCAACCTTGACTCATGGCCCTTTTTGTTGAAAGTACACACCGAAGGAGTGTCAGAGGGGGTGCGTCCGTTACACGCCCTCAGTGCAAAGTTCAGAGTGAGAGAGGTAAGTTGTACTGCCAACGGAGACCAAGCTTTGGGGTGAGGTGAGGAGGAAGGTGGGACTCCCCAGTGGTCATCCTCGGCAGTAAAGGCACCCTCCATTAGACCTTCCAGGGGTTCAAAGTGGCAGTTGAAATCTCCTCCCATCACAATTTTCAGGTCACCTGGCAATTGCCCTAGAAAAGATGAAAGATCAACTAGGGTGGGGGATTCCTTACCCACAGCGACTGGTCGAGAGTAGACGTTAACAATAGCCCATGTACTTTTACCAGGCCATCTGAGGAGCACACACTGAATGTCCGGTGAAAGTGTGTCCATTCTATCCACCTGACACCCAATGTGGCTCGCCACCCAGATTGCTAAACCTCCCGAGGGTCTCCCTCTCCCATTCGACTTTGCCGGGATTTCAAAAATATCATATCCCCTCCTAAGCTGTGGTGCCCTAGCCCATGTCTCCTGGAAGAGGAGGATGTCACTTTTACTGACCAAAGTTTCCCACTCCGGGGTATCCACCTTACTTGAGATACCAGCTACATTCCAGGAAAGGATAGTCAGGCCTGGACCTTGGAATTGGGGACCTGCTTCACTTAGTGCAGACGGGATGTCATGTGCAGAATTACCCAGGTCACCCAAACCAGTAGTAATGGGCGACTGGGTGGGTAATTCAACAAGCTCCACCAATTGCGTTTTAAGAACAGTTGATGTGTTTGGTGGATCCTCATCTAAAACTTGGATGCTTCCCAGGGCGGTCCCCCCGTCATTTGCAGGGGCCAGGGCCCTTTTTTCATTTACGGGAACAGATGTACCTTCCCCCCTGAGTGTAGACCCATAGGCAAAATTTACTGGGTGTTGTGGAATGTCCCCCCTTATTGGTCAATCTACTTGGTCCAGGCAGGAGAATCTATTCTGAAGGACAAAATTGCCATGGGCGGGCAGTGTGTTGTGCTTGGGTCTGTACCGTGAACCATCTACGGCGAAGCCCACTCTGGTCCAACTCTGTTCCCTCCCTGTTTTTGGGGGTGATTCCGATCCATGGGATCCTTCTGACCATCAACACATCACCTTTGATGTTAGAAGGAAGGGGCCTGTTAATATTGTTCCAGCAGTAGGTGGTCTATTCCCTACAGAATCCCGGGGAGCCGTCTGTGCACTTGGACCCAACCCCCTGCTAGGACTATTCCTGTTATGTGCGTCTTCTATAGCCCTGAGTCTAGCAGCTATGGAATCCAATTTTACAGACAGGGGCTCCAACAGGCTCCTAAGGATGTCCCTAAAAGAGCCAATTAGAGCCTCTGTCGCATTTGGAGGATTTCCACCGAATATGAACGGGCCAGAACACCCAGGTACCACTGTGGCTAATGGCGAGTCTGATTGATCAGACCCAATTCCCGGGGAAGTAACCACGGGAGAAGCCGGAATGTCTGAGCTAACATCTAATGTTGGGTTGGTTTTATCCACTTTGGCCCTTTTTGCCCCTCTAAGTTTCCTTGACCTTTTCCTTTTCGGAGGATGGTCCACTCTACTGCCTACGGGATCTGTTGGCGCTGCAACTTGCCCTTCATCCTGCGCCTTAGACATTTCCGCACAGTTCATATACGGAGTGGTCTCCACCACCCCCGAGGGACGCAGAGACTCGCTATCCCTCAGTAGATTAGACGGAGTCCTAAGTTGTTGAAGGACTGTCTCGATTGTCTGATCAATACTATCCATAAGAGATAGATGGGTGGCGTCAAAGGGTATTGGAGTACTGACATCGATGGAAGAAGAGTCCGAGGGGACCACTGAAACTGACACGTTTTCTAAATTTACCTCAGGGAGAGTGTCTGATACTGTGCGACCTTTGCTAGCCGCAGCACTGGTCTTTGGAAAGAATTTTTCCAGTGTGCTAGAGCACTGTTGGGCAGCCTTACTCCTGGATACTCTAGTAGCCATGGCGAGAGGAACAGTCAAAGCCGCAGGCTGATGGGGTATGGAGAAGAGCCTTGAGACAGGGACAACGTTAGAGGGGGGGCCCGGTCCGGTCTCTGCCGGCCTCTAACGGCCTAAAACGGCCCGCTCTTTGCCCGGTCTTCGCCCGCTTCCTCGTCCGCGCGCGTCCCGCGTACGCGTTCAAGGCGGGGTTAAAGTAGAGGAGGAAAGAAGGGGGCGGGAAGAGGAACCAGGTGCGCGCGGTGGACGGCGCAAGCACTTCTGGACCTCGCAGTCCCGCTCCCTGTGCAGGTGGCGTCTAAGGCACTCCCCCAGCCGAGGTGACCGAGCCGAAATGCTCCCAGGCCACGCAGAGGGTCTTGGAAAGGGCTCCGCTGCTGTTAGTGCCCCTAGAACGGCCAGAAACACTGTCCACAATTCTTCCGCTACACGAGCGGCACCCGCGCCAGCGGGGGCCGCGAGGAGTTAAATACACCTCCAGAAGGGTCCAGGGAGGTCCGAGGGAGAAGGGGGCGGGAAGAGGAACCAGGTGCGCGCGGTGGACGGCGCAAGCACTTCTGGACCTCGCAGTCCCGCTCCCTGTGCAGGTGGCGTCTAAGGCACTCCCCCAGCCGAGGTGACCGAGCCGAAATGCTCCCAGGCCACGCAGAGGGTCTTTGGAAAGGGCTCCACTGCTGTTAGTGCCCCTTAGAACGGCCAGAAACACTGTCCACAATTCTTCCGCTCTCGAGATTATTAGGTTTTATGGTTTTGTATTTATCTGTACCTTTGTAACTGGGTCTTCGTGGCATTTCATGCATTTGTTTCTGTTTCGTATTTTGTAATAAATGCACTTTTTGTCCTATGTTTGATATAGGACTCAGTCTTTTAAACTGTCAATTTTGTTTTCTTTTTAACACTGCTTATTTATGTTTTCCTCAAGAGGAGTGTCATCTCTAATCACTAGTTCAACAGAAGACACTGGAGACAAATTATTTTGGTAAAAATCATGGTAATAAAATATTGGGTTTCAGACGATTGGGTTCATCTCTCATTCGTGCAATCCAATGCTTGCTGTCCTCAAACCTATTCAAAAATAGCCACAAATGTCTCTGGCCAGTGTTGCTCTCGTATGTCACAGCAGACACCGGCCTACTGTGCAACCATAGTGGGCCTGCAGCTCTCCCAACAACTGCTGGCATCTCCCTACTTTTCGTCACTACCTCTCACTTTCACATGGGAACACTCCTACTTTTCCAAGTAAGTTCCTTGCTGGGTACAGTTCGTACAAATGGTTAATCTACCTTACCTCGCCTGATTCCCCCAACACTAAACACACACCCAGTTCCTTTATTGTGGTTTGGGGTACACTCTCCAGCCCCTTCACTCATTGCCAATCTGTAGTACATCAGCCATGCAGGAGACAGAGAAGATACATCTTCATTGTGGCCCATCGCTCACTGACATCAAACTGCTGCTTCTAAACCTCCAGCATATCACCAAGCCACTAGGGTCTAGCATGCACGCATCAAGTGACATTAAGTAAACTTTCCACAGACTAATACAACAATACCTTCTTGAATATGAAACTTACAGTGCTGTGTCAGGACTCCTAAATTTCAATATACTATATTGAATGGGAATGTAGGGTCACACCTTGTGGAAGACTGCAATTAAATTAACCAACCTTAAGTCAAAACTAATACTCTGGAACAGTAACAGTCTCCACAGTTATCTGTAACACTGAGCAATTTAAACATGAATCAATGTTTTGGTTAAGTTAAAGTACACCAATGTATCAATGACGTAGTCAAACCAAGGTTTCAAGTTCTTTACAATTTATGAGACACTTTTTGTCAAAGTTCACCAACATAAACGTTTTGCAACCCTACAATTTAATCTTTCCCTATTAGGAGGAACTCAAATCGACTCACATACATATATGGTAACAAGATGTGACTAAATAATTTCCCAAAGAAGTGTGACACGGCATTTTGGAAAGAGATGCTTTCAAACACGAATATCACTATAAAAAGTGAAATGCCATTTCATCTACTGGTTGTTTTGTTGAGGACCTAAATATCAGACAGGATCACAATCCCTCTTCACACACTAGTTCCCATAAATCACAGGTACTCGTGGGTGACCAGATCATTTCAACTCCGGGTAATCACAGGAACAAAGTTTTTTGCAGTTTTATACAGCGCAAACTTGGGCTGAGTGGAGCAGAATGCTTTAAAACATCATGGAAGAAACAAGTATTTAGTGGTCAACAAAAAGATTACCTCTAGTTTAGTTAACCTGCCAGATTTAAACAAGATTAGGGCTTTTCCTGGCTTTGTATTGAGAAAAGTTTGTAATGTTTTAAAAGGCATACCATTTTCTAAGAATTTAATTCCAAAAATTGAGGGAATTCCTCAAATCTCCTGGCTCCGTTTTATATTATGTCTGGGCGAACGTGTTCTCTGCTATGAGAGTCTCTGAACTAAATAGACTG
This sequence comes from Triturus cristatus, assembly GCF_964204655.1. Taxonomy (NCBI): domain Eukaryota; kingdom Metazoa; phylum Chordata; class Amphibia; order Caudata; family Salamandridae; genus Triturus; species Triturus cristatus. The sequence continues at coordinate 634,900,747 of NC_140585.1, forward strand.
GATGGACATACATTTGCCATTTTACCGTGCACCGAGTGATGTGTCTGATAATAGAAGCGATCATTAAAGGCCAAAGAAAAACATTATTTTCTCCCTTTTGTGATATGCGCTCTGTACTTTTTAGGTCTCGCTGGCGTTGCAGCGCGAAGCGCTGCCGCCAACGAGACTTATTGTTGCCGTGTTTGCTCCCAAGGGAGACAGACCAGGGCACGCGCAGCGATCGGGGTCTGTGGACGCGCTACAGAGACGCGTTTGCGCAGACGCACACGCACAGACACACGCGCGCGCACACACACTCCGCCGCTGCCGACCCCCCTCACCGCATGCCCGGCTGCCTAACGCGCGCGCGCGCACACACACACACCTCGTTTATAGTTCCTGGTTATGTGCACACCAAACACTTGTTTTATAAAGGTCTGACTGTCACATCTTGGCCTACCACTAAATCGATTTCAGCGTTTTCTCCATCTGATAATCCGACTTAAGCACCCTTTCTTTACAGATAAAATATTTCCAAAGTAGTTCCCTTCTTTTACTGCGCACTGGGCTCCAGTAGCCACTAAATTCAGTGTACATTGTCCTGCCCCATGCCTTCCCTTTGAATGTCTGGCTCATAGCCTTCTTCATCTTGCCTGCCTAACTGTACCTGCATCCTCCCTTGGACACCAGTCTATATCACCTTGTGTCTAAACCTTCTCTGTTTCTCGCTTACATTTCGAACGTCTAGTATGCCTGAATGTATGCACTATCCCTAGATAACCCCGTACCGCACTATCCCATTGCTGAGATCTGCCTCCCCATCTCACCTTCTTACCACAGAATGCACTTCGAGCTGTCGGGGCCCAGTAGAGAGTGCTCTGAGGTTAATCTCTGTCTTGCTTCTCTTAGGTGGAACACGGTGTACAGTGACGCGTCACCTTCTTCCTGTCATGGACATAAACAGAAGACAGTGGCCTGTGTACAATAATTGGTACTCCTTAAAATCTGCGACACCCCTGCTCCACGACTACCTTCAAGACTCCTCCCTCCTCCTGCACTATTGGCTCTTTGCTCATAGTCCCGCCTCCTCGCGGAGAACAGCTTCTCAACCCTCCCCTGCTTCTCGGCACGAATAGACCCAAGAAGCTGCACGCCGATCTGATTTGTCGGCAGCAAATCTTTATGCAGGAGCACCCGTCACCTAACGGAAATAAGTCATTAATCTCAGTGTCCAGGGTCACCAAGTCACCTTTCTACAGGTATTCTGTGAAAGCGCCAATGAAGTCGCTAAGCTACAAAAATCAGAATAGCGCCCTTTTTGAAGACTTGACACCTTACGACAGCTGGACGTCCTGTTTTTTAATAGCGGAAAGTTTGGGGAATAGTAAATGTATGGCATCCTTATAACCGATTCACTGAGATTTGCCAACGAGTACTTCTGTTTCCTTACGGTGAATGGGGCGGGGCAGTAATCGATCTGTTGCAAAACGGAAATACATGTTATAGACTTTGACTGCAGCCGATTACCAATGAGAACTTTACCGGTAGGGACGTTTGAAGCAGGCCGCCCTCACATGATAGAGGTGGCGGCCATATTTATAGGGTGTGCTCTTATGTGCAAAATACTAAATGCCATACATCTAGCATGTTTTCAGAAATCGTCGGGTGGGGGGGGGGGGGGGGGGGGAAGAAGGGTGTCCAGTTATTGTTTTCAAAGGTTATTTTTGGTACGAAATTAAAAATATTTTACGTTTTGGCATTTGCTTTATTTGCAGACTATTTCAACATTAATTGAAATGCTTTATTTACCTAATATTTAAACATTATTTCTAACGGTTAAGAGCAGGAAACGGAAAAACTGTATTTCTAGACACCTCTTCCAGTCTTTGAACGAACAGTTTCCACTGCACAGATCTACATAGACTCGGTAGTCCTCTTTCTGTTTCTGCTGTCATGCCTCCTTGCTCCATCCCCAGCCATCGTAGAAGAAATGTTAACAAGATCAGGGTCTGTGTAAGCAGCTGGAATCTAGACGCAAGATCACTTTGGGGGTAAGGATTCTGGAAGGGCTGTGCCCTAAGGGATTCGTAGTTTTGGTAATTTGGCAAACTGCAGATGGTGGGACAGGCAATCAACAGAGGAAGGTTTTCCTAGCTCCGGCAGGCAGTCATTGAATTAGAGCCAGTGCGACGCGAGAGGCATCACTAGCTTGGGTCACCAAAATGGATAGAATGCATAGAAGCAGAGGTTTTATGAATTGCCTGTGTGTGTGTGTGTGTGTGTGTGTGTGTGTGTGTGTGTGTGTGTGTGTGTGTGTGTGTGTATATGTCACGAATGGGGTAGAGATTTAGCGGTCTGAAGGCTCGCATTCCCACACATGTCAAAGTTTTAGAAGATGAAAGGGGGAGATGTAAAAAAAAAAATTGGCAGAAATGCATTTCTCCCATTCACAGCGAGATCTTGACAGCTAGGTTGTATTCTGATAAGGTGACTAGATTTTCAGGACCAAAAAAAACGGGACAGCGCTTGTCATAGAAAAATGACAAAATGTTCACACTGGTCAACATTTAGTCCCATTTCTATGTCAATGGATATATATATATTATCTACTGGCGGTCGCCAGTAGATAGTTATAGTTAGGACCGTGTTTCCATAGGAAATCTCAAAATTCTATTTTGAATAAATTTGGCGCCAGTTGACGAATCCTCGCGAAATTTTCAAAACTAATGGGGCGCTCCGCTCAGCTCCTACCCTGAAAGTCTCGGGGGGATTCGTCAAGCGGGGGCCAAGAAAAAAGGGGGGTCCCAAAACGTGTTTTCCCCATGCATTTTCCCATAGGACCTTTAGTCGAAGGTACAGCCCGAACGGCTGAACAGAATTACTTGAAATTTGGCAAAGAGGTAGTCCTCAGGTCAGGGATTTGCCTTTTGCATATATGGAGTCAATCTGTTCCTGTGAAAATTGCAGTTAAAGTACATACATATCTATAGCCGCGCACCGTGCACGCACCGTGCGCGCACGGTGTGCGAACCCTAATGTGCGCGAGCGTTATTCTGATTGGTGGTTACATGTCAGTCAACGTTTGAAATCAGGAAGTGTTGGCCGCCATTTTGTTTGTTTTGAGTGCGAGAGTGAAAAAGGAAGGTGGCGAACGTGAAGAGGGGGCAGGGTAGAGAGTTCCTGACCCCCTAGCCTTTGTCAGGGGGTCCCTGAAGGACCCCGAAGGCAGAAAAAAAACATTTTAGTTTTTTTTTAAAAAATCGCGGGGTGCGCGCACGGTGAAAAACCATTAAAAAAAACCATTTTTAATACGTACTTTATTGTAAAATAAATATATAAAAAAAATAATAAATATATAACTTACCATTTAAAAAACCATACAAATTCACTGAAAAAACCATAGGTTTCACACACGTTATAGTTAGGAATTCGCATTTAAAAAACCTTGCAAATTCACTTAAAAAACCATAGGTTTCACACATGTTATAGTTAGGTGGACATTTCACTCGTAAAAAACCAATGAAATTCCCCCGTTATAGTTAGTTCAGATAACTATAACTCGCGCGACCGCCACTCTATCAAAAGGATGATGTCATGAGTGATGCCACTGACCAGGTCATGAGTGATGTAATATGTGACGTCATGAGCAGTGGATTGCGGGCGCGCGAGTTATAGTTATCTGAACTAACTATAACGGGGGAATTTCATTGTTTTTTTACGAGTGAAATGTCCACCTAACTATAACATGTGTGAAACCTATGGTTTTTTAAGTGAATATATATATATATATATATATATATATATATATATATATATATATGGCGTTCCGGACCTCCGAGACTCGGTCCCAATATGCACCAAATCCTACGAAAGGAGAGTCGACGCCGTGTCGTTCAGCTAATTCTCTTTAATGTCAGCTGGTGATGTTAGACGCGTTTCGCCTGTCCTGCAGGCTTGCTCACTAACATTGCAATAAAGTTTTACCTTTAACTTAACTGAAAAATATGCCGTGTCACGTGAAAACTACAAAGTAATGGAGGGTGAAAACAGACTCGTAGTTTGTATTACATTGAAGCCATTATTTACAAATTGCATAAATTATATATCATTTCATTCAAAATTATTCATCACATAGTGCGTCGTTACTTTCACAGATATATATACTTGCAAGTGCAATTTATACAAATGTTTCTAAAATTTGTCCATCTGTTACTATGCTCGTTTTACGTTTGATTACAAACTGGGTGGTTTCAAATTCATTAAACCATAAGTGAACAGACCAAGCTATATATAGTAAGACTCAAATCAGAATTACTACAACTTGTCTTTTATCTTTATGCCTATTTTTGCCTTTTTACCTTTTGGGTCCGGCCCCAGTGGGCTGTAATCGCCTGTGGCGTCAAAATAATTAATAATATCTTGAAACAGTCAGGTGACCTATTGTGCCCAACACCCAATCTTAAAGTAACAAAACACACAGCTAGTCAAGTGCACATGGTTTCAGCCCTAGTGGGCTATTGACCAAATCATACAATGAAAGAAGGGACAGTTGATATAACAGCTACCCACAATGCCTGTTGATTGATCATTCTTACCCTCCTACTACTGGTGTGAACATAGTAAAATCAAAACAGTTAAAAATAGGAACTCGAGGAAAATTACAGATACGTATGGAGATCCTCTTCCATATTTAACCCCATCGGGGTTTTAGTATTCAATTTGATAATATAGCTCGATTCCAGCTTGCGAAGTGTTTTTTGGCGATCACCTCCCCTACTATTTATTGGAACAGCATCGATAACAAAATATGACAACCCTTTGACATCACTGTTGTGGCAACTTGCAAAATGTCGAGCAACTGGATAGGTTTTGTCTGCATTCTTAATAGCTCGTAAATGCTGCAACACTCGCTTGTGGACTTGAAGAATTGTACTGCCTACGTACTTCAGCCCGCAGGGGCATTGAAGCACGTAGACAGCAAATTCCGTTTTGCAGGAAAATTGACCTTTGATTTTCTGTTCTTTCTTAGTGAACCCAGGAATGTAGCTGGAGGTATTTTTACCAAAGGTACACGCCTTGCACTTGGTGCATTTCAGAAACCCATCTTTTTTCACTAGCCATGATTTGCCCGAGTTAGCCTGAGTTTTGTTAGTTAGCATATTGCTGACTAGAGCTTGCTTAAGAGATCTAGCTCTTCTGAAAGTAATGAGGGGCCTCCGTGGCAACAATTTCTTTCAAATTGGATCATTATAAATGATGTGCCAATGTTTCTGCAGGATTTGTCTCAGCTCTTTTTGTTGGTTGTTGAATGTCATAATCATCCTGCATTGTGAATTATCACTATTTTTGTTCTTATTTTTATTTTTGTTATTGTTCTTACTGGGGTTAAAAAGTATTTCTTCCCTAGATTTTAGAGTGGCCTTCCTCATTGCTTCTTGAATGCACTCTTGAGAGTATCCTCTCATGGAGAATCTTCTCTCGAGGCATTCCAATTCTGTATCCAAGTCTTGCTTGGTGCTGCAATTTCTCATTGCTCTAAGACATTCCCCATAGGGGATACTCCTGACTAGGTTGGCTGGATGGAAACTTGAAGCGTGAAGTAACGTGTTTCTATCTGTGGGTTTACGGAACAGTTTGGTGTGCAACTGCCCTTGATGTATGTAAACTGTTAGATCTACCAAATTCACTTCTGAACTACTAATGGTGCTGGTAAACTTCAAATTCAATTGGTTAATTTGTAGCTTGTTGACAAAATCCTGAGCACTGTTCACATCTCCTTTCCAAATAATAAAAAGGTCGTCGATAAATCGACTCCACAAAATTATATTTTCTTGTTCTTCTTGGTGAAAAAGGGATTGGATTACCTGCTCCTCCCACCAGCCCATATGCAAATTAGCATAGCTGGGGGCGAAGCAGGTACCCATAGCTGTCCCACATAGTTGATGGTAAAGAACATCATTGAAAAGGAAGAAATTGTTTTCTAAACAACTAGTGATCATGTCTAACAGCATCTGAGTATGCTGCCAAAACTTAACTGGTCTGCCCCCCAGAAAGAATTTGACAGCATTCAGCCCATCCGAATGGCGTATACTGGTGTACAGAGTTGTAACGTCTATAGTCATCAGAAGATAATCTGATTCCCATGGTACATCATATATCCTTCGTAAAAAATCTCCTGTATCCTGGATAAAGGAAGGAAGCTTACTGACTAGAGGACATAAAAACGAGTCGACAAATCCTGCAGAAACATTGGCCCATCATTTATAATGATCCAATTTTAAAGAAATTATTGCCACGGAGGCCCCTCATTACTTTCAGAAGAGCTAGATCTCTTAAGCAAGCTCTAGTCAGCAATATGCTAACTAACAAAACTCAGGCTAACTCAGGCAAATCATGGCTAGTGAAAAAAGATGGGTTTCTGAAATGCACCAAGTGCAAGGCGTGTACCTTTGGTAAAAATACCTCCAGCTACATTCCTGGGTTCACTAAGAAAGAACAGAAAATCAAAGGTCAATTTTCCTGCAAAACGGAATTTGCTGTCTACGTGCTTCAATGCCCCTGCGGGCTGAAGTACGTAGGCAGTACAATTCTTCAAGTCCACAAGCGAGTGTTGCAGCATTTACGAGCTATTAAGAATGCAGACAAAACCTATCCAGTTGCTCGACATTTTGCAAGTTGCCACAACAGTGATGTCAAAGGGTTGTCATATTTTGTTATCGATGCTGTTCCAATAAATAGTAGGGGAGGTGATCGCCAAAAAACACTTCGCAAGCTGGAATCCAGCTATATTATCAAATTGAATACTAAAACCCCGATGGGGTTAAATATGGAAGAGGATCTCCATACGTATCTGTAATTTTCCTCGAGTTCCTATTTTTAACTGTTTTGATTTTACTATGTTCACACCAGTAGTAGGAGGGTAAGAATGATCAATCAACAGGCATTGTGGGTAGCTGTTATATCAACTGTCCCTTCTTTCATTGTATGATTTGGTCAATAGCCCACTAGGGCTGAAACCATGTGCACTTGACTAGCTGTGTGTTTTGTTACTTTAAGATTGGGTGTTGGGCACAATAGGTCACCTGACTGTTTCAAGATATTATTAAATTATTTTGACGCCACAGGCGATTACAGCCCACTGGGGCCGGACCCAAAAGGTAAAAAGGCAAAAATAGGCATAAAGATAAAAGACAAGTTGTAGTAATTCTGATTTGAGTCTTACTATATATAGCTTGGTCTGTTCACTTATGGTTTAATGAATTTGAAACCACCCAGTTTGTAATCAAACGTAAAACAAGCATAGTAACAGATGGACAAATTTTAGAAACATTTGTATAAATTGCACTTGCAAGTATATATATCTGTGAAAGTAACGACACACTATGTGATGAATAATTTTGAATGAAATGATATATAATTTATGCAATTTGTAAATAATGCCTTCAATGTAATACAAACTACGAGTCTGTTTTCACCCACCATTACTTTGTAGTTTTCACGTGACACGGCATATTTTTCAGTTAAATTGAAGGTAAAACTTTATTGCAATGTTAGTGAGCAAGCCTGCAGGACAGGCGAAACGCGTCTAACATCACCAGCTGACAATAAAGAGAATTAGCTGAACGACACGGCGTCGACTCTCCTTTCGTAGGATTTGGTGCATATATATATATATATATATATATTCATTCCATAAGAAGAATCACTCCATCTCCTCCGAGTGATACACAAGCCCATCGATCGTAAAACAACTTTATTTGTTCACAGCATGTTTCTTGATGTATGTCTTTGTGTTCTGGATAGCCATCTGGAACACACCACAGCAGGACTGAGCAAGTCTTTGATTTTCATGTTACAGAGGAGTGTGCACACACCTCTGTAGCATAAAAACTAAACTCCTCCTTTGCCATGCTGGGGTGTGTTGCAAGGGGACCTTTGTGTTACAGGCCTTGGGCAATGGGCTCTACAGTCGTTGATTTCCTCCCCCCCCCCCAATTAAATCCTGCAATGTTGACTAAATTGTTCGGCAGAAAAGTAGGAGACTCTTTCAAATAAAACTCTGTCCCTGGTGTCACGAGAGGGCCGGTGTGAATGTGAACTTTCACAGCAGTGGGAAATGTCCATGCAGACCCGACCATCTCTCAAAACCGGTACATTTATTCATTTTTAGGTCTTGCCTAGTGAACGCAGCACATGCGCTACTTCGCTTGGCGAGACTCTATTGTGGCTTTGGTGAGCGAAGGGAAACAAACCATGTGCGCGCACGGTCAGGCGATGTGCGTGCGCATGGCGTCTCCTCTGCCTCACACGCTCCCACAGCGCGCTTGTTATGCACTCCATCCACTGATCGATCGGTCTGCGTGACTGCCTGTCACCCTGTCTGTCTGTTTGTCTATCTATTTTATCCAGTTATTGTTCGGTCTAATTTTCTGGTCTATCGGACTGCTTGCCTAGAAATCGTCCGTCCACTCTTTCCTTCCTCGAAAATGATGCACAGCAAAAGGAAGAAAGTGTGAAGGGAGAAACAGATTTGCAGTCCTTGCTGCCTAGGCAGACAACCGTGATTTACGGCTCCAGCTTAAGCTGCACTTCTCGTGGCAGATAAAAGGTGGAGCTGCCGGCTGTAATTCTGAGGGAAAATCACTCCTTCCACTAGCGCGTCTTATTACAAGCAAATGGCTGATGAGAAACATTCTCGTACTCGCTTCTACTCCCTTCCCCGTCTTTAAATCCTAGAGTGCCCCGTCCTTTTGTGCAGATGCCATTGGACACTGTAATTTGCCAGAGCAGTTTTCCCCCCGTTTTAAATCTGTTCATTGCAGGCTTTAAACGTCAAATACGTTGACACAATAACACGGTTCATAAACACCCAGGGCAGGGGATTCCTTCACCACGACTGTGATTCTCTACACTCTGTGTTATACATATGCGCGTTTCGAGCAGCCCAGGGTGACAGCATTGGTTATCGGCCCCACCTAGTGGCTGTTTCACCCGCGAGAAATGAACTGACAACATCGCCACAGTTTTCACTAATGGGAAACGCGAGAGTCTGAGCAAAGTGGCCAAGGTCTGAATGGGCACTGAACCTCAAGTAAAGTAACGTGGTTCGGTAGAAATCTCACAAACCATGACGTAAAATGTGCAACCATCTTAAATACTATTACTTAAGACAGCAGAACAAAATGTCACACAGCATGCTATGTCAGAATATGGCACAGCATACTTGACAAACGTCAAGCAGATAACAAGACACAGTGCAACAAAATGTACCATAGTATAAATCCATTTTATTGCATAGCGTATAGTAGCATGGTAAAGAACAATATAACCGTTCTCTCCGTCTTCCTCAGTCAACCTCCCACCAGGCACCCACCCTTAATCCCTTCCTCTCTTTTGTTTCCCATGGCTGAGCACCAAACTCGCAGAGCCAGGCATCCAGAGTCTCTCTTGCAAGCCCTCACAACAACCAAATGCCGCGCATACCTTATCTCCCTCCGGGCCATAAATCTTGTCAGGCTGCTCATTTGCTTTGCTCTCATGTCCTATCTCCCGGTGTCCGTGTGCTACAAATGCTTGTTTATGTTTGTTTCCTGGTTACGCATAAGCGTCTCTTACATTCCGTTGTTTATGCTGGGACATCTTCCCCAACCAGTTGGGAAGGCGGGCGGGAGATTAGGGCGCCAGCGAAAGTCTTTACAATGTACCATTACGGTGACTCAGATGTCATTAGTCCATCCTCATTAGTACGTGCTCCTCGCTGGAAACATACTTGGAGTAAGAGTGCAAGTACACAAGGAGAAAACCGTGGAGATGCATGGCTGGATGTGGGACAATACACACTTAATACACGCCCATGCAGAAGGTATCCTTTAATTTAATTTAAAGTTACAACCTCTCTTTAAAGAACAGTTCCCTGTTTAGCTGACTGAAGAGGTGAACTTGAACTGTGCAAGTCACAGCACCACAGTAATGGAGTAACTTGTCATATTTCCCTCCAAACCTTTCCTCAAACCATGGGACGATCCTAGAGCAGAGATGTCTCAGTGGGGGCAGCCCTGTGCTGGATGAGTAGACTACGAACAGTACTATTTGGATCGATTGTGAGCTAAAGGAATTGAAATTTGCAGCAGTTTTCTTTGAATAACCATTGTAAGGACACAATATTGCTGTAAAAAATATGTTTGCATTATCGAGATTGCTCTCATGGTCTTTACACAGCTGTGATATTGAAAGCAATCTTTGCATTACTGCAGGCTGATATGTAGTTAGTAACCTAGAATGTTGGCAGATGCCAAACAAGTGTATTCCACCATGCAGCGGGAGGATATTAAAATTGAGAGGGAGGAGAGGAAAAGTTCGACCATTCTGTTTTGACCTTACTTTAGACCTTGCGCCTACTCAAAGTAATGTGATATGCGTTTCAAATTATCACGATAGGTTCTATTATATTATTTTGTGCATTAAATATATTGAGAGAAAATTTTTCTCGACTAGTTTCTGCAAAGTACTTTTTCTGGTTTTCTCAAGCAGTCAAGTCTAAGTCGAAGAAAAAGACGGAGAAAGCTTGCAAAGCATTTAAAAATTCAGTTTGAAAGCTGTTACAGTGTTTTACGTCACAGCCCTCTCCTTGGATGCCATTGTGTGCCTGCTTGAAGTAAGTCATGCATTGTGCATAGTGATGCAGTAGGCCAAAGTGTTTATATAGTCTGTCAGCATTGGCCACCTTTTAACAAAGAAATAGGTGGTTTGTTATGATATGGCTCTTCCCGATGCTTGCAGTGAAATGTAAGATATACTCTGCAATATGTGCCTGGCTGACAAAAGCTTTTAGACATTTTTGAAGCTGCTCATTTTCCATTGGCTCTTTTGATTTGAGGAGTTGGGTTTGCACTTTGTTACTGTGTTCAACAAGCACTTGCAATGCAATGGGTCTCGCATTTGCGAGAGTTTAAGCTATTGGCATGTAAATGACAATACCGTTTATTTATCTGTTTTGAAAAACAACACATAAATAAAAGGCATTGTCATTTACAATGCCAAAAGCTCAAACTCTCGCAAATGCGAGACCTATTGCATTGCAAATGCTTGTTTAATTCAGTATCCTTCTTTGAATTAAATTAAGCGTTCGTTGCTGAAGTGAAACAAGGTTGTGTATTCTTCATTTAAAGAAAAAGTATAACAAAAATACACACAACAGTGTGGACGATAATATCAACTGATTTTTCTAGAAATGTTTGTAGGTTGTAACAGGAAAGATACATGTGTTGTCAATCTTACACGACTGTACATGTAAAAAAAAAAAAAGGTTCCGTTCTTTAATTGTATTCTCATCCCTCCATATTTAACCTGGTAAGATTACAACCTTCCTTTCTCACATGCCCAGTGTGTGCCGGGGATGCAGGCCAAGCATCATCAGTAGCATATTATGGCTGAGACGGCAGTCGGTCAAGGAAAAAAAATATACATCCTATCTAAACGCCAACTTCCCTTGAGCATTTACATTAGAGTTTAATTATTGCTAAGAATTTTATCTATTATTAATCTTTGTTTCTTAAAAAACTAACTTGCATCAAATAAGTGTTACCAAATGATGCCAGACACACACGGTATTTTAAGTTGTACAAAGCTTTAGAATTTTTTTTTCATGTTGCAAATGTGTTGTGCACATTTAAGTTTGAAAGTAATCAATCTTGCTTTTGGGCCAACGTGTAGATTTGCTTAAAATCAGCCAACATTCTGGGGGTATTATAAGTATCCTCATGTGTGCAAATGTTTCTACTGGAACCCCCGTCAATGATGCAGGCTGAGCTCACCACATTTCCTTAAAGCGCCTGACCCGATAGTAAAGGCTTGGAATTAATAAGCCATACGTACAAGTGGGAACAAATTAAACACCCGGATACAAATCTTGCTTTAGTGGCAAAATCCTGTTTCACAGATTCATAATGTGGTACTGTAAACTGACAGCCACAGGATCTCTGCTGTTGTGCTAACTTGACTCAGTGGACAGAATAATCATGAAAACTTGTTGTCCTTGAGCCCAAACAATAGGTCTCGAGTATCGTTCTATAGGAATTCCACACCCCTACCTTAAAAGCAGTCCAAGTAAAAATTAAGCCTTTGTACCATATGTTAGCAAAACACAAAAAACACTTTGTTAATTGTCAGTAGTAACAATTTTCAGTTTTACAGATTTTTTAGAAGCACAAGTTCGAACCACATTGAATAAAGGGAACCTCCCTGTTCCGCACAATAGGAACAAAATAGGTTTGCATACGACATTCTACGTGAACAGCCTCATCCTCTGCCATGTTTGCCACTTGTAGACACATATTGTTTCTTTGATCTGATGAACATTCTAAAACGTTTTGGTAGGCTATCATAATATAAAACTGCTGGTCTAATTAATAATTCCATAACCTTGCACTTTCAACTGGTCTGCCTCATTTTATTCCAGTCTTGCAATGCAATAGATAAATGCTGGCAAAGGCAACAGATTGACAGCTGTAGAGCAAATCAAAAAAAAAAAGAAGGATGTTTTAGGTATAAAATGCATGGACAATTAAATGACCTGAGGGGGTCCGCGGGAAGAGCTCAACATTGCCTGCATTGCTACTGTGCCAAGGGAAGCCGTGGGGAAGAGCCGTGCACTGAGAGGCACCGCCAGGGAGTGGACTACAATTCCCCATTTCCCCTGGCCACGGGTTCCTGCTTCCTGTTTCCGCCCTCCCCACCTCAAATAGCGCGTCGCGCACCTGAGTCTTTGTACTCACTTGACTGTTTTGATGTTGACCTGAGGGGGTCCGCGGGAAGAGCTGGACATTGCCTGCATTGCCGCTGTGCCAAGGGAAGCTGTGGGGAAGAGCCGTGCTCCGAGAGGCACCACCGGGGAGTGGACCACAATTCCCATCTCCCCTGGCCACTGGTTCCTGCTTCCTGTTTCCGCCCTCCCCACCTCAAATAGCGCGTCGCGCACCAGCGGCACAGGACGCGCACGGGCAAAGCCCGTGCCAAGGGCAGGCACGTCTACGGCAGTCAGAGCCCGGAAGAGGCTGGGCTGGGCTACCCCTCCAACTCCTGCTACTCGGGGACTTATAAAACAAAGACTCAGAGCTGCCTCAAATAACCATTGGAGCAGGGGACATCAAAGATGGGTAAGCACAAAGCTGCAGCACAAGTTACAGGGCGCGCAATTGTAAACACTCTTGACTCTCTTACTTAGGGCTGCAAATGCCCTATCACACGACATTGCGCTCACAGAGCGCCGGCTATCCTTGGAGGAAGGGAGAAGATCTGGGCCGACATTACCAGACCCGATTAATAGATTAGCCTGATCTCAGTGCTACCCCGAATTGTCCAGTAACTGTGACAATGACCGCGCCACCCCAAACAGATTTCCCCGGGTCCTAGGAGTCGATAATTATACCAGCAGTCAAGAGGAAGCCAAATGCAGAGAAACAGCACCCCAGAATGACAAGGATCACATGAGCAAACAAGATTCCCCCAGGACCGACCAATATTAACGGTGGGGAAAAATTCTATGACGGGGATATGTGAAGACATGATACAGAAACTGGAACAGATTGTTCGCTCCTTACTTAAGCCCATAAATTGAAGACTGGGTAAACTTAAGGAAAAGATAGAGCATTATTAATGGGCGCGTTACTTCCACCACAGGTGAGCCTTCTATGTGTCCCTCCCATCCCCCTATAGCTGAAAGCGCTGCCGGGTTTTCGGGGGATCCAGCAGGGAGTTTAAATGGGAGGGATAGAAACTCAAGGCAGGTAAACCAGGCCCATTGCTTAGATTCCATGATACCACCAACAACTGTTCAACACATTCCCTCCCCTTCTCTTCTCCCACCGCATACAGACATAACCAACACTGTATACGCACAAAACACAACTTCCCTCCATGTTACCAAAGCCAACGTACCAACATCGGGAGGCGGAGAAGGGCGAGTCGGGAAGTACTCCTGACCTCAGAGGCTTTGCTGGTAGGTACTAGCCAGCTACACACACTAGACCTACCCCCTGCAGCACTCACGTACGTTTTAGTTCTGGCCAGTGTCCCCCCGTTAAACAGGGGCCAAAGGAAAAATATGGAGCAGTTACTGAATAAGTTGTATACTAGTTCAATAGCCATCTTATAAAGGTCAAAGCCGGTGGGGCACTAGCTTGGATTAGCAGATTAGGAGAAGGGCCCACCCTTCTAGCCATTATAAAGACATCAATGCTACTCTCCCCTTCTCGTCTGCTGACTTATTTCTCTATACCGTCCATAGAGCAGATCATCCAGGTGGTTAAGACCTCTAAATCCGGGGCCCCGCAAGATCCCTGTCCTCCGAAAATATTGCATATGGTCCCTGAAGTGGTCAGTGAGCAATTATGGATCATGTTTAAAGGGATCATTGGCTCAGCCATTTTCCCTGCTACACGGAAAATAGCATCAATGTTGCCACTCTTGAAGAAACCTGATCTGGACCCGGCTGAGCCTAGCAGCTATAGACCCAACTCAAGACTACATTTTCCCGCTAAAGTACTGGAGAAAATATTAAATATGCAACTCTCAACCTTTATCTCCTTCGAGGACCTTTTGGATCCATCACAGTTTCCGGGAGAGGCACAATACAGAAACAACCTCAATTATGGCTGCTGAAGAACTGAGATCCATTTTAGATGCTGGGGGGGGGAGGGGGGGAGGAGGAGGAGGCACGGAATGTACTGATATTATTAGATCTGTTGGCGGCCTTCGATACGGTTAACCACGCTATTTTAATCAATAGACTCTCAGAATTAGGCATTAGAGGATTGGCCCTTAAACTGCTGACCTCCTTTCTTTCTGACAGAGTCCACTCAGTTGAAGTTGGGGCCTTTGCCTCAGAACCGTTTTCCTTCCCTTGTAGGGTGCCACAGGGCTTAGCCCCAAGCTGTTCAATCTGTATGTCTCCCCTTTGGCCAAAATCATCAGGCAAAAAGGCTTCTCAGTGGTCTCGTACGCTGATGACACCCAATTTGTGGTGTCAGTATTCAGCAACATTGAAGAGACAGCAGATTGTTTTAATCTCTGTATGTCTCAGGTACATCAGTGGATGAGTCTGAACTGCTTGAAACTGAATGGTGGAAAGACTGAGGTCCTCCTATTTGGCTCAGATACCTCTTCCTGGACACCCAGATGGTGGCCGAAATGGCCGACCTGCCTGGGAGACACCCAAACTCCGGTAAATAAGGCTATAAATGTAGGCATTATCTTGGACGATAAATTAACATTCAAAAATCATATTAGTTCCCTCACTTCCTCAATCTTTTTCATCCTGAAGATGATTAGAAACATCCGCCCCTTTATTCCATCGGAGTCGGTAGAAATCCAGGTCACAGCAGTGGCATTGTCCAAATTGGACTATGGAAATGTGCTGTAGGTAGGGATCCAAAAGCAGCTCCTTCAAAAGATACAACGTCTCCAAAATGAAGTTGCCAGATTGATGCTGGATATGCCGAAATTCCAGCCGGTCTCGCATAATTTGAAGACCCTACATTGGCTCCCTGTGGACAAGAGAATTTTATTCAAAGCCCAATGTCTAGCCTTCAAGGCTCTCCATGGGGTGGGCCCCAAATTCATGAAAAAGCAATTGAAATGGTACATACCAACTAGAAATCGGAGGTCGGCTCACTGCAAAGCTCAGAGTCAAGAGCGCTTGCTGGGGCGGAAGAAGCTTCATGTTAGGGACTGTTAAAACCTGGAATGTGCTTCCCGGTGAGAAAGAATTGCCCAACAATTTTGGCCTTTAGGAAAGCTCTAAAAACTTGGCTTTTTGTAAATTAACCTTTCAGTCCCTACATTGCGTGGTAACATCTTACTTTCCATCAGGTATGAGCGCCTAGACGCCTTCGGGCAGTTGTGCGCTATATAAATGTTTAAATCAAATCAAAGGAGACTGTTGTTGCTAATTTTATCAGCCAGTACGCAGTAAGAAGCTTGTTGAGAGTCTTTACAGACCTCCCTTTGTTCGCTAAGCAGATCTCGGTTTTTCCATTAGGGAGATTTTATAGTGCCATACCATGCCTGCCACCACGTAGTTTTAGAGTCCTGAGCAATCCCCCATGCCCTCCTTTCTTCCCATTACAGGATCCCCCCCAGTCCTTTCAGACAAAGGCAGAGACTTGAGACAGCCAATAGATTTGCCCCCCTGTATGATCTTGAGGGCTGTGACTAACTACTCGCGGGGGGAAGAATCGGGCTTTTTAACCACCACTAGCGAGCACTCGTACATTTCTGTCGCACAGATCTCTGGAGGCCAGACATAATCACCTATGGGGACGCCAGACGATAATTTATCCAGTAGTAATGCCCCACTAAGTAACCCAGGAGCATCGTCTCCAGTAACCCAGATGGCTCAACAAAAGAGGGGAATGTTATTTATCCACGTGAAACGTGGCAGGCCTTGCATCAAAAGCTTGATAAGGCGGAGTGGTTAGTGCTATGGCAGGATCAAGACAGAATATGTCTTCAGGGGACATGGGCTTTGGACTCAATATTCATAAATGGTTATCGATCCTATCACACCTATGCAGTTTCCTCCCTGGCAGGAAGACCGAAAGGGGGTTTGGTAACCTTAATTTCAGGCACGCTACCTATTAAGCTTACTAAATACGAAAACCTCTCCCCGTATTTTTCTCTTTTTAGCCCTTGAAGGAGATCACCACGTATTGGATATTAATAAATTACTACAATAATAATTTTGGTGGCAGCATGGGGGCTGTTATAGACTTACTGGACAAAGAACTGGAGAAATTCACAAGGTCTCTGTTGTGCGAAGAACTCCATATCATATGGTTAGGTGACTTTAATTCCCAACCAAGCCCTAACTCATTGGGCACGGTTTGTGGCTTGATTGACAAGGAGGGAGACCCATTAGTCCATTTCATGCACCATGATTATGGGAACACTTTAAATAGGTTCTTAGCATCGAGGTATCTGGAAGTGTATAACAAAGTAGACGTGGGAGGTTTGGAAAAAAACTTTCTTTCGGGGCACTTCTAATTCTACACTTGATTTTTTAGTTGCAACCACTAATTGCCGTGGACATCTTTACCACATGGATAACATATCGTCAAACTTTAGTGACCATTCAGCATTATTCCTTGTGCTCTTTGGTCATGGAATCCTCCCCCAACAAGTGGAGAGGGCCCCAAAACCAGTTCTGGCAAGGCTAAATGGATACCAACTGAATTGGGACAATATAGACAAGACCAAAATCATCCAGGAGGTTACAACTAATAAGCTGAATCTGATCACATCGGATATTTTAATGACTAATTTTATAGAAATCCTTAAGGACATAAAACTAGCCCTATTTAGGCGTAAAACTAACAGGGTAAGACCAGAAACACAATGGTTTGATGAGACTTGTACCCAGGCCCAAAGAACCTTTGCGGGGCCCTGAAAGCATCGCCCAGAAATCAATCACAGATCAAGGAGTTGCGACTGGTCTTTAAGAGCTCCCAAAACACGGGAAGTCGAGCTAAAAGATGAAGCATGGGAAAACCGGACTAAAGCTGCATCCCTTAATAGTAGTAGGGAATTTTGGAAGACAGTAAAGGCCCCCTTCTTAAAGAAAGAGCAGGAAAAACTATTAGACAACCATATGGATGAAGACACATGGGTGGCACATTTTGAGGTAATTTCTGAGTGTGTGATTTCCCCAGGGGATGAACCCCATGCCCCCTCAGAGGCCCCCCTAAGCCTATAACCTTTAACCTGGAGGAAATAACCTTTGCTCTCAACAAATGCACCCGCACCAAAACACCAGGGCTGGATGGGGCCCTGATCGATTTTTTCCTAGAACATCAAGACCTATGGGCCCCTTTGCTAACTAACATATTTAATGATATTTCCAAGTCTGGCCCAACTCCATCATGGAGAACAAGCATTATAGTGCCAATATACAAAAAAAGGGGACAAATCAAATCCCCAGAATTATTGCCCTATTTCCCTTCTGGATTCCACCGCCAAACTCTTGGGGCGTGTTTTACTTAATAGGTTAGAAGACTGGGCAAGAGAAAAACAACATCCTGATGCCTTCCCAATATGGATTCTAGACGGGCAGAGGCACTATTGACCAATGTCTAAACTCAAGCTTGATTATCTTCAAATATACTAGAGCAAAGCAAGGGAATATATACATGGCCTTTATGGACCTCTCATCTGCTTTCGACTGCGTAGTCCACTCCAAACTTTGGATAATCATGGCTGCGATGGGTATAGATCCCAGGCTGATTGCTCTTATACAGCAAATGTATTTTCAGGCGACAGCTATGTAGGCTTCATGTCATCTATGGATCTTAAGGCCAATGAGACCAAAACATTCATTTTAGTGTCAGGGCTACCACCTCCAATGAACATTCCACTGTTCCACATTGGAAGTCGACAATTGGCTGTTGTGGAGACTTTCTCATACCGCGGGGTTGTTTTTGACATTAGACAAACCTGGTCTCACATGGTGGGAAGTAGGGCCCAAACAATGGAGCGCATAATGGCGGCAGTCGCTGGTTTTGTTCAAAAACGAGGCTCATAACCCCCAACGATAAAAAAGATCTGCATTGCTAAAACGATCCTTGGCAGCGACTTATGGGGCAGGGGTTTAGGGCACAGCACTAACAGACTCCTTGTAGAAGCTGGAGAATGGCTTTTTAAAAAGGATGGCCTCGCTCCCTCTTTCTTTTGCAAACCATGTCACTCACTTAGAACTGAATATGCCCTATGTGTCTGACATGGTGAAAGTAGCTCCGATGATGCTATGGCACTCAATATGGAATAGGGATACAGTGGATCTTAACCAGACTATCATATTAAATTGCATCTCACTGGATAAAGCTCAGAAGTTCCCCTGGTTGGAGTATGTTAAAACAACTCTGTACTCACAAGGAGTCCCTGAGCTGTATACAAATTGCATCTCGTGTTCCAGGTTCCCCTAAGAAGAGGTTAAAGGAACTAATTTTGGCAAAGCTAGAATATGAAAGGGAGGAGTCCCAAAAGTTAAAAATAAACATGAGGACCTATTACTAGAGTCCAGCATTGCCAGTTTGTGAATATTTTTATCTGGATGCGGTAAGGAATCTGCAGCATAGGTTTATTCTTCTAAAATTCCGTTCAAATGTAATCTCCTTAATGCTGGGCTTTCCTTCAAAACAATACGTTCATAGTGACCTGATAACTGGCCCATGCGATAATTTATCAGCCCAGTCCGACCTCCGCCTTTTCTTCTTTTGCCATTTTTATAAGGAGCAGGGAGCTAGATATATCAGACCTCTTTTAAGGCGGCATGGTTTTAAGCAGTGCTGCGTTGCCCTGTTCTATTTTAAGAAGCTTTATGATCCTTTCATATTTTTCTGAGTAGCCTCATTTCTTTGGGCTTGTAGACGTATGAGATATTTTTTAGAAGTGGAAAGCTATGTTAGCCCTTTGCCTTAAACCCATTTGTCTCGTTGAACAAGATATTATGGCACTTTGGGGTTTGCACATTACCTATGCTCATTTTCTGGCCTTTTTAAACTGTTAGTTTTTAATAACTCTTATTTTAATTATCTGTTTTTAAACCTATGTATGAGGTAACTGGGAATCTGCAGCCCAGCATCTAACTTTGTATGATGTTCTCTGCACAAATAATAGCCATTGAATTTCGTAACTTGCACAGTCCAATCTTATACCCTGATTGTTTTGGGGTTTGAACTTGTACATTGCTCTTTTTCTTCCGATATTAAATTGTTAGTTTTAATAACATGATTATTGAACTGTATCGCACTGAGAAGAATGACACTGCTTTATTGTTTTTAAATTGTATACTTTGATGATCTATGCCTTCAAATTAGATCAAAGTTATGGAATATGAATGATTAAAGTGTGCACTTTTCCTTTGTAAAATAGTCCTTCACGCAATGAAAGTGGAAGCCTAATTCCAAATAGCAAACAGAAATATGGTGAGCATAAAATACTCCTGTGGGCTCATCCAAGATGCAATTACCAATACCTCAAGCCAATGGCTGAAAGAGGCTGATACAAGGCCCTTTAGAGGAGGCATAGTGTACGATATGTTCGCTATGAATCGATCAAGCCCCATTACACATCAAACCTAAATGTTTGTACTGTGTCACATACACCTTCCACTTCATGGAACCCACGTCCAATGTTGCAGTCTGTGTAACATGTTCCACTTACAAACACAGTTTTTAACATTGCTATTCTTTTAAGCATTTGCTCCGATGAATTTAGTTTTTGTATTACTGCACATCCATTTTGTTTTTATTATATAGCAATTGGAGGTTGCAGCTCTATTTTCACAATTCACATGTGTCTCGCATTTACTCATCCACTAGGCAAATTAAATGCGATTATGGAGAATACTACTACTTCTTCTTCTGGTATGATGTTCTTAAGCCTCTGTCAGCATGTCAAGATGGACACAACTAACGGAACACAGAGACGGTGCAATGTTTGGGGAAAACAATGGTGCTTTAGAAACGTAAACTGAATTGAATTAAAAAGCTGCAGGCAAGCAGGGTAATCATGTTAATGGTATAAACGAAAGGAAACTCACGCAACCGGAAAAAGTCTTAAAATAGGTTGCGTCCGGTTTACTAATTTGCCAAATTGACCTGCATGGCCAAGGGAAACAAATTGACATGCTACATTTAAGTTTAATCTCAACATTCACATTCGGGTGTAATTAGATATTCTGTATTTGTAAAGCAGAACTACTGTGCTAAATAATAATGTGAACGGTCAATCGAGAAGGTCTTATAAAACCTTTACAGTCAGGCCCCAAAGCTGCACAGTAGCTTGAACATAATTCGACATTGTATGTCACGACCAGCGTGAGGGGTTATGCCTTTCTTTTCTCTGTTTAGTGAAACGTCCAAAAAGCATTGACAGAGTCAACAGGTCTAGCCTGTAAGTGAAGCTGCTTTTTCAGTCATTAGGCATTCAACAGGTCGTCATTCATGCAGTGTCACACGTCCTTGCATTCGTGAATCTATGTATCCACCCACTGATACCCATCCACAATGACACAGAAACACATTCAACAAGCTTATCAAAGATAAACCAAAAAAACAAAAGTAGATAGATTTGTCACCGCCTAAATGTGGTGTAAAAAATAAATTAAACATGGCAGAAGACGGCCATCATGCTATGGTATTGTAAACAGTATATTCTGATTTTAAAGTTCCAACTTTACTGACACATTAAGAAGCAAAGTATTGGCCATATTGGAGCAGGAAAAACCATGCTAAACTAGGACCAAAAACATTTTAAGATAGCATCGCACTAGGTTGCCATCTTCAAACATTAAATTGTATAGTATGTCACTGTTGCACTGATCCAAGACAGCTTTTGAACACGGTGGCCCGCATGGAACAGTACAACAACTATACACAATAGACAATACCACTCCAAGATGGCTGTCCAGTGCAGAAATAGTGGATGCACTGGATGCAGCACACTGAAGATAAAATAAATGACCAGCAGGCAAGTTGCCCATTAGGACTCTCTTGGGAGCTGCAGGATGGTCTTAAAAAATGGGAAGGGAAGAAACAAAAGAGGTCCTATAAAAGGAAAGATTTAAATCAAAAGGATTGACTACAAGCCAGTCTACGAAGCACACTCATTTACTGTCAAATTTGCACCTGAGCACGCAAAATGCTGGTACTCCGAGAGCAAAAAAGCTAAGGGTAAAAATGGGCTAGCCCATTGCCCAAAGCAGTATGCAGTCAAGGGGAAGCACAGCATGAATGACACTTGAACAGACAGAAAAATGCTGACCCAAAGACCCTCTACCTATATATCTGTGTAGGCAGAATTGTAATGCGTTTTTATGACAATAACATGGCAAATAACTATACCTACCTGGCAAGTCTGCCTAATATGTCTAGCAAGGATTATCACATTACATATCTTCTACACCTAGAGTTTGTCAAATGTGTAACCAATACCCCTATATCTACTACAGTATTCTGTGAGATTTCATCTGATTGTAACGCCCTGAACGTCTCAGGATCGTTTAACAGACACGACAATGAGGACGCACCCACTTGTGAAGGGTTAGTTCTTTTAATGAAGGCAAATAAAATACAAAGAACAAACAAAAGTTATAGTCACTGGAATCCTCCAGGCTAAGTACGTTACCAGCCCACAGCACGGATGGTCCTAACCGTCCTCTGCATATACGCCGATCCCGGCGTATGCCAACAGAGGGCAGAAATGAAATGGCCGACAATGCCAATCGGTAGGCTGTGAGGGGCACGAAGAGTGTTGGGGAGAATCGAGGAGTCAGGGAAACACCCAGCCGGGGTCTCTACCTGAAGGGAGCAGCCGCTCAACCTCTTCCTCAGACTGCACCGGGACGCGGAGTCACCTCCTGGTGATGCGTCACCGATACCCCAATCACAAGCAAGAAGACTGAACCGAGAGCAGCCGCTCGATCGATCGATCCTGTGGACTTCCGAGTCTGTAACGCGGCAAACACCTCCTGGTGTGCGTTACAGCTGGCAGTCCCTGTGTCTCTGGTCGGGCTGGGAGTTACGACTCCAACCAGCAAAAGCGCCACTGCGCTTGGACTCAGCCGAGTCAAAAAGCGAAGCTCAATGGTTGACCGGTAGAGCTTCCGGGTCCTTCACAGGTGACGATGGGGCAAGACACGGCCCAGGGAGTAACGACTCGACCTACCTCCGTTCTTGCCTTACTGGAGCACCACTCCGGAACACTGCTCTTCACGAAGCAGGTACGTCGGTGGAAACACAATATCCGACAGCCTTGTACCTCCCGGTTCCTCCCTTTATAGGGCGTGTTTTCCTTGAGTTATGTAACAGCTCTCCTGTTTACATAAGGGCGTGTTTCCCTTGAGTTATGTAACAGCTCTCCTGTTTACATAAGGGCGTGTTTCCCTTGAGTTATGTAACAGCTCTCCTGTTTACATAAGGGCGTGTTTCCCTTGAGTTATGTAACAGCTCTCCTGTTTACATAAGGGCGTGTTTCCCTTGTATGACAGGAATTCTTGACACTGATAGAACCTATCCTAATGAACCAATCAAGCCTATCTTCTATCATTGACTTACACCATAACCTAGTCAGGCCCAACACATTGAGCATAAGCTTACCTACAACGTAATCCACAGGTATACAGTGATAAAATTAGAAATATGTTCCAAATTATAGTAGGCAAAACAATATACATTTCTGCATGGAGTGGGGCGCCTAACAAGGTTTCTCAAAGTGCAAATATTCTACCCCCAGGGTTTTGCCCGAGTGGTAATCAAGACTAGGTCCCCTTGCCTACTATTATACTTACCTATGTATAGCTACCGATGTTTCAGATTGCTTTTGGTTGACATTTTCAGCCCACATTCTAGGTCAGACACCTGTTGTGGGGTGGCAAAGACACAATAAATTAAACAGAGATTCCTTGTCTTAGCCAGCCAGCACGGGCCCTTGTTGGGCTGAAAGATGTTGATCTAGATAGGACACAAGCTGCATAGTTTTGCCTCAAGTGGCCAATATTTTATTTTTATTCACCCTTACACCACCCATAAATAAATGACGTAATTTGAACATGGGTAGGTGCACACGGTTTTTAGGTGTCTGGACCCCCCCCACTCCTCCAGTTCATCCCGGAATGGTCCCTCTATCTACAATGAGAGGCGTCCCCCACTAGAGCATTCTGTGGCAAGCACCGGATGGCCAATGATGAAGCAAGACAGCCAGGGTGTGTGTGTGAGGCCACTCTGTTCTTTTTGGAAAAATCCCCCCCCGTCCTCTCTCCAGTTATTGGGACACGAATCATTCTAAATTGAGTAAAAAGGCTCATTAATGAGGATATCTGGTTCCCATATATGGGAGCCATACTGGGGTACGTTTGCTTTGTTGTGGTTATATTTTAAGGGGAGAGAGCAAACAGGTTCCTACATAATTTCCATCTCATTCCCCCAGACCTCCAAATAAAAAGGGTTTTGTGTATGTTGTCATGTTATCATATACACACAATTTTGTGTGTTGCAATTAGTGTGGTTCCTTAGGTCCAGGTATGTGTTGTGTCTAACACTATATCCTCGATAGCTTTTGTAAGATGACAAATTCTACAGGACCATAAGAATAGTAACTTGTGATAGGAGGAAGATCCCATAGATGGCGCTGCTCAGTTATAGGAGGTTTACACTGTCTGGGGTGTACCAGTATACCCATAAGTTGTTAGTCCGTTTAAATTCAAAAACGGGGTGCATGGATATCGAGAGAACCTGTTTGTGAGACAAACCATAATTTGCTGATCTTCTGAATGTTATTAGAATTGGGTTTAGGGGTGCTCACACATGATTTTCTTATCCGGTTCCCTGGGCTGCGATTCTAAGAGTGCTGCACAGTGATTATTTCTAGCCCTTTTGCATGGAAGGCTGACAGTGTATTATGGATAGTGCCGCTCTTTCGGATTATCTGTAAGGGCTATGGCTTGCTGGTCAAAATCTGCAGTGGTGCTGCAGTTGTGGCGTAGCCTGAGAACTGTCCATAGAGGAAGCTATCCCTCATGGCCTTGGGGTGATGACTATCATACAACAACAGGCTGTCACAATATGTGGCTTTTTTGTATGTCCTGGTAGAAAGTCTACCGTTATTGATAGCCATGCAGAAGTCCCAAAAAAGTGAGTTCCTTATCTGAAAGATAAGGATTGAGAGAGTAGATCAATGTAGTGAAGCTCTGACACATATTAGCCTCTCTATTCCAGAAGGTTAGAATATTGTCAATATAGCAACATAACAGCAAAATGTTCTTAGTGTAGGGATTGTCGCTACAAAGAATATATTCTTTTTTGAACTGGGCCATATAAAGACACACTCGACTAGGCGCAAAGGTACTTCCCATGAAGTACCTTGCATTTCGTGGTTTAGGTTGTCTCCAAACTGGAAGAGATTTTCTTTCACTGCAATGGTGGCACCCTCAATGATAAAGTTAACTGAGGTTGGAGAAGACCAGGCTTCAGAATGCAATATATCCTCCACCACTTCAAGGGTTGCATCCTAGCGGATATTGGTGTAGAGAGTTTCTACATGCTGTGCCTCTGCCATAAAATTTGAATCAATGATTTTGGCAACTACGTTTTCCTTCCAGACTACCAAAAAATGTTTACAAGTTTGTGCTGAACTCTTGACATTTGACCGATCTGATCTATTGATGAATTCACTGAAGCTAATGTTACTTACTCCAATGCCCCAACTTTCTTCCACTTCACTGACACATATTTTGATTGAGAAGTTGCAAGTTTGCAGCAGTTGAAAATGTACCCTAGTGGAAGTTGCAAATCCAGCTTATGTTTCCTCGTGATGGAGAAGGAGGAGTCAAGAAATAATCAATGACATGGGCTTCAGTTTAGGTGCGGCGGGGAGGGGTTCATTCTTTTAACCCTCTTGTTAATGTCCTTCCCCCATGATCACTACTTACACAGAGCCAGTGACCCCTTTTTGCTCAGCTAGCCAATGGGAGGTGGATTAGAGTTGTGCAGTCCTAATCTGGAGTCCTGTACACAACCATCAGCTCAAATATTATTTCTTGATCAGCAAACAATGGCAAAGCCTAGGAGTCTAGTGCTGACTGCCATCTTTAGGCTTTGTCAACGCTTGTTCTAACATTTTTTTGTAGAACTATTGTTGCGGAATGTGCCAGCCCTGGCCATAACAAAAAGAACCTTTACTTGGTTTCAAAATGCATGCGGTGCTATAGTAGTCCCCGACACTAAAGAGAACAACTTTGTGTGTACATGTGCTCCACGTCAAAAAAGCAGAATGTCATCACTCAAAGAGAATTTAGTAAATTGCTAATGTGGGCTGACCCACTGCCCTATGCTTTGTGCTGTAGTGGGCCCAAGAAACATGTGAATGACAACAGACAAATGGATGAAAAGGGCTGGTGAAGGCCATTCGAAGTAAGCATTTTAACAAGCATTGGCATAGGTTTTAGGACCTTAGAAGTATTTAGTTATGCAGCACAATATCCTTGGTGCAACAACATCAACTGTTGCAATGCTAAACACTTATAAGGTCCCAAAGGCGAGACCTATTGTCAATGCCAATGCTTGTTATCTGAGGAAGGGGTTCAGGAGAGGAGCACTAAAAATGAATTTACAATCAACAGCGTCCCAGTCAGTCTATGCTTCACCTGTAAACTTTCTGCAACTAAGACTATTCAGTTTAGCATTTGGGAGGGAGAGAAAATAACCGCTATTAACTTAAACTCCACTTCTCATAATTAAGTGATCTTTTGTTTTTTCCCCCCATTAAACCTACGGCCTCATCCTTCTTTGGATAATTTAAACTTGCTTTTCGCCATCCCTCATAGAAATATTTTGTCGGTATTTTTTACACAGGTGATTCGCTGCTGTAGGTAACGAGAAATATACTCCATGTAGCCATGACACCTGGTGGCGGACACTCCCATTCCGGAAATATCCCATATGTCGCAGCTCATGCACACTGCAAGCAATCTCTTTCAAGATCAGCTAAATGATTGGTTTGTGGAACTTTCTGTTTAGAGGAGCAAATCATTTTAATCAAGAATTCTCTACAAATTAATTTGAATTAGAAATAAAGTAAACAAAAAAGGAAGGTTCCACTACGGAATGCACAAGGTAAACATATGTGTGAGCAACGCATACAACTCAATGCCTATCTTCAGCCTTTTCATGCAAGTTTGTATCAATGGTCTTGAGACTCGAGAAATCTTTGCGTATGTGAAATGTTGAAGAAGGGCCCTAAGGAGCACTCTCAGGAAGAGGTAGCATTGAATCAATTCCACAATCTACGCAAATAATGTAATTCTTTCCCATAACAATCACCCCGGAGAGGACCTTAGTTTCAGAGTGAGGCGCCAGGCAATTAAAAGGTGACATTTATTTTCTATGAAATTCCTATTTGGGATCACCAGCGTAGCTAACGTTTTCCCAGGCCAACTGGAATTAAAATTGGAGTTAAAAATAAATGTAAACCCAGTTGATGATCAGAAATGATTACAAAACACGTGTCAGCAGAACACTCCTGCCAATGGTTACTGTGACCAATATACCTGAATAGAAGCTGAAAGCCTAACTGAATGAGAGTGAATGCAGTGGAGGAGTCATTTTGTGGCAAGACCTGTCAAACTTCCAAATGTTTTTAAATGAAAACAAATCAGTTTGGAAGCGGGCATTTTTCCCCTCCTCCCTGTCGTTAGTTCAAAGTGACTCTATTTTCTCGTTGCATTTTTAAGCGTTATTACCAACTCTACAGGAAGAGTGCAGCTAGAAACCGTGCAGCAAGTGCTTCTGTGCTTAAGTACAGTGAGTAGCGGTAATAAGTGGTGTACATTGGTGAAAGCGCTTCAGAAATAGCACACTTAAAAGCAGCTCAAGAAAAGACGTCTACTTCACAAGTGAGAGGGTGGTTTTTCAGCGCGCTTAAAAATAGAATACACGTTGGTGTTCAAGAATTAATTTGGCAGGAGAGGGGGTTTGACCTTGGATACACCCCACGACTCCAGTGAACAGAACTCCTGTGACCCAAGAGAGCTCCAGAAGTATACACCACGCGAAGAATAGCCGGAAACGTGTAAGTGAGGGGCGGTAAGTGTTTTTAACATGTTAGCAAATACACAGTGCATGATGATGCCAGGGTCACAATACAGCCCACAAAAGAAAAAAAGAGCAGAGATATCTCTGAAACATGGCTGTATGAAGGCCTAACACACTAGCACAGTTAACGCATGTGAGGCGATTTTATTACAGTGAACATAGCACTGTTACAGCGATTATAGGATTGAGATAGTTCAGTGGGTTAATGTAGCTTCTGCAGAGAATTGTGCATGATGTGTATATAACAGACTCAAGCAATAAAACAAGCGGGAGTTGTGTGCTCGCACGCTAAAAGAAAGAAAAGAAAAAAAAAAAAAAAAAAGGACGTCAGTGGTGCGCGCGCGACGGCAAAAGTGAAAGCAGGCTGGCGAGTGGTGTGTGATGTGCGCGCACCATGTCGAGAGAGGAAAGCCAGATGGCGCCTCTGCTCGTCATTGTGCGTGTAACTGCACGCTCTTTACCAGCCAAAAAGCTGTGGTTGTCTTTTTAAAGCCCACACACTAAATGTCTCGCCAGAGCAGCGCATGCTCTGGCGAAACCTAACAATGTATATTAGTAAAATCAAAAGGTCGTGGCTAACCCTATCCCTAAAAAAACCACCAGGGATGGAGTGGATTTAATTGCACAGTGAGTGGTGTTGGAGGGCCCTCCTCCTCTATCTCGTCATCCTCTTCTCTATTTACTTCTTATGGTGCTTCTACATCTGATGTCTCTGCCAATGAGGAAAGAATTATCATCTGTACTTCATAGGGAAGCAAATGCTTTTGTCCTCGCATGTACATGTAAATGCTCCAGTAGGTGCAGATCCCTATTTATACTGGATGTAACTTGCTGCCCATTTGTTTCACTCATTGTAACCCAGATTTGTTGCTTCTCAGTGCTAGAGATAGTCTGCCGCGTTGTTAGAGAAGATTCTCTTTGTGGGATCGCACTAAGTCTTAAATATATAGCCTTGCCCATGTGTACATTGGCATCAATTTTGCTTTGGGGAACTGCTAACATCGAAGACTTCTACTCCTGGGGCCGAGCCAAGAGACTGTGTAAAGATTATGAAATCGTTCTTCTTGACATTATTAAAATTGATCAACAAAGCATTTCCTTTCTGTAATGCTGTGTCAGACTCAGAATTTGTGTCCATCAAGTGTGTTGATGAAAGAATGGATTTTTTTTTCCACTGCTGACTGCTCAGCCTGATAAATTCAAAAGATATCTGTTATCGGGTCCAAGAATACTAACAGATATGATCAAGGTAGATAAATCTGCTAATGCCTCACCCGCCACCCTGTCACCACCCCCCCTCCTCCACCGCCAAACACTAGAGAATTAAGATGAAATGGGTCAAAAGCCAGGGTGAGCAATTGTGATCTTGTCATAATTAACATCCTCCCCGCTTGTCTCTAAAAAACAAGTAGTCCAAGTATACCCTTTGTGTATACTGCCTTCCACGATCTCCCTCAGAAGACATGCAGAACAGACTTATTATCAATATTTTGCCTTGGTTGGTCAGGCATGTGGTCTGATAGCAGCCCCTTTATACCTGGTTGCCAGGAACAACTGTGGTGACACCCAGACCACTCCAAAACGGGGGCCTCCGTTTCTCTGGTAGCCACTCTTGTTTAACTACCAGCTCAGAGAACTATTATTCTAGTCTGAAATAGTTCAATCCTTCTGACTTCGGTCACAATTAAATTAATTGAGGCATTGAGCACATATTTTCCAATATCACGGCTTAGCCCAAGCACTAAATGCTTCCACTATTATCCTCTACGATTTTCACACTTACCCCATTTTCTTGATTCTTGCAAATTACTTGCACAACTTACCATGAGGGATGGTGTTTTCACAGGTCGATGGTGTCACACGCAGACTGTTGATGGTTTTTGGTCTCAAAGCCACCCCTACACTCCCGACCTACTTTTCTTACATCGTTTTGCTTGGCTTTGAGCTGGGTTCGCAGATCAGATAGAAAGAACTCAACGACACTTCTAGGTGTTGACGCTTTGAGCTATGGTTTATCCGCAGCAGCTATCTTGTCCTTTGCAAAGGCTTGCTTCACTCATTTTCACCATCTTGATGTTCTAGAAGAAATTCCCCCGATCAAGACAGACAGCACTGCAACAAGCAATATGTACTTGCTGGTGATTCACTCAAACGGGAAGAATGGAGTGCCAAGTCTGCTGCTGAAGGTTCTAAAGATCCCTATAAATCCTACAAATTCTGTCAACCTCATTGCAGGCTTCTTCTACTTGGACTTTGAAAAGTGACTGGTAAAGGGAAGGAACATCTGGATGCTCTCAAATAAGGAACAAGTGCCCAGAATGTAATTACCACTTACACCACATTTCAAGCTCCTACGGCTGGGCACCACTGATTTGAACACTAACTCATGTGTGTGCCAGTTATCAAACTATGGATATATTTCATCTCAAAATTGTAATTGAGAAATCCCATAACCTTTGCATACGACTCGACTCCTGGACCTATTTATAAATTTTGCAACACTAATCTGGATGTCACATTCATTTATCTCTGGGGACAATAATCTTTTTTACAAAAAATTGACCCTGAGGAAGCAACAATGTACTGATTAGTCATGAAACGTGTGATTGCTTAAGTTTGTCCATGAACTAATTTGAGTATTTTCAGGAGAAATATTATAAATTATATTAACAAAATCACTACATTTTGATTCTTGATTTTTGACAATTCTGTTGAAATTGCGAGTCTCAGAACCGGTCTCCTTTACGTCTGACTAGAAGCAGTCATTAGCTCCTTGGAGCTCCACTATACCTCCCCCGCCCCTTGAAGGGCTTAAGATATTTCTACCCTTGTCCTATCCAATGGCAGAGGGGTTATTTAATAATTCATACCTTCCATGTTGCGCTAGGTCAGGGGTACAATTTGCACCTATTACCCCAGCCCCAATGCTGGGCCCGAGGGAAGGGTAATACCACAACTTAATCCCCATTCTCCTTTGCAAGGGAATCAGTGGTGTCTCCACTGAGCCTTTAAATTGCCCATGAGTGAGGGGGTTAAAATACATGTTACACACATATGTAAAAAAAAAAAACACTGCTCATCTGTAGCCCACACAATGCTAGGGGTCATGGAGGAAAAGGTTATGTGCTGCCAATGTCAGCGCCCAGTTGTATCAGCTGATCTGCATCTCCATTGCCTGCAGCATCGTGCAGGCCCTGAAGGTGCAGGTCAGCTGGTACCAGGTCCCGTACCTCTCAGCGTTTGGGAACTGCTGAAGAACAAGCAAAACAAAGGGCACTTGGGCCAGAGAGTTGTGTGTTGAAATCAAGGAGAAGAGACACAAGAGAAGACAGAGCAGGGACCAGTTCGATCAGTATGCCATTGCACACATGATACATTTAGAGAACTAAGTACAATCTTTTGAGATTGTAGCTTGGGGCCCCTTTCTCCGAATCCTGGTTGCACTACCCCCATCCTATGTTCACTGGTGACAGCAACATAATATTTGTATTAAATGTTCGACAGAATGAGGTCCTGGAACCCGCGGTGATGTGTAAAGAGGAGGCCCTCAGCGTCATGAGCCCCCCACAATGGCGCAGAAAACAGTGAGACATGGCTACTGGTCATAGCCAAGGTTACAATTTGAGATTATGCTAAGGCTCAAAATATTATTGAAGATCATTATGTTACATTAAAAACAGAATAGAATAAAAATGAAGAATATTACAACGGGCCGACTTAAAGTATGATGGAACAGCAAAACAAAGCTGCCTGGAGGCAGTAATGACACCAGATGTCAAGAGCTGAAAGAAAGCCGAGGCGGTCAGAGGAAACCACCAAAATGTAACAAAAGAGCAGTAGGGCCTCCAGAGAAAGTCATGTTCTCGGTGTCATGCATGGAAAAAGAAAGAGAATGAATAAGAAGCATGTATGCTTGACTCGCAAAGGGAAAGAAAGATATCAAAAAGAAAACTTGATACACTTTAAATACATACACAGACAGATTATTGCAACACGGAAGATGAATGTGGGATGTTTGAGTACTGACACGTGACCCTGGAGAGAAAAATTTACAGAAACAGGCTTCAGGAATCATGGGACAAAATGGGCAAATTTGAAGCATGTAACGAACATAGGGGAAATAGTAAGAATCAAACCGTCCTTCGTTCTCACACTAAGTGATAATAAAACGTGCAGCACTTGTATATAAAAACAAAACATTTGATCAATATGATTTTTACAGACTAAGTTATTTTTTCACAAGGTAACCTAGACAGCAAGATTAATGATGTTTGATCATAATGTTTTATAGAGTTGAAAGTGGTATAACCCTCTCACTGAATCCCTGGGTCATCATCAAAACTTAAAATAATGAAGCATAATACAGAAGAATTTCTGATGGCAGTGTGTAATCCTACCTTTATTTTGAAACCACAATTTAGTATTTTAACTTTAAACAGTACAGTGAAACCTTCATAGCATGTGCATCAATGATAAATCACACACCTTATTAGCAGGTAAGGAGCTATATGATATAGTTATGGCAAACTGAAGTGCACAGCTAGTCAGAAAGCGATGGAAAAAACACCAAACAAACAAATATCCCAGGTGTTAATGAACAACGTGCAACGATCGATCTTTATTCTACTTAAGAGGAGTCATTACTAAGAAGACAAAAACATTGTTATGAGGGGGAGGCAATAAATAAAATTATTGCAAAGATAAATAATAGGATCTACTAAGAACGCATATAGCACTGCCTTAGCCCATTACAGGCTACCTGCTGCATTTCACTAAAATGTCGGGGGTAGTTATGTTCGGCTGAGCTTCATTTAAAAACCGTTCAAAGCTGCTTCTAAAAGTACTACAAAAAACAACACAAAGATACTTTTAAACAACAAAGTACTAAACAGGCTCGGTTTGAGTAGCAGTGCGTAGTAATCGGAGCACATTGTTTACAGTGAAAGGTCATAAAGGCTGCATACAAGTACATGGGAAACAATCTGGGTCATCTGTGTTTGTGAGGCAGTAGCACCCGCACCTTATTCACCGGCCACAGGAACAACAATGACAAGGCATGGCCAAAAAAGGGAAACTTTGGAAACGCAACTAGAATTATCGTGCAGCACGGATCCCCGTTTTTTGCAGCAGACTGTAAGATTGGAGATCCCTCCCTTGTGCAGAAGAAAGGAGCATGCACTGTTTGGTCTAACGCAAACATAAATAAACATCGGGGTCCAACAGCTCTATCTTGGATCTTTTACTTTATTTGGACAGCCACCACAAAGGAGGCCATGCCTCTTCCCCTCGGATTGATATTTGCTTTTTTCGTTTAAGAATTTCTGCTCAAAGGATAGGGAGGCCCATGGATGCGGACAGCTGACAGGAAGGCTGGAGGGCACACCAGCTGAGCGGATGTTCGGTGCCCTTTTTCATTCCCACACACAGAACTGTCACCTGGCCTCGGTCCCGGCTCCTCCCCAGGTGAGGGAGGGCCGGCTGCTATATGGGTGCCCTGACACCATGCCCTGAACCCAGCAGCGGATATACACACATAGGACTCCTCCGCCCCCACAAGAGCCTCGCAGCTTGCGGCAGCTCCCGACCCAAACACGGGGGGCTGGGGGTGCGATGAAACAGCGCCCCTCCTGCCAGCGGGGAATGCCGTCACCGGGCAAGGGTAGGGATCAGGCGACAGGAGCCCACCAGCTCGCTCACCTCGGGGTGCAACACGGGGACACAGCTCGCCTCTTTCTCGTACTCCTCCATACCGCTGTCAGCCATCTTGGTATTAAACCCAAGCGCTCGGTATGCTGGGTAAGCGCCGGGGGAGGAGGCGGGGGAGAGGGGGCGACCTCTGCCTGCTCATTCACTTGTCAGCAGCGACAGAAGGGTCCTGTGCGTGCTTCAAAACAGAGCTCCGCACAATATCAAACCACTTTCACTACTCGGCTGCCAACGTATTGTTTATCTACGTTGTTTACGCAACTCTAATACGAAGGAGCTCCTACTACTGTACCGATACAGAGTTGGTTTCACGTTGCGGAAGAACTATCACGTCCTCGCGTATTTTCTCGTGAATAGGTGAAATTTGCTGAGAATAATTGGGGGTTAGGGAAAAAAGGTTAAGCATACGAATTTGGTGTTATAGATCCCGGCCCTGCGTGTTATGCCTCGTTTTCACGAGAGTATAGTTATATTTTTCACAAATGACAAATATTTGTCCCTGACATTGAAGTATTTATTGGGTTGGGTAAACCCCCTATCTTATTCCACCCAAATAGGACCACAAGCACTGTATCATTGGCCACAGGGCTAGGGTGACCAAATTGCATGGGTGCAATTTCAGGATGGTGAGTGTAAAAATTAAGGACAAAGGGGCAAAATTCAGGGCAAAAATTTAGGACAGAAGGTCAAAATTCAGGACAGAAATATGGGATAAAAGTATGTTTTACAGACACATCAGAGAAGGTTGCGCAATATTACATAAGTAAATTAACAACCAATACAAGTAGAAGTCAAAATAAGTTAATATTAGGTTGAGAAAATTGGGCACTTCATGGTTTTTTGACATGCATGCAGCTTTGAACAACTGTGCAGGTCTTTTTGTGGTATTTCATATGATCAGAACTTATTTATATGGTTCCTGCACTGGGTTCTCCAGTCTGATATTTTGTTACAGTTCATGGTTGTGAGCAGACATGAGAGAAGTGGTTGGCAAGATCTGCTTGGATGGACTTTGTTACTAGCATCTCATATCTGAGTGCCTTTGTGAGATGTAAAGCGGCACACATAGAATATAGCTAATTGGAACTTGCAGTGCTGGTCAAGAGTGCAGTTCTCCGAGTAGCCAGCTGTAGGAAACTGGGTTTCCGTTGCAGTACCCCCACCCCCAAAAATTTGCCTGGCTTTTGATGCAAGTCAGGGAAAAGAATGGGGTATCTGGTGAGCGGCAGAGGAATAGAGTGAGGCTAGGAAAGCTGAGGATGGTGACTGTTCGGCTATAGTGAGGACTGGGGAGAGAGGTGGAAAAGGGTCAAAAAATCATTGGGGGGCGGAGGGTAGAGAGCAAGGTTGGTGTGGGAGTAAGGGAACAGTGGTGTTTGGGATTTATAAACGAGTGAAGCTGGTCAAATTTAGAAGAGACTGGACTGGTAGATCCAAGGCATTGGGTAAATACTGAGGAGTGACTGAGAATTATTTCGGGGCACATAGATAGAATATTGGTTAAATGGGCACACAGAAAAGAGAGGGACATAAAATGAGACTTGAGGGAATAAAAGAAGATGAACAGGAAGCAAGGGCTCAGAGATGAGGAGAGCATGGAGAGAGTTGAACGCTCATAGAGACTGGAGAGAATGGGTGTCAAAACGGATGTGCTGTGAGGAAATCTATCCATCGAAATGGGACTGGGGAGACAGATGGGGACTGGGGAGACAGATGGGCAGAGGCAATACAGTGACTAGAGAGACTCAGGCACTCAGAAATTGACAGAGAGTATGAGAGGTGGCATCACACTGGTAGAGAATAGACTGGGAAGGGGTAAGTGAGAGGAGGAGGATGGCCACAGTTGGAATGGAATGTGAAGAACTGAACATAGAGAGGGACTGAGGGAATGTAGTGCAGTGGAGACATAGAGATGAGAAAGGAAAGATGGAAATGGGCAGAGCAAAAATGGGATGAGAGGGAGACGAAGAGGGATCAGATTAAATTGGACTATTCATTACACATTTACCTTATTTCTCGTGGGAAGTGAACCCCAAGCCCTGCCCAACCCTCTGTAAAATTGTCTTGTTAAATCCTATCAAGTTCAGGCAACTAATTAGTGGTCGGGTGTACTTTCAAATGCACCATTTATCACCATGTTTATTAAAAATGTGTTGGAAGAGAACACCTCTCTCCTGCCTGATATCGATTTGTGTGCCATTGCTCTGTATTCACCAATGATACAGGCTGAATGTGTTTTAAAATGAGTGATTTTCCACTCATGTCCCAAAATCCTCTGTAGAAAAACCTACACATTAATGTAAAGGTCCCTTTAAAAATTATATACAATTTTCCCCTCTGCTGCTGCCCCAGTTTATTGTAAAATGCACTGTCTGAAATGTGGCACCGTACTACCTACAGAACATATAGCTAAGTGAGAGAGAGACTTTTAAAAAATTTTTTTTTATGGTGATTTGTCCCATTCTGACCCTTCTGTGAGGGGAGAGATTTGTTACACTTTCTCTGGGAGGGGCTGCTGCAGGCCCTTGATCACAGCAGGAGCGCAAGCTGGCCCCTGCAGTGAGAGTCACAGAACTCTCAGTCTGCTTGCAAGGGAACAGCTCGCCCTAAAGACCGAAATTACGGACAAAAGGCGTCTGTGAAAGAATTCTTCGTGGACAAGAGGCCCAAATAACGGGCGGTCCATGAAATTTACTGACGGTTGGTCACCCTACAAAGGGCACTGAGGATACGGTTATGCTGATGGAGCAGTGTTAGACTTGGCATCCTTGGTGCAATTTCTCCAAACTTTTTGCCTCTACCTCCTGTATTTTTGATGGTATGCTGGATTTAGTTTTTGCTGGCTTAGATGCTTTGGGTACTTCGCCACTGCTAATCAGTCTCAAAGTGCAAGTGCTCCCTGTGTACATTGTTATTATGAGTGGTTACTCCACAGGTGTGTAAGGGGTAGGTGCTGACAGACAGTGCACCCGGCGGGAAACCTACGTTACGTTGCGGGCATTCACACGGGCTAGCCTATGGAGCAACAAACTATCTTAGACTAGGTTGCGACAGGAGCGGCCATTCAATAAAGTTATTGCCACCTTGTAGTTGCACACAAGGTTGGATCGCTCAGATTTATTATGGTTCTAGACCCAACCACTCCCACTCACTTTTTTATTTACTCAATTTGGTCCAAAAGAAGCGCCACAGATCGTTCTGACGACCTAGACGGCGCAAAACATCTTGACCCCTAGTTACTAAGGCACATTACGCCCTATCAGTAACTCACTACCTACAGGTTTTTTAACCTGACAAGGGAACCTATACATTAAATTTTACTCACTCTGGTATCCCTTAGACAGTTTTATCATTTACTCACCCACTCACTGTTCTCTTAGAACCCTCTTTCTCACATCCACACTCATCATACAGCAGTACAAACAAAAGATCTCCGCCAAAGCAACCTCTCACGGGACCCATAGGGCATTGCAGCGCCGGCCCGACGAGGAGCAAACGCCCGACGATGAACCATGACATCCTTCGGGGTGTGTGAGGGCATCAAGAGACAAGACTTGCGCTTGCCTCTAGCATGTGATATTTGGACCTAGGATCTTACTCTCTTCCTCCTTTCCCTTCCTTCTCTTGTTTGTTGGTGACTATTTGCGCCCATACCTGGAACAGTTACTCTCAGTTTGGTTTGTGATTAGCATAGGGAGCAGGGGTACTGGACCACCACAAGCTACTAGTCCCCCCCACTTGTTTTTAGTACATATTATGAGTGGTTATCCATGATTGGCATATTTGATTTTCTTGGAAGTCCCTAGAAGAGTGCACTGAGGGTGCCAGCGTCAGGAAATCAAATGCTGCTAGTGGCTCTGTAGCACTGGTTGTGCCACCCACATGAGTAGCCCTATAAATCTGTCTCAGACCTGTCACTGCAGCTGAAGGAAGTGACCTGTTTAGGGCAACCCGGGTCACTAATGACCACCTCTCAGCCTTCCGTACTAAATGAAGAGTCGGTCAGACAGTAGAGAATACAAACCAATAACTGTTTATTAATATACACTCAGAGCAGAGCCCCATCTGCCCAGTCGCTAGGAGTGCTGCAGAGGGAACTGAAATCAACAAGCATAAAGATACATTATGTACGTTTCATAACCGGGTGAGTACACGCCCACAGTGGAATTTTCCAAGCAGGTGCAGTTAAAAAGCAAAATACAGAAAAAACGGTTTCAGCGCTAATATCATACACAAAGTAACATAGTCCAAGGTCGTTCCATCTGGAGCCCACCACCAGACAAAGGGGAGAGGACCTCTATCTAGTGAGAAAGCTATGTGCTGCCATGAACAGTGTGCTCATTACGGGAACAAAGCTAACGTGGCATAAATGAAACTCAGAGAGAAGCATTTCTCGGAATTGAACTAAACCTGTTTCGAACAATCTAAAATGACGCCCAAATAGAAAATGGCGCAGCGAA
The DNA here is from genome assembly GCF_964204655.1 of Triturus cristatus. Taxonomy (NCBI): domain Eukaryota; kingdom Metazoa; phylum Chordata; class Amphibia; order Caudata; family Salamandridae; genus Triturus; species Triturus cristatus. Next base: position 634,938,533 of record NC_140585.1, read on the forward strand.
TGCTAACTTACTTGGAGCACTGCGAGAGCATGCACAATTTCTCTTCTAACAGACTCTCCTTTTAGCAATAAGAAGAAACAAAGCTACAAACAGAAATAAGAAATCTAATTAATAAACAGTTATGAGCACTCCATACTATCAACATCAGGAAGTGAAACAGTAAGGAGGGAGGAATTCTCTAAAAATTCCTTCATCGATGTTTATCAGATGCCCAATATCCGTCTGAATCATTATGGCAGCATTTATGTCATGAATCAATATCTTCTTTCTAGGGGTGAGAATAGTGGTACAATAGGAGCAACAGGAGGGAAGACACTGAATAAGGGCACAGCAGAGCACCAATATCACAATCAGATAAATTACTTTCTCAAGAATCCAGCCCCAGCTGCCAAAGAGAGACCAACTCCAATTTCCACTTTCCATTCCTTTTACATTTTCAAGGATATCTAGTATGTGTTTAGTAATATTATTTTCCATATTCTTGATCCCGACCACACAATGATCGCCCACTACTGCACACACACCACCACTCTTAGCTAAAATAAAGTCCACTGCATATCTTGTCTGTTCCAAATATATTCACATATTCTCCAACTGATTGGTGATGTTGCGCAAAGCTGCAACTGTAGTATTATATAGAATTTGCAGCTTGCATCTGCAATATTCTCTAGCATTTTCACCCCTGGCCATAGAGGTACCACCCAAAGTGAAAATAGAGGAAAGAATATACCCAAAAGTAATACCATTACTATAATTATTGAATTCTATATCGGTCACTCCCTCACACAATTTCTTCGTTAGAGTCCTTTTAACCCATCGTATATAATTGGCTTAGCATATTTACAAGGCACACCCAAAGGCAGCACCATTCCAAGAGCTACATCATCCGTACCATCGTGGACATTGGAATATGTTCTGTTGGACAAAAAGTAAAACCCTGGGAGTGCATAAATTGGTCCTTCATAGTCCACTGCTGCATACCTGGAGTTCATTCCAAAAGTACCTGGATCCTCGTCATTCACCAAAGAGATCGTATTTTTATACAGCACTATTCCTGAACAATTTATATACAGTGAAGTGTCAGTATTATTCACGATGGGACTGCAAGCAGGATAATAACCAACCTCCCGGGTGACTATTAATTCCTTTTAATGCCAACCCACCAATGTAACATTTTGTTTTTCCATAGAGAAATTGTCACAATATGGATTATTATCACAACCTGGATAAACCATTCCCAGTGGCTTTCTATGGTACAGACATGGTCCCCGATAACCAAAACCAAATACTCCTTTCACTTCTGTAAACTGGGGTGGCAGAGTATAAGTATAATTCACTAGTGACAATGGATATGCAGTTCACAGACTAGTGACGGATTGGGTGGGGTAACAAGCTGTCTCTTCTCCAAAGAATCTCTGATGTGTCTCCAGAAATACATTACTCAGGGCTGTTCTTTTGTTTCTCTTCGGAGAGATAACCTTATCCTTACTGCATAAAGGTACACTTTGATAATTTTCCAAAACCCATGACACCCCACACAATATTATTATCAGCAAAACCAAGAGAACAACACATATAATTTTGTTCTTCCGTGTCCACATCATCTTATGTTGTGCAACAAGAACCATTGGCTGCTCTTCGTCAGCAACCTTTCTACCAAAGGGATGCATAACGGATTGCAAAGAGGCACAAATACAAAGAAAATATACAAGTTCCCAGTGTCCGTCGGAGCCTCGCTGGTACAGGCTCCGATCGTCCATCAATAAGTTGGCGCTCTTGAGCACCGGCGGTGGAGCTTGCTCTGTCCTAAGCTCTTTTAATTTATCCCACGTCAATAAATATGGTATTCCTGTAAGGTATACTTCTGCTCATCCTAGCTAATGTTCAGAAGATAAAGGCAGAGTGAGTACAACATTCTCCACTAATTTCAGTTAGTTCCGTTGGTACTATGACTCACAACTACCTATCTTGCACAGTTCATCCCTAATCTTTCTTCTCCTTGGACTCAGTGTCGCTCAGCCGAGGGCGCAGATTGTACCTGGTAGCCCAAGGCACAGTGTGATCAATAAACAAGAACTCCTGAATAGCTCGAATTTCTGGGGGAACAGCTTAATTCAAAACATCATCGTTTTCCTTATCTGTCTCGGTCCAGATCAACTGGGCGTCACTGAAGGGAACAAACCTGGGCACCTGCTCGCACTCTGTATCACCCAGGCCCACTTTCACCCACTGATCATTTGGTAATGGCAAAGGAATCCTCCGGCAATATGTAGCATGACCCAGTTCTTTCAGCCAGCAACCTTTACAGCCGTCTGTGTCACCAACAGAACCTGCTCAGGAACCTTCCAGCACGGCTCCAAACTTTTCTTCCGCTGGAAATTCCTGATAAGCACAAAGTCCTCAGGCTGAATGTCATGGCCAGGCCCCTCTGGCACAGAAGGTAGGGACTCCTGCACCTGTTGGTGAATAGAACGCAAACGTCTGTGAACTGGCCAAGATAATCAAGCAACACAGGCTATTCAATATCTGAGTATATACGAGGGCGCGGGACACCCCAGACATTCGCCGCACCCCCAAACGCATCCTCGTAAGTGACAATCCTATTCTATAATGAGCTGTTGTTCTTGTTGACAAGAGAGCTAACGGCAGGGCATCTGGCCATTTCAACCCTGTTGTCTCTTGTATTTTCGCCAATTTCAGTTTGAGAGTACCATTGTACTTCTCAACAAGGCCAGCTGACTGGGGGTGATTGGCAACATGACATTTCTGCTTAAAGTGTAATCCTTCCCAAGTCAATTTAATCACTTTCTCATTAAAATGACTTCCGTTGTCACTCCAGATAACTCGGGCAAGCTGAAACGAGGAAAGTACTCTTTAAGGAGTACTTTCACAGCCGTAATGGCCATATCATCCTTGGTGGGGTAGGCCTTGTTAGAAATGGGGGTCTCTAGTTGGCAATGGTTTGCACCTTTGTCCAAATAGGGACCCTTGCTTCTAGTCAGGGTAAGGGGGTTACACTCCTAAAATAACCCCTGCTCATCCCCTTGGTAGCTTGGTACGAGCAGACAGGCTTATCTCAGAGGCATGTGTAAAGCATTTGTGAACACATACAGTAACACAGTGAAAACACTACAAGTGGACACCACACCAATTTAGAAAAATAAGTCATCTTTATCTAAACACGACCAAACGACAAAAACCCACAATACAGTATTGAAAATAAGGCTTTCAAATGGTAGAAATAGTTATGTTCAATGCAAGTATTAAATGCTACACTTTTCCAACAAAGTACCTTAGATGCATCACGCAAAACAAACCAAAGGGTCGCAGGGAAGGTGATGCGTCAGTCCCTTGCTTCGGGGGAGGTGATGCGTCGGTTCCTTACTTCAGCGCTAGGTAGGTGATGTGTCGGTTTCTTACCGGAGAGGAGGGGATGCGTCGGTTTCTTACTGTGTTACGGTTATGATGCGACAATATGGCTCCTCGATGCGATGCAACGATCCGGTGCGATACGACAAAATGGGAGCTCGATGTGATGCAACGGTCCGGTACGATGCGTGCATGTTTGCAGCCACACGGCAGGTGCTGCGACGGTCTTCTCGGCGATGCGTCAGGACCAGGTGTGGATGCGGCACGCTTCTTTCTGGTTGCTCGACGAGGCATCTGAACCAAGTGTGGATGCGGCACACTTCTTCCCCGTGACTCGGTGATGTGCCGGGAATCAGTGCGGATGCGATACACTTCTTCTCGTTGCGTCGATCTTCCAGCTTCCAGCAACAAACAGTCTCTAGAGGTCCTGAACAGCAGCAGGCACCTCTTTGCAGGTTAGAATTCCCAGCAAGGAAATTCAGGGGAGCTGGTGGTGATGTCTTTGTGTCCCTGAGACTTCAGAACAGGAGGCAAGCTCAGTTTCAAGCCCTTGGAGATCTTTTCTTCAAGCAGGTGACAAAGCAAATAGCAAAGTCCTTCTTCTCCTTTCCTTGGCAGCAAGCAGCCACTGCAGGCCAAACCCAGACAACAAACAGCACAGGGGCAGTATTCCTCCTCAGCTTCTCCAGCTCTTCTCCTTGGCAAAGGTTCCTCTTGATTCCCAGAAGTGATCTAAAGTTCTGGGGTCTAGGTCCCCCTTTTTATAAACACAAATGTTTGTTCTCTGAAGGCAGAGAATGTCTTTACCCAGTAAAAACCAGTTCTGTCCTCACTGGTGCAGTTTCCTGGCAGGGGGTGGAGACAGCATTGTTGAAAGCAGACCTGGCCCAGGCAGGTGAAAGGAAATCTCCTCCCCCTACTCTAAATTCAACTCAGGTCCCATTCAGCCCAGCCCTGACTCCTCAGACTGCCGGAGCTGCATCCCTCTCCCCAGCTACTGTCACTCACAAGCCAGTCATGCAATACTCAAACCTAGCAAAGGCCCACTGAATGGTTAAGCAAGAAAATAACCACTTTCTAAAAGTGGTATTTTCAAACACAGAATGTAAAAATCACACTCACTAAAAGATGCACTTTAACATTCTGAGTTCAGGCATACTAAACTTTATTTTCCTATCTTTTTCCTGGGGCCAGTTATGTTTATAAGATGTTATAAACTAACTGCCCATTCTGGCCTAGGGGAACAGATAGCCTAGTGATAGTGAAAAACTAAATTGGCAGTATTTCACTATCAGGACATGCCACACACATCAGGGCATGTCCTACCTTTCACATACAATGCACCCTGCCCACCTGGGTACCTTGGGTCTACCTTAGGGGTGACTAACATGCAGAAAAGGGAAGGTTTGGAGACTGGCAAGTGTGTGCACTTGCCAAGTTGACATGGCAGTCCCAGACTGCACACAGGCTCTGAAATGGCAGGCCTGAGTCACATTTTACAGGCTGCTTCTGTGGGTGGCACAATCAGTGCTGCAAGCCCACCAGCAGCATTTGATTTACAGGCCCTGAGCACACATGGCGCACTGTACTAGGGTCTGACAAGTAAATCAAATAATCAATCATGGAGTCACTAATCCATAACAACAATTTACACAGGGAGCACTTGCACTTTGGCACTGAACAGCAGTGGCAAAGTGCCCTAAGCATCCAGACCAGTAAAAACATAGCAAAAACACAGGAGGCAACAGCAAAAAATGCAAGGGAAACCAACGCCAATGGTGCCAGGTCTAACAGGCCTCAACCCATTTACTGAAGGTACATACAACCACCAAACATACTTAAGAATATTGCATCTCTCTAATTCGATATAGTCCATTTGAAGAACTTGAAAAGGAAAAGTGGGTGGTGCAAAATGACCAGGTGGTGTAGGGGTACCCTTCAGTGGATTATGCATCATGCAGACCATACAGTATGTTACCAAATTCACCGCAGTCTTGGAGATGTTATCAGTATGCCACATGGGCTAACAATTTACAAATGCCTTTTTCACTAATATGAGCTGGACCATGTGCCATAGTAACCACAGGAAGAATACATGTATCGGGCAACATCCATTTCTCTTGCCCCGATTTATCAATCCAACACCCTTCCTCATTCAACTGTGCTGTAGTTTCCTGCCATTTCGCGAATTCTTCTATTGTGGCTTCACTCTGTATCTCTTTTACACTCTCAAGGGTATGTTTAAACATGACAACTTCGGGAACCCACCTAGCTGGACCTGCAACGAACATACGTTTCATTTTACTTCATGCCGCTTCCATAGCTACCTGATCTGCAAAAGCATTTCCTCGGCGCACATCATCTGTAACTTTTCTATCGGTGCTGCTCTTGATGATTGCCAATTTCTTGGGGAGTGTTAAAGCAGACAAAAACCGTAATATAAGATGCCCATGCTTGAATCTTGGCACCATGGGAGGTAAGAAACCCCTCTCTGCCCAAAGCCGCCCAAAATGATGCACCACCCTGAATGCATACTGGCTGTCAGTATAACTATTGACAACCAGTCCTTCACTTAATTCACAAGTTCGGATGAAGGCAGCAAGCTCAGCAGCTTGGGCTGACTGATAGGGAACCTGTGATGTCTCTACCACCATCTGCAATGTAGTGATAGCATAAGCTGCAGTGGTGGTGCCATCTGGTAATTTAAAACAAGACCCATCCACATATAGTTTTCCTTGAGGGTCAGATAAGGGAACATCAGTCAGGTCTACCCGTCCTTTCGTCTCTTTCTCTGTCCGAAAAATATAGTAATGTTTGTCGACTGCATAATTCTCAGAAGGGAGGGGTAGTAACATGGCTGGAGTCAGAGTGGCACATCTCTTAATCGTAATGTGTTTAGCAAACAATGTCAATTTATAACCGGTAAGGCATGCACTGGTAAGGGGCTGTGTCATTGTCTTGTTCAAAAGTGTATCCACAGCCTGAGGTACCATAACTGTGAGGTCAGTATCAAGTACGAGTCCAGCCGATTGCCTGATTGAAGTGGTCACATCTGCGACCGCTCTCAGGCATCTCTAAAGGGCCCATCGAGAGGATCAAGCAAAGCAGAAAAGTAAGCACCAGGCCTCTGCTTATCCCCAAACCTTTGTGTTAAGACAGAAAGTCCGCAGCCAGCCATCTCATGGACATAGAGCACACATGGTTTTTATAATTCGGTGTGCCAAGTACCGAAGCCAAACAAAGCGCAGTTTGTAATTGCTCAAAACACTGCTGACATTCAGGTATCCAAGGCAAAGGCTCATGCACTGCTTTTGTTGTTAAAGTAAGCAAAGGTTTGATTAGTAGCGAGTAATTTGGTATCCACTGTCGACAGTAGGAAATAATACCTATCAAAGCAGGTACGTCTTTCTGAGTTTGTGGAATGGGCCTTTTAACAATGCTACTGATACGCTCAGGAGTCAATCTCCTACACTCCTTCGACAGTAGGTGACCTAAGTAGGTAACCTCCTGTCGACAATACTGAAATTTGGAAAGAGAAACTTTATGACCATGATGTGCCAAATGCAATAGCAATTTCACCGTACTGTCTTTGCAACCCTGTTCCGTATCAGAAGCAATCAATAGGTCATTGACATTTTGCACCAATACATTACCTTGAGGAAGCGATAGTGAATCCAATTGACTTTTTAATGCCGGAATATGGATACTAGGGCTCTCTGTATAGCCTTGAGGAGCACGACAGAATTGAAAGCTTCTGCCGACCAGTGTAAATCCAAACAAACACCTACTGTCTGGGTGACTAGGAATACTAAAAAATGCATTTTTCTCATCAATAACAGAAAAGAACTTAGAAGTAGATGGAATCATTGTTAAGAGTGTAGTGATATCAGGAACCACTGGAAACTGTGGAACTACAATTTTATTATTAACCTCTCGCAAATCAATCACAAAACGATAAACATCATCAAGAACATCAGGGGAACCTGAAGGTGTCCTCTTAAGATCCAGGAGCATTACAAATGTTGGCAGACGTCTCCTCAACCACTCCCTTTTGTATCAAAGCTTTAATAATCTGAAGAAGAGCCCGTTCGCCTGTCTGCGGTATCTTATATTGCGGAATGCGGGGTAGAACAGCATTATCTTTAACTTGTATAGAAACCGGTGGTATATGTAACAAACTGACGTCTGTATCACCTGTGGCCCACAGTGTGGGTGGTACCTGACCAAATTCAGCTGGAAGGGGCCATCCATAGTAATATAGACACCGGCAGGGGAACAATAGATAGTTGCATGTAAATTCTTCAACAGGTCCAGATCCATCAAATTTTCACCACAGTTAGATGTTAACAAGAACAGAAATTCTACAATAAAAGGGCTAACAGTTAATGCAAGGGGGTCGGGAAATGGGTCTTACAACCGGTACACCTGAAAAATCTCCCGAAACATTATTGTGGCCAGACAGAGCCACCCTGGAGACCATATGCTGAGAAACAGAACACTCTGTTGAACCTGTAGCCACCAAAAATTCCTCGGTCAAGCCTTGCAAATCCGCTGTGACATAAGAACCGCGCTCATCTTCAGGTATCTGAACTCGTCCTTCACTGTGTCCCTGGCTGTCCTAGCTATAAGACATACCTGTCACGTCATCCATGTCATAGTCATCATGATAATACTGTCCATCTCTTAGATCATCAAAATAATTATTGTCAGAACCGGTCACAGAAGTCCCAGTATTCTGATTTCGGTCGGTCCCACGACCTCTACCACCATTACCTTGTCCTCTCGGGGACGCAACCTTCTGTAAAAGCACCAGACGCTGGCTGCGCCAATGTCCTTCCTCCTTACAATACGCACACTGATTCTGCCCCAAAGGTGTCATTGAAGGCTGCCTAGTACACAGAAGTTGTCTAGAAGGACCACCTCATCCCCTACTGTTTCCCCTAAATGCTTGTTGCAGCAACACCTTCGTCTTTGAATCCTTATGCTTTTTATCAGTTTTATCTTTTTCCTCCAGGTCTCGATGTTCATAATATTGGGCCATTTTCAAAATAACAGACGGAGAAGACGTAGACCAAGTACTCTCGGACGCCTGCAAGCAAGTCATTATTTCGGGAAAAAGATTAGTAACAAACCTATCAACAAACAATTGAACTCCTCCCTCAGTGGACAAATCCTGCCTACTATAATCCAAAAATGTGTCTTCAAACCGAGTAAAGATATCAGATACACTCTCATCTTTCTTCTGTCGACAAGCCGTCAATCTGTCCCAACTTACCTACTCAGGTGGAATAAGTGTGTGCATGTACGTAATAATCTCCCCCTTTCACTCTCCTGTGTCCTCTATATCTTTCCTCCACTCTTTCTTGCAATTTTGCTGCCTTATTTGCACTTTTCTCTCTCTTTTTGCCTTTTTCCTTTTGCCTTTTTCAGCCTGTTTTTCCCCGCCACTGCTGCCCCCGTGGCCCCTCCCCCCAAGCACGGCCAGTGCGACCGGCCCAATCCAGCTCCCCTCCCCATTCCCACCTCCCAGCTGTCCAGCCCTCCCCGACCCCTACTTAATGGCGGCCGCTGCGGGGACAGGCGAGCAAGACCACTGACTCATTGTCAGTGAAATTGCTCTCCCTCCCTCGCCGCTCAACCATTAAGTGAGGCCTTTCCCTAAGCCCCTGCACTCTCGAGTGTTGGTGTTCGAGGCCCTCCTCCACACACAGGTTTCACCTGCGCCTCATCCCTGGTGGTCCAGTGGACCTCTGCCTCCATTCTCTTGCTCCGCTTTTTCTCTCCTTTTTCACTTGTTTTTTCCCTCACTTCTATCTCCCCCCTTCACTCTCCTTCTGGGTCTTTCCTTCGTTTTTCACTAGTTTTTTACCCTCATCTCAATCTCCCCCTTTCACTCTCCTGTGTCCTCTGTGTCTTTCCTCCACTCTTTCTTGCACTTTTTCTGTCGTTTCCCCCTCATTTCAAGCTCCCCCCTTCACTCTCCATCTGTGTCTTTCCTTCATTTTTCACTAGTTTTTTACCCTCATCTCAATCTCCCCCTTTCACTCTCCTGTGTCCTCTGTGTCTTTCCTCCACTCTTTCTTGCACTTTTTCTGTCGTTTTCCCCTCATTTCAAGCTCCCCCTTCACTCTCCTTCTGTGTCTTTCCTCCGTTTTTCACTCGTTTTTTTACCCTCATCTCAATCTCCCCCTTTCACTCTTCTGTGTCCTCTGTGTCTTTCCTCCACTCTTTCTTACACATTTGCTGCCTTATTTGCACTTTTCCCTCTCTTTTTGCCTTTTTCAGCCCATTTTTCCCCGCCGCTGCTGCCCCAGCGGCCCCTCCCCACCCCAGCACGACCAGTTCGACCGGCCCAATCCAGCTCCCCTCCCCGCTCCCGCCTCCCAGGTGTCCAGCCCTCTCCGACCCCTACTTAATGGCGGCCATTGCGCGACAGATGCGCGGCCGCACCGCCAGGGCGCCAAAGGCAAGCTCGTCTGCGCCCATCCGCAACCCGACTGCGATCAGCGCCAGGAACCCTGGATCTCTGCACCGCCCACGCTATGACCCAGCTGCACTCCACGCTCTCAACCCAGGCCGCAAGAACAACTGCAAGCTAGCATCACCAGCCAACACCCACAGACCCTTTAGCTGTCACCTCTGCCGGCACACCTGCAGCACCGCCAAGACCACTGACCCAGCGCAATCCGCCCGCAAGAACACAACCGAACCGAAGACCCTGCAATGCATCCTCCTCAACGTCCGATCCCTCCTCAAACACGCCACTGAAATCTGGGACCTCCTCGACAGCACTACCCCGGACGTAGCATTCTTTACCGAAACCTGGACCAACAACATCTCGGGATCGGACATCGCCATTGCCATTCCCCAAGGATACAAGATCTCCAGGAAGGACCGCGCCACCCGCCCGGGAGGAGGAATCGCCATCGTCCACAAAACCATCCTCTGCCTGAGCACACTCCTCGACGAGCCCACAGACCTGATGGAACACCTTCACTTCAAGATACTGGCCAGCCCTACCTCCACCCTCCCAGGAACCCCCATCTACCGACCCCCTGGACCCCGCGGACTTTTTGCCAACTCCATCACGGACATCATCTCCCCGCATGCCATCGTGTCCACCAACTACACCCTACTAGGAGACCTCAACTTCCACCTCGACAACCAACTGGACCCCAGCACGACATCCCTCCTGGACAACCTCCACAACATTGGACTCTGCCAGATCGTGACCGAACCCACACACTCAGCAGGACACACCCTCGACCCCCTCTTCACAACAGGAAACTCCAACACCTCTAGCCACCCCACCGAACTCCCATGGACTGACCATCGATGCGTCCACTTCACCTTCAGAACACCGACCATCCACAGACACCAGCACCTGCTCCCACAAAGAAACTGGACCAAAATCAACGACGACCAGCTAACCTCATCACTCAGCAACTCCACCCCAACCATCGCGGAAAACGCCAAAACCGCAGTACGAACCATGCACAGATGGATCTCCGACAGTGCCAACACCTTAGCCCCCCTCAAGAAAAACAGCAACACCCACGCCAAGAAAGCTAGATGGTTCACCACCGAACTTCGAGAGTCCTGACGCACTTGCCACCACCTTGAAAAGGCCTGGAGGAACACCAAATCCACAGAAGCCCACAACAACTTCAGAGCCGCCACCAACGCCCATCACCAACTCATCAGAAAAATGAGGAAAAAAGCGATTGAAGATAGAATCTCCACTCATGCACACAACAGCAAAGAACTCTTCAACATCATCAAGGAGATCGCCCAACCCACCAGGGAGTCTACCAACATCCCTCCCTCACAAGACTTCTGCGACAAACTCAGCACCTTTTTCCACCACAAAATCAAGAGCATCTACGACAACTTCGACGAAGACAACCAATACACTGAACCCTCACCAACCACCCCGACACCCTGAAGCCAGCGATCGACAACTGGACAGCCCTCACTACCGAAGACATACTTAAGACGATGAAGTCAATCCACTCCGGAGCCCCCACGGACCCCTGCCCCCACCACATTTTCAACAGAGCCACTAACACCATCGCACCCATGCTCTGCCACACCATCAACCGCTCCCTGGCAACCGCCTCATTCCCTGACGACTGGAAACACGCTGAGATCAACCCCCTCCTGAAGAAACCCTCGGCGGACCCCACCGACCTCAAAAACTACAGACCCATCTCCCTGCTCCCGTTCCCAGCGAAGGTCATTGAGAAAGCCATCTACATCCAACTTGCCACATTCATTGAAGAGCAAAACATCCTCGACTCCTCCTAATCCGGCTTCAGAAAAGACCACAGTACGGAAACCGCCCTCCTCGCCACAACAGACGACATCCGTACCTTCCTGGACAAAGGAGAAACAGCAGCTCTCATCCTGCTCGACCTCTCAGCGGCGTTTGAAACAGTCTCTCACCGCACCCTAATACGCAGACTCCATGACGCAGGGATCCAAGACAAGGCCCTTGACTGGATCCGCTCCTCCCTCTCTGGCAGAACGCAGCGGGTCAGACTCCCGCCTTTCCTCTCGGACCCTACACCTACCACCTGCAGAGTCCCCCAGAGGTCCTCCCTCAGCCCTACGCTCTTCAACGTCTACATGGCTCCGCTCGCCCCATCGTCAGAACCTACGGACTCAACATTGTGTCATACGTAGATGACACCCAACTCATCCTCTCCCTATCCAACAAACCCAACACCGCCAGACACAACTTTCGAGAAGGCATGGAAGCCGTTGCCAAATGAATGAAAAACAGCTGCCTACAACTGAACACCAACAAAACAGAAGTTCTCTTATTGGGCCCAAACCCAGATGCCTGGAATGACACCTGGTGGCTCCCCGCCCCCGGAAGCCCGCCCACCCCCACGGACCACGCACGCAACCTGGGAATCATCCTGGACTCAGAGCTCAAAATGGACCACCAGAACAACTCCGTCTCGTCCTCCTGCTTCCACACTCTCCGCCTCCTACGTAAGACCTTCAACTGGATCCCCTCGAACACAGAAAGACCATCACTCACGCCCTGGTCACCAGCAGGCTCGACTACGGCAACGCACTCTATGCCGGAATAAACAAAAACCTCACCGCAAGCTACAGAACATCCAAAACGCCGCCGCAAGACTGGTCCTCAACCTGCCAAGACACTGCCACATCTCCGAGCACCTGCACACACTCCTCTGGCTCCCCATTGAAGCTAGAGTCACCTTCAAGATGCTAACCCACGTTCACAATGCCCTCCACGACACCGGACCAGCACACCTGAATAGCTGACTCAAATTCCACGCACCCCAAAGGACCCTACGATCAGCCCAGCTCTCCTATGCCGTGGTGCCCCGCACCAGAAAGACCAGATCGGGTGGCCGCTCCTTTTCCTTCCGTGCGGCCAGAGCCTGAAACGACCTTCTGCTCCACCCCAGACAGATAACATCGCTCCTCATCTTCGCAAGAAACCTCAAAACCTGGCTCATCGACAGACCCCCTCCTTGATGGACTGGAGCCTGTGAACACACCCCCCAGCGCCTTGAGACCCTTACGGGTGACTAGTCGCGCTTAACAAACGCCTAATTTTGATTTGATTTGAAAGCAGGTATCTCTGCACTGGGTTTATCTCCTGACTTCCTTTCCTGATCCCATCCTTTAACCACATCCCATGTACTACCCAATTCTGCAACATGATCTTGAGTATGCACCTGCTGCCAAATATCGACAGGAACAAGAAGACCCAAAAACATTTCAATATAAGCAAGAGTCATAACAGTAGAAGAAGCAGCCTCTGTTAATTCCTTATAATAAGCTGTGGAATTTTTCCTAGGATGGGGCAACATAGCCTTAAGGGCTAAAACCTCACTTCTTTTCCATGGAGTATAAACCTATTGCACCTGAAAAGGGGCAGCTGCGGCTGTTCTAGTGATGTTACCGACCTGGTCATCAACTCAGGTACTTCTGGATGATATATTGGATGAACCTCACGCATAGGGAACTGAGTAACTTCAGTGGGACTCTTTTCATAAAACCAAACTCTATAAGAGACTATAGTCGCAACATTTGCGAGCACTTGTCAGCTACATAAACACGGTCCTTAATATCAAATAACACTTGTTAGGCCACTATTTTAATGTGTGTGCGCCAAAGGTCCATCAATGTAGCGGACATATGCTGAAGAACGTGCTGTTGTAGAAAATGCTCCAACTCACGCACAGCTTGCCAAATGTCCTCGGTACCATAAACCGTATTACTAGCCCACTTCATAGCCTGTCTTGCTAACACCTACGTACACAACGTACCCGTTCATTCCCTGAATTTTGCCCAATCCCTGTCCTCAAACCCTCGTACTTGTGTCTCAGCATGCAAAAGTATCGGAGGATGAAAAACCAGAGATGGACGAGTGACAGAGGTATCAGGTACAATCGTTGTTAACGTTTGCACCGGAGGAGAAAGAACGGAGCACACAGGAGTTGGAGCAGTAGATGTATTAGAAGTCACAGTCATCAAAGATGGTGGGGACAAGGAAGGAACTGGGGATGCGGTAGCCAAAGCTGTCGAAGTAACAGCCGTAGATACGGAAACAGCCACAGCAGATAAAACAGACTACTGTGACTGTAAAGGAACAATGGGATATATCCTCTGCGGGGCATAAGGAGTCTCCTCCATAAAAGCATCATTGTCCTATTTGGCCAAATAAGACTTATCAATATGCAACCGAAATCTCCTATCTTCACATTCAATTTCTGTCTCCTGTTTCTCTCTATCAAATGCCACAGCTTTCTGTGTCAACGTTTATATTTTCCCTTTCCGTGCGTCCATCTCCATCTTTAACTGCCTCTGTCTGTCCTCCTTCTCCAAGTCCGGAAGGAGTCAAACATCAACTGTCTACTTTGTCTCTTAAATAACTGTTCCTGTAAAACCCCAATCTTTTGTTCATCAAAAGTGCCCATCCAAGGCCACTGCAACTCGGCATTGTCCCTCGTATATTTCTGCCATAATGTACTAAACATAATCGGGCCAAGACCATGTTTCACATTCATATCAAAATTAGGGCTGCCTTCAGGAGGCGCAGGCTGAGCTTCTTCCAATCGAGCATCTGCAAAACAACAACGACAACACAAATTCCAAAGCTTGCTTAAGCCAGACATTTCGTAAAAGAAACAAATTGTTAGTTTTTATCTGTCAAAGTATTTACAAATACCTTTTGTCAAACACAGTCTTTAGACTATACCAAACTCAAACCCAAACGGTACCATATCCACAAAGAACCAAAACAAACTCACCTGATATCAATAGTACAGCAAACCAGTTCTCCACTGCTGACTCTTCAGACCAAGCGGTCAGGTCGAAGGGTTTCGCCGTTCAAAACGCCAGTCGGGATGACCACTGGGCGAGGCACCATCCGGTGGGACAGAAGGAGCAGCTGCGAGTAACAGAAACTCTTCGTGCAGGGATCCCTGAGCCGCCAGTCCGACCAGACAATGTCCTTAGCCTTCCCCCCATCTGAGGAAAGGGGATTGATCAATCACCCGAAGGCGTCCCTGTTCGGGTGCCAACTGAAGGAAGTGACCCGTTTAGGGCCACCCGGGTAACTAATGACCATCTCTCAGCCCTCCGTACTAAATGAAGAGTTGGTCAGACAGTAGAGAATACAAACCAATAACTGTTTATTAATATACACTCAGAGCGGAGCCCCATCTGCCCAGTCACTAGGAGTGCTGCAGAGGGAACTGAAATCAACAAGCATAAAGATGCATTATGTAAGTTTCGTAACCGGGCGTGAACACGCCCACAATGGAATTTTCAAAGCGGGTGCAGTTAAACACCAAAATACAGAAAAAATGGTTTCAGCACTCATATCTTACACAAAGTAACATAGTCCAAGCTCGTTCCATCCAGAGGCCGCCACCAGACATGGGGGAGAGGGCCTCTATCTAGTGAGAAAGCTATGTGCTGACATGAACAGTGGGCTTATGGGAACAAACCTAATGTGGCAGAAACAAAACTCAGAGAGAAGCATTTCTCAGAATTGAAGTATATCAGTTTCGAACAACCTAAAATGGCACCCAAATAGAAAATGGCGCAGGGAATGCTAACTTACATGGAGCACTGCGAGATCATAAACAATTTCTATTCTAATAACACCCAGTTTTAAACTGCCACGTCGACCTGGCAAGTGCACCCACTTGCCAGGCCCTAGCCTTCTCTTTTCTTCCATGTATGGCACCCCCTTAGGTAGGCCCAAGGTACCCTCATTGGCAGCGTGCAGTGTATGTAAAAGTTAGGACATATCCCGCTTGTGGTTTCATGTCTGTGTATTTTCTTTTTCAGTATTGAAAGGCAATCTGTCTCATAGGCTAACATGAGAGTTGCTTGGTAATATCTTACAAGTATAACTTTACATTTGGACAAAATGGAGAAATGAAGTTTAGCCTCTCTTAACTCTAAATTAAATAACTCATCTTTTTAGGGAGATGGTTTTTAAATTGTGTGTTTAAAAATGTCACTTTAAGAAAGTAGGACTTTTCTTATTAACCCATTCTTTGTGCCTCTGCTGTTTGTGGATTGACTGTCTGGTTTTGGAGTGACAGGAGCTAGGGATGTGCATTCACTGTAGACTGCCACAAGGGGGATTGAGGTGTGTCCTGCCTTTCCCGGGTAACTCATAGCTAGGCTGAATAGACCTTGGCTGCATTTAGAGTGGGGGGAGGAGTTTCACTTGCACCTGAATAGGCAATGTAACCTTCTGTGGTCATGCTGCACCAGAGAGAACAGAACTGGTTTGGACTGGGCTCAGAGACCCTTGCCACAAAGAGAACAAATATAAAATGGGGCATAAGTATTAGAACTTTAAACCCCAGAGAATTAGATGACTTCTGGACTCAAGAGTAACCTCTACCAAGGAAAAGAGCTGGAGAGCTGTAAGGAGGAGTACTGCCCCTTTGCTGTGTGTGCTTTTCTGGGTTGGCCTGCAGTTGCTGCTTCTGCCAAGGAGAGGACAAAGACTACAACTTTGCTGTGAACCTGCTTGAAGAAGAATCTCCAAGGACGTGTGTACTGGCCTCCTGTTCTGAAGTCTCAGGCTCACAAAGACTTCACCTGCAACCCACTGACCAGCACCTGGTTTCCTCTGTGGACTAATGCGCTCAAAAGGGCACCAATTCCATTTCCTAGGCTCTGAGAATTGTGTGGTTGGTGCTGCAAAGCAAGAAAAACAACTCAGATGCCGTCCGTGATGCAGCCAGTGACGCCGCGACCCGCAACAAGGCCAGGGTCATCGCTCCTGAAGAACACAACGCAACGCCTTGCCTGCACCACAGCTCCGACACCCTTCAAAGTGTGCAGTTATCAGCCTTCCCACTGCCAGCCCTCACACCGAAGACAACAGTGCCTGCATCCCTTTATTGCGAAGCCGATAACTGACAAGGGGGACTTCACAAACTCTTTGATGCCATTGATGAACAGGGTCCTTGTCCTGACAAAGGTGCAGACCTCTGCCAACTAGAAACCCCATTACTAATATTGGTCGTCAAAGGTGAGGATTGAACTTGTATTTTTACTTGACCTACAGTAATTGTAAATCATTTTTCCATGAATACATTAATGGCATGTATCAATCAAATTATCGTTAATCTCAATGCATTTCAGGCTAATTTAGCGCTTCATCAGGGGATGTGTTCCTGAATGGAGAAGTAGAATGAAATGAGAAATCGACTGCTGAGGCGCTTGGGAGTCCACCCCCGTATATTCATTGCTCAGTTCCTGCTCGGATGTTAGCATATTTATTCGGTGTGCCAATAAATTTGTAGTTGTGACAGAGACAAACCTTGGCAGTGTGTTAGTAAATGTGGATGATGTAGTTACGCTGTGTGTCAGTGGTGCTGACACTGGAACAATTAGACGTAAACAAATGTATGCAACATGGACACATGCACATTTATAAATGTCTTCAATGGGACCGATAGCAGAAAACGTTTCATGTGTCAATTACGCTTACGTTGATAATTGGGCACCGCCAAGTGTAAACGAAAACTGGTGCAACAAAGTGAATGGCCTCGATGGGTGAAGTTAGTGACATACTCAAGTGATGTATATGATATATGTGAGGTAGTGAACTTGAGTGATACAAAAATCAAAAAGTATTACAGTAACTGACATGCGAGGCCATGTCTAAAACCATACCTGTGAAATGTTATCAATAAACAGGCAAGAATTTGAAATGTGCCAGTAATACGACTTATGGAAAGACGTGTGTTCGCAAACTCACATCCTGCTTCTTTGTAGGTGATGATGGACATGTTCTTTCGAGTATTAAGAGCATGCATGGACAGAAAAGAAGGACATGCGTGTGTATTCATTTTTCTATTTTGCCACTGGAACACATGACAGCCTTAGGCAACAAGTATATCTTGGTCTTGCTGGACCATACTAACCCGGTACCCGAAAACTGTCCAGCTCAGGACAACCACGGCCCCTGTGGTGAGCCATGCGGTGATGGAGAGCTTTTCCTCTGTGGGATCCCCAGCAAGGTGGTATCTGACCGGGATACCAACTTCATATCTAGGTATATGATGTCCTTATGGGAAGAGTGTGGTGTAATGTACAAATTCACCACTCCTTACCAACCCCAAGAAAATGGGTTGGTTGAGAGATTCAGTCGAATCCTGAAAGCCATGATTAAGGTTCTTACAGAACCTATGAGGCGTAAGTGGAACGTCTTCTTACCATGCTTGTTATTTCCTTACAGAGAGGTACTGCATAAATCCTTAGTGTTCAGTGCCTTTGAATTGCTAGGATGCCCATTCCTTTGAGAGGACTTCTCAGTCTAGTGAAAGAGGGCTGGCAGAAAACTCTTGGTAAGACTCCCCATGATGTATTTAGCTACATGCTGGCCTTCAGGAACCAGATGCATCTCTTCATGAAACTCGCCCAGGCAAACCTGGAAGTCAGCCAGGAAGAAATGATATATTGGTATGACCAGAATGCCACTCTGGAAGAGTTTCAGCCTGGCCAGAAAGTGTGGGTGATGGCACCAGTGGAGTCTTGTGCACTCCAAGACAAGTGGACTGGGCCATTTGAGGTGGTGGAGCGCAAGAGTGAAGTCACCTACCTGCTGAACTTGCAGACTCCTAGGAACCCTTTGAGAATCTTGCATGTGAACTGCCTCAAAGCTCACTTTGAGAGGTCTGAAGTGACTCTGCTTCTGGCAACAGATGATTTAATGGAGGAGGAGAGCAAGCCTCTTCCTGACCTCCTGTCTGCTCATGGGCATGATGGGTCAGATGATGGTGTGAACCTCTCTCCCACCCTGATCCCAGAGCAGCAGAGGGACTGTCGCCAGGTGATGGGACAGTTCGCCTCCCTGTTGCCACTGACCCCAGGAATCACCAATTGGTGTGTCCATGATGTAGACACTGGGGACAGTTTGACTGTGAATCACAGATTTTACAGGTTAACTGACTGGGTCAAGGCTAGCATCAAGGAAGAAGTTTTGAAGATGTTAACATTAGGGGTGATAGAGCCCTCCAAGAGCCCTTGGGCTTGCTCAGTGGTCTTGGTTCCAAAAGCTGCTGCCCCGGTGCCACTCCTGAACTCCGGTTCGGTGTGGACTACAGTGGGAGCAATGCCGTCACCAGGACTGACACACACCCCATCCCCAAACTGATGAGCTCATTGATTGGTTGGGAGCTGCCAAGTTCCTCAGCATGTTTGACTCAATATCTGGGTAGTGGCAGATTGCCTTAACTGATGGGGATAAAGAGAGATCTGCGTTCTCAACACTAGATGGACACTAACAGTTCTGCCTACTTGTATGATATTGCAGTGTTCAGCTTCAGCTAGGAGGAGCACTTGCAACCCCTCTGTGAAGTGTTGAAGGCTCTGCAGAAGGCAGGCCTCACTATCAAGGCCATTAAGTGCCAGATAGGGCAGGGATCTGTGGTGTACTTAGGGCACCATGTAGGAAGCGGGCAGGTAGCACCCCTACAGCCTAAGAGTGACACCATTCTGGCTTGGGACACAGACGAAGATAGAGGTGAGGGCCATTTTAGGTCTCACCGGCTACTACAGATTGTTTGTCAAGGAGTATGGCACAATTGATGCCCCCTTCACTGAGCTGACTTCAACGAAGCAGCCAAGTAAAGTAATCTGGACTGATGCCTGTCTTGCCACATTTGATGCCCTGAAATCTGCCATGTACACAGTGTCCATGCTCAAGGCATCCAATTTCTCCCAAGAATTTGTTGTGCAGACAGGTACTTCAGAGCATGGTGTAGTTGCAGTTCTCTCGACGAGGGTTTGGACCAACCTGTAGCTTTTATTAGCAGAAGGCTACTTCCCAGGGAATAGAGGAGGAGTACGATTGAGCGAGAAGCTTTTGCTGTGGTCTGGGGTCTGAAGAAGCGAAGGCCCTACTTGTTTGGGACTCACTTCCGGGTTCAGACAGACCACAGGTCCATCAGATGGTTGATGTAGATGAGGGGTGAGAACCCAAAACTGTTGAGGTGGTCCATTTCCCTCTAGAGAAAGGACTTTCCTGTGGAACACCGCCCTGGTACAGAACACGCCAATGCTGATGGTCTGCCCAGATTCTTCCATCCTAGTGATGAAAACTCCCAAAAGGGTGGGTAGTTCTCCCCAATTTTCAGTTGGAAAGGACACGTGTTAGACTTGGCATCCTGGGCGTTGTTTCCCCCAACTTTTTGCCTCTACATCCTGTATTTTTGACGGTATGCTGGATTTAATTTTTGCTGGCTTAGATGCATTGGGCACTTTGCCACTGCTAATCAGTGTCAAAGTGCAAGTGCTCACTGTGTAAATTGTTATTATGATTGATATATTTGATTTACTTGTACGTCGCTAGTATGTTAGTGTTGAAGGTTCCCTCCTTTGGCCAGGGAAACGCGTGTACCTTAGTGTGTGTGTGATTTGTGACAATACTTGTTAAATGTTTTAGCCTGTGTGGGCAACATGGTTTGCATGTGTTTTAGTGATGACTCCATAATGAGCTGGGTACTTTTTAAGGGACAGATGCACCTAGTTTTTCTGGTTTTTGGTAATCTTTAAGTTCTGCTGTGGTCATGGGAAAATATTATACACAGTGATTGCTGGTTTTAACAATTTACTATGAGCTCAAAGCTATTTACAGATGCATCAATATGTACAATTCACAAACACAAATGGCAATTGCATACAAAAGGTCACAGCCTAGAAGAAAGTGCAATTGTTAAAACATGAACTTTAGCCGCAAATAGCAGACTTTATTGTGATATGAAATATTGATTGTGAAAATAGCAACATCTTCCTTCAGCACATTGAGACATCGACAAAACACAATATTCAGACAAAATACAGTTGCATCAATTTATCACCACAACCGTATCAAATCACCACACATCAAATATACCTTGCATTAGTTTCAATACTACAATAAGAAAAAACTGACAGAGAAAAAATGATGACTTTGTAAAGATATACCTTATCCTGCTCCTAGCACATACTATCTTGTGACTAGGTGAAGCACTACGCAGTACATGGGCTAAATGAGTCGGATAGTCTATCGATATTGGTTCCCAGACAAAGAAAACAACTATTATTTCATGGAGAAAAGGAATAACTCAAAGAACCACATGCCCCATTTGGCCAAACACTAGCTTTTCCTGATCTCCCAGATCCAAATCTTCTTCCTAATATCCGAATTGCACCCTTTTTCACATCCAGGGGCTTAGCGTACCATCTATTTCACGCCCAGCGGTCCAAGCGAACAACACCTCTCACTTCTTTCAGATGCCAACAGTGTTAAGAAACCGGTAGCACTGAGAAAACTCTTTAGACTAAAAAATAAGATTGAGGTGCCGGCCCTATATCAAACCCAGGACCCATGCGATCTAAGCAGTGAGGCCTCAACCCTGTATCATACCCAGGGAATTAGCATACCATCTGTGTCACGCCCAGTGGTCCAAGTGACAATCAATTACACCCTTTTGTTGTGATGACTATCGAAAAAAGGTGACCTCCATGGGAATGCCTCCAAGGCCGCCTTGTGACTACTCAGTTCGGACACATAAAATAAGTAACATGCCAGATTTCTGTCATTGGCAGGGCACTCAGGTTAAAGTTTTTTGTACTTCTTCCTAATTTGTCATACGCCAAAGGCTGGGCACTAAGGATCAGATGCAGTCTTTTACCCTCTGATGGCAGCTTCAGGACGGACCTCTGCACCTTGGATTCAGGGGAACTTCCAATCAATTGTGGCATCTGCTTACCTTCCTTGCTGTGCAGATGTGAATCCATCTGGTCGGGGTCTCTTTCCTTCGGCTGCAGTCGGGTCTGAGCTACCAATCTCACCTATCTGGTTTTCCAAAATGTTGCTCGAATATGAATTTACCTTGAAAAAACAAAAGGCTTTTGACAAAACAGGAACAGGTTTTGTTTTGTAGTTTTATACAGTGCGAAATCGACCTGAAGATATCAAAGCATTTTACATGAACACGAGGTAAATTACAGACAGACACATTCATTTTTAGGCACATGGAGATTAAGTGATTTGCCCAGGATCACAGAATGTTGAACTCACGCCGAGACTAGAACTCGGTTCCACAGCTTTAAAGTCGGCCACTCTAGCCATTATGCCACATCCCCTCTCCAAGTTGGTGTAATTAAACACTTCATTCTGAAGCACACTTGCAGAAATGGGTCTGAGGATTGTCTCAAAGTACAATCAACCTGAATGAACCTTTATACAGTTTTTAGGTGTCCTAAAGTACTTTTGACTGTCCTTCTTCCGTGTCTAGATGTCCAGCACGAGGGGCGCATGGTCACTGTGTGTGCTGTGTCCTGATTGGGTAAGATTTCCTAACTTTATGCTGCATCTGAATATATGATGTTTTCAGAATGCATGCACCCTCCCCGGGCATGTGTGCTTTATTGGGGCAATTCTCCTGGACCATTGAGGTGTTGTTGCGCTTATCTAGAAGATGGACCTGAGTTTCCTGTTTGCGCATTTGTCTGCCGGATATATGCCACCCCACTTGTGACCTATCAATCAGTAACCTCAGGCCTTTGTCGCAGAGACTCCCTGACCACATATGTCTGAGTCGGGGTTTTTGGAGGGTTCATGATGGGCGAGTTTGTTAATAGTGATGGGATTTCACTCATATATGCGAGTTTATCATTATAAACATTGGCATCCATGTTATCAATATCAACAACACTGAGTATATTTGTG
The DNA here is from genome assembly GCF_964204655.1 of Triturus cristatus. Taxonomy (NCBI): domain Eukaryota; kingdom Metazoa; phylum Chordata; class Amphibia; order Caudata; family Salamandridae; genus Triturus; species Triturus cristatus. The sequence goes on from NC_140585.1 coordinate 634,961,142, forward strand.
ACCCAGTAATTATTATTTTACCATCAGATTGTTCCCTTATGTCGCACTTTTGCTCTATGTACCCCTTTGCCTCTTGGCAATAATGAACCTGCTATACACTGGCTCCACTCGAAACATATATTCCCACTTAGGATGGTCGCTCATATTCTGATGACTAGACAAGTGGTGTGGATTGGCCCGCTAAGGAAAGTCTTTAAGGGGAATTGTATTATTATCAATTTTGAACAACCCTTATTTACAGGGGAGTCTTTATCAAGGTTGATGCCAATTTCCCCATTTACTAGGAACATTGATTTACCCCCACTTACGAGGCACTGTACCACTGACTAGTGTTAAATCTAATAATCAATTGTTGACTGGGTGCAACTTCCCGCATATTTCCCCTACAGCCTGGCCCAACAGATTTCAGGCTCTGAGTTTGTTGCAAGATAATGAATGACTCTATGGGGGGGGGGGTCTTTTCTATCCCATGTTGTGGGAAGAGACGTGGGGACAATTAATTGAATTTAGCAACAGAATCGTTTAAACCGAACTTACTGTGTATAGCTCAATCGGAGGTTTGCGCCACAGATATTACTTAGCAGCCAATTGTAAATGTTAATGCAGGTGTATCTAAATTTGTCACCTGGAATATTTGTGTGTAATATGTGTGGGTTACAGAATACATTGAGTACTCCAGACTGGCTATGTATTACATCTGTTTCTGGTAATGTTTCCATTCAGGAATCCTGCTGTGTGGTCCCAATCCATGTGTAGGGCCTCACTTCCCATTTCCTGGGTGCTGTACTAGCCTCAGCAGGGTGTGGCAAAGGGAGGCTACAGATTCTATTATCTAATAGGTTACATGTTGCTGTCAAAAGGCTTTCCGCTGCTGCATCCCACTCCTAATTCCTGTGGTTTTCAACGAAGGGTGACCCAGATTTAGTGGTAGTCAATTTCTATAATAATGTTTTTACACCTCCCGTAGTATGGTGGTTCATGCCCTTGATGTGGGACTGGAGGCATTTCTGCATCATATTCATTCAAACTTGGTTTTGATATGGGCTGGTGATTTTAATATTCAGACATGCCTGCTCCGAGCAAAGAAGATTTGTGGTCTTTCTAGTCCTGAAGGGGTTAGCCTCTCACGATTACGGTCACGCATTGAACTCCTTAATCTTTCAATATAATCTACTTCTGCTAGATTGTAAATCTCGAGCCAATGGGGACCGGAGTTCCTCCTTTATTATCAAAAATGATCATTGACTATGCCATGATTTGTACCGCTAGCATTATTTAAACTGCAATGACTGACCATAATCCAGTAGTTTTACCTTTTTTTCTTTTGGGCTAATAATATCGTAGAATGTATATGTGTAGTTAATATTGCCCCAGTTAGCCCTAATGGCGTATGCATTAAATGGCAGGAATACATCCCAGTGGAGTACTACACACCACATAGTAAGTTTGAATACAGTGGAGTTTTGTTACTGTCTGGATGTGGAGGTCGACCATGACAAGTTGTTGATTACTTGCACAATAAATTCTCTCCTTACATGACCCCTGAGACCTACAAAAACTAGAAACCCGGGGTGGTTTGGCCATTTTTGTACTCAGGCCTCTTAGTGCCTGAAATTGGCCCTACATCGTTTCTCCAGGGATTATACTGTTATTAAGCTCCTCCGAAAAAATTATAGCAAGGTATTAGCATCTAGGAAGAAGGTGCTACAGGAAGAGGCATGGTCTAAATTGATCCAAGCTGGTGAGACGAATGATATTAAGTTATTCTACGTCACGGTTAACAGCCCTTTTCTAAAAAGTGATCTAATGCAGGAGCTTAACTCCTCTGTCTCCTGTGAATCATAGGTTGCACATTTGTCTGCCATCTTTAGCTCTAATCAAGAGGGTGGGTAGTCGTCCAACTGTGTGCAAGGGAGACTTAAGTAGTGTTGTGTAGTCCTGATAAACCTATATAGGATCTGCGCGTTTAGACAACACAGACTGTGGGATTGGTGTTCAGACTGATTCCAGACACCCCCACCGGGTATGTTCACCTGTATACGTAGCTAGCTCACAGTGCCACTGTAAACTCCTCTTACCAAGGAGAGAATAGTTCCTAGCAACTATCAAACATGACAACTCTGTCCCATCAGGGATCGTGGAAACAGTACAGCTCTTTTCGCTCAGTCACTCGTGCTCACTTTGTCTCAGAGAGATACACAAATAAATGGTGGGGATGTTTTCAATAAGTATTTATTGAACCAGCCTAATTTTAGTGTAAAATAGGTGTGCTGAAAAACCCTAAGACAGAAACAGATATGAACGATACTAAGCACCAACAGAGTGAATGGATGGTAGATTTTTACTATAGAGCTAAATAATAGATATATGCAAGCATATAAATACATGACAATAATAATGCATACTCCTATGATGCAACCCTAACTAGATATATCTATGTGTACCTATCTTGTATGTATGTGTAAAGCCAAGAATCCCCCTAGTTTGAAGCCAGCCCCATTAGCTGAAGTGAGAGACTGTGGGACCCCGTCTTGGGCTAAAGATGGATACCCCGCGAGGGATGTCAGACCACTGTGAGCTGGAGGGTCTGCATGCAGGAACCTCAGCGTCTCACATCAGTGTGTCAGCATGGAAGTCTTTCTCCTCTGCTTTCCTGGCAAATATTTGGTGTATATATACCCAAAAGGTACCCTCAGGGGCATCTACCTTGCTGTGTCATGTCGGTCGTGGAAGACAGAAGGGGCGGCCCTTATACATAGTAATTATGCAGAGGATGGTAATCCTGCTGTGAGTCTGAGAATCTTCATGCATAATTAATGACGCTAGTTTTCGGGGTAAACCACACAGCATTTTATGCAGTGCTTAATTAGGTCAAAGGTCAATACCAAAACCCGTTATGTAGTGTAATGGTACGGTAAATGTAGGTGAAAGGTTGGGAGAATATTCAGGCCTATGTTGGGGTACCCTATGAAACATAACACCCACTCCTCATCCGACCGGACGACATACTAAAAAGGGAATGCCTTTCTAAACAAGCATGTAAACATTGTTAAAATGGCTTTTAAAAACGATTAAAAGTTCATAAAATCTCTAAAAAATAAATTCTAATAGTCAGACCCCCCCAGGATTTCGCGATTTCGCGATTTGCAAAAAAATCGCGAAATCGGCACTTTTGTAAAAATGCCGCGATTTTTACAAAAGTGCCCGCGAAATCCTGGCATCCTGGCGGCATCCCACCCCCATCCAGCAGCAGACAGCAGATCACGCGCCTCTCTTCCTCTTCTATTGTTCTATTTGGCCAGTGGCTCTTGCCACGGGTCCAATAGACCAATAGAAGGGGGTTAAGGGGGGGTCCTCACAGCAGGCAGTGCTGACGACTGGATGATGACGCGACTCACCTGGTCTGGAGCGGCGCTGCTGGTCTGGATCGTCATTGTATCGTTGTCTGGCTGGTGGTGGATCGTCGGATCGTCGTCGTCGTCTCGGGAGGCCCAGAGGCCCAGGTAAGCTGCTGTGAGCTGGGAGGCGTCTCTCGCCCTTAACATTTGCTTCCACAGGCAATAAAAGTGAAGGATCGACCCGTGCTGGCCGCCGCAGCAGAAGGGCTATAGATTGTATATAGTTATACGTTGCACTCTGATTCAGGGCCGGCTTTAGGGTGCTGGCTTCCTGGGGGCTCCGTCAATTAAAGTTTATTAAGCTTTTGAAGCACCTGCCGCAGCGTTTCTTTCCGCGGGCAATGGCCAGGCCTCACATAAATGTCAAGATAACTCCTGTGATTAATTATCTTCCTGGATAGAGATCAGCATTTTGTGTAGTTCAGGGTTTGACTTGGGTGAAGTTAGTGCAGAGGGTTAATGTGCCTGCTGCAAAGAACGTGTACCAAGTAGATTACAGAATGCGTAGGATGTAAACAGATCAGCAGGTTACTGCTTTCAAAAGAGACATCCTTTTGTTACTTGCAATTTATAACTTAAAGTCCTAATATAGAACAGCGAGCTATTACCTTTCATCCCAGAACTGCATACACACCGCAAAGTATACATTATTAGAACATTGATTGATCCACTTATTTTAACTTTACAAATATCTTTAAAATATCTGTGTGTATATAAACATGGACCTGACCCATTAAGGCTACCTGACCAGCATGTAAACCCCCCACTTTTAATCAGCATCACCACAAAAGGCCCTAAGCCATGGCCATTTATTATAGCCATTTACAAAAACCTAAGGCCTACCAACAGGTCTGGCTCGCTACCCACCTTTCGCTGAAGAGGCCCTATATCCTCTTGGCCTAGCCCTAAATGTCACTTTACCCTGCCCCGTCTTAAACCACAACCAATCAAACCCTGTTTTAATCTGGCACCCAGGGCCGGCTCTAGGGCGGTGCGAGCGGTGCTACCGCACCGGGTGCTGGCTTCCTGGGGGCACCATACTTGCAAGTTTATTATGTTTTTAAAGCACCTGCTGCCGGGTTCCTTTTCTCCGGCAATTACCAGGCCTCACAAAAATGTAAAGTTAACTCTTGTGATTAATGTTCTTCGTGGAGAGAGATTAAAGTTTTGTATAGTTAATGTTTTGACTTATGTGAAGGTAGTGCAGAGTGTTAATATGCCTGCTGCAGAAACGTGTACCATGTAGATTACAGAGTGCATATAATGTAAATAGATCAGCAGGTTTTCTGCTTTTAAAAGAGATGTCCTTTTGTTCTTTGCAATTGATAACTTAAAGTCCTAATATAGAACAACGAGGTATTAACTTTCATCAAAGAGCTGCATACACACTGCAAAGCAAACATTAGAGCATAGATTAATGTTGCAAAAAGGGTTACTTTGGGTAGAAATCGATTCTTTTTATTAAAGAAAACTCCCAACTATGCTGTTTCTTTTTCGACTCTGCGTTTGTGCTTCTCCGCACCAAGCACTCTTAAACTATACTGCCTACGAGTTTGGATGACATGTGACTCCTACACTTTTAGTCCTTTGGCTTATGTAACATTTCCTATACACTGATTTACACACGTATGATTGCTTGTCTCTGTGTGATGTAAAGTGCTCGGACACCCTACACTGGTATGAGTGGCGCTATATAACTAATTCAATGCATCTGAGAGAGTGTGGTTATGGTGACTTGATCACTGTTAAAGGGTGCTAGTGAAATAATCTTACACATTTTATGATTTTATAATATATAATTCCACTTATATCTCTCTCTTTTTTTTCATTTTTATCCCTTATGCCCACACAGGGAGGGCAGGTAGGATAATGTTAGCCTCGGTGTCTTAAATAGAATTCAGATTCTCATGGCACTTTATTTGGAAAATCGCCATTTCATTACAAGACGGAGATTATCATGCATGCTGGTAGCCCCTGTTGGAAACAGCCCACCTCCACTCCGCAGGGTGATGGTGGACTCCCCGAACACACTGTGGTAGCTTGGCTCGAGTGGTCAGGAAACAGGCGCAGTGCTAAGCATACAATATACCCATACAATAACCATGCGTGCATCCGTTCCAAAAACGACTCTACACCGTAAAAATTATGAAAATATTCTTTCTTTATCTTTTTCTCTTAGTTGCTGATTGGAAAAATAAATAAGACAATCACAATATACAAGTTTCAATTAGTGCAGGTCAAATAAATATTGGCTGTTTGATGAAATAAATAGGGGTGATCATAAATAACAGGGCATAAATACAAGTGCAATATATACAGACAATTAAATACTTTGAGGCAATAAATACTGTACCAATAAATATTGTACACCAACAAGTCCTGTGGACCTATAAATATAGTGCAGCAATAAATAGGTAAAAACTCAATAAATACAGTATCCCCAATAAATAATTAAAAGTATACAGCAACACTCATGTAATCAGATGACACTTCAATTCTTAAGGGCAGATTTGGCCCAGGCACAGCTTGTAGGGTTGTGGAAGGCTTGAGGGGGGGCTACTCCCTGGCTGGGACAAGGCTGAGGCCTAAGCTGAGGTAGATCAAAGGGGGGAATACCAGTGCCCTGGCTTTCTCTCTCCACACAACCTCTCTAGGTTAGTCCCAGTTCACCCCTTGCACAGTCAGGTTGGTTTCAGCACCTCCCTAGCCCCTTAGAGCAGTCTCTCAGGTCTCCACAGGGCCTTAGGCGCCCTCTACTCCACTTACTGCCCTTTTTCTGATGTTCCGACGCCGCTGGAGTCGTGTCGACGCCGTGAGGCGGTTCCGGTTCGGTCTCGGCGGCCTCGGCACAATGTCAGTTCTTTGACGATGCCGGCAGGCGGTTCCGGTCCGATGTCGGTGGCCTCGGTTCGATCTCGACCTCCGATTCGACGGCGTCGGGCAGTCTCTTCACGATGTCGACTTCGGGCGGCTCCGGTCCGATGGCGCTCTCGGCTCCGATGACGTCGGCCGGCCTGGCCTCGATGTCGACTTCCGGCGACTCCGGGGTGCGATCCTCACCCCCGACCTCCGGTGCTCCTCCTCACAGGCTCCGGGCGACTCCGGAGTGCGATCCTCACTCCCGACCTCCGGTGCTCCTCTACCTCGGTCTCCGACGACTCCGGAGGGCGGACTTCACTCCTCCGATGACGCCGCTCGCTCGACCTCGGTTCACTTCCTCCTCGACCTCTGGTATTCCTCACGACCTCCGTCTGCGCCCTCTCACGACCTCAGGCGGCTCCGGGTACGACGTCTGCTACTTCAGTCAGCGCCGCTTCTCCACCTCGGGCTCCAGGTCTTCAGGCTACTCGACGCCGGACTCCAGGGAAACCAGTTCTCAGGTCAGGATCTTGCTGCTTTCTGCTTCTAAGGCCTGTTCCTGCTGTTCAGGTCCTTAGGATGAGTTTTTCTGTCTTCTTCCCACACAGGGCTATAGGCTGGGATCCATCAGTAGGGACAAGTATCAAGGGTGGGTTTATGGACCCCACTCCAGGCACAAGTTTCCACCCCTGCTGCTTCACTCCTTCCTCCTTCACTGTTGTGCTCCTCTCTCTTCACCAGTCAGGTGCCAACTGCCAGCTCCAACTGCCAACTGCCTCTCTTATCCTCCCAACATTCTAAACGGTCTCCAACTGTCACAGAGTTCTGGAATCTCCTGGAATGTTCTGGAAGGTGCTGGTAGGTTCCAGTGGATGCTGGTGATGTCACAGGTGGCCACCATCTTGTGCTCCAGGCCCTCAGACAGAAGTTTCAGGGGTAGCTAAAATGGCTCCCTGAATCTGCAGCAACACGAAAAAGTCTGGTGGTTCCCAAAAAGGAAAAATTCAAACAGGGTTTGAGGCAAAAGTGGGACAAAATAAATAATGATGAGGAGGGACCACCCAAAGGGCTGACAGGTCTAACAGCCCCGCATTCTTTTAGAGCATAATTTAACAATGGAATTGGGCCCTTCAGCAGATGGTTCGTTGTCTCTTTCTACAGGTTTACGCATCCACAGATTGTAGGCTATCGCAAAATAACTATTCACTAACTTCGTAAAACGCTGCACGAAAATGTAACCTTGACTTAAATTTTCAACTTTCCTGCTATTTAATTTATTTTGAATGGCTCTCTCCTTCCCTTCTACATGCCTCCTGTGTATATAGACTACTCTGTTGAATGCCTGCCTGTCTGCTTTATTCTCTTTTTTCTTTAAAACCATATTCCTGCTACCTAACAATATCTATTAATTTGTATACACCATTTGTTAAGAAACTGGAAGAGATGCATGGAATGGTTTCTTTGAGAGCATAAAACGAATCCCAATATAAGCAATGAATGGACTAACCGCTACATTTTGGATCTGGAGTAGCTTGGTACTTGCCGCAAAGCACTTAAATGCCTGGTATGGGGCAGTAAGCGCTGTATACATGCAATTTCAATTAAAAGGAGAAAAAATAATCAGGAAAGAGAGAAGCTGCCCTAAACGGGCTGCGCCTTTTCAAAACTTAAATTCAGAGTAAACCCTCTTTGGCCATGTTTACAACTAGCAATGTACTTCCGGGTTGATGAGAAATACTGAATCCCACCACATCCCCCACTTTGCATTAGTAGAATCTCTCCAGCATTTCTCTCACATGTTCATGTAACAGATCTGGACTGCTGCTGAAATAATTTTACAGTTCTAAAATAGGTTTGGGAAAGCGCTGTGAGCTTGTTTTGAAAGTCTTTAAAAACTTGCTTAGGTTTTATACATTTCAATGTACGCAATGGTTTTAATTAATACAGTATAATAAGACTAATGGCCCTCTTGCACCCTACGCTGACTTATGACTTCCATGATGAAGTTTCACTTGGCTTGTGTTTTTATGACCTGGGAGTGTTTTTGCCCTCTCTGACGCAGGTGCAGGAGACAGCGAGGAGCGAGTGAGGTCGTGTGAGAACAAAGACGGACAGAAGCAGCCGCAGGTGAGATGAGATGCGACCTCTTTTTAGAACATTTCAAATGATGACTAGTTTTTCTCTTTCCTATATTCATAATAAATCATGTTTATATATTTATGTGCTTATGCAGTTATGTATATAGATGTCAGTAAAAAGTCGCCAGTGGTCACGGTCGGTGGCGGCTGGTGACATTTGAAAGTGGTGTGGCGTAAAACAATTGTTGTATTTTATTGCGGCCAGCGAGAATAGCGAGCGCGCCTGACACAAGGTGTGCGGCAGGTCCAGGTGCCATTCTTTTGAGGCCAGCTGGTTATGCGGGCCCAGGGGCACAAGGGGGTGCTGTGGTTTTCAGAGCAGCGTAGTGGGGGGTGTGCCATGGGAAGGGCTAGCAAATCCAGCTGTAACTCCCTTTTCTTCTTTTGTAGAGTCCCGGAGGCAAGGAGCTGCTGGTTCAAGAGTCATTGGGCAGTCTGGCAACTAACATCTGCTTCCTGCTGCACAGAACTGGTAAGACTACGTTTTGGTTTCTGTATACTTCCGGGGAGATGCTCCTGCAACTAAACTTGTACAAATTTGTTTTGCGCGGTTAGGTTTCACTTTCTTTGCAGGTGGCTCCTTCCCCTTCTTCCCATTTTTGCCCAACAGTGATACTTATGTTTTTTATGTTTACCTCGCACCCCCACTGCCCTCCACAGACTAAAAGTTGCCGAGCGGGACCACACAAGTGTGCCATTTCCCTTCGAAGGACCTCTGCCTACCTGTATGTTAACGCGCCATGTATGCAACTTTGCTTCAGAGTCCCATGCATTTCTAACCACGTTTACCCTATGCTTGCTTAACTTTCCACCCAACAACTGCAATGTCCTTTTCCCCTTTGGAACACATCTAGTAACAACAAATATATTTGTAGGTGAGTAACGCGAGTGTGCCACAAGCCAGAGATCTTTTGCATTCCAAGCGGCCAGGAAGCCACCACAACAAAAGCCCGATGGAGAAGTTTATGCAGCCTTTGAAGAATGTGAAGCACCGATCACATCTACCCACCCATATAACTGCAGCAGATCGGGCCAAAGAGTACAGCGCTGTGATGCATGCGGATGGTGGTGTGCTGTTTTGCAGTGTGTGCAATGTGGCGGTGGATCACATCCGGAAACACACTGTTGATATGCATGTGAAGTCCCAAAAACACTTGAAGCGCTGTTCAGATGATCCAGACCCTCACTCTTCGCCTAAACGTGCCCGTCAGATGACTGTCAACGCACTTTTCACAAAGAGTACAGCTGCCGGTGCCTCAAACCAGGAAATTATAGGTGAGTGGGTCAATGTCTGCACAGCGCTGAACATTCCGCTGAGCAAAACCGGCCACCCTGTGTTGCGCAAGTTTCTCCATGAGCGAGTGCGAAATGGTGGAGCAATACCTGGAAGTCATCAGCTTCAAGAGCGGTATCTCCCAGAGAGATATATAGTAGCCAAGAACGAGCTGAAAGAACACTTGCAAGATCAGAAGATCAGTGTTATATTTGATGAAACACCTGATGTTGAAGGGCGGTGTGTATTGAATGTGTTATTTGCAGTGGTCTCTGCGCAGGGTGGCCGTAAGATCCACACCCACCTAGCAGACACAGTGTTCCTCTCACAGTGCAACCATGGGACTGTAGCGCAAGCAGTTGTGAAGGTGCTCACAGAGTACAACATAGCCTTTCAGGACGTTATTTCCTTTAACACTGACAATGCGGCATACATGCTCAAGGCATACAACACTGTTTTGAGAAATCTGTACACAAACTCCATACATATCACCTGCTTGGCACACATAATGAACCTTATTGGAGAGTCATTTAGGAAGCCTTTTGTGGAGCTAAATGCTTTCCTCCTGTACTTCTCGCGCATCTTTTACATGGCCGGGAGCAGAAAGAGAAGGTACCTGCACCATCTTGCTGAGAACCATGGGATGAAACCACGGATGGCGCCTGATCCTTGCAGTACCCGGTGGAATTTTCGGTTTGCTGCTGTCCAGTACCATTGCAAGCATTTTGAGGCCTATGCTGGGTTTGTTGAGTCTGAGATGCAACTCAGCAAGTCCCCCCCAGATTCCCTTGAAAATCTGCAAAGGATTTTGAACAGCGACGAAAGAAACTGCATAAAAGTGCAATTGGACATTGTGGCCGAAAAATGCCAAAACATTTTGCATTTGATGGACTTATTCCAGAGTCAGACACCAGTGACAATGAAGGTGTATGATTATTTGGAGGACCTTCACATAGACCTAACAAACAATTCAGTCCTCACTTTGGAGTCACTACAACCATTTCTGCAGACGACTGCAGGGGCTAAATTAACTCTGACACAGAAAAAAAAGATAACAGCCCAGCTCAAAGAAGCTTTTGAAAATTCTCTGGAAAAGGCGGGCAAATACATGGGGGAGGCCCAACCGGGCATTGGGTTCTTGAAGCAAGTGCGCCTTTTCAATCCTGCACGACTCTGCATCCTGCCTAAGGACAAGAGTGCATATTCTGCCATCCCTGGTTTCAGCGAAGTCCCCGATCAGGAGCTTTGCCTCTACTTTGAACATGTAGGCCCAGAAGCAGTACAGGCATCTGTTTCTGGGGTGATTGACACTGACCTTTTTTGGTGTGGGATGGCTGACCGCATTCCAGTCCTTTCACAGCTTGCAGCTGTGTACAAGGACTGTGTGACCAGTTCTGCAGATGCTGAAAGGAGCAACAGCATCTACAAAATTATTTTGTCAGCCAGACGACGGTCCCTCTCAGAGCAATCCATCCGGGCATTATTGTTCCTGCATTATAATCAGCAGCACAATATTGGGCTGCATTTGGACTGCTCAGAAGAACTGCAAGATTAACACGACAAGCATACAGGTACCCTGGGCATTTATTCAGTAACAGGTTTATGTCCTATTTGTAGTCTTGAAGACAAACAAAGTCTCTACATTGTAAATAAACCAAATATACATAGCTTCATGGTGTTAAATAACTCAAAAAACAAAGAGATCTGTGTTTGTTGTAGGATAAACTGCCAAATAAAACGCCGCTAAATTGCCGCTAAATTCCCATATTTGTGCCGCTAAATTTCCATATTTGTGCCGCTAAATTTGCTAATCCATGCCGCTATATCCTGGGGGGTCTGAATAGTGCTTTAAAATATGTTCATATATATTGTCTGAGCCACTGAGTACGTCTGAAAGCCATGTAGCTCAGTAATAGTATAGAAAAGGAAATTTTTTTGTTTACAATCCCAATTTTGGTTGTTTTGAAAAAAGCTGATTTGTTCCCAGCACACGGAGAGCCAAATGTTTATGTGTCCTGTGAGGGAGATGCAACAACAACGGTCCCTGTAACACCTCACAGATCAGGTCAATTGAGCAAAGATGATCTTCCTCAGCTTCCACAGCCAATGCTGGGGCAGGTTTTGTAGTATCCAAAGCCTGTGTGCCTGTAGTAGAGCCAGTATCCGATCCAACAGGAGCTGAAGCGTCACGTGGTGGCTCTAAGAATGCCGACATCAACATTGGAATACGCTGGGGACACTGCAGTATGTGGGCCGTTAACGGGTCCAGCAATGTATCCACTTCCGGTGGCGCAACCGATGGAATTGTTAGACAGAGCTCCAACATAAATTCTTGTCCGCAGAATACGCAACGGAGAACAGGCAGAACACAGTCAATCCAGACTGTTCCAAATGATAGGAACCAAGACTCGCTTAGCTCCTGAAGTCGAGGTGGGCCAAGATGGAGTACCATGCGATCACGGTAACGTCGCTCCAAGAGCGTCTAGTCCATTTCCTTGGTAACTGGGACATCCATTGCATAGCAGAAAAATTAAAATCAGTATTCCCACTACCAGTAGCAGGATTAGCGGAACCCCTCAAAAAATGCTGCATTCATCACGGTAGCTGGGGAACCTTTCAAATGAAAAGATAAGTTAGCTACTGAACCATTACAGGCCAGTGAAGCATAATTTCCTGACAAATGAGAGATCCACTCAAAGAATTCTCGCAGTCTGTACCGCTGAGAAACACTTCAGGGTCCCCATTCCTGCATCTAAATCTGCACGGTAATTCCCAAGATTGATGGATGAATTCCCTACTCATTGCTTCATACCTCCCTACCTGGTGGTGTTCTAGGCATAATGAAACTGGAAAGTTGTTCCTGGTAATGTGATATGGCCATGAATTAACCATTCTGTGGACGGCGACTCAGCCATGATAAAAGGTAATTTACCTAATTTTTTAATGCGCAGCATTGTATATTTCGCATCTCTTTGTCACCTTTTGTCCATAGAGTTGGTGGAATGTCAGCAAATTCAACTGGGAGGGGTGCATCCTGAGACAAACACTGTTTAGTACTCACATTCGGACCCATAGTAATATAGACACCTGCAGGAGAGCAATAAATAGTAGCATACAACTTTTTCAACAAATCCAAACCCATGAAATTCTCACCACAGTTTGATGTCAACAACAACAGAGATTCCACAGTGAAAGGACCAACAGTCAATGCAAGGGGGTATGAAATGGGGCTTACAACCGGTACACCTGAAAAATCTACCGAAACATTATTGTGTCCAGACAGAACCTCCCCGGGGACCATATGTTGAGAAACAGAACTCTTTGTCGCACCTGTGTCCACCAAAAATTCCTTAATCAAGCCTTGAAAATCTACTGTGACATAAGGACCACGCTGATCTACAGGTATCTGAACTGGTCCTTCGCTCTATCCCTGGCTGTTCTAGTTATAAGACAAACCTGTCACCTCATCCATTTCGTAATCATCATGATAATACTGTCCATCTTGAGGGTCATCAAAGTAATTATAGCCGGAGTGACCCTGTGATGCCATAGCATTCTGAGCTCTAACAGTTCCAGAACCTCTCCCACCAGAACCTCACCCTCTTGGTGATGCAACTTTCTGTAAAAGCACAGGGCACTGGCTATGCCAATGACCTTCCTTCTTAAAATATGTGCACTGATTTGGCCCTAGAGGTGTCATTGAAGGATTACTGCTGGTACGTGGAAGCTGTCTAGAAGGACCACCCCGTCCCCTACTATTTCCCCTAAACACTTGCTGCAACAACACCTTTGTTTTTAAATCCTTATGTTTCTTATCAGTCCTATCCTTTTCTTCCTATTAGGCCCGTCTGCTACACGCCAGAGATGTTGCTTAGCCTCCGGTCACAGCGGTCCAAGGATTGCACCCTGTTTAACCTTGATGGTGAGTCAGGAATTGTATTGTATTGTATTGTATTGTAGGCGGTTTTGTATAGCGCGCAGTTACCCTCGGGCATCCCAGCGCTTGATCAGTCATACCCTAACCAGGAACAAGAAGGCACATCAAAGAGGGAACAGATAGGTTTTCAACAGTTTCCGGAAGCGCAGGGTGCCTGTTTCTGAACGCAACTCGAGCGGGAGCGCATTCCAGAGGGTAGCGATATGCACTGCGAATCTTCTGCCACCAGTGCGGGCCTTACACACCCTGGGGACCTTGAGAAGGGATTTCTGGTCCGAACGCAGGGGTCTAGAAGCTTTATAGGGTACCACTAATTTAGATAGAATAGGGGGGCCTTTGCCCTGCAGGATTTTATGGGCAATACAGAGGGACTTAAACTTCACTCTCTCTCGTACTGGGAGCCAATGCAAAATCTTCAAGGCTGGTCTGGCTGACTGCCTCCTAGGAGCATTGGTTAGTACCCTGGCCGCGGCATTTTGCACTTGTTGGAGCTTGTTCAGCGTGGCTTCAGGGGCACCAAGGAAGATCGCATTACAGTAATCTAACCTAGATGTAATCAGCCCCTGAATAAGTAGCTTCCTGGAAGTAGGGGGGAGAAGGGGCAGGACCTTACGGGCAGAGCGAAGAAGCCCAAAACAGATCCCTGCCGTCTTCTTTGCCTGCGTCTTGAAGGTAAGGTCCTGCTCCAACCAGACTCCCAAGCTCTTAATCTCCTGTTTGGAGCAGGGGAGATCTCCCAGGCAGCTAGGCCAGCTGGACAGAGGGAGAGGGGGAGCCTTGTGCCCCAGAAGCATAATATCAGTTTTAGATCCGTTGAGTTTCAACGCTGAGTCGCACATCCAGGTGTATACATGAGACAGGCATTGATGCAAAACCTCCGGATTCTTCATCAATTGGGAGAGAGCCACCACCAATTGCGTGTCATCAGCATAGCTGACGATTTTTATCCCGAAAGGTGCAACCACATCCTCCAGGGGAGACATATACACATTAAATAAAGTGGGACTCAAGGAGGAGCCCTGTGGGACCCCACACTGGAGGGGGATAGGAGAAGACCGCGCACTACCTTCCCATACCTGATAAGTACGGCCATTTTTCAATGGGCACGAATGTTGGTAGAAGCAGTGGGAGCAAGGGCAGGACAGCTTCTCATGCTGAAATTGGTAATGGAGAGGGTTCCCGGCCGCATGCTGCTCCTTGCATTGGTGAGGAGCAAGTTCCGGCCTTAAAGCCTGAGCCTATTCTAGCAAACAGGCTCATGGGTATTCTTCTAAATGCACGCTCAGTCGTGAAACACAAATACGAACTTGAATTGTTCTTAAATACTCATAGCCCTGACATGGTCTTTCTTACCGAGACCTGGACGGGCACAGCCTCTGGTCCCGACTGGAACGTGGCCTTGCCATCAGGCTATGAACTACTGAGCCAAGATAGAACAGACAGTAGAGGCGGTGGTATAACCATTATTTATAAGGAAGCCCTGAAGGTTCAGGTTAAGGCAGTGGCGGACCTACACGCCGAAGCAATGCAATTCTGTATTAGGCTTCGAAACGTGACTGTTTTTCAAGGTCTGGTGGTCTATCGGCCGCCGGGCCCCAGAGCCGTTTTCCCATCGGCCCTTCTGTCCCACATGGAATCTTGTACTAATTCTGAATTTAATTCTATTCTTGGCGATTTTAACTACCACCTGGAGCTGGGCACTAATGTTGATACCGCCAGACTCCTAGACTGTATGGCAGCCTGAGGCCTGCATCAACTGGTCTCTGACCCTACACACAAAGGAGGCCACATCTTAAACGGACTGTTTTCCAGCCATCCTGATATCTCCTTTTGTAGGGTAGAGGCACTTCCCTGGACCGATCATAAAGCAGTATTCTTTGAGGTCAGGGTTAAACCGATGGGAGAGGGTGCTCCCCACAAACCTATCAAGGTCATGTTCAGGTGATGGAACAAGATAACTTGCATCGGCCTAACGGCCGCTCTCGATCGTTCCCCTCCAATTTTAGACAACAACAACGAGGTGGCAGCAACTCAGTTTAATGAATGGGTCCAGGGAGCGGTAAATTGTGTCGCTCCCGTACATGCCGCCACACTCAACAGGCGCCCGTCGGGTGAACCGTGGTATGGTCCGGAGCTTAAACGACTAAAAGTTGAATGCAGAAGGTACGAGCGTCTATGGAGAGTTGGCTATAGCAGGGTCAGCAAAGAAGCCTATAACGGTGCCTTGAATAAATATAAACAGGCCATTCTGACAACTATGAGAACATACTTCACTCAGAAAATCCAGGATGCGGGTAACTCTGCTAAATAACTTTTTTAATCCGTGTCTTTTTTGGCTAAACCCCAGCAGGGTAACCTGTTCAGTTCCGTCCAGGCCTTCTGTGATCAGTTAGCAGTCTTTTTCCACAACAAGGTGCAGACAATATACGATGATCTGGCCAATTCATCAACTCTAAAATCTTTATCAGGCAAGCAGCAGCCCCTGTGCGATGAGGAGAACTTGTTGTGTAGCCTCACTAATTTTGGCCCCCTATCGGAAGAGGTGGTAATAGATATTTTAAAATCTATCAAATCTGGATCAGTCTCTGATCCCTGCCCCCGCCCGATCATGCATTTGGCGGCGGAAAGGATCAGTTACACCCTCACGTCTTTGATCAATTAAGTTTTGGCCGCCGGGACCTACCCCACTGCCTGGAAGACTGCCAGTGTTCGGCCTATTCTTAACAAAGCCACGTTGGAGCCTGCAGAATTTAAAAACTATCGGCCAATCTCAGGCCAGCCATTGGTAGCAAAAGTTATTTAAAGAGCTATCAACACAACTTTAACTGAGTCCCTGGATAGTAACGGCCTGCTTGACCCGTCCCAACATGGCTTTCGCCCAAAACATTCCACTGAGTCTGCCCTTATTTCGTCAGCAGAGGGAATTCGGGCGGCAGTTGAATGGGGAGGGAGGGCAATCCTTGTCCTCCTTGATTTGTCAGCCGCCTTCGACACCGTCAACCATACGGTGTTGGTGCGGTGACTAAAGGAGGTAGGGATCAATGAGCGGGCTTTGGCCCTCCTTTCCTCGTTCCTGGATGACAGAAAACAGAGCCTGAACTGGGAGGGTTTACAATCGGGCATCTTCAACCTGCCCTGCGGCGTCCCACAAGGCTCAGCTCTGTCCCCTACCCTGTTTAATGTTTATGTTAGGCCGCTGGCTAGAGTAGTGAGGAAACACGGCTTCACCTTCGTGTCCTATGCTGACGATTCACAACTGGTGATATCAGTATCCGATAGACCGGAGCTAACAGCGGCAAGATTCCATGCTTGTCTGCAGGATGTTATGGAGTGGATGAACCTGGGCTTTCTAAAGATAAACACGGAGAAAACAGAAGTCATTGAATTTGGCAATGGTCCCCCATTATGGAGCGCTTTGTGGTGGGCACCAGAGGCTGGGGAGTGTCCTCTACCTGTTAGAAAAGTGAGGAATCTTGGGGTGATTTTCGACAATAAACTGAACATGTCAGCCCAGGTGAACAGTTTGACTTCAGCATGTTTTCTCTTGCTTAAAACTCTGCGTAAAATCTTCACCTTCATTCCCCAGGCACTGCAGAAGACGGTAATGGCCGCCCTCTTCATGTCAAGATTGGACTATTGTAATGCAATGTTCCTGGGCATTGATAAGCATCAGGTCAGTAAAATCCAGTCACTGCAGAACGCTGCCGTCCGTGTTATCTTAAATTTACCCAAGGGCCACCCTACCTCCAATGGAAGAAGGTCATTACATTGGCTTCCTGTTCAGCAGAGAATCGAGTTTAAGGTGCTCTGCTTGGTGCACAAGGCACGTTACGGTGGGGGTTTGGTGGATTGTCAGGACAGGTTCAGGCCTTACACCCTTTCCCGGGATCTACGATCGGCCAATCTTGGCCTTATATGTACCTCTAGACATAGACGGGCCAGATGGGGTGGTCGCTCATTTGCCAGCTGTGCAATTCAATTATGGAACAAATTACCAGTGGCCTTGCGACTTCAACAGAATCTTCCCTCTTTCAGGAAAGCCCTGAAGTTCCGGCTGTTCAATCTCCACTAGCTATCAGCCCTCCACTCCGTCAACGCTCACACACTCCAGTGCCAAGACGCCTTATGGCATTCGAGCACTTAATAAGCTTCTTTATACTTATACTTATACTTATGTAGGTGTTCATAATACTGAAAAAATCAAAAAAGGGGGGAGAATTGACCACTTGTCCAGTGTACCAGAGTCAAATTCGTTATTGATCCGTCTAAAAAAAAAACCTCATTCACGTACACAAGATTCGGGCGGTATATCTTGATTCTCCGCCTTTCCGTAGCGTGACAGCATCATCATACATAGGGTTTACTTTGAGAATATGCTGACCTCCACCTGGAGGAAGACCAACTGGTATTGCAGTAGTGTCCAGAGATGAAAAAGGGAGGTAAGAAAGGTGCCCTTGTGAAGTGAGTTAAAATTCCCTACGCCACCATGTGTACTTTAATGGATTTGGTGGTGTGGAAAGGTAAAAACAGAGTGGTGCATGCGTAGATTAAGTTACCAATCTACCGCACTGTTTTTGGTCGACATGTTTCAGCCTTGTTGTCCATCAGGATCTAGAGGCTTTCTTCAGGACCGGTAGGGGTGTAGTAGCACATTGTGGCGTCTACTAGAAGTGGTTAACTTACCACTCGTGTTATGTGGAGTCAAGTCAATAGTACCTGTAACTGAAATAAAAGAAAGGTTGCAGTTGTATACTTTCTTTAAAACAATAAGCCCAAAATGGTGATGCTTAGTAAAGGTCCTTGCATCTTGCTGCAACATTGGGTACAAACATATTAACACTGTGAGGAATCAATGGGGAAATAAGCACGTTAAGTTAGCTGGAGAACGAATGAGGCACTATAACTAGTCAGATTGGGGTTCTGGGCACCGAGGTGGGTTTTTGGTACACCACTACACATCGAGGTCCTGGATTCCTGTGCATAGTTCTGTGCATGTGCAGAATCCCTGTAACAAAACATGTCGACCACCAACAGTGCGGTAGATTGGTAACTTGATCTACGTACGTACCACTCTGTTTTTACCTTCCCACAACACCAAATCCATTAAAGTACACCTGGTGGCGTAGGGAATTTTAACTCACTTCACAAGGGCACCTTACTTACCTCTCTTTTTCATCTCTGGACACTACTGCAATACCAGTTGGTCTTCCTCCAGGTGGAGGTCAGCATATTCTCAAACTAAAACCTATGATGATGCTGTCACACTACGGAAAGGCGGAGAATCAAGATATACTGGCCGAATCTTGCGTACGTGAATGAGGGTTTTTTAAGACAGATCAATAATGAATTTGACCCTGGTACACAGGACAAGTGGTCCATTCTCCCCCCTTTTTTGATTTTTTTGTAATGACGTATGGAAGCCGAATGGACCATAGCTTCTCCTTCCCTCCACCCTGATTAAACCGTTCATAATACTAAGCCATATTAAAAATAACAGAGGGGGAAGACGTGGACCAAGTACTCTCAGATGCCTGTAAATGAGTTGTAATTTCAGGAAGAAGGTTAGAAACAAACCTGTCAGCAAACAATCCCTCAATAGACATATCCTGCCCACTATAGTACAAAAACGTATCTTCAAACCGGGGAAAGAAATCAGACACACTCTTATCCTTCTTCTGTTGACAAGCTGTCACTTTGTCCCAGCTTAACTTCTTAGGTGGAATAAGTGAATGCATATATGTAATAATACGACCTGGCAAAGAATGTATGTCAGCCCGGGGTTTATCACCTGCCTTCCTTTTTCTGATCCCATTCACTAATCACATCAAATGTACCGCCCAACTCTGTAACATGATCTTGAGTATGAACCTGTCTCCAAACATCAACTAGAACGAGAAGACCAAAAAACATTGCAATATCAGCAAGAGTCATTACAGTAGAAGAGGCAGCCTCTGCTAATTCCTTATAATAAGCTGTGGGGGGTTTCCTAGGATCGGGCAAATTAGCCTTAAGGGCTGAAACCTCACTCCTTTGCCACGTAGTATAGATCCATTGCTCCTGGAAATGAGCAGCTACAGCTTCTCTAGTGACATTACCATGCTGATGTGTTAACTCAGGTATTTCAGGATGATATATTGGATGAACCTCACGCATAGGGAACTGGGTAATTTAAGTGGGACTCCTTTCAAACAACCGAACTCTATAGGACACTATAGTATTAATATTGGCAAGCACCTGTCCTGGGGCTAAATCAGCAATGTAAAAACGATGTTTATTATCAAATAACACTTGTGGAGCCTTATTTTTAATATGTATTAATGAATGCAGCAGACATATGTTGGAGAACATGCTGCTGTAGAAAAGGCTCAAAGACATGCATAACTTGTCAAATACCCTCAATGCTATAAACCTGATTAGTAAACCACTACATAGTCTGCCTTGTCAAAACATCTTTCTCATTTGGTCCCACATCAGAGCGTACCAATGGGCCCATTCGCTCCCTGAATTTCACCCAATCTCTCTCCTCAAACCCTCGTACGGGCGTCTCAGCCATCAAAAGTGTCGGGGTATGAAAAACCATAGAAGAAGAAGCAACTGAGATAACAGGCACATTCGTCACTAAGCTTGCACCGGAGGAGAAAGAACGGAAGAAACAGCAGTTGCAACAGTAGAGGTACTAGGGCTCAAAGTTATCAAAGTTGGTGAGGACAAAGAAGGAGCATGAGGTGCCTTAGCCAAAGCCGTCAAAACAGCAGCCGTAGATACGGGAACAGCCGCTGCAGACACAACAGGCTGCCGTGACTGTACGGGAACGGTGGGATATATCCTCTGCGGTGCATAAGGAGAAGGGGGTCGAGTATCTAACAACTCCTTTACAAAAGTATCGTCTTCTACTTTGGCCAAATAAGACTTATCAATATGCAACCCAAATCTCCTATCTTCACATTCAATTCCAGACTCTTGTTTTTCTCTATCATATGCCACTGCTTTCTGCGTTAATTTTGGTATTTTCCCCTTCCGTGCATCTCTTTCCATCTTTAACCGCCTCTGTCTAGCCTCCTCCTGCCAAATTCAAAGAGAATCAAACATCGAATACCTACTTCGTCTTTTAAACAACTGTTCCTGCAAAAACCCAATCTTTTGTTCATCAAAAGTGCCCGTAAACGGCCACTGCAACTCAACATTGTTCCTCATATATTTGTGCCACAATGTACTAAACATAATAGGTCCAAGTCCATGTTTCACATACATATCATAATTAGGGTTGCCTTCTGGAGGCTTCAATTGAGCATCTGCAGAACAACAACGACAACACAAATTCAAAATTTTGCTGACGCCATGCATTTCAAAATGTTTACCCGGCATAGTAGTTGCAATTACTTTTTAGCAAAACAGTCCTGAGACCGTCCTAAATGCAAACCACAATGGTACCATATCCACAGTGAACCAAAACAAACTCACACAGTTGACATAACTTGTGCTAGTGATTCCCATCCTATGGGGTCTGTGAGAACCTCTGGCTGTAACCACCAATATCTGCTGGTCCGTCTTAGCCCTCCCTGACTCCATTCACAACTGACTGTGGAGCGGATGGATAGAAACCGTCCCGAGTGTGTTTCTACCACCCTGCCTTGCACAATACGACCTGAACCCAATATTCTATGTATTCTACTGTATTTATTGTGTGTTGCGGAGTGGCATGTGTACCTTCTCTGTGTTGGTAAATTCTGCCTCCATATGTCCGTAAATCCCAGGTTGGTCATTACACTCTGCAACTTGGCCATCATAAGTGGTTTGGTATTGTGCTTTGGGGGCGGCCTGTCTAAATCCCCATCCAGGATACAATTGAAGTCCCCCATTCAGAAAACTGGGGTTTCAGTGTCCTGAATCAGTAAGTCTTGTATTGTCTGGAAGAGTGTCGGGTCATCATTATTAGGTGCATAATTTTTAATGAGGGTAATTGGTTTACATTTGAGGGACCCTGCAATAGGACATATCTTCCTGTTATGTCTGCTTCTGTGTAAGTCATTGAGAATGGGACCCCAGGTGCTACCCATATCAATGTTCCTCTCGTGTAGGTGTAGTATGAGAAGTGATACAGTTGGTCACGCCATATCTTCTTGTGGTGCTCAGCTCCTGCGTCATCGAAGTGAGTTTCCTGCAGAAGTGCAATGTTTATGCTGTGTCGTCTAAGAAATGACAGCACTCTGTAACACTTTTTGTAGGTGCCCAGGCCCAGATCCAGGTTAACAGTTTGTAGGTGCTACCCGTGATCTACTGTTGACTGCTATGTCATGTACTCCTTCCCTGGGAAAATGGTCATGTGTCTTGCCTGCCCTATAACAACATTCACAACTCGATAGCCATAACATTGGCCTTAAACAATCCCCACACACGCAGATACGAATAGCCTAACATGTGGTCTATTTGCGTCCACCCACTCCGTGTGCCAGGATATGCACATCGACTCGGACCATCCAACAGGGGCGGAGTACAGAGGTCCCCAACAAGGGATAAAGAGAGAGAGAAAGAAAGAAACAATGCTCCCCCAGTTATGGGCTCCCGGCCCATCCCATGGTTGCAGTTACTGTTCCTCTTATCTCAGTGTGTAGGGTCTGCCTCACATTTTTGTGGCCCAAATACAGGATGCTTATTCAAACCTCCCTCCTAGGTACACTTTAATGCCAGCGGTGTCCCATGCCTGCTTCTCAGCAATCTATCAACATCAGGGTTACAGTTGGTCAAAGATCTTATGTTCATTTCAATATCGGAGGGCTGGAGCCTACCCCGCATTTTTGTCCCCAAAGAGGAAGCAGGTGGAAGTCAGGTGGACCCTGTCTGTGGGCGGGGCTGCCTTCCTGAGGAATGGAGCCAATCCGACGGAGACTTCCCTCCGTATGAGGACGGCCCTCCAGAAATCGGAAGACAAGCAGAGGTTGCCTGGTTGTGAGCGGGGCCCGGTGGTAGGCAGGGCCGGCGCATCGCGGGTGCCTCAAACCAAGATTGCCGAGGCATTTCTGTGACTTCCCACCTTCCCCAGCCTGGTAGAGGGAGAGGCGGGTCACCAAAAGTATCCGGTCCCAGCGAGGAGACTGGAAGAGGCTAGAAGAGGTCCTGGTGAGCGGGGCCTGCAAGGCACCCTGTTGGTGCCCGATTTCTGCCACAGCTTCGCCGTCGGATCGCGGGCAGCTGCAACATGGAGGCATTTCCTTTCTAGGGAAAGACAAGGTTGAGGGGCACCCTCATCCCCCCCCCCCCCCACTGTGTTACGGGCCTGTTGGGGCAATTCCTCTGCTGCATTGGCAGCAAGAGGGCCAGTTGGAGGGCCTCATGATAGTAGAACCATGACTTTTGGAACAGAGGGCATTGCAGGGACACCCCAAGATGGGCCCCCGAGGACAAGGCCAGACAGCCTGTAGATCACCTCCATGTTTTGGTTGGGCGTAAGGCCCTGAGGTAATGTGTGCACCGTATTAATATTACTGTGGTGCACTGGTGATTTAGGATGTCTGTCTAATATGATTTATACATAATGTGTTTATGCTAAGTGCCTCTTGCCACTAGTTACTGGTGGTTTTTATCTTCAATACTTGTCTGTTCTAATGGTGATGACAGTGGCCCGATTGGCCCTGTAATGTATAAACCCCCTGTAAAGTAATGCCTAGTGGAAGGTGTCACATTGTACATATGTGATTATGTTCTAATGTGTTTTATGAGTAATACAAAGGCTATTTTTATTATAACCTTGTGTGGAGTTTCTTCCGTGGTGTGCCTAGTGTGTCGCTGCTGTGTATGTGTGTGATGTGCAAACACTTTACACATTCCCCCTGGGATAAGCCTGTTTGCTCATGCCAAGCTACCAAGGTGGTGAGCAGGGGTTATCTTCAGCGTGTAACTCCCTAGCCCTGACTAGAGTGGTGGTTTCTGCCTGGCTTAGGTGCATGACCTAGCCAACCAGAAATCCCATTTCTAACAATTAGCATAACAGTAGACCAATATACTTGTTGTATTAACATCATTTTAATAAAGTGGGTTATTAGTTGCGAAGGATGGGAGGAGTGACGGTGGCTCCTGGAAAGCAGTAGTGGGGCAGGGAAGGGGAGGAAGTAGGGGGAGAAAAATAATTTTTTTAAAACACTTACCTGCCAACCGGCCGGTTGGCCGGCCAACACCTCTCTCCCGTCCTCTCCGTCCTCTTCCTGGATTCTGTTCAAGCAGGATGCAGGATAGGCTCTCCTGAGCCAATCACAATGCTGCAATGCAGCTTTGTGATTGGTCTGAACGCCGTGGTTCGTCTCTCATATAAGGAATGGAATCCTGGGCAAGTTCTCCACACAGGCTATAATGCAGCGTGGGTGGAGAACATGAACAGTGTGCATGAATGTTTGGCCAGCCCCAAATAGCTGGCTAAACATTCATGCGCACTTAGGAGGGTGCCACCACTCCTCCCCCCTGCGCAGTCTAGCCCTGCCCAATAAAACTACCTCAGCACAGAAAAATAAAATGGTAATAACATCACCCTATTATCGTTTTATTTTTCCTTTTTCGCCGTCCTGGAAGGCAGTGAGGCGATACTCCTCCACGTTAGTGGATGGGAGTCCTTCGCAAGTACTAAGGGCCTAATTTAGATGTCGGCAGACGGCTACTCAGTGACAACGTGACGGGTATCCCGTCAGCCAAAATATAACTCCCATTATATCATATGGGATTTGTATTTGAGATCAAAATCAGACCCTAGGTCTGCAACCTTCCATTTACTGTGAACCAAGTGCGCCGTTGTAGCAATTGAATTTCTCAGGGTAGCAAAGCAGAGCACTCCAAGGCCTACGCAGGGCAGATGGTGTGAACTAGTACCCCAGTTTGCTGGTACACAACAAACAACAGACAGGAAGTCATTGTCCAGTCAGTGCTCTTACTTATAAAAAAAGAAAGCTACTTTATTGTGCACACACTACGGAACACTATGCGCTAGTTCACAAAAAAGATACAAGTAGCTACATAGAAATACCTATGGCTATACCTATGGTGACAGTTCACACCAGTAGTGAGCCTTTAACCCTGCAACGACAATTTCTCCCCCCAACACCTATACTAGAAGCAAAACACTTGGGTGTAGTTTTATATAGACAGGCCTACTGGCTTGGTCATGGTGTCATCACATTACTAAAAGCAGAAATATGTCACACAAAACTAATGCCACACTATTAAAATTACTATTGATGGTAGAATCTTACAACATTATTCGTTAAGGCCTATTATGACTCACTGTTATCTTTGTAATTGTCAATAAAACATTTCAGTGACCCTCATCATTATAAGCCTGTTAATAAAGCCTTTTTATGATCTTGATTAGTCAGTTTTGTTATTGTCAATAAAGCTGTACCAATTCAATTTAAAGTGCACTTGAGCCATTCTTCTACTTTTAATATGTTTCTCTGCAGCTTTAGGACCAATCAAAAGGGGACCCTGCACTCCAGAACCTCTGAAAAGAAGCTCCAACTCCATTCTTGAAAGTGAAAGAAACCTCTCCAGGGGTCACTCAACCCCCTGGGAGACACATAAGACTGTGAAAACCTTCCTGGGGGTGGGGGCTGCTGCACTTCCTGCAGAGTCCACAATGCCGTTGGTAGTGCCCCTGCCCACTCTTGGGGCACCACCAAGAACTAATAGGCCATTTTCCACTCTAAAAATACTTTCAATCTTGTGTGATTCTTATATGTAGCATTGCTCAGCAACTCTTCATTTTTCTGGGGTGGGGCTGGTGGAGTTGATTACTGAGCCTGAGTACCCCCACACTAACTTCCCTGAGGACCCTGAGGCTGCTCATCCTCTGTGCCTTTAAGAGTCAAGTGCAAGCCAGGTTTGCAGAGCCATAGTAGGAAAAGCCCCAGGACAGCACTGGTAAACGAGCTCAACCCTCACTGTTGGGCAGAGTAGCCCCTCGCTGTCCTGTGGCCTCCTAAACGTGGTGAGGACTACACTGCTAATGCCCACTCACATTAAAAGGCCTACACCATGTCAGCATCAATCCTTGAATGGCCCCTTCCATGACAGGCTACTTGTGCGCAGATACTGGGTTGATCTAGATGATAGTTTAACACACTCAGGCATGCATACGTGTGCACATGTGTGCTCACCTGTTCACATGTTCATGTGCAACCAGCCGAGAGCCTGTCACTCAAGTAATGCAGTAGCAGACCTTATTTTAAAAGGTAGACACTGGCGGTTAGCACTCTGAATATTTTATAATAGAGTTTACAATGAAACTCAATTGATGAGACTCACTCACAGTAAAAGTCCAAAACTGAGTGCTGTAAAAGCAAAACAATCCAGGGGATTCAATGGGTGGATTGCATTTGCTACAGTCATGTTGACTCGTATTACAGTGCTTTGTCACCTCTCTGTCGTAGGCATGAGAATAGATTATAGAGTTGGATAGACAGCAAGGTATGCCTGTTTTTATGGTGGAGACCTTGTTTCTCAGTGTCTCTAATTCTGGGAGTTGTGGTCTTTGACTCCATATGTCCAGTTATACCTGATTAAATTAAATACTATCATGTGGAAACCTATGAATAGAAACAGAGTCCATGATGACAAACGAGTGACGTGGGTACCTTTCTAGTGACAGTCCTGTCATAGTGACTCTGCAAAATCATTGCTTTTTCTTTGACATTAAAGCCAATTTGTTTGTGGTAATGTGAGGTGTAAACTCTGTAGTCACATAGGCGCCATGACATGTGGTGATGCCATTATTCCATTGCTGTTGGAATGCTGCTGTCTCTTAGGCGCGTGGGTTGTGGGTGGATAGTGGGCACAGCAATGCTTTACTAACTAATCGCATTACACAGTATTTGCACATTGATGGTGTATTGCATTTTACGATTGTGCAATATCTGTTCAGTCTCCCGTGGTGGTATCGCTGCAAAATTGTTACACTACAGTGCCCCATCATGTTAGGGAAGCCCTGAATTGCATACAACTGTGCTTTTGCACTCTGTGGGGATCTGTGAAGATACAAACCTTTGCAGCACTAATCTCAGTATTACTGTCTGGACCTGTTTGAGGATTTGACCAAAGGTGGACTGACCATCACATGCATGTAGAATGCCAACTGGTGCATTACATCTACCTGTAGCCAGAAAATGGAGCACTGCCAATATCTTCATGAAGGGGAAACAGAGGTGCATGTGCCTATTTTACCTATGTTAGGCTGAATCTTAATCAACTGTTGGTTGTTAACAGGGGCAGGATGCTCTCAATGTCCAAATGATGTGATAAGGATGGATTTTGGAGTCAAGTTCAGGGGCTGAAAGGTTCTCATTCGGAGAGGCATATTTACAACGAAGTGGTGGGACGCAGTAATAGCCTCTTCGGCTTAACGCCAACTTCTGAAACACAGGGCTATACTGTATTTACAAGAATACAGTGCAGGCTTGAGTTTCCCCTGCGCTGGCGCTAATTTAGCTGCCTAGCGCCAACGCAGACACCATTGCACAGTAGTGTAAGGGTGCCTTCCTTGAGGGGAATGATTGTTCATGTGCAGGAAGGTGTCCCTTCCTGCACAAAACACAATGTGAAATGGCATTTTGAAACTTCTATGTCTGCTGCTTAATGCAGGACACACAGAAATTGCAAAACTTCATTTTTTTAAAAAATGATTGTTTATGTCAAGGAAAGGACACCTTCCTGCACATGAACAATTACTGGCGTTTTGCTTTTTCTATGCGTGCTGCACACATGAAAATATCAAAAACGAGGAGAAATTAAACATTTTTGCTCGTTACGCCGAAATAAGACCAGGTTATCCATGATCTTAATTTTGACGCTGCCCCATATTTACGCCATGCTTGTAAATATGGGCAGCGTTAAATTTAATGGATGTTGCGGTGGAACGTCCACCACAACACACATTGCCCACCCCTTTCCCGCTAAGTAGAGTGTCAAAGGGTGAGTGCCTTATTAACAAGGCAGGTTTAAGGCACATTAAGTGGCTTAACGCTGCCTTGTAAATGAGGCGAAGCCCATATCTCCACAGGAACGTCACTAAAAGTGACGTTACTGTGGCAATAGGGGCTTGTAAATATGCCTAGGAGTCTGGCGTGAGTCCTGTGCAATGTCCCACACAGCATGATTCCCTGGTTGAGTACTCCCTCCATGGTGTTGGTTGAAAGTGTGAGGAAGGTAGCGTTTGGTCCCTCTTTTAGATTCTGGTATTCGTCTGCACATGGGTGTAATTTCCAAATTGCCTTTTTAGGAGACACTTTATTAGATACTCAATGTTAGAGTAATCCTGAACACATCTCCTTTGAGTTTTACATTTGTCCCCATTGTTTGTATTTCGAATGTGCCATTTGGCCTTTATTTTGATTCGGCTGTGTATTTTGTGCGTATGTCCCCTACCTGGCATGATTCACCATCTGCTAAGAGAAAGTGGATTTTTCATTGGGATTTCCATCTGGTGTTCAGCTTCGTCTCAAACTTGTAGCAACGCTTTTTTGGTTGATAAAGTGAGTATCTATCTGTGTGTTGGGTAATAATACGCATCTGTTATTCAGCGCCAATATGCCCTAGGGGGTGAACGTGCCCTTTACAAAAATACATATAATGTGTTTTTCGAAGTGCAGTAGCGGCCTCCATCACGACTCCTGCGCAGACGTCTGTGTAATTATCCTTATGTGTGCCAATAAATCCAATACAAGCAGCTTTGTGTAAAACAGGGTTGCCATAATCTAAATTCTGAGTGGTATTTCTTCAGAAGATCTTATCAGACTCCACTCCAGCTTCGCAATAACACAGGATTAGGTTACTTTTGTTATGTAGTTCATCATATTATGATTGAATGCCAGGCTTTGTTCTCGGATGTCAAGTATTACTGTAATCCAGTGCACATAAACATCTCGCTGAATCAGATATCAGAACCCACTCTTCTAATCAGCTCTTCTCCCAACAAGCACCCGAACTGTGTCAAAATAAATTAACCAGTCACGAAGATGCACCTACCTTTTTGCCAAAGAGGCAAAACGTGCATGTGAGAAATTCATTGGGTTGTCGGTTGAGGAATTTGAGATCCTGCTCGAGCAAATGCCACAATCTCTGTCGAGGTGAATCACAAAAAAATCACTAAATTAACCCGTACTTAACCCTCGGGTAGCTTGGCACAAATGAAGTCATCTTAATTTAGATGCAATGTGTGAAGTATTTTTGCAGCACACAAACATTCATACAGTGAAAACACGACACAAGGAAGGTCCCACACTAATTTTGAAAAATAGAGTACATTTTAATAAAATATTTGACACCAACATAACAAAAATCAAATCAGTAGAACCAGAGTTATGAATTTGTAAAGGTTTAGGTAAAAATAATGCTTAAAAGCTCAAAGTGACAACTGTGATTATCTGTTCGCACTGGACCGGGACAAAGTCACAGGTTTAGTACAATCATGATGGAGTGCAGACCAGATACAGGGACCAGGTTAAGCCCACTGAAAAATGTACCTTATGTCCTTGATGCAGGGTTTTGCACCGTGCAGCGGTCGCTCCGAGCAGCGATGCAGGATACTGAATTGCACAGCATTGGCTCCGATGAGTGATGCCGGGATTTGCATCAAGTTCCTTCATTGTGTGCCAATGAGAAGCTGCGAGGGCTGTGCTGCATGGTCTGCTTCGAGTTGTGTTGTGCTGCGCCAGTTCTGATGAGGAGCTGTGAGGGCTGTGCAGAGTTGCGTCATGCTGTGTTGGTTTTTTGAATGGGGCCACAGCTAGACTGACAGGACACCTTTATTCCCTCTTCCAAGGGTCCAGGACTGGGGAGGCACGCCTTGGGGGTTAGGACTTACAGCAGACAGAGAGCAATTGCCCAGGCTCTGAGGCTCTGATGGTAAAGCCAGCCAAATTGCCCTTGGAGTCACTCTTGTTTGGACCTGGATTTAAGGTGCAGGCCCTGTCTTTTTTACTCAGGCAGAAGAGCAGTCCTTCTTCTGAGTCTTCCACAGGTGCAGAAGTGATTTGAAGAGTGGGTTTGAGGGTCCTATTTTTATACCAGGTGGCTCCTTTGCAGTAGGATAAGTTTCTAGAGGTTCCTCTTTCAAGAGTGCTTGGAATTTCCTGTCTCCCTGCCTTAGCTTCAGTCTGTCTGCAGGCATCAAATTCTAGTTGGAAGATCTGTGTGTGAAGGCAAGGCACACCCTACTGACTTGCAAAGTGCGGAAGTGCCCAGCTCTGCCCCACATCTTGCCAGTGATGGCCCAGTCAGCGATACCTAATCTCTTGATTGTGTGCTCTGTGGGAGGAATATACAAAAGCCAACTGCCAACTAAACCTAGTCATGTGACCCAGGAACAGGGTTGAGGCACCAAATAGTTATGACAGAAAAATGTAAGCTTTCTAAAAGTGTCATTTTGAAAAATTGCGACTTAAACCCTGACTTTGCAATTAAAGAGGCTATTAAAATACAATTTCCCAGACATCAAACATGACTTTCCTACCTTCTTCCAATCACAGGTTAGCACTTAGTCTATGTTATATGGTAACCCAATGTTATCTAATGGGGGAGGAAGGCCTCACAGTAGTGAAAGGCAAATTTACTAGTTTTTCATTACCAGTACATGTTCAACTTTTTTAATGCAATGCACCCTACCCTATGGCTATTTAGAGCCTACCTTAGATGTGGCTTGAATATAATGAAAAAGGTGTTTAAGACTTGTCAAATTTGTATTTTGCCCAGTCGAATTAGGAGTTTAAATCTGCTAACAGGTTGCAATGGCAGGCCTGGGCAAGTTTTAAAGAGATACTTAAGTGGGTGGCACAATAAGTGCTGCAGACACACTGTTAGCATTTAATAGACCACCCCTGGGTATATGTTATAGCAGTTTACTAGGGACTTATCAGAAAATGAAATATGCCAATTGGATGCAAGCCAATTTTACCATGTTTTAGGGAGTGGGCACGAGCACTTTAGCCCTGGCCTAGCAGGGCTAAAGTGTGCAGAGTCCGAAAAGCCAACAAAAAACGAATTTATAAAATAGGAGGGTGAAGGCAAAATTTTGTTGAATACCCTACAGAAAGGGACAAGTCCAGCAGTTGGGACTTACAATTTCTTTTCATGAATGTTTGTATGGGAAACCTGGGAAATTTGTGATTTTTTAAACCCTGTGACAGTAGTACTTTCTAGTCTAACAAAAGAGCACATTGTATTGTTGCCATTCTTGCATTAGTGTGAACAGTGTCATTTCCACTTGTGGTAAACCATTGTGACAACAACATGATTCTGTGAAGAATGTCTTGAAAGGTTTTGTTCAGAGCTTTGTAAAGTAGACTAAATTAGGTCGTTTTTAAACATTAAAAAAGGAAACCATTGAATGACTACCTTTGCAAGTCACTTAAAATGACATATAGCACAACTTCACAGCTTATAAGAAGCACAGCTTTTTTAAATTGTCATTTAAAACAACATCTCAGATATTTCACAATGCTTATTAATTTCTCTATTTGCAGAAGTTGTCTGAAAGGCTATTGCAGCTAGACTAGCCTTTACTGTAATGAATTGTTTTTAAAAAAGGCATTGAAATGACCCCAAAGGTATTCTTTTAAATAAAATAGGAAACTATGAGTGCAGAACAAAGAGTTGGAACCATGCAGTAATTGTTTGGGATCCACTGATGGTAGTTGAGAAAAGCAGATGATAATAAAATATATTTCCCTTTTTTTCAGGAATGAAGGTTATATTGTTTTGAAATACCTAAGCACCAGAGTAAACAGCGTTTAATATTCAATGCACAAATCTTGAACATCTGAGGCCATTACAAATAAAGTGAGGACTGCAAGTGTTGATTTAGGAGCCGGTTGCTGCCACAGTTTTAGGTTAACTCGTGTCCTAAATAGCTAGAGCAGAGCTACCATACCATCTTAAATAGTGGCAATTAGCTGCTTGTCATGGGCACTTTAAAGGTATGTGCTGCTTGTGGATGGAAATGTAGCTGCATCTCTTGACATCTCTAAGTAAACAACAGACAATAATACAACAAAATACACAAAGCAACATTAAAACACAAATAAAATATAACAGTGAATAGCACCACAAACACAACCGCAACACAACAACCATACTACAACACCACAGCATGAAATTGCAATAATGCAGCCTAAAAAGACAGTAGCTCAAAAACAACAGAACACATCATCAGTACCACAAAATGCCGCACAGCAAATATGCACATTCTTCTTGCACATAACCACATCTAGAAACCTGCATTCATAATACGATGGCAAGTTTCTACCAAGTACTGCCTTAACTTACCACTAAGGACATCAAACATATTTTGTGATCCAGCCTCAGGTCTCTCTCATCAACTGTAGTGTGCCTTATGCTTTTGACAGCATGTCAGTGACAAAACATTACATTTGTGGTGCCTAACGTTTTAAGCAAATGCTGAAGAAATGTGAACAATAAAAGTGATTTGAATGAAGTTCAAATAGTACAGCTGACATTGTTTCCCAATAAGGCACCAATAAGTTGAAATTGCTTTACAATTCCAATATGCCTAAGGTAGCATACTAATTGAAATTTCGTTTTTCCTCTTCTCTGCCACCTGCTTTGAAAAAACACGTTAGTCATTGAATTGTACTAGTGATATTTATTAAGATACTATTCACTAATTAAACAACGCATCACTGTCATAGTTAGTATAATTTTTATTACCTTTACATGTTAAATACAGCTATTAGAGTAGTTCTAAACTGGGAACAAAATTAACAGATTTTTCTTTTTTTTCTTTTTTCGTTTTCCCTTAGTTTGAATATTTACATTTGAACTCTTGTATTTCATTGTCTTCCTATCTGTTTCAAGCAGGGGTCACCTGGTTGATTTTGCAGGGTGCGCCATACTCAGTAGGAGCAGTTGAACAGATGCTATCTTCTTGCAATTTCACCAAACTAATGTGGCCACAGGTGATACAATCAACAGCACACTCGCGAAACTGTAGATGTAATAGAGAAAATACAGTTTTTGTTACTTGATATCTCCTGTCGAATTTGAATTTGAAGACACTGCCTTGCAATTAAACAAGATAAATTACACTATCAAAATGTAAATCAGCATGGAATAAATATGTTTGAATGTATTGATTTCAATTCCACGTAAACAGATGTTTTTTTAAAGTGCTAACATGTTCATTTGTTTGTGTTTCATCCTTGACACTGGTATGGAGATTATTACATTATTATTACTTTTTCATCTGCTATGGTGGAATGTAGCACAATAAATGTAACATAATTAATCGTATATATTATTTTGATAAAATTATCTACTAAGTAAAGGTAATCAAAGGGAAACCCGAGAAAACGTCTTGGCAAGAACTGAATATTTCACTGAGCTTTCAAGCTTAGACATATAAAGTTCAATAGACTTTTTTTATCAACAAGTTTTCCCAAGAGGAATAATGTCTACTAGAAACCAAAAAGCATAGGATGCATATGATCATTTGTAATCACAGGGCCTGCTAGCTCAACAAATTCATGATTCCTCTTTGCAGAAAATGAAAACTTTAACCAAAGGCACAAGTCATGCTATAATCTCATTTACCCCAGCAATGTTTAGCAGAATGGAACTGTGAAACTTAGTGAAAGACAGCAATACAGTGCATTCTTATACCCACACACAGATTTCACAATACAGAACATTCTTAAGGAAATGCCAAGAATACAAATTGTCATTATTATAATAAATTGTATGGTTGTATACTATAGCCCTCATTATGAGTGACGCATTACATTCTGATCCCAGATCTGCGATCAGAATAAAAAGTTTAGCTGTACTTGCTCCATCCCTTGCTATTTAACAAGAAAAATGCCCTGTACAGACTGGAACATATGGATTTTGGTGCAGAAATCACCAAACTCCACGTTTTTTCCATTTGAATGGGAAAACTCATAATGGCTATTATTTATCAGACCGGATTAATTGGTGTCCCTGGGGTATACGTTTTTATTGGGGCTGATAATCAAATCATAAAGACAACCTTAGTGGAGGTCAATGATGTCTATTACTATGTCATCATGGAAAGTATATCATTATTATTTTTACTACTGTATTTTCCTATTATTCTTACCTTTGCTTACAGTGTAGTTATATGACATTGTAGTGGATGCAATGTTATTATCATGCAATATACAGCGTAAAACAATTATATATTGTAAAGATTTTACCAAAATAAAAGCATGTTATAAATGCACCCTCTTAATCAAGTTAGCAATGGAATAGCGATAACAATTTTATTTTTGATGATTCATTAGCCATACATCTCCCTATATCAAATCTATATCAAATAGAATGATATGAATAGCATAGTATATACTCAATCATAAGAATCAATACATATTGCCCAGTTTTCTTGATAAACTTATGTTTACCTCTTGAAGAAAAACATTTCTCTTTGTGATAGATCTAACTTGGGTAGGTCAGCACCATTTTCCATTCCTTGAATGGTATAGAGAAACTATTTGTACCAGCTGCAGACAGAACTGTGCTTTGTTCAATTTTTACTTATACGTTATATAATGAGAAAGAAATTACCAAACTATGTATGAATCTGGTCTTATGTAATGCTAATCTTTGGACTAGCTAATGAAAGGGTAAATGAAGGTATATATACACACTCACACACACATTCTCATTCAAGCACATCCACACACTGATATAGATCTTGAGTTGTTTTGTACAATCAAATTGGATTACATTTGAGTTATGAGTCATGCAATCCAACATGATTACTCTAAATATTACCTACTTTCTATTTGCAAGTGAGGAGTGGTTTATTAAAGCCAGTGTTCAAGCCTTTGCCACTTATTTCTTTGAATTTTTGCACAGTTGAAAATAATTTTTTCGTAGTCAGAATTTCCCTGAGAAAAAATTGTTATGTTTTCCCTAGAAACACTATATATCAAACATTTACTTTAAGCTATTTTCATACACAAGAATGGTAATTTTCCGCTTTGAAACTTAAGATGATCATCTTCATTGGAAGCATATAGTTGATGTGTACCAAGCTTTATTCAGAGCACAAAAGTTACTAGGTTGTGAAATTAAAATTTGTAGCCAACATATATTTACTGGAATTGCACTGTAGATGTTCACTAATTTTAGAAATTCACAATACAAGTCTATCTACACTGATTGTAGATTTTAAGAACATGTATAGATATCTGACATTGAATCCCTTTTGATTTCCAACCAAGATATAAATGGCAACTTTTTAATAAGGATTTAACAGATAAACAAAAGCTTATCATCTTTCTTTTTAATTGAACGTATTTCCTCAGATGTACTCTACTTTCCAATGTTTTTCTACAAATATTGCAGTATTTAATTTAGGATACTAAATTAGCCCAGAACTATGATTGCTTGGGTCAAGTAATTAGGCATACATTCAAATTTGAAATATGCGGGAAAATATGCAATTTTCACCTCAGTGATAAGGACCAACAAGGCTTGAAGTTGTCTGAGCCTACTTGTGTGTCCTTTCAGAGGGGCATGACCTTGCACCTTAGAATGTGCTATTCCTGTTGGAGCAGGACTAACGCTAATTTTCATATGATTGCTTGATGTCCATGGTGAAACAGTGGAAAAAACATGATCCTGAATGTGGCCTAGAGTAATTACCAGTAGTTGACATTAATTCAAGCATTCCTTTCATCATATTTTTGCTTTTCTCAGTGCCATAGTGATGAGTGGCAAGGTTTTGGTTGCAAGTAGTAAATCTTTCTACCTCCGGGTTATCATTTATAGCTTATGGATCGTGCACAGAGAAAAGACAGCGGTCTCACAAGCTCGACAATAGTCTATTTCACTGCTAAGTGCACTATGAGGATTGGAAGAAACATGCAGGAAACCAGTAGCGTATCAGGAGGTTAGGCCCCCCTCTTGTCAGCCCAAACGTCAGTACCCACACACCGCCTCCCAATAACATACCTAATATTATGAGGACCAGCCATTGACCATAATGAAGTGTGTATGTACTGTTCTAACTCCACGCCCGGTTTGATAGTTAGCTAGGTTATAAAGTGGACCAAGGCAAATAAAACTGCACTCTTAGTTTTTTTGATACACGGGCTCGAAGGTACATAAACACACCACGGGGACCGGTCCTCCTGATGCAACCGTCCTCACAAAGATAGTGTTTGTTTGGTACTGGACAAGGTTAACCCATTCTATGAGGACTGAACCGATCCCCACAGCATGGGTTATAAATGCATAAATGCGCACACACACACACGCACACACACAGACACACACACACAGACACACACTCAATATGAATAACAATATATTAATTTATAAAAACGAAATCGCATCTTTATTGACAAATTCGTCCGTTGTGAAATCCACATTAACTCCGACTCAGAAATACGTAGTTAGGTAGGCCCTGGCATCCGGACCCAAGGTCATTGATTGACAGCTCACAGCCTAATTGACACCTACACTAGTTTTATGAAGCAAATGGATCTCAGAGTCAATGAGGCAAAAACACAAATATTAAACAACCATCATTTTATATAGAAACATGCAGACTGGAGGTTGTTCATACCTTTCCGTATTTGGGGATTTGTTTTGATGAAAACTTAACATGAAATAGCATGGTACCAAATAGACGACTATCCTCTAAAAAGAGAATAAGGGCTATTTTCAGCTTTATAAAGAAACTGGGGTCTAAACCAATCCCAGAAATCCTTAAGGTGGTAAAGGCCAAAGTATTATCAGTGGCCACTTATGGGGCAGGGATTTGGGAAATGACTAATGTTGATACCCTGCAGCGCATTGAGGATGGTTTTTACAAAAGGTTACTCTCCCTCCCGTGGACATGCTCTAAGAATTTGCACATTGAATTGGGGGCTCCATTTATTTGTGATATAATATGTGTAGCACCAATTATATTTTGGCATTCCATCTGGAGGAGAGGGACTGTAAGATTTAAACAAAACATTCTAACTGAGTGCCTAATGTTGGACCATTCTGATCAAATGAAATGGCTGAAAAATAACTTTAGGGGTCCTGGGCTTTTCAGAACTCTATGAACTCTATGAAAATTTAACTAATTACAGGCTGATTGCCAAAGCAAAGCTTTGAAGGAAAGAAGGGAGGCCTACCACCTGAAACCATCAGTGAATCTTTATCAATTGTCACCCTCCATCCCTCGGGACATGCATTCCTATCTGACACAGGTTTCCAACTTACAACACCGCTTCATACTAGTTAGGTTCCAACTAAATTCTATCCGTTTGTTGCTGGGGTACCCGAGCAATAGGCACTCACTACACGATTTACCCCCATGCCCATGTGATCTCTACAATTGGATTTACACATGGATCTTTCTTTTGTACATTTTATAAAGAGCCTAGGAGAAAATGTATTTTACCTCTTGTATGGAGACACAATTTTAGACAATGTTGGGTAGCATTTTACTTCATCCAAATGCTTGGGGACCAGTTTGTGTGCTATTGTATTGCGTTATTTTTGTGGTCAGCTTTAAGGCTGGGGAGAACTCAGTTGACACCTGCTTTTTTAGGGAATTGGCTAACGTTGACGATGTGTTTTAACATTTTATATGGATCCAGTTTTTTAATTAAATTTGTTTTTACATTTTTTAGATGGAAAGTATCTTTTGTAATAAAAATTGCAGATGATGAAATTGTTTATATTTATGTACTTTATATGCAATTGACAGTTTTCTAAATAAAGGAATTTTGATGACGTAGTTAGGTAGGCCTGACACCCAGGCCCAAGGACATTGATTGACAGATCACAGGTGGGGTGGCACGTAGCCAGCAGACAAATCCGCAAACAGGAAATCCCAGATTGTTCCCACGGATAGGTGCAGCAACACCACGAAGATCCAGGGAGATTGGCCTCAATAAAGCACACATTGCCAGAGGGGTATGCGCGCTTCCAAAAAACCATAAAGTCAGATACCACATAAAGTCAGGAACACTTCGCCAATCAAGTCAAAACACACAGCACACACAGTGATCACATGCTTCCCATGCTAGACATCTGAACATGTTACCCACTGGCTGCATTGAGTTCACGCAAGGTCACACCTACCTGGGTTCCTCAGCCAATACCTTAAATGTGTAACTCCAAAGACAGAGGTACACGTTCCTTTCCAAAATAGGAGTGCCGGAAACATTTTATTACATTCAACAAACTGTAATAAAGTAATGTTAGACCGATTGTAAATTGACCCAGTCCTCATGCCCTATTTCTGTGTCTGTGCCCCCAGTCGCATTGTGTTTTTTAAATGAAATGTTCCTGTTTTGCCAAACACCTCTTGTTTTTTAAAAGTATTTCATGTTCAACAAACATTTTGGCGAGTCACTCAGGAGCTGATGGGGTACCTCAAACCCGACTGCAGTCAAAGGAAAGGGAACCTGCCCAGACAGATTCATATTTCCGCAAGAAGTTCTGCTGAATTAGCGGGGCGGAGGTCAGTCCTGAAGCAGCCATCACAGAGGGTAAGAGACTACATCAGAACCTTAGTAAAGCATGTGGCATATGACAAACTAGGTAAAGGCGTAAAAAAAATAACCTGAGCGCCCTGCCACAGACAGAAATCTATCATACTAACTATTTCATATGTCCTATCTGAGTAGTCGCAAGGCTGCCTCAGAGGCGATGCCGTGGAAGTAACCTTTTTTCAGTAGTCCGCACACTAGGAAAGGTGAATATTTATTACATTTATTTTCGGAGTTTACACCTCAATCTTATTTTAAAGTCTAAAAGGGTTTCTCCGTGCCACCAAAATTCCAACACCATTGGTATCTGAAAGAAGTAAGAGGTGTTAGTAGCTTGGACCGCTGGGCATAACATAAATAGTATGCTTTTCCGCTGGGAATGGCACAGTCAGTATGCTTGGACCTCTGGACATGAGATAGATGGTACGCTAAACCCCTCGGTGTGATACTGTCATGTGTCCCAGTTAGGCCTAAAAGAAAACGTTGCCATTTTACATGGACACAATTCTTTACTAAAGTTGCCTTCACCTTTTCACATAAAAATTTGCATTCACGACACTTTGGGTTAGTTTCCTAGAAATGCCAACCATGCATACACAAGCCAACTTCACAAGAATACTATCATATTGCCTTGAAACTATGTACATGGCCTAAACATACTTTGTGCAAATATGTTGGTTATTATTGTTCATATGGCAACACAGCTATCAGTAGAACACAAAACAATGGCCTCCTGATTACAATCTCAGCTCAAGGCAAGGAGGCCTTTTTCTATAAATAAATATCTGTTTCTGGGTGTTGTCATAGGAGACACTTCTGCTGATATCGAGAGGTCTCTACAGGCTGATGCTTGTGCCTAGTACCTGACTATCATCTCAATGAGGGGTGTCCAGCTCGCGACCAAGAAGGGGTCCTGAATTCATACCCACCAGGTAATGGGGTTAGATCATCCAGTACGGGGATTCTTGGCAGAACAGACACATACACCCTAGACATGTAGGATAGGATTCGCATAATAGCAGTAAGCCACGTCTAGGTTTAGAGGGGCTTATGGTGGCACTGTGAGATAGCTTGTCTAAGGGACAACATATCCTGCGGAGGTGCACAAAATCAGTCTGGCACCATCCCAAAATGTATATCGTACACAAATGTGCAGTTTTTACTGATTAGTGGAAACTACTTGACAATACAGGGTGCGATTTGGACATTTAGGGAAAAAGATTCAGACCTGGGAGATTAGATGTAACTTGTGTTTAGCTAAGGCAGACCTGTGGTTCTCGAGTTATTTCTTTTTTCCTACTGTTATTATCTTAGTCCGGGAGCTGAAATTGACAGGCTATCAGGCTCACTTCATCCCATGTACTGTGCAGAGCTTCCCCTGGTCACAGAATAGCATGTCCTAGGAGTTGGCTAAGGACTTTTTTTTGGCAAAGTCATCATTTTTTCTCTGTCATATTTTTAGGTGCCGGCTGCTTGGACCACTGGGAGCGATACAGATGGATCTTTTAGCCCCTGGGTGTGATATAGGATGCGATTGTTGATGTGAGGTATATGTGTGATGTTGTGGTGCTGTTAATGTACTGCAAACTGTGCTTCATCCTAAGTATTGTGTTTTTGTCGATGACTCAATGTTTCATATGTAGATGCTGCTATTTCTCACCAACTGTAATTGATGCCTGAAGTCAATATAGTTCAGATACTGTTTTCATCAATAAATTGCACTTTTTCTACGTTGTATCCCTTCAAATGCATTGTTATTTGTGTTTATTAAATGTTCATGTTGAATTGTTGATGCATCCATATATAGCGCTGAGCTCGTAGTTACATAATTAGAAGCAGTAAACTCACATGTTTATTTTCCCCATGACTCAGATCAAAACCAGAGAGTCTTTAAAACAAAGAAGATAAGGTATCTTGTCCTCTAAACCTACCAAACCTATCATAGAGACACAATTAAAACACACGTAGAGCCGGTTCCCCACACAGGCTAAAAAACGTAATAAGGTTTGCCAAGAATACTATACACACACAAAGGCACACACATTTCCCTTGCTAAAGAAGGTAACTTTTGACACTAACAAACTTGAACACATGAGAACATACATGCAAACCAAATACACAGTTCAAAAAACGATAAGAGAGAGGCATTATTAAAACTATGGGCCTTCTTCGAGGAGGCCCAGACAGACAGTCCTGCACTACATATAGCAAACAAGGAGTCAGCACCTTCTCCACCATATGCAGGTATGGAGGAGCTCTCGCCCACTCTGCCTTCATTAGGATACTCCAATCGATCAGTTTAAGAAGTCAGTGCGCCTCCCACCGAACAACGAGCAGTTAGGCCCAGACATGAGAGACTAACAGGCCAGCAGGCCCAAGCACTCACAGAGCAACCCCAGTGTGGTGCAAGGGCCCCCAGAAGTATGACTCCTCGTCTGTCCTGCCAGGCAAATAGCACCCCAACAGCGCAAAGAACATGCACCCTCGCTGATTTAGGCGAGCACACATGAGTGACAGGGAGGTTTGTAGTGGTTCTAGGCAGTGAGCGAAGAAGGGGGCCCCAATCTCCTGGTATCCGATGAGGAGGGTGAAGCTACAGGACATGCCCAGTAGATGAGGAAACAGCGGAGAGTAAATTCAAGGGCAAAGCTAGACCGAAAAAAAACTGCACATAGCTCAGAGCAAAGGAGGCAACCTAGATGGGATATAGAAGAAAAGCACGAGCTACGGAGGTAAAGAGAAAGAGCTTGCACCCAGGAAGCACAGAAAGAACACAGAGCAGTGTGCTTCCTACCTGAGGAGGCACAGGGCACCGATTGGGGAAAAGTCAGAGGTAGAATTAGATGAGAGACTTTTTGCTGGTATCCAAGTGTAAACGAGTTTTCAACAAAGGAGAAGGGCTGACTGGGAAATCAGGGACCAAGGTAGCCTGGTAATGACCTAACCAAGACATAGGAATAACAGATTGGCACCTTTTTGTGCGCACGAGGGGAGCTGCAGCAAATAAGTACGTTGTTCTACCCAATCGCATGCTCTAGATAGACTAACCCCAAAGGAGATAGTGGCCAGAGAAGAAGGCGAGACCGATGCGTGGCCATTTCACCACCTGCTAGCCCGCTGGACCAAGGGAAACGATTAATACAATAGACCCTGGCTGTGAGTAACTTCGAACCAAAGGACATGGCCATAGGGGAGACTGCATCTGGCATGGCAGAGGAGATCCCAAAAGGAATGCCAAAAAATATGGAAACGCTATGTTGAGGAAAAACCAGCAGAGTTACCCACAGCAAAGATGTACCAGCTGCTACAGAAGGGCACATCTTCTATGTGCTGTGGGCTCAAATGGACGAGGAAGGGCTAAGGTCAAAGTTATCGCCATTGCTGGATGGAGTGGGTAAATGGATCTCAAGCATTGAAAAGAACATTGCAGGAATAAACCTAGAGATATGCGATATCAAAAGTCTGCTAAGTAGACTTATTGGAGAGCAATTACACTGACAAACTCTGAGTATGAGGGGGCTGCATTCAGTTCATACAGGCTCTGAATATGGATGGTCCTGAGGGAGATGTTACCTGACCGCTCTGATGTAGGAGAGAGCTAATGGCAGAGACTATGAAGCCAGGGGAGACAATAAATGATTTTCTGATAGGATGAGGGAATGATGGGGACAGGAGACAGAACAGGTGTGGACTGATCTGGGCCCACAATTTGCATTATTTTACAATATTATCAAAAAGGGGCTGCCCACAAAGATACAAAGCAGATTGGACAATGTGGCTGGGTTAAACAGCAAGCCCTGGTGGGAGATAAAGCCCATATATTTCATCACCAAAAAAAGAAACAAGAGAAGGATAGATAAAAACAGGAGCATCCCCAGAGAGACACTGCTAAATTGGTCCAACACAAATTGAAAGAGACTGCCCATGATGCGGCTGCATTGGCTGCGAACATGCAAATTGAATCAGTCTTAAAGGGGGCTCCACTGCGAAACCCCAGAAGGTTTCAACCCACCTTAGGAAATGTTACTATTGCCATGGAATGGGCCACCTGGCAGACCGATGCCGGTTAAAAGCGTACCACAAAAGAGAGATAGATTGGCCAGGGTCAGCCATCACAAAATCCTAATCCACAAAACCAACCCCAGAGTAATCCGAACACACCTTACATTCTGCCGCAGGAAGGCCAGTCAGCCACCGCATCCCCACAACAGGGATCAGTTAGTTGGACAAACACGTGGCAATGGCAATCACAGACAGGGGCCAGAGCCACAGCCTTGGAAAGGAGGGGTAGTTGTCTGGGGAGGTAATGCCTTCACAGTAACACAGAGTCCAAATGTGCAGTAGGATGTATCCCCAGAGTAAAATACCACCCATTCATCCACATTACAAGAATTTCCTGTACCAAAGCCAAAAGAAGGACAAATGTGACAACAATGGGAATACAAACTTTGACTTGCATCTGGTGATTCAGGGCTGCTATATGTGTTCTGCCGATCGGGAATTCTCTCTAAAGTCCAACATTAAGGGTGCCTTTAGGAGCCAAGGCCCACTGTGCTGCTGATCCCCCAGGGTGAGGTTGGCTGGCCACCCCCCAGGGGGAGGGCAGTCGGACGAGGGGGCGGGGCGGCTCCTAGACCAAGTATTTAAAAAGTAGGCTCCCAGGCCCAAGCATTCAAACCAAATGGAACAGGTTCCAATAACCAGGTCAAAAGGTCCCCATTTTTGGGCATTTGGCCTCGGACTCATGTTTCCTGTATGGCATGTAATTCCAACAGTGCCCCCAAAAACTAGAAGCCTCCAGCCAGATGGAGGCCCCCTTTCAGTTTTAAAATGAAGCTGTCCTCAAGTGGCAGAATCTAGGATTCACGTACCACTAGGATATTGAAAACACCACAACCTCCACAGTAAACACACAAGAGTCACTAATTTACAAGATGCCCACATAACGGAGATTTGGTCGAGGGGTTTGTCAGGTTATCCAAACATCCCGGAGTTGTGAGGCAGTCCCTGTCGCGTCATTACCCCTAGGGAAAGCCCAGCAAGGGTTCCTGCCATTGACCCCAGGCTCCCCACGTACTTATGATCTCTGCAATGATTTCTGCTCTTTCCGTCAGGTTTTTCCAAAATCCAAAGA
The DNA here is from genome assembly GCF_964204655.1 of Triturus cristatus. NCBI lineage: Eukaryota > Metazoa > Chordata > Amphibia > Caudata > Salamandridae > Triturus > Triturus cristatus. The sequence goes on from NC_140585.1 coordinate 635,004,387, forward strand.
CTGGTCACCCTGCCATACCCCTCCCAAACAAAGCTACATGAGAACACCCGCTTGTTTGAAGTCCCTAACCTCAAGTCATGAATCACAGATCCAAACACGGATGAGAAGAGTTGGTCCGAGGAAGAGGGGGGTGTCTGGGAGAGAGGAGGCTACAAAGTCCATCAGAGAGTATAACACAGAATACACTCACCCCCGTGTCAGGCTTGCAATTTTACCAATGCACCAGGCCTCACATGCACCATCTGGAAAAAGCAGTAAGCCCCAACCTCAGACACCACAAGAAGACGTTCATGGGTACATGGGAGCCATGGAACGTCTTTCCGACCCCCTCCGCCTCATGATAAGTGAAATAGCAGATCGTGTGTGATCTAGTGAAATTACCAAAACCCAACCAAAGTAGCCCAGAGTTAGCCCAAAAAGAGAATCCTCCAGAGATAGGGTGGAACCAAGATACCTGGCGCCTCAAGGGAGGGGCCTTTGCATGCCATGTGACGAGACACAAATGGTCTTGGGGCACATTGCAACCAGCAACTTTTAACAATGGCATTCCCCCTCCTTGCACAGTCTCATGCACATGTAGGGTAAGAGTTACTCACACCAATGGCGCCCCCAGACACACATCAGGAGAGACAGGGTATCGGGAAACTGGCGGCGCCCATAAAGCGCTAGATAAAAACTGATAGATCCATCCCTGTAATCAAGAACACTCCATAAAACACCAATCCAAGAACTTCATCTGCCTGATTACCCATAAACCACCTTTTAACCAATAAAAAGATACCTTGACTGGGGCGCCTTTTTGATTCCCACAAAACAATTGAGTATGTGGAGTGTGGAGAACACACATCTGAGGAAAATACAAGAACCCCGAAGAAACTATCATTAGCAATGGTGAGCATCCAATGTTTTTCTGATTTAACGAAGGACGTTATCCAACAGGTCTGCAATCAAACCATCAAGTGCACCACCTTTCAGCTGCCACGTCATCACCACAAATTGGATCTAAAGTGTGTGAATCATACTTATGAACTGCACTGTGAACTGTTTTGATCAAACTGTTAAAAAAAACAACTCGATAACCAGAGGACCACAGACGTCTCCCCTGGATCCATATCAGAGACCTGCAATATTCAATCACAAGTTATGTATTTTTACACATCTATGTACCCTCTGTCTTGTTTGGGTGCTGCCACACCCATTCACTGCCAAAGAGCCACCTGGCCAAATGAATTCTGTTCAGAAACTGTCACAACGCTTGCACAGGGATCTCTCCCATGTCATTTATAATTACACCAACACAAACACTGGCATTCCACATGCATTACACAGTGTCCATTTACACAACACGTGGTATCAGCACATGACCTCGTGCACTCTAAGACATCAGCCAAGTCGTGTTACGTCTGTTTGCTGATACGGCATACAGTAGGAGTAGATAGACTTTATCTGTCCCAAGAGGTAGCCCCCAAAAAAGCAAAATGCCTTCTCCACTTTTACCTATGTGGAATCAGGGCCAAAATCCAGCCCAATAAAGTAGAACCCCACAGAGTAGTAGTGAATGTGACACGATACAAGACCAACCCAATGGCTCTAGACCTTTTGTGGTCTAAAGGTGGCCCTTAGCCTATCCAGGGTAGTCGTCTTTAACAACAAGTGGACCTCCTGTGTAGGGCCACCCAGCCCGATGATACGAAGGGACATGGGTTTCTTAGAGGAGGGTTGAACAAAAGCATAGACACCCCATGTAAGAAAATCTAGGATCAGGAGATGACTGGATATACTAGGCTAGAAGGAAAGGGGCAAGCTATAATTGTATGGAAACTTATACTGTATGCCTTATGTTTCAGAGGTAAAGGAACACTTCCATTGGCAATGAAAAAAACTGTAGAGCAGTCCTGCACATTTCGGATATGCAATGGGGCACTTCCTCAGATATGTACTGGCAGTGCGGTGAGTTTGCCTATTCTTAGCTCGTCCTAGGATGGCACAGACTTTGCTCTCTCGTCACCCCCACCCTGGTCATTCCCGGAGAAGAACTATCGGACATGTACCAGTACCTCCTAAGGGAGAAAACCACCTTGCTGCATCATACTTGTGAAAAAAGAACTGCAGATTATTTTGGCTGGGCTTAGTACAAGGACATTCCAGAGAATTTAAACTGTTCTCAGACTCACAAGTATAAGCGAATATAGCATGTTAAATCGCATGCTATTACACCACGTTCCTTCACAAGGGGTTGTTACAACGACCGCGGTTTTAGAATGCGATACCTTTACAACACTCATTAGATTGACTTGTTGTAGGGGGCGCGCTGGGTTTAGGAATAGTATAATTTACTATTCCAACTCCAGCCTGCTCAACAGTAGGGAAGGTGTTGGAACAGTAAATTATACTATTCTTTACGTTGGAGCACCCCCTACAGCAAGTCGATGTAATGACTTGTGATGTGAAGGCATCGCGTTCTAACAAAGAGGTCATTGTAACAATGGCGTTGTAAAGGAACGTGATGTAATGGCAGCGTTGTAAATGTTGTTTCCCGTATAGGCGGGAGGGTCCATACCCTTCTTCTCCATACAGATGGAAGCCAATGCCCGCTTATTCCAAATTACCAGATGGGAAATACTTAAAATGATGAACAGCACTGATCTTGGCCTTCATTTGATCAAGGAAGAACTGAGAGCAATCCGCCTCATGGTGATGCCGTATCAGTATGTGTTATACTTAATGACCGCGATGGTGGGAGGGGTGCGTGCCAGGATTGGTGCATCCTGCTGCAATTTGATCCTAGGGAATAACCTGGATAATGGGACATTGACTCTTGCCATCCAAGCACTGCACCATTTACAAAGAGACAAGCATGATGAGGGAGGTACACTTAAGCAGGATTGCTTCTCGAATTGGTTCTCCTGACTCTCCCAATGGCTTTCCGGATTGTGCACGTCATTGCTATCTGTTTTCATCATGTTTTTGTCTGTGTGTGGCTTTGTGTAATAAGGAATTTCCTGCTGTAAAAACACAGTCCTCAAATTGGGTAGAATGCAAGTAATTAGGAAAGTAATAATTGTCAAAACTAAAGCAAAGTAGTCCCCCTATAAAGTAACTTGTCATGAGGTATGGGTTAGATAGTGTAGTTGAAAATTCAACTTGAGGGGGAATGTCAATCTTGACAAAGTCGATGTCAATATGAATAACGATACATTCATGTATAAAACAGGAATCATATCTTTATTGACAAATTGTGCCTGTTGTGAACGCCACCTCAACCCTGACTCAGAAATAAGTAGGTAGGCAGGCCCTGAGACCCAGACCTGAGGTCACCGATTGACAGATGAGTGGGGTGGCACGTAGCTGGCAGACAAGCGCACAAACAGGAAATCCCTGATCGATCCCAAAGATAAGCACCGCAATACCACAATGGTCCAGGGACATTAGGCCCAATAAAGCACAAATGGCCGGAGGGCGGCGCGTATTCCAAAAACACCCTAAAGTCAGATACCACATAAAGTTAGGAACACTTAGCCAACCAAGACACAGCACACACATTACACGCAGTGATCACTCACTCCCCATCCCAGACATCTTAACATGTTACCCACTGGCCATATTGTGTCCATGCATGGTTGAGTCCCATCTGCATTTCTCATCCAATAACTTAATTTATGGCTCCAAAGACAGAGGTACACATTCCATACCCAAAAAGGATCACGAAAACATTTTATAACGATCAATGAACCGTATAAAAGTCTATGTTATATCGAATGTCAATTGAGACAGTCCTCAGACCCTATGCCTGTGACTTTTCTCCAGGCCATATTGTTCATTAACAAACTATTCCTGTTTTGCCAAAAGTCTCTTGTCTCGTGTGTTTTCAATGTATTTCATGTTCAAGCAACACACACACACACCCAAAGAAGCACAGGCTTCTCTCTAATGATCTTTATTATTCACTATCCTAGTGCCAAATATATGAAGACTTCTTATTGAAGGTATTAGCATTAGCAAAGGCAACCATTAGAAGAGTGAATAAAATGTGCATACCAAACTTTGTACATACAGCCTAAATGACAACCTGCTTTACAGTCTGCCTTAGTAAGTGTCTGGCAAACAACAGGGTTATACCCAATTGACCCTTTAATACCTGGGTAAGGAACAATAAAGTGCAAACAAAAAATGGTACAAAAGGGAGAGATAAGGAAATAACTTTGGTCAAGAGCACACTAATTAACTCTACATCTAGTTTATTAATCTAGACAGATTTTATCAAAATATTTGGACATTCCTGCATCAAAAATGACAACGGACCTTGAAGAGAGCAAAAGGGCAAAAATACAACAATACAAATATACACATAAATTGAACATGTGCAGAACATCACATACATGAAAAGACTTGTACACACAAATAAGTTAACCCCTAAACAAACACTTAATTTTCTATTAGTGTCCTCCCAATAATTTCAGGACGAACCACTGGGAGGTAGTCCACAGAGTGCGCTGCGACTCAACAAATTATTGTCGGACTTTCTCAGCACACTAAACGGTGAGTAACCACACTGTGCTTATTTTCAAGGACTCCTCCTTCATAACCGGGTCTACGCAATTGCGTTTCGGCCATACACTTTCCTCGGCCTCCTCAGGACAGGGTTAATACACAGAATGTACACACAGGGTGTCCCTGTGCTCGTGCGTACGGGTCATCCGGGTCCCCGGATACCCAAAAGATGACGAACCTTCCTCCAGCAGGAAGTCCTTCCTGATGACACTATATGTCGACAACTTGTTTTATTTTTCAATGGAATAGCTACTTCGGCAGTAATCCGACTAAAAAGTCCGGAACACACAGCCCCACCACTCGACAATCCACAAGACGCCGGTCTGCCTTAGTAAGTGTAGCATCGTTCAGCGTAACTATTAAAGGCTGAGCTCTCCTATCGCCTGGGCAGCACACAGATATCTGCTGATATCTGGCAACTATAATCAGGTCTATCTCCTTGCATGGCGGTGTTCGCAAGAAAACATGGGCTTTTGCACTAGCTCGCATACGGTAAATGTGTGAAGTGAGGTTTTTGGAGTCCCCATGAGGTGCATGAAAATGCACATCGAGAAAGCATGGAGAAAATTATAATTCTATTCCAGCAAGGACCATTTATTACATACATACATTACATATGTATATGGTATGTAGAGAAAAAATGTAACCCTACGCCAACACATTACAAATAAGCAAATTAGTGTAATAAATAAGATACATAATAAGGGCTACAGTTTGTAGGGAGGAAGGGTCTCCATTAATAATAAGGACCGAGCTACACCTCACTCAGGCTGCAAAACGAGGCTGAAACTGTTCTCCAATTGGCTTTGTCCCAATTCAAAGGGGGTGTGGCCTATCAGTTTTGTCTAGACTGTTTCTATTGGTGAAAGACAAAGGCTGATTTGTAGGTGATTGCTCCCTGTTTTGGGTAGCACAGAAATCAAAACAACATGTACTGGAACGTGACCCAGAGTAATTAACAGTGGCTAAGTTTAGTTCAAGCTTCCCTTCCATTACTTCTTTGTGTTGGAAGCACCCTGGAATACAGCGGATGGTAGAAAACTTGCAGGAGGACAAGAGCAGGAAAATGCAAGAAAGGTTAGTGTACCATAGCGAGACGAGGGGCAGAGACAAATTCGAAAACATTGATTGCTATACTGAGATCATCAAACATGAGGCGCAGCAAAGAGATTAGAGAATACACCAAAGACGATATTATATGAAATATGATACAAGAAATTTCTAAAGCATGTTGACTATTTGGAGAAAGAAGATTGTTAATCAGAGACAGCCTTTGAGGCAATAGCATCTGAATATTGTGGATTTAGGACCAGAAAGAGATTTAAAAATGCAAAATGGCCCTCCTTGAAAATTAGAAGAATTAGCGACTTTGGTTGTGCAGCACACATCTGTAGCATACATGATCACCTTCCTGTAGTTGTTCAGGGAGCTTGGTGAGTTTTTCTTTAGATAAATCGATAGAAGTGGCTCCAGGGTCTTAGTGTCGTTTTAGGCATGCAGCCCTACAAAGGTAGTAGATAACTCTCATCTAAATCATGCTGTTCCGCTGGCAGATGTTGTCATCTAGGCAAAGTCACACATTGTCAGGTTGCTGTCATCCAGTCAAAGTCACAAAAATGCACTAACTGTGTCACTACTAAAAATAAATGTGGCATCTAGCAGAAAGACACAAACTGTAGGCATAATATGAGGCCTGAACTATCAGAGAGGTGTTTTAGAAGGCTTTACTCATGGGGAGCAAGAGCAGAAAAAGGGTGGGTTGCTCTATGTTTCTATTAGGCAAAGAGTGGGGGTTGGGGAATAAAAGCTATGCAGGAAAATATTGTTAAGGCCTCTGGATGCCGTAGTGAATCTCACCAGGAACCTTTCTGTGAAGGTCAAGTGTTTCAAAAGTAGATAAAAGACGGCATGCGTTGGGTAGTGTAAGGCATTATCCCCCGAAATCACCCAAAGTAATAGCTTCTGAATATGTGAAAGAAAGCACAGATATCAATTTATTGGTGTCCTCAGGGAAATAAAGATGAGGGACACATTGGCCATGTACCCACGGGTGCTATCATGTACAAGGGAGAAAAGCAGATTTAAGTTGCTAAATGTTTAGTTTTAACTTGGTCAGGTACTGATAACATACATAAATTAATAATTTCTTTTGCCCATTAAGTTTGGTAGCACTTAAAGTTTGCAGCCCATCGACATTATATATATTATGTTGGTGCAAAATAGTGTCAGCAATTGCTGAACCTAAATATGAAGCAGGCCAAGATCCAGTGGTGTGTCGGATTACCAGGTACAAAACTATCGTAACCAAAAGTATCTAGCCAGAATATCGACTAACACCTTATTGTGAAGGTAAGTAGATATAGGTAAGATTTACTGTTCCTAACTCCTCTTCAGGTACAGAGCTTGAAAATATATAGTGTGTCTTGAAAATATATATTGTCTTGGTGCATATATGGGAAGTTAAGTATGGTAAATCTTTACTTATGTTGAGAATTCCTTTGTCAACCCAAAGACGAGTGCACTCACGGGTATTCAATCAAAGTAAATCTTTCCTCTGCAAGCCCCCAGAAACGGACAGACGCATTTCAGCACGTCGTCTTTATCAATGTCAGTTTGCTTACTGTCAAAGTTACCTTTTAAACAAAAATCAACAGAAATGAAAAAGGGAATGTGTTCATCGACGGTAAAGATGGTTGCAAATTACCAAAATTGATACACCACCGTGGCTAAAACAACATGTTATTCAATACTTAATCACTCAATGAGCAATTGTCATATAATTACAATTCATGAATTGAAAAAGTAATCCAGAAAGGCATAATTCGAGTATCGTTGGTCATTGTTATCTCACCCTGAATGGGCAATACGATAAGACGTACAACGGAAACGCATTCAGAAACACTGTACACTGTGTCTCTAGAAAGGGATACCAATATCAATGCCTGTTCAACACAAGTATATGTACAGATCAGTTTCTACAGAAAAAGCTTCATCTTGATTCTACTAAATCTCTCTGAACCGATGTAGGAGAGTAGGATCTGCTTCTTATGGTTACCCCCACTTTTTGCTGATGTTTCACTGTTTTTTGACTTTAGTCTGGCTGGGGCCCTGCTATTCAGGACCCCAGCCTAGCTGCTTCCTCTCTAAATTGATTCCTAGTACCTTAGTTACACCACAGATTGGATTCTGGGGTGCCCTTATAAGTCTCTAGTATATGGTATACTATGTACCCAGGGCATAGGTACCCCAGAGGCCTACCAGGGGCTGAAGCATGCATTATGCCACCCCTGGTAAGCCCTCCAGAATGACAGCACAGGGTAAGGTGGTGCATGCACCCCTTACTGAGATATAGGTTCCCTATATCTCACCTATCACTGCACATATAAACCTATCAGTCGCCCCTGTGGCAGGCTTTATCAATCCTGAAGGCAGGGTGCTTGGTTTTATGCGAGAGGGTGCCCATGCATGAGCAGAGCCCCTCTGCAGCCTTAGGAATCTTTTCTCCGGGATTGTCTGTGATGCAGCCTGACCATATACTCTTAAGTGCACTATAACCAAACGGTAAATGCTAACTTTGGACTGGCTGCACGGAAACATGTCATGTTTGGTGTCAAACACCTTGGAATCATACCCCCACACCAGTAACTGGTGTGGGAGTATGATCCCACCCTTCTAGAGGGAGAGACATGACAGCACCGGTATACCCGGTACGAGCTTAATAGAGCCCTGGCATCACAAAATGGATGCTTCAGCTACAGACACGAGTCTGGCCTCCTGCTGCTGACCGAAACTCCAGCAGGGGAGGCCTGGACAATAGGTTTCCTGTCACAGGGAGGTGTTGCCACCTCCCAGACAAGCTTTAGTGTATTGGGGCTGGGTGGGTACACTCTCAGTGTGCTTTGAAGTCCTGCACTGGGGGCACATTTGGTGTCCCTGTGCATAGTCCAGCTCAAACCGGTTGCAGGGGCTACCATCTCCTGCTTTGGCGCGAAACTGGACAAAGGAAATGGGTGTAGCCACCCCTCTTTCCAAACCCTCCCATAGGTGGGTCCCCTGAGTTAGTCCAACCCCTTCCTTGGGTATAAAGAAGGAACCTCTGTAACCAGAACTTTAGATATTCTTGGACGAAACTCTGCAAACTGAATCCTGGACCTTTGATGATCTGTTCAACGCCAGATGACTGAAGAATCTCCCTTGGGGTAAAGGAGTTACTCCCCTGTTTGGCAGGCACCAAAGACGCATCTGTCCGGTCTGCATCTCCGAAGCTCCCGCCGGACGCCAAAGACTTTGCAACATCAGATATGGATTTCCAGACTTCCCAGAGGCCGAACCGAGTCCCCACCAAAGCTGAGACCCGTAGTCCTCGTGGGTACTGTGGAACTGAAACCCCTGGACACCGTGCACATTTGCTAGTGCAATAGCTTCTCGACGTCCCTTGAGGCTGTGCATTGGGTTACTTGTATCCCAAACTCCGAGCAGTGAATCCACCAAAGATTGCTGGCCTGCCCACTCCGAGTGACCCGTGGGCCGCCATTTTGTGATTCCTCTTGAGGTCCCTTCGCGATCCCTTGCCCGTTGATTTGTGGGTCCCTGAGAAGGGTAACTTTACTTTAATTGGACTTCCCTGATTACTTCAGACGTGCCCTGACTCTCCATTGCTTGGGGAGTCCACAGGACCTTGCTGGTTTGCACTGAAGCATCTTTCTCTTTTCTGCGTGGGTTGCTGTTGCCAAGGCTTGTTGTGTCCAATCCGGGCACTGATGCTGCAGCACTCGACATCCTTTGTGGGACAGCTCGAATCCAGCTCCTGGTTGTCCTCGACGCCTCCTGGTCCTCGTGGCTGAAGAGTCAACCTTCACCTCCTTCACCTGAAACAGCCGACATCAGTGGGCATTTGTCTATCGTGCCCCTGGTCACTGGCAAGTGACCCAGACTCTGTCCCCTCTGCTTTCAGGTTATTCACATCTCTGATCCAGGCTTGGATCTCTTCGGACACTTCGCATCTTCCCGGCAGCAGCACTTCTTCACCAACTTCCATTGAAAACGACGACGCGACCCAACACCATTTGACACCGCTGCACCCGGCTTCCCTGGGTGAGGTAACTCGAGTACTCTGGTGCTCCAGTGGGTGTTGACCCTAGAACTGTCTAAGTCCAAGAGGGTTTGGTCCTAGTCCATTTCTAAGTGTCCTTAAACTTTAAAAATCTAACGTGACTTTCCCCATAGAAGCTAACGGGAGCTCGCGGCTGTGTTCTCACACTTTACTGTAATAGTTGAAGTGTAATTTATGTGCTATTGCCTCTAGCATCATAAAGAGACTAGAGGGGTGTGTTAAGTAATAAATCAATATATTGTATGTATATACCTGGTGTGGTCTCCTTTCATTTAGCCACTCAAGAGATTATAGACTGGTAAAACAAGCTGCTTTCATTCCTTCAAGACTTAGCCTGAAAGCTGCTCTCCATAGCTATCACTAGGATAGCTTTCAATAAAGGTTGTCTTTAACCTATCATCAATTAGGAGTTGTTTGGACTAGTGCAGGGTGCCCACTATAACTAGTGGACAACATATACGAGGCCAACTTCTCACATTGGTGTGCAGCGTATGGGATTCCATCTTGCTATTGTTTTACCAGATAATCTCAAGTGAGTGACTAACTGAAAACCACTAAAGGTACCTAAGGTACATATAATACAAGCCTAGAATACAGTAAGTTCTACTGAACTTAGAGTTGTGTGTCAAGAGCTTAGCACACTCTTTCTACAACTCAAGAGAGTTTAGTAGGGCACACTAGAGTAGGTAGTGCATACACCACACCTCACTAGTAATGTCTTCAAGGCCAGGAACCAGTGGGTCCCTGACAGAAGCCAGTGGGTTTCTCCCCTCCAAGTATGATAACCTCCCCTTCTTGGAATTGAGAGCATTATGCAGTACTAGGAGACTGAAGACAGGCAAAAGTGCAAACACCCAGCGCCCCATAGAGGTACTTCTGTTAGATGATCTCAGAAGACCTACAGGGTCTGAAGGGGTAGGTGGAGTGGGTGGGGCAGCTGATGAGGAAGGGCCTAGGGGTTCAGATACCCCTGACCTGACCTCTGGAGCTGGCCAGGAGGATGATAATGATCCTGACCTGGAAAATGCAACTCCTCCTGAAGATGAGGAAGATGGCCATTATGGCCTTCTCCTTACCCCACCAGGAAGGGTGGGGGTGTGCCTAGAAGGTCCAGATCTCCTTCTCAGGAGACTAATCATTCTGACACCTTCATAGGGACCTGTGCCCCCTCATAGGAGGGAAATCTCTCAGGAGAGGAGGGACAGACTGCTCCAGTATGAGCAAGCTCAGCTTAAAATCAGGAGAAAGCAGATAGCCCTAGAAAGGAGGTCCCTAGAGCTCAATAGAGCTAGACATAAGATGGGACTAGAGTCCCATGGTGGCAGCAACATCCCTATTGTTAGGGAGGTCTCATGACCATAGAAACCTAAACAAGATTGCCCCTCCCTACCAGAGTGGAGATGACATCCACAAATGGATTACTGCACTGGAAAGGGCCTGTAAAGTTCAGAGGGTCCCCCAGGAGCAGTGGGCAGCAATTTTTTGGCTCTCCTTTGCAGACAAAGGTAGAGATAAGCTCCTCACTGTAAGAGAAGAGGATGCTGATGATTACCAAAGCTTGAAGAGTGCATTGATGCATGGGTTTGGCCTAACCACTGAACAATATAGGTTAAAGTTCAGGGATATCCAAAAGGCACAGAATCAAGATTGGGTGGACTTTGTAGATTGTGCTACTAAGGCTCTGGAGGGCCGGTTGCTTGGCAGCAAGGTGTGTGATTTCAAAGGATTGTACAACTTAATTATGAGGGAGCAGAGCCTTAATAATTGTCAAAATCAGCTGTTGCATCAGTACCTGGTGGACTCTGATCTGACCTCTCCCCAAGAATTGGGAAAGAAGGCAGACAAGTGGGTCAGAACCAGGGTGAGGCAGAAGGTTCAGAACCAAGGTGGTGACCCAAAGAAGCAAGATTCTAAGAACTCCGACAGGGGTGGGGAGAAGGGTAAAGACCAGAAGTCTTCACAAGGTTCCCAAAAATCTTCTTCAGGGGGGAGTCCCAATCTAACAAAGGAAAAGGCCAAAAGAAACCATGGTGCAAGATATGTAAGCAGAAAACTCACTGGACTAGTGATTGCACCAACTCCAAAGACTCAACTCCAGCCACCAATACCCCTAAGGGAACTGTTCCCCCTAGTTCAGCTACAATTGGTGGTGGTAATACTCAGAATAAGGGTGTAGTAGGGTTAACCCTGGGTTCTAAGATGGACTCTGGCCTAGTCGGAGTTCCAACTTAGGCTGTCCTGATCTGTGATGGGGGAATGGATATGTCCCCCTTTGTGAGTCCCAGTAACTTGGGCAAATACAGACAACAGCCTTTGATTAATGGAAAAGAGGCTTTGGCATTCAGGGACACAGGACCAAGTGTCACAATGGTAACACAAGATCTTGTGGATCCTGGCCAGATTATACTAGGTGAAATGTACCAAGTGACCAATGCTAGCAATGTCAGGACAGACCATTCCTTAGCAGGTGTTAATTTCTCCCGGGGAGGGGTAACTGGCCTCAAAAAGGTTGTGGCAAGTGCAGACCTCCCTGTTGAATGCTTGCTTGGCAATGATCTGGAAACTTCAGCTTGGGCTGAAGTGGAGCTCCAGACACATGCAGAAATGCTAGGGATCCCTGCACATGTATTTGCTGTGACCAGGTCACAGGCCAAAATGTCTAAAACTGAACAGGCCCTGGATTCTGGAAGAATGGACCAGGTGCCTCCCAAGAGGAGGAGCAGTAGGATTAAGGCAGTGCCTTCCCCCCTGACTCAGAATACAGACCAGTCTCCTGAGGGAGATGATCTTGGACCTGAAGAAGGAACTGTCCCAGAGGAGCTTGAACCTGACCAGGTTGAGTTCTTGGGACAGGGGTCCCTTCCAGGGCAGATCTGAGCCAGGAGCAGCAAACCTGCCCCTCTCTTGAACCCCTCAGAAAGCAAGCTGCTGATGAGGCTGCTGGGAATGCTAGTGGCACCCATAAAATCTATTGGGATGATGGACTCCTTTATTCAGAGAGTAGAGACCCCAGGCCTGGTGCATCCAGGAGGTTGGTAGTACCTTTGACGTTTAGGGGCTTCCTACTGACACTAGCCCATGATATTCCCCTAGCAGGACACTTGGGCCAAAACAAGACTTGGAACAGAATTGTTCCTCACTTTCATTGGCCACACATGTCTGAAGACACTAAGGAGTTTTGTTGCTCCTGTGTAACCTGTCAAACCAGTGGGAAGGCAGGTGGAACCACAAAGACCCCCCTGATACCACTACCTGTGGTGGGGGTTCCCTTTGAGAGGGTTGGGATTGACATTGTTGGTCCTATGGATCCTCAAACAGCATCTGGGCACAGATTTATCCTGGTGGTGGTGTACCATGCCACTAGGTACCCAGAAGCCATTCCACTTAGGACCACTACAGCACCTGTGGTGGCAAGGGCCCTCTTGGGTATATTCTCAAGAGTGGGTTTTCCTAAGGATGTAGTATCTGACAGGGGTGCAAACTTCATGTCCAGTTACTTGATTGCAATGTGGAAGGAGTGTGGAGTGAATTATAAATTCACCACACCCTATCACCCACTATGCAATGGTTTAGTTGAAAGGTTCAAGAAAACCTTAAAGGGCATGATCAAAGGTCTCCCAGAAAAGCTTAGGCGCAGATGGAAAATCCTTTTGCCCTGCCTTTTATTTGCCTACAGGGAGGTGCCTCAAAAGGGGGTTGGTTACAGCCCTTTTGAACTTTTGTTTGGCCATCCTGTTAGGGATCCTTTGTGTCTGGTGAAGGAGGGATGGGAGTTACCTCTCAAACCCCCAAACAGGACATAGTGGACTATGTACTTGGTCTCCGCCCCAAGATGGCTGAGTATATGAAAAAGTCAGCTAAAAACCTTGAGGCTAGCCAGGAAATACAAAAGGCCTAGCATGACCAAAAGGCTGTGCTGACTGTTTACCAGCCAGGGCAGAAAGTGTGGGTGTTGGAGCCTGTGGCCCCATAAGCCCTCCAAAATAAATGGAGTGGCCCCCATACAATTGTTGAGCAGAAAGGGGAGGTTACCTACTTGGTAGACCTTGGAGCCCCAGGAGTCCCCATAGGGTACTTCATATTAACAGACTAAAACCATATGTTGACAGGGCAGACATGGGCTTGCTCATGACTACTGATGAGGGACAGGAGGAAGAGAGTGACCCACTCCCTAACCTGCTCTCTCAGAACCCTGATGATGGATCAGTAGATAGTGTAGCCTTGGCAGGCAGCCTCACTGTCCAGCAGCAAACAGACTGCAGAAAAGTTCTCAGACAGTTCAGACATATGTTTTCTCTGACTCCAAGTCAGACTACCTGGTGCACTCATGAAGTGGACACTGGGGACAGTCTGCCTGTGAACAATAAGATCTACAGGCAACCTGATCATGTCAGGGACTGTATCAGGACAGAAGTCCAAAAGATGTTGGATTTGGGAGTCATTGAACCCTCAGATAGCCCTTGGGCTAGTCCGGTAGTCCTGGTGCCTAAACCTCACACCAATGATGGAAAGAGAGAGATGAGGTTTTGTGTGGATTACAGGGGTCTCAATGCAGTCACTAGGACTGATGCCCATCCCATCCCAAGGACAGATGAGCTAATAGATACTTTGGCCTCAGCCAAGTTTCAAAGCACATTTGACTTGACAGCTGGCTACTGGTAGATCACACTAGCTGATGATGCAAAGCCAAAGACAGCATTTTCTACCCCTAGTGGGCACTATCAATTTGTGGTAATGCCATTTGGTTTGAAGAATGCACCTGCCACTTTCCAAAGGTTGGTGAATAAAGTCCTTACAGGCCTGGAAGACTATAGTGCAGCATATCTGGATGATATTGCTGTCTTTAGCTCCACCTGGGAGGATCACCTGGTCCACCTAAGGAATGTTTTGGAGGCCCTGCAAAAAGCAGGCCTAACTATCAAGGCTACCAAGTGCAAGATAGGGCAGAGTCAGGTTGTGTACCTGGGCCACCTTGTAGGTGGAGGCCAGGTTCAACCATTGCAGAGCAAAATCCAGACCATAATGGATTGGGTTGCTCCCACTACCCAGACTCAGGTGAGAGCCTTCTTAGGCCTGACTGGGTATTACAGAAGATTTGTAAAAGGTTATGGATTCATTGTGACTCCATTAAATGACCTTACTTCCAAGAAGATGCCCAAAAAAGGTTCAGTGGACAGCTAGCAGTCAAAAGGCATTTGATGACCTGAAGCAGGCCATGTGCACTGCTCCCATTCTGCAAAGTCCTGATTACCCCAAAACGTTCATTTTGCAAACAGATGCACCTGAGTTGGGCGTAGGGGATGTACTGTCCCAGTTGAATGATGAAGGTCAGGATCAGTCAGTAGCTTTCATAAGCAGGAGGCTGACACCCAGAAAGAAACGTTGGTCAGCCATTGAGAGGGAGGCCTTTACTGTGGTTTGGGCTCTGAAGAAGTTGAAGCCATACTTGTTTGGTACTCACTTCATTGTTCAGACAGACCATAAACCCCTCTTATGGCTAAAAGAGATGAAGGGTGAAAACCCCAAACTTTTACGGTGGTCCATTTCCCTACAGGGGATGGACTATACAGTGGAACATAGACCTGGGTGTAACCATGCCACTGCAGATGGACTCTCCAGATATTTCCACTTAGAACAAGAAGACACAACTGGTCAAGGTTAGTTTAATGTCCCTGCGTTTGGGGGGGGTTGTGTAGGATAGTAGGATCCGCTTCTTATTGTTACCCCCACTTTTTGCAGATGTGTCACTGTTTTTTGACTTTAGTCTGGCTGGGGCCCTGCTATTCAGGACCCCAGCCTAGCTGCTTCCTCTCTAAATTGATTCCTAGTACCTTAGGTACACCACAGATTGGATTCTGGGGTGCCCTTATAAGTCCCTAGTATATGGTATACTATGTACCCAGGGCATAGGTACCCCAGAGGCCTACCATGGGCTGAAATGTATTATGCCACCCCTGGGAAGCCCTCCAAAATGACACCACAGGTCTGCTACTGCAGCCTGAGTAAGGTGGTGCATGCACCCCTTACTGAGATATAGGTTCACTATATCTCACCTATCACTGCACATATACACCCATCAGTCACCACTATGGTAGGCCTTATCAATCCTGAAGGCAGGGTGCTTGGTTTTATGTGAGAGGGTGCCTATGCATGTGAAGAGCCCCTCTGCAGCCTTTGGAATCTCTTCTACGGGGTTGTCTGTGACGCAGCCTGACCATATACTCTTAAGTGCATTATAACCAAACGGTAAATGCTAACTTTGGACTGGCTGCACAGAAACATGTCGTGTTTGGTGTCAAACATCTTGGAATCATACCCCCACAGCAGTAACTGGTGTGGGCGTATGATCCCACCCTTCTAGAGGGAGAGACATGACAGCACCGGTATACCCGGTACCAGCTTAACAGAGCCCTGGCATCACAAAATGGATGCCGCAGCCACAGACACAAGTCTGGCCTCCTGCTGCTGACCGAAACTCCGGAAGGGGAGGCCTGGACAATAGGTTACTTGTCACAGTGAGGTGTTACCCCCTCCCAGACAGGCTTTAGTGTATTGGGGCTGGGTGGGTGAACTCTGAGAGTGCTGTGAAGTCCTGCACTGGGGGCACATTTGGTGTCCTTGTGTATAGTCAAGCTCAAGCCGGTTGCAGGGGCTACCAGCCCCTGCTTTGCTGCAAAACTGGATAATGGAAATGGGTGTAGCCACCCCTCTTTCCAAACCCTCCCATAGCTGGGTCCCCTGAGTTAGTCCAACCCCTTCCTTGGGTATAAAGAAGGAACCTCTGTAACCAGAACTTTAGATAATCCTGGACGAACTCTGAAACTGAATCCTGGACCTTCGACGATCTGTTCAATGCCAGATGACAGAAGAATCTCCCTTGGGGTAAAGGAGTTACTCCCCTGCTTGGCAGGCACCAAAGACACATCTGTCCTGTCTGCATCTCCGAAGCTCCTGCCGGGCGCCGAAGACTTTGCAACACCAGAGGTAGATTTCCAGACTTCCCAGAGGCCAAACCGAGTCCCCAGCAAAGCTGAGACCCTTAGCCCTCTTGGGTACCATGGAACCAGAACCCCTGGACACCATGCACATTTGCTAGTGCAATAGCTTCTCGACATCCTTGAGGCTGTGCATTGGGTTACTTGTAGCCCAGACCCGAGCAGTGAATCCACTGTGATTGCTGGCCTGCCCACTGCGAGTGGCCCGTGGGCCGCCATTTTGTGATTCCTTTTGAGGTCCCTTCGAGATCCCTTGTCCGTCGACTTGTGGGTCCCTGAGAAGGGTAACTTTACTTTAATTGGGCTTTCCTGGTTACTCCAGATGTGCCCTGACTTTCCATTGCTTGGAGAGTACCCAGGACCTTGCTGGTCCGCACCGAAGCATCTTTCTCCTTTCTGTGTGGGTTGCTTTTGCCAAGGCTTGTTGTGTCCAATCCGGGCACCGAAACTGCAGCACTTGACATCCTTTGTGGTACAGCTCAAATCCAGCTCCTGGTTGTCCTTGATGCCTCCTGGTCCACGTGGCTGAAGAGTCAAGCTTCACCTCTTTCACCTGAAACACCCGACATCGGTGGGCATTCGTCTATCGTGCCCCTGATCACTGGCAAGTGACCCAGACTCTGTCCCCTCCGCTTTCAGGTTCTTCACATCTCCGATCCAGGCTTGGATCTCTTCGGACACTTCGCATCTTCCCGGCAGCAGCACTTCTTCACCAGCTTCCATTGAAAACGACGACGTGACCCGACACCATTTGACACCTATGCACCCAGCTTCCCTGGGTGAGGTAACTCGAGTACTCTGGTGCTCCCGTGGGTGTTGATCCTAGAACTGTCTAAGTCCAAGAGGGCTTGGTCCTAGTCCATTTCTAAGTGTCCTTAAACTTTAAAAATCTAACAGCGACTTTCCCCATAGAAGCTAATGGGAGCTTGCGGCTGTGTTCTCACACTGTGTCACTACCTTGGCTGGTTCCTTGGGGTCCCAGCGATTCTACAGGCTCTAGGCCTTGTGTCTAGTTAAGTCGTGGTTCTTATACCACTTTTTTAAAATATTGTTTGGTTTGCCCCTAGGGCCTAGCGTGTATTTGTGCTACTTTACTTTAATATTTGAAGTGTAATTGATGTGCTTTTGCCTCTAGCCTCATAAAGAGACTAGAGGGGTGTGTTTAGTAATAAATACATACATTTTATATATATACCTGGTGTGGTCTCCTTTCACTTAGCCACTCAAGAGATTCTAGACTGGTAAAACAAGCTGCTTTACATTCCTTCAAGACTTAGCCTGAAGGCTGCTCTCCATAGCTACCACTAGGATAGCTTTCAATAAAGGTTGTCTTTAACCTATCATCAATAAGGGGTTGTTTGGACTGGTGCAGGGTGCCCACTATAATTAGTGAAAGATACACAATAATTAGTGGACAGCATATACCAGGCCAACTTCTCACAACGGATGTGTTTCTTAATCGTCACAGATACCCACAGTGAACCAGAGATCTCACCCCCCAGACCGTCCAAACACAAAACCAGAAAGGGCCAAAAGAGATCGGGGAGAACCCTCAAACATGAGAGTGACACGCAGCAGGGGACAACATGGCAAATGGCAGAAACAATAGAGGAGAAAACTGTTATCAACCTTTTAAACAGAACTTTAAACACAGACGAACAACAGGTTTTAAAATTAGGCCTGACTTTCTGCCCCACGGCTAGTTTTCAAGATGCACAAACACGTATTGACCTCTTTAAATTTGTAAGAAAACTAAAACTACAGAAGATTCACCTGTTGCACCAGTCAAACCCATCTTGAGAAGGAACTGCAGACATAGATGACATGGACCTTCTAACAGGCAATGACCTAGATACCCTGATGGCACTACAGGCTTTAGGGGAAGCATTGGAAATTAGAACCTCTGAAGAAATGACAGCAACGGGTATATGTCCTAACACAACTGGTATCCCACAAGTGGGGGGAGAAGTGAAGTGAAGAGGAAATCAAGAACAAAACCCCAAATGCCACATGATGTCATTGATGTTTTCAATGAGGCAGTGATTGCGGACTTGAAAACCATCAACTCCTCTCTAAGGAATACATATCAGCCAAAGAAATACAATATCCCGTTCAAACAGTGGAAAGCCTTAGAATCGCTTAAGAAGGATACCTCCCTTGTAATAAAGCCCTCGGAAAAGGGAGAAAACATTGTGCTCTTCAGCAAGGAACAATATGCCAAGGAAGCATTGAGACAATTGGCCAATCGACAATGATACCTCCCTATCTGCAGAGCGGTTTATGCGAATTGCATTAGTGTCTACCTTATGGAATTGGAAAAATGGAGGAATGAGGGCATGCTTGATCAGAATGAATACATCTTTCTTCTCTGTGAACACCCTGTTCTGCCTACATTCTACCACCTACCCAAGGTGCATAAGGAAATCCACCAGGGAGACCTATTGTCTCATCTCTCAACAGTCTGCTTAAAAACACTTCCACTTACATTGATTCATTTTTGGCACCCTGGGTCAAAGACCTTAGGTAAGTGACACTCGAGACTTTCTGAGAAGAATTGAGGGAATTATATGGGACGATGATATGCTACTTATCACGCTGGATATCACCAGTCTCTATACCTGTATAGAACATGAGCAAGACATCTCTGCAGTTAGTTAAATGGTTTCTAAACAGAAGACCTCTCAAGTACCAGACACATAATGCAATGCTGTTTATGATTAGGTTTTGCTTATAAAACAATATATTCATTTTTCCTGGCCAGCTTTACAGACAGCAGCGAGGACAGCGATGGGCACATGCTTCGCCCCCAGCTATGCAAACTTGTTCATAGCCTGGTGGGACACGCACGTGGCCTGGGCAGAGGGACTTACCAATTGGATTGAGAACGTGGCCCTATGTGTTCAATATATTGATGATATCTTCATTGTGTGGAGGGGCAGTCGCTCATCTGCTGATGATTATATAACCTTTCTCAACCAGAACAATCTGAATCTTGTCTTCTCTGAACATGTAAGCAATACCGCTGTCTTCTATCTTGACTTGGAGGTCTATGTAGAAGGGAATAGACTCCTTTCAAAACTTTACAGAAAACCCACTGCAGGGAATTCCGTTTTACACGCGGGGGAGCTTTCACCCCAGAAGTCTAATCAAGAACATTCCATATGGAGAGTGTGTAAAGCGGAATTGTACTAATGACCTTAAATACCAAAATGCACGGGATGAAACCATGAAACGCTTCGGAATGAGGGGATACACGAGCAACTCATTGTGAGGGGCACAGTGTAGGGCAGACAAAATACCTAGACAGGTTCTGCTTAAGACCAACACCTCCATGACAACAGGCAATCCCAGTGTAAATAATCAGGTGAGGATGATCACAGAATACAATGAGAAATCACACCTAGTAATGAGGTATTTCAAGAAGAACTGGCACATCTTGCTGACAGATAACATCCTAAAAGGCACTATCACCTCCTCACTGCAAATCACTTACAGGCGTTGTACTTCACTCAGTGACCATTTAAGGAATAGTCACTTTCCCTCGACTACATCTAACATCAATAGGGCAGAGCAGTCTAAGGGTTTTTTTCCTTGTATGAACTGCAAACCCTGTAAATACAGCAGCAATGTAACGAATCATAAAGTTACAGGACGGGGCCCTGAAAAGCCACAAAGTATTAACACGCTACTCAACTGTAATTCTGACTTTACAGTATACTGTCTGGAATGACCGTGCCCCAAGCGGTATGTAGGGAGCATTATCCACTCTACCAAAAAACGAATCTTAGAGCACATACTTGCCATCACAAAGAATGACTCCACTTATTCAGTGACCCGTCATTTCCAAATGACACGTAACTGTAACCTCCTGAGATTTTTCTGCTTGGATCAGGTGCCCAAAAACGAAAGGGGGTGACAGGGTCCGAAAACTATGTGTTCTAGAGTCCAAATATAGCAAAGAACTCCAAACATTGACCCCGCAAGGCCTCAACAACAATGAGGAAATGTGGGTACACCTAGAGTAATAACTACTGCCTTGAATTTAGGCGCTCGGTGTTGTCTCTCCTCACACTGAGTTCACTGTGGGTACCTGTGATGATTAAGAAACACATCTGTACAGAGAGATTTAGTAGAATCAAGATGAAGCTGTTTCTGTAGAAACTGATCTGTACATATACTTGTGTTGAACAGACATTGATATTGGTATCCCTTTATAGAGGCACAGTGTACAGTGTTTCTGAATGCCTTTCGGTTGTACGTCCTATCGTATTGCCCATTCAGGGCGAGATAACTAGGACCAACAATACTCGAATGATGCCTTTCTGGATTACTTTTTTAATTCATGAATTGTAATTATATGACAATTGCTCATTGAGTGATATTTGTATTAAATAAGAGGTTGCTTTACACACTATAAGATGGCCGCCATGGTGGTGTATCAATTTTGGTAATTTGCAACCATCTTTAGTGTCGATGAATTCAATTCCCTTTTTCATTTCTGTTGATTTTTGTTTAAAAGGTAACTTTGACAGTAAGCAAACTGACATTGATAAAGGCGACGTGCCGAAACGCATCCGTCAGTTTCTGGAGGCTTGCAGAGTAAAGTTTTACTTTAATTAAATACCCGTGAGTGCACTCGTCTTTGGGTTGACAAAGGAATTCTCAACCGTGTGGTTTCATGTGTCGCGGCTCACCACCGCAGGAATTTTGCACCCGGGACGCGAGGCGCGGCGGCGGTGGAATTGAAAGCGTGGAGTATATATATATACTTATATATATATATATATACATATGTACGTATGTGTATATATATATATATCTATTGACACTCCTGTTTGTCCAACAAACGGAACCACACTCAAGAACAAGTACAACAGAAGTTCAGGTATGTATTTTAACTTAACAGCAACACGAAAGGAGGCTCATTGGAGTTATGAACATTTGAATAATTGTTAATGCAGCACTACAAGTCCCACACTTTCCATGTGACACTGTTTAATTGAACTGCATTAATATGCCCGTGATCAAGGGGAAGGATCCCTCAAACGCGTAGGGCGGAAGATTATCCATAAGTATATGCTGGTTTATTGGCAATAAAGGGACCTGCAAGATGATGTAAGACCCGCCTGTTCTTGAGTGTGGTTCCGTTTCTTGGACAAACAAGAGCGTGAACATTACCGGCCCGCCCAAGGTCGGGGAACTGCACCGCCACTAATGACATGTGGACTGTTGCTTTTTGATACACAAGAAGCGTGACAGAAGTTCAGGTATGCATTTTAACTTACCGGCAACACGAAAGGAGGCTCATTGGAGTTATGAACATTTGAATAATTGTTAATGCAGCACTACAAATCCCAGGAAGCCCATCAGAGGGCGTGATACACACTTTCCATGTGACGCTGTTTAATTGAACTGCATTAATATGCCCGTGATCAAGGGGAAGGATCTCCGAAACGCGTAGGGCGGAAGATTATCCATAAATGTATGCTGGTTTATTGGCAATAAAGGGACCTGCAAGATGATGTACGACCCGCCTGTTCTTGAGTGCGGTTCCGTTCGTTGGACAAATAGGAGCGTGAATATATATATATATATATATATATATGTGTGTATATATATATATATATATTCACTGAAAAAACGATAGATTTGAGATGTCATCAATGATGTCATCAGTGATGTCACTGACCATGTCATGGGTGATGTAATATGTGACGTCATCAGCAGTAAATTGCGGAGGCGTGAGTTATAGTTAGCTGAACTAACTATAACAGGGGAATTTCTAGGGTTTTGTACGAGGGAAATGTCCAGCTAACTATAACACCCCGAAACCTATGGTTTTTTCAGTGAATTTCTAAGGTTTTTTAAATGCCAATTCCTAACTATAACGCCCCTGAAACCTTTGGTTTTTTCAGTGAATTTCAAAGGTTTTTTAAATGCCAATTCCTAACTATAACGTGCATGAAACCTATGGTTTTTTCAGTGAATTTCAAAGGTTTTTTAAATGCTAATTCCTATCTATAACTTATCTCTGAAGATATCATGAAAAGCATTCTTTTTTAAAAGTAGGGTGCACATTAGTTTTGTGGAAAAGCATCTTTGTGATTGGTTAAGAAAAAGCAGTTTCAACGTGGAGTACATATCATAGGATAAAATTTGCTCAGCTCAACCACACCTGCTACTTGCATTTGGAAGGCACTGTTCTAACTTAAAACAATCGTCAACTTTTAACCTGCACGTGTCGTTAAATGTTCAATAAAATGTTACAAAAAAATATCGTAAAGCTTTAAAAAATGTATGACCTTTTAACCTGCACGTATTGTAGAATGTTCTAGAAAGTGTGTTGATAGAATACGTTGCACTTCTGACTTCTATGTGTTGTTGAATATTTAAAAAAACGGTTCATATGGAAAATTAAAAAGAAACCAATAGAGAAGTTTTGAAACCTAAAAGAATCAAGGAACTATTCAAATTTATTCTTTACATGTATTTATATGTGCAGCAACAAAATTATAGACACAACAGCACTAGGAAGAGGAAGAAGCAGGGAGTGGGGGAGGGGGGGAGATGGGCAGAATGGCACACATGCACAATTAAGTACAACACACATATAGACTAACAATGGCCAAAATGAAACACACCAACAAGGAGCACAAGTCACACAACCTGCCAACATCACACCACTGAACGAGCATAGAAGTGAAAACCACGCTGCATTCACACATGTATTTATGTGTGCAGCAACAAAATTATAGACACAACAGCACTAGGAAGAGGAAGAAGCAGGGAGTGGGGGAGGGGGAGATGGGCAGAATGGCACACATGCACAATTAAGTACAACACACATATAGACTAACAATGGCCAAAATGAAACACACCAACAAGGAGCACAAGTCACACAACCTGCCAACATCACACCACTGAACGAGCATAGAAGTGAAAACCATGCTGCATTCATACAGGATGTGTACAAAGGCCAGTCGTTGGTGTTGTGGGATGTCTGCGACCGTGGTCATCATGGATGAGATGCCCAGCATGTGGCACATGGTCAAGTTCACTGTGTGTTATGTTGCCAAACGGCTGCTCTTCCCTCCCACAAGCCCCCACACTTTTGTACGGTGAGCTGTTGTATCTCGTGCACTCGTACGGCATGCCATTGTAATGCCTATTTGCGCATGTCCTGCTACATTCCAACTACAACATCACAGTGCCGTTTGGAGGTGGTGCATGCCACTTTACAACATCGACTGCTGCGGCTCTTGTAACAGGCCACACCAGAACACAGAGACACACTTACCGCACTTCCTGTACACGGTCATGTCCGAGACACCCTGTTCCCATTGCCGGATAGGCACACCCCTGCACTGACCTGTGAACGACAGACCAGCAAACGCCAAGGGTGCATGCAGGAGGATGCGTACGTAGCTACACATTCAGGCTCACTGCCAACGCTGAGGTGACAGCACACTGTGATGTTGCAGGGCTCGTGCCTATCATGCTAAGACAATGACCACAGGGACACACTTACTAAGATGTGGGTTTGGGGGGATTGGCGGTCCTGGAGTTGTTGAGATGAGTCTTCTGGCCCTCATGGGTATCCCTGTATCATGCTCATTGGCTCTATGGCACCTGTGGGTGTTCTGGTGTGGCTCGTGGCTGTGTTCCCTTTCATGGTGCAGGTAGTTGTCCTGCTTAACACCAGCAGAAAGCAGGTGTAAAATCCCCGGTGCTAACGTGTCTTATCGCCGGAATTTGCTTCGCATTGCAATTGGTGTGAAAGTTGTGATGTGATTTTTTTCATGTGCACAACAATATACGAACTAAGCAGTGTATCTTGTCAAGATCCAGCACCTGACGCACTATTCCCAATCAATATAAATACAATGAGATTTCTTAATAGATTTTGTGTGTACACTGTAAGTGCAGTCAATACCTCAGTGCAATACAATACAGGATTTTAGTATTTAGAATAAATCGCAAAGGTGCACCTCGTGTCTTTTTGCACGGGAACGGCTACTCTCCATTTCATTATCAGCACTTTATCGGAAGTAAAGTTGAGATAAATCTAACACACTATTCAGAAGTTGGTGCAAACTGCAGATATCACCAGTATTCCAGCGATAAGTGCCCCAAAATTTAACACCATGGTGGACTCCATCAAATAACAGTCATAAGAACAAGAAAGAGTCACACAGCAGTTAAGAGAACAACCAAAAACATTATTAATTGTTTTTTCAAACTTTATTTTTTATAATAATAAATATATAAACGATAAACTATTTTCAAACTTTATTTTTTTATTAACATAAATATAAACAATAAACTACTAAACAAAATGTAACAACAATAATACAAAACAACAAGGCGGAACACTCCTGTGGGAACCACGGATGTCGACGACAGACCTGGAAAATCAGAAAGATTGTTAAAAAAAAACCAACATGGTATTCTCAACAAAATACCACAAGAAACAAATCACAGATATATAAAATGCATACAGCTAACAAAATGTTATAAGTTTAACTTACAAAAACTGTAAATGTTGCCGCTTTAAAATATTTACCGAATGTGAGAAATTTTTTTTGCACCACGCCCACAACGTTTTTCTTCTGTGGTGAAGAAATTTTTAACTTTTTCCAAGGGGCAAACAAAGACCAATGCCACCTTCTTCATTCGCAAGATTTGCCAAAGAGTTCTGTTACGAGGGGATCCTAACAAAAAATACTCGTGCGGCACAGCAAGTATGAGGAAACACCTAAGGACCCTTCATCCAAACAATCTTGCACGAGAAGAGTGCAAACAGATGAGAAGCACTCCTGTTCTGTATCTGTAAAAAAGAATCACAAATAAATGTATATTAATAACTTTCAAATTTATACTATTCCATTACTTTCCAAACACATTTTATATAAAAACTGACTAAGAAACTATAGTCCTGAACCACAAGTGTGACGATCGTTAAAACACTACATGCATAGTGCATACTACTTTGAAGCAGTTTATGCCCTAAAGCCTACCTCACTAAAAGACTACATGCTAACTGACTAAATGATTACAGTACTATAAGGAGACACACTGGGTGAGTGACAGGGTGTTTGCTAGAAGAGTATGAATACTAACTAGGGAATTGAAGGTGTGAAACACAACTGTGTAGGTGATTAGAGGACTGCATCCATACTGCATAGGCATTTAAAGCAGTCCATGTGCTAAGGCCAGGCTCACTGCATGACTACTTGGGTACTGACTGAATGATTAGAGTACAGCAAGGAGAGTGCCTAGGTGAATTTATAAGTGCTAGGCTTTTCGCACAGGGAATGGATTAGTACTTGGTACTGAATGGGTCACTAGAGGAGTGCAAAGGCAGTCACAAGTGCTGGACTGTATGGATACTGACTAGGAAATTGAAAGTGTGAAAGACAAGTGTCTAGGTGGTTAGAAGACTGCATGCATAGTGCATAGGGGTTTGAAGCTGTCCATGTGCTAAGGCCTGGCTCAGTGTATGAATACTTAGGCACTGAATGAATGATTAGAGTACTGCAAAGATAGTATCTTGGTGAATTTATAAGTGTTTGGGTTTTAGCACAGTGAATGGATTAGTACATGGTGCTGAATGGGTCACTAGAGGACTGCAAAGGGAGTGACAGGGTATTTCCTGGAAGTGTATGGATACTGACTAGGGAATTGAAGGTGAGAAAGACAATTGTGTAGGTGGTTAGAGGACTGCATGCATAGTGGATAAGGGTTTGAAGCAGTCCATATACTAAGGCCTGGGTCACTGGATGAGTACTTGGGTACTGACTGAATGATTAGAGTACTGCAAGGAGAGTGCATGGGTGAATTTGTTAGGGTTTGGCGCAGTGAATGTATTAGTACATGATGCTGAATGGGTCACTAGAGGAGTGCAAATGGAGTGACAGGGTGTTTGCTGGAAGTGAACGTATACTGACTGGGGAATTGAAGGTGTGAAAGACAAGTGTGTAGGTGCTTAGAGGACTGCATGCATAGTGTATGGGGTTTGAAGAAGTCCATGTGCTAAGACCTGGCTCAGTGCATGAATACTTAGGCAGTGACTGAATCATTAAAGTACTGGAAAGAGAGTGTCTTGGGGAATTTATAAGTGTTTGGGTTTTGGCACAGTGAATGGATTAGTACATGCTGTTGAATGGGTCTCTAGAGGACTGCAAAGGAAATGACAGGATGTTTCCTGGAAGTGTATGGATACTGACTAGGGAATTGAAGGTGTAAAAGACAAGTGTATAGTATGTTAGAACACTACATGCATACTGCATAGACATGCAGTCTATTTGGAACTTAGAAACTGACTAAATAATCAGACTACTTCTAGGACAGTGCTTAGGTAAAACTTTTAAATTTTCAGTTCTGCCACAGTGAACAGAATAGTACATGGTACTGCACCTTAGTGTCAAACCCTGACTCATTTTATCAATGCATAAGCAAAGACTAGCTTCTAATGCTACTAAAACTTGACAACATGAGAGGTTTTAAATTAGTTATCTGTCAGCAAATACACGATGTTACCAAATGCTTCTCTCACAGTGGTTCTCAAATGCACACAGACTCACAGTGTGATTCTAGACAACAACCACTATACCTAGGAGTTTACCAACAATCATTCACTACTGTGGAATTGGTAAGCGAACTGCACACAATCTTCATATTTCAGGACTGCACTTTTATGTCAAAGCCTGACTCATATAATCAAAGCATAAGCAAAGACTGGCTTCTAATGCTACTAAAACTTCACAACATGACCGGTTTTAAAACAGGTATATGTCAGCACATACACGATGTTACCAAATGCTTCTCTCACAATCCTTACCCAAATGCACACAGACTCACAGTGTGATTTTAGACAAGCAACACTATCCTAGGAGTTTACCAAAACTCATTCACTACTCTGGAAGAGTTAATGGTACTGCACACAATCTACATATTTAAGTACACCACATCAGTGTCAAAGCATGACTCATTTAATCAACGTATAAGCAAAGACTGGATTCTAATCCTACTAAAACTTCACAACATGACAGGTTTTAAAACAGGTATATGTCAGCAAATACATGATGTTACCAAATGCTTCTCTCACAGTGATCCCAAATACACACTAACTCACAGTGTGATTCTAGACAAGCACCACTATCCCTATGAGTTTACCAAAACTCATTCACTACAGTGCAAGTGGTAAGGGAACTGCACACAATCTACATATTTCACAACTGCAATTTACTGTCAATGCCTGACTCATATAATGAAAGCATAAGCCATAACTGTCTTCTAATGCTACTAAAACTTGACAACATGACATGTTTTACAACACTTTTCTGTCAGCAAATACACGATGTTACCAAACACTTCTCTCACAGTGGTTCCCAAATGCACACAGACTCACAGTGTGATTCTAGACAAACAACACTATCCCTAGGAGTTTACCAAAACTCATTCACTACAGTGGAAGTGGTAAAGGAACTGCACACAATCTACATATTTCACGACTACACTTTAATGTCAATGCCTGACTAATTTAATCAACGCATAAGCAAAGACTGGCTTCTAATGCTACTAAAACTTGACAACATGACAGGTTTTAAAACAGTTATCTGTCAGTAAATACACAATGTTACCAAATGCTTATCTCACAATCCTTACCCAAATGCACACAGACTCACAGTGTGATTTTAGACAATCAACACTATCCTAGGACTTTACCAAAACTCATTCCCTACTGTGGAAGGGGTAAGGGGACTGCACACAATCTACATATTTAAGTACAGCACATCAGTGTCAAAGCATGACTCATTTAATCAACATATAAGCAAAGACTGGAATCTAATGCTACTAAAACTTCACAACATGACAGATTTTAAAAGTTATCTGTCAGCAAATACACGATGTTACCAAATGCTTCTCTCACAATCCTTACCCAAATACACACAGACTCACAGTGTGATTTTAGACAATCAACACTATCCTAGGAGTTTACCAAAACTCATTCACTAGTCTGGAAGAGTTAATGGTACTGAACACAATCTACAGATTTAGGTACAGCGCATCAGTGTCAAAGCATGACTCATTTAATCAACGCATAAGCAAAGACTGGATTCTAATCCTACTAAAACTTCACAACATGACAGGTTTTAAAACAGTTATCTGCCAGCAAATACATGATATCACCAAATGCTTCTCTCACAGTGATCCCAAATACACACTACCTCACAGTGTGATTCTAGACATGCACCACTATCCCTATGAGTTTACCAAAACTCATTCACTACAGTGCAACTGGTAAGGCAACTGCGCACAATCTACATATTTCAGGACTGCACTTTTCTGTCAAAGCCTGACTCATTTAATCAAATCATAAGCCATAACTGTCTTCTAATGCTACTAAAACTTCACAACATGACAAGTTAAAACAGTTATCTGTCAGCAAATACATGATGTTAACAAATGCTTCTCTCACAGTGGTCCCCAAATGCACACATACTCACTGTGTGATTCTAGACGAACAACACTATCCCTTGCACTATACCAAAACACATTTCTTCATCTAGAAGTATAGAAACATAACATAACTCATTTCACAAATTCATAAACAATGACTGATTTCTAATTCTACCAAAATATAAAAACTGCACAGTTATCGGTTTACAAACACATGAAAAACACAAATGCTTATCACAGAATGGTTTCTACATGCACACACATTGTAGAGAAAAAAAGTACTCCCTACACTTTAGCAAGAAAAATACATTAGTCTGATTAAAATCAAAATAGTCTACATACATCCCCTCACAATTAAATAACTCATCTTTCAAGTTATTTTGTAGATTAAGAAGTATATCAATCACTCACCATATTTTCTTTTACAGAATCTCTGCACTGTGCACCTCTCAGCAAAAGCAACGAATGAAAAAGTTTCCCTTTCATTTTCCACACATATACATGTAAACATCAAATCACAATCCTTCGCACATAAACTCAAAAGCAAACACACATTTCTATTGGTTAAACATTTCAACCCTTTCCAACTGAAATACATTTCAACCCTTCCCCCAATCTGCCTTCTGCCTGTTACCATAGAAACAGGTCATGGAACACTGCACTGAGCTCACAGGTCACAAGTTCAGCACACAATGTTCCTACACAAGACAGGAAGTGTGCTTGACTTTTCAACATATCAGCTTATCATATATAATGTTCCTTACAATCTGTTTTTGTTAACCAATAACAATCATACCTTTAAAAAACAGAAATATACACCCTACCTTTCAGTGTAGAAAGTTGTCATACAACCAATGATTTCTTGTCGTTTTTCAAAAAATGTTGCCGTGGATCCGCGCACCCACCGCGAGAGAATCCGTGCATCCAACGCGATAGGATGCGCGCACCGTGTGCGCATTTCCCCGTGTTTTTTATTTTTAAAAAAGGGGGCCCCAGGGGGTCCTTCTGGGACCCCCTAAGCACCTCTAGAGGGTCAGAGTATTTCCACTCTGCCCCCTTTATATGTTTTACACACTTATTCCCCTCGCATCTTCAGCCTCGCTTCTACTGAGGCAGAAAATGGCCGCCAACAGTTCCTGGTTTCGAATGTAGAGAGAAACTCGACAGCCAATTAGCATTCAGCGCGCGATCGGGAAGGTGCGCGCTCGGTTCGGGGAGGGTGCACTTACGGTGCGGGTACGGTCTGCGGATCCTCCGCGGCCATAGATATAACTAACTTTTTTACCCTAATTTTCTCAGGAACTACTGAACAGATTCATATCATATATCCAAAAGGCATGAGTCCGAACTGAGGACTACCTCTTTGCCAAATTTGGTGTCATTCCGTTCAGCGGTTCGGGCTGTAGCTGTGACAACAGATCCTATGGGAAATTGCATGGGGAAAACGTGTTTTGGGACCCCCCTTTTTTCTCGACCCCCGCTTGACGGATCACCGCAAAACTTTCAGGGTAGGAGCGGAGCGGAGCTGGCCAAAAGTTTGGAAACTTTCGCGAGGATTCGTCAACCGGCGCCAACGTTATTCCAAATAGAATGTTGCGGATTTCCTATGGAAAATAGGTCCTAACTATAACTATCTACTGGCGACCGGCAGTAGATAATATATATATATATATTCACTGAAAAAACCATGGGTTTCACACACGTTATAGTTAGGAATTAGCATTTAAAAAACCTTAGAAATTCACTGAAAAAACCATAGGTTTCACACATGTTATAGTTAGCTGGACATTTTACTCGTAAAAAACCATTGAAATTGCCCCGTTATAGTTAGTTCAGCTAACTATAACTCGCGCGCCCGCAATGCACTGCTGATGACGTCACATATTACATCACTCATGACATGGTCAGTGACATCACTCATGACATCTCAAATGACATCACTGATGACCTCACTGATGACATCATCCAGTGAATGTGTGTTTTTCTGAAAATTAAATATGTTTTATATATGTATATCTCAAGGTCGATGGAAGAATAAATGGGTATATTACTGTCTAAATGGATGATTTGTTTTTGAAAAATTGATTGTGTAACTGACTGATTAAGTGTATCATAGTGAATACATGG
The DNA here is from genome assembly GCF_964204655.1 of Triturus cristatus. Taxonomy (NCBI): domain Eukaryota; kingdom Metazoa; phylum Chordata; class Amphibia; order Caudata; family Salamandridae; genus Triturus; species Triturus cristatus. Next base: position 635,035,635 of record NC_140585.1, read on the forward strand.
CTTAGTGAGTAATGTTTAAATGTGTAAATACCTGTATCAGTCTCTCACTTTGTGTATGAGTGGCTGCATGGGTTGGTGAGTAGCTACATAGGTGTCTATATAGGATATTAGTTGGTTTTTTGAGTATCAGTATGAGTGTCTGCATGGTTTGGTGGAGGGTATTACGTAGTGCATAGGTGCATGAATGACTGACTCACTGTTTGTATGTGTTTAACACAGCATGTGTGCAGGACTGTATGGGTGGATGAGTGTGTGTATGGGTGTGTTAGTGAGTGAATGACTGTCTCAATAGTGTCTTTATGAGTAACTACATATGTTTTAAACTAGTATATGTGACTATTGGTGTATATAAGTGAGTATATGTGAGAGTGAGAGATTGAAAGAGTTCCTGTATGAATAAGTATGTGTTTCTATAAGTGATTGTTTAAAAGACTAAGTATGTGTAAGTTTCTGTAGAAGTAAGTGTGGTGGTGTGTGTATAACTGTATATGCAAGTAAATGGATGTTTGATTCTTTATTAGCATGAGTGACTATGTGTGTAAGTAACTCTATGGATGAGTGGCATTGTGTGACAGGATGTATAGGTGTATGAGTACATATGATGAGTGAGTGCATGTATGAGTGACTGTATTGAACAGTTGGTGAATGAATGGATGTGTATGTGGATCTTAGAATTACTGAAGAGGTTGTTGTTACTGGTATTGGTATGTCAATTCGTTTGTAAATTTTAGTCTCTATTTTTGTATGTGTGTATCAAAAGTTATATTAGGGTGAGAGGAGGTCTGCCACTCTATCACAAGGATGATGTCATCAGTGAGGTCATCAGTGATGTCATTTGAGATGTCATCAGTGATGTCATGAGTGATGTCACTGACCATGTCATGAGTGATGTAATATGTGACGTCATCAGCAGTGCATTGCGGGCGCGCGAGTTATAGTTAGCTGAACTAACTATAACGGGGCAATTTCAATGGTTTTTTACGAGTAAAATGTCCAGCTAACTATAACATGTGTGAAACCCATGGTTTTTTCAGTGAATTTGCAAGGTTTTTTAAATGCTAATTCCTAACTATAACGTGTGTGAAACCCATGGTTTTTTCAGTGAATTTGCAAGGTTTTTTAAATGCTAATTTTTTTTTTTTCTTCTATTTTTTCTAACATATTTTTATTTTTATTTTCTTACCTTTTATAAAGACTATGATTAAATTTTTAAAATTCTTGAATATGTTTTTTTTAATATATTTTTTAAAATAAACATGTAAAATTTATTTGCAGTACTTTTTTTCTATTTTTTTTTTTATTTTTTTAGTACGCGTACCGTAAGCTCACGGTAAGCGTACGGTTTACGCAACGTCCGTAATTTTCCTACGCTGCTTGCGTATAGTTACGCAATTTGCGTAGCCGCGCGTACTCCGCGTGGGACGCGTACGCGTGTACGCTACACGCGCACGTTACGCGGAAGTGCCGGGAGTGACTGTTATGCGCATGCGCGCAAGCGCGTGTCTTTTTTACGCGCATGCGCACTTTTGCCGTAAGCGTACCGTAAGCGTACGGTAGGTCATGTGATCATGAAACACAACTTTTGATTGGTTGAAACTACTTTCAGTTCTAGAACTCTCCTACACCACACCCATTCCCCTCATTTCTGCTTGTGATCCCTTGGGAGAAGGAGCTGGTTTGTCTTTGGGATACGATGGCAGAACAGCAGAGCTCTTCTGAGAGTGAGGCTAGCACTAGCAGCACTGTCTTGAGGCAGAGATCGAGGAAACAAAAGCCCTCTTATGTATGGGATTATTTTACTTTTCCAGAAGGCCAGCAAAAGGTAAATGCACCCTTAGTGACTTGTAAGCTGTGTAAGCGTGTACTTTCTAGAGGTAATCCTAACAGGAAGTATTCCTTTGGGAATCACACCATGAAGAGACACCTCCAGGATGTACACAGAAGGACACATGGTCATCTTTTTGGAGGTAACTCTTCAGAAAGACAAGCCAGTACATCCACAGCAGCTCAGCCTGGACCATCATCTGCAGGGCTGACTCCTTCTTCTGCAGGTCAGGTGAGCCCTTCATCTGTGGGGGGAGAATCTCCTTTTGCTGGCCCTCTGGAAATCAACCCTCGATTTCGGAAGGTTGATATTCGATGCACATTTTGTCAAGATCTAATTTGCTATAGGGAGACCAGTGTTTCCCTAGTGAACAACAAAATAGATCAGCACATTTGTCGCTTTGAATAATTTTCCCATGCTTCCTTTCCTCTGTCCCTGCATGAACACAACGGTTCTTTTAAGAGCCAACCTTATCTTTCATCTTTTTTTTACATATGTTTTTAAAAACTTTTTTTTTTTTTTTTTTACGGTGCGCGTACCTTTTTTTTATTTTTTAAAAAAAACACTAAAAATCAATTATCACATTACAAGGTCCTTGAGAGACTACAATTATTATTATTGACTTACCATACTCACTCAAAAAAATATTTATTCATTTGTTTTTAAAAAAAATAGTTTAAAAAATGGTTCTAGTTTTCGAAAATTTTCTATATCAATCTGAAAAAAAAGAAAAAAGTATTAATATTTTAAAAACAATTTATAATACAGTACACATATTTACATTTTTTTCCAAAAAATATTTTACAGACTGAAACCTGAAAACCCCACTCGCTTGTAAATACTGTGCATGATTATACATGGCAAGCACATGGGTGTGTGCTAAGAGTCTGCTTCTTCCCCCAAAAATTCGCTCCCCCTTTCCATCTAATGCAACTGTGAAATCACCAGAGCAATACGCAATAAATCTCTGCCTATAATTCCTCTCTGCACACAGAGTCATGTTTTCACATTAGTCCCAAAACGAAATTTCTTTGCCAATTTGAAAGCACACTTACTGCTCTTTTTTTTTCGGGGCAAGTGAAAATCACTTTTACAGACTGACACATTATGAAACCACTTTTTTTTTCTTTATTTAAATGCACATGTCCAAACTGCTTTTTCAGACCACCACCATGTGTATTCTCGGTGACTGCCTACACTCCAGCAAGGGCAACCAGCCTTAGTGATGCTGAATGTATTTGCATTACAGACTGAAACCTGAAAACCCCACTCGCTTGTAAATACTGTGCATGATTATACATGGCAAGCACATGGGTGTGTGCTAAGAGTCTGCTTCTTCCCCCAAAAATTCGCTCCCCCTTTCCATCTAATGCAACTGTGAAATCACCAGAGCAATACGCAATAAATCTCTGCCTATAATTCCTCTCTGCACACAGAGTCATGTTTTCACATTAGTCCCAAAACGAAATTTCTTTGCCAATTTGAAAGCACACTTACTGCTCTTTTTTTTTCGGGGCAAGTGAAAATCACTTTTACAGACTGACACATTATGAAACCACTTTTTTTTGATTTATTTAAATGCACATGTCCAAACTGCTTTTTCAGACCACCTCCATGTGTAACCTGGGTGACTGCCTACACTCCAGCAAGGGCAACCAGCCTTAGTGATGCTGAATGTATTTGCATTACAGACTGAAACCTGAAAACCCCACTCGCTTGTAAATACTGTGCATGATTATACATGGCAAGCACATGGGTGTGTGCTAAGAGTCTGCTTCTTCCCCCAAAAATTCGCTCCCCCTTTCCATCTAATGCAACTGTGAAATCACCAGAGCAATACGCAATAAATCTCTGCCTATAATTCCTCTCTGCACACAGAGTCATGTTTTCACATTAGTCCCAAAACGAAATTGCTTTGCCAATTTGAAAGCACACTTACTGCTCTTTTTTTTTCGGGGCAAGTGAAAATCACTTTTACAGACTGACACATTATGAAACCACTTTTTTTTGATTTTTTTAAATGCACATGTCCAAACTGCTTTTTCAGACCACCACCATGTGTATTCTCGGTGACTGCCTACACTCCAGCAAGGGCAACCAGCCTTAGTGATGCTGAATGTATTTGCATTACTGAGTCCAACCTCAAACCCTTAAACTATTCTTTTTTTTTCCAGTACACCTTAATTTATTGTGAAAACATACTCCATATTATTTTACATGTTCCTCACATTTAAATTTCTCCCAAAACAGAAAATGATAAACGCAACTACAACAAAAACAATTTCCATTTCTATTATTCATTTCTTAAGTTACCACATACATCCCCTCTCAAACTGTAAACTCACCTTTAAAATTAGTTAGTTGTGAAAGAAATGTGACACTCAAACAGCAGATTATCAGAGCCAGGATCTCTGTTGTGTTCACCTCTCTCCTCTCAGCAGAACCAGATAATGGCAAACTTTCCCTCTATTTTTCCACACATATACATGTAAGTTTCAAATCTCAGTGCTTCCCCCTTTTTTTCAAATGTAATCACACATTTCTATTGGTTGAAAACCAACCCTTTTCCAAAAGTACCCTTCCCCCAACTTGACTTCTGCCTAGTACCCTTCCCCCAACTTGACTTCTGCCTGCTACCATAGCAACAGCTCATGGAACACTGCTGTGTTGAGTTAGGTCAGAAGTTCGCCAAACAATGTTTCAATTCCACAGAGCAAGAGTGCTTGACTTTTCAAACCTAACAGCAAATCCATAGTACTGTTCTTTGGTAACACATTTTTCTGTACCAATACAAAACATGCTTCTATTAATTTACACATACAGCCTAGTTTTTATTCTAGAATGGTATGAAACAGCCAATCAGTTCTTTTTTTTTTTTTAAAAATATGTATGCCTCCATTTCCAAACTGTCTTTCTTTTCATATTGCCATTCTACTGAAAGACACCTCCTGAGTGCATCCAGTTCTCCTTTGAAGATGTTCACAGAGTGGATTGTAGGGCACAGCTATGTCTTCTGGAGTGAAAAGTTTGCAGAGAAAACAGATATGGTGAGAGACCTTGCTTTGCCAAATGTAGACATTAAATGGATTGGTCAGAGAGGGTTAAAGTGGCACCAATTGATGCCATTGGTGAAATCCTTCATACAAATCCAACACCCTGACCTCATAATAGTGCACTGTGGTGGCAATGACCTAGGCACTTTGACTGGGGTAGGTCTGGAAATGCTTATGAAGGACACCTTTGCACAACTGTTTTCACTTTTCCCTAAAACTGCCTTTGTGTTTTCCAACATATGCCAAAGGCAAAAATGGAACTGGTCCAATCATTTCTGTCCACAGATTGACAAAGCAAGAAAGCACGTCAACAAATCTGTTTCTGCTTTCCTCCGTGACTATGGTATGGGTGCCATTTACCACAACAACTTGCGTTACGACATGCAAGACATTTATAGAGGAGATGGTGTGCACTTCACTGATGAAGGGAACAGAGTCTTCCTCTTGAACCTTAGACTCTGCATCGGTACTTACTTGTAGGTACCACTTAAAAATCACTTCATAAACACAACGGCTCTTTTTAGAGCCCCCTAATATCTAAACACTTAAATCTGCATTTCATTTCATTTTTGTATTTTTTTTTTACCGTACGCTTACCGTAAGCTTACCGTACGCGTACCCCGTGATTTTTTAAAAAATCAATAAATGTTTTTTTTGTACTTTTCTGTCCTTCTTTGACCCCCTTACAAATGTTAGGGGGTCTGTAACTCTCCTCATTGCCCCCTTTTCTTGTTTTCACTCTTTTTTTTCAGAGTGAAATACACAAAATGGCGGCCGCCGCTTCCTGGTTTCGGCCGATTCGAATGTTTACTAAGATCTGAGAGCCAATCAGAATCGCGCTCGCGCACGCCACCGTACGCTTACGGTAAGCGTACTGTGGTAAATAATTTAATTACCGGGACTTAATTTGATACAGAAAAATAATAAAAATAGCTCAGTAAAATAAGAGGCAAAATCCGTGATATTAGAGGTTAGGAATGGGCTTTATTCCAATGGACGATTTCGAAATCGTGGACTCCAGGTTCCATCACCACGGAGGCTCAGGAAGTGAAGTACATACTTTATTGATAAGGAATCACTTTTATACAATAGGCATTACAGTGAAGCAAATGCAGGAGGCGTAACAATTGATAGTAGAGATAGAACATACATGCGTAGCAAAAGTGGGCGTAACTGGGTGTAATTAAAGAACGTCATCAGGTATGATGTCATAATAGGGTGGTTCCATGAAAGAATTTTGCAATGTCAGCAGAAATATTTGGCAGAAATGCGCGCGCAGCAGCATGACGTATGATTGACGTGCGACTAGGGGGTGAAGGGGATTTGACATTTAACTCTACATGTGGCGACAGATGTCTGGAGGGTCAAGTCAACCTAATCCCAAATCATATCTAACATCCTATGTTTAAAGAACTATGTTATCCAAAAGAGAGGTCTCTTAGAGTAGAATCTTATTCTATACTGACTATACTGACTGTTAGTGCGTGTACAAGCGTCTAAGTGTCTACACTAGATGCGAGGGCAGAAGTCTTCCATGATAATAGGGCTATGAATTACTTGCATAAAGACAGAGAAGCCGGGCCTTTGCTCGGTAGCTGGAAGAATGTTTACTTAAACTACTAGACAGGAATGCATTGGGCAGGGAGCGGAGCAGATAATTTCGAAGGTGAAATACAGTTTTTGGCAGGCAGCAAGCTGATGTCAGGCACCGTGAGCCGCGCAGGGAATGAGACAAAGTTCATGGTCACAGATGCAGGCTCAGACTGGAGCTTTCAGAGGCAGAAGGAAGAAAAAGGCTTGATGGCAGAATCAGGGCCTACTCGCCTGAACTGTAAAATGGGATAAGTGAACCATATAAAGGCGGTGGCCTTTTATACTTAGGAATGGAATATCCGGCCCATTCATGGCGGATCTGAAAGAGGACATGTTGGCGGTGGACGCACATGTGTTTGCGTCTTCATAACTGGAACTGGAGGAAACATACATGTACTTGTGATTTATACATGAAACCGTTGGGGTCCAAGATAGGGGACATAACTGACCAGAAAAATCCATATTTCCACAGTACGGTAAGCGTACCGTAAGCGGGCTCAGATATATATATTGATTTAAAGGCTATTTTCTCAGAATCTACTGAACAGATTTACACCAAACCTACAAAAGGCACTTCCTTGACCTAGGGACTACCTCTCTGCCAAATTTCGAGTAATTCTGTTCAGCCGTTCGGGCTGTAGCTCGTTCTAAAGGTCCTATGGAAAAATGCATGGGAAAAATGCGTTTTGGGACCCCCCTTTTATCTCAGCCCCCGCTTGACGAATCCCCCCGAGACTCTCAGGGTAGGAGCGGAGCGTAGCGCCCCACCTATTTTGAAAAATTCGCGAGGATTCGTCGACCGGCGCCAAAGTTATTCAAAATAGAATGTTGCGGATTTCCTATGGAAAAGGGGTCCTAACTATAACTACCTACTGGCGACCGCCAGTAGGTAATATATATATATATATATATATACGTTCCATCATGATATTGTGGTAGTGAAATATTCTTGCTATAATATGTTTGTAGGACTTGGAGAACAAACCATGTTTGCTTAATAAATAAGGCTTCAAGTGTTATCTGCAGTAAGATCACTACAATATCATTATAATGCATAGAAGAAAGTGTACAATAATAAACACAGTTTAAAAGACAAAACAGGACACATTAAATAGCATGTTAGGAGTGTGAAGAAGCAAAAGACTCGTAGGTCTGGAGGCATTTAAAATATGGTAATCAAAGTGGCCAATGGTCCAGTGGTTACAAAAGAGAAATGTGCTTTGTGGCTGGCAGAGCGGGGAAGAGAGAGAGAGGGAAAGGGGGAGATCTGGAAATGAAATGGCCTAAAGAAAGGAAAGAAGGTAAATAACATTAAATAAGATGGTCATTCTTTGCATCCAGTGATCCAGTGGTGTCTTTGCATCCAGTGATCCAGTGGTGAATCCGCTGTCTAGAGAAGGCTTTGAGTGTGCTGAAAGGATTGTTAGTCCTAATCACTTGACTACCACATGTCAGCAAACCATGCCTCCCAGGTATGGCTAGCTTGTAGTTAAGAAGAAATCATCAAATGCTGGAATAAAAATAAGGGATTAAAACAAACTGAGAATGGGAAATAAGGCCAGGCAGCGACTAATACCAGGAAAGCAATTTAATTAAAAGCAGAACCAGGGCAGCGCCATCAGTACATATAATGTACGAAAGATGTGAAAGTTCAGTGAGCATCAGAAGTGCTATTTAGGAGATCTGTGGTCTTCTATGCTTATACACTCTGTGACAGGGACATTAAAAATAGGGCAATTTGAATTGCTTTTTATGTTCTTTAAGCCTTAGATACTGTATATGTGTTGTTTGAAGGGAAATCCCCTTCTGTTTCACACAATATGTTCAAATATCTATTGTCCCTCTGCTGTTTCCCTGTATCTTTGCCTATCTTTTATCTATCTTCTTAACTCCCACTAGAAACTATTGTCACCATCACTGTTCTCTGCCTCTATTCTTACATTATATAATTTCAAGCACAGCCAATGCAAATTAAAAGTGGTGGAGGGGGTGTGGGAGCAGAACAGGAGGAGCACAAGAGAGGAGCGCAGGGGGGTAAAAATAAAAAAATAAAAGACTTACCTGATGCGCTTCGGTGTTTCTCTGCTCTACTTAGGGTGACCAACCATCCATAAATTGCATGGCTCGCCCGTTATTTGGGTCTTTTGTCCGTTGTCTTTGAATATTTCTTTCACGGACGCCTTTTATCCGTAATTCTGGACATCGGAACGAGCTGTCCCCTGCAAGCAGCTTCAGAGTTCTCTGACTCTCACTGTAGGGGCCACCTCGCGCTCCTGCAGTGAGCTCAAGGTTCTGCAGCAGCCCCTCCCGACCTGGTACAGGCTGCAATCGGCCCATTATCATTCTGTTTGAAGGCCTAATTATCGCATATAGATTGAAAATGGGCCTCCTGTGTAGTTGCAGCATTTGCTGGGACTCCTCCTGCCAGAGCCAAGGGCATGGCATTCTGTTTGTGTTCAGGGGGCCTGCCACCTCACCAAGGTTTTGGAAGGTGGAGGTTGCCTTTTGACACTTCTTGCAGGGTTAGAGGCACAGCCTTTACATCACTTGTGTGCCAGCAGTTTATAGGCTAAAAACATCACTTTAACTCTATTGACCAATGTATTTGCTTGAGAAAAAAAACTGTTTGAGAGTTCTGAGTTTTCTCTTGTCGGAATTTTGACTCATCACAAAGTACCAAAGAGGGATAGTGTAGCCATCAGCGAAATACAATGTATAACATGCAGATCAAAGAATTGTTTTTTATGTGGACAGCTCAGTGGGTTAATATTTTTGTCACAGGGAGCGTTTTGTTAATTGCATTTCATGAGATACAATCCTAATATAGCACAGTGAGCTATAAACCATAATCAAACAGCAACATGGAAAATGCAAGGCACGAGTTCACATTCTTATTCTTTTTCTCTAATATCTGTTCTAAGATTGATAAATAGAGTTCCTTTGGATAAAAATAATGCGGCTGGGTTGATTAAATTATGCAGCAAGAAAAGGCAAATTATGTGACGTAATGCAGCTCATTTTGTAATAGTATTACTTAATTATTTTGACATTTTTAAACTTGTTAACACTGTCTGGACATGGATTGCACCTCATTAGTACCAGTTTAACACCCAAATATAGCAATAAGCAACAGAAAGGTAACCAGTCACCCTTTGCAAAGGGCCTTCCACTGCGTGGAAACGTGTTATTGCGTAACTTTTGAATCATTGCAGCTCAAATCTGCAGAATACACGGCAGATGAGGGATTTTGTGCGAAATGCAGGAAATCTATAATTACGCAAAAATCGCAGTGGCTGGACAATTTAATGATTCCAGTGGCCCTGGTCTCAAGTAACATTTCCTATACATTGGCTTACACAGTTATATAAGCCAGTGTGTCTGTTTAATATGTGTGTGCTATAACACACTCTACACTACATACTTGGAATGAGTAGCATTATAAAAGGAATTAACTAAGCATGAGAGCGGGTCTATGTAGAGATGAGGGGCACCACAGGAGGGTGATACTGATTGAATACTTGGAGAAGGAGGTCATTTGGGGGGGGAGCACAACAAATATTCTCACATCATCTGGGACCAGCGCTAAAGCCAGCCCTGTCAGGGACATTGCTATCGTTCCTTCAGCCTGTGGTAAAAGCATTTCAGCAGCTGATAGTTGGACGCCTGGTAGGAAGGCATAGTCTATCAATGGAGGGATTTAATTATATTGTAATCAGTGTTTCTATAAAACAAGTATTTCAACATTTCCAGTTAATGGAAAACATAGAGCATTATTAGAAATGTCTGCATAACATGATCGATGTGCTCTAATCCCAGAATCTACTAGTGTAGCACCTGCCAGACAACTACTCCGAGCTGGAACCTTGGATGGATTTCTCCCCCATTCTTTGAAAAAAAATGTTTTCTTCAAAGTGAGTTTCTGTATGTCTGTATGTATGTATAAGTCATTTCTGAAGCAGGACACTAGCCAAAAGCATCGTACAAGGTCCAAGACAAAATGTAAGTCTAGACACCTGTACCAAATCTTCGAGGGATATATTTGCCAACATTTCACACAACACAGCACAGTAAGTGAAGTTGTTATGCTATGTTGCATGAAAGGGGAAGAGTAGAGTAGCACCATATTTTCAATGATATGGTGCATTAGAGTTGGGATTGAAAGATCTGACATGCAAGTTACACAGTGAACCTTCACATAATCTCTCTGTTCACTCCCAATACAACCTCTTCATGTCTTGGTTCCCTTTTATCTATCTGCTCCCTTCTCTCCCTTACCTAGCCAATGGCCTCTGCTTCTCTTCCCCACATGCTTTCTCACAGTTCCCCCTACCTCACCTATTATATGTCCCCTCTACCTTTTTTCTCTTTTCAACCTTCTCTCTGTCACCCTCACCATCCTTCTGTATTTGTTTTTGCTCTTTTCTCTGCTCCAAATTCTTCTGTTGTTATCTTTTCTCTTTTCACCATCTGTTCTTTCTCTCTGCTGGCAGACCAAAGCCTTGCTTTACTCTTCTCTCACTGTTCAATCTCACTATTCCAACCTTCTGTCTCTTCCGTCCAGGATGTAGACTTCTCTCCTTTCTCGCCACCATTTCCCTTTCATATTCATAATCTCTAGTAGTGCTACTTCTGTTGTAAATTGGCAGCGATTGGGTTAGCATTAGCGGAAGCCATCTTGTATATAGAGGCTATCTTGTCCATTTTGTATTTCTGGCAGCCATTTTGTTTGCCATGTGCTGCCATGTGCTCACCATGTGCTCTGTCCTACCTCAGTGTTGACTGCTCTTGTAATCTGCCTAGAAACGAACTATATTTAGCATCTTCCAGCTTCGCACATGCCCATTTGAGTTTGCAGCTGTCCTTGCAGCTGTTAGTAGTATGTAACTGTCAGGATGTGTTTACTAGCATTGGCAAACTGTTAACTCCTCCTACTTGTCGACTGTGCATTTCTATATGACCTAATATGTACATAAAACCTTCTTCTGTACTTGTACCGCCTTCTTTTGAGCCCCTGTGTGGGTATAAAAGGACCATGCTCCTTCTGTTCGGTGTGCTACTTCATGCATTACCGAAGGGTGCTGTGTGAATGTAGTTCCACCTCATGAGGTTTATTAAACTTTGTATTTTCTATTCCAGTTTCTGTGCCAACTTCTTCCTATTGGTCTGAGGACTCTGTGCAGAGAAGGGCGAACCCTTTGCACTGGTAGGCCTAGCTGAGGTCCACTTCTACAAATTGGCGCCCAACACGTGGAGCTCATCGGCGACTCGGATGCCCGAAGGATTGGTCGCGACGAAGGATTGGAATCTTGCTCTGGACGCGATTGCTGCCCGATGAGACCCGAGTCTTGGCAACCATGGCGGTTTTCCTTTCTGTCTGATCTGACCATCCAGGTGGTGCCGGTCCTCGACTGAGATCTCTTCTGTCTGTTCGCCATGCAGTGACCATTTGGTCGATTTTAGAACTTGGCAGTTGGAACCTGGACACCAAGTGATTGGTAAGAGTCGTTCTGCGGCGCTTGATGTTGGTTTTTATGCCTGGAATTGGTAAGGTAGTTTAGTAACACTTACTGCGGCATTTGTATTTTGGAATTTATGTTGGCCAACTCGGATTTCTATGGGATTCATATATAAATTGCAATTTATATAGGTAGGTAATGAGGAGAATTTTCTATATCTGAATTGATTTGAATGGCACATCGTACCAAAGGTACCTTAAGTGCTACTTTGATTATAATACTGCATATTTTGCACTATTTTTGGCATGCCTGTTTTTAGCACACTTCGTAGGATGTGTTGCATTTGTAGTGGTACCAATTTGAGACTGGATGAAGCACAACCGGCCCCCTTGGAGGGGACGCCTAATAGGGATATGTATATTAAGTATGGTCTTTCTTCTATAATGTACAGCACATTATGGAATAAATACACTCGTAAAGGATTCTGAGTTGCGTTGGCCTATGCATGGGTAATTTGATTTACGAAAGATTGAGTATGTGGAACAATGTATGTTTAAGCAAAAGACTAGGCAAGATATGTTTGACTGTGTACGAATGTGGGAGAAAGAAGTGCGTGAACGAATGAAGCGTGAGCAAGCCTTGATTGAAAAAGAACAGCGAAAGAACATTTATCCGAAAGCATTAGAGTTGAAAAACAAAGAAATAAAAGAGTTAAAAGAGAGAGAAGATAGGGAGCGTAATTTACAGGTAACTGGCCGATACGCTGTTCGGCGGCCCCTTTATCCTATACTTAATAAACCACAAGATGATTTCTTATTATTAGATCGTCCTCCACCTCCGTATACTGTTCCTTCTGCCCCTCATGAGTCAGATGAGGACTCTGGTTCGGAGGAACACAAGGGACAAGAAACTCGTTCTATGTTGACCGCGGAGCGTGCGTCCCAGCTTAGATCTGCTGCTCGTAAAGCAGTTCGTAGCACTGCCCCCGCCTCTGAACTTCTAGATAGTATGAAAGGGTGGCAGGAAAGGGAGCAGCTGTATTTTACTGAGGTGTTTGCCGCAGAGGTCCTTGAGCTGTTTAGGAAATATTCTGAGGAGTTAGAGCCCGACGATGTAGCAGATAATTGTAAGCAAATGCGTGATGGTCTTTTTGTTTTCTCCCAGGTGACTGATACAATCAGGCGTTTGGTTAAACTGCATGTTGATGCAGTCCGTTTGCGAGAGGAGAAAAAGGCTGCAGACGTAGCTGCACAGACATCTCAGACCGGCATGACACAAGCTTCTATCTTCGGAACAGATAAGACTATGATAGTTCATGTGAAACCTATGCGGGAGGCCGCGCCTTTGTATGTTCCTCCTAAAGGAATGGGTACAAGTGATGATAAGGCTTCTATCGATGCAAAGGGTTATTTTATTTATATTTGGGTTTGCACTCCTTGGAATAGGACGGATGTCATGGCACCTAAAACTGCATTGCCTGATCCGCGGAAAAATCCAGCCGCTTTTTATGAGGAAGTTGAGGGTGCTATTAGCTCTTGTACTATGACTTTGCCTGATATTGATTTATTTTTCGGATTGATATTACCGCCTGATATGTGGAGAACTGTTCGTAAAATTGATTGTCGTGCAGCTTTTGGGGCGTTATGGAAAGACTTAGAACAAATGGATGTAGAAAGGGAACCCGCACAGAAGCCATGTCAGTTAATTTTAGATCTTCCCGCAGCTATATTAGTTAAGTTAAAAACGATTATTCCCCCTAAAAAGATAGATTGGACTGCTTTAGCGTCTTGTAAGCAAAAGGCAGATGAATCGGTCTCTGATTTCTTTACACGCTTTGAAGAAGCATTCCACGATTTTAGTGGCCAGTCATTGACAGATGACACGGGCAGACATCTGTTTGTCGATAAATATGTCGCAAACCTGTTGCCAGGAATAGCTAGTCGCCTAAAAGCCAGTGAGAGTTCATGGACTACCTCTTCTCCGATTTCTCTCTTGACTGTGGCTCAGTATTATGAACGCCAGGAATTGGAAGCAAAGGGTAATGAGGATAAGAAGACTAATGAATTAAAAACGAAGGTTATGTTGGCTCAGGCTTATGGTCCGCCTTTTAGAGGTAGTGATAGAGGTGGACGTGGATCTTATGGTTCATCTTTCCCTTCTTATACTCGTTCGAATTTGTCTGCTGACCAGTGCGCGTACTGTAAGAAATTTGGGCATTGGGCTTCCGATTGTCCAGCACTGCATGCTCAGCAGTGTCCACGTGGTCGGGACAAATGAGAAATCGTTCAGGATATTCAGGGCCTAGAGGAAGCACAGGTGATCGTGCTAGGTTTGATGCTAATACATGTGGGCAGGATAGGTTTAACACTTTTGATAGAAGGAATCAATATCAAATGTCCGACTATGTGCCGTCTGATTTTCAAGATTCTGCTTATGCATAGGATTGCCTAGGATGGGGTAAGGAATCCGTTGAAGTTCCAGTAGATCAGAGGGGTCCCTATGTTACAGCACATATTTTGGGTTCTACTGATCAGTTTCTGGTTGATACAGGAGCTACTCGTAGCGCCTTGTCTAAACAATTGGTTCCAAGGGCTCCCCTGTCTGGCTTAACCCTTACATCGATAGGTTTTGATGGAACACCTTCCCTTAGCCCACTGTCACAACCACTTGCATTCCATGTTGATAAATTTACTGCTCCATATCCATTTTTGCTTTCCCCGAATACACCAGACAATATTGTGGGTCTTGATATGCTCAAGTATTTCAGGGCTACGATACGATGTTCTGCAGAAGGTGTACGTGTTATCTTGAATGACAACCATCCTGTGACGGAGAGAGCTTGTCTTGTTAAAGAGGATGTTGCATTGCCTTCACTCCCTAGTACTTTGTGGGCTACTTCAGACACTGATATAGGGCAAATGGTTATTCCACCAGTACATATTAGTGTCAAGGAGGGTGCTGTGCTGCCACGTTTGCATCAATACAAAATTTCACAGGAAGGCGAAGAAGCACTCATACGTATTGTCCATGATCTCATTGAAGTGGGGGTTGTTGAGGAAGTTCCTTACAATGTTTGTAACAGTCCGATTCTTCCTATTCTGAAAAAAGATACTGACACTAGGATTTACTGATTCATTATTGATTTGCGAGAAATTAACAAGATTGTAGTACCACAATACCCCGTGGTTTCTGACATAATGACACTTCTTACTTTGGTTCCTCCGACAGCAACTATATTCTCTGTGATAGACTTAAAGAATGCTTTCTTTTCGATCCCTATTCATCCTGATAGCCGATATTTGTTTGGTTTCACTTTGAATAATCGATCGTATAGATTTTATAGAGTTCCTCAAGGCTATACTGAGAGTCCTAGTATTTACAGTCAAGCATTAAAAAGACAACTTGATTCTTTCGTTTTGCCTGAAGGTGTGGCTCTGATACAATATGTCGATGACATCTTGTTGGCAGCCGATACCCCTGAACAGTGTGAAAAATGTACTTTGTGCTTGGTTTCTTTTCTTGCTTCCCATCATCACAAAGTGTCACGAAAGAAATTGCAATATTGTAGACCGAAGGTAACCTACTTAGGTCACCTTCTGTCTAAGGAGGGACGTGCACTCACACCAGATCGCATTCAAGCTATTTTAGACACACCAGTGCCCCGTACTCAGAAAGATGTCCGTGCATTCATTGGTCTTACTTCTTTTTGTAGGCAATGGATATTAGGGTTTTCACATACTGTTAAACCCCTGTTGGCTCTTTTGACTAAAGATACTCCAATGCCCCTTCCATGGACGACTGAATGCCAGAATGCTTTCCAACAATTGCAACAAGCTCTTTGTTCAGCACCAGTGTTAGGTACTCTAGATTATACGAAGCCTTTTACACTGTATGTACATGAGAAAGATGGATGCGCATTGTCAGTTTTAGTGCAGACACGCGGTGACAAACAGCGTCCCTGTGCATATTTTTCAGCAGTACTTGATCCTGTTGCTCGTGCGTTGCCTGGAGGCTTCCGTTCAGTTGCAGCATCAGCTGTGTCAATACGTCAGAGTAAAGGGATAGTTTTGTCACATAAGCTGTTGGTGCTAGTACCCCATGCGGTTGATGCCCTTTTAAATCAGACGAAGACGCAGCATTTAACTAGTGCTCGTCTGACAGGATACGAATTAACATTGTTGGCCCCTCACATTATACTGAAGAGATGTGCGACACTAAACCCAGCCACTTTGTTGCCATACCCGGTGACTCAGCCTCAGTCACAGGAATCACACGATTGTATATTCCTTACTGAAGAACAGACAAAGGGTTGTGTTGACTTACAAGATACGCCCCTTTCAGATGTAGATGGGGAATTGTGGGTTGATGGGTCCTGTTTGAAGTTGCCAGATGGTACGACCTCAGCTGCATATGCAATTCACTTCACACGGTAGTGGAGACAGCTCGCAAACCACAGAAGTCAGCTCAAGCAGCTGAACTAATAGCTTTGACACGAGCATGTGAGCTTAGCACTGATTTGTGTGTGAACATTTATACAGATATCCGCTATGCTTTTGGAGTGGCCCATGATTTTGGCCTGCTCTGGAAGGAAAGAGGCTTTCTTACATCCCACGGGATGCAGATAATGCATGGAGAATTAGTACATAATCTCTTGACTGCTTTAACATACCCGAAGAGAATAGCAATTGTTAAATGTAGCGCACATAAGAAAGTAACTGATAAGATAGGACAATGCATGCTTTTGCAGACCAAACAGCCCGTGAAACTGCGATGCAGCGAAGCACCACGTCTATGTACGTAGTGAAGTCACAGGCTGAACGCTGGCATGATACCAGGCAGGAAGTGCTAGATATGCAGAGATCTGCTTCTGCAGAAGAAATTGAGCAATGGTCTAAGGAGGGAACATTGGACGATGAGGGCTGTTGGAGGAATAAAGAGATGAGCAAGTGGAGATTGCCTACAGCCTATTTACAACCTATGATTCATATAGCACATGGGCCGGCACATGTTGGAGCCTCCTCGATAACGAAATTGCTCATGCAAATTTGGGAGCATCCAGAAATAGCCAGTACAGCTAAAAAGAGGGTGCAGTCTTGTCTGATTTGTCTTCAGCATAATCCTGGTAAAGGGACACGAACTCCTACAGGAGGGTTTGCTACGCCAACTGCACCTTTTGAAGTTTTGCAAATGGATTACATCCAGCTTGAGCGCTGTAATAACTTAAAGTATGTTTTGGTAGTGGTATATGCCTTCCGTAAATGGATAGAGGCATACCCTACGAGGGACAATACAGCTCTCACTACAGCAAAGGTACTTTTGAAGGAATTCTTCCCTAGATTTGGTGTTTGTAGACTTTTATGGAGTGATAACGGACCCCATTTTAATGGGCAAGTTGTCGAATATGTCCTGAAGGGATTAGGGATCAAACAGAAATTTCATGCTGCTTTCCATCCACAATCAGCAGGGCTAGTGGAAAGGTATAACGCCACACTTAAATTGAAACTGGATAAAATACAGGCTTCCACGTCTTTGAAATGGCCTGATGCACTACCCTTAGCACTGTTGTCCATTAGATCAGTGCCACATTTGCGATCTGGTCTTACACCATATGAGGTGGTATTCGGAAGGCCTATGAACATTTGGGAAATTCCTAAACCACGTCCCATACATGATGTAGCATGTGTATTGATGAGCGACTACCTATCACAATTGACTGACAATTTGATTTCTATTCATCAACAGGTTCGAGAAGCTCTTCCTGATAGGTCTGCAGGTGAAGGCCATGGACTTCCACCTGGAGACCAGGTGATGATACAATCATTCCAGAGGTCGAGCAGCTGGAGGTGAGGTGTCGCAGCCCGGAACAGGTGCTCCTTTCAACGAGAACTGCGTTTCGAGTGACGAATAGGAGGAACTGGGTGCACTCCACCCACTGCAAGAAAGTGCCGTCTACCTTGGTGGATCATGCTGCCTTGATCGACCATCGGGACATCCTGGATACAGAGAGAGGCCAAGCCATATCACCTGACGAACCTGAGGAAGTCTTCTCGGACCACACGATCCCTGGTGTATCCCGATACCAACTGAGACAACGGAAAGAGCCTGCATCATCGAAATAGACTGGTTGAGCAACCGCCCTGGGTTAGTGAAATGGAATGCCGATGTGGCAAGGGGGCGTGATCAGTCCTGTATAGTGTAGCGACACCCGTCTTGACCCTCGGTGAAGAAACCAACGGCTGCCCAGGGATAAGAGCTCCAACGATTGTTTCCAACGACAAGCTGATCATGTCCACAATGAGATCAACTGTTGCTAAGAGAAAGATCATTTGTGCTATAGGGTTTGTTGTTGCTATGGTGGCTGTAGCAGTAATAACCTGGTTCGTTGAGAAAATGGCTCCTGCTCGAGAGCTTTTGATCGCCACTACTCCAGTATCAGTTGAACACCACTACTGTACGCTTCCCTACTATGAGCAGAAGGATCAACAATCCTACTTAAATAATACCTTTATCCAGATGTTGCATCTTACTCATAATGCCACAAATACTACCAACTGTTGGGTGTGTGGGATGATATCTGCACACCAAAAGAAAGGAGGAACACCTTTTAGTCCTCTTCCCTTTTCTCATAATGGTTCTTGTCAAGCTTGGTATGTGCTTTTGTTTGCATCTGGAAGACGTACAGTAGGTGGGCTTCTTTTTTGCCTTAATAAAGTATGCTTCCAAGATAAAGATGGTTATCCTCAAGCTAAAGGGACCAAATGGGAATGGGAAGAGTATCAACCGGACAATATTTCAACACCATATGTCTTCACAAACATGAGAACTTTTACCAGTAATGAACAATTTGTGATTTCAGTTACTAGAGCTAAAGCAGATCTGTGTATAAGCAGTATTGGGAGAATTCCAGTGGGGAAAATCGAATGTACTGTAATTCTGACTATTGAAGGTGTAAATAACAGTAATTTTATAGCCTCACATAATACTTACTTTATCTGTGGTAGCCAAGGATATTATCAACTACCTGCTGGGTGGTCAGGTGTGTGCTATGTGTCCTTTCTATTGCCCCCTGTGATTCTGGCACCTGCATCATACCACCGGGACCTTAAATTATTCGACATATCTCTAGAAATAGATACAAAAGGACAATAAGTGCTGACAAAGTAGACCAAACTGATACTACGCTGCAACAATATGTCGATTTTAATTTAGGTTTGTTCTTCTTTGTGGGTGCTGCATTAAACAGTAGGAAAATAAGACGATTGACTAGAGTTGTTTAAGCTGTTACCAATCAGACAGCTATGGCACTTGGGAACATTACGGAGGAGCTGCAAATTGCAAGGATTTTAGCTCTCCAGAACTGAATGGTTCTAGATGTGGTTCTGGGTGATCGAGGTGGTGCATGTAGCATCATCGGTAGCAGCTGTTGCGTATTCACACCGGATCACTCACCTTCAGTATATGACGCAATATCAAAACTGCATAACATTGCTGCAGAAATTCATCCAGAGACTGGTACTTGGACTTTTGCTTTATGGTTTTGGACTCTTGTTCCTGCTTGGGGCTGGAAGCTACTGACTATCCTGTGTGTAATGATTACGATACTATTTACATGCTGTGTATGTATCCAATGTGGTCCAATGCTTTGCTCCATTTGCATCTCTGTCTGTATACCTGTCAAAAGGAATGTTGCAGAAACAAAGGCCCAACAAATGTTGAATAAAGAGGCGGCCAAAATAATGCTAATAGATGTACGGGATGCACATTTAGATTACCCCAGAGGAACGAACATCTTCAGCTAATGCTAAAAGGGTCGTCTGTTGTAAATTGGCAGCGATTGGCTTAACATTAGCGGAAGCCATCTTGTATTTAGAGGCTATCTTGTCCATTTTGTGGAATCCATTTTGTATTTCTGGCAGCCATTTTGTTTGCCATGTGCTGCCATGTGCTCACCATGTGCTCTGTCCTCCCTCAGTGTTGACTGCTCTTGTAATCTGCCTAGAAACAAAGTATATTTAGCATCTTCCACCTTCGCACATGCCCAGTTGAGTTTGCAGCTGTCCTTGCAGCTGTTAGTAGTATGTAACTGTCAGGATGTGTTTACTAGCATTGGCAAACTGTTAACTCCTCCTAATTGTCGACTGCATTTCTATATGACCTTATATGTACATAAATCCTTCTTCTGGAATTGTACCGCCTTCTTATGAGCCCCTGTGTGGGTATAAAAGGACCATGCTCCTTCTGTTCGGTGTGCTACGTCATGCATTACCGAAGGGTGCTGTGTGAAAGTAGTTCCACCTCATGAGGTTTATTAAACTTTGTATTTTCTATTCCAGTTTCTGTGCCAACTTCTTCCTATTGGTCTGAGGACTCTGTGCAGAGAAGGGCGAACCCCTTGCACTGGTAGGCCTAGCTGAGGTCCACTTCTACACTTCCTGTGAACACTAAGTCTATTTTCAGCAACAGAGCGATGCATCTGGCACTTTCATTCATGGTACAGGGTTAGAATTGTGCAATCTGCCTCTTCTGTCGGCTATCAACTTCTGCTTATAGTGTATCTGCTTATTATTTTTTTCATCTTTTAATCTGTCCAGCTATTTGTGAATGTTTTCTCAACACTCCAGTGTGTAACTAAAGAACATAAACCAGCTATATAGAATATTTGAACTGTGCTGGATGAGTGTGAATTGTTATGTGTTTTTTGTAGACTGTGATAGTTGACATTCATGGTTGGAACACTTTTGAGCTTGGTGATGCTCAACTATATGGAACATCTGAACTGTGTGGGATGTGTGCTCAGTGTACTGTCTAATGTATTCTGCGGATGTTTTCGCTGCTTCCCATTGGAATTTGTTGTTTTGTACATAGCAGTGTCAACATGCTGATCACATCTGAACAATGATATTGATGTATTTTCATGAACATCTATCCTCCTATGGTAAGTGTGCTAGGACAGCATCGGAGTAGCATGGAGTATAATAATAGGGTTAATACAAAAAACTGATACTGAAAAGAGGTTTTTAAGCACATCAGTGGGAGTATCTCATGAAGGAGCATGTGAATAATAGTTTATAGTATTCATAGACTCTGGCAGGTGTGACAAGAATAAAATAAGATCTGGGTACTGCAAAACATAGTGCATTGCTTGAGTTGGGACATTTTGGAATGGGAGAACACTCATTGATGTGTCATTACTTTCCAATTAGTTACTATTGTCTAGGGAGTTAACTGTATCCCCCCATCTGAGGATGTCCAACCTGCAGTGGTGTATGAATATGCATCAAATGTCATTGAGAAAAGCCCTCTTAAACTCATTGTGATCTGAAGACATAGCCTAATGCACAGATGTCATAACCATCTTTCATATCAAAATAACTAGCAGTGTCTGTGCTAATCTCCTTAGGTTTAAACCTCCCTATCTTCCCATTAAAACATGATAATGTAGTTGAAGGAACCTCATACAATTTTTAAATTGGACATATGAGGCACATCAGAAAGTCACCCCTCACTTTCTAGCCGGTGGTGGGCAATTCCCTAAACATAGGATGCCAAAGTTCTGATTCACTTGTAGGCCCACTGGAGACAAGCCAAGATAATTTAATTTATTTACAGAGGCATATAAACTTGGTCAGATGCTTCCATTCAGTAAGTCCCCTTTACCTCTGCCTCCATGTACTTAATTCACTGAGTTGCAATGTAGGACATGTGTATCAATCCCGGTAATGCTGTGTTTCGCCTTCACCAATCCTACATCAAAAAACTGGGAACTGATAATTACAAAATGTTTCTCTTTAGAAGAAGTAATGAGATAATGAGCAACAGAACACCATGTATCTCCTCTACACCCACCCACAAGAACACCCTAAATGTACCAACTGACCGAGTGCACAAAGTCTAGCAAACTATCACATATAATCCCAGCCCTATGATGAGCTTGAGTTGAGAAGCTGAATGGGCAATAAAGATGCCTTTAACGTTTGTTTTCAGCTTGTAACAAGTGCTATATGTGTTCAATAATAGAAGGCAAACGTCAGGCTGTATTGTGTCACAAATTCCTGCTTATTCCTCTAACATGTAGATTGATGTTACAAAATTCTTTAACTTTACAGTCAAAGATTGAATAGTAAATTGGACTAGTTGACAGCTTGTTGTGGTAAAGGGTGTGTGCAAACAAAGGCTGTAAGCTGTGAGTTTTCTTCTAACACACCAACAACTTATAAATACCTGTAAATGAACTGCAAATGTTTCAAAACATATCAGCAGTTAGGAAACCCCAAATGGACCACTTGTTTGTAATTCAGAAGTGTTCTGGAGTCAGAGTGTTAATAGGATCAAAACAATCAAGACACTTTACTTGGTGATGTTCAAATGATACATATTTGCTGAAACCACACATTATTGTTTGTGTGCTATATAGTCTTATCAGTAAAACTGCATGGTACCATTTTGCTGCTATTTCAATGGAAAATGTTCTGTATGGAAAAGACTGTGCCTCCTTCTGGCCTATAATAATACCCCAACAACGTGTACAGTTTCTAGTCTGTAGCATACTTCTGTGCATAAATGAGAATCTGCAGTTTACAGCTCACAGAATGAAACAGCCCAGTCAGTATACTATTTCCGCCTATACAGGTAAAATAAGGAGGGATGATAAATGGCTAGCCAGGGCATTGTATACTAATGTTAACTCCTATCTAACCATTTTGGCCCACAATAATACCATACCCATCATCAGTCTGCAGCCAATTTTAGCTCATGCAGGTTGGTTAATAACTTCCTTTTCCTACTTAATGCTCTTACCCTCAAACAAGACCTGTTCACTATGGCTCTTATCCATCAGTCAGTACTGTACCAGCCCCGAAATCTAGGATTTGTAGAGTGGGGCAAATCACCCGTGAGGGTCTCAAGGCATTGAATTGTAGGCACGGGGAAATTAAGTGATTTACCTAGAATCACATGATGTTGAGGCCAACAACGAGACTCGAACCTGGGTCCCACTGCCTCCGAAGTCAGCAGCTCAGATCTGTACGCCACAACCAATCATAACTAGCTGAACAGACATGGAATACCTGAAGTGATCTGAAAGATAAAGCTGGCCACTCAGAGGACTGCACTCTAGTCAGAACTTCAGGTACCAATTAGCTACATTCTATGTGTGCTGCTTTACTTCTCACAATGACACTCAGATATGAAATGCTGGTGACAAGGTCCATCCCAGCAGACCTTCCCGACCACTTCTCTCACCAAACATGCATTATGATCATATGAAATACTACAAAAAGACCTGCACAGTTGCTCAAAGCTGCACGCATACCAAAAAACCATGAAGTGCACGATTGTCTCAACCCAATATAAACTTATTTTGACTTGTACTTATGTTGGTTGGCTATTTCCTTATATACTATTGCACAGCCTCCTCTGATGTGTCTGTAAAACGTACTTTGTGTCTCGAATTTTTGTTCTGAATTTTGACCTTCTGTCCTGATTTTCGCCCTGAATTTTGACACTTTGTCCTGATTTTTTACACTTACTTTCCTGCATTTGCAACCATGCCAGTTGGTCACCCTAGCTCTCCTGCTCCCAACAGTCCCTGGGACACATTATAAACTCCCCATGCAATCCAGATGATGCTATAATGCTTTACCTAGCATGAGAGCAGGGTGGGGATTGGCCTGAATTGGCTGGTTTGAAGCTCACCCAGGCTCAGGGAGCCTGCGCAGTTTCTCCAACCGGCTGTTGAATACAGCTGGGTTAGAGAAACCTAAGTGCGCATGTCTGTTTGGCCGGCCTAAGACGTCTGGCCAAACAGACATGCACACTTGTAGCAATATGTACCAGTCTTCCTCCCACCCGCCAAGTGTCAATCATGATGGCCTGGATCCACCTTTGACTCGACATACCAAGGAAAAATAAAATTATAACAATATGTTTTATTATCATTTTATTTTTCCTTTATTCACTATTCAGAAAGCAGTGGGGCAGCACTCCTCCGCCTTAAAGGAGGAGCTGTCACTGTTCATTTCTAGTTGGCATAACTGCTATGCTTCAGCTTCTTTCCAAAAATCTGATTAACATCTGCAACCCCAAACATCACCCTCTTTTCTGCTTATGAATTAGTTTTTCCACGTGTGCACCCACTCGCGGCTCGCGCGACACGCGCGTGAGCGTGGGGGTTCACGCGGGGGGGCTTTAAAAACTTTTTTTTTTACTTACCTTACAGGGTCCCTCGCTGCCTCTGCTCCTGGCCGGGTCCCGACTACTGCGTTTCCTGGAACAGGAAGCATCAAGCATGCATCCTCCCTCCCCTCCCTAAGCCAATCACAACGCTGCAATGGCAGCGTTGTGATTGGTGTGGACAGCGCCTGGCCGGGCACCTGTAGGGAGGCCTTTTTCTCTATGTTGGCTGCTTGCAGCCTACATAGAGAAAATGTAGAGTGCGCATGACTGGTTTGGTCGGCCCCAGAGGGCCGACCAAACAGTCAGGGCCCACAACAGTGGGCAAGCCACTCCTCCCCAACCCGCCTACACCCCCGCCCCCAACCAGGCATACCCTCCCGGCCGCCCCCAACCAGGCACACCATACCTTCTGCTTTCTTGCAGCGCGAGAAGCAGAAACATAGAATGGTATTTAAAGTACCATTTTATGTTTCTGCTTCTCACACTGCGAGAGAGCAGTGGGGCGAGGCTCCTCCGCCCTAATGAGGAACAGCCCCTGTGTGCACAAATCTCCTGCCTGCCTTCAGCTGCCCATACTACAGAATTATCAAATGCACAGGTGCCTCTAACCATCCTCCCATCTATTCCCTTGTCAGCATTAACTGATCATCATGAGGAACAATTGCCAACATGACCCAACCTCATCTACACCTCCCCTTTCTCTCCATCCTCCATCACCTTTTATGTGGCACAGACATTTTCTGATGAATGCTGCTCAGAATACCCAACAACTAAGATCTTCCATCTCTAATGAGCTCTGTTTGTTTGAGCATCACATATCAGGCATAGCGTGAAGTTTCTAATCTTCAGTACATCTCAATGTCATGTCATGAGTAATGTAATATGTGAGGTCATAAGCAGTGCATTGTGGGGGCGTAAGTTATAGTTAGCTCAGGTAACTATAACTGCTAAATTTCACTTATTTTGTACAAGTGAAATCTGAGCCTAACTATGACGTCTCTGTAACATATGGCTTTTTCAGTGAATTTCTAACTTTTTGAAAATTCTACTACCTAACCATAACATCCCTGTAACCTTTGTTTTTTTCAGTGAATTTCTAACGTTTTTTTTTCTATTCCCTAATTATACCATCCCTATAACCTTTGTTTTTTTCAGTAAATTTCTATTGTTTTTTTAAATGCTAATTCCTAACAATAATACCCTGTACTATTTGGTTTTCTCAGTGAATATATATGTACATATATATATATATATATATATATATATATATTTGCTTAAAATCTCTTAATCAGACGGTGTATGTATGTGTGCATATAGAAGTATATGTCATGATACGTTTATAGATGAATATGTATAGATAGACGTTTAATAAATGAAGTACACATTCCAACTTTGAAATGAAGGGGGGTTGAAAAATTAATGTGTGTGGGAAGATAGAGTGCCTTTGTTTTTCAGTGTTTTCTTCTGCTACATTCTGCAGTTTTGGTGGTATGGCATGTGGAGTGCAAGATAGCATCCTCCATGCTTGGGTTTCAAATATTTAAATATCGTACCTGAAGAAATTGGTAACACAAAGACTGCTTTGCATTTTATTTAGACTTTTCTTGCATGGTTGCAGACGTGCATCAATTGCAATTGTGCTGCTCAATTCTCATCTCAGAGGAAGAACATGTGTGCATGTGTAGGAGGCTGGCTCCTTATAAAGTGTACTAAAATGAAGCATACTGTGCAGAGAGTCCAGTGGATCACTTACTAATATACAGAGGCAAAAGTAGATAATATTAACAGTCTTTTTTGTGGTAGTGTGAGCGAGCATTTAGGATTATCAGAGGGTAGTTCTATGCATTTGTTGTACTCAGAGAGGCAATAAATGAGACATACACTCAAGAATCAATCAGAGACCATTTTGTAAACATAACATAGCTTTTTATACAATTTCTCAGATCTACACCTTCGTTCTTAGGTAAGTACTTTTTAAGTTATGATTTTTCAGAGTTTTCAAAATAAATCACTGTTGTGCGCAATTAGGCACAATAGAAGTCAATGGAAGAAAATAGGAAAAGCTGGATAGAATTACGTAGTTGATTCTCAAGGTTCCCCTTCTGGATTTAGGTACGTAGCCTGGCTAGCACCAATGTTCCAGCAGCGGAAGATCGGGAGTGCCCCAGATTTGGCGGAGAGTAGGGTGCTGAGGTCATTGGTAGAGGGCGCTATGAAGAAAGGGAGCCACATGAAAACACGCTGCACAGAGGGACTTAAAGATAAGTCCAGGAGGTTCTAATCAAGTGAGCAGGTTGCAAGGGCCCCGGGACCATGGAAGTACAGCTAGTTTGTCGTACCCAGGGATGGGTGCAGAGCAGATAGGGCATCCAAGAATTGTGCATCTAGATGGTCCTCGCGGTCAGAGGCAGGCAGGTTGCAGGGACGATTCTGGGACAGCTGGGTCTCTCACAGAGCAGTTCTCAGGGGCCTTGAAGTCCCTCGGTGTACATATACATCCTGGCACAGCTCTTGTAAGCCCTGGTGTCCTCTCACTTGGTGGGGGGGACAGATCAGACCCTCCAGAACTGATGAACCTTTTCTGGCTTGGGTGCTTCGTCCAAGTCACGGGGGAGCAGCAGATTGGTAAACCAGACCTTGCCATTTGGTGACTGCAGGCTGCTGGGGAATAGCTCCTCTGCTCCAAGGGAGGTTCTCAGAAATTGTTTGATGGCTGGAGTTGCTCCAGGGTTCTTGGATGCCTCACAGTTGCAAGACAAGACAGCACACTATGATTGTTGAGTCCTAGAAGCAGCCGGCAGGGTTTGGTACGAATTTTCTGCAGCAGGACTTCGGTTCTCGGGTCAGCAACTCTCCTTTGTCCAGTACTCTTCTTAGGTCCATCAAATCTAAGTTCAGGGTCCAGGGATGCCACCTAAATACTACATTTAAGGGCATTAAAGGGAGTGACAGGTAGTAGCCAATGGGATACCTACCTTTAGGGTGTCTACAACCAATAAGTGATCACTTCCTGTGGGAACGGACACTACCCTAGCCCTGATAGGTTGATTTCCTACCATCACAAGATTGAGGAATTGAAAAGTAGTGTCCACATTGCCTGTCCTACCTTAGGGGTAGTGCTCTCTTAATGTGGGCACCCCTCTTAATCTAACTAATTTTTCCACCTGTCCTCACTCCAAAAGAGGAGCAGGAAAGGGGATTGGCATTCTCCACTATCTGGTGATACCTAGGTTGCATTTCAAAGGTGGCATCGCCTTTGACACTTCCTGCCCTGGCAGGCCCTCCCGGTCTGGAGGAGGTGTGAAGTACCTACATCCAGAGAAGACTTTGTTCCTGGCCTCCGAGTGCACTGGCTCTCACCCCATGAGGTCAGAAACATGTCTGGTGGTGGCAGGCTGGCTAAGACTAGTCTTAGACCACACCAGTACTTGGTAGGTTTTCAGGGAACCCTCTAAAAGGGACTTCTGCGTGCATTTATTAATAAATCCAATACTGGCATCAGTGAGGATTTATTAAGACAAGATGTTTGGCACTGAACATTTTAAGGTACAGTGAGGCAATCATGGAGCTAGAAAACTCGTAATTACATGTATCCATCCCATGTACTCTCCATGGCTTCCCTGTGCACTTACAGTATCCAAGAATAGACTTAGATTTTATAGGGTCATATCAGCTCATGCATATAAATCCACACATGGGATATAGAGCACCCTGCCTTAAAGCTGTAAGACCTGCAGTAGGGGTGACGTACCTATACCTCATGCAGTGTAGGTGAACACGGCACATAGGGCTTTGTACCATGTAGACTATTCAGTTGTCTCTGCACCAAGACACGTAGCCTGCAATGGCAGTGTGCATGATCTTGATGAGGGGTCAATGGTATGGCACAATTTATGCTTCAGCCCTAGTGGACCCTCTTCTGTTCCAATGCCCCAGGTATCAGGGGTACCATTTACTAGGGACATACAGGGGTTGCTGAAGTTTTGCCAATCATGGTACAGTTTTAAGAAAGTGATCTGGCACTGAGAGCCTGGTTAGCAGGGACCCAGTATAAAAAAGAAGCACTTTCCTACATGACCCACCCCCAAATGAAAGAGGATGAAAAGAACCTTTCCTTGGGGAGTCTTTATCCTCTAAGTGGAAGAACCTGGAAAGGCCATCTGCACTGGCATGGTTAGTCCCAGGTCTGTGTTCCACTCTGAAATCCATTGCCTGTAGAAATATAGGACACCTAACAGATTTGGGTTTTTACCTTTCATTTGCATCAGTCTTTTGAGACGTCTGTGGTCAGTTTGATAAAGGAAGTGAGAACCAAATAGATATGGTCTCAACTTCTTCAGGGACCAAACCACAGCAAATAATCCCCTCTCAATGGCTCTGCAACTCTACTGTCTGGAAAGAAGACTCCTACTTATGAAAGCAACAGGTTAGTCATGGCCATCATCACTGTTCGGGAACAAGGCCGCTCCTATCCCATGTTCAGTGTCATTTGTCTGCACTATGAACTGCTTGGTATATTCTGGAGCATTTAGAATCGGTGTTGAGCACGTTGCTTCTTTCAGGGTATCAAAAGCCTCTTATACAGAAAGAAGGGAGAGGCAATGCTATAATGACCAGAGAGTTAATCTCTTTCAGTCTGTGATGAATGAAAGAGATTAACTCTTTGGTCATTATAGCATTGCCCTATCCGGCACTTGCTTGTCTTAATAGGGAGGGCTGCACTCCATAGAGCCTTCAGGACCTTCCCAAGATAGATCAGGTAATCCTGCCGGGTGGAGCTAAAGACAGCAATATCATCAAGATAAGGTGCACTAAAGTATTCCAGCTCAGCAAGGATTATTTTCACCAGCCTTTGGAAGGTGGCAGGGGCATTATTTAATTCAAAGGGCATCACAGTGAACTGGAAGTGCCATCTGGAGTGGAGAATGTTGATATTTTTTTCAGACCAACCTGCCAGGGGGCGTGGCCGAGCACGCCAAGATGGCGGCAGCACTTCCCTAGAGCTCCCCTCGGCAGCCCGCAAATCAGAGTAATTATATGCCTTAATAAGCCTGAAACCCACAGCAAATGCCACCACGGACAAAGCACCCCGGAGGGGCACCCATTGAGCCCCGAGGAACGACTGAGGAGGTGCCCCCGATGGCTCCAGGAGCTCCGGCAGGGTCATGGCCGCAACCATAAAATGGCGGTGCCCTACAGATCCTGAGCGCTCCCACCTCCAGGCAGGGACCGGGGACTGAACCTGCCGATCGCCGCCTCTAGACCCAGTGGCGATCGGCGATCGAGGTCGTGCGACCCCCCAAATGGAGAGGCGAGAGAGGAGGGGACAGGTGAGAGCGCTGCTGTGGCTGCTCGCGGGCCCCACACACCGCGACTACCACGCGAGGAGGCCCCCACATGAGGGGACGACACGCAGTCACACGGGCACACCGCAACACTACTGCAGAGCGCCCACACAAGCTACCCTCCCCCAGCACGGCACCGGGCCTCGAGGTGCGCGGGGGGGGGTAAAACTTGGACCATGGGCCTGACGGGTAGGCCAGTACAGAAGGGCTCCAGGAAGCCACCCCATAGTGGCGGGAATCGGTACAGCACCCGCGCCACCAGCAACAGAACCCTAACGAAACAGACTCCCAACCTCGCAGGGACCCAGCACCTAGGGCCCTTGGGCCACGATGAAACTTGAGAGCACAACGGGGGTCTAGACAGTGAAGGCGGTAGCCCAACGAGCTCGGCATTGATACCACGCAAAGCGCAGCCGCATAAAAACCACCCAAAGGTAGAGACTGTAGGAGCCCGGAGCAGAGGTGCCCCCTTGATCCACCTGCGGCCCCTCCAAGGCCTAGGGGGGGCACGATCGCGCTCTGGACGACAACGGGATTGGGTGGCCGACTGCTACTGTGCATGAGACCCCGATGCGCTTCTAACACCTCATCGGGCCCCCAATACTACTGGAGACCCTGGGCCTGACTAGCGCGCAACAACCTTAGCACACTGAGAGTCCCTATACTCAACCAACAAACATCAGGGCCACAGAGGGTGGACCAGTAGACACGGAAGACATCCCTGCTTGCCCCGTCTTCTCTCTAACTGCTAACGGTCCCGGAAGACACCGAGCCAAAGAGACCACGCGGGGGCGCCAGGACACTCCCCCGACTGAATCCCCGTCAGCTCGCGCAAGGCGCATTCCAGGGGGGTCGGTGGGGATCGCCCATTAGTGACCGGGTGATGGCTGAGAGACGTAAGTGAAACAAGAGAGGGGGAAACCACAAAGAGCAACATAGGCCCCGATGGACTGCGAACCAACGGGCCTCCACAGAAGGAGAGGGACACAAGCATCCACAGGGGACTGTCGACGAAGGACACGACTGCCATGGGGTGCACAACGGGCACTTCGCAGACCTCGGAGCCTCCCGAGAACAACTTCCCCGGTCCCCAACACCGCACAACTGGGAGAGGAACCCTCAAACTCAGAGTCAATGTCGAACAAATTGGACAAAGTTTTAGCGGCAATTGAAAACTCGAGAGTCACCATGGAGCATAAGTTCGGAGAACTGGCCACATACCTTAATCTGCTCTGGGACGACCACAGGAAGCTGGCTTATAAAGTTAGGCAAGGAGAGAAAACGCTGAATACTCTGGAACCGCAAATACAGCAACAGGACATCTTGAAAGATCTACAATCACGAGTGAAGATCCTGGAGAACAAAATGGATGATTTAGAAGGACGGTCCCGCAGAAGCAACATTTGCATCCTTAATCTGAGGGAAGGAGTGAAAGGGACTAATCCTCTCGGATACATTACAACATGGATTGCGACATTCACACCGGCAGGGGACCTGACCTCTTTCTCCTCCATAGAAAGGGCACACCGGGTACCGGCCTGCAAACTGCCACCAGGCTCGTCGCCTCGACCATTTCTCCTAAAACTGCTCCATTACCAAGACAGAGATGCTATCCTCGGAGCCGCAAGACGACAGGGAACAGTCCGAGTGGAGGACAAACAGATCATGCTCTTCCCAGATTACTCAAGGGCCGTTCAACAACAAAGGTCCACCTTCTTTTTTTTTTTTTTGGGACCTTATAGGTGGAGCTCTTTTTGTATTCTGATTCGTTGGTGAACCGAATCAAATCAAATCAGATGCCTCTGTCGTGCCCATCTTATCAGAGGTTGCCAAATGTTAAGATGACTGTCGTCCCTGGTGTCTTGGTCTAACCGTGCCATTTTGAAGGCGGCTCTCAACCATTCTTCCTTACCCGGAGCGATGTTGTCCTTCCACTTAATACAGATTTCTCTTCTTGCCAGGAGGATCAGGTATAGGACGAGGATCATGTGTTCCTGTGAGAGCACGCCACTGATTGAATCGTTCTTACCAAAAAACACCAGGGATAGATCTACTACTAGGTCCACCGTCTTAGCGGTCAAACGTATCCTGCCCCAAAAGAATGTCCAGTATGCGTTTCTGTTCCCAGCCCATCTCAAGATCATTCACGACGGACATACACACTTTTTCTCAGACCCCGCAGAGTCCAGCAGCTGGGTCGAGCAACAGCTGTCACACTTGAACAATCCCAGAAAGGGGCCGACCTATCGACCATCAGGCCGCCAGCGACGACAACAGAAAAAAGTCACGCTTACACAATTGAGCCCACGTTCGGACTCCTCTAACAAGAACTCTCCCGACCTCGAACAAATCATAGCAGAACGCCGGAAGGCGCTACGAACGGCTGCAGAGATGCGGCAACCGGGGAACAGCTCAGATGGCGAGAGAGGTCCACACCTATTCACTTCCAAGGAAGAGGGCAGCGACGCGAACACTCCTAGAGATGGCTCAATGACACCTCCAATAGTGACCCCCCAAACGGCAGACACTCTGATATGACACCCCCAAACCGGGATGACGAACATTATGGGAGGTGCCCCTCTGGACCTCCATACCTCCCAATCCAGAAGACATTGCTCGACACCACAGAGGTGCTTCAGCAGTCGGTCCCAGACTCGACACGCCACAAGATTGTAAATTGCATGGAACTGTAACAGACAGCGGTGGCTGGACTGGACACAATTAGGCACCACCGAAGCACAGTCAATGAGCGGGAAGCTGCAGTGACAACAGCTAGCGGAAGCGGACAACCACTTCCCCCACGCAACAAACTAAAGTTTGCACATGATGTGCAGTTTGGACGTATCGCCTCGTGCGATAGGTCCTCTGAGTTGGGACTGTTTCCCGTTGGTTCACATTATTTCCTCCACATCCCACATCCCCCCACTACTCCCAGGGGAGCGTACATACGGAATAGAGAAATATAACTCATATACAAGTGGCAGGCATTCTGGCGGCGGGGGGGGCGCGAGGGACGGAGGGGACACTAAGCCAGGAGAAACATCATCTAGATGCTAGATGGAATGGCGACCAAGATCCCTAACACGGATCTGAAAGTTATTACATTAAATGTCAGGGGGATGTACACAGCAAATAAACGATACACGATTTACGCCTACAGTAAACGGCAGCAAGCACAAATAGCTCTCCTACAGGAGACACACCTGATGGCGACAGAGGTGGATCGCCTTCGTAAAAAATGGCGAGGTATTATTTGTGCCACAACATACTCCGCATTTGCCAGGGGTGCCCTGATCTGGGTTAGACCGGGGCTCCCCTTCAGAGAACACTCAAGAGTAGTAGACAAAGAAGGCCGGTTTGCCCTGCTAGCGGGACTCCTCGAGGGTAGGGAAATACTGGTCGGAAGCATCTATGCCCCCAATGTGGAGCAGGATCAATATTGGAACCGCCTTCCAGGGGTGTTGGCAGAATACACGTCAATGCCATGGCTGTTGGGAGGGGACTATAACTGCACCCTAGACATCAGCTTGGACAGATCTCATCCCCCTCCGGCGCAGTCTCCCGCACTGAAACAGACAGAGCAATTTCACAACTGGGTGGCCCACTGAACGCTAGTAGATGCCTGGCGAAAAAAGAACCCAAACATTAAGGTGTACTCATTTTACTCCACCCCACACAACCTAAGGGTAAGACTAGATAGGTTCCTCTGCTCCACAGCACTGCTTCCCCAAATACAACACACTGACTACCAGGGCAGAGTACTGTCCGACCATGACGTATATACAGTGACCCTCAGATGGAGACCACCCCACCCCCACATACCCACGTGGAAATTGCTAGGGGGGGCGTAATTTGCATAGTCGCGTGACGGAAAGCTCTGCGAAACGGTAGAAAATCTCCGTGAGCACACGGAAATTCCGTGAACACGCGGAATTGCTTGTTCGCGATGCTATTTCCTGTTCGCGAACGCTGTTTGCGTGCTTGGGGGGAAATATCTCGCGAACACGCATTTTCAGAATGCGAACAAGCAAAAAATTCCGCAAAGCTGCAGAGCGCAGAATTTGGGGCAATTCCGCTTTCTCCGCGGAACGCAAAATTTCCCAAATTCCGCAAAGACCGGGGAAGTTGAGCGGAACGGAATTTACCACCCAGGCCTAGAAATTGCCCCGGGAGTGTCTCACTGATCAGGTGTTCTGTCACACGCACGGTGACCACATTCAGGAATACTTCGCACTAAATTCAGGCACAGCCTCATCTAGATCAATCGAATGGGACGCGTTCAAGGTCTAGGCCAGGGGACACTGCATCCAACAAAAAGTAGGAGTACGATGAACACTAGAGCAATCACTGCAAACTGAGGAAACAAGATTGGCGGACCTAACGAAAAGCATGGATAAAGGGGAGGCTACTCCGGAACAAGTGGCAACAGCTAAAACATCTTATGAGGAGACTATGAAAAATCTTCGCAAATATAACTTCAGAGTTTATGCCGCCTGGGTACATTGGGAGGGAAACAGGGCGGGAATGCTCCTAGCCTGGCTCATGAAACAGGATATGGACCTGAAGCCAATCACGGAATTGACAGATGCGACAGGTACCCCTCAACAGTCGCAGGTAGATATATTACGCATTTTCCATGACTATTACACAGGAATCTACCGAGCTCCACCACAGTCATCACAAATAGCGTTGTCCCAGCTCTTCCATTCATTGCCTCTACCCAGCATCCCGTCGGCGGATGGGAAGATGTTAGAGACAAAGATAAAGTCCCCAGACGTAACCCACGCAATCAGGGCATTGGCGATACGCAAGGCGCCGGGAATGGATGGCTTTCCCCTCAAATATTATACCACCTTCTCGGGCCAACTGACCCCACAGCTTGTGTCCATGTATGAAGACGCGTTACAAAGAGGTGAACTTCCTGGCTCACTCAGGGAATCTACCCTGATGACATTCCTCAAACCACATAGGGATCCCACACTCCCATCCTCATACCGGCCCATAACCCTGCTCAACGCAGACTGTAAAAAATTTTTGGGGGAAACTTTTGGTGGATCGGTACATCCAAGTCCTCCTGCAGTTGATCCACCCAAACCAAAGCGGTTTTCTCCCCAGGCGCAGTGTGTCACAGAACATATGTAGGCTCTTCCATATACAAGATAGAGCGAAAGATCACTTCCCACACACCGCATGCATAATTCCAGACCTCGAAAGGTCTTCGATACACTGCTATGGCCATACCTGTTCACAGTCCTCTGTAAAGTACGCGTAGGCCCGACCCTGCTTACATACACACAACTACTCTGTAGGGGCCTCACGGCTAGGGTGAGAGTGGGTAAGTACATTCAACTCCATTCCCGGTGGAACAGGGGACGAGACAACGATGCCCCTTGTCTCCCCTCCTAATCGCCTTGGCAGTGGAACCCCTGGCCATTCATCTGCGTCAGGGGGGCGAGGCCTGGTGCATTCCCATTACAGACACAGTACATAGCGTATCGTTATATGCCGATGATCTCCTGATCTATGTATGGGATATCACAAGCGACCTTACACCGATATGGATGATACTACAAGGTTTCGCAGAGGCCTCCGGACTCAAAGTCAATTGGGAAAAATTTACGATCTTTCCAGTGAGCCCCCACCTAGCTAACACGGAGATAACGATTGGACCCCAGACACTAGGTTGGAATGCTGCGGCACCGCGGTACCTAGGAGTGAGACTGTATCACGCACCCGAGAGCCTCTATGAGGGGGACCACCGCAAGACATTGGCCGGGTTGCGCACGGTGGTCGCCTTCTGGAAGACCCTGCCCTTGGCCCCCATAGGGTGGGTAGCCCTAGCTAAGATGATTATGGTACCCAGACTGCTCTACTCCTTCGCTAATCTCCCAGTGATACCACCTCGCTCCTTTTTTCAGGAACTAGACACACTACTCACAACATTGGTATGGGGAGGGGGCAGACATAGGGTGGCCTTACAGACTCATTACTTACCCACAACGCAGGGAGGTCTGGGCGCACCCTCCTATGAAGCATATTTCCTAGCAGCTCAACTTCAGTGGCTGTCCCATTGGACAGCAGAGCGCCACATAGAGGAGACATTCTCCAACGACGGCCGGATACCTCTCCCAGCCATCCGGAGACTACTGATGCCAGGTACCAAGCCGACGTGTACACACCCCCTACAGGTATCGATAGCCCGCAAATGCATGATGCGTATACACCGTATGTCAAGGGGTCTCCCCTCTACTCTCCGTTGCTCCCATTGGTAGCATTTCCTCAACGGGAGAAATATTACACCTCAGGCGCCCTCTGGATATGGACTGAACACGAGGTGACAGAGGTTGAGTCTCTGTTCGAAGATGGGCAGCTGAAAACATATGCTCAATTGAGGGAAGGCTACGAGCTCCCCCCAGGACAATTCCTGGTACATAGACGATTAGTAGATAGCGCCCGATACTACTGGGATCTCACTAAGGGGGAACCACCGACACATCCGGTGCTACACACTATTCTGCGTATGGGCGCGGGGAGACACTTAGTCACTTGGCACTACAAAGCGATCCGGGAACTGATCACAGTTCCTTTACAAGCCCTACGCCAGAAATGGGAGGACGAGATAGGATGAGTGCTAAAGAATGGGAAAAGGCACTAGAATACCCAGAAAGGTTTCTAGGAACGCATGGTTCAAAAACATTCAATTCAATATTTTACATTGTGCATACTTAACACCTCACCGTCTTCACCATTTTTACCCTGATACACATTTCACATGCCCCAGATGCAAGGCACCCGAGGCGAATTTTAAACACATGTTCTGGGACAGTCCCACAATCCAACAGTACTGGGACAGGGTACATCAGACCCTAAGGGCAACAGTCAACCTCATGAACATTACTACGTAGGAGGCGTGCGTCCAAGGCATCTTCCGCAGGCGGAGGACAGAAAAGGTGCAATGCAGGTTTGCATCCCTGGCTATGCTCTTAGCGAAGCGTGGCATAGCCATGCATTGGAGGGCTCCGCCAGGACCCCCAGAAGCAGCCTGGATAGGCACCGTCAAAAAGTGGGGGACAGCAAAGGAAGAAACACTGAGAGATGAGGAGGTGAAAGGGATACGTAAACATCTCATCTCCATGGAATGGGCGCAACTCCTGTTCCAATTTGTTCAAGAGGCAACACCAGAGGAATCATCTACGACCACACAATCCCATTCCCAAACTCCGCCCCTGTCTCCCATAGTGCAAGCAAACACCACCACGTAGCAGCCATGCGATACGTAGGGTCGACTGAATACTAGGGCCCCACCAGACTTATACCTAGGTCCCCTGATGGGAGACGCAACCCCCCCCCCCCGGGCTCCTCTTTCCTCCCTCTACTAACACCACAGCTCATTGATGAACAAACCAGAATCAGCCACAAACTGGGCAATCACCACGATCCGATCCGTAAGCTCCCCTCCCCCCCACCTCCCTCCACAGTTAACTGTTTCACGTTTTCCCCTAGACACCCATATAGTTGGCTCATCCGTATTGGGAACATAATCTGGGACAATATAGAAGGAGGTGTACAGGGATAGAGCTGGGAACTGAACATCAACCCACGCCTTGGGGAAACCCGCATACGCAGGCACCAAGCACCAAGCAACCTACCATTGCACGTAATAGCCCACCTGAAGTGTAATTTCCATTTCATTTCGCTATTTCTTATACGTGATGTAAAATGTATAATGGGATGGTTGTCCCAGGATGCAATGATACCGTTCAACTGACTGCACACTCCTGTCAACATGTGGTAATAATGATGTGCAACTATGTACCTTGAAATGTAAAACTCCCAATAAAGAAATTAAAAAAAAAAATCAAACCTACCTGCCAGTAACCTGATGTGAGATCAAACGTACGCAGATACTTGGCTGCCTTCAACCTGTCAATCAATTCATCAGCCCTATGAATTAGATGTGCATCAGTTATTGTGACTGCATTGAGGCCTCTATAGTCCACACAAAACCTATTTTTTTCTTTCCAACCTGGGCATGAGGTTTGGGTACTAAAACCACTGGGCTGGCCCACGGGCACTCGGAGGATTTAATGACACCAAATTCCAGTATCTTGCTTACTTCAACCCTGATGCTCTCCTTGACATGGTCAGACTGCCTGTAAATTTCATTTTTGACAGGTAGGGTGTCACCAGTATCCACATCATGTGTGTACCATTTATTCTGACCAGGGATCAGGAAGAGGTCAGCAAACTGATTCAGAACTTACCTACAAGCAGTCTGCTATTGGGCAGTGAGGGTGTCTGAACAGACCACTCCTTCAACTGAACCATCTTTAGAGTTGTGAGAGAGGAGGTCAGGGAGAGGTTCACTCTCTGCTTCCTGGTCCTCATCTGTGACCAAAAGCATGGTCAGTTCAGCCCTATCATTATAGGGTTTCAGCAACAAAACTACACTGGTTCCATAGGGTACAAGAATGATTTCTTCGCATCACCATGAGTAATTTAGATAGTATCTTTCAATTTGGAATATCAAAGGAACACAAACAAACCAAAATGTCAAAAGAGAATTACTTCATAACTGTCAGATACAATCAGAATATTTATTTTGGTTTCTAAGGCTGTTTAAACGAACAGTGACATATAGTACAGTGAAATAAGTGCTCTGTGACTGTGGTGATGTGAATGCATTATATACACCTTGGGTTCGACGCGTCAGCTGGGGGTGGGACGATCCTGAACTCAAATATGGCGCTGGAACGGCTGAACAGCAGCGGGCGCGCGCAGCGGGCGCGCAGCGGGCGCGCCGAAGCCTCGCCAAAGGCAAGCCCGTCCGCGCCCGTCCGCGCCCGATCCACGCCCAGCGCCAGGGCCCCTGCCCCTCTGTATCGATATTCATATAGCAGAGGGAAGCTGTTAGCACTGAACAACTCCCTTTGCAGGCCCCATGACTGGGTACTCGGTCGGATGGCGTTGGGGACAAGATTCTGTATTGACTGTAAGGCCCAGCTTTGTGAGTATCACAAGGAGGCAGGTGGGTGGTTCCTGTCTGACAGGCGTTATGGGGGAAAGGCCGCTAAGGGAGCAAAGCCCTCTCCGATAAGGAGGGCTTTGCCACGCCAAACATTAAGATGTGTTTTGGTGAACGTTCGGTCGCTCCATAAACATAGTTATCAAGTTTACGATTTGATTGAGAATGGGGCATATGATCTAATTTTTTTAACCGAAACCTGGACAGACCACACATCTGGCCCGGACTGGAATATTTCTCTACCCAGCAGATACGCTGTCTCTCCACAGGATAGACGGGACAAGAAGGGGGGGGGAATAGCAGTTGTTCACTCAACACGGCTGAACATTCGCGTGGAGACGCATTTAGACCTCCCCGCAGAAGCAATGTCTTTTACCATTTATGTGGGCAATATATATAAGTTCCAAGGAGTTTTAGTTTATCGTCCACCTTGCTCTAAATCTATGTTCCCGGCAATGCTCATGCACCTTTTAGAATCACGGATGGAACACCATCCTTACATGATTCTAGGGGATTTTAATTATCACCTACAATGCGTAGAGCAGTCAGAGGTGGCGGCACTAATTGAGAACCTAGCTGCACTCGATTTTAATCAAGTAGTTTTGAGCCCCACTCATAGCCTGGGACACACCCTAGACGGCATTTTTATTAATAATATGGACCTGGAGGTGGCCTCTATTATGCCACTTCCATGGTCAGACCACATGGCTGTGAATTTCACTGTCAGGACTGGCATATTGTCCTTCCCCTCAGGGTATAGGGCAGAAAAACATATGATTAGACCATGGTCTCAGGTGACTGCTGATAAGCTCCGCCCTATCCTGAGAGGATCACGCCCCTCCTACACTGAAGACATCTCGGAGGCGGCAATTCTCTTCAAGGACTGGCTAGCGGCCGCGGTACAGATAGTAGCCCCTCTGAAGCCGTTGGTTTCCAGGAGAACCAAACTGTCTGCGCCGTGGTATAACAATGAACTCAAGATCCTGAAGGGGACATGTCGGAGAGCTGAGCGGCTGTGGAGAAAAGATTATAGCGCGGAGGGCAAAGTACGTTATAATTGCACTCTCACAGCCTATAAACTAGCAATTGTGGCAGCCAAAAGTGCCTATTTTGCCACTAAAATTAGTGAGGCAGGCAACTCTGCTAAGGAGCTTTTCAAGACCATTAAAGCTCTGGCCAAAACCCCTCAGGATAATATCTTTCGACCGGACCTGGAAACCTGCCAAAGGTTAGCGGTACATTTCCAGGAGAAGGTCCAAGATATTTACAATCAGTTTAGTTGCGTGTCTCCCTGTTTAGAGTTGAACGGCCAGAGTCAGGAACCTGGCTCCAGGGGCTTTACCGGTCTTAGCGAGTTTGCCCCCATCACGGTGGAGGAAACCCGCAGGTTGATCATTTCAGTCACCTCAGGATCACCCTTAGATCCCTGCCCGCCATCAGTTTTTCATCTTGCTGCCGAGGTGATTGCGGAGGAGTTATCTCAGCTAATTAATACAGCCATACAATCTGGCTGCTACCCCTTAAGTTGGAAGAGAGCAATAATAAAGCCTCTGCTAAAGAAATCCACACTAGACCCCCTTGCTTTAAAAAACTACCGGCCTATTGCCGCACTACCCATGGTGGCCAAGATTCTGGAGAGGGAGCTAAACCGCTCTCTGACAGCATATCTCACGGCTCATGAGTTGCTAGACGTGTCTCAGCACGGATTCCGTGCCCAGCATTCCACAGAGTCAGCACTCCCACTGGCTGCAGAAAATGTTCGCACCATTGTGGATGAGGGTGGCCAGGCGGTCCTGGTGATGTTGGACCTCTCGGCCGCCTTCGATACCGTGAATCATATGATACTGCTCCAGAGGCTCCAGGAGTTTGGGGTCCAAGGAACTGCATTGGCCTTACTGGCCTCTTTTCTGGAGGGTAGGGAGCAGAGCCTGTCTTGGGGGGGGTCTACAGTCTGACCCCTTCCACTTACCATGTGGAGTGCCGCAGGGCTCTGCCTTATCTCCCACGCTTTTCAACATCTATGTAGCCCCCCTGGCCAAGCTGATTAGGGCTCACGGTTTTACGATTATCTCTTACGCCGATGATTCCCAGCTCATTGTGTCTGCTGGGGAACAACTTAATGATACGGCTATTGAGTTTCATAGTTGCCTGTCAGAAATCATGAGCTGGATGCGACAAAATTATCTCAAAATCAACACGGAGAAAACGGAGATAATCGAGTTTGGCCAGTG
The DNA here is from genome assembly GCF_964204655.1 of Triturus cristatus. Lineage (NCBI taxonomy): Eukaryota > Metazoa > Chordata > Amphibia > Caudata > Salamandridae > Triturus > Triturus cristatus. The sequence goes on from NC_140585.1 coordinate 635,076,337, forward strand.
AACTTCCGTGTGGAGCGGTTCTTGGTGGCCAGAAGAGGCCGGTCGATGCCCCTGTCCTGTGCAGAAGGTCAGAAACCTGGGAGTGGTTTTTGATAACCAGCTTAATTTCTCTGCACATGTCAGTAATCTAGCCTCATCCTGCTCCTATCTAATAAGGATACTGCGGAAGATTTTCCCTTTTATTAAATATGAGCTCCGCAGGAATGTAGTGGTGGCCTTGGTGCTGTCTAGAGTGGACTACTGCAACGCCCTACTATTAGGAATAAACAAGACGTTGATGAGGAGACTGCAGGTCCTGCAGAATGCGGCAGCCAGACTTTTGCTGGACGTCCCTAGAGATCACTCTGTGGCGGAGGGAATCAGGGCACTTCACTGGCTCCCAATCCAACAACGCATAGAGTTTAAGGCTTTAGGCCTTGTTCACAAGGCAGTGTTTGGCGGGGGAGCCAAGGGGGTTCAAAAGCTCTTTATCCCCTACTCTCCGGGCCGGGTCCTTAGGTCTTCCTCCCAATGCCTCCTTAAGCTAAATCGTGTTAGGAAAGCCAGATGACAGCTTAATTCATTGATGTCATGGCGGGTCTTCTTCAAGGCTAAGGGGTAGTAGACAGCCTTAAAATAATAAGGAGATTCTTATCAGGGTTTGTGTTCCGGAATCAAAGTGTCAAGTGGCCAAGTGGCAGCACCGTCAAGGTGAGTAACTCACCCAATTTGAGGTATGAATTCCTCAGGGGAATCTCTTCCAATCGAGGCTGGTGGGTGCCTAAAGGGAATTGGGGAAGATTAATCTACCCATTCATAGTGAAGATTCATCTCTTAGAGCCATGGCTTGCACTGTGGTCTTACCTGATGAAAATCAGGGACCCACGTTGTCCTACAAGTCGTGATTATATCAAATTCAATGGGGTCCTTTATAGTAGTCTCGGGTAACCTCTTCCATTTGAGGCTAAAGCAAAAATAAATTTAAATACAGAGATGTAGATACCTATTTGTGTAGATAATTTATCAAGAAAGGTTTGTTTTGAGATAAAATCACGGTCTTAACTGATAACAATCAGTGACCGAAGTTGTCCTGAAGTGTGTAATTTGTAAATAGTAGCTGAAGTACTCATTTTCAGCCACGGGAACAAAGTAAATAATTCCCTTTGAAGGGCGTTCAATTTCTGTAATTTAAAAAACGGGTAATGTCAAGTTTACAAGCACTTCTGGCCTAATGCAAACAGCGCTCAGGGTTCAATCAGTATCTAAATGGGCCCACTCACCTAATGGAACGTCCTTCGGAAGCGTCAGTCTTGAATGAGATTGCCGTTTCCCGGGGTATTTATGGCCCTAGGTTTAGTTAGCGTGGAACGACGTAAGCACACCGCGTGTACGTTCAGGTGCCGCCGCTAAGTGCAGTTTTAAGGTCATGACGCTCCACCGAGGCGTCGTGCATGCAGGGTTGCGATGCGTCATAATTGATTACAGAAACATTGCCTGTGTTACTATGCTGCCAGGAAAGTTAAGAACTAGCCTCCCATATGGCGTGATAGATGTACTCAATTAGCAGGTATGATAGCACATATTGAGACGGTGATAAGGAGGTTAAACATCGCCTCCTTTGAAAGGTGAAAAAGGAAACCAGTCAAGATATATTACGGCAAAATTATTTCAATCAATATGAGTTTAAGCATTGCTGTAAAGGGTTATCTTGTGTTTATGGCTGTTAACACATGGTGATAAAAACATATCTGCAATCCATTGTGTGAGCAATCATGATAGCAACCAGCTTGTCAAGTATGGTTAAAAGCGACGCTTGTGGAATTTATATCATGAATGGGCAAGCCCACAAGAACACAAGTTGGCTGAAAGACTTGAGACCTTAAAATAACAGCTGCCCCACTTGTCTGAATGATTCTTCCTGTTCATTCAGCCCATTTTCTACAGTATTCAGAACATGCGTCCATCTACATTCTTTCAGGACATGACAAGAGATCCACCCCTTGGGTTTTGTTGTATCTTTTCTATCACCCACCATCTGAGGCTATCTGGTTGATGACCCATCTTGTTAAAGTGCTCAACCAATGGGGCTCCCTGTACTTTGCACCTTACTCTACTCATATGTTGGAGCACCCTAGTGTTCACCTTCTGCGTGGTCTGGCCAACATATAGTTTATCACAGGGGCATTTGATTGCGTATATAACATTTGTGCTGTTACAGTTTGTATGTAGTAGGAGATTGTAAGTCCTGTTCTGATGTGTAAAGGAAGTCCCTTCAAGCATTTGGGGTTTCCCCATTGTTTTTGTGAATTATAGGGTTTCAGGCGATTTACATGGATGACCCTTTTGGCTTCCTGCATGTGCCAAGATCCACCAAATAGGTGACCTCACATTTTCCATCAAGGATGGGTAAGGCCCAGTCTATGTGTCCTGGAGGGCCCTTGGAGCCATAGGCCCCAAACCCATACCTCTGACCTGGTTGGAACTCCACCATGGCAGACTTTTGGTCATACCAGAGCGTCTGGAGCTCTTGGCTGGTCTCAAGGTTTTTGTTTTCTTTTTTCATATACTCAGCCATTTTGTAATGAAGGCCAAGCACATAGTCCACAATATCCTGCATAACTTCTTTGAGAGGTCTCTCATCCTTCCTTCAGAGGACACAGTGATCCTCTTACAGGGTACCCAAACAGAAGCTCAAAGGGGGAAAACCCAACTCCCTTCAGTGGCACCTCTCTGTAAGCAAAAAGCAGGCATGGCAGTAAGACATCCTACCTCCTTCGGAGCTTTTCAGGGAGGCTATCAGTCATACCTTTCAGGGTCCTGTTAAACCTTTCAACAAGCCCATTTGTCTGCAGGTGGTAGGGGGTAGTGAACCTATGGGTCAGTCCAACAGACATAAAGTTTGTATCTCTGTCTGATACTACCTCCTTTTGAAAGCCAACCCTGGTAAAAGAAAACCAAGGAGGGCCTTAGCCGCTGCAAGAGCAGTGGTGCTCCTCAAGGCAATTGCCTCAGGATACCTGGTGGCATGATCCACTACCACCAGAATAAATCCGTTTCCTGATGCTTGTTCAGGGTCAAGAGGACCGACAATGTCAATCTCAACCCTCTCAAAGGCTACTCCAACCACAGTAAATAAAATCAAGGGGGGCTTTAATTGGCTACCTGTCTTCCCACTGGCTTGACAGGTGGCACAGGAGTTACAAAACTCCTTCACCTACTAGGACATTCCTGGCCAGTGGAAGCGGTTCACCAACTTACTCCAAGTTTTGGTCTGGCCAAGATGCCAATGTCATGGGCTAATGATAGTAAAAGCTCTCTAAACGTCTGAGGCACTACCACTCTCCTTGTGGCACCTGGTTTGGGGTCACTGCCCTCAGTATTTAGGAGTCCCTCCTCCCAAAAGTTCACGTGGGAACCACTGACACTTTCCTTTTCTTGATCAGCAGCTTGCTGCCTCAGGCTTTCAAGAGTGAGACAGGTTCTCTGTCCCTGGGACAGATCTTCCCTGGAGGGTCCCTCTGGGCCCAAAAGCTCTGTTGTGTAAGGCCCGTGCTTCTGGGGCTTAGTTCCTTCTGGGGCTGACATGTCTTCTCCCTGAAAAGAGTGGACTTGTTTTGGGGTTTGATCAGATGTTGGTTTCCCAGATGCCTTGCCTTTTCCCTTGGAAGATTGGGCCACAATTTTAGGCTCCAATGCTTTTTTTTCACCCTAGGTTCTACTCTGTGCTCTTGTTTTTAGACAAATCTACTTAGGTATTCCCAGCATTGCTTCATGGGTTTTCTTTTCTACCTCCACCCATGCTGAGGTCTCAAAATCATTGCCAAGCAGACACTGTTTAGGAATTGCAGAAGATACCTCCACCCTTTTCTGGCCAGTAAACCCTTCTCATTCTAAGGACACCAACGCCAATGGATGTACCTTAGCCTGATTGTCTGCATTGAGGACTGTATTAGTCTCTACAAGCAAGTTCTGGTCTGAGGACACCAGTTGCTCAGCCACTATGGTGACACTGGCATCAGTATCTAGCAGAACTGCACCTTTAACCCTATTTTTAAGTGGCTGTTGTCTGTATTTTTTCAGGTTACTGGGCCAAACAGCCTGGGTTGCTATAACCACTCCACCCTCTGTGACTAGAGTTGCCTCAGCAGGCTCTCTGGCATAGTGAGGGCCCACCTGAGATCCCATCTGGAGACTTACCAATGCATTTACTGCAGGTGTGCTAGAGGCATTATTTTTGTTTTTACAGCTAGGGTCTAGAGTTCGGTGCCCAACTGCCTGACAGTCATGACACCAAGACTTTTTTGATCCCAGTTTTTACCCTGCTACCCACCCCAGGGCTGTGAAGAGTTTCTGGGCCCACCCTCTTGAACAGGTTTTTGGGGGGGCTTTAGAAGACTCATTTTTCTTTTTCTTTTTTTGGTCACTATCTTTCCCTTGGGGGGTTTTGTGGCCTCTTTCTTTTGGTCACCCCCACCAGTGGTAGTCTTGGCTACCCTTGTTTTGACCCAGTGGTTTGCCTTCTTCACCAACTCTTGAGGAGAAAGTGGATCTAGGTCTATCAGATGCTGATGTAACTTCTTATTCTAACAATTACTCAACAGATGCTCTTTCACAATTCAATTGTAAAGCCCTTCATAGTCATGCACATTGCTACCGTTTACCCAGCCACTTAGTGTTTTCACTGAAAAGTCTACAAACTCAACCCAGCACTGACTCTGTGTTTTTCTAGCCTCCCTGAATGTAATCATGTAATCTTCAGTGGTGAGGCCAAAGCCCTCAGTCAGGGTACCCTTCATTAGGTCATAAGACTCCGCATTTTTCTCACTCAGTGCCAGGAGACTATCCTTGTATTTCCCTGAGAAGAGTTCCCAGAAGAGAGAGTCCCACTGGTGCAGGCTCTCTTAGAACAGTAAACTACTTGGTGAGATTATCACCATCGATGTATCTAGGGACAACTCCCTTGGGGAGTTTAGGGTCAAAAGAATCTTCTCTCTCCCTAGTTATACAATTACTGCCACCAGAGATGGGTCCTAGGCCCATCTCTTTTCTTTGTCTTTCTATGTCCAGGAGTTGAGCTTCTAAGTTCAACCTACTGGCCAATCTCTCTAGCATGAGTTCCTCCTCTGAGAGCTCATCCTCCGCTCCTGAGGTGAGAGACTCTACTACCTCCCCAGAAGGATTCTCTTCACTATTCTGATCCTCATAGGATGCAGCTGCTAGCTCTGGGTTATCTCTCTCAAATTCTGCCAAAAGCCTCCTAAGCATCTCTATTGCATCAGAGCCAGTTTTGCTAGCAAAACCTTTCCAGTGAGCCCTTAGCCTGGCATAGGACATGTCCAGGTAAGGACTCAGTTAAAGCTCCTGAGCCTGATTCTCTGTACGACTCATTATTTCTACAGGAGTTGGGACCTTTTTGGAGAAGAAATAAAACCTAAATAAAAAAACTACAGCAAGAGACTTTTGATTCTTAATCACTTAGTTCCAGGGACTAGCAATAATTTTTGGAAGTTTTGATAAATTGGACCAATTGAAAAAATACAACTAGGCTAAAGATAATTTTTAGGTTTACTCATGTGGTCACTTATTGACAGAGTGGTATCAGCAAATGCAAAGTCTTCTATCCCACTGCTGATCCTCCAATGTAGGAGGCTGGGCCCCTTTATAGTGTACTAAAATGAAGTCAGGCACTCCAGAGCTGATGAACCTCTTTTGGCTTGGGTGCTGTGTAGGAGTAGTCGGAGAACAGCAGATCGCGAAACCAGACTTTGCGGTTTGGTGCCTGCAGGCTGCAGAGGAGAAGCTCTTCTACCCCATGGGAGGCTCTCGGAAATTGTTTGGGGTTCTTGGACATCTCACAGTTGCAGGAAGAGAAATCACACCACAATTAGGAAGTCCTGGAAGCAGCCGGCAGGGTTTGGCACTAATTTTCTGCAACAGGTCTTCGGTTCTCAGGTCAGCAGCTCTTCTATTTCCATTGCTCTTCTCAGGTCTGTTGCATCTAAATTCAGGAATGGGGATGCCACCTAAACAGTACATTTAGGGGTGTTAAAAGGGGGTAACAGGTGGTAGCCAATGGGATACCTACCTTTGGGGTAGCTACACCCTCTAAGTGACCACTTCCTGTGGGAAGGGGCACTACACTAACCCTGATAGGTTGATTTCCTACCATCATAAAATGGAGGAATTGGAAAAGTAGTGTTCACAATGCCTACCCCACCTTAAGGGTGGTGCTCACTGAATGTGGGCACAACACCTAATCGAACTAATTTTTTCACCTGTCCTTCCACTAAAAAGGGAGCAGAAAAGCAGATTGGCATCCTCCACTATCTGGAGATGCCTGGTTGCATTTCAAAGGCAGCATCGCCTTTGAAGCTTCCTGTCCTGGCAGGCTCTCCTGGCATGGAGGAGAAGTGAAGCACCTCCGCCCAGAGCAGGTTTCATTCCTGGTCTTGGAGACAGCTGGTTATCATCCCATGAGGTCAGAAACATGTCTGATTGTGACAGGTTGGTTAAGACTAGTCAGAGAAAACACCAGTGCTTGGTAGGTTTTCAGGGTACCCTCTAAAAGGGTCTCCTGTGTGCATTAAATAATACATCCAGCACTGGCATCAGTGAGGATTTATAAAGATGAGATGTTTGATACCAAACATCTTAGGGTACAGTGAAGTCATCATGGAGCTGGGAAACACATAATTACAAGTATCCAGCTCATGTACTTTCTGTGGCTTCCCTATGCACTCACACTATCCAAGAATAGACTTAAATACAGTAGGGTGATATCTGCTCATGCAGATATGTACAAACATGGGATATAGTGCACCCTGCCTTAAAGTGCTAAGGCCTGCAGTAGGGGTGACTTACCTATTCTTCATGCAGTGTCGGTGGGCATGGCAAACAAGGCTGTGACCCATGTGGACTATTCAGTTTTCTCTGCACCAAGACACGCAGCCTCCAATTTATTTATTTATTTAGTGTTTTCTATAGTGCGAACATGATCCAATCCTGGGTGTCAGAGTGCTTTACAAATCAACAGCAATCAGTTTTGTTCATCGTTTACAAATGTACAATAATATACATATTAAGTATTATAGGTCTCCTGAGGCTTGAGCCGTGAGATCGAGGCTGCCGCGCTGTGCGAGGTGTTTGAGTGCTGAATTTTTTGTATGAAGGTGGCTTTTATCATTGTCTTTTACCGAGTATTCTAACTGCTTTTTACCCTTGATTGTCGCTTTTAAAAAAAAAATATATATATTTTTAATCCTTTTACTGTATTGATGCTTGTTCATTCTTTGCCCCCTTTATAACGTACAATTAACATTGCACTACGCGATTTCTGCCCTTCCGCCCGCCATCTTGGCGGTAGCGTGGGGAGCAGTCTAGCGTCTGCTCCCCACACGCTACTTAGAGGGCCATGGCGCAAGCGCGCAGCGTCGACATCTCCTGAGGCTTGAGCCGGGAGATCGAGGCTGCCGCGCTGTGCGAGGTGTTTGAGTGCTGAATTTTTTGTATGAAGGTGGCTTTGATCATTGTCTTTTACCGAGTATTCTAACTGCTTTTTACCCTTGATTGTCGCTTTTAAAAAAAACAACATATTTTTAATCCTTTTACTGTATTGAGGCTTGTTCATTCTTTGCCCCCTTTATAACGTACAATTAACATTGCACTACACGATTTCTGCCCTCCCGCCCTCCATCTTGGAGGTAGCGTGGGGAGCAGTCTAGCGTCTGCTTCCCACACGCTACTTAGAGGGCCATGGCGCAAGTGCGCAGCGGGCGCGTGCAGCGGGCGCGCTGAAGGCGCGCCAAAGGCAAGCCCGTCTGCGCCCATCCGCGCCAGGACACCACCAGGCGCCAGGGACTACGCCACTTCTAGATTCAATCCTAGTAAGTGCAAACTTGTATACAGCGGTGCTGAACTTAGGCTCATTCGTGCTAGGTCGTCTCTGACTAGCTTGTCATGCCACAATGTGGTGCCACACTCTCTGGAAGGACCCATCTCCTGCACACAATGTAGATTTCAGAGTAACTGGGAAGCTGAAACCCTACAAAATGATCCTTCAGCATCTATTTCTGGGCAGTATGACACCGGGCCCCCTGCGTCCCCGGATATCAACACGGCCAGCAATAGCCATATCCCGACTCCTAAAACTTTACAGCACAACCACTGGAAGGGCTTTTTAGGTAACGTGAGATCGCTCCCAAAACATGCCTCAGAGATCTGGGACATACTAACTACCGACTTACCTGATGTGGGTTTCCTGATTGAGACCTGGCTGAAACCCACTGGCGGCCCCGATATCAAGATCGCCATCCCAGATGGCTACAGGATTCTGCGGCTTGACAGGCAGCTGAAAACCGGGGGGGGGGGTGTTGCAATCATTCATAATGATCGCGCAAAAATTACCATTCTAGACCAACGCACTAACGCCCAAATTGAAATTTTGATTTTCAAAATGGAAATGGTCACCCACGATTTTTGGAGAGGGGCATTGGTTTATCACCCCCCTGGCCCTATAAAGGATTTTTCCTCTCAATTAATGGAAATATTAGCCCCCCATGTGATTGCTTCTAAGAACTTCCTATTATTGGGTGATTTTAACATACACAGCGACAATCTTTCGCTTCCTGAAATATCAGCCTTTGTCTCTGACTTATCCACACTGCACCTTCCCAAAAAGAATGATGGCCCTACACACACGGCAGGCCACACTATTGACATAATTTTTTCCAACACTGACCGGCTAATCTGTAAAGCCCCCCACCCTATGTGTTGGACGGATCATGCTCTTATCAGTTTCCAAGTGCAGTGCCCTCTTACGTCCACTTCAACGGCAGCACACACCCAATTCTCCTACAGACAATGGTCTGAAATCCATCGGAGTCCTTTTCACTAGCTTTCATACCCCCTAGGTACCCCCCGACCAACAATATCGAAGATAATCTTACCCTCTTTAACACTACTGTTCTAGCGACCATCAATTCTATTGCCCCTGTAAAGATATGTACTAAAGCCCCTAGGAATACTTTGGCTGTCTGGTTTACCCCCGAACTACGTACAACGAAAAGCCGCTGCAAAAATCTGGAAAGAAAGTGGTGGCGCACCCACCAAGACACCGATAAAGAGAACTTTAGAGCCGTGCTCACTCTTTATCATAAGGAAATTAAACAAGCCCGCAGAGCATATATAGCCTCGCAACTAAGGCTAGCAGGTAATGCGCCTAAAATCCTCCATCAAATTCTGCAAGGTTTCACTTGTCCGAAAGCTTGTGATTTGGACAATAATCACTCCCAGTCTCTTTGCAATAAAATTAGTTCCTTTTTCATACAAAAAATTGATACCATCTATGATAAATTTTCTAAAACCTGTCACACTTTACTGTCCGATGACACTGTGAAATCCCCTACTGTCAAACACTCAACCTTGCTGACCTTTCCTCCCCTCTCACGGGACGAGACCGTCACACTATTGTGCAATGTTAAATCTGGCTCTCCCTTAGATGTTATGCCTGCAAGAATAGCGATGTCTCTTGCTTATGCGCTTGCAGACTCTGTCAGCCTGCTTTTTAACTCCTCTCTAAGTAAGGGGCTAGTTCCCCTCTCTTGGAAAGCTGCACAGGTCATTCCACTGCGTAAAAATAACAAGCTTCCTATGGATGACCTCTCCAACCTTCGCCCTATTTCCCTCTTCCCTTATCTGAGCAAGGTCCTCGAGAAGTATGTGAACAAACATCTTTCGAACCATTTCGAAGCGACTGGCTACCTGGACCCGTCCCAATCAGGGTTTCGCGCAAACTACAGCACCAAGACTGGCTTGGTAGCTGTCACCGATTACATCAGACGGACGCTCGATCAGGGACAATCTGCCATCTTGGTCCTTTTAGATCTTTCCGCCGCTTTCGATACGGTTGACCATCTGACCTTGCTCGGAAGATTAAGAGGGACAGGACTAGGGGGTATGGCGCTGAATTGGGTAACTAGCTTCCTTACTAACCGCATACAAACCCTTAACCTAGGCCCTTTTCGTTCCACCACTGAATGTCTGACCAAGGGCGTGCCACAGTGCTCTTGTTTGAGCCCAACGCTGTTTAACATCTATGTGGCCCCCCTTGCTTCTCTCCTAAGATCCCTTGGGTTCATCCCCATATCCTATGCGGATGATACCCAACTTATCTTCCCTTTTGATAAATCCTCACTGACAGCCCAAACATCTTTCTCCCAAGGTATGCTGGCCATTTCGGAGTGGATGAGCGGAAATTTCCTGCAGCTGAATGCCAGCAAAACGGAGATTATCCTCTACGGAGATGCCCCTATCATGTGGTCACCAACTTGGTGGCCAACTGAGCTGGGCCCCGCTCCTTTGCCTAAACTAACAGTAAAAAACCTTGGTGTTCGCTTCGATCAGGCTATGTCTATGAAGGATCATGTATCTCACACAGTCAGTGTATGCTTCTTTACACTGCGCCTTCTGAGGAAAGCTCTTCCCTATCTCCCGGACTCTTTTCGCAAGACACTTGTTCAGGCTCTGGTATTAAATAAACTGGATTACTGTAACGCCCTTATGGTCGCCGCCAATGAATCTGCCCTTAGCCGTCTGCAAGTGGTGCAAAACACCGCAGCACGATTGGTTACCAAAGCTCCGAGCAGATCAACCTCTCTCCCGCTGCTTCGGCGACTGCACTGGTTGCCGGTGAGGAAACGAGTCAAGTTTAAGCTCTGTTGCTTGACACATAAAGCAATGTGGGGCCCCGGCCCTCCATATCTGGCTGAAAGGGTCCTCCAATACATTCCCAACCGCGACCTGAGATCAGGCTCTAAATCTCTGCTACTCATTCCGAGGATAAAGAGAGCACGGTTAGGAGGCACATCCTTCTTCTACCAAGCACCGTTGGTCTGGAATCAGCTTTCCCTCCCGCTCAGACAATACTCTGACTACCTTAGGTTCAGAAAGATACTGAAGACCACCATTTTTACAGAATGACATCTCTCCATCGTCCCCGCACAGTTCTGCCAGCGCTGAGAGACCCCTTCGGGGGTGATTCACGCGCTTTACAAACTATCTAACATAACATAACATAACATAGGTGACCATTTAGGTTATAGTAGTACATGACATGACATAATTGCATATAAAATGTAATAACATCCCTAAAGAAAATGTGGAGTCACAAGTCGAAGACAGTTACAAAACCAGACCAACAACCATGTGGCTTGATAGAGGTACCTTCTTTAGCTATCGTCCCAGAAACTTGCGTATGGACATGGGTTATCTCACAAGGTCTGACTGAGGTCCATAGGTGAGACTTGATGGAAGCCCCCTGACTTGTGCTCTCTCCGGAGTCATTACTCAGATAATAGCTGTCCAATCATCATGATTATCTTCACTTATTAGTACAACTGAAAATAGTAGCTTCAGGAATGACTAAAAGGTCTCAAAGAAGCCGGGAGAGGACCCTTGTTACTTACGGGAGGAATTTACTCATGAGAAAGGTCATAGCCTCTTTTATGAATCTCGAGATCGAGGTGATTCCTCTGATATTCGGAGGCAAAGCATTCCAAATTCTTGGCGCAGCTCCCGAGAATGCTCTGTCGTATGTTCTTTTCTTACGGAAAATTGCTGGTTTCAGTAGGAAATCAGCGCCCCCCCCCCCCCCCTCGCAGATCTAAGGCCTCCAGAAATCGTAATTTTCTGGGCAAGGTAAAGTGGTGTTCTGCAGTGTAGAGCTTTGTGTGTAATACATGCCATCTTTAGCTGAATTCTTGCCTCGTATGGTAGAGATTTGAGCGCTTTCAGAAGTGGAGTGATGTGGTCACATTTTCTTGTACCGTTACGAGTCTCGCTGCAGCATTTAGGCAGGCTTTTAGTGGAGCTGTTGAAATCTTAGAGAGTCCTGCTAGAGATGTGCATCCATACTAAATCCTTGAGATAACAAAAGCTTGGACAGCCGTTTTCAGGTCAGCAGTGTCAATGAACGGTTTCAATTTTCTGAGATAGCTCAGATGGAATCGGGCATTTTTTGCCATAGTGTTGATGTGAGCTCTCATGTTTAACTCCTTATCCAGCGTGATTCCAAGAGACTTGGTAGAATCAACTAGAATCGTAGTATCGTTTAGCGCTGTGATCAATTTGGTCCATTCCTTGATCATCGTGGAGGATTTAGGGGGGGAGATCAGAAGGAATTCAGTTTTCTGTGAGTTGAGTTTAAGATGATTGCTTGAAAGCTAGAGAACGGTCTTTTGAAGTGCTTGGTTCAATATGTTGATCTCTTCAAGCGAAGTTATCTTCATTTACAGCTGAGTGTCATCTGCATACATGTGGAAGGAGAAGTTAGCCTGCTGTAGTACTTCAGTGAGTGGCTCAATGTATAGGTTGAAGAGGGATGGGGATGGAGTTGAACCTTGAGGAACTCCAATATGATTCGGGGATGGAAGGGATAGCATGTGGTTCACCAAGAATCTTTGAGATCTGTTCTCTAAGAAGGAATGAAATCTTTTAGGAATGCACCCGAAAAACCCATCCTATTCTCCAGTCGGTCTAATAATTTGCCATGATTTACAGTGTCAAATGCTGAAGATAGGTTGAGGAGGACTAATAGACAGTTTCATTGCGGTTTAGAGCAAGTAGAGCTTCATCAACTACGTGCATAATTGCTGTTTCCGTGCTGTGGTCTGGTCTAAATCCTGATTGACAGTCGTTTAGAAGCTTATATTCTGTGATGTGCCTGTTCAGTTGTTGTTTGGCACATTTTTCCAAAACCTTAGCCAGTAAGGGAATGTTAGTTACTAGCCTAAAGTCATTTGTTTCCGAAGGATTCTCAATAGGTTTTTTCTGTAGAGAGATGACCTGGCCTGTTTTTATGTAGTCAGGGAAGGAACCTTGGGAAGGCGAGGCATTAATTTTTTTAGTCCAACTAGGGATGACCATTAGGTTCACCGTAGGCCAACATTTTGCGGGAAGAGCCTCATTGTGATGGTTGTTCGGTTTTAAGGACAATAAGATTTTAGCAATGTCTTCCTGATCAAAAAGTTTGAAGGTTGACCAATGGGCATTAATTTTGGGCACTGTTTGTGCAGGCTGGGCTGGCTGCTTCTCTTGAGTACTCTTATGAGTCATGAGATTATCAGCAGTAACCTTAAGTTCGCTTTCCAGGGAGCTAGCTTTGGATGTAAAAAATGTTGAAAAGTCTTCACAGCTCAGAGCAGATTGAGCTGTTAGTTGAGAGGGTTTGGCTAATTTGCTTGACTGATCCTTCAGTAGATCAAAGAGTTTTCTCGGTCTGTTCTTAGCGTTATCAAGTTTGTTTCTAAAAGTCTTTTTTTGACTGGAGTACGCTTTTATAATAGGATTTCCTGATCTTTCTTAGCTGATTAAAATGTGGAGATGATGGGAGCAGTCTCCGTTTCCTTTCTGATAGTCTGAGTTTCCGTCTTTCTTCATTCAGAGAGCCATTGAACCAAGGGTTTTTATCTTTAAATTGAATTCTTTTGAGTTTTAAAGGAGCTACGTTATTGATTATTTTAGTCATCGTAGTGTTGTAATGATCCGTCAGCTCTCTAACGTCCACCATTTCAGGAGGAGGTTGAAGTTTGTTCTCGCAACTTGCTGTAAGCGACTCCATGTTCAGGCCTTTAGTATCTCTAACCCATTGCTTAGGCTTGACTGCTTGTGTGGCTCTTTTCTTCCTTAAGGATGTAATTTGGAAGGTGATGATGTGGTAACCAATGGTGATTGAGTCTACCTCGTTTTCTTTGGAGAAGATCCAGTCTAAATTAGCGCCTTTAGAGTGAGTTGGAAGACCACAAGCATGCACTAGAGAATGGTCTGCTAGAAAGTTTTGAAAATATTGACATGCTTTACTATAAGGTCGTTCCAATGTAGATCGAAGTCCCCTAGAAAGATATCAATGAATGTGGATCAGAATTTGCTGTAATAATTTCCATTAGATGGTCTATGAACAAGGCATTCTTACCTGGGGGGTGGTAGAACGTGTGTAGTTTAAAGTGTTGATTATCTGAGAGACGTAGAGAGAGCCCAAGGTATTCACAGGACCCAAGAGGGTCAGAGTGAACCGTGGAGATGGATATGTTTGATTTGTGGATACAGGTCACTCCTCCACCTGTTTTGTTTAGCCTATCTAGTCTCACAATATTGTAGTTTGGTGGAACCAGTAGGTCTAGGCACGGGTATGATGCAATATTGAGCCACGTTTCCGTTAGAATAGCTCTGTCGATACTCTGTTTCAGGATTAGGTTTGCAATGTCCACTGCATGTTTCATTGCTGAACGGCAATTCAGTAGTAAGTACAAAAGCGGTTTCGGAGTGTTGTTTTGAATAGAGTCTTGCCTTACAGTGAATAATGATATTTCCTTCAGGTTGTTGACATTTAGCTTTCTGGGATTCACCTGTGTTGTTCTGTTTACATTGATCGGGACTGCTCTAATTTGTTGATAATTTCTCTTTGGGGGCGGGGAGGACTGGATAACAACTCGTAAGATTGCAATAAGATTGAGTTTCGGAGACCGTCAGATAACTGAGGATTTTGCGAGGACGAAGAATCCTATTTGACAGAGGCAAAGGGGTTGTGTTAATCTTGTCAAGTTTGTTCTGTAAAGATCGTACTGATTTTTTAATCTGTATTATTTTGGAGAGATAGCTTTCTGAGCAGTGTAAAATAATCTTCATGTTCCTAAGGGCGTTTTGCATGTCTGTTGCTATCCTATCAGCCTGGGCATTGAGTGATTCTAGCTCCATTCGTGGGGGAGGGGAGAGAAATGGAGTTTGCAGCTTGTCTGCCGTCATGTAGATCTGAACACTAGATGTATCTACATGCAATGTCAATGTGCATTATCTTGGTGAGGGGTCCTTGGGCTGGCATAGTTTGTTCTGCAGCCCTAGTGGACCCTCTTCAGTCCCAATGCCCTCAGTACCAGGGTACCATTTACTTAGGACTTACAGGGATTGCTAAAGTTGTGTCAATCGTGGTACAGTTTTAGGAAAGAGGGACCCAGTGCACTTGCATTCAAAATCACATCATGCGTCAGGCAAAAGGTGGGGGCTAACCATGTCAAAAGAGGCACATTCCTACAGCATGGATTGATACTTTCATTATATATACCATGTGATCAAGGGCACTTGATGCCCGAAACGCGTCATGGAGATTGAGGAGTGAGAAATAAAGAACACTGCCATTCAATTGTCCTGGTGGTCCGTTTTCTTGCAGTTCGCCGAAAGGAAGTGCTAGGAGCAGTATTGTATGCATATATTACCTACTGGCGGTCGCCAGTAGGTAGATATAGTTAGGACCTATTTTCCATAGGAAATCCGCAACATTCTATTTGGAATAACGTTGGTGCCGATTGACGATTCTTCGTGAAATTTTCCAAACTTTTGGCAAGCTCCGGTCCGCTCCTATCTTGAAAACTTCACGGTGATTCGTCAAGCGGGGGGCGAGAAAAAAGGGGGGGTCCCAAAACACATTTTCCCCATGCATTTTCCCATAGGACCTGTTGACGCAGCTACAGCCCAAACTGCTGAACGGAATTACACCAAAGTTGGCAAAGAGGTACACCTCAGTTCAGACTCGTGCCTTTTGCTTAAATGGTGTAAATCCGTTCAATGGTTCCTGAGAAAATTAGAGTTAAAAAGATAGATAAGTCTATGGCCTCAGAGGATCCGCGCACCCTCCCCGCACCCAGCGCGCACCCTGCCGTGCACGAGCTGTATTCTAATTGGCTGTCAACACTCCAGATCAGGAAGTGTTGGCAGCCACCTTGTGCCTCGGTAGAACCGAGGCACAAGAAACCTAAAAACAAACGTGAAAAATGCGACAAGGGGGCAGGTTAGAAACACCCTGACCCCCTAGGCCTGCTCAGGGGGTCCCACAAGGACCCCCAGGGCCCAAAAAAATCGGCGAGATTCGCGCACCCAGCGGGAATTTCTCCCGCTCTGAATATTCTAATTTGCCCCCAGGAGCCAAATCCTGGAGGCATAATTAAAAAAAAAAAAGTGTGGGGGGGTCCCAATCCCCCCCGCAGCCCCGGGGACCGCCACCCCTGGGGCTTAAAACTATTTGATGGTGGGGGGGCTCTCAGGCCCCCCCAGCCCCGGGACCGGCAACCGGCAACCGGCAACTTGTACATGTTGGAGGGGGGCCATGCGGCCCCCCTCCAGGAGCCTTGTATTGGCCCTGGGGACTGCCACCCCCCAGGGCCAGCTCCTGCAGTGTCCCGAGGTGCCCACCCCCGGGACACGGCTGTTTGCAATGGCAGGGCGGGAGCCTCGCGGCTCCCACCCTGCCATTGCAAACTTCTTTGCTTCATTGAAGCGAGAGCAGGGAAACCTGCTCTCGCTTCAATGAAGCAAAGCAGATTGCTTTTCCACATGGGGAGCAGCATGTTAGCTGCTCCCCATGTGGAAAAGCAATGCCGGCTCCCGCAGGAGGCGGGAAGCTGGCTGGGACCATGGGGGGATTGGGGACCCCCCCCACGGTCTCCAACGAGAGGCCAGGCCCCGGGGGATGGGGTCCCCGAGGCCAGAAGTGGCCCAGGAGGGGGGCCACGCGGCTACCCTCCCAAATTAAATTTAAAAATAAATTACGAAAAAGAAAAAACAATGGCCGGCCCCGGGGGATGGGGTCCCCGGGGCCTTAAAGTGGCCAGAGGAGGGGGGCTATGCAGCCCCCCTCCATAAAAAATGTTTAAAAAAAGGCCCATGCCCCAGGGGATGGGGTCCCCGGGGCAAATTATGGCCTCGGGAGGGGGGCCACGTGGCCCCCTTCCCGATTTTTTTTTTCCAAAAATAAAATTTTGGGTCAGGCCCTGGGGGATGGGGTCCCCAGGGCAACAAAAATAGAAAAAGAAGGGGTGCCCCCCGTCTACAAATAAGAAGGAAAAAAAAAAACGGATTGGGCCGGAGGCCACGCCCCCTCCTTACACCACTCTGCAAACGCGCCCCCTGGCGCGTTTGCAGAAGGGGAACTAATTCCCCTTGAATACTGGGGGTCCCTGGGGGCCGACCAGCCCACCAGGAACCTCCAGTATGCGCCAGGGGGCTGCGTTGCAGAGAGGTGTAATGAGGTCACGCCCCTTTTTACACCTCTCTGCAATGCAGCTCCGTGGCGCTTACTGGAGGTACCTGGTGGCCTAGTTGGCCGCTAGGGGACCTCAGGATTCAAGGGGACTTAATCCCCCAACTTACAACGCGCCAAGGGGCGCGTTTGCACAGTGGTGAAGATAGGGGGCAGTGCCTGAGGTGATACTGTGCAAACACGCCCTGTGTTGCGTTTTAAGTTGGGGAATTCATTCCTCTTTAATCGAGAGGTCCCCTAGGGGCCAACTAGCCCACCAGGTACCTCCAGTAAGCGCCACGGAGCTGCGTTGCAGAGTGTTCTAAAAAGGGGCGTGGCCTCTGAACACCTCTCTGCAACGCTGCTCCCTGGTGCATACTGGAGGTACCTAGTGGGCAAGTTGGCCGCCAGGGGACCTCAGGATTTAAGGGGACTTAATCCCCCAACTTAAAACACACCACGGGGCGCGTTTGCACAGTGGTGAATGTAGGGGGCGGGGCCTGAGGTGATATGTGTGCAAACACACCCTGTGGCGCGTTTTAAGTTGGGAAATTAATTCCTCTTCAATCCAGAGGTCCCCTAGGGGCCAACTAGCCCGCCAGGTACCTCCAGGAAGCGCCACGTAGCTGCGTTGCAGAGTGTTGTAAAAAGGGGCGTGGCCTCTGAACACCTCTCTGCAACGCTGCTCCCTGACGCATACTGGAGGTACCTGGTTGGCTAGTTGGCCCCCAGGGGACTGCAGGATTGAAGAGGAATTAATTCCCCAACTTAAAACGCGCCACAGGGCGTGTTTGCACACGTCACCTCAGGCCCCGCCCCCTTCCTTTACCATTGTACAAATATTCCTCTAAAATCAGCCGGACTACGAAATTCCGATTTACTCACCTGTTCTCAGGAGAGAACGCAGGGCTGCATCTTTTAGCCCAGCACTGACCTTGAAAAGTAATTCTAAGCGTACTTACCAGTAACTTGTATTTCTTTCCATAGGAATCCATTGTGTGGTTTTCAGCAGAAAAGTTTCTAAGTGTCCATTTTTGAAATGTACAAATATTCCTCTAAAATCAGCCGAACTACGAATTCCGATTTACTCACCTGTTCTCAGGAGAGAAGGCAGGGCTGCATCTTTTAGCCCAGCACTGACCCTGAAAAGTAATTCTAAGCGTACTTACCAGTAACTTGTATTTCTTTCCATAGGAATCCATTGTGTGGTTTTC
Organism: Triturus cristatus; assembly: GCF_964204655.1. Classification (NCBI taxonomy): domain Eukaryota; kingdom Metazoa; phylum Chordata; class Amphibia; order Caudata; family Salamandridae; genus Triturus; species Triturus cristatus. Next base: position 635,094,592 of record NC_140585.1, read on the forward strand.
AGCAGAAAAGTTTTTGTGTCCATTTTTGAAACGTACAAATATTCCTCTAAAATCAGCCGAACTACAAATTCCGATTTACTCACCTGTTATCAGGAGAGAACCCAGGGCTGCATCTTTTAGCCCAGCACTGACCCTGAAAAATAATTCTAAGCGTACTTACCAGTAACTTGTATTTCCTTCCATAGGAATCCATTGTGTGGTTTTCAGCAGAAAAGTTTTTAAGTGTCCATTTTTGAAACGTACAAATATTCCTCTAAAATCAGCCGAACTACGAATTCCGATTTACTCACCTGTTATCAGGAGAGAACCCAGGGCTGCATCTTTTAGCCCAGCACTGACCCTGAAAAATAATTTTAAGCGTACTTACCAGTAACTTGTATTTCTTTCCATAGGAATCCATTGTGTGGTTTTCAGCAGAAAAGTTTTTAAGTGTCCATTTTTGAAACGTACAAATATTCCTCTAAAATCAGCCGAACTACGAATTCCGATTTACTCACCTGTTATCAGGAGAGAACCCAGGGCTGCATCTTTTAGCCCAGCACTGACCCTGAAAAATAATTCTAAGCGTACTTACCAGTAACTTGTATTTCTTTCCATAGGAATCCATTGTGTGGTTTTCAGCAGAAAAGTTTCTAAGTGTGCATTTTTGAAACATACAAATATTCCTCTAAAATCAGCCGAACTACAAATTCCGATTTACTCACCTGTTCTCAGGAGAGAACCCAGTGCTGCATCTTTTAGCCCAGCACTGACCCTGAAAAGTAATTCTAAGCGTACTTACCAGTAACTTTTATTTCCTTACATAGGAATCCATTGTGTGCTTTTAATTAGAAAAGTTTCTAAGTGTCTATTTTCACAAACTAAAAATATTCCTAAACAATTGTCTGTATGACTTAAACACATTCTTTCAACTGTTTACAGGAGATTCACCTGTGCTGGATCCAGGATCCACCACTGAGTAAGAAAAAGTAATGATAACAGTACTTACCTGCTAAGTGAATTTTCTGCCATAGGATAACATTGGTGATTCTATGTGAAAAATTTTCTGTGTCAACTTTTAAAATACAATAATAATCCTTAAAAATCACTACTGTAACCAAAACGCTTTTACTCAACTGTTTACAGGAGATGTCCAAGGACTGAATCTAGCATCCAATCCTGTGGTTAGAAAAGAAATCCATAAAGTAACTAATTGCATTTGACTAGAAATTCACATTGAGCTCAATGTTGCTTTGTGTTTGAAATTGTGTTGCCCATTGCAACAACTGTAACTACTGTACTTAAAAGTCTATTGCCTATTTGCAAAGTATTTAAACTAAAGTAATTCATTCTGAGAAAGTATATTTTGTATTGTAATGTATAATGTAATAAAAATCAAATATCTAAAAATAAACAGATTAAACAATGTAGTAAATCAGTATCAAAAAAATCCGTATAACAATTAATACATTAAAAATTGGCATTTACAAAACCTTTGAAATTCACTGAAAAAACCATAGGTTTTAGGCCTGATATAGTTAGGAATTAGCATTTAAAAAACCTTTGAAATTCACTGAAAAAACCGTTGGTTTCAGGCCTGATATAGTTAGGAATTAGCATTTAAAAAACCTTAGAAATTCACTGAAAAAACAATAGGTTTTAGGGGTGTTATAGTTAGCTGGACATTTCACTCGAACAAAACCATTGAAATTCCTCCGATATAGTTAGTTGTACTAACTACATCTCGCGCGCCCGAAATCCACTGCTGAAGATGTCACATATTACATCATTCATGACATGGTCAGTGACATCACTGATGACATCTCAAATGACATCACTGATGACATCACTGATGACATCATCCACGTGACAATCAGATACACCTCATCATACACTAGTATAACCTTTCATCTCTCACAAAATAGAGAGTGCCAGATTTAAAACCATTGACACACTAATACAAGTTTCTAAACACCCACTCAGTGATTCCTAGATCTATACACACATCTAATCACTTACCTATAGATTCACTCATACATGCTGTCAATGATCAATAGAACACTATCAAATATACTTATACACCTATATCGACATTACACACCAGCACACATCCTAATCACTTATGAAGTCATCCTACTCACTTATGCAAACAATGGATCATACTTACTTTTACTTAGCTATACACTTATAAAAACACCACTTCATCTATTCATATAGATAATAACTCATACTTAGTGTGTTATAAAAACACTATTACAACTATACAGTTATCCATACAGTCACTCATACAATCACTGAGTCTTATGTATACTTATTTATTTACAACAACTGACACATGCACTGGCTTATATTTTTCTAGTTTGTTGGACATGTACCATTGAGACATATATTGGCTCATCACCACACCCATAAAGATATTCACTCACCCAAACAACTGTTATAACATGTAGATACCTACTGAATCAACTATTCACACATCTTTGGCCAGTCACACACCCCCCACCGAACCATACACACATTCACTCTCCCATACAAATACTGAGTTAACTAATCAATAAATAATATAGACTTTCACGTAGCTAGTAACCAACAGGTGCAGCAGTTTACACAACAACTGACAAAGCGATACAGATATTCACACAGTTTTGTCACTATCAAATATATTTAGTGAGACAGTATAAATTAGTCAAGTAAACAGTCAATCACACTGCTACTAAATCCTCCATCCAGATATTTATATTTATATATCCACCCATTCTTCAATGCAAATTGCTATATATATGTATATATAACACATATTCAAATAACAAACCAAACCACATTCACTGGATGACGTCATCAGTGATGTCATCAATGATGTCATTTGAGATGTCATCAGTGATGTCACTGACCATGTCATGAATGACGTAATATGTGACATCATCAGCAGTGGATTGCGGGCACGCGAGATGTAGTTAGTACAACTAACTATATTGGAGGAATTTCAATGGTTTTGTTCGAGTGAAATGTCCAGCTAACTATAACACCCCTAAAACCTATTGTTTTTCAGTGAATTTCTAAGGTTTTTTAAATGCTAATTCCTAACTATATCAGGCCTGAAACCTATGGTTTTTTTCAGTGAATTTCAAAGGTTTTTTAAATGCTAATTCCTAACTATATCAGGCCTAAAACCTATGCGGCCTCATGACAGGAGGAAGCACATCATCCGCAATGAGGGATATATTGTGTTCATCCGTGCCAAATGGGACCCCCCTGTGTCCGGGTTGGACCGAATGCGCTCTGCGAAAGGTTTTATGCTGAGCGCAAAAAGTAGGGGGATAAAGGGCACCACTGTCGTGTGCCCCTCAAAAGGTTAAAAGTTCTGAGGCGACCCCATTTGCCACGACCCTAGAACGCGGTGCGCAGTAATACGCCCAAACCATTCCAATGAAGGTCTCAGCAAAGCCAAACTGACGCAGTGTACGAGTCATAAAGGCCCAGTCAACCCGGTCAAGGGCCTTCTCCGTGTCGCGTGAGAGAAGGACCGCCGGTATGGCCTTCCTCTGTGCTTTCTCAATGATGTGAATTACTCTCCAGACGTTATCATGGGTTTGCCTCCCCTTGATAAAGCCCGCGTGGTCTGGCTGCAAGAGGAACGGCATGATGTTCTCCAGGCAGGCAGCCAAGGTTTTAGAATATGGCTTGGCATCCAGATTTAGGAGCACTATAGGTCTGTAAGAGTAGAAATTGGAGGGGTCGTTCCCTGTTTGGGGATGACGGAGATCAACGCCTCCCCCATCGAAGGGGTCACCTTGTGTGTGGCAGAGATATCATTGAAGAGCATCACCAGACGAGGCAGCGGCTAAGTATCAAGTATATAGGAATGAATGTTATGAATATGGAGAGAGGGTCGGGAGTGTCCTTGCTAATAGGTTACGGCAAAAAGAGGCTCACTCTAGGATCATTAAGATAAAAGACATCGAGGGGAAACTTGTAGAGACCCCTTCCTTGGTTCAAGACTCTTTTAAAAATTACTACGGAAGATTATACACGGCAGAGCCAGTTGCAAGACCCGAGAGCTATCTTGAGGAAATGGAGGTTTTGGGTTTAGATGAGAGGGATAAAGAGGTATTGTCTGAAGCGGTTTCATGGGAGGAGATTGAAACTGCTATGCTGTCGTTAGCATCAGGGAAGGCGATGGGTCCAGATATGATCCCCTTAGAGTTTTATATTAAGTTTAGGAAGGTCTTAGAGGGGATAATGATCTCAGTATTTCAAGGGGCGTTTGATGGGGTTCCCCCAGTTTCTTGGTCTCAGACAGTAATAGTAGTCTTTAAAAAAAAAAGAAAGGATCCCCATGAGCTCTCCTCATACCGACCAATCTCTTTAATTAATGCCGATAATAAAATTTACTCTAAATGCCTTTCAAAGAGATTAGGGGGAGTTATTACTCCATTAGTCTCATTACAGCAACATGGGTTTATTGCTGGGAGGGGGACTACGGATCATGTTAGACGACTTATCTCTGTTTTTGATTGGGCTCAGGCGACGGGGGTGCCAGTAGGGGTGGCCCTGTTGGATGCTGAAAAGGCATTCGACAGGGTCTCTTGGGAGTTCCTATGGGCAGTGATGAGGTGGAAGTCTTTTCCTAATGATTTTATACGGGCAATACAGTCAATGTATATTACCCCGGGCGCAATAGTACGGCTGGGGGGAGAGGAATCACAGAGATTTATGGTTAATAGGGGCACCCGGCAGGGTTGCCCCTGCTCTCCACTTCTTTTCGCTTTGTTTATAGACCCTCTCATATCTAGATTAGAGACTGACATGGAAATCAGACCAGCAATTGTGCAGTTACATTCAGTTAAAGTTTTAGCATATGCCGATGACCTGGCGGGTGTGTCTACTGATATGAATAAGGCGCTGCAGAGAATCAAGGTTATTACTAGACAGTTTGGAGCAGTGTCTGGCTACAAATTAAATCTAGGGAAGACACAAGTGTTGCATACGGAGATCGGATTACCTCCGGAGGTAGAGGTAGTCACAGAGGCAACGTATCTGGGTATAATTATTTCACCCCAAATTCAAAATATCCCAAGGATTAATGTGGAACCGATGCTTGCATCTTCGAATAAGACTTTGGAGCGATTAAATCGGCTGCATCTCTCTCTATATGGAAGGGGCAACGTACTGAAGACGACGATTTTTCCGAAGTTCCTCTATCTGTTTCGGGCTATCCCAATTTTTTTTCCTAATTCCATTTTTACTAAAATAGAACAAATGTGTTCAAGATTTCTTTGGGGCTATCGCCGATCCAGGAGAGCAATGAAATGGCTTTATCTGCCAAGGGAACGTGGAGGCCTGGCACTGCCAAATTTTTATTTATACTATTGTGCTTCGTTACTTCAATTTATGGGAGTCTTGGTCTGTGGGGAGAAGGCGGTTCTGGACCCCGCTTTCTCGCCCTCAATATATGAATGGTCTCTGGGAAAACTGTCGCAAGGGTTACTTTTGAAGGTATTGGAGCCAAGTTATTACAAAAAGACTAGATTCAAAATTATACAGGCAGCATATTTAGTTTGGAAGAGGCTACGTAAGCAGCTCCATATCCCTAGTATTACATGGTTTACCCCATTGGATTCGATTGCCCTATTACCTGCGGTATTCCAGGACTCGATTATGCGGAGGTGGGCACAGTACGGCATTAAACTAATTGGGGACCTGTTGGAGCAGGGGGAAATGGTTTCTTTTTCAGTACTGCAAGAGAGATTCAGCGTTAGAAAGTCTGATTTTTTTAAATACTTACAGCTGAGAAGCTTCTTGCAAGGTGCGATCACGGGGAGGAGATGTCAGGTTCACCAGATTCGAATTTTGGATCTATTGAAAGGGAACTGTAAAATAGGGCAAATACATATTGAACTTATATTAACACAATCTGATGATATGGCTGGGCAGGAAGCAATATGGGAGGAGAAATTGCTGGTAACTAATATTGATTTACAGCTGGTAACGCAAACTGCTAATTCTATTTTACTTTCTGGTAGCCTTAAAAGTCAATCGTGTATGGCAATGCTCAATCTGTATTATACCCCCGCAAAGATCGCAAAATGGAAGGCGGGGAGGGGGGATAAATGCTCAAGATGTGGACTCCAAGCGGCAGATTCGGTACACATGTTTTTTTCATGTCCTGCACTTCAGCCACTTTTGTTGGATATCGAGCGTTTTATGCTGCAATCCTTGGGTATCTCGATATCTTTAACAGCAGCTTTGGTCTTGTTCGGTATTGAATTTGGTACAGAGGTGGGTAGGCGAGTGGTATCCCACAGAGGCCTTAAGTTTAGTTGTATGTCGGTTCTGAGGCTTTGTATAACCTCTCAGTGGCTGGATTCGGAGCCCCCGTCTTTCGTTAACTGGAGGGCTAGGGTTATCTCAATATATAATATGGAATCGGCATTGTATAAACTGAAAGGTATGTCAAAGAAAAAACTGGGGGCCTCAATATGGGAGCCGATAAGAAACTGGTTACAATAATGTTATCGAGTTTATTTGTATTACTGCTATACTGATGAAGCATCCCAGGTGTTTATATTCTTCTTTTTTGACCTTTTCCTCCTCTTCTTTTGGCAAAAATGGAATGTAACCTCGCTAAATCAATAACATTTATTTTTAAAAAAAATTTAAAAAAAGAAGAGCATCACCAGACGAGTGGCTATTTCCTGAGCGAATGTACGATAGAAGTGGGCATTAAGACCGTCAGGGCCAGGCACCTTTTGGCGCCTAAGAGAATCGATCGCCTTTTGGATCTCTTCTTTGGTAATGGGGCTACTCAACTCCTCATTGGTGGAGGCGGGAACCTGGGGCAGGTCAAGGGCCTCTAAGTATTGATCTTGGACTTGTGCGTCTAATTGGTCTACGGCATACAGGAAGTGATAAAATTCCCCAAAGGCTTTGGCCTTCCCCAGCTCACTCTGGTGGGACACCCCCTCCCATCGACTATGTATTTGATGTAGTCCTTCTCCTGCCGCACTAGTAGCTGACATGCTAATAGTGAGCCCACCTTAGTCCCTCCCTCATAACTGCTCGCCTGTAATCGTCAGAGGGTCTTTTCAGCCCCATTAGTGTAGATAGCTTTAAGTTTCCCCTTGACCTGAGTAACCTTATGGAGGGTTAGACTTATGGTCATTCTCGGCAGTGCGAAGCTCACCCTCGAGAAGAAGGCGTTCCCCCTTGTGTTGCGCCTTCAGCTGTGACCTTTTGCACTTATTTGTGTGCACGACAATGTTGGATTAGTTTCCCTGTTTGCATTACATTTTTTTATTTTTTGCCAGAGCTATCACAGATCTGCTTACTTAATCTTTAAAGATATTAACTAATTTTATGAACCTGCATATTTACACCATCCAAACAAATATGTTTATTTTAAACCAGCACCTCACCTCCATTAAAACTACCTTTCATTTTGAAATCTATCTTCTTCAGCTCCAGCCTTCTCCTATCTGCTACTGCTGCTTGACTTGGTAAAAAAAATAGGTTGAGTGTGGATTGTGGGCCACAGCTATGTGTTTTGAGCTAGAGAGCCTGCTAGAAAGAGTGGCATTGACAGGGACTTGAGTTTGGCTACAGTGGACATTAGTTGGATTGGCCAGAGAGGGTTAAAGTAGCATCAATTGCTACCTTTGGTTGAAATCATTGTGGATTGCCAACCCCCTGACCTCATGATTTTGCACTTTGGTGGCAATGGCAAAGAAAACTGACTGGGGTAGGGCTGGAAATCCTAATGAAAGATGCATTTTTAATATTAATGACACTTTTCCTGTACACTGCCTTGGTGTACTCCAACATATGCCAATGAGAGAAATGGAAGTGGTCAAATTAATTCACTCTACAGATTTAGAATGCCAGGAAACATGTTAATAACACTCGTTCTACATTCCTCAGAGACCATAACATTGGCTTTATCTAGAATGACATGCATGGAATTTATAGAAGTGATGGAGTTCACTTCACAGACGATGGCAATAGGGTGTTTCTCAGCAACTCGAATCTCTAAATCCTGTCTTATGTGTAGCTGTCATCTATGCACAATCAACACAAAGGCTCTTCTCAGAGCCTCCTGATTTCACAAAATGTAGTCCATTTTTTTAAAAAAAATCTTTTTTTTAAAAGTACTTTAAAAATTTGCAAGTACGTTGTGAATATATAAATAAAAGTAGATATTCAATAGACATAAGCACATAAAATTCATAACTACATAAGCGATTCTGTGCATAACACTGGGTAGATCACTATCTAAACAACTCTAAGCGCATGTATGATTCTCTGAGTCAGTATGTGAGTGGGTGTGGAGGGACACTAGGACCTACTGCAATACCAATACCCGGGGCACCAGACACCCTGCACCGAAGACCAAGAAGAAAGAGTCCAATCTGGACTCCAATGAAACAGGACACAGACACCCATCTAGGGACTTCGAGACCCCTGAGACCGACTCCTTGAGTGGGCCAGCTGTCCCAGAACCGCCTCTGCAACCTGCCTGTCCCTGACCACGAGGAGAGTCTCGAGGAACGACACTTGGCTGCCCCATCTGCCCTGCACCCAGCTTGCCCGGCCTGTCTAACGGCCAAACAGCTGTGCTTTCATGGTTCCGAGGCCCTTGCAACCTGCTCCTTTGAGTGGGAACTCCCGGACCTACCTTTAAGTCCTCATCTGGTGATCGCTACCCTGCCGAGCTCTTCCCCGCCACACTCCAGTTCCGGAATAGTGCCTACGGGAGTGGGGTAGTCTGTACGGCGCCAGAATTATGCTTATGGGGTGGCCCTGAACTGGCCTTGAAGTTATGGTTCTCCTTACTGTTAGTTTTGGGATGCTGTTTTCTGCGAACATGGCCTGGTTTGGGGGTGTGGGACGACAATAGGGGTGCCCATGGAGACTGAACGGTGGCTCCTTGGCGTGAGCTTATCTTTTTTGAGTTCGGGCGGATGGGACTGTTGGGTTGGTTCCTGGGGATCTGTGATCCGATGCCTTGATTGTGAGCTATTCCTTATGTATGGGGCGAGAGAGTCATAATGTATCTCTTCACTGGTTATTTATTGAGCACACAGCCGATGTCTTTGTATTGTTTTGTTTTTTCGAAACTAAATAAAGCTTTAAAAAAAAAAAAAAAAGTCCTCATCTGGTGTGTGTTACCAGGTGGCCGCCTTCTTCGTAGCATACTTGCTACCAACAATCTCAACACCCTGCTTCCAGCTGAATCTGGGCTGCTCTCAAACTTCTGCTGCTGGAATTTTGGACCCGGCCTTGCTAAGTTAACAAATCCAGAAGGTGAACCACAAAAACCACTTTGTGATTTTCTATTCTTTTTCCTATTTTCTCCCGTTGACTAATGTGCGTAATTGCGCACAACAGTGATTTATTTTGCGAACTTTGAAAATTCATAACTTAAAAAGTACTTACCTTAGAAAGAAGTTCTCATTGGGATATAGAAGCAACTGGCTGATAAATTTGGCTGATGGATCATATCTGAATTTCAGTTATGTACTGGGGAAACATTTTCTATTTGCTCAATTTATGTAAGCATTGTAGATGACTGAGAAGTATTTGAATGGGTGACTAGGGAATTAGCACTCAGGCCCCTTCCTCTGCGGGGATTTAACATCAATATACCAGCCAGCTGGACCCCAAATGCTGAAGTGGTTTGGGTTTATACCAGCAAGAAACCTAAGATTTTTTTATGCCCCACGGGTCCTGTGTAAAGATCATGGTCTGGTTGAGTTATGGAACTGGCAAATTCCTTTATATTCATGGTATACCTTTTTCTCTAGACCATATATTTCCCTTACTCAATTGGACTATGTATTTGTTTCTGATTCTCTAATTCATGATTGTACTATAGAAAAAAACCCTCACATATTTTCGGATCATAACCCATTAGTGGTAGAAATCACGGGGGAAGGCTTTAAGCCTAAGGCGATATTTTGGAGCTTTGAACAGGCTCTTCTAGTAAATGAAGACTACCATAGCCACATGATGAAGTGGATTCCTATTTTCTTAAATCACAATTTGGGGAGCGCAGCAATATATATAGTGTGGGAGCCCTGAAGGCGGGTATTCATGGGGAAACTTTAAGATTCTCGTTTAATACATATGGTAGTATTAGCTTGACAACATGGGTTTATACCAGGAAGAGGAACCATAGATCATGTATGGAGGGTTATCTTACTTTTTGATGCTACACCTGCACAAGGAGATCCAATAGCTCTAATTTTACGTGATGCAGAAAAAGCCTTTCACAGGGTTTCCGAGTAAATTTTGTGGGTGGCCCTGTCAAGGGTGGGTGTCGGTAAGGGCTTCATTCAAGCAATCAAATTGCTATATCATCACCCGGTGGCCAGAGTATGTGTGAATGGGGTAATGTCAGACCCATTCCCAAATTCACAGGGGACTCGGCAACGCTGTCAGCGTTTCCCGCTTTTGTTTGCAATTTACATTGACCATTTCATTTGAAGGCTTGAAAATAATGGTGCAATCTTACCAATTCAGACACAAGGGTGGGGAACAAAGATGTTGGCGTATGCCCACGATGTTGCCCTGGTGACTGCTGATCCCTTAAGTGCACTTAAGGAGGTGGAAGAAGAGGCAGAAAAGTTTGGAAAGTTCTCTGGCTATGCCCTAAATAGAAATCAGACTCAGGTAGTTATCAATAAAAAATAAAATTATATGATGAACGAATCGTAGATAAGGAGATATATCTTTGATGTTAACATATCGACAGAAACAAATAATATAGTTAGACCACAGAGGCTGAGTTTGATGTCCTATGCGGATAACAGCCAAGTTTTGCTGTCTATATCCCAGAAAGCAGATGGGTCAAGGAGAATATTTATGAATTGAATAACTGAATTGGACAACTGGATGCAGCAAAATTGTGAGGTTTTTCTGTTGGCAAACATACACCAGCATGGCTTCCAGCTTGGTGGCCAAATTAATTGGAAAAATTGCCAACACCTCAAGAGTGTGCCAGAAATTCTTTGGGTCTTTGTGAATAACCAATTGACTTTTACTACCCAAATTAACTCAGTGATTTTCATCTGTTTCGATAATTTGTGTGTATTACATAAAATCTTCTGGGTGCTGCCCATTACTTGTAGGTAGACCACAGAGCAAGCCCTGGTTCTTTCTAGACTAGACTACGGCAATGTCATGTACCCTGGTCTTCCTCAATATCTTTTATAGATTTTTCAGATTGTTCCAAATGTGACTGCTCAAATAATCCTTGGTCTGAATAGGTTCACTTCAGTATTCTCTCACTTGAAAACTCTTCACCAGCTCCCAATAAGTGAGGGGAACAGTAACGTTTAAATTACTGTGTTTTACTCAAAGCCTATTACAACTTTGGTCCCAGCTGGGATAGCTGTAAAATCCAAAAGAATACTCCCAGTAGAGGCCTTCATTCAGCTTACAAATTTCTAGTGGTGATACATAAAATAAAACTTGCCAGACATGATGGAAGATCCTTCTACTTCATGGAGCCAGCTCTCTGGAATGCACTCCCTCGTCATTTGGGGAACAGCTGAAGAATTGGCTCTTCTTACAATAATGGTCTTGCACTTAAAAAATTAAGGGGCCTATTTATGAGCCACTTGCACTTCCGGTGCATCACTGCGTCACTTTTTGTGACTCACTGGCGGCATAAAATATGCACCACACTGCAACATATTTACAAAATGACGCATCTAAGCAATTGCGTCACTTTGTAAACCCCTGCGCTACATTATACCTGTGTCAGGTATAATGTATGCAGGGTGGGCGTTGGCCCGCAGAAAAGGCTCGAAGAAGTGTTGCAGTGAAATCTATGAAAATTCACTGCAACACTTCTAGGACAGTATACGTCAAATCCTTACGCCTGCCCCACAGCAGATGTAAGACTGACGTAGGCCTTTTCACATGGGGCCTGCCCCATGTGAAAGGACACACTGCTGGAGTTGCATCTGTTTTCAGACACACCCCTGCAATGCGCCTCCTTTGCGCCTCCAGAAACGTCTAGAATAAAGACGTATCTGTAAATCCTTGCGATATGGAGAGCCATAAAATAAATGTGCCGCATCCACGGTGTCGCAAGGAGGACACACTGAAAAGTGTCACGTCACTGTTTTCACGCAGCGATGCAATACTTTTCATAAATGAGGCCCTGTGTATTCATTGATCCATTACCTGGCTTCCTACTGAACCCCTTTCAGAAATGATTAGTAGAGGTTTATGAATATAATCTCAAATTTTTTAACTTAGATATGTTTATGCATTTTGAATTTGAATTTTGCTTTTTGTTTATGTGTCTTGCCTGTTTCTGCATCATCTGTGCATGGATCAGTCCGGGAAAGGTTTGTAATCGAACCTTCTTGTTGCAATGTAATAAACACTCCAGGCAGTTAGTCAGTTGAGCCTCCCCCGTGTTCTTCACCTATTCACTCAATCTGTCTACTAATAAAGCCAGTCTACCACCTCTACACGAGTGTCACCATTTCTGAAATATGTTAATCTAAACTTTTGGCTTTTAATTGTCCTAGTCAAATATTGTAATTGTAATTATATAGCGCTTACTACTGCTGATGGGACGTCGGAGCACTTTTCGCCGAGTAGCATATGTGTCGGAGTTGATATTAATGAAGGCTAAAAAGAGACAGATCATCTGATTAAGAGATAGAGAAAGAGACATAGAGAGAGACAAAAAAAGAGAATATTTACAAGCCCCTATAACCACCTCAATGTCACTTTTAAAGACGTTGTGGTGGCGATACGGGCTCTGCCTTATTTAAAAGGCAGTGTTAAGCCACCTAACTTGGCTCAAAGCCACTTGTAAATAAGGCAGCCTGTTGCGCTATACTTAGCATGATAGGGGAGGGCAATGGGTGTTGCTGTGGGTGTTTCAACACAACACCCATTGATTTTGATGCTGCCCCATATTTACATGGGTGGCGTAAATATGGGGCAGCGCCAAAATTAAGACCAGGAAAAACTGCTGTTTCCATGTGTGCTGCGTTGTGCTTCACACATGGAAACAGCAAAACGCCTTTGATTGTTTATACGCAGGAAGGCGTCCTTTCCTGAACATAAACAATCATTAAAAAACAAAGGACGTTTTGCAACTTCTATGTGTACTGCATTAAGCAGCACACATAAAAGTTTCAAATTGCCATTTCAGATTGTTTATGTGCATGAAGGGACACCTTCTTGCACATCAATAATGACTCCCATCAACGCAGGCACCCTGGCACTAGGGTGCCTGCATTGGCGCTATGCAGCTAAATTTAGCGCCAGCGCAGGGGGAAACGCAGGGCTGCACCATATTTTTGTGAATATGGTGCAGCCCTGCATTTCTAAAGTGACGGAACGTGTCGTGAGCCTTCTTGGCTTACCAATACGCTTCGCCACTTTTCTTGTAAATTTACCCCCCCAGAATGGTGACATATGCGAGCAACAGACAAGGTGAGACAGAATAAAAAGAGGTCATTGCACCGTGTTATTTTTTTAAAATACTATTTATTCTCTGTGCGAATTTTTATCAGTGTCCTAATTTTGGTAACTTTGAAGCGCTGGTTATATTCAAGGAGCTGGCAATGTCAACAGAAAGTGTCGGTTGCACTCCTCGGGCGCTTTGCATTCCGATCAAACCACACACCAGATAAGGAGGTTTCTATGACAGCTGCACCTGTTAAAACACACTTAAAATGCTTGGTCATGCACTGGCTGGTGCAATGTTCAGGATACATTTTCAGAAAAGGGAGGCATAGAAATTCTTGTAAAGTAAAACCGAAATAATGCGATGCACATATTAGTAACTGCAGCACTACACACACAGAACGTATTTCACTGGGGAAAGCACAAAAGATTTTACTGAGTGGAATACGGTCCCCTTTTCTACACACGACGATGATACTGGAAACCAACGAAGAGCTGTGCGACCGTTTGGAGGCATCATGTCCATTCATAATGTCGTAAACTTGTGCTATCCTACTTGTTAGATCATCCCCTTAGCCACCCCCTCCCAAGTTCAAAACAAACCTGTACATCATATTATTAAACACGTTCTTGGGTTGAAGCAAGTGAACTCAAATGGAACTATGTGGCGTTTTGAAATGGTAACCTATGTGCTGAAGCATAATACGGTATTGCCAGGGGTGACCATAGAAATATTGTATTAAGGTGTTTTATTCATCATCGCAAAAATATATACATACTCCTGTGGCAGCATTGAGAACTGTGCTAACCCTTTGGAACTGTTGCTGTTGCCTTCAGTACTGAAGTTCGAGATCATCTCATATATCCTATTTCAGATTACTGAGACATTGTGCTTTCACGAAGGTAAATTTACACTTTTGTGTAAGTTTACTATTTCTTGTTGTTCACAAACTGTGGGGCAGATTTATGAGGCCCGTTGCGCCATCGGAACGTCACTTTTTGTGACGTTCCGTGGCGCAGAAGCCTGCGTGATATTTATCAGGCAGCACTGAGCCACTTTTTGTGGCTTAATGCTGCCTCATAAATATCAGTCCCTTTAACGCGGTGTTCTGCGTTAAAGGGGCGTGAAATGGGTGTTGCTGGGGGCGTTCCCAGCAACATCCATGGCCTTTTGACACTGCCCCAGATTTACGAGAAATCGTAAATCTGAGGCAGCGCCAAAAGCTTCCGCCTCCCCAGGGGAGGCGTAAGGGAGGCGTAACGGGGAGAAATATCTTTATTTCTCCTCGTTTTCCCTTTTTCTTTGTGTGCTGCATTCTGCAGCACCCATACAAAGAGGAAAAACCTCTTGTGATTATTTTTGTACAGAAAGGTTTCCCTTTCTGTACAAAAATATTCATCTCCGCAACGCAGGCACCCTTGCACCATGGTGCAGAGGTGCCTGCGTTGGCGCAGGCAGCCAATTGTGCGCCGGCGCAGGGGAATAGGACAGGAATGCGCCGCATTTTATAGATACGGCGCATCCCTGCCCTTTTCTTTTGCCGTAGGGAAGCGCAGCAGGAAGGCCTGCTGCGCTTCCCTACGGCAAAACCTCATAGATCTGCCCCTGTGAGTTTAATTTTGCTAATTGTAATGTTATGACTGCGGAGCTCTTGCCGCCGGGGCCGAGATCTCTATCATAAAAAGATAGGACAGGCTCATCTTTTTTTGTGGAGAGTCACCGACACAAGTGCCTCCACAGCCGTAAAATAATACCAAAAAAATTGTGAACTTACACAAAAGTGTAAGTTTACCTTTATGAATCAGGCTCATTTTTTTGCAGTATCAGTGCACTTCAAGGATGTTACCAGAAGCATTTAGCTGGTAGTAATGGAGTGGTAAATATGCCATTAATAGTTTGCTATAATCTGTTTTGCTTACATCTTAAATCCTGCAGAATGAAAGTGGTAAAATTGTTTACTAATGTAATTGTTTTATATGGGCATTAGCACTCACCTTTCTGTGAGGCCAGGTGTGAGCGGTTATGTTCTAGTTTAGAAAGTCTACGTGAGAAATGTGCATGCATGCATGCCTGGCTGAATCACGCCCAGATAATCATCACACTTTACTCCAGTAAGTGTAAGAGGTTGATTGATATGGCCTGTTAACAATAGAAGCTTTTTTGTATTGTATTAACATTTATTTTCCTCCTATTCTTTCTCAACTTTGCCTTCTGGAATATTTGTTCAATATTTATACTAAAAAGCCTCAGCGCTTCAAGGATTCAGGCTTTTTACTCCTTTTCTGATTGACAACTCAGCACCTGCAAAGGAAAGATGTTGATGAACATAGAAAAGAGTATCAGCAAGTATGTACTGACAGCTACATAAATACCCTTTTGCTTCTTGAGTTAAGATATATAACTTTGCCTTGCCCCAGTGCATTTTGTGCTAGCGGTGGGTGGCGCAGAGCAACATTTTCTACACATGCCAGAATACAGTTTAAATCCTCTGACAATTTTAATTTCGACTTTGCCACATGCAGGAAGGAAAATAATTCTAAAAATGCAACCAGGTTAGTCAATAGCAATCATAAAATAAGTTAAAAATACTACAATGAAAAAGGGTCACCTTTCTGAAATTCATTGGGGAAGGCCCAAGAGATATAGGGCTACATGTACGAATTATTTGCAAGTCGCAAATCGGTCACAAATCATTTTGCAAATGCTAAAGTGGCCGTATGCGATGTCCGGAAAGCATTTGCATAACAAGAAGTGATGCGACCTAATTGCTCCTCAGTATTTTTTGCTATCAGAATTTCTGACTTGCAAATATAGAATCGCTACCTGCGCCTAAGTCGCAAATTAAGAATAGTTGCAAAATGGCCCAGTTGCATTTGCAATTTATCACCAATTCAAATCAGGCAATAACTGGTTCCAAAGTTGTAGCATCGCGCTACAAATAATCACAGACACTACTTGTAGTTACAACTGGAGCTTTATTCTCTGCATCCAGCCTCAGCCCTGTCCCTACTCTAACCGCTCTCATCCTGTCCTGACCCCTCCTCTTCCCCTCCACCCAACTTGCTCAGCCCCCCCAACTACTAGACTGCTAACTTCATTACATCTCCCCTTTTCTTAATAAAACAAACAAACAGTGCTTCAGTCCATCTCTACAATGAGTCTCTTTGGTGGCTGGATATCACGACGTGGACGCAATGACATGTTCCCAGTGGACACACTCGGCACGGGCTCACTCTGCTGACCTCTGCCTTCTGTATCACCAAGGTCAGGTTCTTCAAGTGCGGCAGTGCCAGTCGGGCTCATCCCAGGTCCTTTTATGTCTCGCGGACACCTCTTGAAGTGGGGATGTTCCTGGTGATTCTGCGTTGTTCAGATTCCGCCGTCAACATAGTGCCCTTCTGTTGGGTAACTAACAGTGGCTCGTCACGGAATCGGGAATCAGTCTTTCTCTGCTGCTCCTGTTTGATGAAGACATGATCCCCTTCATGCAAGGATGGAGACCTCGCTCTCCTTTTGGCATCGGCATACGATTTCATTCTGTCCTTGTTATGTTTGTCAGTCACAGCCATTTCCTGGTGAATGTGATTTGGCGATACCGCTTGCAAGGCACCGTCCCATGTCGGGATGCGATTTCTCATTGGCCGCCCTAGCATGAGGGTTGCAATGCATTGTCCGGTGGTTGAGTGGGGAGTTGTCCTGTAAGCTCTGAGAACTTCATTCAGAGCTGCCTGCAGTTCTCTCTTCTCAGCAGTGGCTTGCTGAAATGTGTTTTTGATCGTAGCCATAAATCTTTCAATAGTGCCATTTGCTTGTGGCCAGAGTGGTGTAACTTTTCTGTGCTTGAAGTCCATGTGTTTCGCAAAGGCACTGAATTCGTGTCCATTGAATGGGGGCCCATTGTCCGTTTTGACTTCTTTGGGGACACCCCATGTTGCAAATACCTCATCTAGTACCTTGAGAGTGCAGGAGGCGCTTGTAGACAATATTATTTGTGCGATGGGAAATCGTGAATATTCGTCAATTATGGCAACCACGTATTTTCCAGACTGCAGCGGTCCATAAAAGTCCATGGCTATTTCTTGCCACACTCCACCGGGTAGGGTGGTCATTTGTAGTGGTGCCGGTGGATTGCTTTTGCTGGTCAACTGACAGAGGTGGCAATCCTTTAGTGTAGACTCCACCATTTGATCCAGAAAGGGGAACCAGACGCGTTCCCGTAGAGCTCGCTTCGTAGATACTACTCCTCTGTGGCCTTCATGGGCCAGATTGATAACTCCCTGCCGTAGTTGACTGGGGATGACAAGTCGTTGACCTCTTAGGATGACTCCATCGGTGGTGACCGACAGTTCATCGCAGACGTGCCGGAATGCTTGTATCTCTTTCCGGATTGTAGAGTCTGTGTCTTCTTCTTGCGGGTTATATCTCCATCTATTAGTTTGGATCCGGTGGAGTACCATTTGCAAGATAGTGTCTTGGGCGGTGACCTCCCGAATGACGTCCATGGGAATGGCAGGTGGCAATGCTTGGTCAGCCACAAAGTGGATATACTCCTCAGCAATCGATGGTTTGGATTCTGAAGATGGCTGAGGGTGGCGGGACATGTAGTCAGCTGGGTTCTCCGCCTTCCCCGGTTTATGAACAATAGTGAAAGTGTACTCCTGAAGTCTGAGACCCCATCTCTCAATTCTCGGCGGCATCTTGGATTTCGGGTTGCCGTAGATGGTGATCAACGCCTGATGATCAGTGATCAGGGTAAAGTGCTTGCCATATATGAAGACATGGAAGTGTTCGCATGCCCAGACTACAGAAAGACTTTCCTTCTCTGGCTGCGAGTACTTCTTCTCGGAATCAGACAGGCTGCGGCTGGCATAGGCAATGACCCGTCTCTGGTCAGAGTCATTATCATATTGAGCCAAGATGGCCCCCAATCCAACGGGGCTGGCGTCGACGGTGATCTCAGTCTTCCGTTGAGGGTTGAAGTACGAGAGGCTGTCGGCCGACTCTACAGCGCGCTTGATGTCCCTGAACGCCCGCTCACACTCAGGGGTCCAGTCAAACGGTTGACCAAGCTTGGTAAGAATCCAAAGGATGGTCGCATAGTCACGGATGTAGCGGGCACAGTAGCTGGCCATCCCTAAGAAGGACCTCAAGTCATTGACATCCTGCGGGCTCTTGGTATTATTCAAGGTCGCGATCTTGTCCGGGTCAGGCTTCATGCCCTCGTCTGAGAAAATGTGGCCAAAGAATTTCAAAGTGGCCTGGTGAAACTCACATTTCTCCTTGTTCAGCGTCAAATTCGCATCCAACAGGGCATGGCAAACGCGATCAAGAGCGATGTCGTGCTCACGAACATCAGACCCATAGACCAGGATGTCGTCGCTTAAGGTGTTGGGGATGTGTTGAATGATTTCACGGATTGCCTCCTGAAAGATTTCCGCGGCAGACGAGACACCAAAGCTCAGCTGCTTGTACCTAAAAAGTCCTAGGTGAGTTGCAAACGTGGTGATGTAGCGAGATTTGGTGTCTAATTCTAGCTGGTGATAACCTTTGTTCAGGTCTAGCTTCGAGAAGACCCTTGCGCCATTCAGTGCAGCAATCATATCGCTCAGATGCGGTCCAGGGTGTCGCTCCCTTTCAATTGTGGTGTTGGGTAGGCGCATGTCAACGCACAGTCTCACCTTGTTGGGAGTCCCTTTTTTAGGTACGATGACCACCGGCGACACCCAAGGGGTCGGGCCATCCGTGCGCTCAATGATGTCTGCGGATAGAAGTTCCTGAAGTTCGTCCTCGACGGCACTTTGAAGATGAAATGGAACACGTCGTGGGTGCTGTGCAACGGGTTTGATCCGTTCGTTAATGTGCAGCCGAATTTGACAATCTTTCAGCTTGCCTAAGCCTCGAAATATTTTGGGAAACTTGCTGACACAGTTCTGATTGTCGTTGACTTTGAATAAGATTTCCACCAGACGAAGACGCTCTGCAGTGGGGAGGCTAAGTAGGCAGTCGGCTTCAGGCCCTTTGATGACATGTATGACCGCCTGCATGGTGATGTCGTCATGGGTGAGTGTTGTGTGGAATTTACCCAGGCAGGGGAGTGGTTTTTTGGCCCTCCACGTGAAGATGCGGACCGGTACAAAAGTTAGTGGGGGTTTCGGGACCATTTTCTCGTGTTCCGTAACTGGAATATAGTTCAGCGATGCTCCGCTGTCCATTACAAATTTGGTGTCGTGATTCCCCACTCTAATGTCTAGGCGTGGATACTTTTTCAGTTGATCAGGGTCCGCAATAATGTTCAAGTATTCCACAGTGTAGGTCGAGTCTTTGGAGGAAGATGATCTCGAGTCCCGAGATGGGGATCTGCGTTCCCATCGTGACCTGCGTGATTCCCGGCTGGAATGTGATGAGCCTTGGGACCGCATGAACTCTCCTTGAACAGCTCGTATGTGATGTTTCCTTGTGTCTGAGCGGGATGATCTCGTTGTTTCACTTCGCCTTTCCTTGTGATAGTCCCCGCACATTGCTTCGAAGTGGTTGGATCGCCCACATTTCCTGCATCGCTGACCCATGGCCGGACAGGTGTCTATATGAGGATAGTCATATCCACACCGATAACATCGTTTAGTCCTTTCTGGCTTTCGGTCCCTTCGCCCTGGTTCTCTTCTCCTGTACTCCGGGCGTCGTTGGCGAGACGACGGACTAGGTCTCCATTGATTCACCTGCGAATACTTCCTTCTGCTACGAGGTTGTTCTTGAACGCAGTGTGCTTGCTAATGACTGACGTTGTGTCCTGTTTCAATGGTGGCGGCGTGTTCCTCCGCTTGGTCGTATATACGAGTCATTTCTTCAATCTCTTCCAATTCGTGGGGTTTCCTCAGTAGCCGTCTCCTGAGTGTTTCTGAGTGACAGCCGGTTATGATTTGCGATTTGATGGCAGCGTCAGGCGAGAAGGTTTCAAACTCACAGTGTCTCGACAGCCGTCGTAACCGGGTGATGAATGCTCTCATTGCTTCCTCTTTCCCTTGACGCGCTTGGTGAAATGCGTGGCGCTCATCGTCCACGTTTCTTTTATGGAGAAACTTCTTGTTCAGTGCCTCACGCACTTTGTCATAGGTTCCAGTATCTGCAGGCGAAAGATCCTTGATGATTTTGCTCACTTTCCGGCCTGCTAGGTTGCGGAGGGCAATTAACTTCTCTTTGTCTTCCGTCACTTTGGATCCCTCGATATAATCTTCGAAGTCTTCTAACCATTCTTGCCACTCAGGGCCCATACTCCCTCCCGTTGTCACGGTCAGAGGTTCCGGAGCTCGCAGGTGTGATCCTCCCGCGACAAGGGGCTTCCGCTGTGGTGAGGTGTTGGGGGTCACCATTGTGTCGTTGTTTTCTTTTCACCCTTTTGTTGGTGCCTGTTTCTTTCTTTATTCTCGCTAATGCTTGTTTATTTACACTTGACAATGCTTGTTTACTTCTTCTCGCCAGTGCTTGTTTTTTTGCTCTTGTCAATGCTTGTTTATTTCTACTCGCCAATGTTTGTTTACTTGCTCTTGTCAATGCTTGTTTATTTCTTCTCGCCAATGCTTGTTTATTTGTTCTTGTCAATGCTTGTTTGTTTCTTCTCGCCAATGCTTGTTTTTGTTGCTGTATGCCTGACTTCAAAATGGCCGCTCTACAACAATCAAGGGGTCTGTCTTGAAAAGTGCCTGACTCCAAGATGGCCGCTGTCACTGCATGCACACGAGCTTTCTCTCATGGCTCACTCTATCCTCTTTCACTCTGGGCTCACCGGCGGGCAGCTTCAGAGGGTAGCACACATCAGGACCTGCTTCTCCCCAACGGCGGCTACTACCAGGTGAGGTTGGGGTGGGCTCCCGCCTTATTCTGCAGATTCCCGCGTTTCTTCTTTCGACAGCGTGCCAAGACTCACGCATCAGGCGTGAGATCTTCCGACATCGACGGGCACTCAAGCCCGGACTTCAAGGCGCTCGGCGGCGCTCGCCAGCGGGCCTTCAGGGACGGCATCCTCTACGCTGGGGCACTTCTCTTTCGCTCTCGGGTGCGAGGCAGGGTCGGGGTGGGCTCCCGACTTCTGCGCTTACCAGCCTCACCCAAGGCACACGCTTCTGGCGTGAGTCGCGCTTCGGCGCGATCGGCTTGATTCTTTTCGAGCGAGTCAGCGCTTGTTCTTGCGGCCGCTCTCGGCTCCCTCACGGTCTCTGGGGGGTCAAGGTCCCCTGCTTCTGGCCTCTTCTCCTCATGCTGCAGCTCAACTTTACTTGGCAGCGTTCTCCTCGACGTTGCCTGGGACAGGGTGTCTTCGTGGGGTTCTGTGAGTGGTGGGGCTTGGTCATCCCACCCTCGTCGCCAGTTGTAGCATCGCGCTACAAATAATCACAGACACTACTTGTAGTTACAACTGGAGCTTTATTCTCTGCATCCAGCCTCAGCCCTGTCCCTACTCTAACCGCTCTCATCCTGTCCTGACCCCTCCTCTTCCCCTCCACCCAACTCGCTCCGCCCCCCCAACTACTAGACTGCTAACTTCATTACACAAAGTATAAAAGCAGATACAGAATGCACCAGGGGCTTCCACAATGGCTGCCTTGTATGTGATAGCGAGAAGGATGCGCATACGGGCTGCTCAGCAGAGGAGGCGGAGACAGGAGAGGGTGTTCTGAGTCAGGCTGACCATGTGTGAGAAGACAAAGGAAGAGAGATATGAACAGTACAGGATGAGTAGCAATGTTATCCTGGAGCTGATAGCAACCTTAAGGCCACACCGTGAAAGCAGCTCATAGCGCAGTAACACAGTCCCCACCCATATCCAGGTGTCGTGCTCCCTCAACTAATTGGCCAGTGACAGTCGCCAAAATGTGATAGCTGTGGCTGGAAGGGTGTCTCAGAATGCACTTTTGTGTTTCTTTTACAGATTTTTTAGATGCCATGCTCCTCTGCATACACCAACATATTTATCTGCCATGGGGTGATGTGGAAATGCAAACAGCTAAACTGCAATTTAGATTCCCACAGGTCATAGGGTATATAGACTGGACCAATGCACCCATATGTCCCCCTTCCCACCTGGAATACCTATTTAGGAACCGAGAGAACACCCAATCCCTGAACATCCAAGTTATCTACAATGCACACAATCTCATCACAGATATTGTGGCACGATACTCAAGCACAGTGGGATTAACCGACAACTGGAAAGAGGGGAGTTCGATGAAGGTTACCTTCTCGGTATTGGAAAGCAATGTTACAACTCATATGTTATTGCCCAATCATCATTTCTGGTATATTTTCTCACACATATCTTTTCTTTGTCAGTCACAGTGCGAATGCCCTGAGGCCATGGATCCTCTCACCCTACCTGTCTCCCTACAACCCGAATGAGAGGCGGTACATCACAGCACATAGTCACAACAGGTTAGTGATTGAGTGGGCATTTGGGCTCCTCAAATCCCGCTTCAGGTGCCTGCACAAGAGTGGGGGGTCCTTGCAGTATGAGCTCTAGACTGCCTACAAGATTGTGCAACCTGTGCCATACTCCACAATATTTCCTGCAGGAGAGGCTGACCCATTGAGATGACTGGACGTGACTCTGAGGATGAGGATCCTGGCCCATCTGCCCAGCAGCAAACCGAGGCAAGCAGAGCAGCAGAGGGGAGGAGGTGCAGGGACCACATAGCCAGACATTACTTTGCACTATACACAATACTAACAGAAAAGGCGGCACTAAGTAAATGATTTCTCTAAACAAAGCACCCATTAATGCCAGGTTCAACAAACCGAGGCAGACAACCTGTGTGTCACACATAATCATATGTACAATGAGTACACTTGTTGGTTGGTTACATCACCGCCAATTTAAAGGGAATACCAGGACAAATCCCCCAAAAATCTAAAAGTTCACTCTGTACTCTTTTCTTCGAAAGGTGTCCAGCATGGGAGCAGGTGCCATGCATTGGGGCTGGAGTGTGGCTGATACTTTGGTGCAGTACACAGGCATTAGAGGCAGATACACTGCTGCGGCTTGACACCTCACTGTCTGGACCTTCAGCACCCATGCTGCTGGCAATGTGGGCAGTTTGTATGGCCTCCACAGCTGCTGTGATCTGTGTTAGGCTACGTGACACGTCCCCACATGTGGCCCTTCTCCACCTGTAGGGCCATCATGCATTTTGACAGAGTAGTGGTAGCCTGTGCTAGCCTCCCTATGACCCTTGACATCGCATCTATTCTACCACCCTGCTCCTCTCCCTATGCCTTTGCTGGCTCCTGTCCTCTGACAGCTCAGTGCAGAGTTGTGTGAAAGCAGCTGTCAGATCATCCATTTTAGAGCCTGTGCGGGCCTGATTTTCTGCTAAGTGCTTGGTAATGGTGTTGAATCCCAGGGTCAATTTACGATTGATCGTGCAGATTTATTTCTGCAGTAGGTGCTGAACCTGCAGCATTGCTTATTCAAGCCCGCCATGTGAGAAGTTGGCCTGGTATATACTGTCCATTAGTTATAGTGGGCACCTTGCAGCAGTCCAAACAACCCCTTATTGATGATAGGTTAAAGACAACCTTTATTGAAAGCTATTCTAGTGGTAGCTATGGAGAGCAGCCTTCAGGCTAATTCTTGAAGGAATGTAAAGCAGCTTGTTTTACCAGTCTAAAATCTCCTGAATGGCTAAATGAAAGGAATCCACACCAGGTATATATATAAAATGTATGTATTTATTACTAAACACACCCTTCTAGTCTCTTTATGAGGCTAGAGTTCAAAACACATAAGTTACACTTCAAATATTACAGTAAAATAGCACAAATACACGTTAGGCTCTAGGGGCGAGCCAAACCATATACTAAAATAGTGGTATAAGAACCACGACTTAACTAGACACAAGGCCTAGAGCCTGTAGAATCGCTGGGACCCCAAGGAACCACCCAAGGTAGTGACACAGGGGACCCACGGGGGCCGTGTGCAGTGTGAGAACACAGCCGCGAGCTCCCGCTAGCTTCTATGGGGAAAGTCGCGGTTACATTTTTAAAGATTAGGGACACTTAGAGATGGACTAGGACCAAACCCTTTTGGATTTAGACAGTTCTAGGGTCAATACCCATGGGAGCACTGGAGTACTCGAGTTACCTCACCCAGGGAAGCCGGTTACATAGGTGTCAAATTGTGTCGGGTTGCGTCGTCGTTTTTAATGGAACCTGGCGAAGAAGTGCTGCTGCCGGGAAGATGCGAAGTGTCCGAAGAGATCCAAGCCTGGATCAAAGATGTGACGAACCTCATAGCAGAGGGGACAGAGTCTGGGTCACTTGCCAGTGACCAGGGGCACGATAGATGAATGCCCACCGATGTCAGGTGTTTCAGGTGAAGAAGGTGAAGCTTGACTCTTCAGTCACGAGGACCAGGAGGCGTCGAGGACAACCAGGAGCTGGATTCGAGCTGTCCCATAAATTATGTCGATGGCTGCAGTGTTGGTGCCTGGATTGGATACAACAAGCCTTGGCAACAGCAACCCACGTAAATAGGAGAGAGATGCTTTGGTGCAGACCAGCAAGATCTGAGGGACTCACCACACAATGGAGAGTCAGGGCACGTCTGGAGCAACCAGGGAAGCCCAAGGAAAATCAGAGTTGCCTTCACAGGGACCCACCAGTCGAAGGACCAGGGATCGCGAAGGAACCTTGAGCGGAAATGCAAGAAGCGGGCTCACGGAACACTCATGGAGTGTAGGCCCACAATCTTCGGTGCAAAAGGTGCTCGGGCTTGGGCTACAAGTAACCCAAAGCACAACTTCAAGAGACGTCGAGAAGTCAATGCACTTGCAAAGGTGCACGGTGTCCAGGAGTTCCAGTTCCACGTCACTCACGAGGGCTGCGGGTCTCAGCTTTGCTGGGGACTCGGGTCGGCCTCTGAGAAGTCTGGAAATCCTCTTCCTGGGCTGCAGATACTTTGGAGTCTGTCGGGAGCTTCGGAGATGCAGACCGGCAATTGCTTCGTTTGGGCCTGCCAAGCAGGGGAGTCACTCCTTGACCCCAAGGGAGATTTCTTCAGTCCTCTAGTCTTGAGTAGAGCGTCGAAGTTCCAGGATTCAGTTGCAGAGTTTCGTCCAGGGATATCTAAAGTACTGTCCCAGGGGTTCCTACATTATACCCAAAGAAGGGGTTGGACTAACTCAGGGGACCCACCTATGGGAGGGTTTGGAAAGAGGGGTGGCTACACCCATTTCCTTTGTCCAGTGTCGCACCAGAGCAGGGGCTGGTAGCCCCTGAACCGGTTTGAGCTGGACTATGCACAGGGACACCAAATGTGCCCCCAGTGCAGGACATCAAAGCACTCTCAGAGTGCACCCACCCAGCCCCAATACACTAAAGCCTGTCTGGGTGGTGGTGACACCTCTATGTGACAGGAAGCCTATTATCCAGGCCTCCCCTGCCAGAGTTTCGGTCAGCAGCAGGAGGCCAGACTTCTGTCTGTGGCTGCAGCATCCATTTTGTGATGCCAGGGCTCTTTTAAGTTGGTACCAGGTATAACGGTGCTATCATGTCTTTCCCTCTAGAAGGGTGGGCTCATAATCCCACACCAGTTACTGGTGTGGGGGTATGATTCCAAGGTGTTTGAAACACGACATGATTCCGTGCAGCCAGTCCAAATTTAGCATTTACCGTTGGGTTAAAATGCACTTAAGAGTATATGGTCAGGCTGCATAACAGACAACCCCGGAGAAGAGATTCCAAAGGCTGCAGAGGGGCTCAGCTCATGCTTGGGCACCCTCTCATACAAAACCAAACACCCTGCCTTCAGGATTGACAATTGACTGATAGTTTTCTATGTGCAGTGATAGGTGAGATATAGTGAACCTATATCTCTGTAAGGGGTGCATGCCCCACCTTACCCAGGCTGCAGTAGCAGACCTCTGGTGTCATTTTGGAGGGCTTTCCAGGGGTGGCATAATACATGCTGCAGCCCCTGGCAGGCCTCTGGGGTACCTATGCCCTTGGTACATAGTATACCATATACTAGGGACTTATAAGGGCACCTCAGAATCCAATCTGAAATGTACCTAGGGTACATGGAATCAATTTAGAGAGGAAGCAGCTAGGCTGGGGTCCTGGATAGCAGGGCCCCAGCCAGACTAAAGTCAAAAACCAGTGTTACAGCAGCACAAACTGGGGGTAACCATGTGAAGCAGATCCCCCTCTCATACAACACCTATTGGCTGGATGTCAACTAGGACCCTGATTCCTGCTTTCTCAGATGCACCTACGCCCATGTGGATTGGAGCTCCTGACTTGAATGAGGCCCCTGTAGTATGCGTCCTGCTTTATAGATCTCCTCAGAGGATGCTTCTCTTTCCTCACTCTTTGGGTGAACAGATAGCGCACTTGGTAACTAACTGCGGGAAGGTTCTGCTGATTGGTGACTTTAACTATTGGGCCAGTGAAACCTCTGGCGGCCCCCAATCGGCTGAACTTGCCGAGCTACTTTCAGGGCTGAACTTAACGCAACAGGTATTCATGGCCACTCATATCAAGGGCCATATTCTTGACCAGATTTGGAATGTCAACATCACTATGTCCCCTGTCTCAGTCTCACCGTGTACATGGTCTGATCACCATATATTCAAATTCACAGTTAATGATAATTTCTTGATTAAAAACACCAGTTTAGGTGGGTGCTCACGCAGAAACTGGAACAAGATAGAAAAACGTATTTCTTGACTCACTTGCCAATTCGATTCCCCTGGGCAACGCTTCGATTAATTTGGCTGATGCACAGTTAACTAGTTGGCTACTGGCTGCTAGCGACAAGTTTGCTCCCCCCGGGAAGATTCATGCCCCCCGCCACCATGATGCCCAGAAATGGTTCTCCACTGAGCTGAAACATCAAAAACTAGCCTTAAGGCAATTGGAACGAAAGTGGCGATGTAACTACCTACCTGACGACAAACAGCCTTATTTGAACTCCTTGAAAACATATAAAAAATCTATTTTAACTGCTAAAGCGGCGTATATTTCATCTGAAATCCTGTCTGCAACAAACCGCTCGAAGGAGATCTTTTATCCTGTGAATGAGTTGTCCAACCCTGGCAGAATTTTAGTCAAGCCCACCCCATCCCAAACTTTTTGCAATGCACTGAATCTTTTTTTTTATTGACAAAATTATTAAAATCAAGTCCGGTATCCCGGTTTGTCAAAATCTGGATTCTAGTCCTCATCCCACCCAAAACCATAGCACTTTTATGCATTTCCCCACAATATGTGAGCACACCTTTATAGATCTTCTTTCGAAAGTCAAATCTGGTTCTCCCACTGACTGTTGCCCTCCTAGCATCTTGAAGGAAATTTTTACTGCCCTTCCCAGTCCTGCTCGTAATCTCTTAAATGAGTCTTTGTCCCAAGGCATTGTCCCCGCAACTTTTAAGGAGACAATCGTTGTCCCCCTCTTAAAGAAGGTGGGATTGGATCCATTAACTTTGACAAACTATAGTCCAATTTCCCTTCTTCCCTACCTGTCTAAGATTTTGGAAGCTTATGTCGCGCGATGTCTCACCAACTTCTTGGAGGAATCTGAATTTCTTGATCCTCACCAAGCGGGTTTCCGCCCAGCTCACTCTACCGAGGAGGTGATCCTTACAGTGATGGATTCTCTCCGTAGTGAGGTCGATAGTGGCTCTTCTCAGGCCCTTGTCTTGCTTGATCTTTCCGCGGCCTTCGACACAGTTGACCATAATCCTTTGGTCGACCGTGTGAGGGACTCGGGAATCTCGGGACCTGCTCTGGGTTGGATCAGTTCCTTCCTGGAAAATCGCTCCCAGGCAGTCTGTATTGCCCAGTTTACTGCCCCTAGAGTGGGAATTTCTTGTGGAGTCCCTCAGGACTCCTCTCTTTCTCCCCTGCTGTTTAATCTCTACCTTTTCCCTCTTGTCCGAGCCCTGAAAGAGCGTCAAGTCTGTACATTTAATTATGCTGATGATTTCCAACTCATCTTCTCCATCAGCAACTCCCTAGAGTCGGTTCATGCCTTTCAATCTACCATGCTGCTCATCAGTCAGTAGATGCACAGGAATCACCTAAAACTTAATCCGGATAAGACGGAGTTAGTTTTAACAGGTGGTATCACAAAAAATCCATGGGGACCCCATTTTTGGCCAAGGGAGCTGGGTCAGTCCCCCTCTCCATCTAGCTCGGCTAAGAGCCTTGGGGTTGTTATTAGTCAGGATCTCACTTTGAAGCCTTAGATCGGGTCGGTGATTTCCACCTGCTTTTTCCAACTCAGGAAAATAAAAAAGATCTGTAGATTTCTTACCCACAAAGCTCAGATTCAGGTGATAATCGCCGTGGTCATGTCCCATGTCGACTATGCCAATTCACTCTACTTTGGCATCCCCCTTTATTTATCCAGACATTTACAGATGGTACAAAACGAGGCTGCACGTCTGATTGTTCACCAGCCTAGGAATCATCATATTACTACTCTCTTGAAGCAATTACACTGGCTTCTGGTTGTTCAGCAGTGTGCCTTTAAGGTTGGATGTCTCATTTTTAAGTCACTCAAAGGAAGGAGCGCAAAATTCGTAAATAACATGATTAACAAATATGTTCCCACACGTAATCTCTGCTCAGCCCACAAGCAGCTATTAGCTATCCCTCATTTTAGACTAAAGCGCACTGGGGGTGCCAGGTTTGCCACTTAGGTCCCTATGTTCTGGAACTCCCTTCCCTCCGAAATTCGCTTCTGTACCAATCTCCTCGGCTTCAGAAGTCTCCTAAAAACCTTGCTATTCCGACAGGCTTTCTGAATAAATCTCCAGGACTTGGGTCTCAATCAAAATGAGCGCCATGAAACCTCCCCGGTGTACGTGTGCTTTACAAATTAATTTTAACATAACATAGCATAACAATGAGGCTATTGGTGTATGGCTGCCTGATATCCTGCCTCGGTTCTGCTGCTGGCTGGGGGAGATGGACACTCTGCTGGGTACACTCTCTGGCTCTCAACTTGGAACGTCATCCATCTGGTCCTGGTCTTCTCCCTCATCTGTCAGCTCATCTAGTACTTACACAGGTGTCCCTAAGTACAGTCACGAAGACAGGGCCAAAGAACAGCTCATGATAGATACAGCACTCTTCTATTAAGATTTCGAGATCCCTTTCTAAGACCTTTATATTTCTTTTCCTTTGCCCAGCTTCCTGCTCTCCCTGTTGGCTAGACATTTCTGGTGTTGCTTGGTTGCTTTTTGGGCTCTTCAGCTTTCTTTGGTTGTGGTGCAGGTCTTTCCTACTCAGTCTAAATGCTCTACTGGCTTCTCCTGGGCAGTACTTCCTGTGTATGTGGTCCTTCTTCTGACCCAGGAAACTGAAGCCCATTTTTTGACAATGCATTGCTGATTGCGACCACATTCACAAATTGCGATCGGTTTCGTAATCGCAATTTGTGATTTCCCGAAATTGCGATGTGAACTGTTACTGAGTTGCTAATTTTGCCACACATGGGACAGTTCATGCGATTTTGTGACTTCCTAATTGCAAGTCCCAAAGAGTTGCAATTAGGAAGTCACTAAATTTACCATTTGTACAACTGGCCCAGAATTCTCACACAAGATGTTAAAGGATACTGAAAAAAATATTTTATGAAAAATATGATAAAAGTGTTTTCTTCACAAAAAAATTGGTGATAACGTACCATTTTGAAATACTAGTGAAATATTACCTACTGGCGATTACCAGTAGGTAGTTATAGTTAGAACCATAATTCCATAGGAAAACACATTTTTTGACTTGCCTTTATCTTTGGCGCCATTTAACAAATCTTTACAAAATTTTCCCCAAAAAGTGCACCAGTGGTTTTTGTTGTGCATGAAAGCTTTCGGTGTGATCCGTCAAGCGTGAGCTGAGAAAAAGAGGGGGTAAAAAAAAAGTGTTTA
Source organism: Triturus cristatus (assembly GCF_964204655.1). Taxonomy (NCBI): domain Eukaryota; kingdom Metazoa; phylum Chordata; class Amphibia; order Caudata; family Salamandridae; genus Triturus; species Triturus cristatus. The sequence goes on from NC_140585.1 coordinate 635,124,928, forward strand.
TTCCATGGTAATTTCCATTGAGACACGACTACAGAACGAACTGCTGACTGGAATTCCACCATATATGGCATAAAGGTAGGTCTGGGTACCTTTTTGTTATCTGGTGTCAAATCTTTCCAGTTGTATTTGACTTATTAAAAGAAATCCAACTTCGTATATCTAGAGACACGAAGGCTCCACAAACCATCCCGATCTCATGCTTAGATCTGATTGGCTGCCAACACTTCAACCAGAAAGTGTTGGCAGCTATCTTGGGACTCAGCTTCAGTTGAGCCCCTGAAAAAAGGCTAAAAAGGAATACCCTGACCCCTTAGCTCTGGTGCTGGGTTCCCATGGCAAAGAAGGATTTTTTATAAAAATGTTTCTCCGAAAATGATGGCGGATTGACGAATCCTGTGAAAATTAGAAAAAAAACATGCATGATCTCCCGTGCTTGTTTTAAAAAAAAGCCTCCGGATGGGCCAAATCCTGGGGGCATTGTTTACAAAAAGGAGGGGGGCACACAGGATCCCTTTCCTGTGGCTCTTGGAGCCCCAGGACCACCACCACAAAGAACTTTATTTATAAAAAAGGAGGGGGCATGGACCACCATCTTCCAAAATCAATCAATCAATCAGGGGGTTTAAAGTGCGCTACTCACCCGTAACGGTCTCAAGGCACTCAAGGGGAGGGTGCAGCTCCTTTTCAGCCAAGGAGCCAGGTCTTGAGGCTCTTCCTGAAGGTGTGTGGAATGGGGCAGTGTATGATGTTGACCTGGAGCTCGTTCCAGGCTTTGGCTGTGATGTAGGAGAAGGCTGTTCCACCCGCTCTGGTTCTGGAGATGCGCTGGGTTTCTGCCACGGCGAGATGGGAGGAGTGGAGGTTCCTTTTGGGTCTGTGGAAGGAGACTCTTTCATCGAGGTATTTGGGTCCACTGTTGTGGAGGGATTTGTAGGCATGGGTGAGTAGCTGGACATTTGCTCTCTTCTCGACGGGGAGCCAGTGGAGATCTTGCAGGTGTTGGGTGATGTGCTCATGCTATGGGATGCCGAGGACGAGTCTGGCAGGGGTATTCTGGATGGACTGGAGTTTGCATAGCAGGGATTTGTTGATTCCAGCGTAGAGTGCATTTTAGTTGCCTAGTCTGCTTGTTATGAGTGCATGGGCGACGGTCTTTCTGGCTTCGGGGGGAACCTACTTGAAAGTCTTGTGGAGGATGCCTAGGGTGTAGGAGCAGGTGACGGTGATGACGTTGATCTGTCGGGTCATGGTGAGAGAGGAGTTGAGTATGATGCCGAGTTTCAGGAGTGGTCCGTGGGAGTGGGTGGGGTGCCGAGGGCCACCAGGAAATGTTCCACACAGAGAGGCAGTGTCCGAGGACTAGGACTTCTCCGAGTTGAGTTTCAGACAGTTGCTGCTCATCCAAGCTGCAAAGTCTTTCATTCCCTCTTGGAAGCTGAGTCTGGTGGTCTCGGGGTCCTTACTGAGGGAGAGGATGAGCTGTAGGATACAATGCTGAGTCCGTGCTGTCTGACAATGGTGGCGAGGGGGGCCATGTAGATGTTGAAGAGTGTGGGACTGAGAGAAGATCCTTGTGGTACTCCGCAGTTGATCTCTGTGGATTTGTAGAGGAAAGGCGGGAGTCTATTCCTTTGGGTTCTGCTGGTGAGGAAGGAGTGTAGTCAGTTGAGTGCGGTTCCCTGTATTCCGGCATCATGGAGCCTGGCTGCTAGGGTGCGGTGGGAGACGGTGTCAAAGGCTTTGGAGAGGTCGAGTAGGGCTGCAATGTGGCCTTGGTCGAGAAGATTTCCTCCGTGGTGGAGGGTGGTTGCTGCGGATTTCGGATTGGGAGGGGTCGAGGATGGAGTTCTTTTCGATGAAGACAGTCAGCTGGACGTTGACGATCTTCTCAGTGACTTTGGCTGTGAAGGGAAGGAGGAAGATGGATCGATAGTTCTCCAGGTCCATCGGGTCTGCAGAGGGTTTTTGGAGGAAGTGCTTGACTTCTGCACATTTCCAGTCGTCTGGGAAGGAGCCGGTTTCGAAAGTGGTGTGGATGGTGCGTCGTAGCTGGGGCTCAATAGTGCCGGTGGCTATGTGAAAGATGTGCGGAGGACAGGGGTCCATGGGGGCTCCTGAGTGGGTGTTCTTCATGGTAGTAATGGTATTTTTGGTGGTGACCGGGGTCCAGGCGGTGATGGTGGGCCGGCTATCATTGGTGGAGGCAGGGGGGATTTCTGGAGTCTGTTCGCTGAAGTTGTAGTCGAGGCCTTTGATTTTCAGGTGAAAGTAGGAGCCCAGCTTGTTGCAGAGGCGATGGCGTGGGGTGCGACGAGGTCAGCAATAGTATTGGTGAACGAATTGCTGGGTCTGTAGGCGAGGGTGCAGTGAAGAGTGGTTCCAGGGCTGGGCTGAATCTGGAAGTGAAGTTGTTCGGTGGGGGCAGAGGAGTCGCTTGTGGTGGTTGAGGAGAGTCAGAGGGAGCTCTTGTGTGAGATGGCCAGTCATCCTCCTGGTGGTTGGGGCAGTCCTTCCTCTGAATCCTGTTGCCACCTTGAATGGTGGTGGCGATGTAGAGGATGGAGGAGGCGTTGGTCCAGTATTCCGTGAAGAAGGCAAGGTCTGGTCAGTAGTGTTGGCATCCGGCATGGGGGCGGCGGCTGTGATGGTGCGGAGCATGTTGAAGGTTCGGCAGCAGTGGCAGCAGGACAACTGCCCATTGGTGGTGTTCAGTGTGGACACCTGGCAGTTGTTGTTCCATCCGGGGTTGAGTGCGAGGAGGGCAGCTGAGTCATAGCAGTGGGTGGCCAGAGAGCCATGGTCCCTGGGGCTGGTGGTGGTCAGGTTGTGGACGGGCGCAGACGGGTTTGCCTTTGGAACGCCTTTGGCGCGCCAGTGGCACGCCTGCTACGCGGCTGCGCAGCGGCTGCCATTACATTGGGAAGGGGGAGGGTAACGGAGCTGGGAGGCGGGAGTGGGAACAGCAGGGGGGAGGGTCTGCGAGAGCAGCAGGGGCGAGAAAAGGGTGTCTAAAATGAGCACGGAGGAGCAAAACAAGGGCACAAGGCACAATATAAAGAGAATAAAAATTTGCACAGAACTGAACCAGAATTACAGGCGGACAATACCAGGCACAACAATAGCAAAATGAAGCAAAACAAGGGCACAAGGCACAACAACAAGCAATGGGCTGAATAAAAGTGAAATAAAAAATAGTAGGACAGAACCAGAATGACAGATGGACAACACCAGGCACAACAATAACAGAATGAAGTTAAGGGCACAATGTGCAGACAGACACAGCAGGCCTGAATGCCTACCTGGAGTGGTGTCGGCAGCAGTGGCACAACAGAGGAGCTTCAGGGCGCAGAGAGCAGGGACTCTTCTCAGGGCTAAATAACTGGAAATGGGGTGCCACATGGACCCCCAAGCCCTGGGTACTGTGGAAATGTGGATTTTCCTGATCAGTTATGTCCCCTATCTTGGACCCCAACGGTTCTATATGCATGTTACAAGTACATGTATGTTCCCTCCAGTTCCAGTTTCCAAGACGCAAACATATGTGCGTCCACCATCAACATGTTCTCTGTCAGATCCGCCATCAATGGGCTGGATATTCGATTCCTAAGTATGAAAGGCCACCGACTTTATATGGCTAAGTTACTCTATTTTTACAGTTCAGGCAGAATAGGCCCGATTCTGTCCTCAAAGCCTTTCCCTGCTCTCTGTCTCTGACAGCTTCAGCTTGAGCTCGCATCTGTATCCATGAACTTTGTCCTACTCCCTGTGCAGCTAACGGTGCCTGCCTCGGCCAGTTTCGCCTGCCTGCCAAGAAGCTGTATTTCACCTTCGAATTATCTACTTTGCTTTTCAGCCGATGCATTCCTGTCTAGTGATTTAGGCAAACATTTCCTTTAGCTCCCAAGCAAAGGACTCGGCCTTTCCATCCTCATGCAAGTAATTCATAGCCCTGTCACCATGGAATATTCCCATCCTCTCGCCATTCAGTGTAGACACTTAGACGCTTGTACACACACGCACAGTCAGTATAGAATAGATTCTGTCCGAGAGTCCTTCCTTGTGGATAACATAGTTCTCTAAACATAGGATGTTAGATATGATTTGGGATTAGGTTGACTTGACCCCCCAGACTTTTCGTCTCCACATGTAGAGCTAAATGTCAAGTCCCCTTCACCCCCTAGTTGCACGTCAATTACACGTCATGCTGCTGCGCGCGCATCTATGTTAAGTATTATCTTATAGATCCACCTATGTGTGATAATCAGAGCCAATCATGTTTCTTCTTGCTCACTACTACGCCTAGTTTCGATTACGTATTTACTATGTCATTTCTCTTATCAATTGTTACGCCTTCTACATTCGTTTCATTGTAATGTATGACCTATAAAAGTTACTTCTTGTCAATAAAGTATTGTACTTCACTTCCTGAACCCTCGTGGTGACGGAACCTGAAGGCCGCCACTCGAGTCGGCCATTTTGGAATAAAGCCCATTCAGAAAACCTCTTATACCACGGATTCTGCCTCTTATTATTCTGAGCTATTTTACTTTATTTTAGATTCCGTATGAAATTCAGTCTAGGTAAAAGAATATTTACCACATAATGGCGCCCGAACAGGGACACTTTCTCATCTCACGCGCCGGCGGTGCGTTGCAGGCCCGGTCTCCTGCCACAGCTGGACGGACCATAACGCGTACCAGCAGGATTTCCTGTAGCTCCCTCCGGTCAAGCGGGGGCGACTGAGGCTGCGATCAACCCAGACGAGGCGGTGAGAAGTGCGAAGTATCCCGACCAGAGCCTAGCTGAGAGAGCAAGATCCGAGGTATACAGAGGCCCACCAGGTTTTCGAAGTCCCGATGTCCAGAGGGTCCGCTGTCCGCAGTCATCGAGTCCCGTCCATTCTCTGAGGCCTTCCGTTTCAAGGAGCTACTCGGTGAGTACCATCGCCGGGGAGGCGTGTTGACGCGCACATAGGTTGTGCCGGTCAAGACGGATTTGGGTACACAAATCCGGTCTGCACTGTTTAGCAGTGTATATGTACTGTTTAGCAGTATATCAAGTATTCCGAAGTATTCAGTTATTGTCAAAGAATTCAGCTTGGTGATTAGTTATGCAGACTGTCATCATTGTCGGTCATTTTTAAAATGTTTAATGTTTAATGCTTAAAGTGTTTAAATGTCTTGCATATTGTGGTATGAATGATTGTTCATTGTTCACTGTTCATTATTGTGTTTTTTCGTATTAGGTGGGTTCAAGAGTAAGTATCAGATCAGTTGTCAATATGCCGCTCTTCTCGAAGTTAAGACAGATTACTACTAGAAAAGGGGTGCTTGAAGAAGCAGTTCCTATTCCTCCTAGGGACACTCCAGGGCATTTTATGTATCACAAGCATGGCTTAGATGCCATATTATTTCTTGATTTATGGGTAGATTATACCAAGGGATTGCCAGAAAGTCAAAGGTGGCCCGCAGCGGGAACCTGGGATGCAGAGTGCATCATGAAAGTGGAGGAAGAGTTATGGAAAAGAAAAGTCAGACAGTCACAGAAAGACGCTGTTGAGTTATGGCGTAAAGAATCTCATAGACGTACAGAAAAAGCACGTAGACAAGAAGAGAGGAGTAAAGAAAGTTCAAAGGAAGTTCAAGAAAATCTATTAATTGAGGAGGGTATCCGAATAAAATCAGAACAAGTAGATAGACAAAGAAATGCTCTTATGAATGGTATGTATCCCCTTCTAGCCGAAGGACTACCTAAGGCTGTTCCAGAAATGCCAAAAGACTTGCCACCCCCATTATTTCCAATTAAGGTACATCCTAAAGGGCATCCCAGAACCGCAGAAGATGTTTTTCTTTCCTCATATCTAGATGACGCAGCTCCCGAGTATGCCAACCCCGCACCACATAGACCGTCTGGCGGAGGGGTTCAACGTCAGGATCAGGTATCTGTTCCTGTGCAACAGCAAGTCCCGACACAAGCTCCGGCAAGCACATCTGTTTCCGCATCTGTTTCCGCAATCGATTCTACAGTGGTATCGACACCTATAGTTGCTGTGTCACGTTCGACGAATCCATTCACACCCGACGCCCCAGATGGGGCCACGGGAGGTGCTAGCAATACTTTTACGCCACCTAGAATAAATAAACTTGTTTTTCAAGAGTCAGCGCATTCACGTACACCCAAATTCGTAAGTGAACGTACGCTTAAGGAACTCCTTATAGATTGTAGATATGACCCGGTGGTCGGTAAAGAGGACGAAATGGTCCTGGCATCATTACGTATCAGACGAGCCGCAGAGTATTTAGCGAGGTTACCAGGAATGACTGCGCATCTAGATAAAATATATCATTTTGTTCAAACAGGGCGAGATCCAGAATGTATTAACAGAGCTATGGAATTCCAGAAAGTAGAGATACAGGGGGAACTGTTACGTTTCCTCATAAACTGTATGATCAGAAATCAAGACCGACCGGGGGTAGACCCGAATGTAATGCTTATTCTTACAAGATGGAGCCAGAATATATCAGAAGGGAGACACGATAAGCAAAACTGTATAATAGCCATGTGCCGAAAAATCCGTAAAGAAATAGAACGTATTCATGAAGAAAGATTGGAAACAGACGAGTTCGAGCAAGATGAAGTGTCCGAATCAGGGAATTCCGCAAGACAGTCAGAGACCATAGCCTACGTAGGCAGAGGAAGATCCTGTAATAATACTAGATGCTTTTCTGATCCCATACACTCTGTATGTCCAAATAATAGCAGAACGTATCCGACGCCTGTAATAAATCTGAAGTCTCCTGAACATTTGTTTCAAGCCGCAGATAAAATACTACGAGAACGAAGGGGTTACCACCTCCTCGATTCCATGGATGAGAAAGAATTAGCCAGATCAGCCGTTCACTGGATTGACAGTCCTGAAAAATACGGTGATGAGACCGTAGCACACACGTTTTTTAACCTCAGTGCGGATGAACAACGTTTAGCTGGAATCTATATGATTCAGCAACTCCTTATATTATATAAGAGCCAACATGCTGACCCTGGTCCTTTACCTAATATATTAACGGAACTACTCGCGAACAGATGGAGAGGTTCTAGTAACAAGTTAATTAAAGAAATATTAGTGTCACGTAAACAGTATGTCCTTTTTGTAAGTCCGGATTCTTTCTCGCTGTCCCGCAAAGAAAGAATGCCGTATTATATGGATAGACAAAATCCCTTACGAGAAGTGCACCCAATAAAAGGCGAAGACAATCAGTTTCACCGTGTATTTGTATACACACCCATAACAAAAATTGAATTGTTAGAAATGAAGAAAGTAGTACCCAGTCATGACAAAGGCCCAGCGGGTTTCCACCGAGAAATTAAGGACATGTTACTGATGGGAGAGTATACCTATCCTGATATTATGACGATATTAAAGGTGCTCTTGCCTGCTGGCATTTATGAAAAACTGAAAGAAAAAGAGTGGGAAGTGGGAGACCAAAAGATAGATTGGACAGCATTAGAAACGGAAGAAAAGGCCCGAACTGCAGGTTCAGGGCTCGGGGATAAAGTTAAAGCATTACCAGGTTTACTAGTACAAGTACTGCCACGTTTATTAACTACGAAAAAGGAAGATTGGGGTGCAATCTCAGCCTGTAAACAAAAGCATGATGAAGACACAAGTGATTATTATGCCCGATTTGAAAAATGTTTTGGAATAAATAGTGGTATAAAAACAAGTAGTGAGTCATATCCACATTTATTTGTGACAAAATTAGTAGAAAATGCATTCCCTCCTGTAAAGAATAGAATATTGAAATTCGAGAGTACCTGGCAAAGTAACACTCCGTCACAAATGCTACAAATGTAACAGTATCATCACAATAGAATTAGAGATGAACAAGAGCACGAACAAAGACGTATGAAAGATACAAAAATGAAAATGCTAGTGTCTCAGACAGTACCAGCTGAAGGACATAAAAAGGGTATGATACATTCCGATTCAGCAGGACCGGTAAAAGGGACATGCAATTATTGCAAAAAGCCAGGTCATTACGTACACGATTGTCCAGTTTTAAAACATAATATCGCCATAGGTAAAACACAAGAAAGACAACGGCCACTCAGACAGGATCAGAATGAACAAGGAGCTATGCAGCACGCCCAGGCCATGCCAGCCGCACAACAGCCAATACAGTTTGTGCCAGCTGCACCACCGTTGCCTGCTACTGCCACACAAACCACAACACGACAAATGTATCAGACCGCACAGTATGAATACCCTGAGTATCAGCGTTACGCATGAGCCAGCCTAGAGAGGGAAGTTGACTTACCCCTTATCGAGATTCCTGTAGATCAAGAAGGACCTTATGTACATAGTGAATTGTTAGGTCAAGATAGAAAATTCTTACTCGATACAGGGGCAAGTCGAACAACTATAAAACGTAGTGAAGTTCCAGGGGCACCCCTCTCAGGCTCTCAGAATATCTCCCTTGGTTTTTCAGGAAAACCTATTGTTAATGAAGTATCACAGCCTCTTCCACTTACGATAGGACCTTTGACACGAACTACAGATTTATTGCTTACTAAATCATGCCCAGAAAATCTGTTAGGAATTAAAACTCTGAAAGCCCTAGGAGCCATTATATGTTGTTCTCCGGAAGGAGTAAGGTTGTTTTTACGCGATTTTAAAGGTCACTATGTGTCTAGAGACATGGATCCCCGACTACAGACTTTACCTACACATCTATGGGCACAAGGCCCTACTGATGTTGGTTGCATGAATATTACACCATATCGAGTCACACTCAAGGCAGGAGTGGTACTACCACGAATGCGACAATACAAGTTACCGCAAGATGCTGTAGTGGCTTTGCTGAAAATCATTGATGAGCTAATTGCCCAAGGAGTAGTTGTAGAAACAGACTCCAATGTATGTAATTCACCGATAATTCCGATTCTTAAACGAACTGATCCTACTGCTCCGCCAGTATACCGATTGGTTATTGATTTGCGTGAACTAAACAAGTGCATTGTGCCACAATTTCCTGTGGTCCCCGATATATCATCATTATTGACAGCAATTGATTCCGAAGCAACATTCTTTACTGTAATTGATCTCAAGAATGCCTTTTTCAGCGTCCCCATAGATCCGGAAAGCCAATATTTGTTCGGATTCAGTTTAAATGGGCGCAGTTTTAAATTCTCACGCGCTCCCCAAGGATTCACAGAAAGCCCCAGCATCTACAGCCAAGCACTGAAACGAGAACTTGACAGTATCCACATGCCAGTCAATACTGCACTACTTCAATATGTCGATGATCTACTGATCACCGCGAGAAGCGAACCCGAATGTGAAAAGGCTTCTCTGACAGTTTTACATTTTCTAGCCGACAAGGGGCACAAGGTGTCTCCTTCTAAGCTGCAATTCTGTGTCCAGCGAGTTATTTATCTTGGTCACTCGCTGTCCAAGGAGGGAAGGCAGCTTACACCAGATCGCATCCAGTTAATTGCTAACATGTCAATACCCCAGACACAAAAGGAGGTGCGGGCTTTCATAGGCCTCACTTCATATTGTAGGCAGTGGATCCCTCAATATGCATTCCTAGCAAAACCACTCATTCAGTTAACCACACCGGAGGCAGCCACATCGACTGTTCTCCCTTGGACTCAGGAACATACACAAGCTTTTGAAAGCTTAAAGAAAGCTTTATGTCAAGCACCTGTTTTAGCAACACCATGTTATAGCAAACATTTTACACTCTTTGTTACAGAACGCGAAGGTACTGCCTTGTCAGTACTCACTCAGGAACAAGCAGGATCACGCAAGCCATGCGCTTATTTTTCCAGTACATTAGATCCCGTAGCTCAGGCTTTGCCTGCGTGCCTGAAATCAGTGGCAGCAACAGCTTTAGCAATCAGACAGAGCGATGCCATAGTGTTAGGACATCCATTGACAGTACAAGTACCACATGCAGTAGAGGTTCTTGTGAACCGAACGCAAACACAACACTTGACCATAGCAAGACTTACCGGTTATGAACTGACATTGTTTCAGCCACACATAGAGATCCGACGTTGTAATACATTGAATCCTGCTACACTGTTACCTGTAATTGGAACAGACCCACTAGCTCATGATTGTGTTGAGATTATTGAAATAAAGACGAAACCTAGACAAGACTTGACAGACGTTCCATTGTTAGATCCAGACCTGACGTTGTATGTAGACGGATCGTGCATGAGAACAAGTACAGGAGATTTAGTGGCCGCGTATGCAGTCACAACAGACACTGAAGTTATTGAGACAAACTGTATAGATACTTTGTCAGCCCAAGCAGCAGAACTTATTGCTCTAACACAAGCCTGTATTCAAGCCACAAATAAGAAAGTTAATGTATACACTGACTCACGTTATGCATTCGGAGTTGTACACGACTTCGGCGTGCTGTGGCGAGAGAGAGGTTATTTAACTTCCCATGGTGCCCACATTCAGCACGGTCCCCTCATTCATGCCTTGTTAGACGCAATACATCTACCCACTGCTATATCGATTATGAAATGTAAAGCACACACGAAGGTTACTGATATCATTTCTCAAGGCAATGATTTAGCTGACAGAACAGCTAAACAGACTGCTCAGACTCGCACATTCGACATGACAAAGCCAATAGTTCAGACACCAACACAGTGTATGACAATTAAGGATCCCGCACTTGACGTAATTGACATACAGACACATGCTACTGCAGAAGAATTAAAGAAATGGACTGAACTAGGAGGGATCCAGACAGATCAGGGATGGATGACGAAGGAGAAATCTGTATGGTTTCTTCCTGACTCTATGGTCCAAGCCATTATAGCTACAATTCACAGTCCGGCGCATTTAGGGGAGAAAGCTATGCTAGATAGCATTCAACACATTTGGTTCAATAAACATTTACGAGCAGCAGCTAAACAAAAAGTCCGTACCTGTATGATATGTTGTCAGTTCAACCCAGGAAAAAGTGTTCCCGTAGAACAGGGTGGATTTCAGACTCCTGATCATCCTTTTGAAGTACTCCAAATGGATTATATCCAGATGGAACGATGTCGAGGATTCAAATATGTTCTTGTAGTTGTCTGCGCTCTCTCCCGATGGACTGAGGCGTACCCAGTATCAGATTACACGGCCCCGACTACTGCCAAACAGTTAGTTCGAGAATTCTTCCCACGGTACGGTTTACCACGTGTTATATATTCAGATAACGGCCAGCCTTTCTCATCCGAATTAATGAAACATGTCTCACTTTTGTTGGGATATCAGTGGAAATTCCACTGTGTCCGACACCCCGAGGCAGCAGGTCTCGTGGAACGACATAATCAAATTTTGAAAATCAGATTGTCTAAAATATGTAAGGAGAAAGGTGTTGACTGTATAGTAGCCTTACCAGTTGCACTATTTTACATAAGAATGGTAGCACACTCTCGAACAGGGCTATCCCCGTATGAGGTGATCTTCGGAAGACCACCAAATATGTGGGGGACGCCTATACCACGTAAAATAACTGATGTTAATTGTGATATGCTAACAGATTACTTGGCTTCCTTGATGTCTGCACTACAATCTTGTCGTTCACAGGTGGCTGCAGCCTTTCCTGACAACACTGAGGTGAAACCCCATGACGTTGTTCCGGGTGATCTGGTGTTTGTGAGGAATTTCGACCGCAAGACCCAGTTGGAGCCCAGGTGGAAGACACCCAAGCTAGTCCTGTTGACCACAAGAACAGCCGTGAAAGTTGAGGGCCGCAAGGGCTGGATACATTCCAGCCACATCAAGAAATTTCATGGACTATCCTCGGATATAGACACTGTGCCCTGCACTCCCTCACAGACTGATTCAAAACTTCCCTTTGTTGAACAGAATGACTCTCAGAACTATAAATTAAAGCTTAGGCCCAAACAGTCGAGCAATTTGATTGTTTAAGTCCTCTCCAAGGTGAAGCGGTTGAATTGTCTCTGACATGTATCCCTTGGACCTGAGTAGAGAAAATACCCGAGAAATGCTGAAACGACAGGCGTATTGTAAATCACTGCGTAGCTACTGTATGAGGACATTATTAATTCTGTTTTTATTGAGTCTTTTAATAATTATTACGAGTGTGATTTTGCACATATATCATCCTATTTCTAGACATGTTTATAATGTTGCTGCTGAACATTCTTTTAGTGACCTACCGCCACATGAATTATCTTATAGACTTGCGCTGCGCAATAACACTTTCATTAGTATGTTGCATCATTCCCATCAGACTAGTAATGCCACCAATTGTTGGGTGTTTGGCCGACTCCCTCCCTATCAGAATAACAAAGGAGTTCTGCCTTTCTTTCCACATCCATTCACACATAATGGCTCCTGTGGAGCATGGTTTAGCTTACTAAATTCCATAGACCCAGACACAGCAGTTTATCAACAACATTGGATATGGGGAAATCTGAATCTAGTTTTATTCAACGTCTGTCACCCTAATAAGGAGGGTCACCCCAGTAGAACAGGAACTGATCTAGAAAATGAAGTGTATAAATTAGGTAATTTTACACCTAATCTTATGATTCTGAATGTCAAATCCGAAGTTGAACTAATTCTGCCCACTATGTCAGTATTTCCAGTTAAGGGTGAATTATGTGTAAGAAAAGTTGGTTCCATATATATGGGCCATAGCCAATGCGTTACTACAGTAGAATATAGTGATCGAGGTAAATCTTCATTTAGAGCTTCTCGCCATTCTTACTTTATATGTGGTCAGACGGCATATATGCGTCTGCCTCTAGATTGGGATGGTACCTGGTAGCATTCCTTTTGCCACCTGTTTTCCTAGCTCCTCCTGATTATTATCGAAATGTTCATTTAGTACACAATAGAGAGCGAAGAGATCTCCCAGTTGTCGATTATACTGAGACGGCATGGGACAAGTATGTAGATTTCAATAAAGGTATCTTTCCCTATATAGGTACAATATCAAATAGTAAGCTGATACGTAGACTAACCAAGACTCTTGAAGCTGTAGTAAACGAGACTATAGCCGCCCTAGGCAATCTGACAGAGGAACAATCAGCGATGAGAATTGTTGTTCTTCAGAATCGTCTTGTCCTTGACGTCATCCTGGCCGATAGGGGCGGAGCTTGCAGGGTCATCGGATCCAGCTGCTGCATATTCATACCAGAAAATTCGCCATCTGTATATAAAGCTATAACACGCCTTCATAAGATTGTGAGCCAGATACACGAGAATCCAGGCACTTGGACGTGGTCCGGGTGGTTTTGGAGTGTGATATCAGCCTGGGGATGGAGAGTTCTATCCTTCCTAGGTATTGGCCTTCTTATGCTCTTCAGTTGCTGTTTATGCCTGCAATGTGGACCAGCGATTTGTGGTCTGTGTGCCACATCGTGCATTCCATATCAAGGTTCTCGTTCAAAATGCCGGAAGAAGAAGGAAGAAGAAATGATGCTCCATGAGCAAATCGATGGAATAATGAAGATTGATATCTCTTGAAGGGCAAGTAGGGGACAAGGAGGGAATGTGGAAATGTGGATTTTCCTGATCAGTTATGTCCCCTATCTTGGACCCCAACGGTTCTATATGCATGTTACAAGTACATGTATGTTCCCTCCAGTTCCAGTTTCCAAGACGCAAACATATGTGCGTCCACCATCAACATGTTCTCTGTCAGATCCGCCATCAATGGGCTGGATATTCGATTCCTAAGTATGAAAGGCCACCGACTTTATATGGCTAAGTTACTCTATTTTTACAGTTCAGGCAGAATAGGCCCGATTCTGTCCTCAAAGCCTTTCCCTGCTCTCTGTCTCTGACAGCTTCAGCTTGAGCTCGCATCTGTATCCATGAACTTTGTCCTACTCCCTGTGCAGCTAACGGTGCCTGCCTCGGCCAGTTTCGCCTGCCTGCCAAGAAGCTGTATTTCACCTTCGAATTATCTACTTTGCTTTTCAGCCGATGCATTCCTGTCTAGTGATTTAGGCAAACATTTCCTTTAGCTCCCAAGCAAAGGACTCGGCCTTTCCATCCTCATGCAAGTAATTCATAGCCCTGTCACCATGGAATATTCCCATCCTCTCGCCATTCAGTGTAGACACTTAGACGCTTGTACACACACGCACAGTCAGTATAGAATAGATTCTGTCCGAGAGTCCTTCCTTGTGGATAACATAGTTCTCTAAACATAGGATGTTAGATATGATTTGGGATTAGGTTGACTTGACCCCCCAGACTTTTCGTCTCCACATGTAGAGCTAAATGTCAAGTCCCCTTCACCCCCTAGTTGCACGTCAATTACACGTCATGCTGCTGCGCGCGCATCTATGTTAAGTATTATCTTATAGATCCACCTATGTGTGATAATCAGAGCCAATCATGTTTCTTCTTGCTCACTACTACGCCTAGTTTCGATTACGTATTTACTATGTCATTTCTCTTATCAATTGTTACGCCTTCTACATTCGTTTCATTGTAATGTATGACCTATAAAAGTTACTTCTTGTCAATAAAGTATTGTACTTCACTTCCTGAACCCTCGTGGTGACGGAACCTGAAGGCCGCCACTCGAGTCGGCCATTTTGGAATAAAGCCCATTCAGAAAACCTCTTATACCACGGATTCTGCCTCTTATTATTCTGAGCTATTTTACTTTATTTTAGATTCCGTATGAAATTCAGTCTAGGTAAAAGAATATTTACCACAGTACCACCACCTCCCTGGAGCTAAATAATGTTTAATGGGGGGCCCGTGGACCTATGAGCCACCAGACCAGCACATCCCTGGGGCTAAGTAATTTTGAAATAATGGGGGCCATGTTATGTGCCCCCCTCCCGGACCACCACCTCCTTGGGACCAGCCCTGAAAAGTAAAGGATGGGGGCCATGTGGCCCTACTCATGGAGCCATTAATGACTCTGGGGAATGCCACCCCCAGGGCCGGCTCCTGCTATGTTGTGGGGTGCCCACCCCACCCCGGAACACAGTTATTTGCTTTTGCTTGGTGGGGTCTGACAGCTCCCGCCAAGCAAAAGCAAACACTGGAAGCAGAAGTTTCATCCCTTTCTCTACCCGTAGACATACATGCAGGGAAAGAGATAAAACTATTGCTCTTGCACAGAAGAAGCTGCATTTCCAGCTTCTCCCTGTGTGCAACAGCAATGTTGGCTCCTGCAAGAGATGGGGAGCTGGCTGGGACTGCAGTGCCTTGAGCCTCCCCCGCAGTCCCATTGCTGTACACGGGTGCCCTAGTAGAGCTAGAGCTCCAGGGTAACCAGGGCACTTGGATGGGCCCCAGGGAATTGGGTCCCTGGGGACACAATTAGCCTGGGGAGGGGTGCAAGCAGCCTCCATCCCCCATTCAGTTAAGGCTGGGCCCTGAGGGATGGGTCCGCTGGGCCATATGTGACTAGGGAGGGGGGATGAATGGACCCCACCCACTTAAAAGAATGTATTTGGCCCTGGGGAGGTGGTAGTCCCCCGGGTCAGCACGGCCCCCCATAATGTTTAAGTTATGAAATCCCAAAGGGGGGTCTGTGTGCCCTCCCTCCTTTGGTTTAAATAAAGCCCTAGGGAGGTAGTGGTCCCCTGGGCTCTGGGAGCGCAACGGAGAGGGGTCCCCATTCCCACTGCCCCCATCCTTAATATCAGAAAAGCCCCAGGGAGATGGTGGTCCCCATGGCTCATAAGGTGCAAAATGGAGGGCAGAAAAATGAGCAGAGAAGGCAAAACAGAGAGCAGGGAAATGAGCAGGAAAGACAAAACAGAGGGCAGAAAAACAAGCAAAAAAGACAAAACAGATGCCAGAAAAAAGCACTAAAGGCAAAACAGAGCAGAAGAGGGCAAAACAAGGGAGAAAAATGAGCAGTAAAGGCAAAACAGAGGGCAGGGAAATGAGCAGGAAAGACAAAACAGAGGGCAGAAAAACAAGCAAAAAAGACAAAACAGATGGCAGAAAAAAGCAGTAAAGGCAAAACAGAGCAGTAGAGGGCAAAACAAGGGAGAAAAATGAGCAGTAAAGGCAAAACAGAGGGCAGGAAAACAAGCAGAAAAGGTAAAACAGATCAGAAGAGGGCAAAACAGTGAGCACTCAGACACTCACACACCACTCACAGACCCAATGAGAAACTCATATACCCACTCAATGACATAATCAAAGACTTATGCACCCATTTACATACCCACTCAAACTCAAGGTCCACTCACAGAACCACTCAGAGACTCCATGCACTCATTCACAGACCCCCAAAGAAACGTGTGCACTCACTCACAGACCCACTCAGGGAATCGTACATGCACTCACAAACCCACTGAGACACTCACACACCTACTCACAGGCCCACTTGGATGCTCACACATCCACTCACAGATCCACTAAGAGACTCACACACCCACTCAGAGGCTCACAAACCCACTCACAGACCCACTCAGAGACTCACGCATTCACTTACAGACCCACTCAGAGACTCACACACCCACTCCTGACTTACTTAGAGACTCATGCACCCACTTAGAAACCCACTCAGACACCAATGCACTCACTCACAGACTGACACACAAACTTATGGAGGTAATTGCAAACCTACTCACTGACCCACTGAGACGCTCACTCAGACACTCATGCACCTACTCAGAGACTCATGGACCCACTTGTAGACCCACTTAGACACTCACTCCGACACTCACTCACATACTGACTCACATACACATGGTGGCACTCACTGAGACACTCACATACCCACTCAAACTCCCACTCATAGACTCATTCAGACAGACATGCACCCACTCACACACCCAGTCAGACACTTATACAGCAAATCCTAGGCCCACTCAAATACTCACACACCCATTCACTTTCTCATTGAAACACTAACACACTCACTTACACATCCACTGAAACACTCATGCACTCACTCACACACTCTCAAAGGTTACAGGTTACAGTTAGGAAATTAAATTAAAAAACCTTAGAAATTCACTTAAAAAAACAACCAAAGGCTACAGGGACATTATAGTTAGGAAATAGAACTTAACAAAACGTGGATATTCACTGAAAAAACAAAGGTTACAGCAACATTATAGTTAGGAAATAGAATTTAAAAACCTTAGAAATTTACTGAAAACACCTAAGGTTACATGGAAGTTATAGTTAGGCTCAGATTTCACTTATAAAAAACCATAGAAATTCAGAAGTTATAGTTACCAAAGTGAACTATAACTTACATCCTCGCAATGCACTGCTTGTGACTTCACATATTACATCATTTATGACATGGTCAGTGACATCACTGATGACATCTCGAATGACATCGCTGATTACATCCTCCACAAAATCACTCACACACCCACTCACACCCCCATAGAACTTCTCATATACCCATTCCCACACAACCCCTCACAAACCCATTCACAAACCCATATCAGTACTCACAAAACCAATCACTCATCCATAGAGCCACTCATATATTCACTTACTCAAACTGCCACTCATACACCCACTAACTCACCCATGTAGCCCCTCATGTGCCCACTCACTCACCAATACAGCCACTAACACATCCATTCATACAGACACTTACATACCCGCTCATATACCCTTGCAGCCACTCACACACCAACTCAATCATAAAAACAGCTGCTCGCACATCCACTCACCCATACAGCCACTGACACAACCACTCACCTATACAAGCTCTCACACACCCACTCACACACCGATAGAACCCTTAAAATACCCATTCACACATCCATATAACCACTCACACAACCACTCTCCCCCTTACAGTCACTCACACAGACATTCACTCTCCAATACAGCCACACACACCCACTCACTTATCTATTCATACACTCAAACAGCTACTCACTCACCCATACAGTCACTCACACACCCACTCTTTGACCCATACACTACTCTCACACCCACTCACTTACCCACATAACACCCATCCATAAAACCACTCACACACTCACTAACTTGCCCACCCTTATAGCCACTCACACAGACATTCACTCTCCAATACAGCCACCCATGCCCACTCACATACCTATGCACACACTCAGCTCTCCCCAATACAACCACTCACATAACCACTCCTCCACCCTTATAGCCACTCTCACAGCCACTCAGTCACCCATACAGCTACTCACACACCCATTCACACACCTACACACAGCTACTCACACAGCCACTAACTCACCCATACAGCCACTCACACACCTACTCACTCACCCATACAGCTACTCAGATGC
Organism: Triturus cristatus; assembly: GCF_964204655.1. NCBI lineage: Eukaryota > Metazoa > Chordata > Amphibia > Caudata > Salamandridae > Triturus > Triturus cristatus. The sequence continues at coordinate 635,143,195 of NC_140585.1, forward strand.
ACACTAACACATCCATACAGCCACTCACACATCCACTCACACACCCATACAGCCACTCAGACATACACTCACACACTGATACAATCACAGCCACTCAGATGAGATATGTTAGAAATAGTTTGAAAAATTACTAGTACAGAAAAAATAGTAATTAGCTGTAGCTTAGTATATATCTTTAAGTCTCAGAATGTTTACAAAATACTTAAACTCTCGGGATGATGTCATCAGTGATTTCATCAGTTATGTCATTTGAGATGTCATCAGTGATGTCATTGACCATGTCATAAGTGATGTAATATGTGAGGTCATAAGCAGTGCATTGCGGGGGCATAAGTTATAGTTAGCTCAGGTAAGTATAACTGCTGAATTTCTATGTACACAGATAGTACACGAAGGACCTCAGACTGATGAAACACTATGGCATACAACTGGAGCACAAATGGAGAATGATCCAGGACAATGCATGCCACTCCTGCGGACTGCATTGATGCCAGAACCAACTGAAGCAAAGACATGTTTGCCATTGTGAGAGATTTCACCTCACTATCAGCTGTCTACAACTCGATCACCTCCTCACAGGATGTCTGCAACAATCCTCCTAATTCTTCAGCCCAGAATCCCTGCCATTTAAAGCAACTTCAGCCCACATCCGGACCAGTGAGGCCTTGTCAAACACCTCCTGATCTTATCAAAAGATCCAATACTAACCACATTGCCCATCATCACCCCAGAAGAAACCACTGCCACACTAAAGTCCATCCACCCATCAGACCCCTGCCCTCACAATGCCCTTCCTGGGTACTGCAACACATCAGTGCCATGCCCACACCCATTCTGAATGCCTTCACCTCTTCCCCAACCTTCCCTGATGCTTAGAAACATGCAACTGTCTGACCTAAAGAGAGAGGTGGATGCAAGATGGCGGCTCACGGCTGAACTGGCATTGCAGTCCAGCGCCCGAGTCCTGGGGTCCATCTAAACAGTGCGTAGGCTGGGAAGAAACCACAAACCCTCTTCTGATCACTTACCTTATCTTCTGAGGACCCGCAGATGGTGTGCTGGTCCTCGGAGGCTTTCTGGTTTCTGCTCTGGCCGCCGGCCTCTAGGAAAGGAGCCAGCAGTAACACACAAGGTGATTGGATTCCACTGGCATTCCTGATGGCTGAGCACAGAAGAGCCCTATTGGATGTTGGTTGGCTGCGGCTAGCAGCTCAAGTGGATGGAGCACAGACCTTCGTTTCAGCAGCTTTTAGGGAGGCTGATTGTTGGTGGCCTTGCGGTCGTGGTCCTGGGCAGCTGGCAGTGTGGAGGAAAGTGCATGCTGGTGGCAGTTGTTACTTTGTTACTAGTTTTTCCCTCCAGGCACCGCTTCTTTACTGGGCTGCCCCTCTGCCTGATACATTGTCACGGGCTGGAAGCCTAGCTCTCTGCTTGCTAATTGCTAAATTTTCATTGTGGAGGAGGAAGGCTCTAGACCTGCATGGGGTTTTGCCAGTGCTACAAGTAGGATTTGGGCTAGGATGCCTTCAAAGGGTGCCCCTAAGAAGGGTGGGCGACTTGGAACAGATACCTTCCATGCCTCCCATATCTCCCCAAAGCTGGAGAAGAAGTGTCTGCTGCCAGCCAAGGTGGGTGATGGCAGTATAAGCAACCACAGAGGGCTTAAGGGAGAGAAAGTTGTCATCTGCCCACCACAGCTTTCCCTAAAGTTCAGGAGGTAGAAAATTCCCCTGTGTTGGCCACCATGGACATATCCAGAGTAAGAAGGTACCCGGGTACACTGTTGTATTAGGTTCGGCTGGACTGGGGAGGGACAGCCTAGTACCTCACACCCAACATGCAATTAATGCATTTCTAATAGTGGCACTAACCCTCTCTGCTGTAACTACTGCTGCAATTACAGAACCTGGTCAGGATGGGGGCAGTTGATTCCATCAGCAGTCACAACGTTTTCCCTTTGTTCAAGTGAAGCTATACCCAGCAGTGACAGGCTGTACCTGCTGGTCCTTATCTTACCTCCTCAACTGGATCTCTGGTGGTACTGGTCCCGGTGGCTCAGGGACTAGAGCCTTCAGCAGTTTCCCGGATACCATCAATCATGACACAATCTCTTCCAGCTGTTCAGCTTCAGTGCCCAAGTAGCTTGGAGTTGGCTGGGACTGGGGGGGACGGTGCTGAGGCCTTTCACTTGTTTCCTGACCTTTCTGACCGTGAACTGGATGAAGGTCTTGAGCAGGCAACCTATACAGTATTGTCCTCTAATGTCCGCAATGACTCCTTCAGATTACACCTAGGCTCTCAACTCCTTCCACTCTTCCATCCCAACGGAGGAATAAGGGTGATGGCTTGCCCGCGGATGCAGCAGAGGTTCTTGTGCCTGGAGTGTTTGATCATGGTTTAATTGACCCTGTTGCACCATTGGAGGTGGAAGATGAGCTTTTATGGGATCCTGATGGAACTGAGTTGACCCCTACAAACAGTTCTCGCTTGGGGGCTCATCCCCGGCTGTGCCATCTTGCTCTAATGATTAAGATGTCACCCCATCGTCTTCTGGATCTCTGCCTAGTGTCTCGCAATCAGATTTCCCACGTTAGGGGCCATTTATCATCTTCTCCTGCAGCACAGAGAGGATTATCGTAAGGACTCAATGACTTTGAAGGCTGCCCATCTTGAGACCCAAGTGGTTCTTTGCACGTTATCAAAAAATATGGACATTATCCAGTTATGGCTGAGGGTTGTGGAAGCCTCCCAGGCAACTCTCCAAAAGGTATTGGAATCCAACATCTCAGGGTGGCTCAGCGTGTGCAGCAGATTAACATTGTGTCATCAAGGGTGGAAGACTTAGAGTAAAGGTCACGTGGGAACAATCTGCAGACTTTATGGATCCCAGAAGGGGCAGAAGGGGCTGATCCCTGTGTCTTCATACTCCACTTGTTCCAAGAGGCATTTCCAGCTCTGATTGATTGGGATATGGATTGTGTGATACAGCGGTTGCATTATTTTCCTTTTCGCCATCCTAGCAAAACTTCCTGGTACCCTCAGGCCATACTGATTTATATTCGGAATTTTTTCCTTCGACAATAGATTTTTAGGACATCAACTCATAAGCTGCTGGCCAAAGCATGTGGCATTGATTTATTTGTCTACTCAGACTTTGCCCATCAGACAGAGGCATTGGCAGCAGCAGGAGTTCATTCTGGCACTTGAGAAGCATGGTGCTTCTGTTTTCCTTATGGATCCTGCAACTCTGTGGATTTTTAAGGAAGGCTAGGCTTTTTACTGTTATGATGGTCACAAAGTTCAGGAACTGCTAACCAAGTGACAACCGGGGGTTGGGTGAAGACCTTTTTTTGTTGACTCATGCGTATGCTTAGTCAGATGGGTGCTTTGCTTGGTATTTTTCTTGTTAATGCGCTTGGCCTTCAATTGGGCCATGCGTAATCACATACGGAGGCTTCCAGGTTGGATGTTCTCTGCTCATTGCTTGAAAGGGTATGCTTTTTTTAAGGTGGGGTGTTAGTCGGGTTGGTCTGGATCTCTTCTTATGGTAGGCTCTATTCCTGTGGGGTGATCATTCTGTTTGTTCCTTTTTTTGTTTTCTTAGTCTTGGATGCTCTGGCGGAACAGGGGCTGGGTCTCAGGCCGAGCTAGCTGTGGGCCTGTTTTAAACAACAAACCGGGCTCAGGGGTTAGGCCCTAGGTGCATGGAGCATAGCATGGGTGGTGGGTTGGCTCTCCCGCTTGGGAGTCAGGAGTGGGTCCAGGGGTGGGTTGGGTGGCAGAAGGGTGGGGAATTGGGGTTGTGTTTGTTTTTCAGAGCATTTGTGGTATTTGTTCTGACAATTTGACTTGGAGCAAGGTTGCTTATGTTGTAAGTGATATATATATAGTTTAGTCTGGCAAAAGATTCTTGTAGTTGGTACATCTTATTTTGTTGGATGTAGGAGAAGCCTTGGATTTCCTTTGGTAATGGCAACTGCTAGCTAAGGCGGAGGTCCTGGTCAGCAGGTGCATATTTTATCATGAAACCTCATTAGGGTCAAGTCGCTACAAAAGCAGAAACTTGTACGGGAGGAATTGAAAATTCTTACACCACAAATCTTATGTCTCCAAGAGACTCATCTGTCTCGGACTGAGAGCCGGATGTTAAAAGAAATCGGATATCAGAAGTTATCCCTTTCTATTAACACTTCTTCCCAGTGTGGGTTTGTACTTCTGGCATGGGATAATCGTTTGGTGGCCCTACGTCAAATGACATATACGGAGGGGCGCTGATTGGTGGCAACTATTCAGAAGGACAGGGATCGCTTTACCATTTGCATTCTCCACAGGCCTAACACGAATGACCAGATGTTTTTGAATTTTCTTTTATCAGAGTTGCATCTCTGGCTTCCGCCCTATATAGTGTGTGGTGAATTTAACATCACACTGTGCCCTAAAAATTATTCAGCATCCCATCTTGTGCCCTCAGATCAGCTTCTTAATGACCTGTCCCGCCGGGGTAAGCGTATGGTGGTCCATATTGCAGTTAATTTCTTCATATGCTTTGGTTGATCTATGGTGTATCCAGCATCCCAGAGATCCGGGATTTATGTTATATTCTGCTACTCATAAGGCCATGTCAAGATTTTAAATTTGCTTTAGGTCAGTAATTCACTTGTTTCTTCTTCTAGGATGACTCGTAATCCAAGGGTCCTTTCGAACCATAACGCCTTGTCATTATTTATAAAAGTTGGCAAGTCTACTCAGGCATCTGGTCCGTGGAGCTGGACATTTCAATGCAGGTTACAGTGAGAAGACGGCTATGTTAGCTCCATGAATGGCATATAAGGGAGTTTTTTAAAGTCAATATAGGGACTACTTCACTTGCTGTGGTCTGGGATACCCTGAAAGTCTCTTGCTGAGCCCAGACTCTCCAATTTGCCTCTTAGCAATGGAGGACGGCATTGGGGAAGGAAACCATGATCCAATGGACTTTCCGGTCTGTGGAATCTGAACTAGAAAATTGTGTTAGGATGAAGGACGGACCTCGGGCCAATGGTCTTCTGAAGCAGTCCACCATCCTCAGACCTTCCCTTAGGAAAATAATGTGGGAGAGGAGGAGGGGTCAAAAACTGTAGGGCTCAACAGATTGCATATTTTGGGAATAGTGATAAAATACAGCTGATCTTATCATTCAGGATAACAGACAGATCTAGCATGAATAACATTCAGCAAATCAGGAATGAGAATGGGTTCCTAGTTGTCGGTCCCTTTTCCTTGTGTGAGGTCCTTTGTCAGTTTTATCAGGATCTCGTTAGAGAGGACGGTCTTTATTCCACCGAGGATATCTCCACCGAGCTATCATTAGCTTGCTGGCCAGCAGAAAGGACATCATGCCCCAACCAGATACCCTCAGAGTTTTAAGCCACCTTCTCACAGATATTGGCCCTAGTGTCAAGGGATCTTTTTAATTCATTTGATCTTTCAGATAGCCTCCCTGAGTCTTGGAGAGAGACAAATATTGTCATCTTTCCAAAAAAGGGGAAGGATCCTACTTTCTGCGGGTTATACTGCCCAGTTTCCCTAATCAATGCCGATTCTAAAATCTATATGTGCATTCTCGCTAATCGGTTGTCAGTATTTATCTCGGAAGTGGTGGACCCAAACCAGTATGTTTTCATCCCTAGACAATGATACAATGTTGCATGCAAACATGGCAATTACGGTGATGGAGGTGACCTCAGCAATACTGAGCCAAATAGGTATGATCGGTTTGGATGCTACTAAGGCCTCCAATAGGGTCTTCAAGCCTTTCCTTTTGGGGGTTAGGTAGTCCACTGGTTTGGGTTACATATTTGTTTCCAGGGTTAGGTGCCCTTACTCAAGCCTGAAGGCAAGGGTACACAGCGCAGGCCCATTATCAAACCCTATTGCTATTCTTCGTGGTACCCGGCAGGGGTGCTCTCTCTCCCCTCAGTTGTTTGCACTTTACATTGAAACGTTCATTCAATCTCTTAAATGGAGAGATGAGATACAACCTTTGAGGCTACACCAATATGAAGTTAAAATTCTTGTGTACGCCGATATCATCACTGTCTTGACACCTGCCCTGATTAATGGGCCAAGAGCAGTGATGGAGGCGGCCCAAAAAAGCCAATGTTGCTCTGTCTACCGAGGTTCGGAGGTAGGTGCAGGCCTTGGTTTGTCTCAGGGTCATCTTAACAATTAACATCCATGGCATTCTTGAGCACAACTATGGGAAGTTGTATCAACCTTCAGTGGAAGTTTTTCTTTAGTGGAATTATCTGCATCTGGGGCTTATTGGTCACTGTAATCTCATTATGATGATTATTCTCCCTCAGTATGTTTATATTTCCACTGTATCCCACTTTTTCTTCCAGCTGCCTTTTTTACCAGAGTTGAGGCACTATAGCAAAAGCTTATCTGGTCCTACCATAAACCTCGATGCAAGATTCTGTTTTTACAGCAGCCTAAGGAAGATGGGAGGTATTGCTTCCTATTCTTAGGTTTTACTTTCTGTCATCATTTTTCACACAACTCCGTGCTGTGTTTGGGGTTGACACCGTGGCCACTGGGTGGCATGTTCACAGAGTTTCTTCCGTTGGGTGAATCAATTGTCCTCGGTTTGGGTATTGTCGACATAATGTAATTTAAGCATACTCGCTTTAAGACGTTAAATGGCTTTTGTGCTCCTTTAAGAGATCATTACTGGGTATCAACCCATTTAATCAGCTCACATACTTGGGTTAAAATCCTAACTTCTCTAATGGTGTCAATTATGGTTTTCAGGAGATGTAGGGAAGTGTTAATCTCTTGACCTTAGGACAATTCTTTGACAGTGATGTGTCTTCCTCCTTTGTCAGCCTACAGCAAAAGGTTTCCCTTCCATCTATGTGAGTTTTTTTTTGTTTTTTTTAGATATTTACAGTTGCGGCACTTTATCTTCAGTCTTAAGGAAGAGGATTTGAATTGTACAGACAATTCCTGCTTGGATCTTATTAGGAATATGCAATTTAAGAGAAAAATTGGACTGGTATACAATTCAATCTATATGGCTTCACTTATTCAAGTCAACGACTTTTTCCAGGAGAGGGCTAGTAATTGGAATTTCTGGCTTAGCACAGAAGTTACTGAGTCCGATGCCCAGCATAGTAATGTGATGTCTCATTGAATTCTGAACATATCTCATATCATGGTTTATCACCTTAAATTTACTAATAATTGGTATTATACCCAGTATCGTCTTTTTATCATGAAGCAATGGTCTGATGACCAGTGCTTCCGTTGAGGGACGGCCCAAGCAAATGCGGTTCATGTTTTTGCATCTTGCCAAGTACTACTCCTGTATTGACAATTTGTCTTTGTTAAAATGGGTGGTATATCCAATTTGGCGGTCTCTCCAGATCTGAACAATATTATGCTGGGGCACTCATCGGCTATTCCACGGCTATTGCGTGTATATCTCTTCTGTATAACTTTAGCTAGGTTGGTTCTGGCACAATTCTGTGTCACCAGTGAGCCACCCCATCCCTGGACCTGTTGGCAGGAATTCTTACATATGAGCAGGCTGGATATGGCGCTAATTGAGAATGACCATCGGAGGAAAAGGCTGGGTTAAAACTGAGATCCTGTTCAGGGCTGGTTGGCAGAGTTGGCTGCTTCTCAGGGCTGGTCAGCCTAGGCCAGAGTGTTGTATCCTACTTTGTTTTTCCATGGTGCTCCCCTCCTCCTTGGTCTTTTGCTCAATGTCTATATTCATATAATTATGTTTGCCATTTCTCAATTCATATATGGTGGATTTGTTATGTATTCTTACCCCAATGCTCTGGTAACTGGTTGATCTCCCGCTATTTAAAAAGAAAAATGCAATAAAATTTGAAAAAAAAAGAAACATGCAACTGTTCTGCTATTGCTGACAAAACCCTCTGCAGGACCTTCAATGCCCTACAGACTAATCTCCCTGCTACCAATTCCAGCCAAGGTCCTAGGGTAGTTCATTAACAGACATGTCACTGAATACGTCTACAACCACCAACTCCTCAATACCACTCAGCTTGGTTTCAGACCCAACCACACCATTCAAACTGCCCTCATCGCTTCCACAGCAGACATCTGCATGACTCTGGGCAGAGGAGACATGGCAACCCTAATCCTCCTGGAACTCTCCACAGCATTTGACACAGTCTCCACCCCATCTTCATCGAACACCTACACAACATTGGAATCCAAGAACACGGGCATGGCGGATCTGCTCCTCCGAACTGTAAAGACCCAGTTAGTCAGCCTGGCACCGTACACTTGCCCATGACCTCATCTGAGGAGTTCCCCCCTGAACCCAACCCACATCAATGCATACACCATCCCTCTAGCCAGCATCATCTGCTCTCATGACATCAACATCCTCTCCTACGCCGATGACACGCAACTCATTCTCTTCCTCACAGACAAGAAACTCAGTACCCAGATCAAATCCAATACCTGCATGAATGAAATCGCCCACTGGATGAAAACCAACATATTTTTAAAGCTAAAAACTGACTGATCTATGGGAAGAGCACATCACTGTTGGCTGCACTTGGTGGCCAACAAAGCTAGGACTAACACTTACCCTGACCACACACGCCAAGAACCAGGGGATCCTCACAGCGGGACTCCACCTGGTGGCCAGCAGAGCTAGAACAGGCACCCACCCCCACCACCCACGCAAAGAACTTCAGGATCATAATTGACAGCAAACTCAACATGACTGCCCAAGCCAATGTGGTCACTGCCTCATGCTTCCATACTCTGAAGTTCCTGAGGAAGATTTTCTAATGGCTCGCAAACTGCAACCGGGAACACTCTAACACACTGTCTGGTGACAAACAAGCTGGGCTATGGGAACACCCTCTATGCCGGGATCAACAAAAAACTCACCAGAAGACTGCAGACCATTCAAACCTCTGCAGCCAGAATCACTCTCAATGTCCTATGTCGCACACCCATCACACCACAACTGACGGAGCTCCTCTGGCTCCCCATTCACAAATGAGCACAATTCAAACTCCTCACCCACATTTTCAATGCACTACAAATGTTGGCCCAGCATTCTTCAATAATGGCATCTGTTTTCACAAACCTTCTAGATATCTTCACTCGTCCATACACTTTCTCGCACAAATCACACAATATGGAAACCCAGATCTGGCGGTTGAGCCTTCGCCAACATCACTCCTAAGGTGTGGAATGACCTGCTGCAATTCATAACAGACTCCTCACTTACTGATTCCTGCAAAAAGATTAAGACCTGCTTTCCAAGTACTCCCACTAGGCCCTAGGTGTGGCTAGACTTATGCCGCCTCAGCACCAGGATACCCTCTACAGTGATGTTCTGCTCTACAAATCTGCAGACCATAACAGCTTAGGGAGTGATGCAGAGGCTAGTTGCATATGTGTGCAAGGGTATGATTAAGAACCTATGTGGATATGTTGGATGCTATACTTTAAGGCCAGTGATGTGCTTCAGCTATGGCATATTGAGCACACGTCTAGTTAAAATACAATGAAAATTTCATACCAATAGGTTTACATTTACCATGTAGTATTCCACAGTATGGTTTTTCTAGGATCTATGATTATGGTGAGCTCAGAAAGTTGGGGATATCTTGGTAATTAACGTATTACTAAAGGCCAAAGGATCAATGATATTTGAACCAGAATGGAGCTTCCCAATTGGGCTTTCTTATGGGAAATAATAAGCCTCCAATTCGGAATCTGTTGACTTTCAGGTGTACAGTTCAGAAATAAACTTTAGATCGGAGAATGTACCTGGGCAGATAGATCTTGATGTTTGTATGGGAAGTATAAAAGCATGGCATACTTTCAAGTTGCATAACTGTTATTGCACAATGGAACATTGTGCAGGTTAAAAAGATGCTGAGCATGACAGCTGCATATTACAGCAAACCAACCTTGATGATGTCCAAATTGCTAGTGTGTATGGTGTTAGTGGACCTGCAACGTGAGTAATGAGATGCATGGGAATGTATTAGGAAACACCTTTAAAGCCTCCTCTGCCATTCAATCAATCAATCAATCACTCAATCTGTATTTCTTAAGTATGGCTTATCACCCTGGGGGTTATCCAGGCACTGGGGTACGTGAGCCTCAGTCGCAGAGACAAGTCTTGAGTCCCCTCCTGAAGTTGGCGATTGAAGGGGAGGTTCAGAGGTGGAGAGGGAGGATGTTCCAGGGCTTGGCAGTGAGGATAGATTAGCAGCCTCCACTGCAACTTTGTCGGATGCGGGGAATATGTGCAAGGGTGAGGGAGGTGGATCTGAGATTTCTGGTTGGTTGATGAAAGGCCTGGAGGTGGTCAATGTAGGAGGGGCTAGTGTTGTGGAGGGCCTTGTAGGCAAGGATAAGCAGCATGAATTGGCAACTCCTCAGGGCGGGAAGCCAGTGGAGGTTTCTTAGGTGGGATGATGTTGGTCCATTTGGGTCGGTCGAGGATGAGTCTGGCGGCGCTGTTCTGGATGGTCTATAATCATTTGAGGAGACAGGTGGCAGATCTGGTATAAAGTGCATTTCTGTTGTCTAGATGGCTGGTGATGAGGGCTTAAGTTACTGTTTTCCTTGTGCTGGTGGAGACCCACCTGAAGATCTTGGCAAGCATGCGGAGACTGTGGAAGCAGGAAAAGGTGACTATGTTGACCTGGTGCTTCATGGAGAGGTCACTGTTCAGGAAGACTCAGAGGGTGCGAGCGTGGTAGCTGGGAGTAGGTAATCGTCCTAGGGCCACCAAGTGTCATCCCATGAGGAGGTGTTGTTTCCAAAGATGATAACTTCGCCCTGTCTATGTTCTTTTTCAGGAAGCTGGATCTTATCCAGTTGGCGAAGTTGGTCATGGCATTCTGGAAGCTGGGTCCGGTGGTAGGAGTGTCCTCCATGAGGGAGAGGATGTGTTGGGTGTCATCCGCATATGGGATGATGCTGACTCCGTCGATGTGGATGATGTTGGTCAATGGGGTCACACCTATGGTGAATGACACTCACATATGAGGCCTCCTCTGATGTTAAGAGGGCAGATAACAGGGAACACTATTGCACATGAAAAAATATTAAGAGAACATTATTTAAGCGTTATATTTCAAAACATTTGAAGCACATTAGTAATCAGCTGCATTGTTGTGTGAGGCTGCATGGTGTACAACATCAGTCTATAAAATCCCCACATTAGGGGGTCGATTAGGATGGCGAAAGGACCGCCACCTCAGGGCTGGCGGTGGCAACCGCCGGCCCTGCGGTGGCGGTCCTTCCGCCATCAAACAGGTTTTTCTCACTGCCAGATTACGATGGCGGTTGGAACCTGACTGCGTCCCCAGCAGATACAAAGACCGTCCACCACCAGCAATCGTCCTGATTGCCTGGCAGACAGTGCAGGGTGCCTAAAATGGTGGCGGTGCCTAGCAGGCACAGTCTACAAAATTATGATAAATGTAAAAAGCAGCCTTTCCAGGGCGGGGATGGCGCCATGGAAAGGCATGTGGAGTTTTGGTAAGGGGCCTGTTTCACGCCCCCCTTGTGTTGGGGGGAGGTGGGGTGCACTTGGGGGGTACCAATGGTATCCCCCAACATGCCACTGCACCAAGAGGCAGGCACCGTGTGGTGCCTGCCATGTGGTGCAGTGACATGCACTACGAGCGATTTTAACATCGCGGCAGGTGCTGCTTTCAACAGCACCCGCCACAATGTTAAACTGCAGAATGCGTCCGCCATGGTGGCGGGCGCATCATGATTTGTGGTATGGGACCGCCACATGTATTGCGGACGGTCACGGTTTCCACTGGGATGGCGGCGGACTCCAGTCCGTCTGCCATCCTAATCGCCCCTTAAGTGTTTTCTACCTCACTCATCACCACAAGTACCATAATGGGCACGGGATGTCGTTGGGGAGACCTAAAGTCCAGGTAACAACTGATAACAGCCTATGATATTTTTTCTGCTGTGCCTACTGAAATAAATGTCATCATGTATGGAAACAAGGCTCGTGCATTTGCAAGGTTTGTTGTGGGATTGATGTATACTTGATTGAATACAAGCAATGAAAATGGTAAATCGTGAGAACAGCTTTGGCAGTCATTAAACATTTGACTTCTATATATATTGCCACACTACTGCAGACTGAGCTAGATCAGAATACTCAAGCTATCTAACAGTTTATGACTTGAATCAAAGACAATTGCTTGCACCAGTCTGATGTCCAAGACTTCTGGGCAAGTAGTGTTTATATGTATATGTGTATGTTTTCAATTGCTGGTAAATCATGTATTTCTGCATGATTGGGACTCTCACACTAACTCTTGAGAATCCTGTCAGCTATTTTTTCAGAAATCTATGAATGCCACAAAGTGTCAGCGCAAGCAAAAATGGGGAAAATGTTGGACTTTGATGGGGTCAGATTTACTTTTCCCACTTCAATTTTAGCAATAATAGGAAAAGTGTCAGAATCTCAAGGGGACAGATTAATATTCCCATTTCAATTTGAGCAAAAGTAGGGAAAGTGTTGGGATTTTTGGAGGGGTGAGAGCTAGTATTTCCACTCCAATGTAAGCAAAATTAGGGAAACAGACTTTTGAGTGGTCATATTTACTTTCACCACTCCAATCTTAGCATCAGTAGGGAAAGTGCTGGATTTTGAAGGGGTCAGATTTACTTTTATCATTCCAACCTGAGAAACAGTAGGGGAAGTGTTGGATTTTGAAGGGCTGAGATTACTATTGCAACTCCATCATTAGTGAAAATATAGAAAGTGTTGGACTTTGGAGGGATGAGATTCATTAGCAAAAATAGGGTAAGAGTTGACATTTGAAGGGGTCAGATTTACTATTACAAGTCCATCGTTAGAAAAAGTGTTGGACTTTGGAGGGGTCATAATTACTATTCCCACTCCAGTTTAAGCAACAATAGGAAAAGAGTTGGAATTTGGAGGGGCTATAATTATTATTCCCGCTCCAATGTTAAAATACAGACCAAAAAATATATTTATGAACTAGGAAACAAATAAAATTGAAAAGAAACATTGTACATTACAAATAAAAAGTAACATTTTTAACAAATGCTAAAAATATCTTAAATTAAACTCTTCCCTCCCTACAACCCTAAAAACAAACACTGACAAACTATTAATGAATTCATGAATAATATTATAAAAATTTAAGAAATATGATTATTAAATCAATTATTACATAAATCAAATAACACTACAACAATTATTAGATATAAAATGTATAACCATATGTAATAATTAAAGCCACTGATTAAAAAATTAAAAAGGAATTAAAATCAACAAATCATTAAAATAACAAAATAATGTATTTACATCACTATTCTAAATAATTTATTTGCATAATTAAAACATTTAATTATATAAAAATTAATGATAAATCAAAAACAATAATTTACATTTCAAGAAACTTCCTAACCTAGCCCATTACAAACCCAACAACCTGCTCCTAAATTAACAATTTCTAATTAAATTAAACAAACATTGAATGATAAATCACACAAATCATAGTAACACAAATATCATAATCCAAATAATAATACAAAAATAACTAATACTATCATATTATATACAAATATATTTTAAAACTATTTTAAATAACTAAAGAGACCATATTCTTACCTTTTGTATTCTGCCCCACGAGGTTCTTAACATCACTATATTTTAGCACGATATTTGTGATGGACGATACTTTTTACACAATATTTTATACTAATAACAGCCTTAGAAAAAACTTCACGTTAGCAGTTTATCCTCAGGGGAGTCCAGAACCAGTAATCCAGAAGAATAACTTCAGTTGTCTCATCTGAGATAAGCGATTAGACTAACAAAGTGGATATTTCAGCATAATTTGAACATTCCAATGCCTCTCTCATGAGTATATTAATGATTGTTTGATAATATAGGACTTTTTGAATACTCTGCACATCAGGCTAATGAAGTAATCCTACCATTATTTATGTGGCATGTTGGTAAATTGGAGGCATTCCAGCAACACATAGTTTAAAGCTGATTGCTGCCAGCTACTTAACAGGCCATTTTAAAACTGTAAACAATATATGCCAAAATCAAACGTCATTTAGGGGTTCAGAGCCTGAACTGTGAGCTTAGGTTATTGCTTTAGTTCTTATGTGATCTTGTTGCACAGTACACACCTTCTGGCTTACATTAAGTGGATCCGTTTGAGTTGTGCTCTGAACCGTGAGACTTTCTCCAATATAAAAGCGTGGACTAAGGAAAAGCAGCTGCCACCAGTAAAAGAAGCGACTGTTGACCATTGAAATTGTAAGTTTTTTTTACAGAGTCTTATATTGCGCGCACTTGACCCGAAATGGGTATCAGAGCGCCTTACATAGCACCAGTTGCATTACATGAGGATACATTCATTTTTAGTAGACAGAGGGAGATTAAGTGATTTGCCCAGAATCACAGGATGTTCAGCGTCATTGCAGAGATTTGAACCAAGTTTCCCAGATTCCAGGTCGACTGTCCTAGCCATTAGGCCAACTCCTCCCCCTCCGGGTGCAGATATGTACTTGCTGAACATCTTATGGAGACAGTAACATTCTTGCTGGCATACTGTATCATTCTGCATGAAGTGCCTAGTTTGCAAAAAAGTAGGTGCCGGGTCCCTCATCAGGAGACCACTGCAGTTTGCACCACACAAAGCTACTGTACTTACACAACTACTAACCATCACACTGAAGTGTGACAATTCAGACTGTTCGAGGCCGCCAACGCTTGAAGTATGGCTTGGGTGGCAGGTATTAGTTGTTTTTAATGTATATTAAATTAACAAACAGCTGTTTCTGTGCTCATCTTTAAGTTACACAAACAGCACCACCATGCGGCAGCTGTCTGAGTTCAGGTTCTGGCAATTAAGTGAGGGTGTGCAGCACCAGAAACCACTGGCTCAAATTGAGCTATGCCTGCATGTCACAATAACAATGTGCTGCATGTCACAATACGATATGTCTTTCTGTCCAGGCTGCTCCCATCAAAAGAAGTCTAACTAACATCTCTTGAGAAAGGGTATCTTGATATTCCGCTGAAAAGAAAGTAATTAACTAATATGCATGTGGATAATAAACTGCTCAAAATCAATAATTTACATGTCCCTGGACGACCAGTGTATGGATGCATTGACCATATCCTGTGGTTTTCCTTTCAAATAAGAAACAAAAGTGAAATGAAATACTGCTAGAAACTCAATTAATATCAACTATGGTGCCAGATGCAATAAAGATATACTGTATGACCAATGTGGTGGTCGTGAAAGACAGGTAAGCAAAGAGATGACCAACAAAGCATACTTGGACTCTTATTCTGAGTTTGCCGGAATCTGTTTTTTTTAAATTTAGAATAAATAAGGATACCCTCTGATATATTGCTTATTGAGTGCAATGAATAGCCCCTACTATGAGTTTCTGGGGAATAACATTAGGTTTTGGGGCTTACCACACCAACATATGTATGGTACAGTACATACTTATGCATTTCCCCTGTTAAATTCCAGCTGGTTTGACTTGCAGAAATTTCTAAAAGGGTAGGATAATTAATGCATTTTGTAATTACCAGATGCAGTAAATACCATCCAACTCACAGGGTTTAAGCCGGGCTCAGAAAACACCCACCCACTGGCAATCAGGGCCATTTGAGATATCCTTGTTGTTTTTGTTTTTGAGCACATGCTTATTGCTAAATGGATGATCAATAAATCACAGCTGACAAGGCACATCTCATTTACATGTTTGATGCTACAGAGACCATTAATTCTCTTTTTTTTATAGGAAATAGATAGCAGCTTTTTAGTTCACTATATGAAATTTAAGATAGGGCAACATGCAAAGGATGATGTAAATGGGTTCTTTCTCAAACATGCAGTTAACTAAATTAATATAGTAAGGAACATGGTGATACCTCTCGTGATGAAAAACGAGTTTCATGTAGTGAGAGTGAGCGATGGATGACCTTCTAAAAACTAAAGTTGGTTACTCTGACACTATTATATCAGGAACTGGATCCATCTCTTTGTGCCTATACACATTAGATGCAACATGAGTATCCAGGTGAAATGCAAAATGGTGATGTGGATGATTCAGAAAAAGACCTGTGCTCATAGCATGTTCTGATGAAATGTATGTTGAAGGTTCCCCCAGCAGTGGATGCAACACATCAAAAAACAACCCCTCCAAACCCCCATGTGGAATGAACAACTGCCTCCTCCAGAAACGACTCAGGATACAATGAGCATTCTCAACATTAATAACAGGATACTAATGTTTCGTCGGAGAGGAATCTGAAGCCTTTCCTATGCAGTTAGAGAGAAGCACTGCAGTAGCTACTCAGATGCAGGGAGAGGTCCATCGCCCTTCTCTGGAGCCAAGAGGCACAAACTCTTAGAAGACTCCCGAAATGTGCGTTTTATGAAGGCACAGCATAGTAACTATCTTTAATAGTAAAGGTTATATTGTTGGCTCACTTTATCTGCTGTTGGTGTGTCTGAGGACATGGATTTCCAGAGCACCCTGGAGGAGAGTGTACAATCTCACACTAAACCCGCCCATCTCCCTTGGTAACGACCTTAATAGGCCAGAATATTAATGATGGCTACCATGATATGCAGTGTGTGAAGCAAATTGAGTAAATGAAAATACATTTGTATGACAGAGGCTCAGGGAGGCAATATTGACTATGAAACGAAAATGGCAGCACTGGCTTTGAAATTGGTTCACCTGTAAGCTTCAATAATGGATTTGTGCGTGTTTGATGGTTTTTATCTGCTTAAACTCTTGGGAAGAGAACTGAAAATACGGGACACGAGCATACTTCGAGACAAAGATCCAAATTTTAAAATGTGTAACTTGTATATTTCTTTTATCATTTCCCTACACATGATTCCAATTAAACTAACAGATAATGAAAATAACATGAAAATATATTTGTACTGAAAAATATGTGAACTTGCACCTTAATCATATCAATGTCCTTTCTATGGCTCTTTCAATTAGGAGGCCACCTAATTGAATGAGATATGTATGCTGTATCTAGTCAAAAACTGTGTCAGGCTTCACGTTCTGTTGTCATTACAAAGGATATACGAATTGAAGAAATGATTTGCTATAAAGAAAAGCTATTTATTTAGTAAAATGGAAGAGTTTGAGGTTAAGGATAGGATACTGTCCTAAATAACAAGAACTGGCAGTATTAATTATGCCTGTCGTTGTAGAGAGTTTTTAGAAAAATAAGGGACATATTTACGAGCTCTTTTGCATCGCTCTTGAACCACGCAACATGGTGCAAGAGTGACGCAAATTAAAAATGAGATTAATAAAGCCACGCAAGTTCACCTTGCGGGGTCCAGAGTGGCTTCATAAATCGCGAATACTGCATCACGGTACAAATCGCTTGCACCGTTGCAAATCCATGGATTTTGAAGTATTTCCAGATTTACCAGAAGTGGTAGACCTGGGCATCCACCAAAAACCTTCACCTCCCCAGGTGAGGCATAACAAGGAGAAATATGTTTTTTATCCCAGTTTTTTTCCTCTTTCTATGTGTGCTGAATTTTGCAAGTGTTTATTCGGCCTTTTGCAAGTGAAGGAAGTATCTGAGTCCAGTCTAACTAGTGTTCCTGCAAGGAGAAGAAAACACTTATCCATACCCAAGTCATTCTTCCTGCTCTGGAAGCAGTTTTTATACCTCTTATAGCCAATCACTAGCACACCAGGTGTCAGTAGGCTAATGCTAATTAGCAACTGAAGTTCAGGCAGACAAAAGGTAACATTTAAAAAGTTGAGTTTCCTGAATATTTATAAACAATCTAACATTACAATTATTTGGATTTTTAAATAATATTCCAAATAGTCTTTGAATGACTTTTGTAGCTGTAGAAAAGTTTCCATTTTGGTATGATCCCTGCCATTTTTCTGGATTGATGCTGCTTGTATTCTGACATCTCCCAGGGTTTCTGCCCTGACTTCTATAGTTCAACAAAATTGTATGACTCCAAATTATTGGTGCAATTTTCACTTAAATATTTAAAAGTTCATATCTCTATAGTGCCTCTTATTGAATTTATGTCCATTTAGTGCAATTTTGCTTATTACATTTTTCTCTATATTTTATTAATTGAAGTGGGTTTTTATTGTGTTATGTTGTCAACATTTTTCTTTTGTATGGTATTTCTAAATGTGTTCCACATATTCATTAAGTTAAGCCTTTCTGCTCTGTTCCATTACTGTCACAGGTTGAGCTCAGGTTTCAATTACTTTGACTGAGCCAAACCGAATAGTGACTTTATTACTTGTGGTGGACCCAATCCACTGAAAATATTATACTACTTTCTCACAGTAGCTGTTTTCAGTCAAATATTACAGATTAAAGTTTATAATCTTTACTTTGACATTGTCAAGGATTCAGCTACACCCCTGTTAGAAATATAGGTTTCAGGGGCTTGTCAGTGGAGAAACATGCCAACTTTAAATGCACACATGTCCCCATTTTAAATATCTGGCATCCAACCTTGTGGGCAACAATGTGGAACTTAGGGATGACTTATTAATATTTAAAAGAAGGGTTTTTTACTTATCAGAAAGGGTGATTTTTGCAGATTTGACAGCAGCTTTTTTGGTTGCTGCAATCAGGTTACACATGGTAGGCCTGAAGCCATGTTTTAGAGGCCCACTCTGTGGATGGCACAATTAATACAATTGGTGTCAGAGTCCTTAGGTGCCATTTAACTTTCAGATCTGTGCACATTTTGTACATTATATACTCTGGGCTGGTAAATTGAATGTAACCATGTTTAAAGGTGGCATGGGCACTTTACTCCTGGTTAGGAGGGGTAATGGTAAAAGAGCACAGAGTTCGAAGTGAAGGAAAAATAGGGTTCAGAAAAAAGGTGAAAAATCAGGGTGACTATGCAGAAAAGGTGGATTTGTTGCACAAATGATCACCCAAATTCCACAGAATGTCTCCATTTCAGAAGTATACAGATTGCAATCCAGGTTATGGTTTTCCTCACTATAGAAGAGTGCTAAAATGGGTCAGAGAAGGTGCACAATATTGCATCATGGATATCTATACTTTGAAATATTGCTATTTTTGTGTCATGCAGGTATAAAAAAAGCCTTGAGCGTTTTGGGTAGCTTGATTTTCCATACTGACTCAGGATTAGAAGGCATAATTTCATCATTAACAGACAAAATAATCTAATTGTTTTGTAGGTGGGATTGAGGCAATCCGAGGAGGGGTTGCCTCAATCCCATCTACAAAACAATTAGGTTCTTCAAAGGACTTAAGGGTCTCATGGGCATTACCATTTTTTCCAGCAGTGAAAGTATTGATTCCCATTAGGACAGAGAATCCACAAAATATCAATCCCAGATGCAGTTGGGGCTCCTTCTTGTCCATGGTAAACCAGTAGTCTTTCCTCTGCCTTGGAATCTGTACTGTGCCCCCATAAGTGTGTGGTTTGCTTGTGGACTTCACCATATTCCACAAGGAGCTATATTTACAAATAACTATTTTTTTCATTTCTCTGGATACCTAACCGTGTCTTTTGAACTGAAAGTAAAATTAGAACCTGGTGCTTATGACCTCTGTACCATTAGGATCTTGTCCTTAATGTCTGACCCTGCCCATACTTCTCATCGCTTGTGGGGGTTATAGAAAACAAGCTTCAGGCAGGCAGTTTTTGGAAGGAATCTTTAGTCTTTATGTTATGGGATCCACATCCTCCAGAATGCTTAATGAAATCAGTGATACATCACTAATTAGAATAAATACATCTACAAAGCCTTACATTGTTGAACATTTTTCCCCAGTCATTAATCACACGATCCAACAAAAAAAAACAAGCTATATATAAACAGGTACAAGGTGTCCAAATCATAACTGTCCTTACCTGTTGGTTGAAGAAAAGGTAAATAATTGGATTATAGACAGGACTCGTCTTAGCAAAATATGTTGGCAGTGTTGTAGCAATTGGTGAAATGTAAATAGAGGGATTGATGACAATTATGAGAGCGAAGATTGCGTATGGCAGCCAACAAATAAGAAAAGCAGTCACCATAGCCAGCACCATTTTCACTGCCCGCTTCTCTTCTGCTGACTCTCTCTTGCCTCCTTGTTGCTCGATTTTCCTGTTGAGCTGGTAATAAACAATGCAAGTCATAAGCCATGATTATTAACAAAGACTTTAGTAATCAGTCTCCACTGCTGGAGCTCTTCTGCTCTCAACATCAACTCAAATATATTACATGTCTATATATATATATATATATATTCACTAAAAAACCCATCAGTTTTAGGGACGTTATAGTTAGAAATTAGCATTTAATAAACCTTTGAAATTAATTGAATAAAACATAGGTTTCAGGGACGTTATAGTTAGAAATGTTCATTTTAAAAACCTTTTAAATTCACTGAAAACACCATAGGTTTCAGGGACGTTATAGTTAGAAATTAGTATTTAAAAAACCTTAGATATTCACTGAACAAATCACAGATTTCAGGGACATTATAGTTAGTAGGACATTTCACTCATACAAAACCAGAGAAATTCGGCCGTTATAGTTAGTTGAGCTAACTATAACTAGCGCCCCCGCAATGCGCTGCTGATGACATCACATATTACATCACTCATGACATGGTCAGTAACATCACTGATGACATCTCAAATTACATCACTGATGACATCACTCATGACATCATCCAGTGACTGAGTGTTTCTAAAAAGTTTAAGAATGTGTTATATATATATATATTTTCGCCAGCCACTACATGGCCTCCCTTTACAAGGCAGTTTCAGTGCTCACTTGGGCTTAATTTGACTCTGTTCGGTACTTACCATCAATGTGCATGCTGGGAGCTGTAGTCTGGCATTTGAATGCAGTCGCCCTAATTAGAGCAGGGTTAGCTGTTCTCCCACCAATGGGAGTGCTGGAGTAAATCTAAAGGAGGCTAGGAAGCTGAAATGCATTATGCCACGTTTTCAACCTGTGAATAAAAGGTTCCTTCGATTTCCCTGCTGTGTCCTTGAACTGCTTTGTTAAAAAGTCGCTGTCTTCATGATTTTTCGCATCTGCCAGGAGCGCGCTACAAGGACCCATCTATCAAGAGTCCTGAGAAATGCTGGCAATTTGACTTTTTCGCATCAAGGGATTGATACTGATCAGGACCGCCTCATGAACAGGCCAGGCAAGTGGCCACTGCCATCGGTAGTCTGTGACTTCACATGGATGCAAGCTAATTTCAGCTTGCCATACGGCCCGGTTTGTTCTGGAATTGGGGATGGATGTTGGGGACTCGGGGGAACTTTGGACACATCCATTAATGGTATTCGCCAGCCTCTACATGGCCCCCCCTTTACAAGGCAGTTTCATTGCTTACTTGGGCTTAATTTGACTCTGTTCGGTACTTACCATCAATGTGCATGCTGAGAGCTGTAGTCTGGCATTTGACTGCAGTCGCCCTAATTGGAGCAGGGTCAGCTGTTCTCCCACCTATGGGAGTGCCGGAGTAAATTTAAAGGAGGGAGGAGGTGAAAAGTAGTTGAAATGGTGTCAGATGAAGGCTAGGAAGCCAAAATGCATTGTGCCATGTTTTCAACCGGTGAATAAAAGGTTCCTTCGATTTCCCCGCTGTGTCCTTGAACTGCTTTGTAAAAAAGTCGCTGTCTTCATGATTTTTCGCATCTGCCAGGAGCGCACTCCAAGGACTCGTCTATCAAGAGTCTTGAGAGATGCTGTAAATTTGTCTTTTTTTGCATCAAAGGATTGATACTGATCAGGACCGCCTCATGAACAGGCCAGGCAAGTGGCCGCTGCCATCGGTAGTCTGTGACTTCACAGGGATGCAAGCTAATTTCAGCTTGCCTCACGGCCCGGTTTGTTCTAGAATTGGGGCTGGACTTTGGGAACTCGAGGGAACTTTGGACACATCCATTAATGGTATTCGCCAGCCACTACATGGCCCCCCCCTTTACAAGGCAATTTCAGTGCTCACTTGGGCTTAATTTGACTCTATTCGGTGCTAACTATCAATGTGCATGCTGGGAGCTTTAGTCTGGCATTTGACTGCAGTCACCCTAATTGGAGCAGGGTCAGCTGTCCTCCCACCAATGGGAGTGCTGGAGTAAATTTAAAGGAGGGAGGAGGTGAAAACTAGTTGATATGGCATCTGATGAAGGCTAGGAAGCCGAAATGCATTATGCCATGTTTTCAACCTGTGAATAAAAGGTTCCTTCGATTTCCCCACTGTGTCCTTGAACTGCTTTGTAAAAAAGTAGCTGTCTGCATATATATGTATTCATTGTGACAATTCATGCATGATATTTTTGCTGTGGTTTGATTGTAATCAATGTTACTCAGTGTACATTACGATATGTTTCGTTCTTTCCATGTACATCGCGGCACCTCTTGACGTTTTGATTTGGGATTAATTGCCAATACTCAATGTCATTACAACTCGTGTATATTGTTATGACTGTCAGGTTTCATTATATGAATATTCTGATGTGTTATATTGTGATCTCTTCACTTTCTCCTGCTGGCAATGTCAGCTTTGATTACAGCTGTTTTGACTTTCAACTTGCATCAAATGTATATTATGATGGGTCAAGCTGCGATTTCTTTATTTTTTACTATTTTTTCGGCAATTATTGTTTAACATGACAGTCAAATTCACACTTTGGATCCTTACTGCGTGGGATTCACACTTTATTTTTTTTCTTGTTTTGTATTTTCAGTTGAAATTATTTTAAGGTTATGCCATCCATGGATGGCAGAAACACCACCATTTTTTTACGTTGCCATATCTTGCACGATTGTCATACATTAGTCTTCTGAATCACTTATCCTGGTTTGCAGAATAAACAGTCAGGGACGGTGCTATGGCACGCGGCTACTGCTGATCACCGCGCTTCTTAAGGTATTTTACTATACATCTTACACAAATTTGTTATTGGTATTATTGGTCCATCGTTGCTCATTTCCTTGTAGTTGGCTCAGGTGCCATATTTTTAGAGCTGCCTGAGTACGGGAGTGGTAAGACATCTTAGAAAGGGTCTTTTCCCTTTCTTTTTGATTGATTTTGTATTTTTTCCTCACATTTTCAGTTGCCGTTGCCAGCTGTTACGGAGAAGGGGGCTGCCCTCCCGCTGCGAGGCGCGCTAATTGCTGGGGATCGCGACGCAGTGAAATAATGAGCCAACTCTCGTGTGCGGTAGTGCGTGGACAGCTCCCGCCAGCTCAGCCCTCTTATTTATCTAGACGTGCTCACGCTAGCTGGCGTGAGCGCAGGGGCAGTGTTGCGGAACGCGCACCAGCAGGAAAAGGCTGGTGCGACAACTGTTATATCCCATCTCAACTCAGTCTTTGACAGGCGTATGAAAAGTCTCATAGTTCACTTACTTGGCAGGCAAAGTCTCTCAGGCGGGTGCTTAATGGTGGATTTTCTCTCAGCGCATACCTGGTAACCCCTCTGTTGATTGGGGGTGTGTGGACCTGGGTGGCGGGGGTGGGGACCAGGCCTCGGCTGGTCTCGGTGACTCCACAGGGAGTTCTTCGGATTGTTGATCATCGGTCCCTGGGGGCTCGCTCTGTCGATCTACAATCTCCTCAGTGTGATTCTCGATGGTGGGGAGGGAGACAGGTTGATCTACCTGTTTGAACCAGGAGATGTTGCGGGTCACCCTTTCTCCAGCTTTCTCGATGGTCACCATTGTTCCTTGCCTGCTGACCACTGTCCAGTGTCCTTGTTCGTACGGAATTTTCCTCCTGGTCTTCTGTCTTTCAGGATAACGGTATCTCCTGGCTGGAGCGGGCGGACTGCTGCTCTCCGGGTCCGACTGGCCTGGTTGTTGCGGTTCTCTCTTCTTCTGAGTGCCCTTTCCTCACCAAATGGAGGGGGGAACCAGCCGGGGGCAACGGGGATACCATCTCGGCGGGTGCCGGAGAAATAGAGCGCCCAGGGGGCTTGGCGTGTTGAACAGTATGGCGTGCTCCGATATTCTCGAAGAAACTTCTGGAGTTCTTGTTCGGGGTCACTCTGTTCTGCCACTGCGATGCGAATGGACTTGTTTATCGTTCGCATGAAACGCTCGATCTCTCCGTTGGCTTGGGGCCATTGGGGGGTGATGCGCCGGTGCTGAATGCCATGGTGGCGCATGAATTCACGAGATTCGTGCCCTTGGAATGTGGGTCCGTTGTCGTTGCGGAGTTCATTCGGATATTCGAACATTCCAAATATTTTCTCCAGAACTGGGCCAACATGCAGGAACACTGTCGAGGTTACCACTTCTACTATTGGGTATTTGGAGTAACTGTCAATGAGGGCCAATGTGACTCGCCCATCCGGATCACTACCGAGGTCCACACTCACTTTCTCCCAGGGGCTCTGACCATGTTCTTCGGTGTGGACAGGCGCTGGTCTCTCGGGTCCGCTTGTGATCTGGCATGACAGTCACTTGTGGACTAGTTCCTCTATCGGGCATCCATCTCTGGGAACCAGACCTTCTCTCTCATGCGGGCTTTCATCCTTTCCATCCTCTGGTGTCCTCCGTGGGCTAATTGTGTTGCCCACAGTTGCAGGGACGCTGGGATGACGATGCGGTTCCCTCTCAGGAGAAGTCCACTTTTGGTGAGGCTCAGCTCGTTTCTTACCCGCCACATGTGCACCAGACTTTCCTTTTCTGGGCTTGACCACGCGTTTGCTGACTGAAGGAACTGTCGCCACAGCCCTCCTTGGATAGTGTCTTGGACCTTGAGTATCACAGTGTCTTCTTTGGCCACGGTGGATATTTCTTCAATCATCAGCGCTCGGGGGCACATCAGGGCTGCCAGCATGTCCAGGTGTGCTTTTGTGTCATCACCGCTTTGCTCTTCTCTCTCTTCCTTGGTCATGTCCGGGTGCCTTGATAGGAAGTCGGCTGGGTTCTTGGCACCAGGCCGGTAGATCACATCCATGTCATAGTGTTGGAGCCCGATGGCCCACGTCTCGGTGCAGGGTGGGGCGCCGATCCTCTGAAAAGGGGCACTAGGGGTTGGTGGTCTGTGACGACAGTGAATAAGTGTCCACAGATGTATAGGTGAAAGTGTCTGCAGCCCCATCGGATTGCCAGGGCTTGTCTTTCAATCTGCGAATATCGTTTCTCTGTTGACATGAGCGCTTTGCTGGCATAGGCTAGGGCTGCCCATCTCCCCGGTTCCTGCTCCTGTGTAAGGACCGCTCCTAGGTCCACGGGACTGGCGTCTACGAGTATCTCAGTTCTCTTCACAGGGTCAAAATACACCAGCGTGGTGTGGTTGAGGAGCGCTTTTTTGACTGCTCGGAATGCCGTTTCTTCAGCCGGACCCCATGTCCACATGGCATCCGTTCGGGTGAGGCTTCGGAGAGGTTCTGCAAGGGTGGCTAGGTCGGGAATGAAGCGGCCGCAGTATGTGGCTATTCCAAAGAAGCTACGGACCTCGGCAACTGTGAGTGGTGCAGCCGCTGTCTTGATAGATTGGGATTTCCGTGGGTCAACTTGTATGCCTTCTTGCGTGAACGTATACCCGAAGAATTCTATAGTCTTTTGGAACAGCAGGCACTTCTCCTTGTGTAGGGTGACCCCGTGTTCTGACAGTCGCTTCAGCGTCATTCTCACATGATGGTAGTGCTCTTCCACCGTCTTCGAGTGAATGAGGTTGTCGTCACTCACGTTTAAGGCACCAGGGAGTCCGACTAGGATTTCTTTTACAGCATTTTGGAAGATCTGCGCGGCCGATGATATGTCGAAATTCAGTCTTTTATACCTCTGGAGGCCTAGGTGGGTATCGAACGTGGTTATGTACCGGCTGTCTTTGGCAAGTGTCAGTTGGTGATATCCAGCGTTCAAATCTAATTTCGAGAACCACCTGGAGCCGTTTAGATCAGCCACAATGTCATCCATAGTCGGCGTTATGTGGCGCTCGCACCGAATGGCCTTGTTTGGGAGGCGCATATCTATGCAAAGCCTATTCTTTCCTGGTTGACGGTGCTCCTCCGCTATTACCATGGGTGACACCCATGGTGTGGGCCTTGATACTTTCTCAATAACTCCCTGGTCTTTGAGTTTTTGTAGTTTCTCTTCTACCAGCGTGCAGAGGTGAAACAGGATCCTTCTGTGCCTTAGGGCTGTCGGTGGGACGGTGGTGTCGATATGTAGCTTTATTGGAGCTCTCTTTATTTTGCCTAGCCCTTTGAATAAGTCCTTGAACTGGCTCAGCAGTTCGGATGTCTGATCCATCTGCACCTTCCTGGCAAGCACTATTAGTCCCAGATATTCAGCTGCATGGTTGCTGAGTAGCATGTCCACATCTTGGTTTATTACGTGGATGTTGATGGTGATTTCGACGCTTCCTGACTGTACCCGCACAGTCATCTTGTCTTTGAGTGGTAGCGGCGTGTCGCTGCCGTATGCAAATATCTTGGCCTTTGACGGTCTAAGTTCCGGTTTGGGCCTCAGCTAGTTGTACTGCTGGATCCCCATCACAGTTACCGAAGCACCAGTGTCAATCACCGCATTGACATCGGACCCAGCGACCTTGATCGTGCAGCGAGGTTGGGGTCGTCTTCTGCTCTTCGGGGCTCGGGTTAACAAGACTAAATATTTCTCTCCCTCGTTGTCCGACGTGGACGTATTCTCTTGATAGGCTGTCTGTTCTCTTTTCTTGCTCCCAGATTGAGATGCCAGCGAGACCTGTGACAGCTGGCGGACCATCCGTCTCATCGGTTTAGGCTTGTTCCCTTCTTTACGCTGCGTCTTTCTCCTGCACACTGATGCGAAATGATTTGCGATGCCGCAGTTGGTGCATGTCTTCCCTTGTGCCGGGCACGACTGTGAGGGGTGTTCATTGTACCCACAGTATCCGCAGCGGTTCTTAGGGGTCTGTGGTTGACGATCTCGTGGCCTGTGGGTCCTGTCTTTTGTCCTAACTGCGTCCGCCTTTTCCGACTTTACCGTGACGCTCTTTTCTGGTCCTCTCATCAGAGCTACGTCCATCTCTTCTGCACGCTCCGCCGACAGGTCATGGGACCGCGCTAGCACCAGGATATCATTCATCAATATGTTCGGCTGCCGTAATATGAGGCCACGTAGGGTCTTGCTACGTATCCCAAGGATCAACTGGGCTCTGATTTCTTCCGCGGCTCAGTCGCCCACGAGATGCGTTGCGGCTAGTTCCCTTAGCTGTGCGTGAAAGCGTCAACGGACTCACCTTCCCGTTGCTTTGCTTGTCTTAGTTTGAAATGTTCAAAATCAGGGTTCATTTGGGGATCAAAATGAGCGTTCAGGGTTGTGACTGCTGCGGCATAATCATCGGGGGGCCGTGTTTGGTAAATGCTTGAACAGGAGGTAGATCTCTTCTCCTGCATAGCGGAGTAGAAGTGAGCGTTTCACTGCCCCATCCTTTTCCCGCGTAGCGATGAAATAGTTCTCTAGGCAGCCAAGCCATGTCTGCCACCATGGCGCAGCCATTGAGGGGTCTGCTGACTCACTGAAAGGAGGCAGGACGCCAGAGGGAGGGTGATGTGGTACTGCCAGTACTGGGGCTTGGGTGACGTTGTCTTGATCCCCCATCTTGTGTGGCGTGGGCACAGGTTGGCGGCCTAGCGAAGATGCCTGTTGCTGTCGGGGGCGGTCCTCAGGCACGGGAGGTGGCACAAATGCACTCAGTGACGTGCAGGCCTGCGTGTTTGTAAGCGTGAGGTACTCAGTCATGCTGGGGAATGGTACCAGGGTGTCTCTGTGGCACTCCTTGAGGCATGTGTGCTCCACTCTTCACTCGCACGTGGCACCAGCGACTCACTGGTCTAATGCGGCGGGGAGCAGCCAGGGATTTCGCCTCTGCTGCCAGGAAACTGCTTCCACAGGGTTGGGGCCATGCCAGGTGGGGCACGTGTGGTGAGCATGCAGAGGCCTGGATGGGCCTAATGGTTGCAGCAGTGCTGGTGCTGCCAGCTACACTCCTCGTGCTTTGTGGACTAAAAGCACGCTAGGGCATCCGATGCTCATCGCCAGTGTTACTGGGAAGGAGGCTGCCCTCCCGCTGCGAGGCGCGCTAATTGCTGAGGTGCGCGCCGCGGTGAAATAATGAGCCGACTCTCGTGTGCGGTAGTGCACAGACTGCTCCCAGCAGCTCCGCTCTCCTTATTTATCTAGACGCGCTCACGCTAGCCGGTGTGAGCGCTGGGGCAGGGTCGCGGAATGCGCACCAGCGGGAAAAGGCTGGTGCGCCAACTGTTACACCAGCCAACAGTCTCCTTTTCCCAGGGGAGCCTGAGGTAGGAGTCGGTGGTTGATGGACCCTAGTTTTCACTGTTTTAGATGCCTAATTGTTCTTGACAATTTCACTAGGCTTCACCACAGTATAGCGTGTGCAAGCCACACCCTTGGCCACAACCCCTGCCTCATGGCAAGCTATTGAACAGACGCATTGCGTGTCCTTGCTGCTGATCGCTGCAAAGAGATTCGATCTTATGCATTGCTCTGCCCACTCATTCTTGCCAAATCCACTAGGTTCCGTGGAAGCTAGCCAGGCCCTTAGACACTCCTCCTGCCTCATGCTGGGTTATTTGAATAGATGCAATGGGTCTGCGCCACTGGTGCAACAGAGGCCAGCCCCCCTGCCAGTTCTAGGTCAGAAGAATGCTTCAGAGTGATATAAACGCGCAACTCGTTGCTAGCTCTCAATCCCTTAAGTGAGTTTTCAAACTGCAGCCAGAGTGACCTCATTTTGTTCAGTCCCAAGTGCAATTTAATTTGCCAGGCTTGCGAAGAGCACATGGACTTGCTTATATCCAAACTTTAGCCAGTCCCTACTAACACTAACTGCCATCAGAAAGAATATACTGCCCAGCAGGTTAAATTTAATAATAATTTGCCCTGCGTGCTTGTTAATGCCAGATCATTAATAAAACACAGTGTTGAATTCAACCTATTGCTAGAACAACACTACCTCTCATTGGATTTTGTCAGTGAAACATTGGTTGATTTATCAGCCAGCTCTGATAATTTACCTGCCATTCCTGATGGCTATGCTATTCTCAGACATGATTGCTCAGGTAAGAGGGGAGGAGGGATTGCAGTTATTGTTAAATCTGATTTGAAGGTCCACTGCAGCCCAGTGCCTTCTTTTTTCTGCAAAGCAATGTGTTTCTGTGCAGAATTGTCTAATAATCAGTCCTTTCAAGGCGCTTTAATCTACCACCTACCTTGCCCATCTCCTATCTTCTTAAGAAGATTTTACCGTTTATTCCAGCTAACCTCCAGAAAACCGCAGTCACTTTGTTGTTGCTTTTGACGATTGAGTACTGTAATGGGCTCTATTTGAATGCCCATCAGCACGTTTTAAACAAACTTCAAACTCTACAATATGTGGTAGCATGGGTTGAGGGATAAAAAAGTAGATTTCCCGTATATAAGGGGTGTCGGACCTATATTATGTTAGCATGATGCATCTATACATATACTCCCCATCTGATATATATTCTTTTGCTTGGAGGAAATTCGTTTATTTCCTTCTTGTATATCTATTGCTAAAAGAGTAGGCCGAAAACCATACAGACGCCATTTTCTGATCATAGGCTCGATCACGGTCCGTGATCACGTGTTGATCACGTGCAGCTGTCAGGCTCCAGTTCATCTGAGTTACTGGTAGCAGCTGAAGGTAGGCTGTTTTATTAGACTGTTCTAAGACTCAAGGTCACATCTGGCTTTGGGGGCGATAAGCGCATTCTTGGAGGCACCGTGCCTACACTCCCAGGCACAAGACGAAAGGGAGTCACCCTTTCTGACCTCCTGTGTAATAGATAGTCAAGCCTTCGTACTGATCTGATGTGTGCCATATATGGTCCTTCCTTGGAGTTCAAGGGCCAACTGGTATTTTTCCTTTTACAGTGATTGTATGTGTTGAACCAAAAAGTATATAACCTCATGTTTGAATACGAGCCAGCAGTCTTCTCGGCGCACCTGATGGGTGAGGTTCGGAAAAGCTCCTCTATAGAGTATTTTGTTTAATAAACGATTGAACCTTCTTCACTGCCAACTGACTGATTATTTGGTAATGGTATTGGGACTATTGGTAGGTATAGTCCTATAGTTTATTTTTATGGTACATCAGGGTGCTCCTAAAAATCTCTAAGTACCAATTCATTTTCACATCCCTTAGGAAGCTTCACTGGTTGCCTGCAAGGCAGAGGGTGCAGTTCAAAGCGCTTTGTATTGTATACAAAGCTCTGCATGACCAAACTCCATACTTTTTAAAGAACTTCACCTGGTATGTGCCTGCCAGATCTCTACAATCGGTATCCACTAAACTTGTGGTAGTGCCCAGTTCTATGTGTGCTACTCGGGGTGGCAGAGGCTTCGTGCTTAATGCTACTAAAGTGTGGAATGACCTTCCTCTCTTTATCAAAGCTATGCCAAACCTTTTGGCATTTAGGATATCTCCGTAAACTTGGTTGTCTTCCATGAACTAACTTACTCTCTGGTTCTTTTGTCTGCAGTTCAGCTAACGCCAAGACGCCTTTGAGTATTTGAATGCTCTACAAGAATAACTGACATAACATAACATTAATTTCATAACATTGTTAATTTTGGTATTGGCAGGGGATTCTGTTATTCCTCTTTGCAGTGGGTTCATCGTTCTTCCTGATCTTATTGGTTCATGTTGCTCATGGTTTACTCCAGGTATTGACTATAATCACTGCTGTCAGTTACTATCCACTTTACATTTACAGCCTTGCATACAGCTCACTCGAGTGCACTGACCATTATTCCGGGATAGCTCACATTGGTCGTTTTAGGCAGCACTCCGGGATTACGGGTACTAGGATTAATGCATGATGAGACCTGCTTCTCACACTCACTCCTTTAGTTTCTTTCACTCATTGCAGAGATTGTTTGAGTGTGTAATGGATTGTTATCATCATTTGAAGTCTCTATGTGTCTTTTTTTACTATCTGCAATCGTGGCTCACTAGGTCACGATGGGTTGACAAGTCATAGTAATGTTCAGCATGTTCCTTAATCACAGTTTACCTCAGTATTTTTGTTGCATGCAATCTAATCTTTCTTCATTTAATAGTTGTATATTTTTAAACCTGGGATGTTTTTCCATATGTACAATTAGTGAATCTTTGTCTTGATTTTACCCCTGATGAAGGGTGCTTCTCACTGGGTTATGTGTTACAACCATGAACACCTTTTCAACTTGAGTACTTTATTTTCCTCGCCTTCAATTATGAAGTAGCAATTGTAACAATACGACAAACCTACAAGCTAATCATTAACTAATGTAGTATTAATGCTTCTATCTCTTTTCAATGCTGTATCATTTGATTATTTGAAATACTTAGATTTACATTGTTCACTTTGAAGCCTTAGGGCACCAGCAATGCGTGTTGTGTTCTAGTACACTTGATTGATCTAGTTTTTCCCTAAGAGGGTTAACTTGCCAGGTTGAAATGGCAGTTTAAAACTGCACTATATGATGAATGAGCAGTTCCTGGGAATAACTGACTAGGAAGGGGGGAAGAACAGGTCTTTCTTCAAAATGCCCTCACACACCCCAAGGGATGTCATGCTTCATCATTTGGGCATTTGCCCCTCGTCAAGCCGGCGCTGCAATGCCTGACGGGCTCCCGAAACCGGGGCTCTTTATCGGGGATCTTTTGAAGAAGCCGTATGGGTGCGTGTAGGTGTGAGGGCTAGGTAGTGCACAAAAGTGTGGGGTGAGTAAAATAGGTATAGAGCCGTCCTACTTAATTCAAGTTTTAATTATTGAGGTAGCTCCAGCCTAATTTAAAAATATGTAGAAGCCCTATAGAGGAGTGATGTTCCATCAGGGCTAATCAAAGATGGACGTGGTCAACATGTTTCGTGCCCCAACTGCCCCAGAAGGGGTCAATGGCACTTCGTCAGGACCAATGTGAAAGTGTCAGGTGAGTGCACTGCCTTCTGGGCCCAGAGCGAGGGTAGGACATCAGCAAGTTGCTCGTCTACCTTTATACCGGAGCAACCAAGGTGCTCTGGTGCTCGGGTCTTATCCCCGTCAGCCGGGACTAGGTCACGTGGGGTCTTTCTATACCCCATTACCAGTTCCTTAGTAATACCCCCTACCGTTTTCAGCAACTAGTGCTAGACGGCAGTGCACTCACCTTGAATTAAGTAGGACAGCTCTATACCTATTTTACTCACCCCACACTTTTGTGCACTACCCAGCCCTCACACCTACACACACCCATACGGCTTCTTCAAAAGATCCCCAATAAAGAGCCCCGGTTTCGGGAGCCCGTCAGGCATTGCAGCGCCGGCTTGACGAGGGGCAAATGCCCAAATGATGAAGCATGACATCCCTTGGGGTGTGTGAGGGCATTTTGAAGAAAGACCTGTTCTTCCCCCCTTCCTAGTCAGTTATTCCCAGGAACTGCTCATTCCTCATATAGTACTTTCCTTGGTGCCTACGAGCAGGACCTCATAAACTTGGCTCCTTGTCCCTCCTTGTTTAAAAAAAGTTTAAAACTGCACCCACAAGCTCTGCAATGGCAGGCCTGAGACATGTTTAAAGGGTTACTTAAGTGCATGGCACAATCAGTGCAGTGGCATAACGAAACTTGACGGGTCCCTTTGCAAAGCACAGGGAGGGGGCCCCCTCTCCCTGGCCCACCACCTAACACGTTTGCTGAGGGGGCCACCTGGAGCTCAGGGTTCCCCTGCACCTCAAGGGCTTATTTTACACTGTTGAATCAGTGCTGCAGGCCCACTAATAGCATTTAATTCAGAGGCCCTGTGCACATGAACTACACTTTACTAGGGAGTTATAAGTAATTTAAATATGCCAATTGTGGAAACACCAATGTTACAATGTTTTAGGGAAAGAGCACCTGCACTTTAACACTGGTCAGCAGCGCTAAAGTGCCCAGAGTCCTAAAGACGTTAATATCAATGGGGTGTCCCAGGCCATGCAGAACGTGGAAAATTGTGACAGTATACAGACAGAGGTTCTGCCATGGAAGAAACAATTGCTTTTCAACTAGGTTTGTCCACAGCGATTTAGGACTATTAATCAATGAACCACAGAAATACAATACTGACCATAAATGACAAAGTCAGGAAAACAGGAGGCCATAAAGCAAAAAAGTCAGGGGAAACCACACCAAGGATGCCAGGTACAACAAATGCTCTGTCCAGCTGAAAGCGGGGAGAGGTACCCAACCCCTTGGGAGTGATCTTCATAAGGTGGAAGAACTTGGGAAGACCATCAGCATTGGTGTGGTCTGTTCCAGGATGGTGGCCCACCGTAAAGTTAATTCCCTGTAGGGATATGGACCATCTGAGGGCTCACCCTCATCTGCATTAACCATCTGAGGGGCTTGTGATCTGTCTGAACCCGGAAGAGAGTACCAAGCAGGTATGGCCTTAGCTTCTTCAGTGCCCAGACCACAGCAAAGGCTTCCTTTTCTATTGCGCTTCACCTCTGCTCCCTGGAAAGTAACCCTCTGCTGATAAAAGTTTCAGGATCCAGGCCCTCTTCATTTAGCTGTGAGAGCACACCCCCTACACAATGCTTGAAGGCGTCTGTCTGGACAATAAATTCCTGGGAGAAGTCAGGGGCCTTGAGTGCCTTCAGAGCATCTAAGGCTTTCTGGCACGCCTCTGCCCATATGACCTGATGAGGTTGCTTCCTCGAAGTCAGCTGTGTCAAGGGGGCAACAATGGTGCTATACCGCTTGACGAACCACCTGTAGTACCTATTGAGGCCTAAAAAGGCTTTCACCTTTGTCTGGGTCTAGGGTCTTGCGGGGATTCCCAAGCCAGAATTGTCTCAGTCGTGGCCTGGAGGGGCTGCACCTTGACACCTCCCACTTGGTGACCCAAGAAGACCACATGCCCCTGCCCTATCTGGCAATTACTGCCCTTGATAGTCAGGCCTACTCTCTGCAGTGCCTCAAGCACTTCTTTGAGGTGGCACCAGTGGTCCTCCCAGGTGGAGCTGATGACCGCAATGTCCTATAAGTAGGCATCACTGAAGTTCTCCAACCCAGCCAGGACCTGCTTGACCAACCTCTGGAAGGTAGCAAGGGCGTTCTTTAACCCTAAGGGAATGACTTAGAACTGGAAGTGCCCTTCAGGTCTGGAGAATGCAGACCTCTCTTTTGCCCCCTCGGTCAGGGCAACATGCCACCACCCAGACATTAGGTCAAGCTTGCTGAGTAACTTGGCAGCTTCAAGTTGATCTATGAGCTCGTCAGCTTGGGGGATGGGGTGTGCATCAGTCCTAGTGACTGCATTTAGCCCACGGTAGTCCACACAGAACCGAAGTTCAAGTGGGGCACCTGGAAGGGGAGCCTCAGGGACCACTGGGCTGAACCAAGGACTGTTTGAAAGCTTAATAACCCCCAATCCTTACATTTTGGAGACTTCCTTCTTAATGTTAGCCCTCATCTTAAATATTATTTTTGGCAGCCGTCTCTCTGTTGATCTAGGGCCAGTGTAGGGGAGAGGCTGACATACTCCACTGACCAATCCTGCTCCTAAAAAGATAGGAGATTGGAGAGAGATTCACTCTCTTCTTCCACCCCATCATAAGTTACCAAGGGCATAGTAAAGTGAGGCTTGAGGCAATTAACATTCAGGACCCTCCTTGGAGTTTTGAGGTTCACCTGGTAGGTGACTTTGCTCTTACGCTCCTTTATCTCATAGGGCCCAGACGAGGAGTCTTGCAGAACCCTAGGCTCTATGGGCTCCATTACCCACAATTTTATGCCAATCTGAAACTTATCCAGAGTGGCATTCTTGTCATACCAGCGTTTCATGCCCTCCTGGCTAGGATCCAGATTCTACTGGACGAGCTTCTGATGGTGGGCTGTTTGGTTTTGAAGGGCCAGCATGTAGCTGACTATATCCTGTGCGGCCCGGCTGGGAGCTTGCTTTCAGCCCTCCTTTCCCAAACTGTCAGGCCCTTTCACAAGGTGGCCATATTGAAGCTCAAAGGGGCTCAAACACCCCCCCTTTGTAGTACCTCCCTGTATGTAAACAAAAGGCATGGCAGGAGGACCTCCCATGTATGCCTTATGTAGACCCATAATCATACCTTTCAGGGTGCAGTTGAACCTTTCAACCAACCCATTGGTTTGGGGGTGGTAAGGAGAGGAGAACTTACTGGTTCCCCACACTGTATCCACAGGGCCTTCATGTGGTAAAATATGCAGTTGGTACCCTGGACAGATACCACCTCCTTGGGGAAACCCACACGGGTAAAGATCCCCATCATTGCCCTGGCCACAGCAGGTGCAGTTACCGTCCTCAGAGGGATAGCTTCCGGGTACCAGGAAAGCATGGTCCACCAAGACAGGTGGCATTGTCCACCAAGACCAGAATTAATCTGTTGCCCATGGATGTCTTGGGGTCCAGAGGCCCAATGATGTCAATGCCCATCCTCTCAAAGAGGGTGCAAATGAGAGGAAAAGGTTGCAGGGGGCCTTGCACTTCTCCCTTGTCTTGCCACTTTCCTGGCAGGTAAGACAGGACCTACAGTATGCACCTGAGCCCTTCCTGATTTGAGGCTAGTAAAAGTGGGTGACAACCTGTCACAGGTCTTCTCTTGCCGCGAATTACCTGTCAGTGGCACATCATGAGCCAGACCCAGTAGGGAGGTCCAGTAGCACTGGTGGACCACCAACACATATGTTGCCCCAAGCTCAGGAACTTTAGCCTCGCTATACACTAGACCATTTTCCCAGTAGATTAGGTGCTTGCCAGAGGTGTCACCAGCTGCCTGGGTCTCTGTCTGCTGCAAAAGACCCTCATAAGAAGGGCATTCCTTCTGCACCCCACAGAACTCCTCTGTCGTGTGACCCCATCCTGCTGCCAATTGGTCAGCTCAGGCAGGTTCCCCAATTCTGCCACTTCCTCCCCTGTAGGTACTGGGGTGTCCCCCTCAGCCTTCTCCCGGATCTGAGCTCTACTACCTTCCAGGTGGTATGCTCCAGGTAATTACCCAGCAGACAATCCTCAGGCATGGATGGACTCACAGCTACCTTAACTAGACCTGAACCCCCCCACATACACTCAAAGGGAACCATAGCCACTGGGGAGTAGCTCTCACAGATGTTAGCTGGAACGTATTAGAGACTACCTGCTCTGAAGACACCATATGACACCTGACGGTTGTCATGCTGCCTTCTGTGTCTCTTAGAGCCTCCACCCTCTGCCCAATGATGGTGACCCACTAATTGTACTTTCTAGTATTGTCAGGCATATGGGTTCTCTGCACCATCTCTTTGTCACCCAGGAACAATAGGGTAACCTCTACACTGTCCCCAAACTAACTGGATCTTCTCTTCACCAAGCACTACACTAGCCAACCCCAGTGACTGCCCAACAATGGGGGGCTGTGCCCGCTTGGGACCCCTGGCATCTCCCTTGAAGTACCCTTCCTGCTGACACTCAAAACACTTCAGCGGAGCCATCCCTGCAGCTGTACTGACAGGAAACCACTTCTTCTTGTTTTCAGTAGAGGGATGGGAGCCCTGACCCACACAATTAGTTTGTGGACCTTTAGAGAACTTCTTGCTTTTATTTTTGTCCCACTCTCCTTCTTCTGGTGAGCACCCTTCCTACACTTGGGGTGATCCCCCCCAGATACTTTCTTATAGACCCTGGTGCTGGTGCAGCGGTCCTCCTCCTTAGCAAGCTCCATGGGGTCAGTGAGCTTACTATCTACCAGGCACTGGCGCAGGTCTGCAAAACAAACACTGAACAAGATGTCTTGTGCAATCAAATTGTACAACCCCTGGTAATCTTTCACATTGCTGTCCTTCATCCAGTCATCCAGTGCCTTGCCAAAGGAATCTACACAATCCACACAGGCCTTTTGGCCTTTTGGAAAAATTTCTGATTATCCCTGGACTTCTGTCAGTTCTTTTCTGGGGTCAAACCAAACTTCCTAATTAGGGCTTCCTTCATGAATGGATACCTCATTCTGTCACCTCTATGGCCTGCATGGTGTCCCTCCCATCACTAGGAATGTCCCTCCAGAGACTAGCTCCCAAATCCTCCTCAAGGACCTTTTGCATTTGTAAAGCAATGTTATAGATCTCAAACCATCTGTCTATGTTGTCTCCCACAACAAAGTCAGACGCCAAATCCTTGGGGATGTGGACCCTTCTCTCAGATGACACTGCAGCATTGCTGCCACCACTGGACTCTACTAACTTAGTCTTGAAGTCTAGTTCCTTTAGGCTCCTCTGATGAGCCAACCACTCTAGAGCAAGCCTCTTCTCCGTGGCCAGTTTTGGCTGCCCCATGGCCAACCTTGTTTTCTTTTACTCTTTTTCCGTTGCCTGCCTTTTCTCCTCTGATGCCCTTTCCTGCTCCAATTTGAGATTATCCTGCTCCATTTTTAAATCCCTCTCTCCTGTCCTCCAGTGCGTCTGGGGACAGGCCTCTATATAAAAGATTGCTCCCTGCCTGGGGTGGAATCACTAATTGTGGAAGGATCCAAATCCTCCTCCTCATCCTCATCCTCCTCTTGGGACTCTTACAATGCAGCACGGGCCTCAGACCAGACTATTAATGCCTTTTGCAGCTCCACCTTCCTGGTGGTGCTCTTTAGAGGCAGTCCAAAGTTCTTGCAGAAATCCTTGAGCTGGGCCACAGTGTAACACCTTGAGTTTGACCAGTTTAAACTCAATTTTTCAGGTGCAGATGCAGATGTAGAACTTCCAGTTAGAGACATGATTTTAGGGAAAAGCAAAATGTCAATCAGGGAGAATTTGAACAATCAAAAATGTCATTCAGAGGTGGCAGACCAAAAGAAAAAGAAAACCTGCCAATCAGGAGCAATTGACTCAAATTGGTCTTTTATGTGTATGGTAGTGTACACCACATTACTGTAAGGTACTGCACAAACACAAGTCCTATCCTCATTGCTGATCAATCAATGTTAGAAATTGGGTTTCTGGTTGGTAGAGATATGTAACCGGTCCAAGCAGGAACCACAATCCTAGGCAAATTAAGTCAGATAGCAGCATAAATTAACCTGTTCTCACCCCCTGGGAGCTTGGCACAGAGCAGTCACACTTTTATTTTAAGAGGCAATGTGTAAAGTATTTGTGCTCTATTTAATGCAGTAAAACAGACAACAAGACCACACAAAAATAATCCATGCTAGGTTATAAACAATAGAGCTTAATGTAACAAACAAAAGAAGACCAAAATGACAAAAATCCATTAAGTGGAACTGGAGTTATAAATATTTAAGAACATCTTGAAATGTACTGCTTAGTCATAAAGCGCCAACCAGTGGTATCTGGTTGTGCTGCACCAGGTCAATTCTAAAAAATCAAGCCGACCATGCTAGAGCATGGGTCGATACAGGAGCCACGCAGAGTCCGCTTCAAACAGTACCTTCATAGAGAAAGGGTTTATGTCGAGGAGCAAGGTGTGAGGAGCAGTCAGAGATGATGTGTCAGCGTAGATCTCAAGTATTGTAGGTGATGTGTCGGTTCCTAATTGCACAGTTTGGTGATGCGTCACCACAAAACCCATGGCAATGAAGGTAATGCACTGTCGTCAAGTCACGCTTTCGGCACTCTGGTGTCCTCAAATCAGTGATGCGCTTGGCATCAAAGAAACTGCATTGGTTCCGACCAGCGTACAGATGGCACTACATGGATCCTTGCAGCTAGAAAATCCACCTCTGAGGGCCCAGGACTGGATTGGCACAGTTGACAGAGTCCAGAAGCTGTAGCAGGGTTGAAGGAAGTATTTGATATCACTGAGATTTCAGAACAGGAGACAAGCCAGCAAGCTCTTGGAGGGATTTGGTTCTGGGGATGTAGGGATTCATGTCTAGTCCTTCTCAACACAAAGCAAGGAGGGCAAAAGGCAGCAGGGCAGGCACAGTAGAGCAGGAGCCCAGCAGATCCAGCAAAGTGACAGTCCTTTCAGCAGCATAGCAGTTCTTCTTCTTGGCAGAGTGTCCTCAGGTCCAGACGTGTACTGAGTTGGTGGTGTCAGGGAACCAGTACTTTGTACCCAATTGTGCCTTTGAAGTGGGAGACTTTTCAAAGAGAGGCCTCACTTACGGGTGACTTATATGCATTAAAAAGAAAGGTGTGGACCTGGCCAGAGGGTTAACTTGCCAAGTCAAAATGGCATTTGAAAACTGCATCTACAGGCTCCGCAATGGCAGGGCGACCTAAGTGGGTGGAACAATTAGTGCTGCAGGCCCAATAGTAGCATTTAAGTTACAGACCTTGGGCACATGTAGTGCACTTTATTAGGGACTTATAAGTAAATTAAATATGCCAATTGTGGATATGCCAGTGCTACCATGCTTCAGGAAAAGAGCACCTGGACTTTAGCACTGGTCAGCAGTACTAAAGTGCCCAGAATCCTAAAGCCAGCAAAAATCAAGCCAGCAAAACAGGAGGTCATAAAGCAAATGCGCCATGTTTCTCCATGCAGTCGAGGGGATGCATCGATCTCTCGCATACTGCTGTGGCAGTGATGTGTGGTTCTGAACGTCGGTTTGAAGTGGGGGGTAACTTCAAAGAAGGGTATTTGAAGTGCACAGCAGCCCTTTCTTCCTAGACCTGGCTCCAGACTTGCTGTAGAGGGCAATTAGCCCTTTGTGTGGGGACAGGACCATGCCCATTCAGGTGTAAGTGTCAACCCCTCCTTTTCTCTCTGCTCAGGAAGAGCCATCAAAATCCAGATGAGTACCCAGACACACCTAACCTTCATGTAGTTGTGACTGTCTAGAGGGAATGCACAAAGAGTAGCTGTCCCCCACCCCACATGTGTATTGGAGACATGCTGCAGGCACACAGGGATGTAAGAGCAGAGAAATGTCCACTTTCTAAATGTGGCATTTCTAAACTAGTAATGTCACATCCAACTTACAGTAAAGATGATTTGTCATTACCATTTAAAAGATATAAAACATGACACAGCTACTCCTTTTTAATAGGGAATTACAGCTCAAAAGTGTATTGAGGAATTCCCAATGTTAACCGATTATAGGAGTAGGCCTCACAGTAGTGAAAAACAATCTTAGGTGTTTTCACTAACATGACATGCAAAATTCAAAAGTACATGCCCTTTCTTTTACTTACACAGCACCTTGCCCTCTAAGAAACTTAGGGCTTACCTTAGGGGTGACTTATGTGTTATAAAAGGAGAGCTTCAGGCTTAGAAAGGGGTTTTATTTGTCAAGTCAAAGCTTCTGTAAAACTGTACACACAGGCTCTGTAGAGGGAGGCCTAAGCCATGTTAAAAGGGCTACTTGTGGGAGTGGCACAATCAGTGCTGCAGACCAACTAGTATCATTTAACTTACCATCCCTGGGCATAAGGTATACCACTTTACAAGGGACATATAAGTGAATTAAATATGCCAATTGTTTATACACCAATGTTACCATGTTTAGGGAAGACAATGCATGCACTTTAGCAGTGGTCAGAAGTGGTAAAGGGCTCAGAGTCCTAAATCCAACAAAAAGAAGGACAGAAAAAGAGGAGTTGGGGTTACCCTTCAGAGAGGTCCATTGTCCAACACACCATCTTTCTATTCAGTAAACCATTACTTGAACCCAGAAACGTGATTAGTAACCTATTCAACCTTTGATCAGAAGTCCTTGTT
Organism: Triturus cristatus; assembly: GCF_964204655.1. Lineage (NCBI taxonomy): Eukaryota > Metazoa > Chordata > Amphibia > Caudata > Salamandridae > Triturus > Triturus cristatus. The sequence goes on from NC_140585.1 coordinate 635,183,915, forward strand.
CATTTGGCCGAGACGGGGGCTTTAGTTGCCAATGTGAAAGTAGGATTTGACTTTCAGATATTGCTGTTGCATCTGGAGACATTCACTATTGAGGCGTGTAGTCAAGGGGGACTTCTGTTGTGATACTTATCTGCCTTTAGGTTGTGCTATATCTTGTTCAGTAGTTGTACATTTTAGAACATTCCTTGACTAAGAGTATAGGGGACAGAGTGGGATAGCATATAATGCCTGCATACCCTCTTCTGTATGGGAGAAAAAATGCATCGTGCATGCCCTAAAATACTGGCAATCTGCACACAGAAAGCAAACAGACATGGGATGCCCTTGAGAAGCTACATCTCTAAATACTGATCCAAAATAATTTCCTTAACATATTTGGTTCAATCACAATGTTTTTGATGTTATGTTCAAACTCTTACATGCATTTAGCACATTGTTCCAATTACTATCAATGACAATGTAATTTAGAGTTCCATGCATTGCTATATGTTACATTAAAATGTCATGCAGTGGCATGTGAATTAATTTACTAGATTATGAGTCATTCCACATGCTAGGATTAATTTAAAGAAACCAAACATGTTACTTAGATAATATACAAATTAAATAACAAAAAAAGAGCTACCTTATACAATGACTTCAGGATATTGCAATAGGAAAATCCAATGATAGTTATTGGTATGATGAAACATGTTGTGAAGTAGGCAATTATATAGCTGTAGTTGCTCCATGATCTTTTCTCCCATGCGACAGAACATGATGTTTTCACTCCTTCTGGTCCATAGGAGCTCCACCCAAAGAGCGGTGCCACAGCCCAAATGAGGCAGAAAAGCCAGATGAATGTCAAACCCAAGAAACCTCTCTTGTGGCTCAGCTTCAGAGCTCCACCGGGCTGGCATATCACGTTGTATCGTTCGTAGGCCAAGATAGTGAGTGACCACAAGGAAACTATGCCTGTAAAGTGAAAAGAGAAATCTAAGAGGTTGTACATGCAGTCTTTAGTGAACAATGTAACTGTTGTTTTTATAGGTCAGTGAGTAGCATGACACTAAAATTGAATTCCACTTATACAGTTATGTATAATTTATTTTAAAAAACAAACGTAGTGATGTTTGAATATTTTGTGGATCAAAGATTTTGCTCTACCTAGATCAATGCACACCTTTGTATACAAGATATGGTGCTATATAATAATCTAAGTTACAAAAATTGTAATTTAGATTAATTGTTAAAAATGTGTTTATATACCCTTCTTTCAGATTTCCCCAAATGTTTCCAGTGTTTTAGGAAATTACCACCTTTCCATTCTGGAGCCCCATAATTTTTACTTATAATTTGCAATTGATTGCAAAACTAGTCCTGCCATCAATAAAGTGAGAGAAATTAATCTAAACCTGTGCCTATGAAATTAAACAATTTGACACTTTTTATAGGCCATCTGTAGACTGAACTATACATATAAATCATCGTGGTCATTTCATGATGATACTCACAATTATATAGCATACATATCTAAGAAAAGGCTTAGTAGACATCTACTACCTTCAACTAAAAAATCGAATTCAGGTAGATTTAGGGAAACAAGGTCAGGCCCAATTCACAAAAGTAATCTGAGACAAAATCCTAACTTTACGACTTTCGGTATTCACAAAGGGCATTTAGGAGCAGTAAAGACTTTACGACTTTCCGTATTCATAAAGGGCATTTAGGAGTAGTGAAGTTAGAATTTTGTCTCAGTTAAACTTAATTTTTGGTCTTAAGTTAAACTTAAGACCAAAACTTAAGTTTAACTGATACAAAATCCTAACTTCACTACTCCTAAATGCCCTTTGTGAATACCGAAAGTCGTAAAGTTAGGATTTTGTCTCAGATTACTTTTGTGAAACGGGCCCCTCCTTTTTAAGAGTGATCCAGAGTTCAAGCCTAAATGGCAGGGTATCCCATAAGTGAGTTCTTTGATTAAAGAAGAACCCACTGCCTATATTAGCTAATCAATGGGAAAATGAGTGAAGCAAGTAATTACCAGATAATCTGAAACTGATTTTACACTTCTATTTAAGGTCAATGATCGGATGATCGGACCCAGGATAAATTATAAGGTATTCAGAAAAAATGTAAAGTTTAAAATAGCGTCCTACAGAAATATCGAGTTTAAAATATCGAGGCATGGAAATATCGTCAAGAAAGCAAAAGACATACAATTGATGGGCAGAATGCAGAACAAATCAACACATTCACCCCAGTCAAAAGATCTGGGTTAAATCCATCATTCTTTTGCTCACCATGCCACCCCAGTTTAGACCTGGCCATATGCAAATCAGTCTTGACCCTGTGCCCTATGGGAACAGTCCAGCCCGAACTGCCAAGCCAGGCCCTCCCTGGACTGGAAACAAGCATCCTAGATCCAGTTTCGGGGTTTCACCCCCTCATCAGCCAGAATACTGGCTTTAATAGATTTACTGGGGTAAATGTATGACATTGTTCTGCATTCTGTCCATCATTGCTCTTTTTACATTTTTCACCCCGAGCGGGATGGGTACCCCCAGACGTGCGTCTAGTGCTCTACATGCCACTGGAATCAAGCTATCCTGGCTGAAGAGGGGTGAAATCCCCAAAACCGGTTCTAGAATGCTTGTTTCCAGTCCAAGGAGGACCTGGCATTGCAGTTCGGGCTGGACTGTTCCCATGAGGCACAGGGTCAAGACTGATTTGCATATGGCTGAGTTCAAACTTGAATGGCAGGGTGAGCAAAAAAACAAAACGATAGATTTAGGCCCTGATCTCTGTACTGGGGTGAATGTATTACATTTTTCTGCATTCTGTCCATCAATTGTTCTTTTTGCATTTGTCACCCGAGTGGGACGGGTATGCCTAGATGTGGATCCTGTGCTCTCCATGCCACTTGAGTCAAGCTATCCAGGCTGATTAGGGGTGAAACCCCAAAACCGATCCTAAGATGCTTGTTTCCAGTCCAGTGAGGACCTAGCCTGGCAGTTGGGCTGGACTGTTCCCATTGGGCGCAGGGTCAAGAATGATTTGCATATGGCTGGTTTCAAACTGGATTGGCATGGGGAGCAAAAAAACGATGGATTTAGGCCCAGATCTCTGTACTGGGGTGAATGTATGACATTGTTCTGCATTCTGTCCATCAATTGTTCTTTTTGCATTTGTCACCCTGAGTGAGACAGGTATGTCCAGACGTGTGTCCTGTGCTCTCCATGCCACTGGAGTCAAGCTATCCTGGCTGATGAGGGGTGAAACCCCGAGATCAGTCCTAGGATGTGTGTTTCCAGTCCAAGGAGGACCTGGCCTGGCAGTTCGGGCTGAACTGTTCCCATTTGGTGCAGGGTCAAGCCTGATTTGCATATGGCTGGGTTCAAGCCGGAATTGCAAGAGGAGAAAAGAAAACGATGGATTTAGGCCCAGATCTCTATACTGGGTTGAATGTATGACATTGTTCTGCATTCTGTCCATCAATTGTTCTTTTTGCATGGAAATATCATCAGTAAGAATATCAATGTCAAGAATAAGTAATTTATTTTTATTTAATTAATATTCAGTTAATTAACATTAATGAATAAATAATTAAGTGTTGAAGGTGCGGGTTGTGGAGATATGGGGTAAAGGGTGGGAAGTGATGTATTTTTAATTAATGACTAATTAGTTAATTAACATTAATTAACAATTAATTATGTCAATTGTGCGTTTTGTAGCTACGGGTTGTAGGGTTATTTGGGAAAAGGGTGGGAAGTGATTTATTTTTAATTAATTTATAATTTGTTTTTTATTGACAATAATTAATTGCTAATTATGTGAATTGTCCAATTTAATTTTTTTAAAGAGTGGGTTGTGGGGTTTATAGGGGAAAAGGGTAGTAAATAATTTATTTTTAATTAATTGATATTTAGTTGTTAACTAATATTATTTAAATAATTGATAATTACGTTAATTGTTTAATTGAAATTTCTTTGGTGTGGGTTGTTGGGCATATCGAGGTAAAGGGTGAGGAATAAATTCCTTTAAACTAATTACCAATTTAAAAAAAAATATTGTTAATTATTAATTTGATAATTATGTTAATTGTGTAAATAATCATCTGCAAAATGTCATCTGTGTGTTGTGTGTTTTTAGTGGGTTTATTCTGGGAAGTACATTAACTGTAATTAATTACTAATTAATATTTAATTAAACATAATTAGCTTGGTGATGAATATTTATGCTAATAGTGTAAATCATTTGTTTTTAAAAGTTACATTTTATATGCAGGTTGTGAGTCTTGTGGAGTTATAGGGTGGGAAGTTACTAAATTATAATTATGTAATACATTTTTGGTTAAGGAATAACTAATCAAGAAATTATTTAGATGAAAAGTATTTCTGTATTTTATGTATAAAAACATTTGTAAGTATTTGTGATATGTATTCAACATTGCACTGTTTTTCTTTTTTAACATTTTTAATATGAAATATATTTGTTTTTTTTCACAACATATATATTTTTGTTATTATTTACTTTGTTTTTATGAATAACTCTGTTTTGTTCAAGATATTTTGTTTCTTTTTAACGTTGCACGGACTGGAGAGGGGATAGTAAATTTTACTTCTCTGCAATCCAACACTTTCACCCCTGTTGTACTGGCTACAGTGAGACTAGTACATATTACCCCTCTGCTATCTAACACTTCCCTACTGTTGTATTGACTGGAGTGGGAATAGTAAATGTTACCCCTCTGCAATCCGGCACTTTTCCTCCTGTTGCACTGATTGTAGTGGGAATAGTAAAGTTGAGCCCTCTGCCATCCAACACTTTCACTACTGTTGTACTGACTGGAGTGGGAATAGTAAATTTCACCACTCTGCAATCCAAACACTTTCCCTACTGTTCAATTGATTAGAGTGTGAATAGTACATTTTACCCCTCCGTAATCCAACACTTTCCCTAATGTCATACTGACTGGAGTGGGAATAGTAAATCTCACCCCTCTGCTATCCATCTGTGCCCTGACCTTCACAGACTTCCTGCTTGTATGGACACGGAGGGGCATGTACCATGCATACATCCTCTCATAGGCGACCACTGCAGCAACCCATTCTCCCCAGTCCCGATCTCGCACCATGACAGATTATATAATTTATGAGTGAGCAGAAGACCCCGGCGGTAACGATGAGGCTGCAGGGCCATGAGACACACCTTCCCTCATCTGCCATCACCCGCCACAGTACAGTGGGACAGGCGGGATTATTAACCCCGATGAAGCGTGGGCACTGGGTTGATCGCGCGCTCAGGAAAGTAAGGAAGTTAATTTTCTCTTTCCTTGATACGGAAAAAGGGCACTGTGGGAAATGTAGTCCCAAAGACTCCCAATGAGGATTGCGTGTGCCACTGCCTATGCACGCACACAGATGGAGGCAGGGCAGGAGGAGCCCATTTTAATTGGATTGGTTGGTGTCTTGGTGGATGGCAAACTCCGATCCGTGGGCGGAGGATGGTGTTTTTTGCATGAACTCCACAATGCCAGCAGAGTGCAGAGTTGGAAAACTCCGCAAACACCACCCATGTAGTGGAGTTCACCGCCCGCTCTTAGTCCCGGTTCTAACCAGACCATGGCAACTCCCGCTAGATAGGTCGCAGAAGCGGAACACTTAGGTGCCAATTCCGATCCGGTAAAAAAATTCCCCGTCCGACTCGTATCCGGATTTTTTTCCGTCCGAATCGTCAAAGTAGCGTACAAACTGCCAAGTACGATTCGAACGGAAAAAAGTCCATACGAATCGCATTGGGAAGATTTCCCCACACGTCCTCGGGTCGGGAAAAGTCACCGACACGTCCCCGGGCGAAAAACCCACCGTGCGGAAAAATAAAGTCCGACTGCGCAAGTACGATCCCTCCCGTCCTCCCCATTTCACAACCGTACGCAAAAAACACCGTCCGAACCGAACTCCCATAGCAACCATGGAGACATGTGCCCGCATACGCGCCGAACACCCCACCACCCCCCCGCCCGCGTATGTACGCACCGAACCCCCACCCCAGCAGTGCATGTACGCCCCGAACCCCCACCCGTGTATGTACGCCCCGAACCACCACCCGTGTATGTACGCACCGAACCCCCACCCCAGCAGAGTATGTACGCCCCGAACCCCCACCCGTGTATGTACGGACCGAACCCCCACCCGTGTATGTACGCACCCAACCCCCACCCCAGCAGTGTATGTACGCCCCGAACCCCCACCCGAGTATGTACGCACCGAACCACCACCCGTGTATGTACGCACCAAACCCCCACCCGTGCATGTACGCCCCCGAACCCCCACCCGTGTATGTACGCACCAAACCCCCACCCGTGCATGTATGCCCCCGAACCCCCACCCGTGTATGTACGCACCGAACCCCCACCCGTGTATGTACGCCCCCGAACCCCCCCCCAGCCGTGTATGTACGCACCGAACCACCACCCGTGTATGTACGCACCAAACCCCCACCCCAGCCGTGTATGTACGCACCGAACCACCACCCGTGTATGTACGCCCCCGAACCCCCACCCGTGTATGTACGCACCCAACCCCCCCCCAGCCGTGTATGTACGCACCAAACCCCCACCCGTGTATGTACGCACCAAACCCCCACCCCAGCCGTGTAAGTACGCACCGAACCACCACCCGTGTATGTACGCCCCCGAACCCCCACCCGTGTATGTACGCACCAAACCCCCCCAGCCGTGTATGTACGCACCAACCCCCCCCCCAGCCGTGTATGTACGCACCGAACCACCACCCGTGTATGTACGCACCAAACCCCCACCCCAGCCGTGTATGTACGCACCGAACCACCACCCATGTATGTACGCCCCCGAACCCCCACCCGTGTATGTACGCACCCAACCCCCCCCCAGCCGTGTATGTACGCACCGAACCCCCACCCGTGTATGTACGCACCTAACACCCCCCCCCAGCCGTGTATGTACGCACCGAACCACCACCCGTGTATGTACGCCCCCGAACCCCCACCCGTGTATGTACGCACCAAACCCCCCCCCAGCCGTGTATGTACGCACCCAACCCCCACCCGTGTATGTACGCACCAAACCCCCCCCAGCCGTGTATGTACGCACCAAACCCCCCCCCCAGCCGTGTATGTACGCACCAAACCCCCACCCGTGTATGTACGCACCAAACCCCCACCCCAGCCGTGTAAGTACGCACCGAACCACCACCCGTGTATGTACGCCCCCGAACCCCCACCCGTGTATGTACGCACCAAACCCCCCCCAGCCGTGTATGTACGCACCAAACCCCCCCCCCAGCCGTGTATGTACGCACCGAACCACCACCCGTGTATGTACGCACCAAACCCCCACCCTAGCCGTGTATGTACGCACCGAACCACCACCCATGTATGTACGCCCCCGAACCCCCACCCGTGTATGTACGCACCCAACCCCCCCCCCCAGCCGTGTATGTACGCACCAAACCCCCACCCGTGTATGTACGCACCAAACCCCCACCCGTGCATGTACGCCCCCGAGCCCCCACCCGTGTATGTACGCACCAAACCCCCCCCAGCCGTGTATGTACGCACCAAACCCCCCCCCCGCCGTGTATGTACGCACCGAACCACCACCCGTGTATGTACGCACCAAACCCCCACCCCAGCCGTGTATGTACGCACCGAACCACCACCCGTGTATGTACGCCCCCGAACCCCCACCCGTGTATGTACGCACCCAACCCCACCAGCCGTGTATGTATGCACCGAACCCCCACCCGTGTATGTACGCACCTAACACCCCCCCCAGCCGTGTATGTACGCACCGAACCACCACCCGTGTATGTACGCCCCCGAACCCCCACCCGTGTATGTACGCACCAAACCCCCCCCAGCCGTGTATGTACGCACCCAACCCCCACCCGTGTATGTACGCACCAAACCCCCCCCAGCCGTGTATGTACGCACCAAACCCCCCCCCAGCCGTGTATGTACGCACCGAACCACCACCCGTGTATGTACGCACCAAACCCCCACCCCAGCCGTGTATGTACGCACCGAACCACCACCCGTGTATGTACGCACCAAACCCCCACCCGTGCATGGCCGCCCCCGAACCCCCACCCGTGTATGTACGCACCAAACCCCCCCAGCCGTGTATGTACGCACCAAACCCCCCCCCAGCCGTGTATGTACGCACCGAACCACCACCCGTGTATGTACGCACCAAACCCCCACCCCAGCCGTGTATGTACGCACCGAACCACCACCCGTGTATGTACGCCCCCGAACCCCCACCCGTGTATGTACGCACCCAACCCCCCCCAGCCGTGTATGTACGCACCGAACCCCCACCCGTGTATGTACGCACCTAACACCCCCCCAGCCGTGTATGTACGCACCGAACCACCACCCGTGTATGTACGCCCCCGAACCCCCACCCGTGTATGTACGCACCAAACCCCCCCCAGCCGTGTATGTACGCACCCAACCCCCACCCGTGTATGTACGCACCAAACCCCCCCCAGCCGTGTATGTACGCACCAAACCCCCCCCAGCCGTGTATGTACGCACCGAACCACCACCCGTGTATGTACGCACCAAACCCCCACCCCAGCCGTGTATGTACGCACCGAACCACCACCCGTGTATGTACGCACCAAACCCCCACCCGTGCATGTACGCCCCCGAACCCCCACCCGTGTATGTACGCACCAAACCCCCCCCAGCCGTGTATGTACGCACCAAACCCCCCCCCAGCCGTGTATGTACGCACCGAACCACCACCCGTGTATGTACGCACCAAACCCCCACCCCAGCCGTGTATGTACGCACCGAACCACCACCCGTGTATGTACGCCCCCGAACCCCCACCCGTGTATGTACGCACCCAACCCCCCCCAGCCGTGTATGTACGCACCGAACCCCCACCCGTGTATGTACGCACCTAACACCCCCCCCCAGCCGTGTATGTACGCACCGAACCACCACCCGTGTATGTACGCCCCCGAACCCCCACCCGTGTATGTACGCACCAAACCCCCCCAGCCGTGTATGTACGCACCCAACCCCCACCCCAGCAGTGTATGTACGCACCGAACCACCACCCGAGTATGTACGCACCGAACCACCACCCGTGTATGTACGCACCTAACACCCCCCCGCCGTGTATGTACGCACCAAACCCCCACCCGTGTATGTACGCACCGAACCCCCACCCGTGTATGTACGCCCCCGAACCCCCCCCAGCCGTGTATGTACGCACCTAACCACCACCCGTGTATGTACGCACCAAACCCCCACCCCACCAGGGAATGTATGGACCGCACCCCCACCAGTGCATGTACGGACCGTACTGACGCCAAAAAAACACGTACTGAACCAGGACAAACCATATTTACACAAGGAGAGTCAAGTAGAGTTTCCCCACACCACCAAACATGCCCAACAACCCCACAAACATCACATACACTCACCTGCAACTGCCAAACTGCCAAACAGAGGCCCAAAACTCAATCACTCCTCATAACACACCCACACAAATTTCAAACACAGCCACACCCACAAATGGACCAATAAAAATGGACCACACACACAAACCATGAGCCTTTGCAACAGACCCACTGCTGCCAGAGCCCACAGACGACCCACACCACCATACTTGAACCTCACACTTGCATACCTTCACACAACCACCTACACAAACACCCCCTCATCACATTCACACACACACCTCCACTACCACACCCACACACCCACAACCATCCACACCCACACCCCCACAACCATCCACACCCACACCCCCACAACCATCCACACCCACACCCCACGCCATGTCCACCACCAAGAATCCAAAGTTCACAAAGGAGGAGCTGGAGATCCTTGTCGACGAAATCCTCAGAGTCGAGCCACAGCTCTTTGGGACATTGGTCAGACAGACCAGCATATCCGAAAAAACGGCCATGTGGCAGAGGATCGTCGATTCTGTGAATGCTGTTGGGACCACCAGAAGGACCAGGCACGAGTGCCAATCCAGGTGGTACGATCTGCAGAGGACGGTCAAGAGGAAGATGACTTACAATCACAACCAGGGGAACATCACTGGAGGAGGGCCGCCCCCCAGACCGGTACAATACCATCCCTGGGAGGAGAAGGTGATGTCCACGCTGGCGGTGGAGGGACCACACGGACTGCCTGGACTCCCAGACCCTGGTGAGTACACAAACAACTCACCTCACATGGGGGGGATGCCATACACAATCAATCATGCATGCCACCCCCCCCAAGCCACCACCGGACACAACAACACTCCACAAACACACACATGCCACTAGCGCCTCCATGCCCCATGCATCAATCAGGGCCATGCCAAGTCACAGGCCACACAAAACACCAACACAACACAGGATGTGGTCGATGCTGGGAGTGGGGGCATCAAAACTAACATTGAGCAACTCACAAGCACACAACAATGCCCTCAGCCCATATGGCCCAGGGCACAGCCATACAAACTGTGTGTACCCACACAGTACTGTCTTGCCTGCAAATGGTGGCTGCCATGCAGGATGACATGGGTCTGAAGGCACAATTTGCACATAACAGCAGACAATGAAGATGCATCGCTCTGATAGAGTCTCAGCACACACCGCCACAGCAGCAGCCTACACTCAGACACACTGCCCAATGGGTGCCCGGAGAACAGGGACTAACTCACATGAACAAGCCAATGGCCATTCAAAGACCGGCTAACTGTGTGTGCCCAGGAAGCTGGCCTGAGGTGACAGAGAGTGACAAAGAGAGGGAGGGAGAGGGGGAATGAGAGGGAAGGAGACAGAGGGGGACACAGGGAGACAGACAGAGGGAGGGAGTAGGGTGACAGAGGGAGACCGACAGAGGGAGGGAGGAGGGTGACAGAGGGAGGGAGGAAGGGAGACACAGGGAGACTAAATCACCCTTGGGTGGTGTGGCCATGTCCACTCGTCAGCCGGTGGACTGTGTGCATGCAGACCAGGTCTGGCAGTGCCTCAACCCCCCCTTCCGTAGATGAAGACCGGTCCATGTGTCAATCTGTGCACGAGTCTGTCCGTGCTGCAGGCACAGACCTAACCACACACCCAGTATACCCACCCACTGTGTCGGTAAGAACCCTGTCACAAATGCTTCAGTCCCCTACCTGCAACATCAAATTGCCTTGGCAAAACACCATTTGGCCACGTACAGTGCAACACGTAAGGCGCCTCTGCATGGCTCGCTACGCCCGCACACCACACTGCTGACTGTGTACCCAAATAGATGCATCAACTAAGATTGTGTCTCACACATGCGTAAAGCCCTGACAGCTGTGGCCAAGGGACATAGCCATGCACAAGTGCACTGTGAGAGGAATGCAGGACAGATCCAACTACCCAGAGGAAGAGTGCCAAATCAGAAATGCATGCAACATGGATGCCACATGTGACACTGTTAACATTGTCTCTCTCACACACAGGTCAACGTCGACGAACACCCCCCAACACTGGGGGGGAAGTCTCACAGGACCAGGCTCCGCGGGATGAGGACCCCACCGCCAGCGATGACTCTCACCACTCCGTGGATGACCCAGACCAACCTGGCCCCTCTGGTGTCCAACCACCTGCAGCACCTGCGTCAGGTACAACTGTGCCAACCACCACCCCCATTCCTGCCACATCCCAGGAGACGTCCAGGAGCCCTGCCCGCACACGACCACCCAGCCAGTCTGCCCAGGAGGGACACGGTCCTCCGGGCACCCAGGAGGAGGCAGGCGGCAACGCAGATGCCATCCCTCAGGGGTCCCGGAGACCCGATGCACCCACAACGGCAGGCCAGGTGCACGTGGGCAGGGGTGGCGGGAGTGGAGGACGGCGGAGGCGCGAACCTGACCAGGCAGCTCAGGACCCGGTAGTGTCCCAGGTCAGCAACATCCTGGATACATACCGGCGTGACACCAGGGGCATGGACCAGATTGCGTCCACCCTCAATGACATCAAGGGGACCCTCCAGGAGATGAAGACCCTGCAGTCCCAGCAACATGCCTGTCAACTGCAACACCAAGGAAGGATGGAGGATAGACAGGCTGAGCTCGTGGCGGTGCAAACCCAAATGACCGGTGTACTCCGTCGGATTGCCGACAACATGGGCAACCCTCCCTGTGGCACCAGGCGAAGGCCATTACCAGACACAGGGAGGGATCAGGAGGAGGAGGATTCATCCGACGGAGCGTCACAGACATCGTCACGGACTGCTTCCGAGGGTCCCCGCAGGAAGGTGGGTCGTCCACGAAAAAGACTGTGAGAGTCAGCAGAACATCACCATCTCCCAGGTCACCTGGCCTGGCACCTGGCCCTCTGGCCCAATAGCAGCACATGACATTCTCTGCCACATGGACTTGCTGGTCACTGTCTGACCTATGTTGACGAAGACTGTGGCATGGACTCTGACATTTTGCTACGGCAAGGATACCAACTCCCCCAGTGAACTTTGGATTCTACACTCCCGCTGTGCACCTCTTGTCATCCCCACAAACCCGTACCCCACCACAAATAAATTAATCACACTTACAAGATGATGCCGTGATTCTACATTATTACAATACATGTGTGTGTCGTACAGTCAAAGCATGCCTGATCTCAGAATTAACTCCAACCATCCAAACCGTGGGGTCGCAGTCTTGCCCAGGACACACATGGGTCCCAATGTCTCATCTGATACAGACATGGAGTACCATACTCACCTGTGCTGGGCCCAACCAGCTGAGTGGTTCCCGCACAACTGTGGCTACAGACACATTCAGGGGAGCAACAGTCATGCGCAGAGGTCAGGGATCATGTGGAGTGACCTGGCTTGCCGCTCCCAGGTATGTCTAGACATGTGTCCCTACAATGTGCAGCATGCTTGCGTCAGGCGGATGTTGAGAATGGTGGCTAGGCCAAGGTTGGATGCATGGAGATGCCAGAATGCAGTTTAGGATCACAGTGCCACATGGTTGTGTTGGGGTTGTGGGCTGCATCATGAGTGTGGGCGTGGATCGAGAAGGTCATCCTGCAGCTGGCTGTGAAACATTCCCCCCATCCCGTTTGGACGTTGATGTGGCCTGGTTGCCCGACGCAGTAGCAGAGCTGTGCAGATGCACTCCGGATATGGACAAGTACCATGGGAGTCGTAAGGCACATGTCCGAAGACTGCAGGGTAGGATTCGACACGGATGTTGTAGTTGCCCTGGGGGATGGTCTCTCTTGCCTTGAGGTGGATGGAACTGTGCATCTTGTGCATAATACAGTTCCCACTCCCTGACAAACCCCTAGCATCTTGTCACTCTACACATAGACACATATGCACCACCTATGAAAACTATGCCAGACATGCCGCACGCACAGTGGCAACAGGCCACCATTGACAGGGAAGAGGCACCTTGGAGACAGAGGGACAAATTTATTAGTCATGTGTGTTGGAATGACAATGATACTCTGTCAACACATACACAGGTCATGTGGATGAACATGTGGGAGCAACACTGGCACCCCCCATTGCAACACAGATGCTGGTATCCCATTGACCTGGCACACAAGTGACGGATAACAGCTAAACACCCCCTGCTGCCACGGAGAGGCCGCTATACACCATTGAGGCCCTGATGGGGCAATCACACACCATGTCAACCCGGTGCAACCTGTATGTTTCCGAGGCCAGTGTTACACACAATGATGGCCTCATCACAATCCCCAATCCCCTGCCACATGACAGTCACCAAGTCTGACCATGGCTCCAGGTGAAGCCTGCCCCATGTCATGTTCCCCATGTAGGATCACCATGTATGCAAATGGAACACACATGAACCGGAGAAGTGCACACAGACTACAAACAATTCACACACCCAAAACGACGTGAGGCATCCCTTACCCTAAGGAGATTTCAACACTTGCCCGTGCATGTGACGCTGAATCAGCACATGTTGCTGTGTTCATGAGGAGTAGCAGGAGCACAACAATGCCACCAGCAGACAGCATGCACATGGACCTGTGGAAGAGAGACACACAAGGATTCAGCACAAAGGAGCACATCCGCAAGCATGTACTCAACACGTATCATGTTGTTAACATGACAGGTGACAATGATGACCCTCAGACAACATCCTTCCATTGCGCCATCACTTGAGTGACACTTCAATACACACCACTGACTCACTTGGCAGACATGCAGATGGACACACACATTGCAACACATGCCACACACGGCCCAATGCGTGCACACTCAGACACTGGAACTCACCACTAAGCAAAGAAGTTGCGTATGAGCCGACTCCGCATGTCCTCCACAGCCTCCTCCTCCTCCACATCACTTGCCCCGTCACCAAGGCCTTCATCCTCCACGGGTGGATGGTCCTGGTCATCTTGATCCAGTATGAGTGGAACAGCTTCCTCCACTGCCATGTTGTGCAGCATGCAGCAGACGATGATGATCTTGCACACCTTCACCGGGGCATATGGGAGTGCTCCGCCGGTCTTGTGGAGGCACCGGAATCGGCTCTTCAGAAGTCCAAACGTCCTCTCAATGACTCTCCTGGTCCGCCCATGTGCGTTGTTGTAGCGGTGCTCGGCAGCCGTGCTGGGGTTGCGGACAGGCGTCATCAGCCATGGCATGTTGGGATAGCCAGCGTCCCCTACAAGGAAACATCATGGACAGAAGTGTGTCAGCACAGGCAGTGAGATTGGAAGATGACGCCAAACACTGAACTGCCAGAGTCTACCCACCAACAATACATGCTCGCTCGTTCCGCAGCTGCAGCATCATTTCAGGCAGCCTGCTACGCCTCATGATGAAGGCATCGTGTGCTGATCCTGGAAAGCGAACACAGACATGTGAAATCACCATGTTGGACAGACACACCACAAGGGCATTAATGGAGTGATAATGTTTGCGATTCCTATACACCACCTCCTGTGCCTGTGGTGGTACCAACGCAACATGTGTTCCATCTATGGACCCAATGACATGGGGCATCCCTCCCAGGGCATAGAACTCACGCTTGACATCTGTCAACTGCTCACGAATTGGGAATTTAATGTACTCATCCAGGTGAACCAACATGGCCTCTAAGAAATCATGCAGAACACGGCTGAACATCGTCTGGGACATGCCCCCGACATCAGCAATGGTATGTTGGAACGTACCCGTGGCAAGGAAATGTAGGGATGCCATCACCTTCAACTTGGGTGTCAGTGCACTGGGATACCTGTGGCGCGGGAGGAGTTGTGCTTCCAGCCGGCCAGTCAACTCATCAATCAACCGTTGGCTGAATCTGTAGCGGCGTATACAGTCCCGTTCATGCAGGGCAGCAATGTCTGGCATACGTCGAGGGAGAGGCGGAGCCCTGCAGTGAAATGGAAGGAACACCTAAGAGTGAGCACTGTACAACAACATCGTCAATGCACTGAGCACATGTTACACAGCCAATACACATATGCCACGTTGTGAGTCAGGTCTGTGCCACATTTCCTGTCCACGTACGCCAGTCAGGTGACACTCCTACCAAGGGACAGCCACTAACGGAGGGGGGCAAGATCACGATGACATGGCATGAGACTAGCTGTGGGCCAGTGTAAGTGAACATGCACACGCATCACAGGATTCACAGACATCCACACATGTGCAGAAGTAGTATGCGTATGGTACAGACAGGTAGTTGGATGCGATATGCACTGGTCACATGTCATAGGAATAGGACAGGCCACACACATTGCCTTTGAGGAGTACATGTCGAGACAGAACATACATAGGGAGCATGTGGATATGTACTTGTGTTGATACTCCGTGTAGTTGGATACATACACACCTCATGGCAAATCACATATGTGGGCTGGTGTGCGGAACAGTGTGCCATGCCCATCGACACACAGACACATGTTGGCAGCAGCAACTGCTGATGCATTGAACCACACACCTACAGCAAAATCATGGAAAGACATGCCACACACATGACATGGTTGCAGCGTGCAACGCAGCCATACACGTGTCATGTGTAAAATTCCGTGTACCTGGCATCAGGGGACAGGTGCGGGTGTCCGTGACTGGGACATGCAAGTGACTCATGGCTCCACTAGTGTGTACGACATGCACACATGTCAAAGGAGTGCAGGGGATGTGTGGTACAATGCGCACCATCACACACGACATGTGTACACAGCTCATCGTACATGTGCTTTGCCCACACCTCAGGGGTAAAGTGCCACATCACATCCTGACACACCTGTGTCACACACATGTGGTATTGCACAGACAATGCATTGGTGTCCACCCTTGGCAATACCTGTCCGCTCCATTCCTGTCTGTGTGCCGCCTGTCACCACTGACAGTTGTGAAACGCACCGTACATACGCTCGGAGTGCGTGTATAGGGTCCCTGGGCCAATATTGCCGCTGGCGTATGCGTACGCCACAGTAGTACGGACCGTACAAGCGCTTGTACGGTCCGGGCGTATGCGTACGCCACAGTAGTACGGACCGTACAAGCGCTTGTACGGTCCGGATCACAATATTGCCGCTGGCGTATGCGTACGCCACAGTAGTACGGACCGTACAAGCGCTTGTACGGTCCGGATCACAATATGGGCGCTGGCGTATGCGTACGCCACAGTAGTACGGACCGTACAAGCGCTTGTACGGTCCGGATCACAATATGGGCGCTGGCGTATGCGTACGCCACAGTAGTACGGACCGTACAAGCGCTTGTACGGTCCGGATCACAATATGGGCGCTGGCGTATGCGTACGCCACAGTAGTACGGACCGTACAAGCGCTTGTACGGTCCGTACTACTGTGGCGTACGCATACGCCAGCGCCCATATTGTGATCCGGACCGCACAAGCGC
Organism: Triturus cristatus; assembly: GCF_964204655.1. Classification (NCBI taxonomy): domain Eukaryota; kingdom Metazoa; phylum Chordata; class Amphibia; order Caudata; family Salamandridae; genus Triturus; species Triturus cristatus. Next base: position 635,200,784 of record NC_140585.1, read on the forward strand.
TTGTACAGTCCGTACTACTGTGGCGTACGCATACGCCAGCGCCCATATTGTGATCCGGACCACACAAGCGCTTGTACAGTCCGTACTACTGTGGCGTACGCATACGCCAGCGCCCATATTGTGATCCGGACCGTACAAGCGCTTGTACGGTCGGTATCACTGCTTGTGGGGTGCCCTAGGGCGTGGAACGCACCGTACCTGTGTGTAAATGTATGAAAACACATAGGGGACACATGAGGGACAAGTATAAGGGCCTAAATGCCTGATGGTTGCCATGGAGACTGAGTTAAATTTTTGAATTTGAGCACCAGGTGCACAGCAGAAGTCAGTTTGAAAGAATCTACATTGTTGCAATGTGGATGTTGACTTGACATCATTATCAAAACTGAAACCATGCAAAGCCACACACTGGGGTAGGTTTGAAGGGATTGGATGAAACGTAGGATGCTAATGTGACTGACCAATCAATCTGTACTCCTATACATGAACAGGCCAGCCAGGCATATATAAGGCAGCCAGGTCCCATGAGAGAGCACTTGCCTGCACATCCATTCATCCATGACCACTGCTGCTGATAGTGATTCCTCTGGCACCATGTCCAGGACTGTGGAGAGGTCACAGCCATTCACCCAGGAGGAGAACCTTGCCCTGATAGATGTGATCCTCCCACAGTTCCAGAGCCTGTATGGTCGACCAGGGGTTCAGGTGAGTGCAGACTCCACTAGCTTAGACTGTGCCCCTTTTGTGTGACAGTGACTTCTGGCATTGTGTCCATGTGTGACAGACATGCACTGTTGTTTGGAGTGGGTCCCAGGGTGTGGAAGGCCTCATGTCACCCATGCAGAGCATGCTGTGTTTCCTGTGTGCACTCCTCACTTGCATAGTGCCTACTGTGACAATGAATGCAAGGTGCATGCCACATTCTGCCTGCATACTCCTCCTGGGGATGTTGTTTCCACAGTCCTGATGTGATCCTGTGTTCCCCCCAGTGTGACAGGTGTCAGTACCCATGGATGTGTGTTTGTTCAGTGTACCTGTGCTGTGAGTGTCCAAAGGCCGTGTTCGTCCCCTGCACATTGGTGTGTGTGTTAGTCCCCTGTCATGTGGGTGAGTGCATATGGGGAGTGTTGCACACAAGCAGCATGAGGGATGGATATGGCCTGGCCATCCGATGTGAGCAGGGAGCAGTGCTGTGTGCATGCCGTGCTGAGCCAGCCCCACACCTGTGACACCCCCGTCTACTGGCACATGGGCAGAGTGAGGTGTGTACCCGCAGTTGGCAATGCCATGTGATTGTCCTGTTCCTGTGTGTGTCTGTGTACTCTGCTGAGGTAGCATCAGTGTGCTGGCGCAGGTGACTGCTGTGAGGTGCTGTACATAATCCTGGTGTAGCCTGTGAGGCACAGTGTGATCCCTGGTCAGTGAGTGTGTGGTACCCCTCATGCCACCCGTGTGCTTTCACTGGCACGTAGTGCATTTGGCCTTCCACAGTGGATAATGTCCCTATGACAAAGGTGCAATTAGTTGCATGCATACCATGGCCTGTTCATAATGAGGATTGTTCTATATGTGTGTCTCTGTGTCTTTGCTCATGTGGATTAATGTATTCTCTCTTTTGCATCCTCACAGGTAGGCGCCATTGCCAAGGGGGAGATCTGGAGGGAAGCCGTCAGTGCCGTGAGGGTTACAGAGGGTCGGAGGCGGAGCCTGTCTCAGGTGAGGAAACGCTGGCAGGACATCCGGTGCTGGACGAGGAGGATTGCACGGCTCCTGCTGGGGGACTCACCTGAGAGCCGTAAGAACCGTGGGCGCCGTCGTCTGACCCACATCCAGAAGCGTGTGCTGGCGGTGGTCTTCCCCGATATGGACAGGCGCCTACAGGAGAGGCAGCAGCAGGAAGGGGGTAGGTACATGTGTGTCAGTTGTGTGTCCCCAGCCAATGTAAGTGTGCAGTTGCATGGATACACTGCCAGGGTTTGATTGTGCAGTGCGTCAACTTCTCCACAAAGTAGCACAGTGCTGTTCTCACTCCCTCCCTTCCCCTCCTTGCAATGTGTTCCCTGGTCTGTCGCCACTCTTGCACAAGGTTATTTAGGCAGGCAGTTCATGCAGGTGCCCTATGCTATCAGCATCATGTGTGGGGGTGATGTGCCACAGGTATGGGGACCTTGCGTGTGCCATGGCCAATTTCAGTCATTGTGGTGTCCATGTCACTTGGCACTGATTGTGAATCACGACATAGGGGTGTGTCTCCAAAATGTACAGCCTTCCAGCATGCATGTCCAATTGTGTGCCCTCTGACATGATGTGCCTGAGTGGGAGGCCTGCTAAGTGCAGGGACGGTTGCTTAATTTGCAGTCATGTCCATCCTGGACCATGGAGGAGTGTGGGCACTACTGTCCCCTGGGGCACCTCTTCCTAGGTATCATGTGCGTCATCCAACAATATGGCCATTCACTGTGTCTTCGCCATGGGTTGGGTAGGGTGGCATTGTACCCTGGGCTCAACTGTTAGGACCTACAGGTTGCTACATGTGTCCACTGTACAGGGGGACCCATTTTGCTTGTGCATACTCACAGTGGGCATTACCTGTGTGTGTTGTTGAGACAATCTGATGATGTTTGCCTGTCAATGATGTGTGGACATGGCCACCAGGGGCTGTGTGTGTACAGTCATGAATTAGTGGAGGCCATGTGTTTCCATCCCAGAGTAAGAGGTGTACATACTTTCTCCGTCTCAATGAGATTGTCTCAGGTGTGGGTGGTTTGTGCGTACAAGGCCTACATGTCAGAAGCTTCATCCTCCTTGCTGGGTTTAGCCTGTGTGTGATGTTTGACTGGACATACGCTCAAGGTGCAGTGACCCTGTCATGTGTGGCCTGGTTTCATGTATTGCCTTTGCAGCATGCGGCAAGAGTAAATGGATATGATTCATGCTCATCCCTTTTTGACGACGCAGTGTGGTGCAGGTGCTGTGCACATTTGTCCCCAGAGGCTGACTCCTCTCTAAAATTTCAGGTGCAGTGATTTGCTGTTGTGTCATGATCTCCATTGTGTCTCAGTGGCATGGTGGGTCGAAAAACTGTGTGTTCCATGGCCTACATGTGTACATTGTTTTGTAGGTGTTACTCCTGTTGCTTTTCAGGCTATGCAATGTGACCTATGTATATTTGACTCATGTGACATAAGTGTACAGGTGTCTGATTTTCTCCTGTCTCTTCACCTTACCCACAGCATCACCGGGGGACACGGAAGGAGACACTAGCACGGACCGGGAGGAGAGATTGAGCACCAGTGCCAGCAGTGCTGTCCTGTCTGGCACATGGAGTGGCACGGAGGCCGAAGGGAGTGAGGCAGAGGACCTGTTGCCTGCCAACACAGACTATGACGCAGACGGGTCCGAGGCTGAGCTCCCAGAGGTGGCGGAGTCTGCCCCCCCAGCTGATGGCAGCCCTCCACATCCCCCCGCCACCTCAGGTTCCATCACCGGCCTCCCACATGCTCGTGGCCCTTCCCTCCGTGCTCGGTCCCCACATGTCTCCTTCCTGCCAGGCACCGCACCCCCTGCCCCTGTCACCACTGCTGCGGTGAGTGCGGAGTCTGTGGACATCCTGAGGCAGTTGCAGGTTGGTCAGACTGCGATGCTAAATGTCCTCCATGCCCACACCCAGGTGCTGACCCAGATGGAGGCATACATGGAGGGCATGTCGGCTGCGCAGTCTGACCAACGGCAGTTGCTGAGGTCCATAGACTCCACACTGACTGCAGCACTGGATCTCCTGCAGCGCTGCGTAACACCCCCTACCCCTGCCCCATCCACAATTCCCACTCCCGTGCCTGTCCCACGCACATCCAGACGTCAGCGTGCACGCACCCCAACAGACACAGGCACCACACCACCAGGGAAGTCGAAGCGCACACCTCCTGTCACGCACACACAGGGTGAGGAAGGCACACCCACTGGGTCGGGGGGGAAACGTAGAACACGCAGCCACAGTGGGAGTCCGCATTCCACACAACCCACTCCCTCCAAATCCACTCCCCTTAGCTCTCCTGGCCAACAGTCAGTGACAGCATCATCCACTGCGAGTGTGCCCCCCAGCCCCAGGATGACACCACCCCGCAAGCGGTGGAGGCGGGACCCGGCCAGGGGAGTTGAGTCCCCCACCCTGTCCACACCCTCCCCCAGTGGCGCTGCGACCCATCCCTTTGCCCCCCCCCCTCCTTGGGGCCTGTGGTTGGATTGGGTGCGGGGGAGTCGCTGGGGGAACTTGCCGACGTGTGCAGCGCCATTCTGTCCTCCACCTTTGGCGCTGGCACCCCCCCTGTGGCAGAATCATCCCTCCCTGCACCCACAACACCTACCCTTTCCCCTCCTGTCCCTGCGGTGCCTGTTTCCACCCTCCCCCCTGATGCCCCCTCTTCTGTGGATGAAATGGACTTGTGAACTGTGCAGGCAAGCTAGGGGACACACGTCCGGATGTGTACCCCCCCCCCCCGGACATTGCTGCTGGGCTGGCCCATGGCCCTTGTACATAGTGGACATTTTCTCTGATGTATTTTCCTGCTGAATAAAGCCTTTTCTTTTGGTTTTGCACACTGATGCTTTCCTGGACTTGCTGTTGGTGCTGGTGCTCCCTGCGTTGGGGTGGTGATAATGTGTTAGGGGTCTGTGAAATGTTGGAGTGTGCTGCTCATGGGGTGTACCCTGCCATCTGCGTGCCATCACAAAGGTCTCTGCCAATGGTATTTGGTCATGTTTGCTCTCACTGTATGGTGACATTGTCCCAAGGTGTGTTCCATCCTCTGTGGAGCAGGCCATTTTCCCTGCAGGGTGTCTCCCAAATGCTGTGCTGTGCTGTGTCTACATTTCCTGGATGTGTGAGGGTTGCCGTTCAATATAGCCATGCTGGCTCAGCGATGGCTCCGCCTGCATCTGGGGTATCACCCTTGTAGGTCACTGAACTTGTTGATGGGGTATATTGTCCTATGTCTGGGCACTGCTGGGAGTGATAGGTACACACCCCTCCTGTGTCTGGGCACTGCTGGGAGTGATAGGTACACACCCCTCCTGTGTCTGGGCACTGCTGGGAGTGATAGGCACACACCCCTCCTGTCTCAGGGCACTGCTGGGAGTGATAGGCACCCACCCCTCCTGTGTCTGGGCACTGCTGGGAGGACTCTGCACCCACCCCTCCTGTGTCTGGGCACTGCTGGGAGTGATAGGTACACACCCCTCCTGTGTCTGGGCACTGCTGGGAGTGATAGGCACACACCCCTCCTGTCTCAGGGCACTGCTGGGAGTGATAGGCACCCACCCCTCCTGTGTCTGGGCACTGCTGGGAGGACTCTGCACCCACCCCTCCTGTGTCTGGGCACTGCTGGGAGTGATAGGCACACACCCCTCCTGTCTCAGGGCACTGCTGGGAGGACTCGGCACCCACCCCTCCTGTGTCTGGGCACTGCTGGGAGGACCCTGCACCCACCCCTCCTGTGTCTGGGCACTGCTGGGAGGACCCTGCACCCACCCCTCCTGTGTCTGGGCACTGCTGGGGGTGTTTGGCACACACCATTCTTATAGCAGGTTCGGTGCGTACATACACGGGTGGGGGTTTGGTGCGTACATACACGGGTGGGGGTTCGGGGCGTACATACACGGGTGGGGGTTCGGGGCGTACATACCAGGGTGGGGTGGGGGTTCGGTGCGTACATACACGGCTGGGGGTTTGGTGCGTACATACACGGGTGGCGCTTGGGTGCGTACATACACGGGTGGGGGTTCGGGGCGTACATACACGGGTGGGGTTTCGGGGCGTACATACCAGGGTGGGGTGGGGGTTCGGTGCGTACATACACGGCTGGGGGTTTGGTGCGTACATACACGGGTGGCGCTTGGGTGCGTACATACACGGGTGGGGGTTCGGGGCGTACATACACGGGTGGGGTTTCGGGGCGTACATACCAGGGTGGGGTGGGGGTTCGGTGCGTACATACACGGGTGGGGGTTTGGTGCGTACATACACGGGTGGCGCTTGGGTGCGTACATACACGGGTGGGGGTTCGGGGCGTACATACACGGGTGGGGGTTCGGGGCGTACATACCAGGGTGGGGTGGGGGTTCGGTGCGTACATACACGGGTGGGGGTTCGGTGCGTACATACACGGGTGGCGCTTGGGTGCGTACATACACGGGTGAGGTTTCGGTGCGTACATACACGGGTGGCGCTTGGGTGCGTACATACACGGGTGAGGTTTCGGTGCGTACATACACGGGTGGCGCTTGGGTGCGTATATACACGGGTGGGGGTTCGGGGCGTACATACACGGGTGGGGGTTCGGGGCGTACATACCAGGGTGGGGTGGGGGTTCGGTGCGTACATACACGGGTGGGGGTTCGGTGCGTACATACTCGGGTGGCGCTTGGGTGCGTACATACACGGGTGAGGTTTCGGTGCGTACATACACGGGTGGCGCTTGGGTGCGTACATACACGGGTGAGGTTTCGGTGCGTACATACACGGGTGGCGCTTGGGTGCGTACATACACGGGTGGGGGTTCGGGGCGTACATACACAGGTGGGGGTTCGGGGCGTACATACCAGGGTGGGGTGGGGGTTCGGTGCGTACATACACGGCTGGGGGTTTGGTGCGTACATACACGGGTGGCGCTTGGGTGCGTACATACACGGTTGGGGGTTCGGGGCGTACATACACGGGTGGGGGTTTGGGGCGTACATACCAGGGTGGGGTGGGGGTTCGGTGCGTACATACACGGGTGGGGGTTCGGGGCGTACATACACGGGTGGGGGTTCGGGGCGTATATACACGGGTGGGGGTTCGGGGCGTACATACACGGGTGGGGGTCCGGGGCGTACATACACGGGTGGGGTTTCGGGGCGTACATACCAGGGTGGGGTGGGGGTTCGGTGCGTACATACACGGGTGGGGGTTTGGTGTGTACATACACGGGTGGCGCTTGGGTGCGTACATACACGGGTGGGGGTTCGGGGCGTACATACACGGGTGGGGGTTCGGGGCGTACATACCAGGGTGGGGTGGGGGTTCGGTGCGTACATACACGGCTGGGGGTTTGGTGCGTACATACACGGGTGGCGCTTGGGTGCGTACATACACGGGTGGGGTTTCGGGGCGTACATACACGGGTGGGGGTTCGGGGCGTACATACCAGGGTGGGGTGGGGGTTCGGTGCGTACATACACGGGTGGGGGTTCGGTGCGTACATGCACGGGTGGGGGTTCGGGGCGTACATACACGGGTGGGGGTTCGGGGCGTATATACACGGGTGGGGGTTCGGGGCGTACATACACGGGTGGGGGTTCGGGGCGTACATACCAGGGTGGGGTGGGGGTTCGGTGCGTACATATACGGCTGGGGGTTTGGTGCGTACATACACGGGTGGGGGTACGGGCCGTACTTCCACGGGTGGGGGTACGGTCCGTACATACCCCTGCCCACGCTCTGCGTGCCTGGGTACGGGCCGTACCCATGCCTTTGGTGGGTGGGTACGGTGCGTCCACCCATTGTTGCGGTGCCGTGGGGTCCGCACCGTACACAGGCCTTGGGGGCGTGGCTACGGGTCGTACCACGCGTACCCCTACATGACCCCAGCAATGCTGGTACGAGCTGTACCAAGGCCTTTCTGACGTGGGTACGGGCCGTACCGCCATTGTTGGAGTGACGTAGGGGGACGCGTGGTACGTTCCGTACCCACGCTCTTGCGGCATGGGTAGGGTACGTACCGGTTCGCGTGACCATCCACTTCCGTTGTGGCGGACGCTTGCGTTGCTGGCCTCGCCCCCACACCCTGGCAGTGTCCAGGCCCTGATGGTCAGGTATGTCCAGGCCATGTGTGATTTGGTACCATGTGTTGGTGTTGTGTGTCCTGCCCCTGCCCCCCCCTTTGCCCCTGGTTGTTGTGCTGACCTTCTGCGGCGTCTGCGTCGGTTCCTGTACGCCAGGTGGACTGCTAGGAGGGCAGGGATGGCACGTAGGTTCGGGTCCATGTCTGTTCGTCGCGTCCAGCTGCTCCTTGCGTGTGTCGTCCTGATTTCCCGGCAGTTTTTGGCAGCCGGTAAATATTTACCGTGCGGGATGACGTCGGTTCGATTCGTACTTCCTGGTTCGTGAAACGTAGGCTGGATGCGTACCGACGTCACGTCGGCGCCTTTCAGGATCGGAATTGTGTTTAGTTTCTGTTCGGTCGGTGTTTTGTTCGATTCGTACGGAAATGGTGTTTCCGTATGAATCGTACTTGCATTTTCGGATGGATTTCGCACCGGGTACGAGTCGGACGGAGAAAAGGCTCCGTCCGACGGTTCATACCCGGTTTTTACCGGATCGGAATTGGCACCTTAGTCGTGTATAACTGGGTGTAATAATTTATGAATATGTTAACTATGGGGCACATGCATCAAGCTATATACCGGTTGCAAACGAGTCGATTCTCAGAATCGGGCCCTTTGCGATCGGTAAATAGAATTTTGAGATGAATCAACCTGAAAGGAATTCGCCAAATAGGTAATCACAATTTTTGTGATTACCTATTTTCCGAATGCAGTTAGGGAATCACAATTTGCGATTCCCTAAATGCAATGAAAGAAGCATTCTCAGAATGCAACTTTGCATTAAGGAATCTCAAACTACCATCAACTTCAAGTTGATGGTAATTTGCAATTCCTTAGAAAAATACACAAAATTGCATTTTTCTAAGTGCCATGTGGCGCATTCAAATGCCCTTAGGGCATGTGTGTGCACCACATGTGCACAAATACCATTTTTGGGGCTGCATCAGGGTGGCCTTTTGGCCCACTTGTACCCTTGAAATGCATTTGCAATTTGTGATTACCTATTTGGAAATTGCAAATTTCGAATGCTTTCCCATTCATTGAATCCTTTCCCCACACTGGATCTGTGATGGTGGTTCCATCTTTTAATCGCACAGACGGGATCAGCGCTGCCTGGTATGGTGGGCAGAGGGTATTGGCTAGGGCAACCAGGTCTTTTTTCTTCGCCATAGGCCCTTGCGCTAGTGTATTTACCCAGGTATATTACTTCACGGTTAGCGAGGTCTTGGAATTCCTGCATTAGTGCAGCCGTCACGCAAAAGTGTCAGGTGGTCCCCTGCGAGCATCTCAACATCCAGCAATTTGAGCGCTTTCTCGACTCATGTAAGGTCTTGCCATATTGATCTAAGCACCCCAAAATGTTTCGCAATACACCCCCTTTATAATTGCTTTGAATGCATCCCATAATGTCTAGTACTTCTGTACCATGCACCTTGTTGTGCTGGAAATATTCAGTAATTGCGTCTCACACTTCACTTTTAAAGACCTTGTCTAGTAATGCATTTGTGGGAAAGCGCCAGGGTGCTCGTGGCATTGAGCCCTCAGGTGTCTGCAAAGTGAGTATTACAGGAGCGTGGTCTGACAGAGTTCTAGTGTGGTGTACAATATCAATTAGTGCTAGTGGCAAATTAGGCGTGATGTACCAATGGTCAATATGGGACCAGGTTACATGAGGTGTGGAGTAGAAGGAATATTCCTTGCCATTTGTATATTTGTGTTGCCATGCATCAGTTAAATAATGGGAGTGTATCAACGTGGTCAAGGCATGCATGAAGTGTGGCTTCGCTGCGGGGCACAGGCTTGTAGTGTCAAGCAGGGGGCTCGGGGAGAGGTTAAAATCTTCCCCCATGAGAACAGTGGGAGTATGTAGTCGAGTGAGGTGTGCCAATATGCATGAGTATATTTCAGGGGAGTCAGTTTTTGGTGTGTAAATGTTTACTAACAGCAGTGGGGTGGCTGTAAGCGTGCCAGCCATTATTAGATAGCAACCCCCAGGATTAGCAATCACCTCCTGCTCTTTGAATGGTATAGACCTGTAAACAAGGATGCACACCCCCATGGAATATGTACTTTAGTTTGCAAAATATCGGTTTGTGCCACAAGCAGAAGCACAATGGGGGTTGGCGTCTGGGGCACAATGTATCTCTTGGAGAAAGGAGACCTGCACCACGTGCCCGGCTGAGTAGGACAGCACCTGCTGGCCCTTCCTTGAATTGGAAAGTCCTCGAATGTTCAAGGTAATGCATGTCAGTGAGCATTACTCTATAGCCCTAGTAGTTGTGCACATGGATGACTGGGGCTAGTGTGTTTGATGGCCACTCAATCGCTGATCGGCCCTTGAAGCGAGGCATCCCCTAGTAAAAGACACCACTTACATTTCGTGCAGATGTAGAGACAGACTGAATGAGAGATAAAAAGAAATGAATAATAACAATACAATGCTTGACTGTTTATTATTTACCAGTTGGTACTTGTTTGTACTGTTAAACCAAATAGCATATGTCTTTTTTAAAAAAACCTATCTGCTTGCAGTATAAGACAGCATGGTTGACAGCAAAATACGTCAAATCGTCTTAGATGACATATACCTGGACATTTGTGCCGACAATGTGAACAGTCGGGTAAATATGAAAGAGGGGGCAATATTGCCATGTTTTAAAAGTGCAAACTGTTCTGAAAAGCTGAGGAGGGCATTGCCCTGTCATTCAGTCTGTAACGCAACTGGTGCTCATGGAAAGCGCTCTGATACCTGGTACCTTTGGGTCAAGTTTGCGCTATATAAAACTATGAGAAAGAAAATGCAGTAACCCCTATACCCCCCTCCCACTTCCGGCAGTAAAACAGATGCTGCCAGAGAATCCCACTAAACATATTCCAATCAAAGAAGAAGAACAGCTTGCAGGAGTCATCCTTGGGGGGAGGCAACACTCAAAGGAGAGCACCTGGCTATGCATCAAGTAGTCATTGATGATATGCGAAGTAAAACTTGTAGTTGTTAATGAAGCTCACTGTACAAAATCACAGATACACCCATCTGGTGAAGCACACTGTTGTGTCTCCGCTTGTCCAGTAACAGATCAAAGAGGCCAGATATCAATCTGCAACAGCTCCAAAGCAACGTGGATAAATCCAGACCCGGTAACCGCCGGCCGTAGCGCAGCGTCCTCCGGGTGATGAGTGGGCAGGGGGAGAGTTGCCAGCTGTCAAGTTCATGTCAGTGAGATCGGCTCAATGCCTCCTGCAATATTGGACAGCCTCTGATGCTGTTTCGAATATGGTCACATTGCAGTTGTACTATATGTGTAATTTCGCTGGGTACAGCATAGAATATTTCACATTGGCTTTGCTTAAAGTTTTCTTGACTTCAGTAAACTTGTATCAATCTTCCTGCCTAATTAGGAGGCAGTCTGGATAGATGGCTAGCGCCGTGCCCTGGTACTGTAATCAGCCTTTCTCTTGAGCGAGCTGCAGCGCTGAGTCATGATCCTGATAGTTGATTAACTTGGCGAATATCATCTGGGGGGGCACCAGGGACCGGCCTCGGCCAGAGGGTTCTGAGCCCTCTTTCTATGGCACACATGGTTGTGAAGGCCTCTCTGACGAATCAGTCAGTGAGAAGTCTCACTACATAATCACACGTGTCCCATGTTGGTAGTTTCCAGAACGCCTGATATGCGTAAATTGTTTCTACGCGATCTCGCCTCTAAGTCTTCAGCTTTTGCTGCTGTTTGTCGAAGCTGCTTCTCCAGCTTGTCTAGCCATTTGGAGCCAGGTGAGCCAGCATCCTCCATATCAGATATACGTTGCTCAGCTGTGTTCAGTCACCCTTCATGCTTTTCAGCCTGGCAGCTTTGTTATCGAGGCGTGTGTCCACCGCTCTGAATCCTGCCCAGAGCTCGGCAAGTATCACCACAGTTCCCTCAGTTGTTGATGAGTCTGTGCATATTTTGTGTGCATCAGTGCCCCCACTTGACTCATCTGTCCCCCATCAGGGGGTCTTGGAGGAATCGAATGATAAAGGGCGCTGGCATGGATCTGTGCACCCTATCGGGGAAGCCACTCACTCTGGGGGCTACGGATAGGGCTTCAGCTATCAGGCAGGCGTTTGGTAGCTCACCAAGGCGTAGTATGGTTTTCTTTGGGCTAGGGCTACACCCTGTTCAGCAGGGACCTTTTCCCCACTGTATTGTCGTAGGGAGTGTTAGGCCCAATGAAGCAGAACTTCTTCCTTCTGTACCTCACTTTCTGGGGTGATTAGCGCCGCTTAAGAGAGTGCAAAAATGGAGGCGGAGGCAGGGCCTTAGATGTTCCTCCCGGGGATCACCTGGGTCGCCCACGCTGGGGGCACATTGGGAGTCTTTTGGAATTAGTGACATTGTTGCATTGTCCCGCCAGTGCTGTGAATTCAGCAGAACGCATTGTAGTTCCCTCACATGCTCACCAGCTGTGTTCCGCCTCACCCAGCGCTAGACAGAGGAGATCACAGATCGCAGGTGTAGCCTGACTCACCAGTGCTCCCAGACTTCTGCACTAGTGCAGCCTAAGCCAGACGTCATTTGGTGTGGTTCATTTGACAGAGGCCGGCACACATACCTCATCTCAGGCCCCCGCCTCTGCTCTGCCGAAAGACATGACTGCAGCCCCGCCCTCAGGCTTGTCCATGGTCCCTGTCACCACAGGGCCTTCGAGGGCCGCGCCAGGCTGCAACGATGCTGGCTGTGCCTCTGCTGCTTCTGTCTTTGCACAGTCTCTGCCGGCACCAGCTACTTGACAGGGGTTTCCACATGCTCCGCCATCACCCTGAAGGGCTTATGAAGATGACGTGATGCCTGTAGGCTTACGGATGTTGTGCGGCCATATTGGTCCTCGGCCAGCCACGCCCTGGTACTGCCTCTTTTAAATCCATCTCTTGCCTCTATGCTCTACCCTTGAACTTTTACCATTCGACCTAGGCTCACACCTTCTCATTTGAGTCCTGCCCCTTTTACATCCTCACCTACATTCCCTGCACTACTCTTCACCTCTATGTACACAAAACCTCTCCCCTTCATGCTGTACTCTCAATGCACTGTACTTATCACCTCCTCAGCAGCCACTAACCGTATCATGTGTAATGTGCCTCTCTCATCCTCATCTCTCCCCTTTCCTCTTTCCACCGGCTTGGTTGCACTAATTTTTGCCATGGTGCACCATTATAGCCACCTCTTACATTCACTCTTAACACCTTACCATATCCCTCACCCTGACCCTTGCATTGCTCACGGAATCTGGCCTTATTCATTAGCCTCTCACCATTCACTCACTCTACTCTGCATCCATCTATTTAAACACTCCATCCATTTGCTGGCCAACACCTCTCATCTCTCCATTCAGCATTCTAACTTTCACAACTGGTATATCCCCTTTACATCCACCTATCCACTTTGTTCCCCAACAACTTGTTACCTTGTCTCACTGTGGCTCCCTTACATCCACATCTCAGTTCAATGCTTCATACCTCTAATAATTTTGCATATTAACAACTACCTTTTCACTGAATCTGCTTCTATCACAGTCGCCTTTCACCGTAGTGCTACCTACTTCATCTCTCATCTTTTGCTAGACTTTAACCTTGTCTAGCTGGTTGTGCTTCTTTTACATCTACCTTTTCCTAGCATTCCTCGGACAGGATTTAACCAGTTTTAGAAAGGTCCTACACTCTGAAATCCACAGCCCAGCCTTTTCTCCAATCCCCATAATCGCCATTTTAATAATAAGGATACTTTATGTATCCTATCCAAGTACTGCCTTCGACCTTTATCATTCCTGTCAGTCTCATCTAATTTTTACTGGTTCTGCCCCTTTTACGTCTGAGTTTTCCCTCCATGCTCAAAATGTTATCACAACTCTCTCACCTCTACCCTCATTTAGCTAGCTCAGCCCCTCAAACATTTGCCTCTCCCCAACATGTGCAGCTATGCTTCACAGTTCTATACCCACCTTTTCCCCTGTCTGTCATTTTAGTGCATTAATGTAACACAGGCCCCTGTTGCCCCTGCTCAGCAGATGGGCCCACAACTCTTCTGTGGACTCACAGTCCACTAGGCTGACCACATGTAGCACAGGGCAATCCACTAGCCTTCACAACCCTTCAAGTCCATCTCTGTTTGATGAGGGCCAGCATCAAAGATTTCACAACCCTCCTTTTATATTTTCAATACACAATTTACTAAATATACAGCCATCATATGCTCAGCTCCAAATGATGTGTGTGTAAATTAGTATCTTTATAGCTTGTACAAACAAAATATTCGTTATTGGAAAAGTGTTCCCAAAACGCCACTCTCATCCATTCTCCACTCTTCTCCCTTTGTCGTCATACCTGGTGAGCAGTGCCCATTGTGATATGATGGCATAATGGACATTAGACTATTATTTTGGGTGTCCCATAGGATCCCCTGCTTTACATTCAGGCAGGGGCAGGTGCAGGTCTCATCCATTGCACCCTCAAGTTCTGTGGCTATTCGCTGTCATTATGCCGATGCAAGGCAAGTCTGTCAGAAATAGAAACTCAAATTAAACAAACTCATTACAGTTTGTATCCGAAAGGCTGCTTGTGCCAAACATTTTGGCATGTCTGCCCATTACTAAGGTGCCCAGGTGAGGGGTGTTGTGCGTTAATTGTGTATCACATTGCTGCATCATGGATGCAAAACACAAGGGAGGGGGCTGACCACCTGTAGCTTGTAAAACTGAATGCCTCCTTAAGACAGTGCTCTGTTGTTGGGCCCTGGAGTCATACGCATTTGTGAGGCCCTGGGCATCTGTCCATGGCCAGCGCCCGCCCAGACTGGCACACAGCATCCACCCTGAACTTAATATCCTCTACATCACTGCTGTTACCAAAGACTGAGGTTCCATCTGCTTGCCTAAACAGAGTCAAAAAGGAGGGTGTTGTTCTGCAGTGTCACGTGGAAAAGGTATACCTTCAGCTGCATCACATGAGGGGCTAGAATGGGCATTGGATGACCAAGCCTAGACAAATGTAAATCCCTCCTAAAATACAAATAGGACTTGACATAGCCTAGCAAAACCAACATGTCAATTTAATCTTTATAAAATCTACCCTTTGGAATAAATAGAGTTCAACTAAATGTTTGAAACAAAATTAACACTCTTAGCTCATGCAGCACAAACCAGTGGCCCAGAACAAGTAGATGAAATATCTTGGACACAACAAGCACAGTCCCCTCCTGTCAGTATTGTGACAACTCCAAATCGCTCATGAAGCAAAGTTACATGTGTGTTACATAAAAGATATGACTATCACAGCCTTTGCCAAACACAAACTGTCAGGCATCTTAGGTACAATGTTTGGTGTGTAATGTACAATCCTAGAATCATCATATGCCTGAAAGTACAACATTTAGAACTTGTGCCTTTATGTGAAATGCACATCAAGTTGCTCAGTTGGTTGAAAAAGGTAGCCACATACTTATGATACACGTCCCTATGACTCTCCTCAACAAAGCCCCTGTCAAAGTAAATTACCCAATATGATGTTGTGAGAAACAACAGAACTCATGTCACAATGAAAAACAAGACTAGACTAATCCACTAAACTACAACCCAGAATGCCTAAGCCTTGTGTCTTGGTCACAGTTTGCATGTCATACATCCTCTCTTGTCATATAGACACACTCAACTTCACTTATCTAACAAACACTCATTGAAAAGCGTGAACAACACATTACAACTAACATTATCCTTGAATAGGCCATACATCCCCTATCCTGCTGCCTACCATTCTCTAGTCTAGTGCATCGTATTTCAGGGTGTATGAGCAATTCCATGGCCATGTGTGCACCAACACAGATTCTAAAGGAAAATTACATAAGCATGATGTGGCCTATGTCCAGTTCACAGATTAGGGAAATGCCCAGACTTTCATAATCTGTGATATACGCCTATAGTGATAGGTACATTACAACGCTATGTACTGTACAACTCTACAATCACACCATATCATGAATAGCATTAAAAATGTGTGCCAACCATTCATGTACCATACACTTGGTCCACATGCAACTAACACATACAACAATAGTGTCTTTGTAAGCACAGAAACACATTGTAACTTACTGAGTCATGTCATGAACTCACACACACCTTCCAGATGATGTACCAAAATAGTTTTAATGTTATGACTAACATCAAAATTTGAATACACTGGAGTATACAAATCATAGACACCTTGCCTAACAGGAATATCTAAATAAAGGGGAGTCCTGGAAGGCAACAGGGCAAGGACACTGTCAGAAGCATACCTACCTCACACTCTCAATAGGCACAGGACATGTATAATATGGGTAAACTACCTTGAAAGGGTATTGGCATAAAGTGGCAGCCACCTGTGGCAATTTTTTATCATGCAACTAGTTAACCAGATCTATTGAAGACACATACATTGGTCTACCACTATCAAGTCACATACATCAATTATCCCATTGCTCTGTGTACATATATGTGGCTAAAGTCACTACCATGTAGGCAGAGTCCATAAGCATCCAGGTGTATTGATAAGACAGATGTCTTTCACCCAATTACATACACATACATCATGCTTCTCCAACACTGTTGTAATTTGCCACACTTGGACTATGTTGACATCTGTAAGCAGAAACTATGAGATAATCTAATCTCAAATGCAAAGGTTTGTGACTTCATGCCACACTCCTAGACAAACCTAATGTTGACATTGACACACAGACAATGTAGGCACAACAATCTATACTACATCATATCAGAGTGCTCATACTCCATGGACTATATGCAATCCATGTCATACTAACATCATTTTGTACTTACATTACAACTTACAGATGATGACAGTTACCAACAAATCCATTTTTTGGGACACAGGAATACCAAAAGAAAATTAAAACATGCTTTATTCACCCTATATGATGCTCTCAATGATGAAAAAGGCCAATGGTCAGTCTAAATGTCTTTGACATGTGGGCCAGACATTTCTTGCCCAACAACACTTCCCTACACTTGTCATGCAAAGGGACAACTCCCCTGGAAGAGGCATCTAGTGGGCAGGTCAAGCACCAAAAGGACAATACTAGGGAGGACTGGGTTGGTCTTTGGGAGGGCTAGAGTCAGGAGGGGGGTGGAACAAGGTCAGTGGGAGGCACAGATGGAGGGGGTGGGACAACATCAGTGGGAGGGCTGGGCTACAGGAATTTTGTAATGCTGAAGGGTTTGGAAGGGAATAGGGAGGGGTGTTGGTTTTTAGATTTGTTTTTGGGGGGGTTTGAGGTACTGGGGTGGGATGTGGAAAGGGGAACTTTGGGTTTCAGGAGGGGGGACTGTTTTGAATGGGGAGTTTTCCTCTTCCTGGATTATTGATGGGTACTCTTCCTTTTTGTAGGGGGCTAGGTTGGTGTTTGTGGGGGATCTAAAAAAGTATGGCAGGGGCATCAGGGTCTTCTTCTTAGTTTTGGGAGGGGGTTGGTCTGTTTGTGTAGGAAAGAGATCAAGGATAATGAGGTGGAGTTTTTGGGCAGAGTGGGTGTGAGGAGGGGCAAGGGTAGGGCCTATGAGGCAGAGGGTTGTGTGGAATTCAGCATGTCTGTGGATGCTGGTGCGGTGTCTGATGTGTCTTTGTGAGATGGTGTGCTGTCTGCCTGTTTTCCTGTATGTGAGACTCATGGTGCAGTGGGTGTTGTGTCTTTTGGCATGTCTGTGGAAGCGAGTGTGACGTTTGTCTTTTGAGTGTGTGTGTGTTTGCCTGTCTGTCTGTGTTTGTGTGCTGCGTGTGAATGTTGATGTGGATGCATGTTTATGTTTGCGTATGCGTATGCTTTGGTCAGGGAGGGGAATTAGGACCGTGGGTGAGGAAGAGGCAGGAGGGGGTGGAAAAGCTGAATTTGGGTTAATGCTGCTGTAAGTGTGGAAGCTAGAGCCTGATTAGATCTCTGTAGTGAAGAAATGTCAGAGTGAATGCCCTCCAGGAAAGATACCATCTGGGTAAGGTGATTGGTATGCATCTGGAGGACATTCAGCACTGCTGTCTCCCCCACAGAGATCTACCTCAGGAAGTCAATGGCCTCCACACTCAGGGCAGCAAAGAGGCTGGGGTGGGGTGCCCAGCACAAAGCAGGTGCCTCCCCTTTTAGTGAGCGGCCACGGACATGTGGCTTTGGAGCACCTGGGAGTGTGGAGATGGTAGGGGGTGGTCGACTCAGATGGAGAGGACATAGGTCCAGGGTCATCCACCACCACCTGGAAGTCATTGCCAGAGCTGGGTGCAGATGTAACTGATGTAACATCACTTGTGCCCTTAGTGATGCTCCTGTCACACTCCGTGCCACTGGTTCCCTCTTGCTCACTGGCAGCACAGGAAACACTCTGGTTAGCTGTTTTCCCAACATCTGTGGTGCTTTCTCCTTCGCTGCCCTGGTCTGATGCTGTAAACAATCAGGTAAAATGAATCACATGTGTTGTTCATATGGACTTGCCATATAGGTTTTATCACAATTCTTCGAAGATTACACAACAAAAGTATTAGAATTTGTAGGTAAATACTTGATACTGTACCATAAACCCCACATATTTGAAAGCAAGAAAACGTGTGTGCCCTCATACATGATAATGTCAGCAACATTGTGTGCTGCAACTTCTACTTCCTCATTCACAATATCTTCACCATAACTATGTACCAGCTGATGTATTGTTTCTCACTGCTGATGGCTGTGTGTCATAACATACTTGTCTCATCTAATCCAAGGGATATTAGACCGCATAATGAGAACAGAAGTCACACACTAGATTTTAGATATGGTATCAAATTTGCTTTCCCTATTCATAAACTTAGGTAACAGCAGGTCTAGTGTTACATATCTTGATTATTATACATCAAGCTGGTGAAGCCATTGAATGGGCCATATCACACAGATCACATTGAAGTTGCTCATATGTCCAGTAGCAAATGTAGTTGTTTGCAATGTCACATGGGTTTCTCTTATCGTGGACACACAAAGGAGATAGGCATAGCTAGGGTGAAAGGTTGAACCCAAGTCTTGTGTCATTTATCCACAGTGTTACAAAGATGAATCAGATTGTTTGGAAACATTATAGCAGTTTGCCATGGAAGCACAACTTAGCATCATGCCAATTCCAATGACTGCATCTTCCTTATACTTCATGCGGATCACTATACCACCGGGCCAGCTTATACAAAATAGTAGTCCTGAACATCTTACTTGAAACGTGTGTTCAACACTTTTTAGCATTGTGTCAACACTGCAGATGTCCACATTTTAAAAGGCCAAGTCAGTATATCCCTCCCTTATTTCTTACATCATGCACACAATGTATAGCTTAGATGCTTTTGCTTTTCATCTCAAAATATCAGGTACCTCAAAATGATGGTCGTGTAATGTTTCAAAATCTACCAGTAAGGCAACTAAGCCATGGTTTTCAAAGCATAATGTATGACAAATAAAGAGCATTCAACACATACTAACCTTTGGGAATGTGTTTTTCATCATACCCTATTTTCAACAAAGACCTCCTTTGTTAGCCACTCAATGACATGTGTTGTCAGTTTTACAGAGTCAGAAACATGGACCCAGCTTTGGAATAGATATGATGATATCTGACACTCATTCATGGTAATGGCCAGTGTGAAATGTGACATGAATAAGCAAAATTATAATTTGGCCATCGAATACATTGGTGTACACTTACTACCAGTGCTGTGACCTAACATTGGCACACTGAACAATTACGACTCACAAAGCCCTCAACACAGACATTACCTGCTACTTGGATGTACAGCATGGCATTTCACAGTAAAGTGATCTAACATCAATTTACTTTACATCATTTTTGTGGCCACACAGAGAACATGGCAAACGTTTGTTAATATGCTGACACATGTTGATCAATAACAAAAGAACTGAAGGTTACCTCCCTGCACATAGTGTTCTCATGCGTTCATATTACAATAGAATGACACTACTGGCAATACCCTGACTATTTTAGCCTCACATGTCCCAGATGAAAGAGACATAACCATGCAACAACTAATGTTATTACATATGTGTCTTTTAACCCTAAACAGGGGTTTTGTACATCTCCCAACCTAAAAAGGGAAAGCCAGGCTCAAATACTTGCACATGCATGGGTTAATGTTTTGTACAACAAGGCACATACTCACTCCCCTTGCTACTGTCTGGCTCTCAACTGCCTATCTTTGTCAGGTGAGACCACTGCCAAGACGCGTGGCATTAGGGGGTCAGGGTGTGGTGCACACCCCTCCTGCCCAGAGGTCACAGGCCAAGCTGAAGAGTCCAGTCCACTTAAGTGATCTTCTTGATCCAGCCTCTCAAGTCCTGCCACCCTTTCCTGCAGTGGGCACTGTACCGAAATGTGACCCCATGGAGCGCACCTTCTGGGCGATGGTCCTCCACAGGTAGACCTTCTGACAGGAGTTGACCTGTAAGGATGACATGGTGACAGGCCCTTAGTTCACATGCAACATGTGCATATACAAATACTTGCAAACACAAGGAGATGATGGACGGAGCAAGGAAACTTTTCAGAGACTCACCCCCGTCACAGATCTGGGTTGAATCCATCCTCATTCTTTAGCTCACTTCGCCACCATCAGTCTTGGCCCTGTGCCTCATGGGAACAGTCTAGCCCGAACTGCCAAGCCAGGTCTTTTCTGAACCGGAAACAAGCATCCGGGGACCGGTTTCTGGGTAACACCCTTCATCAGCTAGGCTAGCTTGAATCCAGTGGCAAAGTGAGCAATGGACCCACATTTGGGCAATCCCTGCCAACTTAGGGAAAACAAAGCAGACACAAGGAGATGATGGACGGAGCACTGAAACTTTTCAGACACTCACCTCCAGTCGCAGATCTGGCTTGAATCTATCCTCATTCTTTAGCTCACTTCTCCACATCAGTTCAGACACAGCTATATGCAAATCAGTCCTGACCCTGTGCCTTAGGCGAACCGCCTAGCCTGAACTGTCAAGCCAGGTCTTCCCTGAACCGGAAACAAGCATCCTGGGACCTGTTTCTGGATAACACCCTTTATCAGCCAGGCTAGCTTGGATCGAGTGGCAAAGTGAGCAAGGGACCCACATCTGGGCATACCCTGCAAACTTAGGGCGACCAAAGCAAGCACAAGGAGATGATGGACGGAGCACTAACACTTTTCAGACACTCACCCCCAGTCACAGATCTGGGTTGAATCCATCCTCATTCTTTAGCTCACTTCGCCACCTCAGTTAAGACACAGCTAGTCCTTCTGACAGGAGTTGACCTGTAAGGATGACATAGTGACAGGCCCTTAGTTCACATGCAACATGTACATATACAAATACTTGTGCACATAGGTCATGAACAGCTTGCCAAAACAATCTAAAAGTTAGCATAGTGTTATTCTCAGCACTTTATCTGTGGTCAATGAGGACTCTTTCCCATGAGAACAATGATATAATTGTTATAACCAGTACATACACATCTACAGCAGTGTACTTGGCCAGAACGGTTGCATACACACTTTGCAAGGTTTAGAAACAGGTTTAAATGGCTGTCTCTATGATTACTAATGCCAGATGGGCATGATTATTGTAAATGTAAACTAACAATGCTGTCTGATCATCACTCACCTGCTCCTCTGGTGTGCCATATAGCTGTCTGTGCAGGGGAAGGACAGTGTCAACCAGCATCTTGAGTTCCTCAGCTGTGAAGGCCGGGACCCTGCTTCCTGTACATTGAGACATTGTAGATCCCAGAGGATGTGGACAGCAGCAGGGAGATCCCAAAACAATGCAGTTAGCGAAGGTAAACAAACTCTTTTGGAAACCGCAAGACATATCTAGACTGGATAGGCGGTCTTCAGTCCAGGCGGCCAAAGCGATAGGTCCGCGTTGGTCACATTTTCCGAACTTGTTCAATGCATTTCATTGATTACTGACACCACGCCTACCGTGCAATTTAAAAATTATCCGCTGTCCACGAGTAACTATGACACATGACTAATATGAGGATACCGCGTCAGTTTGCACGCAAGGTGGACACAATCCGAGATCCACAACTGTCACCATAACAACTAACAGCCTATGGCTGTGTCTGATTAATTTGGAATCGCCTACCGCGAACTTCAAAAAATGGGTCTGCGGTGCAAACACTTTTGTCAATGTTGTGAGTTTGTGATATTCCATGCCTGGATGCAACATATTTCTTGTGAAAGGGGCATCTAACTGTAATGCACTCACTCCCATGATGACCTAACCTTGAGAGGCACTTGACACACTGATTGGGAGGTGAATACCAGCAGGAAAAAGCCTACTCCATTTTGGTCTTTAGGATTTATATCAGTCAATATGTGTCTCAGGGGCATTTCAATTACAGATTACACCTAGTCACTGCAATACAAGGCAGTGTGACCCAGTGTGCGGTCTGTGTGATGTGCAGGTGGAAAGGGCGTGTGTATGAAGTCCTGGATACTACATTCCCAGAGGAATGACTACACTCTAACATAAAGCAGCCTACAGACACTTTGCTCTAATATGTGAGTTTTTATGACATCTTTTTGCGCAACACTTAAGCGTACAACAGCATTATATGACACTACTTCATTGTAAATGTTTTGTGTATGTAATTGTTATGTGGAATGTAAACATGACTGTATCCACCATGTGACATTAGTGTGCATATATTGCATTGTGATACCCAAGATGTATGTGGTGTCCAAGATGTAATGCATTACAGGATCCTATTGTGTGTACAGATGAACTATATAATTGATGTCACAAGCATAAGTCTAGGCTTCTTGGCTTGTGAGTTCTGGAGTATGTCCTGCTTGATTTTGCATGAACAACAACTGACACTAGTGAAAATTACATTACAGCACTATCATTACTGTGTCATCAAACATGCTTTACACGTTTAGCAATGACATGGATGCTGTGATATGTATCTAATAATAATATTGATCCGTGAAATCTGTTTTTCACTGACATGGAGTGTTATGTGTGGTCAATTGCTCTTTGCTGTTTGTCTAAGTGCATGTTGCTTGGTACATAGTGAACTGACACCAACTGTGTATACACTCTAAACATAGGTATCAAGGAGGAGCAGGTAGACAGCCTCCTGTGTTCAGGCTCTTTGCAGACCTACAAACAATGGAAGATAGAGATATAATAAAAAAATACCATCTTACAAGGGCATCAATCGATGATTTGTGCCAGAAGTTGGCACCTTATTTGCGGCCTCAGCGCACCTATCCAACAGCACTAACTCCCAATGTAAAGGTGATGGCAGCACTGCATTTCTTTGCTACGAGAACATATACAGAGGCAACATCGGGTGGAATGTCCCAGCCCATGTTTAGTAATGTTCTTCGTGATGTGTTGCAGGCATTGACCCGATACATGGACCACTAGATAAAGTTTCTAAAACATGGAGACTTGGTCACCATCAAGGGTGATTTTTATGCTTTTGGATGAATACCCCATGTAATTGGAGCAATTGATGGCACTCATGTTGCGTTGATACCACCACAGGCCAATGAACAGGTGTATCGCAACAGGAAACACTTCCACTTCATCAATGTCCAGGTGGTGTGTTTGCCTGACGTGCATTTCACACGTCTGTGCCAGATTTCAGGGGTCTGCACACTGTGCATATTTCCTGCGTACCAGCATCATCCCACATTTGATGAGTCAACTGCAACCTGAACGAGCCTGGCTTATTGGTAGGTGATGTTGTATATGAATGTTGTAGTTTGTGATGTTTGTATGTCAGATAGGAATATAATGTTTGACAACTGAACTCTTTTCTATGCTCACTGTAGGAGACTCTGGATACCCCGACCAGCCATGACTACTGACACCACTGCGCAACCAGTCACCCCATCAGAAGTATGCTTTAATGAGGCCAATGGCCAGACTAGTCGGATAGTGGAGCAGACTATTGGCCTCCTGAAGTCAAGATCCCGTTGTCTGGAGTAGATGGGAGCAGCCCTCCAATATGCTCCAGAAAATGTGTGCCAGATAATTGTGGCTTGCTGCATGCTACACTACTTAGCAATTCGCAAGAACATAACTCTAATTGAGGATGAAGTAGACCAGCAGGTACCACCGATGGAGGATCCAGGACTGAAAAATGATGACAGTGGATGTAGTGATAGCAAACACTACTCCTGCCACCTAGCCCAACCAGCTCATCTGGGCCTATGGGTACCTGACAGTGACTAGAAGTGTATTTGCAAGATGGCTGGCACAGGTGCATGGTGTCTGACTTGACCACAACTCCCGTCAATGCCTTGTGCTTAAAACACCAGGCACCATTGCTGCATCCGTCGGACGTTCTTTCCAACCATCATCGTAATAAGGGCCTTAATGGTATTGCTATGTGCATGTAAATATTTTTTTTGTTAAATTTTTATATTATTTGAAAATGTTGAAATGATAAAATAAATTAAAATTATTGGTTTAACAATTGGCTTTTAAGTAGATATATATATATATATTACCTACTGGCAGTCGCCAGTAGGCAGTTATAGTTAGGACCTATTTTCCATAGGAAATCCGCAATATTCTATTTGGAGTAACGGTGGCGCCGATTGACGAATCTTTGCTCCTATCCTGAAAATTTCACGGTGATTCGTCAAGCGGTGGCCGAGAAAAAAGGGGGGTCCCAAAACACGTTTTCCCCATGCATTTTCCCATAGGACCTGTTGACGCAGCTACAGCCCGAACTGCTGAACGGAATTGCACCAAATTTGGCAAAGAGGCAGTCCTCAGTTCAGACTCGTGCCTTTTGCTTAAATGGTGTAAATCCGTTCAGTAGTTCCTGAGAAAAGTAGAGTTAAAAATATAGATATATCTGGGCGGAGCCTAACCACACATCTCATCGTGAGATCTGATTGGCTGTCAGTACTTCATCCAAGAAGTGTTGGCAGCCATCTTGGGACCAATATACATAATAGCACCTCATTAAAAAGCATTGCAGTTAATAGAAGGTTTTAAGACTTTAGTTACATTATAAATCATTTGTTGATGGTATCATACTCATTTTAGGAATTGTGGTGTGTTCTAAGGTGATTTTACCATGTGAAAAAGCCTTCCGCTGTGATATCATGAATCATGTTTGAGAGAAAACTTTTTTCACATGCTTTTCCCACAGAGGTTTGGAAGGTGATCTATAAGCTAAACTGAGAGCATATTTTCTGTAAATTCACATTATCTTTCTCAGTCATGTGAGAATGAAGTCTGACATTCTCAGTAAAACATGTACATCCAACAAGGGCAGAGACTGTCAGTTGATTTTTTTGTGTTCTACTGCAGCTTCCCAGAGTGTTCTAAAGTACAACTAGAGTGCTAACAGTCCTACTTATGACAAACGTATTGCACACCTGAAGCCATCTTGATTGGAAAAAAGTGGTAACTCTTAAAACATTTAATTTAAAAAGGAACAATATGAGGGGGTTCATTTTGCCATAGAAAGTATGATTAGTGCTGCAGAAAGAAAAATTAGGGCACAGTTTGAGTGACTTCTCAAATCCTCTTCTATTTCATTAAAAAATTCTGATATTCAGACTGAAACATGCCCTTTTAATACCAGCAGCAGACTTCCGTGGTGAGCAGCAGCTTTACTACAGTGATCTAATAAGCGACTAGAGTGCTAACATTCAGAATTTATGGCAAATGTGTGACATATCTGAATACCTTCTTGATGGAATCAAAGTAAAAAACTGAAAGCATTTCCTACTGATGAGACTGCAGTAAATGAGGAAATTAGGAAACTTCATAACAAATAAATCTCCCAAGATGGCCACCAGAGACAAAAGAGACCAAATGCAGCACAAATATCACCCAGATGTAGCCCACATGTAGCCCAATGACAGAAGTGTGCAAAACACTTATTTTTTGTGTATTTGCAGTTGTATATAGTGCAGACTTGTCAGGTGTTGGAGTGCTTTACATGAGCATTCGTTACATCACACAAGATCAAATTCATTTTGGTTGTAGACATGGTGAGATTAAGTGATTTGACCAGAATCACAGAATGTTGAGCTGAAGCAGAAACTCCAACCTGGTTCCCCAGTTGCAAAGTCTGCAGCTCTGGAAGTAACACCACATCCTCTCCCCTAGGTGCAACATTTAATCAAGTGGTCAACTGGATAAAAAAACATAAAGATTACAAATAATTTAAAAGTTCTTTGTCGCTATTTGAAAACTCAGAAAATATGTCCTCATTTTAGTTTTTTAGAGCACTAACCATCATTTTGATGCAAATAAGACCCTCTCATATATGTAATTTCTAAAGGAAATGCTCTAGGTATTACAGTTTTGATTACATCAAGATGATGTCAGGCGTTCCACACTTTTGTAATAAATATAGAATGTTAGCAATCTAGTTGTTCATTGGGATACTATTGAGAGGCAGAGGCCAGGGGCACGGACTCTGAAAATTGAAGGCAGGTAGGAGAGTGCGGAGGCAACAATTTGACCACACTGGGCAGGCAGGAAGGGCAGTGGCAGCACAACAGACTATGGAGGGCAGTGGAAAGGGGGGCAGGGGCAACAAACCAACAATACAGGACTGGCAAGAGAGGCTGTGGCAATATAATAGACCATTGTGGGCAGAAGGAAGAGGCAGTGGTAGTACAACCATACATGCCAACAGAGACGTTTCAGCCAGGAAATGTCCAATGTTTTTAAGCTCAAATGGGCTTTATTTGGTCTGTCTCCTGTCTACAATCTCCTCTTTTTCAATGTAACTCAAAGGGGAAAATCAATACCCCAGTTTTTTTCAAAATCTCCCTCTTACCAAGTTCAAAATGTTCACAAGTATGGTACATTGGATCATGGTAGGCAGGAGAAATTGGGGCAGGGACATGGACTCGGATAACAGAGGACAGGAGGGACATGGAGAGGTCCACCAAACTGACCCTACAGGGCAGGCATCAGGGTTTGCAGCAGCACAATACACCACACAGGGCATGCGGGACGGGAGTGCAGCACAACAATCCATAGCAAGCAATAGGGAGGGGACAGAACCATGCACATGGACAACAGAGAACAGAGGGGAAAGCGGCAATGGTAGCTAGCTGACCATAATGGACAGACAGGAGAGAAAGCTGCAGCATAACAGACCATAAAGGGCAGGAGGGATGGATCAGGGGCATTACAATGGAACAGACAAGCCAGGAGGGAGGGAATAGGGGTCTGCACATGGAAACAGAGGGCTGGGGGAAGGGCAGGAGCAGCAAGATGACCATGGAGGTCAGACAGGAAGGGCACTAGAAACAAGACACACCATGGAGAGCAACAATGAGACTATGATGGCATACACACATACCATGGAGGGAAGGTGGGAGAGGGTCAGGGGCAGCTAGCTGACCACACAGGGAAGGTGGGAGGGGCAATGGCAGCACAGAAGACCATGCATGGCAAGCGGGAGGGTTAGTGGCAGCACAATGGCTATGATGGGCAAGAAGGAGGGTGCAGGGGCATGCACAAAGGACCATGGAGGATAGAAGGGATGGTCAGGACCTGGGCACAGACAAGAGAGTTCAGGGGAAGGGGCCTCACAACAGACCGCGCGGGGCAGGCAGGAGCAGCAGTTGT
Source organism: Triturus cristatus (assembly GCF_964204655.1). Lineage (NCBI taxonomy): Eukaryota > Metazoa > Chordata > Amphibia > Caudata > Salamandridae > Triturus > Triturus cristatus. Next base: position 635,228,290 of record NC_140585.1, read on the forward strand.
AGCACAACAGACCAGGGAGGGCAGAAGGGTGTGGCAGTAAAATGGACCATGGAGGACAGGAGGAAGGGGATAGAGGCATGGCAAGTGGACAGGCAGGGTGTAGGTGGCAGGGACAGGTTACAGTCGTCTGACAATGCTAGGCAGGTGGGAAGGGAGTGGCAGCTCAACAGAACACTCAGAGTAGATAGGAGTGGCAGGTCTATGGAACGTGGTGGGCAAAAAGGATGGAGCAGGGGCATGCACAAAGACATTGGAGGGCAGGGGGAAGGAGAATAGGGGCAGAAAGCTAAGCACAGAGGCTAAGCAGGAGGTCAATGATGGGCCATAGAATTGGGCAATGGAGGGCAGGAGGAGTGGACTGGTACATCATGCCAAATGGAGGGCAGTGGCAGCACATCAGACCATGCATGGCAGGAGGGAGGAGGCTAGTCCATGGATTCAGACAACAGGGAGTGTGGCTCAATGGTTAGAGCGGCAGACCCTGAAGCAGAGTTCTGGCCAGGGACCAGGGTTTGATTCCTGCCTCGGCGGGGCTCGGGCTCAATTTCCTCGGACCTGTCTATTCTCGCCTCGGTGACTATTCTAATCACGGGCCCCACGCTGCAACTCTGGGCAATAGCTTGCTTAGCCTCCACACCGGCCCCAACAGCGCTAAGGATGCCTGGCTTCACCCTGGGGGTGCCCAGGAGTGGACACTTCACAGGGAAAGCCAGGAGGGGTTCCACAGCGGTATGAGTATCGGCGCCAGGAAACCGCAAAGGCGACACCGCAAGGTGTCCGTCTGGTGAGAGTGCGCTCTATAAGAACCTTGACATTTACATTTACATTTACAACAGAGGATAGGGATGAGGTGGATGGGGCAGCAAGCTAACTGTTCAGAGAAGGTGGGTATTAGGAACGTTATTTGTTTTTAAAATGTGTGTCTGTGCGAACTACTTAAAATATGAACAAGTATGCAGCATAATCTCACTTTTATTCAGGAAGTTTGTGACTGTGACTCCGGGCTCACTTGGCAGAAACACCCCCTGACCCTCCACCCCCATCGCAAAATGTAATGCCCGTGAAAAGGGTAGGTGGACGCAGTGTTATATAGAACATAGTCCTGAGAGCACGATTAGATATAGTATATGGTATAAACTATGCACCAAAAAGTGTGATATAAGATGAACCGGGGCATGAAATATAATATGCAATACATTGTGCGCAATGACAGATTCATTGGAGAGCGCGAGATAGCACAGACACTAGAGCGTGCTATGCGATATACGCCTTGAAGTGTAATATGCACAGGGTAGTGTTGTGTAACCTAACTAGTCTCTAAAGTTGTAATATAAAATATGTGCTGGAGAGTGTAACGTTGCATATGCACTGTGACAAAGATATGGATCCCAGATTGTAATATGTATGGCATAGCTATGTGCATTATAACATAGTCATCGAGGAAGGCACGTTAGATGGGGCAATATAACCCGTGCGAAGGCAAGTGTGGCATGACATATTCACGGGGTGGTGTTACAGTGCAGATGGGCTAGAGAGTGTCATAGCATACGCACTAGCTGGTGGAATACAACACAGAGGTGTGTGGCACTCGGCGGGCACTGGTGGGTGTAACACAGCATTGGGCTCAGCCAGGAGCACGCTGTGACTCTCAAGTGAGGTTTGTCTCCTTTCCAGAGAGTAAAATAAAAAGTATTACACATCCGGCGGTGGATGTGTGTTTTATTAACCGTGAGGGGGGTTTCTTGCATAGTTTGGTAAAATTTTTGTCGAATCACCTTTAAAGGCTTGGTGTGTATGTGTATTAAATGTGCCCGTCAATAGCTACCCATGTTTGTATAAATAAACGACAAGGGTGTCTACTTGGAGAGTACCCACCGGCGGGGGCGCCGGGATTAGGCACGGTAGGGCGTCAGACACGTCAGAGCTTCACTAGTGGTGTAAATACATTCCAAGTGGATTCATTGTATGCATAGTCGCCTTTTCATGAATATCACTCAAATCGTCATGGTGATAGGTACATACGGTTTGTCCAGCATGTCCTAGGTGTTTCTATAAATATATATATTTTTTAAATAATAAAGAACAAAGGTCGGCCCCGGGGGTTGGTGACCCAGGGCCATAAGTGGCCTGAGGAGGGGGGCAACGCAGCCCCCCTCCTAAAGAATAAAAAAAAAAAAAGGCCATGACCCGGGGTTTGGGTCCCCTGGGCTGATTAAGGCCTTGGGAGGGCCAAATTTATTTTTTTCAACAACAAACATTAGGGTGCAGGCCCTGGGGGATGGGGTCCCCAGGGCCAATAAATTAGAAAAAAAGGGGGGCCACACAGCCCTCCTTCTTAAAAATAAATAAATAAATAAAAGACTGGCATCGCGCCGGAGGCCACGCCCCCTCCTTGCAGCACTCTGCAAACGCGCCTCCTGGCCAGTTGTATGTTGGGGAATTATTTCCCCTTCAATACTGAGGGTCCTTGAGGGCCAACTAGCCCAACAGGTATCTCCAGTATGCGCCAGGGAGCTGCGTTGCAGACAGGTGTTCTAAGGCCACGCCCCTTTTTACACCTCTATGCAACACAGCTCTGTGGCGCTTACTGGAGGTACCTAGTGGGCTAGTTTGACCCTAGGGACCCTTAGGATTCAAGGGGACTTAATCTCTCAACTTAGAACGGCCACAGGGCGCGTTTACACAATGGTGAAGGGAGGTGATGGGTCCGAGTTAACGTGTGCAAACACGCCCTGTGGCGTGTTTTAAGTTGGGGAAATAATTCCCCTTCAATCCTGAGGGACCCTGGGGGCCAACTAGCCCACCAGGTGCTTCCAGTAAGCGCCACTGCGCTGCGTTGTAGAGAGGTGGTCTAGGCCGTGCCCCTTTTTACATCTCTCTGCAACGCAGCTCTGTGGCGCTTACTGGAGGTACCTAGTGGGCTAGTTTGACCCTAGGGACCCTGAGGATTCAAGGGGACTTAATCTCTCAACTTAGAACGGCCACAGGGCGCGTTTACACAATGGTGAAAGTAGGGGACGCGGCCTGAGGTGACATGTGCAAACACGCCCTGTGGCGCGTTTTAAGTTGGGGAAATAATTCCCTTTCAATCCTGAGGGACCCTGGGGGCCAACTAGCCCACCAGGTGCTTCCAGTAAGCGCCACTGCTCTGCGTTGCAGAGAGGTAGTGCAGGCCGTGCCCCTTTTTACACCTCTCTGCAATGGCATTTACTGGACGTACCTAGTGGGTTATTTTGCCCCTAGGGACCCTCAGGATTCAAGGGGACTTAATCTCCCAACTTAAAACGGCCACAGGGCGTGTTTACACAGTGAGGAAGGGAGGGGACGGGGCCTGAGGTGAAGTGTGCAACACGCCCTATGGCGCATTTTAAGTTGGGGAAAAAATTCCCCTTCAATCCTGAGGGCCCCTGGGGGCTAACTAGCCCACCAGGTGCTTCCAGTAAGCGCCACTGAGCTGCGTTGCAGAGAGGTGGTCCAGGCCGTGCCACTTTTTACACCTATCTGCAACGCAGCTCTGTGGCGCTTACTGGAGGTACCTAGTGGGCTAGTTGGGCCCTAGGGACCCTCAGGATTCAAATGAACTTAATCTCCCAACTAAAAACGGCCACAGGGCGTGTTTACACAGTGGTGAAGGGAGGGGACCGGGCCTGAGTTAACGTGTGCAAACACGCCCTGTGGCGTGTTTTAAGTTGGGGAAATAATTCCCCTTCACTCCTGAGGGACCCTGGGGGCCAACTAGCCCACCAGGTGCTTCCAGTAAGCGCCACTGCGCTGCGTTGCAGAGAGGTGGTCTAGGCCGTGCCCCTTTTTACACATCTCTGCAACGCAGCTCTGTGGCGCTTACTGGAGGTACCTAGTGGGCTAGTTGGGCCCTAGGGACCCTCAGGATTCAAATGAACTTAATCTCCCAACTTAAAACGGCCACAGGGTGTGTGTACACAGTGGGGAAGGGAGGGGACGGGGCCTGAGGTGACGTGTGCAAACACGCCCTGTGGTGCGTTTTAAGAGGTAGTTTTAATCCCCTGCCCTATTATATACTAGGGGCTTACAGAGGAGGTCATGCTAATCACAGGGGGACCGCAACGCATAGTGTTCCCTAGTGTATGTAGGTGTTTTCACTGTATTCTGAGTGTCTTTTAACATAGCACTGGCTCTAGGACTGGTTAGTCAGACTCAGTTACCACCAGTATCCGTCTGAAAAAGTTGAGGCTTCTTTCTGCTCTTCTGTTTGTTCTTTCTGCACGTTATCCTTCTACCTGCACTTTTCTCCGTCTTTCAGGACTTCTGTTGCTTCTTTCTGCATCTCTTTTTTTTCTTTCTGTGTGTTTTTTCTTCTTTCTTCACATGTCCTATCTCTGTAGGCATAGTTAGAAATTAGCATTTAAAAAAACCTTTGAAATTCACTGAAAAAACCATAGGTTTCAGGCACGTTATAGTTAGGAATTAGCATTTAAAAAACCTTAGAAATTCACTGAAGAAACCACAGGTTTCAGGGGCATTATAGTTAGCTGGACTTTTCACTCGTACAAAACCATTGAAATTCCCCCGTTATAGTTAGTTCAGCTAACTATAACTCGCGCACCCGCAATGCAGTGCTGATGACGTCACATATTACATCACTCATGACATGGTCAGTGACATCACTCATGACATCACTGATGACATCTCAAAGGACATCACTGATGACATTACTGATGACATCATCCTTGTGATAGAGTGGCAGACCTCCTCTCCGCCTAATATAACCTTTGATACACACATTCAAAAATAGAAACTACAATTTTCAAAACAATGGACATACCAATACCAGTTACAACAACCTATTCAGTAATTCTAAGATCCACATACGCATCCACTCATTTACCAACAGTCCTATACAGTCACTCATACATGTACTCACTCATCATATGTACTCATACACCTATACATCCTGTTACACAATGCCACTCATCCATAGAGTTACTCACACACATAGTCACTCATGCTAATAAAGAATCAAACATCCATTTACTTGCATATACAGTTATACACACACCACCAAACTTACTTCTACAGAAACTTACACATACTTAGTCTTTTAAACAATCACTTATAGAAACACATACTTATTCATGCAGGAACTATTCCAATCTCTCACTCTCACATATACTCACTTATATACACCAATAGTCACATATACTAGTTTAAAACATATGTAGGTACTCATAAAGACACTATTGAGACAGTCATTCACTCACTAACACACCCATGTACACACTCATCCACCCATACAGTCCTGCACACATGCTGTCTTCAACACATACAAACAGTGAGTCACTCATTCATACACCTATGCACTACGTAATACCCCCCACCGAACCATACAGACACTCAGACACTCATACTGATACTCAAAAAAACAACTAATAACCTATATAGACACTCATGTAGCTACTCACCAACCCATGCAGCCACTTATACACAAAGTGAGAGACTGATACAGATATTTTCATATTTAAACATTATTCACTAAGCCATGTATTCACTAAGATACACTTAATCAGTCAGTTATACAATCAATTTTTCAAAAATAAATCATCCATTTAGACACTTATATACCCATTTATTCTTCCATCGACCTTGAGATATACATATCTAAAACATATGTAATTTTCAGAAAAACACACATTCACTGGATGATGTCATCAGTGATGTCATCAGTGATGTCATTTGAGATGTCATCAGTGATGTCACTGACCATGTCATGAGTGATGTAATATGTGACGTCATCAGCAGTGCATTGCGGGTGCGCGAGTTATAGTTAGCTGAATTAACTATAACAGGGGAATTTCAATGGTTTTGTACGAGTGAAAAGTCCAGCTAACTATAATGCCCCTGAAACCTATGGTTTCTTCAGTGAATTTCTAAGGTTTTTTTAAATGCTAATTCCTAACTATAACGTGCCTGAAACCTATGGTTTTTTCAGTGGATATATATATATATGAATTATTATATATTTGTGTAACTTTTTTTAAATTAAGTTAACTTGTTATATTTGTTCAAATATATATTGAATATATATATTTTAATTAATGTTACTATTTAATATATTTCATATTTATTATTTTATTTTATATATATTCAAAAACGACATGTACTGCATCTATATTAATGACATCAATATTTTTGGGTATATTTTTGTACTTACCATTATAAATATAGGATGTTGATATGTTTTACATTGATATTTTCGTCACAATATTTCTGTGAGGAGATAATTTGTATGTCGATATTCTATCAGTGAACCGATTTATAAATATCAGCGGACTAAATTGCATCAATGTATAGCTGTGCACGATTATAACTAGTAACCCTCTTGCTCTTCTTCAAATAAAACTTACATTTAATAGATGTAATGTGCAATATTTCGAACTTTCTTGTTAATACAAAGTCATGTATTTATATATTTTGCTCACCTTGAGTTTATCAATTTGTAGATTGTTAGTTGCTAAGAAGTGGCTTCTAATATTTCTTGGATTAAATATACTGGTTATGAGGATAGTTTTGCACAATGTAAGTAAAAACACCACAATAATTCAGATATAAAATCTAGAATGACTTCTCCTAAACATTTTCCGCTTACAACGTACAGCCTCTTCAGTAATACTTTTCATGAGTGCTTACATCTGAACTTAAAGTCTAACTCACTGTATGAAGCCAAAATGTCACAATTTGATAAGTGATTCCAGGATTTTATGCACTCAACTTATTTCAAGTTTTAACCAGGATTTGAAATAGTCATAGCTCCAATATAATATTGTCTACAGTAATATTCTAAATAGTGCATATGTTTCTTTTATCCTATGACAAATTTATAAACTAGATACATCATTGTTTACATTGAGTTCCAATCCAATTATATTATTTGATTTGCCAAACCTCATGTATGTTGTAAAAAATAAAATTAATCTCTAACCTTCAATATGAAAATTTTGCATGAATTAAACTACACATTTCTGAGGTGGAATCTCTTCTCTTGTTCTCCTATCATATAGTATAATTTATTGTTCACTTGAGTAGGCATTCCGTAGGAAAATGCATGTTAACTCCAAGCAGTACCAACAATCTCTAGCTCAAGAAAACAACAAAATACAATTACCGTACAGATTTGAAAAATAGAGACCATTTTAATGAGCAAAATGCCGCCAAGATAATTAAAACTGGAAAATGGGAATTAGGGATTTGAAAGCTAAAAAGCACCTGGAAAAGTAAAGCACAGTGGAAAAACAACGGTTCACAGTTGACCAGTACCTGGGTGCAATGTTATGCTGACTGCAATGGAGTGGAGTCAAAATCTGCCAGCGTGGCAAGGTCCAAGTCCTTGGTCAGTGTTCTGCTTTCAAAGTCGGATACATTATCGTTGAGCTCCCACTAAAACTATTGGTTTTGGAACTAAAAGTTTGGAGTGGGATAGAGCTGCCCCCTAGGGTGCTTCATTGGTCAGATGAATTTTCCACCTTGCCACAGTCCAAGTTTTTATCTTTGGACTTTGTCATTTTTTGGTTCTCAAAACCCTCCAGCATGGCAAGGCTGGAAGCTGGAAGCTGTAACCAGGCAGGGGTCCACAAACTTGAAGTTGATACCTTAACCTTGTGGATGCGCTGAACCCATTTTCAGTGTGATAAAAGCCAATACCTTTCAGTGGGACAAACGTAGCTTTCTTGTCCACCTTGTTTGTGACCTCCCTTGACAAGCATCAGCATCTTGTCCCAGTCCTTTGGAGGTGAAAAGTACCACTTTTCTCCAGCTGCTAGGACAGTTGCTTCTGGCCTGTCCTTCAGTCCCTAGTTCTGAAGGGCACCAGGTCTCCTGCAAGTCAGCTGAGTCCTCTTGGAGTCTGGAGTCTTTCTTCTTTTTATGTTCCTGAAGCAGACAATTAGGAGGTTGACAACTTGATTTATGAAGATAAGTTCCTATCTTTGGGTGCAGCAGGATCCAGGAGTCATTGAGTTCTTGAGTGAGTTATTTTCTTCCAACAGAAGTTAGAACTTTTCCCAGGTCTAGGTATAGTCTTAGGAAACGTGCACATTCTCCTGTGTGCCCATTCTGTTGCGAGTGACCAACCAATGCTTCACAAGACTTTTGACAGGGTGCACTGGGAATGGGCGCGGACCAATCCTGTTTGGGCATGGCCTTTAGTGGCTGTAGAATTGAGGCATGGGGGTCCAATGCTCAACCTGCTACGGGTGACCAGAGTTAAAGGGAAATGACTCCAATAAATGCATTTCAGAATTGAAATCAAAGATGTTGTACTCCAGTATTTATTTTTCATTCAATATATCAATATTCAGTTTATCATATACACCATACAGTCAACACACGTTTTGAGGTGAAAGACCACTTTTTCAAGGTAAATATATATTCCAGTCCGTCAGTAAATTTAGCTTGTCAAGTTCATTCATTGTTTCAAAGAATCAAAACTCTACCTCAAATGATATATTCTTCTTCTCTGTCTGAAACACATGTCTCAATATCTCCATTCCCATTCTGCCTTGCCTGTGGCATTGGCAGACCCTGATTCAGCATATGTTTGAACTTCTCATACACAGTGAGTGTGGTGGGTAATATGGGTCCAGACATCGTCTCATGTTTGATGAGCTGTTCATTCAGTTCAGCATCACTTAGGTTCTATGCATCCATCTTGTTTTTAATTGTTTTGTCCTCTCTCTATGACTTCAACCCGATTGTCTGAAATTTTAGACCGACCTCCCTTACTTCCGTTATGAGATCAGTAATGGAAGTGAGGTTGAATTTACAGATGGTCTGTGTTATGTCACTGATAAATGACCATAAAATCAAAAGCAAGAACGATGTTTCAGAACCTGAACGCAGTGGATACTTGTTAGTCTTGAGGGCCACAGGATCTGGCCCTGTAGGCTTAAATTATTTCAGTTTAAGGTGTTAGTTTCATTGTGTCAATTTCATTGCCTCAAGGGTGTGCTTCCTTTAAAGGCGGCATCTTAGAGCTTTTCAATGGAAACTGAACCTTAAAGTTAACTATACAGCCTCTTTTGCTAACTCAACTCTGTGAAATATACATGCATAAATGCAGTAGTATAAAAACATATTTCACAGGTAGTCATGAAATATGGAAAGTATTTTGCAGCTCCCTGTGAAATAATGAAATTATTTTATAGGTTTGTGTGAAATCATAATGATAACATCAAACCACTCTGCACAGCTTTACACTTGTTCATGCTTTAATCAATGTTCTATTTGTAAAAGTGAAACAAAATCTGATCATTCTCATTTAGTGCCCATTGTTATGTTGTATTATATTGATTTGTATAGCACACTAATTACCCGAGAGGGTATCCAGGTGCCTGGCCAGGTGTGTAGGCGTGAGGTCCCAGGGTGCTTTTAGAAAGAGCCTGGTCTTCAGCTTCTTGCTGAACTAAGGAAGTGAGGAGGAGGCTCTGATGTGTTAAGGGAGGTTGTTCCATGTATTTGGTGCAATGTAGGAGAATAAACAACCTCCAGTTTTGCTTTGTGGATGCGGGGAATGTGCAAGAGTGGAAGTGAGGCAGAGGGTAGGTGTTTGGTGGGTTGGTGAAAATGTATGCAGTTGCTCAGGTATTCTTGTCCTGTGTTGTGTAGGGCTTTGTATTTGTAAGTGAGAAGTTTGAATTGTCAGGTGAACCTTATAGAGAACAACCTCAATAGTCTCTCTCTTTTACAGACATATTTTTCTAACAATGCAAATGGTATTTTATCTAAATCTCTACATTCCTTACTACAAAGTTAAATAGTTGTATTGTCTTGTATCAAATAGTTTATGTACCACACAAACTAACAACGGAGGGGGAGAAGGATACACCCTACCTCATCCTCCTCATGTATCAAGTCACAACACATAAAAGAGGTAGGGTAAGTCAACTGTCGTTCCCGTTTGTTAGACGTTATACGCCAGGGGAGCACATTATACTTGTAAAAACTCCCCTCACCCACAATAAATTGTGGCATGCTTCATCATAGGGCTGCTACTAACGTCTCTGCGCAGACCAACGCTAGAGACGGAGCAATAGGGAGGGGTAGACAATACAGCAATGATAAAAACATACAAAAATAAGAAAGGATCCTGAAAAGTGTGCAGAAACTAATAATATTACAACTAACTGAGGGATATCTGTATGACAATTTTATTTCTAGATTCCCTCGTCAGGACTAATAGGTATACGGGTGATGGTGGTATGAGTTAATTATGTACTCACCACCCCCCCCCCGTCTGCATAGAGGTCAACATGTTTCAGCTGGTTATAGCATCTTTAGCCAGCTTTCATCAGGACTATACGGATCCCTATGCTCTTATCCTAATTACCCCTTATACACTCCCCAGTTGGGGTTCTGACTCCACTGGAGAATTGTTTTAGTTGGTAACTTTACTCTTCAACTGCGAAAAAAAGAAGAAAAAGAAGAAATAAAAATAATAAACTCCACTCCACAGTCACATTTTACCAACACCACATAAATTCACAAGTTTATCAATGTGCTCTCCCCAGAACGCATACATCTACACATAACCCAATAGGTACGACTTCAAATGTTCCAAATACTGAGGGGTATCATCACTCACCCCAGCGGAACAGAGCATTACTAGCTCTCATCCTGATGTGTCTCACATAATTCATGTGAACCTCACACCAGATGCCATTTGCATAATGTGCTAGCCAAACAAACACGAGTGAACAAAGCGTGCAAAACACCTTCCAACACCGGGCCAAATTCTGATCTTTTTTAATTAATCCATTACCCACATCCTCTTACCAAGTTTATTAGAAAAAAACGCTTGAACAGGCAGAGGAGAAGAGGGCGACCCCCTGTAGTCACACACTGTGGGGACAAATATTAAAACATAGTAGTAAACTTACTATTCATCCTATCAAACATAAAGCTCCAGTATAACCGGAGCAATGCCACACATACCTAGTCAAGCGTTATTCTATGTCCATATTCTCTTCAAAGAACACAGATATGCCTCCGTCTATCTGTACCCCTACTTCGAAAGTCGCAATCGTATGCCCAATTTTAAGACATATGGAATCAAGGACCAAACTTCCACACAATCGTATTTCCAAAATTCATTCCATAGTGTAAAAATCACTACCATCCGTCACTCACGTATCCCGTGAAAAGTAAATTAGCAACCAATGGGTATTTTAACCCTTACTTCATCCAACATTAATAAAGAGCATCGTATCTTTAAATGGGTTGCCCTCACCCCCCATTGGTATTCCCCTTGTACCTTACTTCGTCAAGGGTGGTGCGCTGCTCGAAAAAATCAGTCTCTCTCGGTGCCGCGTAGAAGCACCGAGTGTCTCTCCTCTGCTGCTTACATCTGTTACTACCGGTCACGTGATCATTACGTAACCGCGCTGCGTGGTGTAGCTCAAAAAACACTAGAGCGCTCGCCCGCATCGGGACTGCCAGAGTTCTAATCCATATCATGGAGCCTTTCTCCGCCCATGATAAGCTCAACCATTAGATAGGCCATATTAGCGATTCCTACTTCTAGCGCCAACATGTACAAGTGCTCCCAAAATTTTTTTTCAAAAGCACTTTCTAATCTATATTAAAAGATATATCAAGGAAGAAAAAAATCCTTTAATATAAATCCCTGTCAGTAGCAATCTTAAGCGCTTAGTAGGACCGCCCACCGACCAATACGTGATGATGTCTAATTAAACACACCAGTGGTGTAGAAGGATATTCATTCTAACTATGTGCTTGTTCACTCAACAGTACCCCCATCTCCGAGGCAGATTGGATCTGCGTCCTCACATATTACTTCTTGCCCAGAGCCAACCAGGGTATATCGTCATTCAGCCCTACAATATGACTACCAATGCGATATACCCATTTTTGTTCATGTACAAAGAGTGCATGCGCTACCTCTCTCACTGAAGCTGGAAAAACTGGTTTGTCCAACACCGTCCAATATATCTCATCCACTGTATGTTTACATTCCGCATAGTGTGTCGTAAATCGTGTATTTGTTCTGGCACATCGGATGTTGCTCCTATGTTCCATAATCCTCACTTTAACTTTTCTACACGTCATCCCTACGTAGATTAGATTGCACGGGCATTTAATGATGTAAATAACATTAGAGAAATTACAATTGGTATGTACTCTCTGTTGCCACGGGTAATGCAATCCAACCTCCACTTCTTTGGTGTTTCTTTTTAGTTTACAGACATCACATGATCCACACCGTGTGTGGCCCGTAACTGGTACAGGAGTACCACTCGCTTGAGGAGCCCCTCGAGTAATCTTGTGAGTTCGGGAGTGAACTAGTTGATCTCTAATATTCTGACCTCGTCTGAAGGAGAATAAGGGTTTTTCAAGCCTTAAGCCACTTGAATTCAAAATGCGCCAATGCTTCAAAATAATGCGTTTGATCGCCGTAGACGATGTATTAAATGTAGTGACACATATTGTATTCTTATTGGCTGATCTTTCTGACTTTTCCAAAAGTACCTCTCTCTGGCAATTATAAGATCTTTTTTGTGCCCTACTCACCACTCTCCTAGGATAACCTCTATCTCTGAGTTTTTCAGTCAGGGCATAAGCCTCTTGCCTGAATTTCTCAATCTCAGAACAATTTCTGCGAAGTCGCGAAATCTAAGTGATTTGGGATGAAAACTCCCAAAATGAAGCAATCCATTTTTATCCGTAGCTTTGTGGTGAACTCTCGTAGACAATTTTCCTTCAGCAGGATAAATGACTAAAACCAAGAATGGAAGCTCTTCCCTAGTGAAAGTCATAGTGAAATGGAGGAATGGGTTCTGTGTGTTCAACCAATCCAGATACTCCTTTATAGATGTTTCATTGCCCTTCCAAATCAGGAGGACGTCATCTATGAACCGTTTCCAGACACGGATGTTCTGTATCCACGGATTGTCAATATTAAAAACATATTTCTCCTCAAAAAAAGAAACATATTACCCCGCCAGACTCGGCGCGAATGCACTACCCATAGAAGTTCCATGGGTTTGTAAATAAAAAATGCCTTTATAGTCAAAGAAATTTTTTGTGAGTGCCAATTCGGCCAGATGTAAAATGAATGGTCTAGGGGTTTGATATTGCCAATCCTGTTCAAATAAAAGTTCCTCAATTACCCTCAAAGTTTCCAATTGGGGAATATTGGTGTGCAAATAGTTTAGCCCATTATTTCATTACCGTTTGACCTAGTTGAAATACACTTCAGGTTGACTGCAACAAATAGTGTAAATGTGAGATAAAAAATACACCAAGGATTTTGCTTGAATGACGAACATGCAGTGTAGGGGAGAAGTATTACTAATATTATTGCTTTGGTGGAAAGAGCATTACACCCATCGCTGTTATATATTACCCATATAGAGACATTCTAAAACCACAACGCCTTTTTTACATTACTACACTGAGGTGATCACTAATGGTAATGTTGCATAGGTTGGCCACTAATGTGCTCTTGTTTGAAATAGTAATTGTAACAACTCTAATAAAATTAGTAGCTCAGGATGGTTTCATTGAACATAAGTAGCTTCTATTACTGAAAAATGTTCTCAAAAGACCTCGTAATGTATTTCACAACTTATATCTATAGCACAAGGTGCCAACTGCATGAAAACCCAACCAATACCAAGGAGCAACTTCTTTTCTAATTTGCACAGTACTTTTAAAAAAAACCTGGCTCAAAAACAAACCAAAAACATCAATACTTCGACAAAAATTCAAAAACAAGAGAGAACATGGGAAAATGCAAACACGGTCCAATAAAAATAATTGATCGCCAAATCTATAAGCAATATCCATTCTTATTAAATCAATCACATATAGGTTGGACTTCGGTTTCAGAGTGTCCAATCCTCTGGGTTCATAAATGTTTACTAAAGACAGTCCGCATTTCTCATATATGAGTAGGTATCTATGAATATATTAGGTAGGTAAAGGATTTGGCATTTACAATCATTTGTTTCCACAAATTTCACCACATGAAATCTTTCCATACTATTTTTGGACTGTTTTAATCTTTTGGACTGGGATTGTACATGAAATTGTTCTATTCCACCTTCACAGACAAACATTTAGCAGAATAGTCTCAAACGAGCTATACATAACCATTACAATCAGAGCTACACATGAATTATTAGGAGACTGCACAACGCGTATATCTGCAAATTGCACACACAGTAAGTAACTGTAGAAAACAACTAACTAAAAGAGTGCACAAGGGCAAAAAGGCAATTCTGTAAGAAACGGAGGACATTAATTTGCAAAGGAATTTGCAAAGTGGATAATTGTATACCTATGCCCTTTTGCGCGTAGGCCAAATAGTTTCTTAGTGGCATTGCAGCTTACCAAAGTAGTTGACGGCAAAGCCTTGGAAGACACAGAACTTTTCTCCGAGGTGGAAATAGCCGTGATAATTTGTGGCTATGGAAACGGAGGTGCCGCAGATCCCAATCATAAGATCCGAAAGGGACAAGTTTAAAATGAAAATATTGATCGGATTCCGAAGTCGTGGGTTTTTCAGGGTCACAACGATAACTAAAACATTGTTAAAGATTGAAAAAATAGCGTTCAGAAACATCAAAAATGCTAAAATGCTGTAGCCCGGCCTTGAGAGAAGCTCGAGTGGCAGAGTGAAGTTCTGGTCCAGAGGTGAAGCAGCAGTGCTGTTCCCCATGGTGATTTGAGGCAGTTTCGAATGATACCTTTCCTGGTTCTGTATAATAATCAGTCCGCGTGCTTTATAACTGCGCGGCGGCTGCGCATTGTCTTAATTTTCATTTGTGCAAAATGGCCGAAGTGAGAGATAATTTAAATTGCTTTTAGGATTAGAGCAGCAGATGCTTCTGGGAGCTGGGTTAGTGATTTTATCTACCTTGTTTCACTTCCAAATATCCTAATAGGATTAGCTCTAAAACTGCAGACTCACGAGGCATGACTGGTTGCAACCCAGATGCATTAGCATGTATGGCACCATACATGTTGTTTACCGTGTACCATATGATATATTGCTTTGGTTACGCGCCTAATTCGCTTTTAATTGTCCTCCCAGTGAACGTCACTAATGGAACAGCGTTTCTCAAGGAATGGGCTTTCTCGATCTTTGAACTTATGTTGTCGAGCCTGCCTGTGAGGACTCCATCGATGTTCATTTTCAGAAGGCCTGAGAAGGAAGCATGCCTGTTCGTTGCGGAGAATTTAAATGATTGCCGAAAACTTGGTATTTCAGCAACCGTCATGCCCGTGACATTTCACAATTCACACAAGGGTTAATGTGGGACCTGTGGCACTCGATATTTTTCTACATAATAGTTAAATATTCAAATGATAATTTCGTCTAACTGGGAAAGACTGACTGGGTCGCAACGGGTAGAGAGGTGGCGCTCGTCATCCCCGAGACCGTTCTCATTCCTTCGTGTAAAAGGTGCCCTCTAGGATCTTGTGGTGTTTTAAAAAAAAAATCCCAACAACACAGAACCCAGAAAAAATCCGTCACCAAGTGACACATAAGTGCCTGGAGTCTCTAACTTGAGAGTGCGGAGGCTGAGTAGGTCCCAGTCCTCATTCCTAAACCAATCACTTGTGCTACTTTGACCTATTGAACATCCCCTTCCCACTCAGGCTAAGCGTTATCATTGATTTTATTTATTTATAATACATGGCTGCCTGCAAATGGGAGGTCTCTAGTCACCTGTAATAAAGAAATGGCATAGCCGCTCAACTGTAATACGTTTTTACAGTTGACTTCTGACATCACAATGCCAGAGCCAGCAGACTGGCTGCAACGCAGGTCACTGAACATAATTACAACTTTAAACAAGAAAAATGAAAACTAACATTTCTTTCTTCTGATATATTTTATAAAAAAGAAAAAGTGATCAGCAAAAGTAGGTTATTTGATGGCAACATATTTTTTCCAAACTGTACTTCATTACATAAAACTTAGGGGCATATTCTCAAGGACTTATCGCCAAGTTATCGGCACTTTATCGCAGCCAAAGATATCACCAGTTTTCCTGCGATAGCAGCAGCAAAAAACATCGCCACAGATGACACCGGCAACTAACGCTAATGAGATGCAGAGTAGGTGTTACTGTGCAAAAAGGTGCGACAACACCACTTCGCAACATTCTCAACAACCAGCCAGATCGGCGATAAGTTCACAAAACATGTGATAAGGCGCGTAAGCAGCAGGGATTTAACACCTGCTCTGACCTGGTGTTAAGTCAGACGACAACCTGTACCATGAAAGGGAGCCCAGCCCATAGCCCCACCTGAAGAAAAACAGATGCCATGGAGGTACAGATCATGCAGCTCGTAAACCCAAGAGGGCCACAACACCCACTGCCACCAGCCCCAGACCCACCCCCCCCAAGACCCCTCCGCCCCCCCCTCAGACTACCCTACAGAGGCAGCGCAGACAAAGACAGCGGACCTTCAGAAAACGCACAAGCCTCACAGACTTAACAACAGAGGATGTCATTGCCCACTACAGTCTCAAAAGGACAACCATCCTCCGTATCATGACCATCATTGCCCACAGGCTGACGGTACCAACACAGCGGACAACCAACATCCTGCCGCAGACAAAGCTTCTGGCTGTGCTGCATCTGCTGGTTTCTGGTACCTTCCAACCAACAACCGTCAGAGTCGGAGGAGTCTCACAGCCAGCCCTATCAAAGTTCATCACATCTGTCTTGGATGCCATCATCAGCTTGATACCCCAGCACCTTCACATCCCCCACACTGCGCAGGAACAGCTGGAGACCAAGCAAGGCTTCTACGCCATAGGTGGCTTCCCGCACGTGTTGGGGGCAATCAACTGCACATATGTTCTCCACTTGCCCCCTGCCCCCACTGCACACAATTACCTTAACATGAAGCACACGCATTCCATCAATGTGCAGGCAATAGTGGACCACCTGGGACTCTTCACCAATGTCATCGCCAACTACCCAGGCAGTGTGCATGATTCCTTCATCTTCCGACAGTCCATCATCAACCAGCGCTTTGTGGCTGGCACCTATGGGAATGCATTGCTCGTTGGTAAGTACCAAATAAACACACCACACACATCAACTCCACAATCATGCAACTCACAACTCTGAGAATGCACACATTACAAACTCACATACAACATGCCAAACAACATGCCCACCTACCAGAAACAACAGCACAACTTACTGTGGTAACCCGGTCTGGCCATGTACACAAGCCATCAACGGCATAGCACCTCAGCCACTCAATAGCAGAATGTGTGGAGAGGTGGGAACCAGGCATGTGCGAAGGAGGCAAGTGACCCATGAATGAGAATGTACACAATGCCAAGTGTGGCGTGGATGTGCTCGACAGACTGCAGTATGCAGACCACAGACATGTCCATGTCGACATAAACTGCTGGTGTTTGGAGTGTAGTGGACAGTGGACGCAACCATGTTACCTCAGCCAGTGGGGAAGGTCGCGGAAATGTAGCTTGTTACGTCCCCCCCTGCAAGCGTGAGCGGAGTGGGCTGGCCCAGCGTATGCCAGGCCTGCATCGGGGTTTGAATAAAAAGTACGTTGCTCTGGGCGTGGTTCTCTTCTGGAATGCCTAACGGGTCTGCCAGGGCAGTGCCTCTCACCCCGCCATGAGGCCAACGCCATGAGCGATGGTGCCGGCAATCCTGTGCACCTGCTGCACCCCAGGCCGCTGGTCACCAGACCCGTCTTGGCCGCCCCTGCGCACCCAGGCCTTACTGCTCACCTGCCGAATACCGGCGTGTGTCAAAGAGGGCCCACCACGTGCCGGTGCAAGCTCCAAGCCCAAGGCCCGTGACCTTGGCAGCCTCCTCAGACCTTCGCTGGCCTCTGCGAGACAGGCCTGCAGCACTCATTTCTCGTTGACATACTCCACCGCTGCCTCCGGCCTACACTGCGGTCTAGTAGGTCACACATTTAGAACTGAGTATTGATTTCTTTATGGCAGAGTTCATATCATTGTACACAAGGAGAGGAGCGAGAGGAAGATGCGGTTCAGTCCGGAGGAAAAAAGGATCATGGTTACGGAGGTGATCGACCACTACCAACAACTGCTCTGGCGCAACTAACTCTGTGCATTGCAGGCCAATGACACGTGGCTGTGGGCCCCTGCTGACCGCTGCCTTCGGCCTACACTGCAGTCGAGTAGGTCACACATTTGGAACTGAGCAGTGATTTATTTATGGCAGAGTTTATATCATTGTACAGGCCTCATCGCAGACGGCATCCCCTTCCCGCTCTGGTGCCACTATGTTCATCGAAAATCATGGACACTCTCTGGTTGAACTTTGGTGGCATCTAAGTATGTGGCCTGGGGGTTGTCTTCATCATCATGTAGCTGATACTGACTTGGTGTTAATAATGAGTCTCTAGCATTCACCTCCTCCATATTGCCTGTTTCTGCTTGGTTCTGCCTTCTGCATCATGCCCTGGAAGAACACCTTCCACTGTCCCCCGAAACACCCTGCGACATTCACCTTGGACATCGACGAGGACCCGCTCAGCTCTCATGGCTCTTCCTCAGTGCACTGCAAGTCACAGTCCCATGGCGGTGTGCCTGTGCTGGCTGCAGTGTATCCGGGGCCACAACTTCTCCGCAGCTCAAGTCATGGACCCTGTCTGATTGAATATTGGATGGCCTCTGGGTCGATGGCCTGGGGGTCATCAACGCCATGTGTCTGTGGCCCTGCGCTAACCTCTGCCTCCAGCCTGAACTGCGGTCTACCAGGGCTCACACATTAAATCGAGTCCTGACCTGCCCAGAAGTCGCATCACCGCAGGATGCACACGCCACCACCACCAGGACCACTTCCAAGCAACAACTGCCAGAGTCAAAAGAGTCTTACAGCCAGACTACCAGAGTTACTCACACCTGTCATAGATGCCATCATCAGCTTGATACCCTGCTCAGCTCTTCAGGTGCCACTAACTCAGTGCACCACAACTCATGGACCCTTTCTGATTGAGTTCTGTGCTGTGGACAGCTCATGCCGCAATATCACCTCAGGCAGTGGGGAAGACCTGGGACGATGATGAGGAAGATGATGCAGGTGTAACACACCCCACTGCAGCTGCAGCAAGAATATCCCGAAGGGACACAATACTAGACAATTTCTTCACATGAGCATGCTCAGCTCTGGTGCCCCAACTGCACTGCAACTCACGGACCCTTCTGATTGCATTTTGGGTGACCTCTGTACTTGCTCCGGCTACCACCATGATGCTTCGCAGTTGTTTATGTTATGCTGGTGTTTTCTGCTTCCGCTTTAATAGTTATTACTGTTCAAGTCGTTGCCAGCACTAACCACTCCATGAGGGCTGGCTTACACTCACCCCACACCCATCCAGCACAGGCGTCACTGTACTTGTGACCCTGGCAATAAAGGGGCGGGCGCACGTGCCCGTAGCCATAGAATGTCTGCCTTGTTTGCACATGTTCAGGGGTACTATGGGGGATATTCTCAAGAATGTGTGATAACTATCGCAAAAATAGCTTAATGCAACATTGCACATTGCAGTCTATCGAGGGAAAATAACGTCATGTTAACATTGTATTCTCAACCCGGCGGCACCATGCATTAGTCTCATGATAACGTGCCAAATGACCACGTGACAAGTAACGCAACGCCGAAAAAACGTTAAACACGAACGCGAAAAAAGTTGCAATGTGGCCAATCGCGATTCATAAATCAGCGATAACCAGCGACATGCCTGGAATTCCCACGCATCATGTGGAAAAATGCACTATAAAAGCAACAAAAAAAAGGCAAAAATAAATAAACTGCGTAGCACCATGGATGCCCCCGGACCAAGTGCAGAGGACAACCCGAAACCCACAAGCCCCACGGAGGACCTGCCAGGAAGCCCGTACTTGGGGAAGGCCAAGGAGAAGAGGAAGAGGAAGATAGAGTTCAGTCCACACGAAAACCAGATCATCGTCACGGAGGTGATAGAACACTAACAACAACTGTTCGTCACCTCCACTGTGTCATTGGCAACACAAACGGAGATATGGCAGTCCATCGAGAACAATGTGAATGAAGTCAGAGTGTCGAGGAGGTCAATGGAGGAGGTCAAGAGGCGCTGGCATGATGTGAAAAGCCAAACCAAGCTGAAACCCGCTGCCAACAGGAAGGCAGCAATTGCGACTGGAGGTGGGAGTCCTGCGCCACAGGAGGAGCTGGAGGAAATGGTGGCCAAAGTCATCAGTGTGGAGACATTGCAAGGAATTGGGAGTTCGGACACAGCTCGATATCACCTGACCCAAAAGCAAAAGGGTGAGTAACGACCAGGGACTGGGGGGACGGGAGGAGATGGGCACAATGGCACACATGCACAATTATGTGTAGCACACTGTACACCCACAATGACCCTGTATCATGTCCCTGATCCCCGTGGCACACTGCAGCACACATACACACACCAAATAGGCCCCCGTCCACCATGTGCCCAAAGGGGTCCCACATCACCAATCTCACAACCAACACATGCACATGTGTGAAACCCAGCAAAGATGCCTATTTGTGAGCCACACTGACGATGCAAGTGACACTACATGATGATTAGCATGGCTGCAGTCCAATCATCATGACATTGTGCACGCCACGACACTGAGGTGGCTGAGTGTGGACCACATACGGAAAGGAGCAGGTCACACTCTGACACATTCACGTGCACTAACAACCCCTGACGTCAACAATACATCTGCAGACAAACAATGCACAAGAATACAAAAACTGTCCCAAAAAGCACAAATGTCCAAAGTCGCCAACATCTCAGCACCATAAAAGCACACAAGTCAAAGGCACACCACCTCAAAGGGATAAGGGGCAGCAAAATCACAGCTGCAGGGGTGACTCTCCCACAATGCAGCACACATCTGGCATAGCAGGAAACTGTGAAATGAAAATGTACGTGTACTGTAGGAGAGTAGGATCTGCTTCTTATGGTTACCCCCACTTTTTGCTGATGTAACACTGTTTTTTGGCTTTAGTCTGGCTGGGGCCCTGCTATTCAGGACCCCAGCCTAGCTGCTTCCTCTCTAAATGGATTTCTAGTACCTTAGATACACCACAGATTGGTTCCTGAGGTGCCCTTATAAGTCCCTAGTATATGGTATACTATGTACACAGGGCATCGGTACCCCAGAGACCTATCAGGGGCTGCAGCATGCATTATGCCACCCCGGGAAGCCCTCCAAAATGACACCACAGGTCTGCTACTGCAGCCTGGGCAAGGTGGGTCATGCACCCCTTACAGAGATATAGGTTCACTATATATCACCTATCACTGCACATATAAACCTATCAGTCACCCCTATGGCAGGCCTTATCAATCCTAAAGGCAGGGTGCTTGGTTCTGTGTGAGAGGGTGCCCATACATGAGCAGAGCCCCTCTGCAGTCTTCGGAATCTCTTCTCCGGAGTTGTCTGTGATGCAGCCTGACCATATACTCTTAAGTGCATTATAACCAAACAGTAAATGCTAACTTTGGAGTGGCTGCATGGAAATATGTCGTGTTTGGTGTCAAACACCTTGGAATCATACCCCCATACCAGTAACTGGTGTGGGAGTATGATCCCACCCTTCTAGAGGGAGAGACATGACAGCACCAGTATACCCGGTACCAGCTTAAAAGAGCCCTGACATCACAAAATGGATGCTGCAGCCACAGACACGAGTCTGGCCTCCTGCTGCTGACCAAAACTCCAGCAGGGGAGGCCTGGACAATAGGTTTCCTGTCGCAGGGAGATGTTGCCACCTCCCAGACAGGCCTTAGTGTATTGGGGCTGGGTGGGTGCACTCTGAGAGTGCTTTGAACTCCTGCACTGGGGGCACATTTGGTGAACCTGTGCATAGTCCATCTCAAACCAGTTGCAGGGGCTACCAGCCCCTGCTCTGGTGCGAAACTGGACAAACGAAATGGGTGTAGCCACCCCTCTTTCCAAACCCTCCCATAGGTGGGTCCCCAGAGTTGAACCAACCCCTTCCTTGGGGATAAAGAAGGAACCCCTGACTACAGGACTTTAGATTACACCTGGATAAAACTCTGCTACAGAAATCCCGGAACTTCGATTCTCTACACGACTAGATGACTGAAGAATCTCCCTTGGAGTAAAGGAGTTGCTCCCCTGCTTGGCAGGCACCAAAGACATATCTGACCGGTCTGCATCTCCGAAGCTCCTGTCAGACATTGAAAACTTTGCAGCCCTGGAGGTGGGTTTCCAGACATCCCAGAGGCTGACATGAGTCCACAGCAAAGCTGAGACCCATAGCCCTCGTGGGTACCGTGGCACTCGAACCCCTGGACACCGTGCACATTTGCAAGTGCATCAGCTTCTCGACATCCTTTGAGGCTGTGCATTGGGTTACTTGTAGCCCAGACCCCGAGCACCTTTTCCACTGAAGATTGCTGGCCTACACTCCATGAGTGTTTCGTGAACCCGCCCTTTGTGTGTTCGCTTGAGGCTCCGTCGCGATCCCTGGTCCGTCGACTGGTGGTTCTCTGTGAAGGCAACTCTTACATTAATTGGGCTTCCCTGGTTGCTCCAGATGTGCCATGACTCTCGTTTGCTTGGGGAGTCCCCAGGACCTTGCTGGTCCACACCGAAGTATCTTTACCCTTCCTGCATGGGTTGCTGTTGCCAAGGCTTGTTGTGTCCAATCCGGGCACCAATGCTACAGCACTCGACATCCTTCATGGGACAGCTCGAATCCAGCTCCTGGTTATCCTTGACAACTCCTGGTCCTCGTGGCTGAAGAGTCAAGCATCCCCTCTTCTCACCTGAAGCCCCCGGTGGGCATTCGTCTATCGTGCCCCTAGTCACTGACAAGTGACCCAGACTCTGTCCCCTCTGCTTTCTGGTTCTTCCCATCTTCGATCCAGGCTTGGATCTCTTTGGACACTTCTCATCTTCCCGCTGCAGCACTTTTCATAAAGCTGCTATTGAAAACGACGACGCGACCCAACACCATTTGACACCTATGCACCCGGCTTCCCTGGGTGAGGTAACACAAGTACTGAGGTGCTACCGTAGGTGTTGGCCCTAGAACCATCTAAGTCCAAAAGGGTTTGTTCCTACTCCACTCCTAAGTATCCTTAAACTTTAAAATTCTAACCGCGACTTTCCCCATAGACGCTAACGGGAGCTCGCGGCTGTGTTCTTACACAGCCCCCGTGGGTCCCCTGTGTCACTACCTTGGGTGGTTCCTTGGGGTCCCAGCGATTCTACAGGCTCTAGGCCTTGTGTCTAGTCAAGTCGTGTTTCTTATACCACTTTCTTAATATATGGTTTGGTTCGCCCCTAGGGCCTATCATGTATTGTGCTAATTTACTGGTTTATTTGAAGTGTAACTTACGTGCTTTTGGCTCTAGCCTCATAAAGAGACTAGAGGGGTGTGTTTAGTAATAAATACACATATTTTATATATATATATCTATCTATCTATATATATATATATTTATATTTATATATATATATATATTCACTTAAAAAACCATAGGTTTCACACATGTTATAGTTAGCTGGACATTTCCCTCGTAAAAAACCAATGAAATTCCCCCGTTATAGTTAGTGCAGGCAACTATAACTCACGCGACCGCAATCCTCTGCTGATGACGTCAGATATTACATCACTGATTACATATGTGTCTTTCTGAAAAATAAATATTTGTAATATATGTATAGCTAAAGATTAATGGAAGAAGACATGGGTAAATAGGTGTCTAAATACAGTGATGTAATATCTGACGTCATCAGCAGAGGATTGCGGTCGCGTGAGTTATAGTTGCCTGCACTAACTATAACGGGGAAATTTCATTGGTTTTTTTACGAGGGAAATGTCCAGCTAACTATAACATGTGTGAAACCTATGGTTTTTTAAGTGAATTTGCAAGGTTTTTTAAATGCTAATTCCTAACTATAACGTGTGTGAAACCTATGGTTTTGTAAGTGAATTTGTACAGTTTTTTAAATGCTAAGTTATGTATTTATGATTTTTTTTTTTCAGGTTTTTCACCTTGTGCGCACAGTGCGCGCACGGTGCGCTTCGCGCACCGTGCGCGCGCTGTGGGTGCACGGTGCGCTTCGCGCACCAAGCGCCCACGATGCGTTGTGCGTGCCGTGCGCGCACGGTGCGCGCACCCCGCGCTTTTTCGTAAAAAAAATAAATGTTTTTTTCACCCTTGGGGGTCCTTCAGTGACCCCCTAACAAAGGCTAGGGGGTCAGAAACTGTCCACCCTGCCTCCTTTTCACGTTCTCCACCTTTGTTTTTCACTGCCTCAGACTGCGAGAGACAAAATGGCGGCCGACACTTCCGGATTTCGACCGATTAGAATGTTTACTGACATCTAACAACCAATCAGAATTGCGCTCGCGCACGTCACCATGCGCGCACCGTGCGCGCACGGTGCGTGCCTATAGATATATATATTTACTTTTAACTGAAATTTTCTCAGGAACTACTGAACAGATTGACTCCAGATATTCAAAAGGCACATCCCTGACCTGAGGACTACCTCTCTGCCAAATTTCAAGTAATTCTGTTCAGCCGTTCGGGCTGTACCTTGGACTAAAGGTCCCTATGGAAAAATGCATGGGGAAAACGCGTTTTGGGACCCCCCTTTTTTCTCGGCCCCCGCTTGACTAATCACCCCGAGACTTTCAGGGTAGGAGCGGAGCGCCCCACCTATTTTGAAAAATTTGCGAGGATTCGTCAACCGGCGCCAAAGTTATGCAAAATAGAATTTTCAGATTCCCTATGGAAACACGGTCCTAACTATAACTATCTACTGGCGACCGCCAGTAGATATATATATATATATATATATATATATATATATATATATATATATATATATATATATATATATATATATATATATATATATATTACCTACTGGCGGTCGCCAGTAGGTAGTTATAGTTAGGACCCTGTTTCCATAGGAAAACCGCAACATTCTATTTTGAATAACTTTGGCGCCGGCCGACAAATCCTCGCGAAACTTTCAAAATAGGTGAGGCGCTACGCTCCGCTCCTACCCTGAAAGTCTCGGGGGGATTCGTCAAGTGGGGGCTGAGATAAAAGGGGGGTCCCAAAACGCATTTTTCCCATGCATTTTTCCATAGGACCTTTAGACACAGCTACAGCCCGAACGGCTGAACAGAGTTCCCTGAAATTTGGCAGAGAGGTAGTCTACAGGTCAAGGAAGTGCCTTTTGTAGGTCTGGTGTAAATCTGTTCAGTAGTTCCTGAGAAAATAGCATTTAAATCAATATATATATCTGTGGCAGCTTACGGTGCGCTTACGGTGCACTTACCGTACGCGCACGCCGCCGTGCGCGAGCGCGATTCTGATTGGCTGTTAGATCTTAGTAAACATTTGAATCGGTCGAAACCAGGAAGCGGCGGCCGCCATTTTCTCTCTCGCAGTCTGAGGGGGTGTAAAACAAAGGTGGATAACGTGAAAAGGGGGCAGGCTGGACAGTTCCTGACCCCCTAGCCTTTGTCAGGGGGTCTCAGAAGGACCCCCAAGGGCAAAAAATCAATTTAATTTTTTTTTTAAAAAATCGCCGAATGCGCGCAGCGTACGCGCACGGCGTAAACGGAGAAATTTTGCGAAATTCGCGGAATTACGCGTACCGTGCGCGCACGGTTAAAAAATTATTCCAAAAAGGAAAGCTTAAAAAAAAATAAAAAATTGTGAGGTAAGGTTGGCTCTTAAAAGAGCCGTTGGGTTCATAGAGGGATGGAGGAAAGAAAGAATGGGAATATTATGAGCGTCTACAAACGTGCTGGTCTATCTTATTGTTAATAAGGGGAACACTGGTCTCCCCAAAAACAATAAGACCAGAACACGTTATACACCTCATTACAACCCTCCCAAATCGAGGGTTGACGTCCAGAGGAGCAGAAGAAGGTGATGCTCCCACCTCAGAGGAAGGGCTCAGCTGAGCTGCCGATGATGTACTCGGCTGAGCTTCTGAGGCTGGGCTCTGGTGACTTACTGAAGAGTTTTCTCCAGTATGTCTAGCAAAGGTACTGGGATGTCTATCCTGAAGGTGTCTCATCATAGAGTGATTTCCAAAGGAATATTTCTTCCTTGGATTCCCTCTAGATAAAACACGGTCACAAAGTGTGCAAGTGACCAGTGGAGCATTGACCTTTTTCTCCCCCTCTGGAAAAGTAAAATACTCCCATACAAAAGAAGTCTTCTGTTTCCTCCTTCTCTGGATGATGGTGGTGCTGCTAGCCTCACTCTCAGAAGAGGTCTGATGTTCTGCCATTGTATCCCAAAGACAATTCAGCTCCTGCTCCTAGAGAATCACAAGCAGTAATGAGGGGAATGGGTGTGGTGTGGGAAGTTTCTGGAACTGAAAGTAGTTTCAACCAATGAAAAGTGTTCTTTCAAGCAGTAATGAGGGGAATGGGTGTGGTGTGGGAAGTTTCTGGAACTGAAAGTAATTTCAACCAATGAAAAGTGTTCTTTGTGGATCACATGACCTACCGTGCGCGCTCCGTAAGCTGACGGTACGCGCTCGTAAACAAGTACGCATGCGCAAACGTGGCGCTTACGGAGCGCTTACGGAGCGCGTACGTAAGATGCACTCGCGCATGCGCATTACACGCCCCTGCGTAACCGCGACGTTGCTTCCGCGTGTACGAAAAAAATGCATAAAAAAAAAAAAAACCTTTCACTAATGCAGGATATAGTACATATATTATTTTATACATAGGTTTACAAAAAAATGTCAAAAAAAAATTTGCATTTAAAAAACCGTACAAATTCACTGAAAAAACCATGGGTTTCACACACGTTATAGTTAGGAATTTGCATTTAAAAAACCTTGCAAATACACTGAAAAAACCATAGGTTTCACACATTTTATAGTTAGCTGGAAATTTTACTGATAAAAAACCAATGAAATTCCCCCGTTATAGTTAGTGCAGGCAACTATAACTCACGCGACCGTAATCCTCTGCTGATGCCAATACTGTATTTAGACACTTATTGACCCATGTCTTCTTCCATAAATTTTTAGCTATACATATATTACAAATATATTTTTTTCATAAAGACACATATGTCATCAGCAGAGGATTACGGTCGCGTGAGTTATAGTTGCCTGCACTAACTATAACGGGGGAATTTCATTGGTTTTTTATCAGTAAAATTTCCAGCTAACTATAACATGTGTGAAACCTATGGTTTTTTCAGTGAATATATATATATATATATATATATATATATATATATATATATATATATATATATATATTATCTACTGGCGGTCGCCAGTAGATAGTTATAGTTAGGACCCTGTTTCCATAGGAAATCCGCAACATTCTATTTGGAATAACTTTGGCGCCGGTCGATGAATCCTCGCGAAATTTTCAAAATAGGTGGGGCGCTACGCTCCGCTCCTACCCTGAAAGTCTCGGGGGGATTCGTCAAGCGGGGGCTGAGAAAAAAGGGGGGTCCCAAAACGCGTTTTTCCCATGCATTTTTCCATAGGACCTTTAGACACAGCTATAGCCCGAACGGCTGAACAGAGTTACTTGAAATTTGGCAGAGAGGTAGTCCTCAGGTCAAGGAAGTGCCTTTTGTAGGTCTGGTGTAAATCTGTTCAGTAGTTCCTGAGAAAATAGCATTTAAATCAATATATATATGTGGGCGGAGCCTAACCACACATCTCATCCTGAGATCTGATTGGCTGTCAGCACTTCATCCAAGAAGTGTTGGCAGCCATCTTGGGACCAATATACATGATAGCACCTCATTAAAAAGCATTGCAGTTAATAGAAGGTTTTAAGACTTTAGTTACATTATAAATCATTTGTTGATGGTACCATACTCATTTTAGGAATTGTGGTATGTTCTAAGGTGATTTCACCATGTGAAAAAGCCTTCTGCTGGGATATCATGATTGAGAGAAAAATATTTTCTCATGCTTTTACCACAGAGGTTTGGAAGGTGATTTATAAGCTAAACTGAGAGCTTATTTTCTGTAAATTCACATTATCTTTCTCAGTCATGTGAGAATGAAGTCTGACATTCTCAGTAAAACATGTACATCCAACAAGGGCAGAGACTGTCAGTTGATTCCTTTGTGTTCTACTGCAGCTTTCCAGAGTGTTCCAAAGAACTACTAGAGCGCTAACCGTCCTACTTATGATAAATGTATGGCACACCTGAAGCCATCTTGCTTGGATTAAAGTGGTAACTCTTAAAACATTTAATTTAAAAAGGAACAAAATGAGGGGGTTCATTTTTCCATAAAAAGTATGATTAGTGCTGCAGAAAGAAAAATGAGGGCACATTTTGAGTGACTTCTCAAATCCTCTTCTATTTCATTCAAAAATTCTGACATGCAGACTGAAACATGCACTTTCAATACCAGCAGCAGTTTTCCCTGGTGAGCAGTAGCTTTACTACAGTGATCTAATGAGCAAAAAGAGTGCTAACATTCTGATTTTATGGCAAATGTGTGACACATTTGAATGCCTTCTTGATGGAATCAAAGTAAAAAACTGAAAGTATTTCCTACTGAGGAGACTGCAGTAAATGAGGAAATTAGGAAACTTCATAACAAATAAGTCTCCCAAGATGGCCACCAGAGACAAAAGAGCCCAAATGTAGCCCAAATATCACCCAGATGTAGCCCAAGTATAGCCCAATGACAGAATGTCCAAGAATGTTCTTAAAAACAACTAGAGCACTTACTGTCTTCATTATGACAAAAGTATGGCACACCTGAAGCCATCTTGATTGGAATAAACTGGTAACACTTAAAACATTTAATTTAAAAAGGAACACAATGAGAGGGTTCATTTTGCCATAGAAATTATGATTAATGCTGAAGAAAGAAAATGAGGGCACATTTTGAGTGACTTCTCAAATCCTCTTCTATTTCATTAAAAAATTCTGACATGCAGACTGAAACATGCACTTTTAATACCAGGAGCAGACTTCCATGGTGAACAGTAGTTTTACTACAGTGATCTAATGAGCAACTAGAGTGCTAACATTCAGAATTTATGGCAAATGTGTGACATATCTGAATACCTTCATGATGGAATCAAAGTAAAAAACTGAAAGCATTTCCGACTGAGGAGACTGCAGTACATGAGGAATTTAGGAAACTTCATAACAAATGAATCTCCCAAGATGGCCACCGGAGACAAAAGAGCCCAAATGTAGCCCAAAATCACCCAGATATAGCCCAAATATAGCCCAATGACAGAAGTGTGCAAAACACTTATTATTTTGTGTTTTTGCAGTGTTATATAGTGCAGACTTGTCAGGTATTGGAGTGCTTTACATGAGCATTGGTTACATCACACAAGAACAAATTCATTTTGGTTGTAGACATGGGGAGACTAAGTGATTTGACCAGAATCACAGAATGTCGAGCTGAAGCAGAAACTTCAACCTGGTTCCCCAGTTGCAAAGTCTGCAGTTCTGGAAGTAACACCACATCCTCTCCCCTAAGTGCAACATTTAATCAAGTTGTCAACTAGATAAAAAAACATAAAGATAACAAATAATTTAAAAGTGCTTTGTCGCTATTTGAAAACTCAGAAAATATGTCCTTATTTTAGTCTTTTAGAGCACTAACCATAATTTTGATGCCAATAAGACCCTCTCATATATGTAATTTCTAAAGGAATGCTCTAGGTATTACAGTTTTGATTACATCAAGATGATGTCAGGCGTTCCACACTTTTGTAATAAATATAGAATGTTAGCAATCTAGTTGTTCATTAGGATACTGTTGAGAGGCAGAGGCCAGGGGCACGGACTCTGAAAATTGAAGGCAGGTAGGAGGGTGCAAAGGCAACAATTTAACCACACTGAGCAGGCAGGAAGGGCCGTGGAAGCACAACAGACTATGGAGGGCAGTGGAAAGGGGGGCAGGGGCAACAAACCAACAATACAGGACTTGCAAGAGAGGCTGTTGGAGGGAAGATCTATTACGGGTCAAGGAAGCTAGGGGCGGTCCCCAGAGCCCTGGGAGCCACCACAGAACTGAGCAGGAGAGTGAGTCAGGGACAAAAGGGGCACCTTAATTTGAGCCGGGGTGCCTAGGAACGCTTGCTCCAAAAATGAAGAAAACAGACATATGAGACATGGAATTGGAGGCAGAATACAATGGCAGTTTAATGAGAAGATGCAACTTCAAAGAAACCGCAGAATAGAGACATAAAGTACAAAATACAGAATCCAGATAATCATACAGCTGTCATGATATTCTCTGTATCTCAATTAATGGACTGACAGAGAGAGAGAGAAAACACATCTATAAATGCATCATGAGAAACAAGTTACACCAAGGAAAATGTTACCTAGGGACACTCACATTTACTCTTAGAGCAAGCATTCCTGCAATTACAATACAACATCTTTTAAATGCAAAAGTAAAGAGAACAATGGTTAAACATAACATGACATTTCATATAGGTAAAATAGAATAAGATACTTCAAGCAACGCAGAGCAAGACATTTTAAGCAAAGGAAGACAAGAGCTCCCAGTTCTTGGGGAAAACCTGCACAGCCTGTTAACCTACATACAGACGGCGAGGTTGTCCGTCGATATCTGTGGGTGCTCCCTTTTTATATCATTTTGTGGGCTCCTTTGCACGCTACATCTACCTACGTATGCTACCCAAAAGCTTCGTCTGCAGATTTTACCAGACATTTCGTCATTTACCCACTTAATGCTGACAATGGACTGGGTGAAAAGGTCAGTCTCTCAGGCCAATCGCTTCTCGTAAGTTCCATAGAGCAAGCAGAAAATAATGGGTATTGTACAGGAATTCAATATATTCATGTATAAAATCTCCTCAGTTCTCCTAACTTGACGCTCTGCGGTTGCCACTTCCTTAAAAGCGGGAAACCTGCCCAGGAAGCAAGTACCAGTCCAGGATGCAGCCTACTGTATGTCGACAGCTTCAGGGGGATGTTGAACTTTGATACCGAGCACGGAGCACTCGGGTAGGGTGGGGGCTACTAGTTTGGAGCAGAAGGCCTCGCAGACCTGCCTTCAGACTGCTATACACTAAAATTGCAGAGCTATG
Organism: Triturus cristatus; assembly: GCF_964204655.1. Classification (NCBI taxonomy): domain Eukaryota; kingdom Metazoa; phylum Chordata; class Amphibia; order Caudata; family Salamandridae; genus Triturus; species Triturus cristatus. The sequence continues at coordinate 635,259,417 of NC_140585.1, forward strand.
GTCAATTTAACAAAGAGGCCTACATATTGAACAGAAGGGCCTACACAGGGGTTTTATGCTGGCTGAGTGGTAAGGATGTCTCAGGATAATTATATAGCAACACAGGACCCGCTGGTCAATTTAATACGGCCTACAAATGCGGCTGGCAGGGCAAGGACAAGGGTCTCATACTTCAGGTGTGGACAGAACGGGCCAGGGGCCCCCTGTGATACAAAATCTACCCTCCTTCAAGGCTGTGGCAATGTAATAGACCATTGTGGGCAGAAGGAAGAGGCAATGGTAGTACAACCATACATGCCAACAGACCCGATTTAGCCAGGAAACGTCCAATGTTTTTAAGCTCAAATGGGCTTTATTTGATCTGTCTCCTGTCTACAATATCCTCTTTTTCAATGTAACTCAAAGGGGAAAATCAATACCCCAGTTTTTTTTCAAAATCTCCCTCTTACCAAGTTCAAAATGTTCGCAAGTATGGTACATTGGATCATGGAAGGAAATGGGATAGGGACATGGACTTGGATAACAGAGGACAGGAGAGACATGGAGAGGTGCACCAAACTGACCCTGCAGGGCAGGCATCAGGGTTTGCAGCAGCACAATACACCACACAGGGCATGCAGGACGGGAGTGCAGCACAACAATCCATAGAAAGCAAGAGGGAGGGGACAGGACCATGCACATGGACAACAGAGAACAGAGGGGCAAGAGGCAATGGTAGCTAGCTGACCATAATGGACAGACAGGAGAGAAGGCTGCAGCATAACAGACCATAAAGGGCAGGAGGGACGGATCAGGGGCATTACAATGGAACAGACAAGCCAGGAGGGAGGGAGTAGGGGTCTGCACATGTAAACAGAGGGCTGGGGGCAAGGGGGCAGGGCAGGAGCAGCAAGATAGCCATGGAGGTCAGGCAGGATGGGCACTAGAAGCAAGACACAACATGAAGAGCAACAGTGAGACAGTGATGGCATACATACAGACCATGGAGGGAAGGTGGGAGGGGGTCAGGGGCAGCTAACTGACCACACAGGGAAGGTGGGAGGGGCCATGGCAGCACAGAAGACCATGCATGGCAAGTGGGAGGGTTAGTGGCAGCACAATGGCTATGATGGGCAAGAAGGAGGGTGCAGGGGCATGCACAAAGGACGATGGAGGATAGAAGGGAGGGTCAGGACCTGTGCACAGACAAGAAAGTTCAGGGGAAGGGGCCTCACAACAGACCACACGGGGCAGGCAGGAGGAGCAGTTGCAGCACAACAGACCAGGGAGGGCAGAAGGGTGTGGCAGTACAATGGACCATGTAGGACAGGAGGAAGAGGATAGAGGCATGGCATGTGGACAGGCAGGGTGGAGGTGGCAGGGACAGGTTACAGTCATCTGACAATGCTAGGCAGGTGGGAGGGGAGTGGCAGCTCAACAGAACACTCAGAGTAGATAGGAGTGGCAGGTCCATGGGACATGGTGGGCAAAAAGGATGGAGCAGGGGCATGCACAAAGACATCGGAGGGCAGGGGGAAGGAGAATAGGGGCAGCAAGCTAAGCACAGAGTTTAAGCAGGAGGTCAATGATGGGGCATAGAATTGGGCAATGGAGGGCAGGAGGAGTGGACTGGTACATCATACTAAATTGAGGGCAGTGGCAGCACATCAGACCATGCATGGCAGGAGGGAGGAGGCTAGTCCATGGATTCACACAACAGAGGATAGGGAGGAGGGGGATGGGGCAGCAAGCTAACTGTTCAGAGAAGGCGGGTATTAGAAACTTTATTGTTTTTAAAACATTTTGTCTGTGCAAACTACTTAAAATATGAACAAGTATGCAGCATAATCTCACTTTTATTCAGGAAGAAGAAGACGTTAGTGACTGTGACTCCGGGCTCACTTGGCAAAAACACCCCCTGACCCTCCACCCCCTATCGCAAAATGTAATGCCCATGAAAAGGGTAGGTGAACACAGTGTTATATAGAACATAGTCCTGAGAGCACGATTGAAAATGAAAACTAGATATAGTGTATGGTATAAACTATGCACTAAAAAGAGTGATATAAGATGAACCAGGCGTGAAATATAATATGCAATACATTGTGCGCAATGACAGATTCATTGGAGAGCGCGAGATAGCACAGGCACTAGCGCGTGCTATGCGATATGCGCCTTGGAGTGTAATATGCACAGGGCAGTGTTGTGTAACCTAACTAGTCTCTAAAGTTGTAATATAAAATATGTGCTGGGGAGTGTAACGTTGCATATGCACTGTGACAAAGATATGGATCCCAAATTGTAATATGTATGGCATAGCACTGTGCGTTATAACATAGGCATCGAGGAAGGCACGTTAGATGGGGCAATATAACCCGTGCGAAGACAAGTGTGGCATGACATTTTCACGGGGTGGTGTTACAGTGCACATGGGCTAGAGAGTGTCATAGCATATGCACTAGCTAGTGGAATACAATACAGAGGTGTGTGGCACTCGGCAGGCAATGGTGGGTGTAACACAGCATTGGGCTCTGTCAGGAGCGCGCTGTGACTCGCAAGTGATGTTCGTCCCCTTTCCAGAGAGTAAAATAAAAAGTATTACACATCCGGCAGTGGATGTGTGTTTTATTAACTGTGAGGGGGGTTTCTTGCATAGTTTTGGTCGAATTTTTGTCGAATCCCCTTTGAATGGCTTGGTGTGCATGTGTATTAAATGTGCCCGTCAATAGCTACCCATGTTTGTATAAATAAACAACAAGGGTGTCTACCGGGATTAGGCACGGTAGAGCATCAGACATGTCAGAGCTTCACTAGTGGTGTAAATACATTCCACGTGGATTAATTGCATGCATAGTCGCCTTTTAATGAATATCACGCAAATCGTCATGGTGATAGGTACGTACGGTTTGTCCAGCATGTCCTAGGTGTGTCTATAAATATATATTTTTTAAAAATAATAAAAAACAGTGGCCGGCCCTGGGGATTGGGGTCAAAAAAATATAATTAGGAGACAGGCCCTGGGGGATGGGGTCATCAGGGCCAATAAATTAGAATAAGAAGGGGAACCACACAGCCCCCCTTCTTAAAAAAATAAAATAAATAAAAGACTGGAATCGTGCCGGAGGCCATGCCCCCTCCATGCAGCACTCTGCAAACGCGCCCCCAACAGGCATCTCCAGTATGCGCCAGGGAGCTGCGCTGCAGACAGGTGTTCTGAGGCCAAGCCCCTTTTTACACCTCTCTGCAACGCAGCTCTGTGGCGCTTACTGGAGGTACCTAGTGGTCTAGTGTGACCCTAGGGACCCTTAGGATTCAAGGGACTTAATCTCTCAACTTAGAACAGCCACAGGGCGCGTTTACACAGTGGTGAAGGGAGGGGACGGGGCCTGAGGTGACGTGTGCAAACACGCACCATGGCACGTTTTAAATTGGGGATATAATTTCCCTTCAATACTGAGGGCCCCTGGGGGCTAACTAGCCCACCAAGTGCTTCCAGTAAGCGCCACTGAGCTGCATTGCAGAGAGGTGGTCCAGGCCGTGCCACTTTTTACACCTCTCTGCAACGCAGCTCTGTGGCACTTACTGGAGGTACCTAGTGGGCTAGTTGGACCCTAGGGACCCTCAGGACTCAAATGAACTTAATCTCCCAACTAAAAACGGACACAGGGCGTGTTTACACAATGGTGAAAGGAGGGGACGGGGCCTGAGTTAACATGTGCAAAAACGCCCTGTGGCCTGTTTTAAGAGGTAGTTTTAATCCCCATGCCCTATTATATACTAGGGGCTTATAGAGGAGGTAAGGCTAATCACAGGGGGACCCCAACGCATAATGTTCCCTAGTGTATGTAGGTGTTTTCACTGTATTCTAAGTGTCTTTTAACATAGCACTGGCTCTAGGACTGGTTAGTCAGACTCAGTTACCACCAGTATCCGTCTGAAAAAGTTGAGGGTACAGGATGATTTTGCAACAAGGCTTCTTTCTGCTCTTCTTTTTGTTCTTTCTGCACGTTATCCTTCTTCCTGCACTTATCTTCGTATTTGAGGACTTCTGTTGCTTCTTTCTGCACTTCTTTTGTTTCTTTCTGTGCATTTTTTCTTCTTTCTTCACATGTCCTATCTCTGTAGGCATAGTTAGAAATTAGCATTTAAAAAACCTTTGAAATTAACAGAAAAAACCATAGGTTTCAGGCACGTTATAGTTAGGAATTAGCATTTAAAAAACCTCAGAAATTCACTGAAAAAACCATAGGTTTCAGGGGTGTTATAGTTAGCTGGACTTTTCACTTGTACAAAACCATTGAAATTCCCCCGTTATAGTTAGTTCAGCTAACTATAACTCGCGCGCCCGCAATGCACTGCTGATGACGTCACATATTACATCACTCATGACATGGTCAGTGACATCACTCATGACATCACTGATGACATCTCAAATGACATCACTGATGACATCACTGATGACATCATCCTTGTGATAGAGTGGCAGACCTCCTCTCACCCTAATATAACCTTTGATACACACATTCAAAAATAGAGACTAACATTTTCAAAACAATGGACATACCAATACCAGTTACAACAACCTCTTCAGTAATTCTAAGATCCACATACACATCCACTCATTCACCAACAGTCCAATACAGTCACTCATACATGTACTCACTCATCATATGTACTCATACACCTATACATCCTGTTACACAATGCCACTCATCCATAGAGTTACTCACACACATAGTCACTCATGCTAATAAAGAATCAAACATACATTTACTTGCATATACAGTTATACACACACCACCACACTTACTTCTACGGAAACTTACACATACTTAGTCTTTTAAACAATCACTTATAGAAACACATACTTATTCATACAGGAACTCTTTCAATCTCTCACTCTCACATATACTCACATATATACACCAATAGTCACATATACTAGTTTAAAACATATGTAGTTACTCATAAAGACACTATTGAGACAGTCATTCACTCACTAACACACCCATACACACACTCATCCACCCATACAGTCCTGCACACATACTGTGTTCAACACATACAAACAGTGAGTCACTCATTCATGCACCTATGCACTACGTAATACCCCCCACCGAACCATGCAGACACTCAGACTGATACTCAAAAAACCAACTAATAACCTATATAGACACCCATGTAGCTACTCACCAACCCATGCAGCCAATTATACACAAAGTGAGAGACTGATACAGATATTTACATATTTAAACATTACTCACTAAGCCATGTATTCACTATGATACACTTAATCAGTCAGTTACACAATCAATTTTTCAAAAACAAATCATCCATTTAGACACTTATATACTCATTTATTCTTCCATCGACCTTGAGATATACATATATAAAACATATTTAATTTTCAGAATAACACACATTCACTGGATGATGTCATCAGTGATGTCATCAGTGATGTCATTTGAGATGTCATCAGTGATGTCATGAGTGATGTCACTGACCATGTCATGAGTGATGTAATATGTGACGTCATCAGCAGTGCATTGCGGGCGCGCGAGTTATAGTTAGCTGAACTAACTATAACGGGGGAATTTCAATGGTTTTGTACAAGTGAAAAGTCCAGCTAACTATAACACCCCTGAAACCTATGGTTTTTTCAGTGAATATATATATATATATATATATATATATATATATATATATATATATATATATATATATATATATATATATATATATATATATATACCTGGTGTGGTCTCCTTTCATTTAGCCACTCAAGAGATTATAGACTGGTAAAACAAGCTGCTTTACATTCCTTCATGACTTCATGACTTAGCCTGAAGGCTGCTCTCCATAGCTACCACTAGGATAGCTTTCAATAAAGGTTGTCTTTAACCTATCATCAATAAGGGGTTGTTTGGACTGGTGCAGGGTTCCCCCTATAACTAGTGGACAGCATATACCAGGCTAACTTCTCACATGTACAACCTCACATCTGTGATGTAGTTCAAATGTCCACTGTCCCGCATCAAATAGTCAGCTCCTCCTAAACAGTCACAATGTACATTGTCATGCAGTCTGTATATAAACTTGAACAATGTGTCAACATACATGTCAACACAATGTTAAACTGCATCTCCCCTTCACATTGCAGAGGGACAATCAACACCTCCTGCAGAGCAGACCAGACAACTCATCAGTGATGATGAAGAGGACCTCCACACCTTCGACACCGACGCCCTACAACAGCTCATGGATATCTTAGGCAACTCACCTGCAGGAGCAGGGCAGCCCAGCTGCATCGAGGAGACCCCACCCCCTGCACAGACCACACAGAAGGAAGCACCCCCCACCAAGGCTGGCTCCCAGCACCTCACCAAAGCATACATCGCATTCCAAGGCCAATTGTTAGAATGCCAGAAGGAGGTGGCCGAACAGGTGTGGGTGGGGTTCGACCTCATGGCAGTCGAACTAGATCACATACGTGGGTGTCTAAGTCCCATCAGGGACCACTTACACTCCCCAACGGAGACCCACACTGCGACAGAGACACACGCATTTGCGCATTTCCAGTACTGAACCACGCCCAGAGCCCCAGGATAATCATTCACATCCACGCTGGACTTGTGTTCGCCGGCGTAGTCCACTCCTCTTGCGTATTGAGTGGGAGACGACAAAGCTACATGTCCAAGGTCTTACCCACTGCCTGCGGTGACATGGTTGCGTCCGCTGTACACAGCACAATGTAATGTGGTAGGGCCCTGGGGCCCTCATGCATACATTATGACCACACAGACACACTGAGATAGTTTGTGGGACTAGCTACGGGCAAGTGCGCCCAGCCCCTTTATTGCCAGGGTCACATGTACAGTGAGGCCTGTGCTGGATGGGTGTGGGGTGAGTGTAAGCCAGCCCTCATGGAGTTGTTGGTGCTGGCAACAACTTGAACGGTAATCACTATTAAAGCGGAAGCAGAAAACACCAGCAAAACACAAACAACTGCGAAGCATCATGGTGGTAGCCGAAGCAAGTACAGAGGTCACCCAATATGCAATCAGAAGGGTCCGTAAGTTGCAGTGCACTGAGGTTGGGGCACCAGAGCTGAGCATTCTCATGTGAAGAAATTGTCTAGTATTGTGTCCCTTGTGGATATTCTTGCTGCAGCTGCAGTGGGGTGTGGTACACCTGCATCATCTTCCTCATCATCGTCCCAGGTCTTCCCCACTGCTTGAGGTGATATTTCTGCATGAGCTGTCCACAGCACAAAACCCAATCAGAAAGGGTCCATGAGTTGTGGTGCACTGAGTTAGTGGCACCTGAAGAGCTGAGCAGGGTATCAAGCTGATGATGGCATCCACGACAGGTGTGAACAACTCTGATAGTCCGGCTGTAAGACTCTTTCGACTCTGGCAGTTGTTGCTTAGAGGTGGTCCTGGCCGTGGTGGCGTGTGCATCCTGCGGTGATGCGACGTCTGGGCAGGTCAGGACTTTTATGTGTGAGCCCTGGTGAACCGCAGTTGAGGCCGGAGGCAGCGGTCAGTGCAGGGCCACAGACACATGGCGTTGATGACGCCCAGGCCATCGACCCAGAGGCCATCCAATATTCAATCAGACAGGGTCCATGACTTGAGCTGCACAGAGTTAGTGGCCCCAGATGCACTGAGGCCTGCACAGGCACACCGCCATGGGACGGTGACTTGCAGTGCATTGAGGTAGGACCACGAGAGCTGAGCGGGTCCTCGTTGATGTCCAAGGTGAATGTCGCGGAGTGTTTCAGGGGACAGTGGAAGGTGTTCTTCCAGGGCATGATGCAGAGGGCAGAACCAAGTATAAACAGGCAATAGGGAGGAGATGAATGCTACAGATGATGAAGACAACTCACAGTCCATATACTCAGACGCCACCAAAGTTCAACCAGAGAGTGTCCATGAATTTCGGGGAACAGAGTTAGTAGCACCAGAGCTGGAAGGGGATGTAGTCTTCGTTGAGGCCTGTACAATGATATAAACTCTGCCATAAATAAATCACGTCTCAGTTCCAAATGTGTGACCTACTTGACCGCAGTGTAGGCCTAAGGCAGTGCTCAGCAGGGGCCCACAGCCACGTGTCGTTGGCTTGCGATGCACAGAGTTAGTGGCACCAGAGCAGGTGTTGGTAGGGTTCGATCACCTCAGTAACGATGATCCTTTTTTCCTCCGGACTGAACCGCCTCTTCCTCTTACTCCTCTCCTTGCATACAATGATATGAACTCTACCATAAAGGAATCAAGACTCAGTTCCAAATGTGTAACCTACTAGACAGCAGTGTAGGCCGGAGGCAGCGGTGGAGTACATCAAAGAGAAAGGAGTGCTGCGGGCCTAGCTCGCGGAGGCCAGCGATGGTCTGAGGAGGCTGCAAAGGTCGCGGGCCTCGGGCTTGGAGCTTGCACCGGCACGAAGTGGGCCCTCTTTGACACACGCCGGTGTTGGCAGGTGGGCAGTGAGGCCTGGGTGCGCAGGGGCAGCCAAGACGTGTCTGGGGACCTGCGGCCTGGGGTGCAGCAGGCACACAGGATTGCTAGCACCACCTCTCACGGCGTCGGCCTCGTGGTGGGGTGACAGGTGCCGCCCTGGCAGACACATTGGCCATTCCAGAATTGAACCATGCCCAGAGCAACGTGCTTTTTATTCACACCCCGACACAGGCCTGGCGTACGACCAGCCAGCCCACTCCGCTCACGCTTGCAGAGGGGTTGTAACAAGCTACATTTCCACGATCTTCCCCACTGGCTGAGGTAACATGGTTGCTTCCACTGTCTACTACACTCCAAACACCAGCAGTGTATGTCGACATGGATATGTCTGTGGTCTGCATACTGCAGTCTGACCAGCCCATCCACGCCACACTTGGCATTTTGTACATTCTCATTCAGGGGTCACTTGCCTCCTTCACACATGCCTGGTTCCCACCTCTCCACACATTCTGCTATTGTGTGGCTGAGGTGCCATGCTGTTTATGGCTTGTGTACAAGGCCAGCCCGGGTTACGACAGTAAGCTGTACTGTCATGTCTGGTAGGTGGGCATGTTGTTTGGCATATTGTATGTGAGTTTGTAACATGTGCATTCCCAGAGTTGTGAGTTGCATGATTGTGGAGTTGAGGTGTGTGGTGTGTTCATTTGGTACTTACCAACAAGCAATGCATTTCCAAAGGTGCCAGCCTCAAAGCACTGGTTGATGATGGACTGTCGGAAGATGACGGAATCATGCTTACTGCCTGGGTAGTTGGCGACGACATTGGTGAAGAGTTCCAGGTGGTCCACTATTACCTGCACATTGATGGAATGTATGTGCTTCCTGTTGCGGTAATTGTGTGCTGTGGCGGCAGGGTGACAAGGAGTAAATGTGTGCAATCGATTGCCCCCAAGACGTGTGGGAAGTCAGCTATGGCATAGAAGCCTTGCTTGGTCTCCAGCTGTTCCTGCGCAGTATGGGGGAAGTGAAGGTGCTGGGGTACCAAGCTGATGATGGCATCCAAGACAGATGTGATGAACTTTGATAGGGCTGGCTGTGAGACTCCTCTGACTCTGGCGGTTGTTGGTTGGAAGGTACCAGAGGCCAACAGGTGCAGCACAGCCAGCAGCTTTGTCTGCGGAGGGATGTTGGTTGTCCGCTGTGTTGGTACCGACATTTGAGATGTCATCAGTGATGTCACTGACCATGTCATGAATGATGTAATATGTGACGTCATCAATTGTGTTTTGCGGGGGGGGGGGCGAGTTATAGTTAGCTGAACTAACTATAACGGCAGATTTCCTCGGGTTTTGTACGAGTGAAATGTCCAACTACCTATAACGTCCCTGAAACCTGTGGTTTTTTCCAGTGAATTTCAACGGTTTTTTAAATGCTAATTCTAACTATGCCTACAAAGTGCAGAAAGAAGCAAGACAAATGCAGATAGAGGCAACAGAAGTCCAGAAAGATGAAGAAAAGTGCAGGACAAAGCAACAGATGTGCAGAAAGAACCAACAGAGGAGCAGAAAGTCCTCCTGTGTCCCCAAACGTTTTGCTGATGGGTACTGGTGGTAACTGACTCTGACTAACCAGGCCTAGAGCCAGTGCTATGCTAAAAGACACTTAGAATACAGTGAAAACACCTACAGACACTATGGGACACTATACGTTGGGGTACCCCTGTGATTAGCAGGACCGCCTCTGTATTTGCCATGAGCCAATGCATAGTGGCTGGCTGATTAGAGTGCTGCAAGGAGACTGCATGGTGAATTTATAAGTGCTGGGATTTTGGCAGAGCGATTAGATAAGTATATTGTGCTGGCAGAGTGATTGGAAGAGTACACAGGGAGTGACAGAGGGATTGCTGGACTGCATGGGTAGTGCTCTGGGGATTGTAGCAGTGCATGTGTTAGTGTCTGGGCCATTGCATCAATACATGGGTAGTGAATGGATGATTACAGTATTGTAAGAAGAGTACATGGTGAATTTATAAGTGCTTGGGTATTGGCACAGTGATTGCGACTGCTAGTTACAAAAACATAGATATTCTCTGAAAAAAACACAGGTTTCAGGGACGTTATAGTTAGGAAATTAGCAATTAAAAAACCTTAGAAATTCACTGAAAAAAACACAGGTTTCAGGGACATTATAGTAAGGAATTAGCATTTAAAACACCTTGGATATTCACGGAAAAAAACAGAGGTTAGAGGGGCGTTAAAGTTAGTTTGATATTTCACTCGTACAAAACCAGAGAAATTCAGCCATTATAGTTAGCAGAGCTAACTCGAACTCGGGCCCCCGCAATGCACTGGTTATGACCTCACATATTACATCACTCATGACATGGTCAGTGACAGTCCCCTTTGCTCCTGGGGGTCCTTAGGGGCCAACTAGCCTACCTGCTACCTCCTGTAAGCCCCACACAGTAGGATTGCTGAGAGGTGGCCGCAGTTCATGCCCCCTTTCTCTGCCACTCTGCAAACGTGTCTCCTGGCATGCACTTGGTTGGCAGATGAAGTCCCCTTGCCTCTTGAGGGTCCCTGGGGGTCAACTAGCCCTCCTGTTAGCTCCAATAAGTCTCTGACAGCTGGATTGCTGAGAGGTGGTCAGAGGCCACGCCCGTTCTCCACCACTCTGTAAATGTGCCTACTGGTGCACCGGTGCTTGGGGGATGAAGTCTGCTTTACTCATGAGACCCTCAAGAGGCAAGGGGACCTCATCACCCAACCAGCAGTGCATCAATTTCAGCCCCGGGAACCCATCCCCTGGGGCCCAGCCTTTTACAATTTTTAAATTTATTTATTGATAAGGGGGGGCACGTGGACCCCCTTCCCTGGGCCAGTTTTGGCCATTGGGTCCACATACCCAGGGCCTGCCCTCTCTTTTTTTTGTGGAGGGGGACACGCAGCCCCCTTCCCGAGGCCAATATAGCCCCGGGGACCCCATCCGCCAGGGCATGGCCACATACTTTATTGATAACAAAATATTAAAATGGGTAGGGGGGCCTGCTACCCGGGCCATTTTCGGCCCTAGGGAGCCCCTCCCCCGGAGCATGGCCACATCCTTGGGGCCGCGGGGAAGCCTCAAGGCCCCATGGTCCCTGCCGGCTCCCCGCCTCCTGCGAGAGCCGGCATTGCTTTTCAGCAAAGAGAGTTGCAAAAAAGCAGCTCCCTCTGCACAAAAGCCATTCTGCTTTGCTTCATGGAAGCAAGAGCATTTTTAATGCTCTCACTTCCATGAATCAGAGTTTGCTGTGGCATAGCAGCCATAGCAAACTGCAATGTCCCAAGGGTGGGCACCCCGGGACATTGCTGGAGCCCACCCTGGGGGGGTGGCATCCCCAGGGCCATTTACAGCTCCATGAGGTGGGCCGCGCGGTACCCCTCCAATTCTAAAGCTCCGGGGAGGTGGTGGTCCCCAGGGCTCCATGGGGCAGTTAGAGTCCTCTATGCATCTTTTCAGATTAGTCCCAGGGAGGTGGCGGTCCTGGGGCTGCAGGGGGGCTGCGTGGGCCCCAGGGGCGGCTGGCATTAATGGTCAAAATGGGCGTTGCCTTCCCACCTTTTGGGAGAAAGAAAAAGAGGATGAAAAACAACACTGGGCAGCTTAAAATAAAATTTACGTTTGAAATCTGTTTGAATATTTTTTTTTCTGAGGGGTAAGTGACAGTGTCTGAACTAATGGCCTTCGACGATCCTGCACTTGGCCGGGCGAGGTCTTGCTCGCTCTGCAAGCATAAGCTTGAAATGTGACGTCAATAGTGGTGGGAGTGGCGATTGTTCATTTTGTGATTCAGAATTCCATTTGGGCGTTCTTTGCAATGGCCCAGAGCGTGTCGGAGCAGTGGCATTAAAGTAAATGGCCTGGGGCGGGGTAGGTCTATGGAGATGATGAACGGCTGGGCGTGTCACTGCTGCCCTCTGCAACTGCTGTTGCTAACTTTGATTGAAGGGCTGGGGCCTACTGAAGGAACAACCATGTTGCAGCAGCGTGTACGTGTGTTTCGAATCTAAGAAAAGAAAAGAACCAAACAGCAGATTTTATTAAATCAATGGCCTAGATCAGCACGCTAGTTGTCTCACCCTGAATGGAGAATTTTGGATTTCTGCCTGGGCCTTCCAAGTTCTCTGTCCTGCCAGCCTCGAACAACTGAAGTTCCAGCCTGAGCCGCTCTGCCGCAGGAGGAGCTCAGCTAACACAGATTAGAGAGTAACGGTCACGGACCTTCCGAGTTCAAAGAAGACGAGCCACGGAGCCAGTGCAGCTAAAATGCACCTCTAGCCCACCCCTCTGACTCATCCTGCAAATAAAAGTAGGTTTTATTACAGTTACGTAATATTTATTGTGCTGCATAATTTGTTTTAAATAAAGGAGTGTGCAGAGTTTGAGTAAATGAAAGTTAATTGAATGTTCATGTTATTTCTACTTAGCCTCCTCTCAAGTAAGCACTTGGCGTATGTATTGTGTAGTAAGATAAGAAGCGTAAGTAAGTGGTTGAGGTTTTTATCTCATCGTGTTTATGGTCACTGAACTGGAGACCATCTACTGCTACGAGTCTGTGAGGTAGTGTCGTGATTTAGGTGAGTACGACCTGTCCAGTATAGATTTTTGGCTGACGCAGTATTTTGAACTTGGTATGCAAGTATGCAACATGTTTGAAATGCGTGCAAAGAAAGCTTTATGTGTATGTACATGTAGTGGGATTTGCTATCAGGTTGTGTTTGTCTTCGTGTGAGTTTCGGGCTGGCACGGTACATATAAATTTGAATTTATTCGATGTGTAGGATTCTGTGGGTCACAGGTGCAGGGTTTCAGCTCCACCATTGAACACATCACCGTGCACAAACAGTTGAGTAGCCAAAAGAAGACTGCAAGGTAAAAGTAACATCTTACGGTTGTCTTGCTCACACAATAAAAATATGAACAATCCGATAATTTTCAAAACTGTATTTATACTGTCATTCTCTTGTTAATCAGAAAATAGTGTACTTTAACATTAGATTTCGGCATCTCTGTGATATAAATTAATATCTGCATCATAGCTATTGGTTGATATGCACTGCTGAAAGCATGCTCAAAACTATATGTTAATGTGAGAGGGGAAAAGTCAGCTGCAATTCCAAAGTACTTCTTTATTGGGTCCAAGGCTTCAGAAACCTTTTGTTTCTAGGATTGCAGCATGTAGCTCAGAACCTTTTGATGGCAAGTCTTGTCGTGTGTGCATTTGATTTCTCTGTCTATACACCGATGCATGCCTGTTTGTTTCGGCTTCATTGTGCGTGCATCGTGACTTGTGCACAGGAATTCGCATTATATAGGAATTTTGCTTCATACCATCATATTTTGCGCAGGACGAGTGAGGACACTGCGAGCAATATATCACAGCAGTCTCATCTTCCTACTCCCCTCTATGTGCGCATAATGATCGCCAAACGTTGTTTGCACAACAGAGAAATTTGCCCGTTATAGTTAGTTGAGCTAACTATAACTCGCACGCCCGCAATGCACTAGTGATGACGTCACATATTACATCACTCATGACATGGTCAGTGACATCACTGATGAGATCACTGATTTTTTTTTTTTTTTAATATTTTTATTACATTTTTCCATCAGTGCAGTGAAACCAACAACAGAGAAAAATAAAGGACTCAATCCTCAATGTATATATCAGGAGAAATCCGAACTTCCCGCGTTTCCTCCCTAATGCCCCAACCCTCCGCCCTCTCTACCCCCACCCCCCCTCTCAGTGTTCCCGCGTCAACCCCTCCTTCACTGCTGCTGGGAGGGACCCGGGGTCCAGGAAATCCGAACTGATGAGATCACTGATGACATCTCATGTGGGCGCGCGAGTTATAGTTAGCTCAACTAACTATAACGGGCGAATTTCTCTGGTTTTATATGAGTCAAATGTCCAACTAACTATAACGTCCCTGAAACCAATGTATTTGTCAGTGAATATATATATAACATATATATACTTATATTTTTTTTGACCACCCAAAAACCCTTAAATTACCCTTACTACCCCAATACCCATACTCCATTACATTTCTAAAATTACCCTTACTATCCCAGTACCCAAACCACCTAAACCCTAAAATTATCATGGCACCCCAAACGCACTCTGAACCCCAAAATTACCCCTGACACCCCAAAACCCATACTAATTCTGAACCCCATAATTAACCCTTGCAAGCCAAAACCAAAAAACACCCTGCACCTTAAAATTAACCCTTGCACCCCAAAACCCAAACACACTCTGAACCCTAAAATTACCCCTGGCACCCCAACCCACCCTGAACCCAGAAATCACCCCTGACACCCCAAAACCCAGCGATAATCTAAAATATTTTAAACATATATTTTTCTAACTGTAATAAACTTATATTATGGTAAATATATTTTCTCAAAATCGCGTTGGGTGCGGCCTCCTTGCTCGCTCGGTGTGCGATTGCCATGTGACCTTATAGAAAAGCATTTCATTAGTTCATAACATTTCCCATTGTAACAGTTGGAAGATCCCACCCATTTTAGTCATTCTCTCTACAGCGTTTGATGAGAGACTCCTCTTCTGCTTACAGAGCTTTTTTGAAAACCTTTTGCTATATACACATATCTGACACTACACACAACATGTAACCATCATCTTCATCAATATTCATGCTCTGTAAAGTAGCCTTCCACCTGTGATAGCCATGCACCTAAAAGCTACATAACAGAACTTTTCCCCACTGCCAAAGGTAACATGGTGGCATACGCTGTCCATAGCACAATGTAATGTGGTACGGCCCAGGGGCAGTATCATGCATAGATAATGAACACACCGCCACAGATAGATAGTGGAAGTGGGTACGGGCACCTGCGCTCGACTCCTTTTTATTACCAGGGCCTCATATCTAGTGACGTCTGTGCTGAATGCGTTTGGGGTGAGTGTAAACCAGCCCTCAGGGAATGGATGCTGCTAGCATTAACTACAACAGTAATCATTGGATCACACACAGAGAGTCAATAATAAAAGGGTAAATAGTTTGTGCAGCAGTAAGGTAGGGACAGTAGATGTGAAATAATACAGAACAGATTCTATCGTAAAAGAACCATAACTTGTGGTATACTGAAATACAGGCAGCAGATCTGAAATAATACACAAAAAGATTGTATCATAAAGGGTCCATCAGGTCTAGTGCACTCAGATAGCCACATCAAAAACATTCAGCATGTGCACAGCCAGCGATGATGCATGCTGCGGGCGCGCCCTACTAGGAGCAATGTCTGTTGCCTACAACACTACATCATCTGCAATAGAAACTCGATCTGAATTGTAAACACTGCTGTCTGCAGTGTAGGCCAGAGAGCGGTCAGCAAGGGCCCAGAGCAACGTGGCGTTGATTTGAGCTGTCCTGTTTGCCGTACGCGAAGCAAAAAAAAACGCGTGCAGACCCTGTGATGATGCGTATGCCTGGTGCGAACAGGGTGCACTGGAGCAATGTCTTTTGCCTACAGGACTGCGTCATCTACAATAGCGACTTGATCTGCATTGTGAACACTGCTGTCTGCAGTGTAAATTGAAGGCAGTAGTGAGCACAGTCTTCCATGAATACTTTTTCTCACTTCCTCTTCACAAAATACAACAACATAAATTACACAAAACTCTGCAATAAATAAATCAAAACAATTCAAATTGAGATCTCTGCTGTCCACTGTGTGCACTGTTATTCAATGTTCTTTACCACTACCAGGAAGAATTTGGGGGCATATCAGCAACAGACGGCGATAAATACCGCAAAGCGCGCTTAGCACTTTTATATTTATCGCCGCCTATCGCTGTAATTTATCACCCGGATAACACGTTATCAACAACGCGTTTCTCCAGGGCGATAAATTATAAATCAAAAAGCGGCGTTATGCGGGAATATCGCAGTTAATCCAGAGATATTCCCACAGCGAAATAAGAAATATTGATGATAGGGAGATGTGGATTCAGCCACTGAATCCACCTCCCATGTCATAGATAGGGTAGTCATAAAAAATAGCAGACTTAAAATACCGGCGATAACAGTGGTTAGCGCTGTTTTTTATATTGCAATGGGTGTCCTGGGCCGTATTGTAAATACGGAGCAGGACAGTTAGCGATCATTTTCCCTTCGTTTTTGCAGGGAATGCCTACTTTGCATCTCATTAGAGATGCAAAGCGAGGCGTGAACTAAACGGGAGCTGAATCAAGGAAACACACAATAGCGTGTCCTTGTAAATAATGCGATATAATTATCGCCGCTTTTCGCCCAAAAACGGATGCTAAAGCGGCGATAATTATATCACCAGCCCTTGTTGATATGCCCCTAGGTGATTGTACTAGACCTATAAGTCATCTTAAAAACTTCTTCAAGCAAGTATACTAAAAGGCTATTGTGTATATTTCAATAGACGTTGTAGTTAGTTGCCTACTGGATTCTGTAATTAAACAATCACCACTCAATCTGAATTGTAAGCCCTGCTGACCACAGTGTATGCCAGAGGCAGTGGTCATTAACGCCTCACAGCCACGTGCCATTGGATTCAGAAGCATGGAGTTGGTTGCACCTGATCAGTGGGGGTACACACAAATCATCACAAACTTTAATTTCAGACATCCTCAATCACTGAATCAAGACCCCGTTTCACTGTTCCGACCTGCTGTACCATGGTGTACTCCACCGAATGCAGTCACCAAGCCCAATAATCATGTGAAGCAGTTAGCTACGGATACTGCACAGAGTCTGATGCACGTCAACGGAGGGAGTTCTGTGAAAAACAAGCAGCAGGTAATATTGGACATCGTCAATTTTGGGATCAAGACACCGTTTCACTGTTGGGACCTAGAGTTGGTTGTACCTGGTCGAAGGGACTACTTTCATCTCCACTCTCACATACAGTTCTAACATCGTCCATTGTGGGATCAAGACCCCGTTTCACTGTTCGGACCTGCTGTACCGTGGTGTACTTCACCGACTGCAGTCAGCCAACCCCAATAATCATGTGCAGCACTTAGCTACGGAAGCCCAGAGTCTGATGCACCTCAACAGAGGGAGTTCTGTGAAAACCAACAAGCAGCATGTAGTATCGTACATCGTCCATTTTGGGATCAAGACACCGTTCCACTGTTGGGACGTAGAGTTAGTTCCACCTGCTCGAAGGGAGTACCTTCATCTCCACTCTCAGATGCAGTTCTAACATCGTCCATTCTGGGATCAAGACCCCGTTCCACTGTTCGGACCTGCTGTATCACGGTGTACTCCAGCGACTGCAGTCAGCCAAGCCCAATGATCATGTGCAGCACTTAGCTACGGAAGCACAGAGTCTGATGAACCTCAACGGAGGAAGTTCTGTGAAAACCAAGCAGCAGGTAATATCGGACATTGTCCATTCTGGTATCAAGACACCATTCCACTGTTGGGACCTACAGTTGGTTACAGCTGGTTGAAAGGAGTACCTTCATCTGCACTCTTAGATGTAGTTCTAACATCGTCCATTGTGGGAGCAAGACACCGTTCCACTGTTGGGACCTACAGTTGGTTACAGCTGGTCGAAAGGAGTACCTTCATCTGCACTCTTAGATGTAGTTCTAACATCGTCCATTGTGGGAGCAAGACAACATTCCACTGTTGGGACCTACAGTTGGTTACAGCTGGTCGAAAGGAGTACCTTCATCTGCACTCTTAGATGCAGTTCTAACATCGTCCATTGTGGGATCAAGACACCGTTCCACTGTTGGTACCTGTTGGACTACTGTGTTAGCAGTATACAGAGCACTCCACGGTGCTGGGCCTCAGGCCGTGCGCTGTCTGCCTGTGTTGTGGTAGCCAGCGCTGATCTCAGGAGCCTTCCCAGCTCGCAAACCTCGGCCCAGGAGCTTCCGCCGGCACGTGGTGGGCCCTCTTTCACATACGGCGGTGTTGAAAGGTGAACTGTGGGGCATATGTGCCTCGCAGCGGCCATGACGGTTTCTGGGTACCAACGGGCTGAGAGCATTATTCCCACAGCTACCTTTGCTCACAGCAGCAGCCTCGTGGCGGTGTAAGTTGCGCAGACCTGACAGACATGTTTGCCATTCCGGAAGAGAACCACACCCAGAGAAACGTGCCTTTTATTCATACCCCTACGCTAGCCTTGCGTACGCCGAGCCAGCCCACTACGCTAAAGATTTGGGGGGGGGGGAGGGGGCACGTACGCGCTATGTTCTAGTAATCTTCCCTACTGACTGTACTATCATGATTGCGTCCACTGTCCACTTCACTCAATAGACCATCAGTGTATGTTGACATGTACATGTCTGTGCTCTGCATACTCAAGTCTGTCCGGCACATCCCCTCAACAGTTTGCATTGTATACCTTTATAATCGAGAATCACTTGCCACCTTCGCACATACTTTGCTCCCATCTCTCCCCGCATTCTGCATTGTGTGGCAGAGGTGCTATATTTGGTTTGTGTACATGGCTAGCCATGGTTCCCACAGTACGTAGTGTCGCAGTGTCTGCTAGGTGTACATGTTGTTTGTCATGCTGTATGTGATTATATAAGGTAGCGCGTTTATTTACGAGCAGTGGTTTCTCCCATTTACATTTCGATGTCTTAAAGAGGATACCGAAGTTTTTCTCACAGGTGAAAAGTGGGACCACAATGGCAGTCATTCATTACTATGCAAGAATGTCCAACTGCACAACGCTTCTAAGCTTACAGCCCCCAATCTTGCGTGCTTTCTTGAAAGCACGCCAACTCCCACAATCAGACCAACATTCACACAGCTTTCTAACGGCAGTTATCTGCTTCTTAATAACATGGACTGCTACGCAATGTGAGCTGGCATACCGTATGTCCTTACTGTTTCAAACCGGATAACTTCCTCTGGCAAGCTCTATTCCCACCCACACAAAGTAACTCCCAAAGTTCAACTTGGCCTTCAATACCTACTTTAAAAACAGATTTTATTAAACGGAGCAAACTGAAACTGCTTTTGTTTCAAACAGAATTGTCCCTCACTTCTCCAAAAGTAATTTATCGACTGCAGATAGCACGAACTTCAAGTAAAATACACTCCCTTTTAAATACGAACCTCCCATTACACTATTGTGAATTGTTATACAATTTTCAACACATCTGACATGTAAGGTCTGGCACACTTTTTTAACACTATCTCGTCCGGCCTTCTCACAGGCTTTCAAACTGTTTTTAGTCTAATACCAGACTTCATTCATTCGATCATCTCTGGAATAACAGCAACAGTGCCCATAATTTTCGCTCTGTTTGCGGCCATCCTACTACTATTTTAGCTTGTTAAAAATGGCTGCGCTCCCTGTGGTAACATGCATGTCCAACAGAATACGCCTCTACGCGAAGCTACATCAATACCGTGAAAAAATGTAATAACTTTTCGGCTGCCTGTCTCTATCTATTATAGGAGCCAGCTACAACATGACATTTATTTACACATATACAATCTGCGTGCAACCATCTTTTTATTGCAAAACATCCCCAATCGACTGGCAAATGGATCTATGCCTTGCCAATATCCCAGCAAACGCTCCCGATATCCAGCAGGTAATGGAGTATCTTGAAAACCATGAACTTGATTGTTCGGGCAGTGGAGCAATGGGGGACCAACGCAAAAAGGTATCCTGGCGGGATGGGATTTCTGCGCAGCAGCGAAAGATCTCCTGCAACGTGCGACCTTTGAAAACATTGCAGATTGCCTGCCAATTCAAATTGCTGCTCCAACATTTGAGGAACATTACTGTCCCTTCGAGGATATGAATTGGATGGCTTCGCTTTTCACACACGATGGCAACAATCGTCTCTTCGAACATTACACATCTCAAGCCGCTGAAGAACTTCCGAACTGCAATCTCCAAGACTTGTAAGAAATTCACTTTATTCTTGGATTGATTTTTTCCAACTTTTTTGACTTTTTCCTATAAATTTTTTTAATACACTTCAATTAAACTATTTTCATATAATAACTTTCTAAGTATGCTTAGTCATTTGAACTGTGTTTTCATTATTGGCCCTTACGTCTCCACACTAACCAGGGATGGATGATGTATGGCCTATGCAAATAAGCTATTTCCTTGCTAAATTAGCCTAAACCCGACATCCATTTTGAATCCATATCTATTCTTTGTACACACGTCTCTCTGCCTGCCTGTTATCCATGAAGCCCTTTCACACAAATTAGCTCATCCTCAGCCTCTGCTCACGAGCTGGCGATCAAGATAAAAAAACACGGCATTGTTTATGAACTGATTGGCACAGTGTGGTAATTGTATCCTACCTATATTTTCATTCTACAATTTACAGTCATTCATGTCTAATAGGTATTGTTTATGTCACATGGAAATGTAACATGTAATGTGGCATTGACTGATGCAGGAGCTTAGGTTTGAATACAGCAGAAGCGGTTGGAGTTTGCCTCAGCTGGATGCCTTAGCTCTTGCACCAGTGGTTCCATTTATGGCACTTAAATAAAGACGCTTTTTATATACCTTGCAGACTCCATCGCTTTATCACACACAGCCACTTTCTTAAACACACCTGATTTCACCATTTGTCTTCTGTGGCATTGTAACATTCTGCATTATATTCTTCATGATTATTTCTTAATTCCTGCATGCTATAACACTCCATTCGAGTCTTCAGACCGGTAGGGGTGAGTAGTTTGCTTCCCACTCCCGCTATAGTCTAAATCCATACTAACACCACTTGCACAGCTATGCTACAGCGGCCAGTATGCTACAGCACCCAGAGCACATCAGTTTACAGCAATCATCTCACGGTTTCATCCCCAAGTGTACCGGCACCTCACCTCAGCACCATCTCACTCTGGGCAAAACAGCACTTTCACACCGGTAGGGGTGAATACATCGCTTCACATTCCCTGTGTAGCACACCCTAATCACCCCACAGACCTCACAGCGCTCCTACCCTCCTTTTTCCTACTCATTTCGCCATTTTTTCCCCTTACTCGCTTCAGCGGAATCACAAACTGGCTGCCAACACTTCCTAGTTACAACCGCTCACACCGCTCGCAGCCAATAAGCAGCAAGCTTGTGCTCGTAACCCCTCAGCCAATCAGAAGGCAGAATTCCCAAATATCAATATCTGTAAATTTCGATATTTCTCCAAAACTACTGAACGGATTTACACCAAATAAACAAAAGCATGCTTTCTAGATCAAGACCCTTCTCCCTGCCAAATTTGGGGTAATTCCGTTCACCCGTTCGACCTGTAGCCTTGTCTAAATTTTCCTATGGAAATTAACATGGAGAAAACACGTTTTGGGACCCCCCTTTTGTCTTGGCCCCCCCTAGATGAATCACACCCAAACTTTCAACATAGGAGCTGATATGGACAAAGAATTAGTTTGGAAAATTTCATGAAGATTCATCAAATGACGCCAAAGTTATAAGCAAAACAAAAAATGCTCCTCCTATGGAAACTTGGTCCTAACTATGACTACCTACCGGCGACTGCCAGTAGGTAAAATATATATATACATATATATATATATATATATATACATATATATATATATATATATACATATATATATATTATCTACTGGCGGTCGCCAGTAGATAGTTATAGTTAGGACCCTGTTTCCATAGGAAATCCGCAACATTCTATTTGGAATAACTTTGGCGCCGGTCGACGAATCCTCGCGAAATTTTCAAAACTAATGGGGCGCTACGCTCCGCTCCTACCCTGAAAGTCTCGGGGGGATTCGTCAAGCGGGGGCTGAGAAAAAAGGGGGGTCCCAAAACGCGTTTTCCCCATGCATTTTTCCATAGGACCTTTAGACACAGCTACAGCCCGAACGGCTGAACAGAATTACTTGTAATTTGGCAGAGAGGTAGTCCGCAGGTCAAGGAAGTGCCTTTTGTAGGTCTGGTGTAAATCTGTTCAGTAGTTCCTGAGAAAATAGCATTTAAATCAATATATATATCTGTAAGCGCGCTCCGTGCGCTTACCGTAAGCTTACCGTACGCGTACGGTGCCGTGCGCGAGCTCAAATCTGATTGGTTGTCACATGACTGGAAACATTCGAATCGGACGAAATCAGGAAGTGTCGTCCGCCATTTCGTGTGTTTCACACAGAAAAAAAAGGGAGATAACGTGAAAAGGGGGCAAGGAAGAGAGTTACAGACCCCCTAACATTTGAAAGGGGGTCAAAGAAGGACACAAAAGTACAAAAAAAACATTTATTAATTTTAAAAAAAAATCGCGGGGTACGCGTACGGTAAGCTTACCGTACGCGTACGGTAGAAAAAAAAAAGAAAAAAAGAAATAAAATTCAGATTAAAGTGTTTAGATATTAGGGGGCTCTAAAAAGAGCCGTTGTGTTTATGAAGTGATTTTTTAGTGGTACCTACAAGTAAGTACCGATGCAGAGTCTAAGGTTCAAGAGGAAGACTCTGTTCCCTTCATCAGTGAAGTGTACACCATCTCCTCTATAAATGTCTTGCATGTCGTAACGCAAGTTGTTGTGGTAAATGGAACCCATACCATAGTCTCGGAGGAAAGCAGAAACAGATTTGTTGACGTGCTTTCTTGCTTTGTCAATCTGCGGACAAAAATGATTGGACCAGTTCCATTTTTGCCTTTGGCATATGTTAGAATACACAAAGGCAGTTTTAGGGAAAAGTGAAAACAGTTGTGCAAAGGTCTCCTTCATAAGCATTTCCAGACCTACCCCAGTCAAAGTGCCTAGGTCATTGCCACCACAGTGCACTATTATGAGGTCAGGGTGTTGGATTTGCATGAAGGATTTCACCAATGGCATCAATTGGTGCCACTTTAACCCTCTCTGACCAATCCATTTAATGTCTACATTTGGCAAAGCAAGGTCTCTCACCATACCTGTTTTCTCTGCATACTTTTCACTCCAGAAGACATAGCTGTGCCCTACAATCCACACTGTGAACATCTTCAAAGGAGATCTGGATGCACTCAGGAGGTGTATTTCAGTAGAATGGGAAAAAGAAATGAAAGACAGTTTGGAAATGGAGGCATACATATTTTTTTAAAATAAAAAGAACTCATTGGCTGTTTCATACCATTTTACACTAAAAACTAGGCTGTATGTGTCAATTTATAGAAGCATGTTTTGTATTGGTACAGAAAAATGTGTTACCAAAGAACATTACTATGGATTTGCTGTTAGGTTAGAAAAGTCAAGCACTCTTGCTCTTTGGAAATGAAACATTGTGTGGTGAACTTCTGACCTGACTTCACACAGCAGTGTTCCATGAGCTGTTGCTATGGTAGCAGGCAGAAGTCAAGTTGGGGGAAGGGTACTAGGCAGAAGTCAAGTTGGGGGAAGGGTACTTTTGGAAAAGGGTTGGTTTTCAACCAATAGAAATGTGTGATTACATTTGAAAAAAAGGGGGAAGCACTGAGATTTGAAATTAACATGTATATATGTGGAAAAAGAGAGGGAAACATTGCCATTATCTGGTTCTGCTGAGAGGAGAGAGGTGTACAGAACAGAGATCCTGGCTCTGATAATCTGCTGTTTGAGTGCCACATTTCTTTCACAACTAACTAATTTTAAAGGTGAGTTATGAGTTTGAGAGGGGATGTATGTGGTAAATTAAGAAATGAATAATAGAATTGGAAATCCTTTTGTTGAAGTTGTGTTTATCATTTTGTGTTTTGGGAGAAATTTAAATGTAAGGAACATGTAAAGTATTATGGACTAAGTTTTCACCATAAATTAAGGTGTACTGGTATAAATGAGGAATACTGTTTTCTGCATAGAATCAGAAGATGACTCTGTGTGCAAAGAGGAATTGTTGACAGACATTTATTGTCTGTCAACAATTCCTCTTTGCACACAGAGTCAGAGTTACACATGTTCCTGGTCTCAAAAAGCTGTTTGGACATGTGCTGTTTTCAGAATCTGAAAAGTGGATTGAAAATGTGTCAGACTGTAAAAGTACTTATCACTTGCCAAAAAAAGAGTAGTAAGTGTGCTTTCAAATTGGCAAAGAAATTTCGTTTTCTGCCTAATATCAAACCATGACTCTGTGTGCAAAGAGGAATTGTTGACAGACATTTATTGCGTATTACTCTGGTAATTTTACATTTGCATTAGTAGGAAAGGGGCAGCTATTTTTCTGCAGAAGCAGACTCTTTGCACACACCCAGCTGCTTACCCTGTAGAAACATGCATAGTATTCACAACCGAGTGGGGTTTGAGGTTGCAGTGAGTAATGCAAATACATTCAGCATCACTAAGGCTGGTTGCCCTTGCTGGAGTAGTGTAGTCATTCACCCAGGTTACACATGTTCCTGGACTCAAAAAGCTGTTTGGACATGTGCTGTTTTCAGAATCTGAAAAGTGGATTGAAAATGTGTCAGACTGTAAAAGTACTTATCACTTGCCAAAAAAAGAGTAGTAAGTGTGCTTTCAAATTGGCAAAGAAATTTAGTTTTCTGCCTAATATCAAACCATGACTCTGTGTGCAAAGAGGAATTGTTGACAGACATTTATTGCGTATTACTCTGGTAATTTTACATTTGCATTAGTAGGAAAGGGGCAGCTATTTTTCTGCAGAAGCAGACTCTTAGCACACACCCAGCTGCTTACCCTATAGAATCATGCATAGTATTCACAACCGAGTGGGGTTTGAGGTTGCAGTCAGTAATGCAAATACATTCAGCATCACTAAGGCTGGTTGCCCTTGCTGGAGTGTAGTCATTCACCCAGGTTACACATGTTCCAGGTCTTAAAAAGCTGTTTGGACATGTGCTGTTTTCAAAATCTGAAAAGTGGATTGAAAATGTATCAGACTGTAAAAGTACTTATCACTTGCCAAAAAAAGAGTAGTAAGTGTGCTTTCAAATTGGCAAAGAAATTTCGTTTTCTGCCTAATATCAAACCATGACTCTGTGTGCAAAGAGGAATTGTTGACAGACATTTATTGCGTATTACTCTGGTAATTTTACATTTGCATTAGTAGGAAAGGGGCAGCTATTTTTCTGCAGAAGCAGACTCTTTTTTCTTTTTAATTCTTTTTATTGGCATTTTCAATAACAAACTTAAAACAATGCTTCACACTGCTGCGTACATATTTCAGGCAATGACGACACGTCTCCCCTCCAACAAGGCACAAATTACGGAATGGCAAAGACATCAATTCAGTGTTACATGTCAATCTTCGCTTTACCCAACCGTCAATCCGCCACATCTGCCCACCCGTGTCTCCCCACCCCAACAGCCGCCAACACGCCACCCGGGCAGCAGCAAGTATTGACCTCACCCTCCCGTCCTAGGGAATAACATCGAGCTACAGCGTTTGTAGCGGAGTTAGCTCCAGCCAGTGTATGAAGGGCCCCCATACATCCCTAGGCCTGGATCGCATCGGCATGAGCTCCCAGTAAAGGGTCAACTGGGTCTGGCAATAGACAACGCTTTTAACCCATACCTTAATGCTAGGTGACGTAACAACTCCCCAATGCATAGCAACTTGTCGTGTGGCCAATAATAATAGCATTGCTGGCAGTTTACGGTGTTTGGGCTCAACCATGTGCAAAATCCCCAGCAATGCAACCTGGGGTGTGCATGGGATCGGTAGGCCCGTGATAGCGCATATTATCTCCACTACCCTTGTCCAGAACAACGCTATTGCAGGACAGCCCCACGCCATATGTATAAAGGTGGCCCCCGAGGCGTGACAGCGCCAGCATTCACCGGTGTCCCTTAAACCCATGCGGTGCAACCGGCTTGGTGTGCGATAAGTCATGTGTATGTACTTGAAGTGGATCAGGCGCAGCCTGTAGTTGGGGGACAGCATCTCAAGTAGCTTACAGCACAGATCCCAGTGTATATCAGAAATTTCCGCTCCCAATTCCGCCGCCCACAGGCCCCGCGCCACCGGAAGCATCACGGGGTGGTTAGTCTGCATTCGCACATACAATCGGGAGACCAGCTTGCGGCCAGAGTCCACAGATAACACATTCTCCAAAGCAAGCAGATCCGGCGGTGGCGCCGGGAAAGTGGGGAACAGCCTCCTACTTGAGTGGCGGAGCTGGTAATAAAGAAGCGTGTCCAGTAGCGTCGGTGCCTCCGATCCACACATCTGATCCGGCGTGAGGAAGGTGTAATCCGGAAACAGATCGCCCCCAGTGTGGAGGCCTAGCTCCGCGGCCCGCTCCCCAGTCCGCATAGTCCGCAGCGGCGGCCACATCGGGTTCCCGCGCAGGGGCACAGAGCGGGTATAAAGCATATCTAATCCAGCCCTACTTCTCAAACCATTCCAGGCCCACCTGAGTGCGTGCACCGGGTCGATTTCCGTGCACCTCCGGACGTGTGGCGCGTAGAGTGCAACAGTCAGTGGCAGTGGAGCCGCCCTGTCGGTCTCGATCGCCACGTGCGGTTGAAACGGTGTGGGGTGCGCCCAGTAGTGCAGGAACTGTGCCTGTGCACAGTAGGCATATAATGAGAAGTCTGGCGCAGCCAGGCCGCCCTGTCTCTGTGGGAGAGTGAGGGTCTCCCAGGACACCCTCGGCTGTTTACCCCCCCAGGCCAGCTCCACCATCAAGGAGCGCAGCCGTCGCAGAAAATGTGCGGTCAGGGGCAGCGGGATATTCACGAATAAGTAGAGGAGTTTAGGCAGGATCACCATTTTAGCCACAGCAATCCTGCCAGCCAGCGAAAGGGGCAAATGCTTCCAGCGACCAACCCTCTCCTCTATCCAACCCGTCACACGCCCATAATTTTCTGTCCATATCTGCTGCATATCTGTGCTCACCCAAATCCCCAGGTATCGCACCGGCCCAGTCGCCCATTTCAGTGGGCAGTCCGGGGTAAAGCGGGGAGTCCCGGTAGTCAGGGGTAGAATGACTGACTTCTCCCAATTTATATTGACACCCGACAACCGTCCGTATTCCAGCAGTTCTCGTGTCAGAGGGGAGAGGTTAACCTGAGGATCAGAGACATATAGCGTAACATCATCTGCATATAGCGATATGGTCAGCGCCCTTGACGAGAAGCCAATGCCTCTGGCCGCATGATGTTGTCTAATGCGGGAAGCCAAAGGTTCTGTGGCGATGGCAAAAAGCAGAGGCGACAGGGGGCAACCCTGTCTCGTGCCTCTCCGAATGGCAAATGGCTCAGAGATCAACCCGTTGACCCTTACCCTAGCAGTAATGCCGGTATAAAGCAGTCTGATGTATCTGATAAAGGCCTCACTCACCCCCATGCACTGCAGCAGAGGAAACAGGAACCCCCATTCCAGGGAGTCGAACGCTTTGGTGGCGTCCAACAGCACCGCCGCAGCCTTAACATGTGGGGCCAGATAGTGCAGTACACCGAAGAGGGTGCGGAGGTTATGGGACGTCGATCGGCCCGGTATAAAGCCCAACTGATCCGGGCGGATCATCAGGGGTAATACCGGCTGTAGACGAGTTGCAAGCATTTTCGCAAAGATCTTAGCGTCAGTGTTGATTAATGATAATGGCCTGTAGGAGTCACATTGCTGGACATCCTTATCTGGTTTCAGGAGGGTTATGATGACAGCCTCCCTCATGGAGTCTGGGAGTATACCCGACTCGACCGCCTCCGCATATATTGCCAACAGGCGGGGGGCCAGGAGATCTGCATATTCCTTGTAGAACTGCGCCGGGAGGCCGTCCGGCCCCGACGCCTTACCGGCTGCTAATGACCCAATGGCCTCCCGTACATCGTCCGCCTCAAATGGTCGATCGAAGTACCCTTTCTGGTGCGCATTAAACCATATAAGCTGTATAGTATCAAAATATTCAGACAGCTCCGCCTGTGGGTGGGCTGCCCGAGACCTATACAAATCCCTGTAAAAAGTCCGGAAGGTATCTAGTATTTCTGGAGGGGTATACACGGTATCACCACCCACAGTCATCACTGAGGAGACAAAAGTAGAGGGCCGCTGTGAGCGCAGCAGGAGGGCGAGCGTTTTGCCCGGGCGATCCCCCTCCCCATATCGGTGGGCCACCACATGTTTAGTCAGGAATTTGAGCTCCCTGTCGGCCTCTGTTTGATATTCAGTGAGCGTGGCGCGAGTGTCCGCCAACGTGGCAGTCGAGGGGTCCGAGCAGTACTGCACCTCCAGTGAGTGCAGGCGATCTTTTAATTTACCGAGCGCACCCCTTATAGTCTTTAGGACTTTGGCCTGTCCCACAATGCAGTGGCCCCTTATCACCACCTTAAACGCGTCCCACAAGGTGCCCAACGACGTCACGGAACCCTCATTGTGCTCAAAGTAGTCAAGTATCTGTTGATGGATATCCTCCCGAAACACCGGATCTGACAGGGCCTGTGGCGGCAGTCGCCACGTGAAGGGCGTGATGTATGGCTTGGGGACACGCAGAGTTAGCTCAACAGGGGAGTGGTCTGAGAGGGTACGCGCCTTATGAGCGACTGCAGACACCCAAGCATGGACCTGCGGGGTCAAGAGCCAGAAGTCCAAGCGGGACCAGGCTCCTCTGTGCGGGGTGAAGCAGGTGCCTTTGCTGGAGCAGAGTTTTCTGTTTGAAAATTCGTTGGTTTTTGAAGCTCTGGCATGTCTATTTGTCATATTAATTTTATTAATTACTAGCAATTAATTATTTGTCTTGTGCAAGTGTGTTTATATTAATCAGTCCGTTTGTCCTAATAAGAGAAAGTTACACGTGGGTGCGCATAAATGTGCTGTTTAACAATAACGTGCGTGTTTTCATGTTTAAACGTTGCTGTGTGCTGTTTATTTTTGAGCACAAAACGCTTTCCGAATAAATGCTTTCCTATGTTGCAAGTGCTAGATAGATGCATACACATAAGGGTATTAGATTCAGTATAAGAATTGTTAGCCTAGAGAGGTTTCTTGCCACTTGCCATTTGCCTTTGCCGCGTACCGAATCTGCGTTGTTGAGGATTGATGCTGAAGGGACTTCGTCTTGAGAGACTTTACCGAGAGACTTGTCCTGACTCGTTCTGACATTTAGCTAGAATAGGTAACTATGAGAAAAATGATTTATTCTGCTTGATTTCCATTTGACTAATTTAGATAAAGCAATATAATTTGAACATGGTGTTGGATATTATTTCTTGTCAATTATTGTGTATTATATTTTGATTATTGCCGTATAGATTGTTTAGATTATGTTTAAGGGCAGTCTCAATAACCAGATGTTACCGACCCCGATATGGATGCAGGGTGTTTAGGAGTTTTCTTTCCACAGGTTTATTGCTGGTAGAGTATTTGAGCGTATGTTAGTGAAATGGGCCCTAGCGTATGATGAATGTATGTGCGTGTAACTGTGAGATTACTCTATCTGTGGAAGTGGGAATATTATACACACCCTGATCTCTATCAATTTCCTGGTAGCAGAGGATGGTTATTGATGATTGTCTTGATCTGATAAGATAGCTTGTACAATAGCTTATTGATTATTGATTATTGGTTTATGTTGGTATATGTACTAATACTATATGTTGGAGTCGTAATGTTGAGTTATATGTAGTGCTTCTGGAACTTGGGAGCTGGTAGCAGTTCCGTAGTAGGGCAGAGGGAAGTATATGCTGCTCTCGGGAAAGACGGAATTGTAAGGAATAACGTGTGACAATTGAAGTTGCGCGTCACATTGTCTGGGTTCGGAATCAGTGACATTGTCGTGTGTTACTATTAGATATTTCTGTTATATAAGGAGTGTGTATGATAGTGAAGGTTATCTGTGAAACTCTGGTCTTAAGTCCCAGGGATCCGTAAGGATTACCGTTAAAGCTTATCGCGGGAGAAGTAATAGGTATTCTCTGAGCTTGTTTGAGAAACTGGACAGTGGAAAGCTGTTTAGTTGATGTGTGTTATAATTCTGTAGTGGAGCAGATTGTCTGTTCTCGGGAAGCAGGATTCTGTATGTATGTACTATATTTTCTTGTATGGATGTGCGTGAATGTTCGTACATTTAGTTGATTGTAAGACTCTTTGGACAAGTCCTAGAGGAAACAGTTAATGAATGTATGTTAGAAGGGCAGAGTAGAGGGAAGTGCTACTGTGTTAACGAGAGGTACTTGTGAAATAAATTCTTTTACTATTCTGTGGTTAGCGAAGCAGACAATGGAGATGTTTTTATGTTGTAACTAATAGATTTTGTAGAAATTTTGACACGAAGTCTACTGAAAAGATTTTGTAAAGGAGGGGTAGACGAGTGACAGAAGACAGGAGACAAGCGACTGCAGCGACTGTTGACGTCAGAAAGACCGCGCTCTGATTGGATAGTGGATCAGAATAGTGTTCGCGCTAGGATTGGTGCGTTAGTGTGCGCCGCGCAAGGATTGGAAGAGCTATTTAGTGACGTAGAAGCTCCAGGATTGGTGCGTTAGTGTGAGTCGCGCTGCTATCGGTTGAAAATTCGTATTGTATATTTATAATACGGAAAGAGTAGAGAGTTTTTGGTAAACGCTAAAATGTATTACCAAGAAGAGAAAAAGAAGAAAACATTTTTTGGTAAAATTAAAAAGTGGTTTAACAAGGATAAAGATGTTAAGACGAGAGAGGGTGAGTTGCTACCTCCAACGAAAACACCTGCATCCTTCATGGCTGCGAGACATGGGTTTCATACCTGTATATGGTTGGAGAATTGGGTTAGGTATACTAAAGAAGATGGTGTTCTAGCATTTCCAGAACATGGTTCATTTAATCTGGCCGTGTTGAGAAATTTACGGGAAAAGATGTTATGTCTAGACCCGAAACCAAGACCTACACAGTTCGAGGCTTTAGTGGAATGGGAAGAGGAAGTACATGAGCGAGAAAAACAGAGATCTGGAGGGTACTACAGGTACATGTTTGGGAGGAGACATGATCGTGAGACTCATCATGATCGAATGAAAAGGTGGCGAGATGTTAGTATGTCAGAGGGATTATATCCGATGAGAACAGTTGAAGGAGGAGCAGAAAGGGTTCCTGAGTCAGAAATGAGAAAATATGGAGTTAATGAATATGAGGATGAGGTCTTGAATGACATGATTTACAAGAGACCACCTCCATATAGACCAGAACCGGATAAAAGTACACCAATTGTTTCTCCAATAAGAGATACAGTTTGTGTCAGTGAGACAGAAAATGAGACACCTGAGGTAAGAAGTGATCACTACCTTGATGAAAATGCCAGACAATTAGCCAGAACTACAACAGAGCTGACTGAGAAGATTAGGGAGTTAACGAAGAATCTGGAAGCTGTTACAGTGCCTGTAACTATAGGTCCGGTTATGCCTGTGTTTGACAAACAGAGGACAGGTGCAAATGGACTGGTGATTCCATATGTTGGGAATAATTTGACAAATTCAGTTGGTCCTTCAGGAGATTCAGGCAAAAGAGCAGAAAGAAGTGACCTGAGACAATCAAAACATGACACATGTAGTGAAATATTAGATGCTAGTGAAGCTAGTTGTTCAGGGATGCCAATTTTAGAACCGCAGAAGAGAGTGGTTCCAGTGAGAAAAACTGCTGAAATAACAGTTGAAGATTTGAATGATTGGATGAAAGTTCTACAGAAAAAGGATAAAGATTCACAAGTAATTGATGTGGCTAGGTTGCGTGTAGAACTAGAAGAGCTTGTTACAGGAACAGTTCCAACAGAAATTCTGAAGAGTCATCATGATGGTGAGCTAATGTTCATGTGCAAGAACATTACCTGGAGAGCAAGAAATACACATGACAGGCTAAGAGCAATAGCGAATGAGCAGGGAGTTGACATTGATAAAGTGAAAGCTTTACAAAAAACCTACAGGATGGATTTTACAGAGAAGGATATTGAGAATTTGAATGCTACTGGTAGAACAGGACAGATTAAGGAAATGGTAGCATTATTGCGAAGATGGGGTGATGTAGAAAAGTGGAAAGATAGATGGTATAAGAAAAGAGATGAAGCTGAAGATAGAACAACTTATTCAGCATTTCCAGTGAGAGAAAAAGAGAAACCAGTGGATAATTATCCTATGAGAGAAATACCTGGAGGAGGATATGTACATGTTCCATGGACCAGACAGGATATTTTATCATTCACAAATGATTTCCCTCGATTGAGAGAAAAGCCCGTCGAGTGGTATAGGCAGGTAGATAGGTTTGTGAAATTGTCAAAAGTGCTGTGGGTTGACCTGAATAGTCTGTTTGATATAATTGTTCCAGCAGACTTGTGGACTGAGTGTAAAATAGTTGTGAGTTGGCCTACTGAGGAATATCCAAGAGACCCAAGAACAGGGGCACCAGATCCAGAGGTAATGAGAAAGTATGATCAGGTGATGGTATACCTGAAGAGTAAAGTTCCTGCAAAAGAGACAGACTGGGTTAAGATAGATCGAACACAACAGGAAGCGAAGGAATCAGTTCATGCTTTTTACGAGAGGCTGATACTAGCATTTAAACAATTCAGTGGAGATGAACACCTGGGTGACAAAGATTTGAGTCATTTTGTATACAGATTTGTATATGGCCTTAGACCTGAAATTGGTGAGAGAATTCGTGAGCATACAGTGGATTGGCAGAGTAAGAAAGTAGATGAGATTCTGAGACATGCGAAATACTTCAGTGATGAAATTGAAGCGAAACAAAGAAAGCTGAAAGAGAAAGCAATGTGGGCACAAGTGAAAGTTGCGGAAAGACAGGAAGCACAGTTAGTGGAACAGGCGAATAATCCAGGAAACAATGCAGGGAATAGACCTAGATATGCA
This sequence comes from Triturus cristatus, assembly GCF_964204655.1. Classification (NCBI taxonomy): domain Eukaryota; kingdom Metazoa; phylum Chordata; class Amphibia; order Caudata; family Salamandridae; genus Triturus; species Triturus cristatus. The sequence goes on from NC_140585.1 coordinate 635,292,610, forward strand.
GGGAAAGGAAAAGGAAGTCTTGAGGAAGCGAAAAAAAAGTTTCCTTGTCACAACTGTGGCCAATTGGGGCATTGGAGATCGGAGTTTCCTAATCCACCATTAGTGAGTAATGAGAATAAATCCTTAAATCAACAGGTGCAGAATGAAGGAAATAATCAACAGCAGCAACAACAGAAAGTTGTGAGACAGCAGAGTCAAGAGCCAAAACCGCCCTTGCCGCAGAATAAAGGGTTACAAAAGTATAATCAGGATTCAGGGTTCTACAATGATGAACAGGTAAACAAACCAAGACGTTCAAACAAGGTACAACAGTACTTGTTAAAGAGTGAAGGGAGTGAATCTGAGGGTGATTATTGACGGTGCCGAGGAGAGGAAGAAGAGTGCATACTTGGTGCAACTCTAGAAATAGACCAGGCAGGACCATTTGTGGATGGGAAAATAAATGAGGAGAGTGTTACTTTTTTGGTAGACACAGGTGCGACAAGATCAACTGTCAGGTCAACAGATGTTAGAAATCTTCCTCTCTCGGATGAAGCAATCCAAGTAGTTGGTGTAGCCAATACGCAAATCAGAACACGTCTTACTGAACCAGTAAGAGTACAGATAGGGAAATTTACAGACATGCACAGATTCATTGTCTGTGACACGAGTCCAGTGAACCTGTTAGGTAGGGACTTGTTGTGCAAGATGAACTGCACAATTTTTTGTACACCGGATGGAATAGCCTTTGAGACACCAGATGAGGATGTTTTGTACCGAATGACTCTAGAGAATAGAGAAAGTGAGTTAATTGGTGCATTTGCTGTGTTTAATCCGGAGGATTTACCTCGAGAGCTGAGAGACACAGTGAAAAGGGCAGTTTGGGATTTTACTGGAGAGGATGTGGGATTGATGAATAATGTAGATCCAGTGAAAATTGCAGTAAAAGAGGGAATTACATATCCTAACATTCCTCAATACAAAATGACACCAGAAATAATTGAAGGAATAACTCCTATAATTGAGAAAATGATTCAGCAGGGAGTCCTGAGAGAACTACTGAGTAGTCCGTGTAATTCACCGATAATGGGACTAAAAAAGCCTAATGGGAAATTTAGGATCGTACAGGATTTGAGAAAAGTTAATCAAATTGTGGTGGCATGTTGTCCTATCGTGCCAAATCCATCAGTGATCCTGTATCAAATTCCACATGATGCTGAGTGGTATACAGTAATTGATTTGTGTCATGCATTCTTTTCAATTCCATTACATCATGATAGCCAGCCGATTTTTGCATTTAGGTTTGGCCAGCGTATCTTAGCATGGTGTCGAATCCCACAGGGGTATACGGAGAGTCCTTCGATATTCAATCAGTTATTGAAGAAATCGTTGGAGAGTTTGATCATGCCTGAGAGCTCAGTACTAGTGCAGTACATTGATGACCTACTTGTGGCATAAAAGACACGTGAGGCTTGTGAAGTAGATACCATAGCTTTACTGAATCATCTGGCAGATGGAGGGTTAAAGGTATCTCCAGCCAAATTGCAATTTTGCAAGAAAGAGGTGCATTATCTTGGACACAATATTGAAAAGGGTCTGAGAAAAGTGACGGATGACAGGATCAGAATAATCAGAGAAATGAAAGCCCCAAAAACTCAAAGGGAAGTGAGAATGTTCCTGGGTATGGTGGGTTATTGTCGTCAGTGGATAATTAATTTTTCCTTGATAGCAAAGCCACTGATTAAACTGACAAAAAGTGAGATGACAGACCCATTGGATCTAGATGCAGAACAAATGGCAGCATTTGAAGAGCTCAAAAGTAAAATGTGTGAGGCTCCAGCTTTAGGTATGCCTGACTACGAAAAGGAGTTTGAATTGTACTGCAGTGAGAGAAATGGATGTGCACTTTCAGTGTTAATTCAGAAGCATGGATTACTGAGAAGGCCTATTGCGTACTTCTCATCGACACTTGACCCTGTAGCTGTGGGTTTACCAGGTTGTCTGAAATCTGTGGCTGCAACATGCAGGAGTCTGGAACAAAGTGAGGGAATCATAATGGGATATCCTGTAAGGGTATTCGTACCTCATAATGTGGCAATTCTTTTGACAAGAAGCAGAACCCAGTATATGTCACATAGTCGGTTGACTAAATATGAAAAAGTGATTCTGGGAGCATCAAATGTGACTCTTGAAAGATGTGTGAATGTGAATCCAGCGACACTCTTGCCGGATATGGAAAACGTGGGTGTAAAAATGGAAGATGATCATGATTGTTTGGATGTGCTTGAGTACTGTACAAAACCGAGACCAGACATAAGGGATCTTCCCTTGCATGAGAGTGATCATGTGTTGTTTGTGGATGGTTCATGCCTAAGAAATGATGATGGTGTGCTATGTGCAGCATATGCGGTGTGCAAAGTTTCAGAGGTCATGGAAGCATCACCATTGAAAGGAGTGAAATCTGCGCAAGTTGCTGAATTGATAGCATTGACAAAAGCTTGCGAAATTGGGAAAGATTTGAGGACGACTGTGTTGACTGATAGTCAGTATGGATTTGGAGTGGTGCATGACTTTGGCCAGCTTTGGCTACAAAGAGGTTTCTTGACATCGAGTGGAACTCCGATAAAGAATGCTGAAATGATTGGTAAATTGCTTGAGGCGATACAGCTGCCTAAGGAGTTAGCAGTTGTAAAATGTGCTGCCCATGGACAGGGAGAAGATTTTATCACGGTTGGAAACCGTTACACCAATGATGTTGCGCAATACTGTGCCAAGACAAATCAGTCCATTAATCGGGACCGAGAGGGGGAAATGTCTTTTCTCTCTGTGATGTTTACTAATGTCTTAGAAACCTGGGATGAAGTGAAACAGTTGCAAGATGAGGCAGGAGAGGAAGAGAAAAAAGATTGGATTAAGGCAGGATGTGCTCCAAGAGAAACAGACCATGTTTGGGTCTACAGAGATGGCAGACCAGTAATGCCTAACTCCATTTTGTCGTCAATGGCAAGAATGTATCATGGCCAGGGACATTTGGGGAGGGATGCGATGGTTAGGTCATTTAAACAGACCTGGTACAATGCAAAGTTCAGGACAATTGCAGAAAGCATCTGTCAAAGGTGTTTGGTTTGTCAGCAATTTAACACTGGGAAAAAGACAGTGGTGAGTCTGGGAACAATAGGCAGAGAAGGAGGTCCTTTTACAAGAATGCAGATTGATTTCATTGAAATGCCCCAAGTAAACAGACTGAGGTATGTTCTAGTGGTAGTCTGTTTGTTTTCAAGGTGGGTGGAAGCTTACCCGACTAGAAGAAATGATGGAATAACAGTGGCAAAGTTACTGTTAAGGGAGTTGATTCCTAGGTACGGGTTTCCAGTAACAGTTGAGTCTGATAGAGGTGGACACTTTCAAAATGAACTCATGGGTTTGATTTGTGAAGCATTGAAAATAGAGCAGAAGCTACATTGTGCATACTGACCAGAGGCTTCTGGTGTGGTTGAGCAGATTAATGGCACAATCAAGAACAGGATTGGAAAAATGTGCTTAGCCACTGGCATGAAATGGCCAGATGTTTTACCTCTAGTGCTGATGACTATTAGATCTACTCCAGATAGAACTACTGGTTTGAGTCCACACGAGATAATCATGGGACGTGTAATGCGCCATGCATTTGTGCCTGTCAATAAGTTGGTGACAATAACTGATGACATGATTTTGGATTACTGTAAAGGCCTGGCTGACGCAGTTCATTCTGTGTTTCACCAGGTTGGAGAAGAAGCTACCACACTTGAGAAGAAGCAAGCCCATGATCTGAGTCCAGGAGACTGGGTGAGGATTAAAGTACACAGAAGAAGAAATTGCTTGGTTCCAAGGTGGGGAAGGCCGAGACAAGTTATTCTGACTACGACGACTGCAGTAAAGTGTGCTGGAGTGAGACACTGGGTACATGCAAGTCATACTCTGAGAGTTCCAAACCCAAAAGAAGGGACTGGTAAAGAGTATTTTGAAGAGTCAGATTCCAGTGATGATGAAGATACAGAATCAGTGGGGAAAGAAGTAGGAAAAGCTTCGAATGAACCACTGCGAGTATCAGAGAAAAGATCAGATTCTGTAAGAGAGCCTGAAGTTTCAAAAAGCAGTGAAGGAAAAAGAAAAGAAAAGAGAAATTTCATAGAGACTACTCCTGAATCAGAAGAGGAGGAGATTGAAGAACCACTTGAGATTATACTTGAAGAAGTAGGGTTAGAAGAAGATAGAGAGGGACAAATTGCGGAAGACCCCCGAGGAGGTGTAGGGAACATTCTTGATGAGCTAGGTGAAGGGACAAGTAGACAGCAAGAAGATTGCGTGTCGGAGACTCGAGGAGGGACAGAAGTAGGGAAATCTCAAACAGTGGTGAAAGAATCTGTGGAAAAGAAGAAAACTGCTAGAAAACGGAAACAAGAGGCACTTGAAACAGAATTGGATGATGAGAATGAACAAATAGAGGGTCGAGTTCTGAGAAAGAGAACTTGGATTGGAGAAAGAAGTAATAAAGAAATAAAGCCGAAAAAGGTGATAAAAGGAGATCGTTGGCCTAACAACAGAGTTAAGAGGCTGAGATACAAAATAATAAGAGCAAGTACATCAAAAGCTGAACAAGTGAATGAAGTATCGAGTCAAAGTTCAAAAGCTGAAGGAGAAGAATCAAAGGAATCAAAAGAACCAGTAGAAATAAAAAGAGTAAGAAGACCCAACCAAAAGTACAGATCACCGGAATGGTCTTATGTGGCACTGTCTGAAGGAGGAAAAGAAGAAACAGTGACTCGAGATAATCTGGAAGAGATCTTGAGAGAAGTGGTTGAGGAAGATACTGGTGAAATTCTGAAAGTACTCCTGACTGATATTGGAGAAGAGTCGAGTACTGAGGATTTTGATGTTGGAGATCTAATACAATTTGATGTTGAAGAAATTGAAGTGAAGAATGACAAGTATCCAAACTGAATAAAGGAAGGATTCACTTGGATTAAGTGAACGAAAGGATCATTTGGAAGAACTGAAAACTGAAGGAAGCTAAAGAATTTAAGAGTTCTAATTTCAGTAGTGGAGTAGTAGAGGCTAAACTAAAGTAGTAAAATGGCTAACATAGAGGATAATCGAAATAGATGTGCCTTCTTTAAAAGGTGGTGTAGAATGTGCTGCTGCTGTACTGGATTATTAATGCTTCTATGGGGTGTTTTAGTTTTATTAGTTACTTTTAAAGTAGAGTTCGAGATGCATACAGAGAATGTGACAAATGTAGAGAAGAATTCGCAAAAAGTAGTTCCAATTAGAATTAGTAATACTTACATACACAAAGATAGGTCAATTAATAACTTTTCTAGTAATGTTTTTTCAAAATTGTTATATGAATATGTGAAAACAATGGAAGTGAGGGATTGCTACGTTTGTATGCAATTACCTGCATCCGTTTCAGAGGGTGTTACTTATCATTTTTGGGCATTTGCCAATGAACAAAGAGCTAAATCCAGCTAAAGAAGCTAACACTTTTGGTGAAATTTTTATTGAAGAAAAAGGATTAACATTAGATTACATTTTTAAGAATAATTTAACTTGCAGTCTGAAAGGAGAGGAGAAAGCTTTCCTGGATATGGTAGAGGAAAGGAGATTGAACATGCAGGAGAAAGCAGGGAAATATAAAGTGAGTGAGACAATTTGGGACATTGAGATGGGAAAAGAGTTGAAGAATGGGGCTAGTCCAACTTTAGCTTTAGATGCACCACAGAAGGGTAAACTTTGCATTACAAGAAGGAAATCCCAATATGATACATATTTTGTTGGGACTAGTGAGTGCCATGATACATACTTCATTGCAACAGGTTGGGGTTTCAGAGGTGGAGAAGATACAATTTTTCCAGGAGTATACTATGTTTGTGGGAACAAGGCTTATTACAAGTTGCCTGACCATTGCTATGGCACGTGTTATGTGGGCCTGGTTTTTCCAAAGATTTTTCATATAGATAAAATAACAGATGTAGAACATATTAATTTACTAATGCGTTTTAAGAGAGAAACTTGGTCTGAAATAGTGGGTGATATTTTTGGAGTTTTGATTCCAGCAGTGGGAATTTCTTTGAATGCTTATGGAATTCGGAAACTGTCCACAGTGGTTGATCGCTTATCGACAAATACCGCTGGAGGGTTTCTTTTGGTAAATACGGAATTAAGTGCCGTACGTGCCATGTCTATGCAAAATCGACTTGCCCTTGATATTCTATTGGCCAAGGAGGGTGGAGTCTGTGGAATGCTGAAAGTTCAACATTGTTGCACTTACATTCCAGACGAAAGCAAAGACCTGAAGGTCTATATCAAAAATATTACTGATTTGCATGAAGAATTAGTACCACTTGAAGCTGAGAATTTATGGACTAAAATAGCTAATAAAATAAAATGATAGCTGTTAAGGATTTTATTTCAAAAATAGGTAGTACTATTATAGGTAGAATATTGTTTCCTTTAACTTGTATAATTGTTGCTTTATTGATAATAAGATTAGTGTGTGTGTGTTGTAAAAACAGGGGAGGGAGGAAGAAATTGAATAAAGAGAAGAAAAACAAGAGGTTGAAAAGAGAACCTCAAGAAATTGAATTGGAAGAATTGAGGGAGAGTGTTTACTTAGAGACAAAAAGGGATGATGAAAGAGTGACTGGTGTGTAATGTTGTGTAAGGGGAAAAAGACATTTCCGATTTCTCCTAAAGTGGGACTAAATTTTCACAAATTTTTTTTGGGGGATTTATTTGGTGATAAAATCACCAAAGGGGGGATTGCTGGAGCAGAGTTTTCTGTTTGAAAATTCGTTGGTTTTTGAAGCTCTGGCATGTCTATTTGTCATATTAATTTTATTAATTACTAGCAATTAATTATTTGTCTTGTGCAAGTGTGTTTATATTAATCAATCCGTTTGTCCTAATAAGAGAAAGTTACACGTGGGTGCGCATAAATGTGCTGTTTAACAATAACGTGCGTGTTTTCATGTTTAAACGTTGCTGTGTGCTGTTTATTTTTGAGCACAAAACACTTTCCGAATTAATGCTTTCCTATGTTGCAAGTGCTAGATAGATGCATACACATAAGGGTATTAGTGGGGTTAACACTGTTTAATCACTATGCTGTGGTAACGTTGTTTTTGTTTCTTTTAATTAAAATGGTCTATTGTGGCCTATGGTGGCCTAGTCAAAGATGGCCGATTTTGTAAGCCTGGCCTCGATTTGAAAGTAGAAAACTGTGATGGAAGAGAGCCCTGCTGAATATGGTCCTGAAGTCAGCTGACCACAGTCCTTGCTTGCCTTGCAAAATTTTCCGTGAGGACATCAGCAGCCTGGGTAATCTTCGAGTGAAATGGAACGTCCTTGGCAACCTTGGGAAAACAAAGGAGCCTTAGAGAAAGACTCTGAACATTGGTCTCATTGCCGAGGAGAAGTAGAACTAACAAGATACATTTGTAATTCTTGGTTCCTGTTCCGTAGTTTTTATTTTGTGATTTTTCCTGAGCGGAGATTTTCGAATGTAGCAATGTTACATCCTTTCCTTCTCGCTCTGCTCAGCGGTCCAGCGGACATTACAACTTTTTTATGTATCTTTCTTTTGTTCGATTCAGTATAAGAATTGTTAGCCTAGAGAGGTTTCGTGCCACTTGCCATTTGCCTTTGCCGCGTACCGAATCTGCGTTGTTGAGGATTGATGCTGAAGGGACTTCGTCTTGAGAGACTTTACCGAGAGACTTGTCCTGACTCGTTCTGACATTTAGCTAGAATAGGTAACTATGAGAAAAATGATTTATTCTGCTTGATTTCCATTTGACTAATTTAGATAAAGCAATATAATTTGAACATGGTGTTGGATATTATTTCTTGTCAATTATTGTGTATTATATTTTGATTATTGCCGTATAGATTGTTTAGATTATGTTTAAGGGCAGTCTCAATAACCAGATCTTATCGACCCCGATATGGATGCAGGGTGTTTAGGAGTTTTCTTTCCACAGGTTTATTGCTGGTAGAGTATTTGAGCGTATGTTAGTGAAATGGGCCCTAGCGTATGATGAATGTATGTGCGTGTAACTGTGAGATTACTCTATCTGTGGAAGTGGGAATATTATACACACCCTGATCTCTATCAATTTCCCGAATCGCGGGATGCAATACCCGCCACGAGTCCAGTAGATTATAATCAGCCATTAGGCCGCGTATGAGACTTGCAGCTTGCGGGTGATGTGCGCGAGCAGCCCCCTCCCTATCCAGGTCCAGCGACAGCACGGCATTGAAATCTCCTCCCCACACGCAATCCCCTCCACCCAGTGATTGTGCCAGGTGCCAGACGTGACGCAAAAACCCAGGGTCATCCGAGTTGGGGCCATATGTATTAACTAACGTCAGCGGCATGTGAAATAGTTTCCCGCTCAGTATGATGTAGCACCCTCAGTGTCAGCATTTACCTTAAACGTTTGCCAAGGAAGGCCTTTACGGATAAGAATAGCCACTCCTCGGGAATAGCTGGAGCAGCCGGAGGTGTGTATCTCGCCCCATCTAGCACCTCGCAGCTTGTCCCCGGCGTTTCGAGGCAAATGAGTTTCCTGTAGGAAACATATGTCAATGTGGTGTCGTGACAAATGTGCATGAGTCAAGCGTATCTTGCGGTGATCGTTAAGACCGCGGATATTCCATGTAAGGCAGCGCAACTCGGTCAGGGAGGCTTATATGTGTGTGTCCCATACAGTGGCAAGGATATCAATGTCCCACGTACCAGGGGCCACCAGGGGTCCCCCCGCTGCCCTTTCCCCGGGATCGGCAACCATATACAGTCAGCCTGTGGCAAGGTCGCGTCGTCATGTTGTGGTGCATAAAGAAACCGCAGTGAGATAGCAACAACCAACAATAACCAGAACCCCCCACCACCCACTCCAACCCCCCAATCAGGTTGATATACAGTCCCCCCCTCCTCCCCACCCAACAATAACCGTCATGTAACAATATCTCGGGAATCATCCCACAGGGCGTGGGGTCACCGGCTCACACCCCCGTCGAAAAGCGACAGGCTGGCCGAACATTGCTGCCTTTTGTCAACGCAGTACAACAATCCACAGCGAAAGGAGGCCCAACATTCCTCCCCCCGCAATGCTCCGTAAGGTATCAGCGATGTGGGCCGTGGCAAGTCGAACCAGTTCTCACAGGTCCGGGACAGATCCCTCGGCCCCTGCAGGCCCCACGGACCTCCAGCTGCGGCTACAGGCCGCGTACCTGACAGTCGCGGTGTCCAGCGTCTCTGCACATCTCAAAGTGATAGCGCGCTGTGTCATTCAGTGTCGCTCAACTGGCCCAGCGGAGGAGTGCCTTGCTAATCTCCTCGCTCACGTTGCGAGCGCTCTGCCTGCCTCGCAAATTTGAGCGCATCCGCCGCGGCTGTAAAGATCATTGGCTTCCCTTTGTGGTGTATCCGCAGCTTGGCCGGGTATAACATGGCATATTTAGTCCCCACCTTCTGGAATATTTTTTTAGCCGGTATAAATTCTCGCCTCGCAGCCTGTACCGCTTGCGTAAAATCCGGAAACAAGGAGATGGCCATATTTTGAAATCGGAGCTCACCTTTTTCACGCGCCAACCTCAGGATGGTATCCCTGTCACGGTAGCTCAGAACCCGTGCCAGGATCGGCCGTGGCGGAGCTCCAGGCACGGGTCGCGGCCCCAGCGTGCGGTGCGCCCGCTCGACCAGGAACATGGCCGACAGGTCCGCCCCAAACAGTTCGCGGAACATTCCTTCAATAAATTGTTCCATGTTGCCAATGTTTGTGGATTCCGCAATGCCAATAATACGCACATTATTTCTTCGGGTACGGGCTTCCAAATCCTCATTGCGCACTCTGATCACCTCCAGGACCTTGTCCATGCGAAGTAGCCTCTCCTGGGTGTCTCCTTGGCTCTCCTCGCAGTCGGTAATCCGCGCCTCCGCCGCAGCGATCTGCTCCTCGTGCTGGTCTACCTTATGAGATATGCCATCAAGCCGCTGGGCCATGGAGTCGAGCTTGCCATCGATTTCCTTGAGGCAGCCTTTAAGGTCGCGGAACATGCTTCTGACATCGTCCTCCGGTGTAGGGTCTAGCTGCGTTTCAGGGACCACATTCGGCGATGGCGGAACCGCCACAGCGCCGCGGGAAGCCTGCTTCTCAAAGTGGAGCTTCCGCTGCTTGGTGTCGGATTTTCCCATGTCGCCTCCGAGGGGCCTTCACACACCGGCACCAATGAAGAGGGGCAGTTGGCACTCCGCAGGCCACGGGCCCCAACCAGCGCCAGGTCGCAGAGGTCAGGTATTCGTCCCTCCTAGCGGCCCTCACGCACCTCGGGAGACCTCTCCAGGTAGGCCCGGCCCAGCCAGCTCTTGGCCCTCGCGGGCAGCGGGTCGGCAGCAGCCACGCACCAATCGCGGACTCACCGCGGTCAGGCAGCAGCCCGGAAAGTCACCCGGCCTCTCACGGGCTGTTTGCCACCACCTCGTAGCGCCGTAGACATTCAGAGGCCTGGGCACGGATTAACACAGGCCAGACAGCCGGAGTCCCCTCATCGCAGGTACGGATCGGGCCTCGCAGCGTCCTTTTTCCGCCGCCTCACGCCAGCAGGAGTACCGGCCCAGTCAGCAGCGCAGATCGCGGCCACGCCGGCAAGGCCCAGGCAGTCAGTTTATCAGGCCAGCACACAACGCGCTCCAGAGCCGCCGCGAAGGCCGCACACAGCCCAGCAGGGGCCCGCCGCTGCACCTCGGGCTCCAACCGCCGGGCATCCAATGCTCTGCAGGTGTCCACGCCGGTCTCAGCGCGCCCACCGGTCAACGGCCCTCGACCAGGGCCTCGCGTAGCAGATGTCGCCACCCAGCGCGGCACACCCCAGCCGCCGGAGCCACGAGGGCCTGTATCTCCGGATTTCCGCAGCCGATTTCTGCCGCAGGAGCACCGCCGGAATCCTCGGCGTCAGGGCACCTCCCACCGTAGCTTCCCTGCACGGAAATTTAGGCAGAGGCCGGATGGGCTAACGGATTGGTTGTCCGGCCGGCAGAGCCCCGTTACACGGCGGCCATCTTGCAGCTCGGCTCGGCCACGCCCCCGCAGAAGCAGACTCTTAGCACACACCCAGCTGCTTCCCCTGTAGAATCATGCATAGTATTCACAACCGAGTGGGGTTTGAGGTTGCAGTGAGTAATGCAAATACATTCAGCATCACTAAGGCTGGTTGCCCTTGCTGGAGTGTAGTCATTCACCCAGGTTACACATGTTCCAGGTCTCAAAAAGCTGTTTGGACATGTGCAGTTTTCAGAATCTGAAAAGTGGATTGAAAATGTGTCAGACTGTAAAAGTACTTATCACTTGCCAAAAAAAGAGTAGTAAGTGTGCTTTCAAATTGGCAAAGAAATTTCGTTTTCTGCCTAATATCAAACCATGACTCTGTGTGCAAAGAGGAATTGTTGACAGACATTTATTGCGTATTACTCTGGTAATTTTACATTTGCATTAGTAGGAAAGGGGCAGCTATTTTTCTGCAGAAGCAGACTCTTAGCACACACCCAGCTGCTTATCCTGTAGAATCATGCATAGTATTCAAGACCGAGTGGGGTTTGAGGTTGCAGTGAGTAATGCAAATACATTCAGCATCACTAAGGCTGGTTGCCCTTGCTGGAGTGTAGTCAGTCACCCAGGTTACACATGTTCCTGGTCTCAAAAAGCTGTTTGGACATGTGCTGTTTTCAGAATCTGAAAAGTGCATTGAAAATGTGTCAGACTGTAAAAGTACTTATCACTTGCCAAAAAAAGAGTAGTAAGTGTGCTTTCAAATTGGCAAAGAAATTTCGTTTTCTGCCTAATATCAAACCATGACTCTGTGTGCAAAGAGGAACTATAGACAGAGATTTATTGCGTATTACTCTGGTAATTTTACATTTGCATTAGTAGGAAAGGGGCAGCTATTTTTCTGCAGAAGCAGACTCTTAGCACACACCCAGCTGCTTATCATGTAGAATCATGCATAGTATTCACAACCGAGTGGGGTTTGAGGTTGCAGTCAGTAATGCAAATACATTCAGCATCACTAAGGCTGGTTGCCCTTGCTGGAGTGTAGTCAGTCACCCAGGTTACACATGTTCTTGGTCTCAAAAAGCTGTTTGGACATGTGCTGTTTTCAGAATCTGAAAAGTGGATTGAAAATGTGTCAGACTGTAAAAGTACTTATCACTTGCCAAAAAAAGAGTAGTAAGTGTGCTTTCAAATTGGCAAAGAAATTTCGTTTTCTGCCTAATATCAAACCATGACTCTGTGTGCACACAGGAATTGTTTTTAGATATTTAATTTGTGATGGTGTTATTGTGATTTTCACTTGTAGGAAAGGGGTACATAGTATTTTAAGATTTGAAAAGATCATAAAAAATATAGTAATATATTTAAATAAAATAAAGGAATTTTTTTTTAGTTTCTTTCAGGTATTGCTGAAGAGCAGGGAACAAAATTTAAGATGCCTACAAAATCCAGACTAAGGAAAAACCACAAAAAAAATCTATATTTGAAGACACCTGGAGGACCTAAGTTAGTTGGAGATGCTCATGTTGGGAAAAAGAGAAAGTCTTCTGGTAAGCAGACAAAAGATTTTTTAAACAATATCTTCAAAAAAAGGAAAAATGTACAAAATGTCTGTACTGGAAATAATGTTTTAAATAGAAAACAACAGGAAAAAATTGAGCATTTAGTTAATGCAAATATACCTTCAGAAACAATAAAGATTAACTTAAAAAGAAAAATAGCGTTTAAAGAGATTCGTAGAAAAATGTTTCAGAGAAGAGTTATGTCCAATTTGATAAAGGATGTGAAGAAATATAAGAAAAAAGCCAAATTTTATAAGAGAAAAAAAGAAATTGAAGCCATTGTAGCAAAGGCTTTAGAATTAAAAAGGAAACTATTCATTTTAATTTTGAACAGGATGCGTACATTAGATAAAATGGTCAATGTACTGAAATCACAAAGCAAAAGGAAAAGACTAGTGAAAAGAACAAACTTTTGTAAAGTGTTTTTAGGGGAATGGATGCATAGTTCAAGTAGTGAACCTTTTTTTAATGAAGAGAGTTATCTTCAAAGTAATAGTTTGCTGCATGCAGTTGACACCAGAGGTCGTGCTTATGAAGTGAAAAATGGTTGTATAATGGAGAAGGAGAAAATGGTTCCAAGAGATGAGGAACAAGTAATGGCGGATGAGGCTATGGGGAAACGTCCTAAAGCCCCAGTGTATACTTGGAATTGTAGTAGTATTTGCACTGTGCGTCAGGAATCTATTGATAAATTTCGTGAGTTTCTAAGAGAATATAGTAAAAAAAGTGTAAAACAGAAGATTAAGGTGCTTCAAAGTCTAGATCCATGCAGAGTGAGAGAGAATACTGGTTTGCAGGGACATTCTCTGGCTTGTCTATCTAGAAAAGTGTGTAAAAGTGTTTTTCATCATTTTAGGATGCTGGCTGTTCATCATACTGAAATGAGAAAGTTTGTGAGACGATTGTATTTTGCTAAAAGTCCAGCAATAAAGTTAGATGAATTGAATAGGGCTCTGTTCCGTGGATCGGTATCAGATGTAGAGAAGGTTACTGATGAAATTCAGTTTAGTTACTTTGGTCCAGAACAAGACAGTGCAGGTAATGACACAGTTATTGAGGAAGAAGTGGAAGAGAATGTAGAACCCTCTGTAAGTAAGAAATGTAATGATCACATGACAAAATTTGCAATAATCTCTAATGAAAGACCAAATATTACTTGTATTTGTTGCCGCAGAACTCATTATAAAAAACAAACCAGGAATGTTGATCTCTACAGAAAAAGTGAAAATGAAGATAATGATAAGTGGAAGGATTTTGCCACATATATATTTCTTGAAAATTGTTTTGAATTGGGTGTAGATCAGCGTATTTGTAAATACTGTTATCATAAGTTAGAAGAAAATAGAATGCCGACCAGAGCTGTACATAATAATTTAGAATTGGATGCTATTCCTGCCGAACTTTCTGAATTAAATACTTATGAGTCTACACTCATTCAATGTGTTCATCCGTTCCAGACCATAGTACGTATGGAGCCCAAAACTGGTAAATTACCTCCTTCAGATTTGCTGAGAGGTTTAAAAGGTAGAGTGGTGTATTTGCCCTTGGATTTGAAAAAAATATGGAAACTATTGATGCAGATACTTTGGAAACTGAACCATTAGTTATTCTGGTTAATGGTGTACCTACAAAGAATAAGAAGATTTGGCAGGAGCTGGTAGTTGTACGGAAAGTACAAAGAGCAAATTTGTATTTGAAAAGGAATAACAAATGGTATGAATCAATTTATATAGAAGAAGAAGAAGAAGATTTACAAGAAGACACAGAAACACCAACTGGACAAATTGAAAAAGTGGACAAGTCAAAGGAAGAAGAAATTTATGAACATTTTAGCATACATCCTCTTCATTCAAAAGAAGTTATGGGAGACACTATTGATCTGTTTCAGATGAAGAAAGCAAAAGGAACTCCTGTGAGTGTATGGGAGGAGAGCTTGGAAGCTCGATGTTTTCCCCAGCTGTTTCCTACAGGAAAAGGAGGACGATACGATGAACGTCCAGAACAGATTCCAGCTTCTGAATATCGGACTACAAGACTATATGCAGAAGATCCAAGATTTCGACAAAGTATTCCTTATTTGTTCCATCTTTTATTTGAAAGCGACTTGTCTGCATTATCTTATGCAGTAAATCACATTTTAAAAAGTGGAGTACATTTACAAAATGTGTCTGCTAAGGATTTTATGGAGAAAGTGCAGCACCGAGATGATCATTTGGAAACACAACTGATCAATCTGATGGCTTGTCAGCGTGGGACAAATGAATATTGGTACCGACGCCATGGTGAATTGAAATGCATGTTACGGAATTTAGGAACTCCAAAATGGTTCCTTACCCTAAGCCAGTGGTTCCCAAACTTTTGACTCCTGAGGACCCCCATTGAGTCGCCACTGGAAGCCAGGGACCCCCAAGCAATGTGTAGGATTTAAATTTCAAACTTTAAAACAGTAATTCGAAAAAAAAAAAAACGTGTGCACACAAAACAAATACTCAAATTACTAAGGATTTTAGGGGCATATTTACAAGTCCCTATCGCCATGGGAACATCACTTTTTGCGATGTTCCTGTGGCAATAGGGGCTTTGCCTTATTTACAAGGCAGCGTTAAGCCACTTATTGTGGCTTAACGCTGCCTTGTAAATAAGGACCTCTTTCACGCAATGCTTAGCGTGAAAAAGGTGGGCAGTGGGAGTTGCAGTGGGCGTTTCACTCCAACACCCATTGATTTTGACGCTGCCCTCTATTTACAAGGTCAGCTTAAATAGAAGACAGCACCAGAATTAAGACCATGAAAAACCTGGTCTTAACTTGGCGAAATAAGGAGAAATGCCTTATTTCTCCTCGTTTTTGCTTTTTCCGTTGGAAAAAGCAAAACACCTTTGATTGTTTATGTTCAGGATGGTGACCCTTCCTGCACATAAACAATCTTTAATAAAAATTACGTTTTGTAACTTCCATGTGTGCTGCATTAGGCAGCACACATAGAAGTGACAAAAAGGCATTACAAAATTGTTCATGTGCAGGAAGTGGGAACATAGCAGCATCAGGATAATGATAGACTGGGAATAAACATATGTTGCTAACTTTTACCATGCAGTTTGCAAGCAGCTCTTTAACAGTTTATAGGACACTGTGCTAGATTACGATTGTCCCTTATGAATTGCACAGTGACAAAAGAATCTCTGTGACAAAATCAGTAGCCCACTGACCTATGCACATAAAATACTGTTTTTTAAAATGCTTTGTACACGTTCTTTGTAGTAGGCATATTAACCCTCTGTGTCACATTAGATAAGTCAAAGCTGCCACTAGACAAAACTCTCATCTCTCTCCAGCAGGTGCATTAATCACTGGCATTTTCTGGACACTTTTATAGTTGCTCGAAAACTGCTAATTTTACAAGGGACTTTGTAGTGCTTTTAAAACTGCTGCCTGCGGACCCCCTGAGAATGTGCCGCGGACCCCTGGGGGTCCTCGGACCCCAGTTTGGGAAACCCTGCCCTAAGCTGTACCGAGTACGCTTGGGATGATTTACTGGATTTTCTACGAGAGGCAAATTCAAACATTAAAAACATCGAATACAAGACAGCAGGAGAACTGTGCTCATTGGATCCGGTTAATGTTTGCAGATATTTCAATCATAGATTTGAGGCTATGATGTCCTTCATCTGCAATAAAAAAAATCCACCTCTTGGAGAAGTTGTGGATTTCTTTTGGAGAAAAGAGTACCAAGCAAGAGGTGCTCCTCATATTCATATGCTGTTGTGGATCAAGGATGCCCCAAAGTTTGGAACAGATACTGATGAAGCAGTGTTATCTTTCATTGAAGAATATGCAACATGTGCTATACCAAAAAGCACAGAAGAGAAAAAGTTAAAGGAGCAAGTTTTACGTTTCCAAAGTCATCGGTGTGGAAAATACTGTCGACGGAAATACAAGAGCAAAGATAAATTCTACACTAAGGTGCCGATCACGATCCGGTAAAAAATGTCCCCGTGCGACTCGTATCGGGTCTTTTTACCGTACGAATCGTACAAGTGCCGTACGAACTGGCAATTACGATTCGCATGGTAAAAAGTCCATACGAACCGCACTGGGAATCATTCCCCACACGTCCTCGGGTCGGAAAATGTGTCCGACACGTCCTCGGACGATTTACCTTACAAACGGTGAAAAGCCAAGTCCGACCGAGGAATCACGATCCATCCCGTGCATCCGAGCGTACAACCGTATGGAAAAAACACCGTCCGCACCGAACTCCAATAGCAACCATGGAGACATGTGCCCGCATACGCGCCCAACACTCCCCCCAGCCCCCGTATGTCCGACACGTACCCCCGTGTATGTATACCCCCACCCGTCTAGGTACACCCCAGTACGTTCAAGTCGTACCCCCACCCCAGTACGTGTCGTACCACCGTCTATGTACACCCCAGTACGTTCCAGTCGTACCCCCACCCCAGTACGTGTCATACCACCGTCTATGTACACCCCAGTACGTTCCAGTCGTACCCCCACCCCAGTACGTGTCATACCCCCGTGTACCTACACCCCAGTACGTTCCAGTCGTACCCCCACCCCAGTACATGTCGTACCACCGTGTACCCACACCCCAGTACGTTAGAGCCCCACCCCCACCCCAGTACGTGTCATACCCCCCGTGTACCTACACCCCAGTACGTTCCAGTCGTACCCCCACCCCAGTACGTGTTGTTCCACCGTCCATGTACACCCCAGTACGTTCGAGCCCCACCCCCACCCCAGTACGTGTCATACCCCCGTGTACCTACACCCCAGTACGTTCCAGTCGTACCCCCACCCCAGTACGTGTCGTACCACCGTCAATGTACACCCCCCCACCCCAGTACGTGTCATACCCCCCGTGTACCTACACCCCAGTACGTTCGAGCCCCACCCCCACCCCAGTACGTGTCATACCCCCGTGTACCTACACCCCAGTACGTTCCAGTCGTACCCCCACCCCAGTACGTGTCATACCCCCGTGTACCTACACCCCAGTACGTTCCAGTCGTACCCCCACCCCAGTACGTGTCGTACCACCGTGTACCTACACCCCAGTACGTTAGAGCCCCACCCCCACCCCAGTACGTGTCATACCCCCCGTGTACCTACACCCCAGTATGTTCCAGTCGTACCCCCACCCCAGTACGTGTCGTACCACCGTCTATGTACACCCCAGTACGTTTGAGCCCCACCCCCACCCCAGTACGTGTCATACCCCCGTGTACCTACACCCCAGTACGTTCCAGTCGTACCCCCACCCCAGTACGTGTCGTACCACCGTGTACCTACACCCCAGTACGTTAGAGCCCCACCCCCACCCCAGTACGTGTCATACCCCCCGTGTACCTACACCCCAGTACGTTCCAGTCGTACCCCCACCCCAGTATGTGTCGTACCACCGTGTACCTACACCCCAGTATGTTCCAGTCGTACCCCCACCCCAGTACGTGTCGTACCACCGTCTATGTACACCCCAGTACGTTCGAGCCCCACCCCCACCCCAGTACGTGTCATACCCCCGTGTACCTACACCCCAGTACGTTCCAGTCGTACCCCCACCCCAGTACGTGTCGTACCACCGTCCATGTACCCCCCCACCCCTGTACGTGTCGTACCACCGTCAACGTACACCCCCCCACCCCTGTACGTGTCGTACCACCGTCTATGTACACCCCCCCACCCCTGTACGTGTCGTACCACCGTCAATGTACACCCCTGTACGTTCGAGTCGTACCCCCACCCCCGTACGTGTCACACCACCGTCCATGTACCCCCCCACCCCAGTACGTGTCGTACCACCGTCCATGTACCCCCCCCACCCCTGTACGTGTCGTACCACCGTCTATGTACACCCCAGTAGTTCCTGGCACACCCCCAACACAACCTCCTAAGTACGGAGCGCACCCCATGCCCCAACATCACAACCGCATGTACGAGTCGTACAAAGCCACACACAAGGACATCACCGTACAAACAAATGGCCCATGTACACACCGTACACACGCTCAAAACGCACGTACACAACCAGGACAAAACAAAACAACACAAGAATACACCATTCGAAAGGCACAAAGCCACTAAACATGGCCAACAACCACTAAAATAACACAATCACTGACCTGCAACTGCCAAAAACAAACAGAGGCCCAATACACCACCACTCCTTATAACACACCCACCCAAAATTCAAACACTGCCACACCCACCCATGGACCAATAAAAAGGGCACACACACACAAACCATGAGCCTTTGCAACGGACTCACTGCTGACAGACACCACAGAACCAGACTACAAGCTACACCACACCTTACACTTGCACACCTTCACACGACCACCCTCACAAACACCCTCTCATCACATTCACACACACACACAACCATCCACACCCCCCCCAACATCCACACCCCCCCCCACACCCACACCATCCCCACCCACACCCCTCACCATGCCCACTACCAAGAATCCAAAGTTCAGTCACCGAGAGTTGGAGGTCCTTGTTGATCAAATCCTCAGAGTCGAGCCACAGATCTTTGGAACATTGGTCAGAAGCATCAGCCTGGCAGCCAAAACAGCCATGTGGCAGACCATCGTCGATGCTGTGAATGCTGTTGCGGACACCAGGAGGACCAAGCAGGAATGCCAGAACAGGTGGTACGATCTGCGGAGGAGGGTCAGAGCCAAGAGGCAGGAGGAACACGACCAGGCCAACGCCACCGGAGGAGGGCCCTCCCGCAGACCCGTACAGTACCATCCCTGGGAGGAGAGGGTGATGGCCATACTGCCGGTGGAGGCAGTCGAAGGATTAGAAGGACTCCGAGACCCGGGTGAGTACACAAACAACGCACCTCACATGGGGGGAACTGCAACCACAACCAAAATCACTAACAGGCACGCAACCACCACAAGCCATCGCATGACTCAACCACACCCCATGAGCAGGCACATGCCACTGCTGCCACCATGCCCCATGCACCCAGCTGGACAATGTCAAGTCACAGGCCACAGAAGACAACAACACATGACACGGTAACCCGGATGGCGGGAGGCTGGGCACCAAAAATCACATAGTGCGACTCCAAAGCAGACAACAATGCCCTCTGCCCATATGGCCTAGGTCACAGCCAGACAAACAGTGTGTCCCAACACAGGAATGACTTGCCAGCAAATGCCGGACGCCTTGCATCAACACATGGGGGTGAAGGCACTGGTTTGCACATGACGGCAGCTAATGAACAGCCAACATTGTGAAAGAGTGGCAGCACACACCACCACAGCAGCAGCGCACAGACACACATCACACCAAATGGGTGCCTGGAGATCAGAAACAAACTCACATCAACAAGCCAAGGGCCACTCAAAGATCTGCTAACAGTGTGTGCCCAGGAAGCTGGGCCAAGGTGACAGAGGGTGACACACGGAGGGAAGGAGAGGGGGACACAGAGGGAGGGAGAGGGGGACTGAGAGGGAGGGAGAGGGGGACAGAGATGGAGGGAGAGGGGGACAGAGATGGAGGGAGACGGACAGAGGGAGGAGGCTGACACACGGAGGGAGGGAGAGGGGGACACAGAGGGAGGGAGAGGGGGACAGAGAGGGAGGGAGAGGGGGACTGAGAGGGAGGGAGAGGGGGACAGAGATGGAGGGAGAGGGGGACAGAGATGGAGGGAGACGGACAGAGGGAGGAGGCTGACACACGGAGGGAGGGAGAGGGGGACACAGAGGGAGGGAGAGGGGGACTGAGAGGGAGGGAGAGGGGGACAGAGATGGAGGGAGAGGGGGACAGAGATGGAGGGAGACGGACAGAGGGAGGAGGCTGACACACGGAGGGAGGGAGAGGGGGACACAGAGGGAGGGAGAGGGGGACAGAGAGGGAGGGAGAGGGGGACTGAGAGGGAGGGAGAGGGGGACAGAGATGGAGGGAGAGGGGGACAGAGATGGAGCGAGACACAGGGAGAGCAAATCAGCCGTGTGGCGTGTGCGAATGGCTGCTCGTCAGCAGGTAGACTGCGTGCATGTAGACAAGGGTGGCCAGTGCCAGAACCCCCCCTCTTCACCATGCCAAAACGCAGGGCCATGGCACAACCTGTACACGAGCACAAGGACAGCTACCTGGATCATATAAGTGTGTGGATCCACTCCATGTGCACATGTACAGTGCTACAAGGAAGGCGCAAATGCATGGCTCGCCACACCTGCACACTCCACTGCTGACTGCAGTCACACTTGACGCAGCAAGTAAGACTGTGCCACACATAGTTAAAGGGGCCAAAGTGGTGGCCAAGGGACACACCCATGCACAAGTGCACTGTGAGTGGAATGCAAGACAGATCCTAATTCCAAGAGGAAATGTGTCAACTTTGAAAATGATGAAACATGGATGTTGCATGGACCAAAATTAACATTGTCTCTCTCACACACAGGTCAACGTCGTGGTGCACCCCCCAACACTGGGGGGGAACACTCACAGGACCTGGATCTGCAGAAGCCCGATCCCACCGGCAGCGACCACTCTCACCACTCTGCGGACGACCCCGACCGACCTGGCCCCTCTGGTGTCCAACCACCTGCAGCACCTGCGTCAGGTACAACTGTGCCAACCACCACCCCCACTCCTGCCACATCCCAGGAGACACCCAGGATCCCTGCCCCAACACCACAATGCAGCCAGGCTCGCCAGGAGGGACACGGTGTCCCGGGCACCCAGGAGGAGGCAGGCGACAACGCCAATGCCACCCCTCAGGGGTCCCGGAGACCCCATGTGCCCACAAGGGCAGGCCAGGCGCAAGTGGGCAGGGGTGGTGGGAGTGGAGGACGGCGGAGGCGCGAGCCTGACCAGTTGGCTGGGGATCCGGCATTGTCCCATGTCCGTAACATCCTGGACACATACCGGGAGGACACCACGGGCATGGCCCAGGTTGTGTCCGTCCTCGAGGGGATCAAGGCACAGCAGGCCCAGCAACATGCCTGTCTACTGGAACACCAACGGAGGATGGAGGACAGACAGGCTGAGCAAGTGACGGCATTCGAGGGGATTCACGCTACACTCCGTCGGATGGCCGACATCATGGCCGACCCTCCCTGTGCCAGAAGGCGGAGAACATCACCACCCACAGGGAGGGTCCAGGAGGAGGAGGAGGAAACATCCGACGGAGCATCCCAGACGTCGTCACGGGCTGCTGCTGAGGTTCCCCGCAGGAGGCCGGGTCGTCCACGGAAAGGACCGTGAGGGTCGGCGCTACATCACCATCTCCCAGGACACCTGGCCTGGCACCTGGCCCACTGGAGCAACAGCATCACAGCATGAAGAGACATTCTCTGCCACATGGCCCTGCTGGTCACTGGCTGACCAATGTTGACAAAGACTGTGGCATGGACTCTGAGGATTTCCAATGGCAAGGACACCAACTCCCCTACTGAACTTTGGATTCCCTAATCCCGGAAAGCCCCTCACTTTGTCCCCCCCCCCCCCAATAATAAATCACACTATTAAGAGTAGATGCCTGCTGGTCGCATTATTACCTAACATGTGTGTTGTAAAGTCTAAACATGCCTGAGTCATCTTTTCTCTTCAACCATCCACACCCTGGGGCCTGAGTCTGGCACAGGACACATGGGTCACAGTTTATTAGGCAAGACAGACATGGAGCACCATACACACCCGTGATGGGCACAACCAGCTGAGGGGGTGGCCGAACAACCGTGCTGACACACACATTGAGTACACCAACAGTCATGCGCACAGGTCAGGGATCCAGTCCAGTGTCCTGGGGGGCACCCAGGTATGTCTAGACAGGTGGCAGAACCATGTCCTGCAAGCTTGAGTCCGGTGGATGCAGAGAATGGGGGCCTGGCCAACGTTGGATGCATGGGGATGGCACATGTCACAATACCCACGCAGTCATGGACATCATGCCCAATACACAGTCTCAGGCCACACACACAGCGTGCATCTTGCCACTCGACACATTGACACATAGCCACAATCAGGGAATACCATGCCAGACATGCAGGATGCACCGTGCCAACACACCAGCATTGACTGAGAAGAGGCACCTTGGAGGCATAGGGACACCTTTATTAGTCATGTATGCGGGTTTGCAGAGCCAACTCGAAGTACAGATGAACACATCATGTGGAGTGACATGTGGGTCCAACACTGGCACCCCCCTTCTGCAGCACAAATGCGTGATAGCCATGGTACCGGCACACAAGCGTCGGCTAACAGCTAAATACCCACAGCTGCACACGGAGAGCCTGCCATACACCATAGATCCGCTGATGTGGAAGTCCCACGCCATGTCAAGCCAATGCTAACCGTATGTGTCCGAGGGCAGTGTCACACACATTGATGCCATCATCACAATCCACTATCCCATCTCTGATGACTGTCAACCAGGCAGACCATCTATTCAGGTGTACCCAGCTGCATGTCGTGTCCCATGGGGATGCGACATGTCTGCAGAAGAACCAAACCCCGACAGGGGCAGTGTGCACACATCGTGAACAACTGCCACACCCAATACACCCCAGATGCATCCCTTACCCCATGGAGACTTCCAAACGTGTCCGTGCCTGTAACGCTGAGTCAGCCCACGATGCCATGTCCATGAGGAATAGCAGTGCCACAACAATGCAACCAGCAGATGGCATGCGCAGGTACCTGGGGAAGAGAGACACACAAGAAGTCAGCCACAAAAAGCACAGCCACTTGCATGTGCATTTACTCGACACATGTATGGATGACAACATGCTAGGTCACAATTATGACTGGGGAAATACTACCATCACTGCCACCATCACTCCAGTGACACACCCACACACACCTCTGACTCACGTGCCATACATGCAGGTGGAGACACACATCACAACACATGCCACACGGGGACCAAGGCGTGCACACTCAGACACTGGTACTCACCACTAAGCAAAGAAGTCGCGTATGAGCCGAGTCCGGATGTCCTCTTGCGGCTCCACATCCTCCACATCACTAGCCCCATTGCCAAGCCCTTCGTCCTCCACGGGTGGATGGTCCTCGTCATGTTGATTCAGGATGAGTGGCACAGCTCTTTCAACTGCCATGTTGTGCAGCATGCAGCAGACCATGAAGATCTTGCAAACCTTCGCCGGGGCATATGGGAGTGCGCCGTCGGTCTTGTGGAGGCACCGGAATCGGCTCTTCAGCATGCCAAACGTCCTCTCTATCACTCGCCTTGTCCGGCCATGGGCGGTGTTGTAGCGGAGCTGGGCCGGCGTGATGGGGTTGCGGAGAGGTGTGAGCAGCCAAGGCATGTTGGGATAGCCAGCGTCCCCTACATGGAATGCACATGGATATCGTTAGAACTGGCGAAGCGGTCGTGCTGGTCGGCTATACAGAATACAGGACAGACAGACTGTACCCACCAACAACACATGCCCGTTCGTTGCGCAGCTGCATCATCATATCAGGCATCCCGCTACGCCTCATGATGTAGGCATCGTGTGCTGATCCTGGGAAACGAGCACAGACATGTGAAATCACCATGTTGGACAGACACACCACAAGGGCATTGATGGAGTGGTAGTGCTTCCGATTGCGGTACGCCACCTCCCGTGCGTGTGGTGGTACCAAACCTACATGTGTCCCATCTATGGACCCAATGACATGGGGCATCCCTCCCAGGGCATAGAATCCACGCTTGACCTCAGTCATCTGTTCAGGGGTTGGGAACTTTATGAAGTCATCCAGGTGAATCAACATGGCCTCCAAGAAATCATGCAGCACACCACTGAACATGCTCTGGGACATGCCACCAACATGAGCTATGGTATTTTGGAAGGTACCCGTGGCAAGAAAATGTAGGGCAGCCATTACCTTCAGCTGTGGTGTCAGTGCCGTAGGATACCTGTGCTGCGGTTGCAGGTGTGGTGCCAGTCTCGCCGTCAGCTCCAGAATCAACGGTTGGGTGAAGCGGTAGAGCCGGATCCTGTCATTCTCCTGCATGGCAGCCAAGTCTGGAATTATTCGGGCAAGAGGCGGCGCTCTGCAGTAATTTGGAAGTGACAAGGAAGAGTGAGTGCACTACGACAACAACTCATGTCTACTGAGCACATGTAAATCTGGCAAAACACACATGCCACATAGGGAGTCAGGTATGTGCTACATGCCCAGGACACGCATGGCTGCCAGGTGACCCTCCTACCAAGACCCAACTACACACGGAGATTGAGAACCTCCCCATGCCACGCCATGGGAATAGCTGTGTCCCAGTGCAATTGAACAGCCAGACGCAAGACAGGAGTGACATACGCCCACACATCAGCAGCAGTAGGATGCCGATTGCAGAGACTGGTAGCGGAACACTGGAGCCACAGGTCACATGACATAATACTAGTCCAGCCCACACACCTTGCCATGAAGGAGCACATGTCATGACTCACCACACATTCCTTGTGAGGATGCTGACATGGCCTTGTCACGCTACTCCGTGTCCCATGCATACATGTGCACCTCACATCCGATAACACATGTGGCATGGTGTGCGGAACAGTGTGCAATGACAATCTACACACAGACACATGTTGGTTGCTGCAACGGCTGCAGCTTTTGAGGGTGCTACAACAGCAACCTGATGAAAATCCCGGACACATAAATGACATAGTCACATTGTGCACTGTGGGTAGTGACAAGTCATGTGTCATGACCCCTGTACCGGGCATCATGGGACACTTCCGTGTGTTGGTGTCCGTGCCATGCCAGTGACGCTCACCCCAAGTGCGCAGTACGACATGCACACATGTCAAAGGAGTCAAGGGCATGCCTGGCACACATTGCACCGTCACACAGTACACCTATACACATCTCATCATACATCTGGTGCCTTCTCCACTCAGGAGTCATGTTCCACATCACAGCCTGTCACACCCGTGCCCCACACATGTAGTAATGCACAGACGATGCCTTGATGTCCATTCCTGGACAAGTATGTCCATCCATGGACAAGTATGTCCATCCATGGACAAGTATGTCCGCCCTATTCCTACCTGTGTGTCGCCTATCACCACTGTGATGTGTAAAAACCGCCGTACTGCTGCTAAGAGGGCCTGTGTATGTTCCAAAATCACTGTGGGAGTGCTGCTGTATGTGTACCCATCGTGATGGCGAGCGTACAGGCATTTGTACGGTCCGTACCACTACGGGTACGCATATGCATACGCATACGCGTGCAGACCCATAGTGATAGTGAGCGTAGATGCGTGTGTACGGCCCTATCACTATGGGTCTGCACGCGTATGCGTACCCGTAGTGGTACGGACCGTACACACGCATCTACGCTCACTATCACTATGGGTCTGCACGCGTATGCGTACCCGTAGTGGTACGGACCGTACATATGCCTGTACGCTCACTATCACTATGGGTCTGCACGCGTATGCGTACCCGTAGTGGTACGGACCGTACATATGCCTGTACGCTCACTATCACTATGGGTCTGCACGCGTATGCGTACCCGTAGTGGTACGGACCGTACATATGCCTGTACGCTCACTATCACTATGGGTCTGCACGCGTATGCGTACCCGTAGTGGTACGGACCGTACATATGCCTGTACGCTCACTATCACTATGGGTCTGCACGCGTATGCGTACCCGTAGTGGTACGGACCGTACATATGCCTGTACGCTCACTATCACTATGGGTCTGCACGCGTATGCGTACCCGTAGTGGTACGGACCGTACATATGCCTGTACGCTCACTATCACTATGGGTCTGCACGCGTATGCGTACCCGTAGTGGTACGGACCGTACACACGCATCTACGCTCACTATCACTATGGGTCTGCACGCGTATGCGTACTCGTAGTGATAGTGAGCGTACATGCGAGTGTACGGGCCGTACCACTACGAGTACGCATACGCGTGCAGAACCATAGTGATAGTGAGCGTACATGCGAGTGTACGGCCCGTACCACTACGAGTACGCATACACGTGCAGACCCATAGTGATTGTGAACGTAGGCATGCATGTACGGGCCGTTGCCATGCATTTGGGGTGCCCTAGGGCCCCGAAACGCACCGTACCTGTGTGTGATGCTCCAAATTACATAGGGGACAAGTATTAAGGCCTACATGCATGCTGGTTGTCATGGAGACCACGTTCAAATTTCGAATTTGTTCTGGAAGGTGCACAGCAGAAGTCAGTTGGAATTCTTCTACTTTGTTGCAATGTGTTTGTGGGGCTGACATCATGCAGGAGAATGAAACCGATAGAGAACCCACAGACTGCTAGGTTTGAAGGGATTGGTGGAAACATAGGATGCAAATGTGAGTGACCAATCACTCTGTACTCCTGTGCATGAGACTGGGCAGAAGGGCACATATAAGGCAGCCAGGTCCCATGAGGGAGTACTTGCCTGCACATCTTTGCATTCGTCGACCCAGCTGCTGCAACTGATTCCCTGGAACCATGTCAAGGGCTGTGGAGAGGACACAGCCATTCACCCTGGAGGAGAACATGGCTCTGCTGGATGTGATCCTCCCACAGTACTCCATGCTGTATGGCCGACCAGGGTATCAGGTGAGTGCATAGGCCACTGCCACAGACTCTCCCTATGTTGTGACTGTGACTTCAGGCATTGTGTCCTGGTGTGACACACATGCCATGTACTGTCGGGGGGGTACCAGGGGGGGGGTGCCTGATGTCTCCCAGCAGTGCCCTGAGACAGGAGGGGTGGGGCCCTATCACTCACAGCAGTGCCCTGAGACAGGAGGGGTGTGTGCCTATCACTAACAGCAGTGCCCTGAGACAGGAGGGGTGTGTGCCTATCACTAACAGCAGTGCCCTGAGACAGGAGGGGTGTGTGCCTATCACTAACAGCAGTGCCCTGAGACAGGAGGGGTGTGTGCCTATCACTAACAGCAGTGCCCTGAGACAGGAGGGGTGGGTACAGAGTGCTCCCAGCAGTGCCCTGAGACAGGAGGGGTGTGTGCCTATCACTAACAGCAGTGCCCTGAGACAGGAGGGGTGTGTGCCTATCACTAACAGCAGTGCCCTGAGACAGGAGGGGTGTGTGCCTATCACTAACAGCAGTGCCCTGAGACAGGAGGGGTGTGTGCCTATCACTAACAGCAGTGCCCTGAGACAGGAGGGGTGTGTGCCTATCACTAACAGCAGTGCCCTGAGACAGGAGGGGTGGGTACAGAGTGCTCCCAGCAGTGCCCTGAGACAGGAGGGGTGTGTGCCTATCACTAACAGCAGTGCCCTGAGACAGGAGGGGTGGGGCCCTATCACTCACAACAGTGCCCTGAGACAGGAGGGGTGGGGGCCTATCACTCACAGCAGTGCCCTGAGACAGGAGGGGTGGGGGCCTATCACTAACAGCAGTGCCCTGAGACAGGAGGGGTGGGTGTGATGCACAGTGTGAGCCTTGATCATTGATTGTGACATTGCCATCATTCCACCTGTGTACCCACTATGGCACGTACTGCTTTTTCCCTCACCAGGGCATGATGTCCCTATGACAAAGGTGCAATGCGTTGACTGCATGACATGCCTTGTTGTATCCAGCTAATTTGTACTCATATGTCTCTCTGTGACATGTGGCTGGTGTATTGATGTGGTGTCACTTGTTCTTCCTCACAGGTAGGCACCACTGCCAAGGAGCAGATCTGGCTGACCGCCGTCAGTGCCGTGAGGGGTGTGGATGGTCGGAGGCGGAGCCTGTCCCAGGTGAGGAAACGCTGGCAGGATATCCGGTGCTGGACGCGGAGGATTGCACGGCTCCAGCTGGGGGACTCACCTGAGAGCCACAAGAACCGCGGCCGCCGCCGTCTGAACCACCTCCACAGGCGTGTGCTGCCGGTGGTCTTTCCAGACCTGGAGAGGCGCCTACAGGCGAAGCAGCAGCCGGAAGGGGGTAGGTACATATGTGTTTGTTGTGTGTCACCGGCATTTGTAAGGGCACAGTAGCATAAATTCACTGGCAGGGTTTAAAGGTGCTGTGCAGATCCTGTTTGCCCCAGTATAGCGCTGCGCCCCTGCCACCCTTCCCCTCCTTGCAATGTGTTCCCTGGTCTGTGTGTAGTCACTCCTTCACAAGGTAATGTAGGCTGGTGCTTTGTCCACGAGAACAATGACTGTAGCATCATGTCTGGGGGTGGTGTGTAACAGGTTGTGGGACCTTGCCTGTGCACTGTCAAGTTCACTGCATGTGGGTTCCATGTCAGTTGGCACTGATGCTGACTCCAGACATGGGAGTTGGTCTCTCATGTGTCATGCCTTACAGCGCGCATGTCCTATGTAGTGGCCTGTGACATGATGTGCATGAGTGTGCGATACGCATAGTGCAGGGATGGTGACGTGTGTTGCAGTCATTACCATTCAGTAGCATGTAGTTGCGTGCCCACTACTGTCCCCTGGGGCACCTTTTCCTCAGTGTTGTATGTGTCATCATAAACGTGGACACTCTCACTGTCTACAGCGTAGCTTGTGCTCTGTGCCATTGTCCCCTGTCACCATGTATATTGACGTGCTATTATGTACAGGTGTCCACTGTGC
This sequence comes from Triturus cristatus, assembly GCF_964204655.1. NCBI lineage: Eukaryota > Metazoa > Chordata > Amphibia > Caudata > Salamandridae > Triturus > Triturus cristatus. The sequence continues at coordinate 635,321,799 of NC_140585.1, forward strand.
AGCCTGACCTGATTGTCCTTCTTCATACTCACAGTTGCCAGTGCCTGTGTGTCTTGTTATACTCATCTGAGGATGGGCACTGGTACCTCATTATTTGTACAGGCGCACCTTGGCTGTTTGGCGTCCAATCTTGCTTTTTGCCTGCCCCTGTGTTTATCACCCAGACTATGAGATGTTGGTGCCACCTGTGTCTCAACAATTTGCCTCGTGTAGGGGTTTGTTGGGGCGGGCAATGCCTATGTGTCAAATCCGGATTTCTACTTGCTGGGTCTGGGCAGTGTGTGATGTTTCTGGACACACATGCAAGGTGCAGTGACCGAGTCATGTTGGGCATGTTTGCAGCATTACCTATGCAGCATGTGTCTCAAGTTCATGGATATGGTCCCTGGTCATCGGTATTTTCGCCAACGCTGTGTGGTGCAGATGCAGTGCTGGATTGTCCCCAGGGCCTGGGTGCTATGTCAGACTCCGTTTCCTGTCTTTAGCTATTGTCTCATGCTCTCCATGGTATTTCAGTGGCATGGTGGCTCAACCAACTGTGTGTTTCATGCCTACATCGGTACCTTGTTTTGAAGATGTTAGGGATCTTCCTTTTCAGGCTATGCAATGTTACCTATGTCGATTGGACTCATGTGACTGATGTGTACAGCTGTCTGATTAATTTATGTCTCTCCACCCTGCCCACAGCATCGTCGGGGGACACAGAGGGAGACATGGACCGAGCACCAGTGCCAGCCGTGACATCGGGGCTGGTACATCGAGTGGGACAGAGGTGGAGGATAGTGCTGCCAAGGACCTGTCGACTGGCACGTCAGAATACGAAGCTGACAGGTCCGAGGAGGAGTTCTCCGAGTGGGCGGTGGCTGCACCAGCAGCTGACAGCGGAACAACACCTTGCACCGCCCCCTCAGTTCCCATCAGCCGCCTCCCACTTGCTCGTGTCCCTTCCCAGCGTGCCCGGTCACCGCATGTCTCCTTCCGGCCAGGCACCGCACCCCCTGCCCCTGTCTCCACTGCTGCCGCCAATGCTGAGTCTGTGGACATCCAGCGGCAACTGCAGGTTGGTCAGGCTGCGATCCTTAATGTCCTCCATGCCCACGGGAAAACCCTCACCAACATCGAGGCATTCTTGGAGGGCATTCATTCTTCGCAGGCTGACCAACGCAACTTGCTGAGGTCCATAGACTCCACACTGACTGCAGCAGTGGGTCTCCTGCAGCGCGACCTCCCCCCACCTACCCCTGCCCCATCCACACTTCCCACTTCCATGCCTGTCCCACGTACACCCAGACGTCGGCATGCACCCACCACAACAGACACAGGCACCACACCAGCAGGGAAGGTCCACCGCACTCCTCCTGACACGCACACACAGGGTGAGGTAGGCACACCCACTGGGTCGGGGGGCAAACGTGTGACACGCAGCCAGAGTGGGAGTCCGCATTCCACACAATCCACTCCCTCCAAATCCCCTCCCCTCAGCTCTCCTGGCCACATCTCCCCCAAGGACTCCTTCATGGCCGCTCTGTCCCTGAGCCCCACAGTTCCACCACCACGCAAGCGGTCAAGGAAGTCCTCGGTCAGGGTGGTTGAGTCTCCCCCCCTGTCTCCACCCTCCCCCGGTGGCGCTGCAACCCATCCCTCTGACCCCCCCCCTCCTTGGGGCCTGAGGTCACTTCGGGTGCAGGGGAGTCCCTGGAGGACCTTGCTAAGGTGTGTAGTGCCATCCTGGCCTCCGCCTTTGGCCATGACACACCCCCTGTGGTTGAGTCCTCCATCCCTGCACCCACAACGCCGCCCCTTTGCCCTGATGTCCCTGCGGTGCCTGTTGCTTCCCCCCCCCTGATGCCCTCACCAGTATGGAAGACGATGCCATTTGACTGTGCAGGCAAGGTAGGGGACACACATCCCACTGTGTCCCCCATCCAGCTGGGAATCATTGACTGCCCTATGGGCTTTGTTAAAATTGAACTGCCTGCGATCCACGGACATTGTGCTCATGCTGAATAAAGCTTAATTTTGTTTTCATTATCACACTACTGCTATGGTGGTATTGGTGTTGGTGGGGCTGCTACATGGTTTTGGGTGGTGTTTAAGGCTTTGGGTGTGTGGGATTTGTAGTAGTGTTCTGCTCATTGGGGGGACCCTGGGATCTGTGTGCCATCACAAGGTGTTGGCTAACTTCCTTAGGTCATGTCAGCAGTTACTGCATGGTGCAATTGTCCCAGGGTGTATTCCTTCCTCTGTGTACCCAGATTTCTTCCCTGCAGGGTGTTCCCAATGTTTAGCGCAGAGCAGTGTCTACATGGGCTGTGTGTGTGACGGAGCCCTTCTACTTTGGCCATGCATGCATGGCCATGTCTCCACCTGCAACAATCGTGGCATCCTTGGTGATCACTGTACTTGTGTGTGGAGTCTGTTGACATGAGTTCATGGGGACATGTTCCCTTGTAGGCAGTATGGATGTGGGTAATTCCGGCCTCACACACATGTGTTACACCCCTCCTGTCTCTGGGCACTGCTGGGGAGGACTCTGCACCCACCCCTCCTGTCTCTGGGCACTGCTGGGAGGACTCTGCACACACCCCTCCTGTCTCAGGGCACTGCTGTTAGTGATGGGCCCCCACCCCTCCTGTCTCAGGGCACTGCTGTGAGTGATAGGGCCCCACCCCTCCTGTCTCAGGGCACTGCTGTGAGTGATAGGCCCCCACCCCTCCTGTCTCAGGGCACTGCTGTGAGTGATAGGGCCCCACACCTCCTGTCTCAGGGCACTGCTGGGAGGACTCCACACCCACCCCTCCTGTCTCAGGGCACTGCTGGGTGGACTCTGCACACACACCTCCTGTCTCAGGGCACTGCTGTTAGTGATAGGCCCCCACCCCATCTGTCTCAGGGCACTGCTGGGAGGACTCCACACCCACCCCTCCTGTCTCAGGGCACTGCTGTTAGTGATGGGCCCCCACCCCTCCTGTCTCAGGGCACTGCTGTGAGTGATAGGGCCCCACCCCTCCTGTCTCTGGGCACTGCTGGGAGGACTCTGCACACACACCTCCTATTTCTGGATATGTACGCTTGGAACATACACGGTGTGGGTGCGCTCCATGCATTCGAGGTGAGGGTACGGGTCTAGTTACACTGGTGTGGTGGGGGTACGGTCCGTGAGTCTGCGGTTGGGGGTACAGGTCGCACTTACACTGTTGGGGCAGGGGGTATGCTCCTTGCATACGCGGGTGGGGGTACGGGTCGTACTTACACTGTTGGGGTGGGGGGTACGCTCCTTGCATACGCGGGTGGGGGTACGGGTCGTACTTGCACTGTTGGGGTGGGGGGTACGCTCCTTGCATACGCGGGTGAGGGTACGGGTCGTACTTACACTGTTGGGGTGGGGGGTACGCTCCTTGCATACGCGGGTGGGGGTACGGGTCGTACTTACACTGTTGGGGTGGGGGGTGCGCTCCTTGCATACGCGGGTGGGGGTACGGGTCGTACTTACACTCTTGGGGTGAGGGTACGCTCCATGCATACGGGGTGGGGGTAGGGTCCGTACATATCCGTCCCCACGCTATGTGATGCTTGTGCGGGCCGTACCCAGGCCTTTGCCACGTGGGTACGATCCGTCCCGCCATTGTTGGGGTGACGTGTGTGTGGGCGTGGTACGACTCGTACCCACGCTCTTCAGGCGTGGGTACGGGACGTACCTGTCTGGTTGTGTTGCCGGTTCGCGTGGTGACGGACTTCCGTTGTGGCGGTCGCTGGCTTATCAGGACACGCCCCCACCCCCTCGTGGTGACCAGGGCATGGGAGTCAGGTATGTCCAGGCCATGTGTGGTGTGTGACTTATGTGGTTGTTTTGTGGCCTGCCCTGGTCGTGCCACCCCCACCCCACCCCACTTTCCCCCCTCCCTTAGTTATTCTGACCTTCTGCGGCGTCTGCGTCGTAACCTGTAGAGGAGGTGTACTGCTATGAGGGCAGGGATGACTCGTAGGTTCGGGTCCATGTGTGTCCGTCGCGTACTGGTCCTCCTTGTTCGCGTCGTCGTCTGTCCGTCGCGTACTGGTGGTCCTTGTTCGCGTCGTCCTGATTTCCCGGCAGTTTTTGGCTGCCGCAAAATATTCACCGTGCGGGGTGACGTCGGTGCGAATCGTGATTCCTGGGTCGTGAATGGCTGGCTGCGAGCGTCCCGACGTCAGGTCGGCGCTTTCCCGGATCGCATTGGTAGGTGTTTTTTTGTTCGGTCGGGCTTTTTTACGATTCGTACGGTAATGGTGTACCCGTGCGAATCGTAATTCCTTGTTTGTAAAAATTGACGACCGGGTCCGCGTCGGACGGAGATTATGCTCCGTCCGACGGTTCGTACCCGGTTTTTGCCGGATCGTGATCGGCACCTAAATGTCGATTTGGATTTCCTAGACCTATTCTTTCAAAAGGAAGAGTAAACAGTTTCATGTCAGCTGTGAGACATACTATTACAAGAAAATCACCTACGAATACCTACAACCTAAAAAGAAAAGAAGAATCAAAACATATAAATGACTACAACCCAGTCATTTTATCCATGTGGAATGCTAACATGGATATACAGTATGTAGCTGACAATTCCATTGCTGTTGCTCGATATGTAACGTCTTACATTACTAAATCAGAAAAAACTGAATTGAAAGAAATGTGGGAAGAGATTTCTCACGAGAAGACTGTCAGTAAGAAGCTATACAGTTTCAGTTTAAAGATGTTATCGCATCGAGAAATTGGATCCTACGAATGTTCAGATAGGTTATCTTCTGCAAGTCTCTACTCGAAATCAAGAAGAATAATTTGGGCAAGTTTAGGCCTTGCAGCAATGAGAAATCGGGTACTGAAATCTGTTGGAGAAATTGAATATTTGGCCGAGAATGACCCAGAAAGTACAGATATTTTGAAATCAAACATGTTGGACACATATTACCCAAAGAGAAGTCTTCATCTAGAGAACATGTGTCTCTATGAAGTGCTGCAGAACTACATTTATTCACGGAAAGCCACAGAAGACATCAACAATGGAAAATATAAAGTCATTGGTGAGGAAGGATGTTTGGTGAAGCAAACAAAAGGAAGTTTGATAAATCACCGGAAGCTAAGTTGCGACACTACTGACAAAAAGGAATTTTACTACTTGGCTCTTTTACAGCTGTTTAAACCATGGCGTTCAGAGGACGAACTACTGGGAGAATTTCAAAGCTATGAAGATTCCTTTAATGCTTGCAAAGACAGCATAGAATGCAGTACTTTCACAAATTATGTGCAAATGTTAAATGAAGAAATTGAACACGAAACTACAATTGCAGCTGAAGTAGCTAGAGACAGTTCTCAAGACAGCCAAAGTTCTGGAACACTCAGTCAAGATCCCCTAGGACAACCAATCGTTGAAAATGAAGCTGCAATAGCTATGACTGAAGTGGAAACGGCTATGAATCAAGCTCAAGAAGAATTAATAGACTTACCAAATTTGGAAAGACAACTGAATGAAGAGCAGCAACAAATTTATGAAGAGATCAGAAACAAAATTGATCACGGATTACTACATGAAACAAAAGAGTGCTCATGCACATCATTTCAACCAATCAGGATGTATGTAAGCGGACAAGCTGGAACTGGAAAAAGTTTCTTAATAAAAGTCATCAGAAGCTACCTACAGCAAAAAACGGATTCAACTTTGTCTTGTGTGGTTACTGCTCCAACTGGGTTAGCAACATATAACATAAAAGGAATCACCTTACATCGTTTGCTAATGTTACCAGTGGAGCATGAGAACAAAATACAATACCACAAGCTAACTGGAGAAGCATGCTTGGAAGTTTCAAGAGTATTGAAGAAGATGCAAGTTCTCATTATTGATGAGGTGAGCATGGTATCAAACTTAATGCTTGCCTTTGTGCATTTAAGAATGCAGCAAATTCTAAGGACAGACTATGACGTGTTATTTGGTGGAAAACATGTCATAGTTTTTGGGGATCTTCTACAGCTTACTCCAGTTAAAGGACAACCAGTGTTTAATACTGTGACACATGAAGACACAAAGAAGTCATTGGGAAGCATTGGTAATGCAAATATTTGGTCCTTCTTTGCGTACAAGGAACTTACTACTAATATGAGGCAAGCAAACGATGAAGAATATGGAAATATTCTGAAAGATATCAGAGTTGGACTACTCACTGAAGCTGGCACGAAAGCATTACAGAGTCGGTTGCTACATAATTTATTCCCAAAGGAAGAAATAGTTGCAGAGAAAATATACAAGAACATTGCAGAAAAGAAAAGTGTAATCTGCTTAATGCCAACTCTACGTGAATGCTCAATATTCAATGAGGAACTTTTGAAATTGGAAAAGGAAGAGATTAGGAAATTGGAAGCAGTGGACAAAATTCAGCATGAAAGAATTACTATGACATTAACAGGCAAACTGAAAAATAAATTGGATTCACTAGAGAAGAACATTTCCAAAACTGCTGGATTAGAAAAAAATCTATATGTTTGCATGAACTGTAGAGTATTTTTAGGGAGAAATTTGGATGTTGAAAAAGGTTTAGTGAATGGAGCTATGGGAAGAGTTGTGGGTTTTATTAATTACCAGAAAAAAGATGGAATTGAATGTTTAAAAATAAAATTTGATCAGATAGAAGAAGTTATAGACATTTGTCGTTGTACAGTTCGTTTCATGCTTGTGAAAGACTTATATGTACGTAGGAAGCAGTTTCCGTTTTCTCTAGCATATGCTGTAACTATTCACAAGTCTCAAGGATTGACTGTAGATTGTGCTTTTGTGAACATTGGTTCAACTGTGTTCAAAGAAGGTATGGCTTATGTTGCTTTGTCACGAGTGAAAACATTATCTGGTTTATTTATGATAGACTTTGATGACTCAAAAGTTAGTGCTGATGCAAATTGTGTAAAGGAGTATAATAGATTAAGAAGAACGTATGCTCCTCATTTAGGTCAGTATCCTGTGTTGGAAAAAAGTGTTGTTTCTCGAAAAAGGAGAATTGAGAATATCTGTAATGAGGATGTAGAGAGGAGAAAAAAAAAGAAGACTGATGTAATTGCAAGCAAAAAGAAAAAGGAAAATGTTGAAGAGGTTGTTGGTTGTCATTTTGAAAATAGCTCTGGTGTCAACTGCTACGCTAATGTAGTGCTGAATGTTGTATTTTATCTTGAAAGTTTGCAAGAGCAGATAATAGTAAATCAGAGAAAAAGATTCTGTTCTGAGTTGAGTCTCCTTTTTGAAAAGATGAGTAATGATAAAACTAAAATAGAAAGTGCAACTGAAATTAGAAAACTTTTAGATGTATGTTCAGGATGTACACAGTTTTCTCAAAATGTACAGCAAGACGCACAGGAATTCTTGATGTATTTTCTTCAGGTACTGGAAAAAGAAGGGGTACACATTGAAAATATGTTTGGTCTCTCTTATAAATGGGAACATAGTTGTGAAAACTGTTTAAATACATGTGGCTCTAATGTTGATTCTGAAAGGTTTATTTATTTAACATTGCCAGAGAGTAAAACAGTCACTTTTGCTAAATTAGTTAAAGATGCTAATCATAGCATGGAATGCGGTGAGTGTAAATCTGACATGTTTTCAACGTTAATTTTAAAGGAATACGGACAGTATGTAATTTTAATGATGCAACGATGTAGAGCTGATGGTTCAAAATTAGATACTTTAATAAAGAAGTTTACAGGACAGCAATTATCAATTTCAGGAAAAACTTTTGTAACAGTTGCAATAATTTTCCATGAAGGACCTACTGTAACTTCTGGTCATTACACAGTTTATCTAAAATGTAAAAAAGGCTGGACAATGTGTAATGATTGTCAATTGGTTTTTAAGCAACGTTTGCCTTTTGATTTAGCAAATTCCTATCTAATCTTCCTGAAACCAAAATTTTAGTGAGAATTGGCAACATCTGTACCAATCAATTTTACCATTTTATTGGATTACCATTGGAATTTTCAAATAAAAAGATTTTTCAAATTACCATTTGGCCTAAAGGAAAGGTAACCAATTGTATTGTGGACTTATTTAATTCCTAATTAATCTTTCGGAAATCAAAATTTTAGAGAGAATCGGTAACATCTGTACAATTTAAATTTTGGAATTTTATTGGATTACCATTGGAAATTTAATCAAAAAAGAATTTTAAAATTACCATTTGGCCTAAAGGAAAGGTAACCAGATGTATTGTGGACTTATTTAATTCCTAATTAATCTTTCGGAAACCAAAATTTTAGAGAGAATCGGTAACATCTGTACAATTTAAATTTTGGAATTTTATTGGATTACCATTGGAAATTTAATCAAAAAAGAATTTTAAAATTACCATTTGGCCTAAAGGAAAGGCAACCAGATGTATTGTGGAGTTATTTGAGATATATTATTTTTGTGATTATGCTTCTGAAACAAAATTGTCAGACGGTATTTTTTTGAAATAGTTATTGTTATTAGATGATATTTTTTTTTGAATATTTAGCATTTCTATAATGTTATGTTTAAGTGAGAAGAGATTCTGGGCTTTTTTAAAACAATCTTTGAGATTGTTATTTTTTTTTTGCCCGCTGTTAAGTGATGAATGCAATTGCTTTCACGATTAATAGTGAAATGCAATATATTCTGAAAACAGCAAAAAAATGGCAAAAAATTGTTTTTGGAAAAAATGTAAATACGTGTACTGTATTATAAAAATTTTAATTAAATATTAATACTTTTTTCTTTTTTTTTCAGATTGAGAAAGAAAATTTTCGAAAAATAAAACCATTTTTTCAAGCAATTTCAATTAAATTTAAATTGATAATTAAATTTTTGGGTGGGTCAGGTAAGTCAGAAATTAGATGGTCCCTTTTTTCCACTTCTCCTCAAACAGATTTTCAGTATTTCGTTATTAATCCCTCAAAGACCTTGTAATGTGATAATTGTTTTTTAGTGTTTGAAAAAAAAAAAAAAAAAAATTTTAAGAAAAAATTAAAAAAAAGTTGAGAGGTAAGGTTGGCTCTTAAAAGAGCCGTTGTGTTCATGCAGGGACAGAGGAAAGGAAGAATGGGAATATTAGCTGGTAGGACAAATGTGCTGGTCTATTCTGTTGTTAATTAGGGGAACACTGGTCTCCCCACGAACAATTAGACCATGGCAATTTGAGCACCGCATTGTAACCCTCGCAAATCGATGGGTGGTTTCCAGAGGACCAGAAAAAGGTGAATCTGCCCCCACAGATGAAGGGCTCAGCTGAGCTGCCGAAGATGGACTCGGCTGAGCTGCTGTGGATGTGCTTGCACGACTTACTGAAGGGTTTTCTCTAGTATGTCGAGCATGTGTCCTAGGGTGTACATCCTCAAGGTGTCTCAACATAGTGTGATTCCCAAAGGAATACTTCTTGTTAGGATTACCTCTAGAAAGTACACGCTGGCACAGCTTGCAAGTCACCAAAGCAGCATTAACTTTTTTCTCGCCCTCAGGAAAAGTAAAATACTCCCATATAAAAGAGCTCTTCTGTTTCCTCCTTCTCTGCCTGATGGTGGTGCTGCTAGCCTCACTCTCAGAAGAAGAGTGCTGGTCTGCCATCGTATCCCAAAGACAACTCAGCTCCTTCTCCTAAGGGATCACAAGCAGAAATGAGGGGAATGGGTGTGGTGTAGGGGAGTTCTAGAACTAAAAGTACTTGAAACCAATCAAAAGTTTTGTTTCTTGGTCACATGACCCAGCGTGCGCGTACGTTACGCTTACGGAGCGCTTACGGAGCGCTTACGGTAAAAGTACGCATGCGCGTATAAAAGACACACGCACGCGCGCATGCGCATAACAGGCACGCCCCAACACTTCCGCGTAACGTGTGCGTGTAGCGTTTGCGCTTACGCGCCGCGTACGCAGTACGCACAACTACGTAAATTGCGTAACCATACGCAATAAGAGTAGAAATATTACGTACATTACGCAAAACGTACGCTTACCGTAAGCTTACCGTACGCGCACGTAAAAAAAAAAAAAAAAAATAAGAATCACTATGTTATACTAATATATCTTACCTGTTTGTTAAAAAAAAAAATAATAATAATATATTGCAGAATTGTTTACATTTAAGCATAGTGTTTAAAGACAATATAAAGTAAAACAAAAAATGTAAAAAACCTTGCAAATAAAAAAAAAAAAATCACACGTTTAATATAAGAATTTGTATTTAAAAAACAATAACAAATCACTGAAAAAACCATGGGTTTCACACACGTTATAGGTAAGAATTAGCATTTAAAAAACCATACAAATTCACTGAAAAAACCATGGGTTTCACACACGTTATAGTTAGGAATTAGCATTTAAAAAACCTTGCAAATTCAGTGCAATAACGATGGATTTCACACACGTTATAGTTAGGAATTAGCATTTAAAAAACCTTGCAAATTCAGTGAAAAAACCATAGGTTTCACACACGTTATAGTTAGCTGGACATTTCAGTCGTAAAAAACCAATGAAATTCCCCCGTTGTAGTTAGTTAAGCTAACTATAACTCGCGCACCCGCAATCCACTGCTGATGACGTCACATATTACATCACTCATGACATGGTCGGTGACATCACTCATGACATCACTGATGACATCTCAAATGACATCACTGATGACATCATCCTTGTGACAGAGTGGCAGACCTCCTCTCACCCTAATATAACCTTTGAAACACACATTCAAAAATAGAGACTAAAATTTTCAAAAAAATGGACATACCAATACCAGTTACAACAACCTCTTGAGTAATTCTAAGATCCACATACACATCCACTCATTCACCAACAGTCCTGTACAGTCACTCATACATGTACTCACTCATCATATGTACTCATACACCTATACATCCTGCTACACAATGCCACTCATCCACAGAGTTACTGACACACATACTCACTCATGAAAATAAAGAATCAAACATAGATTTATTTGCATATACAGTTATACACACACCACCACACTTACTTCTACGGAAACTTACACATACTAGGGTGCCGATCACAATCCGGTAAAAACCGGGTACGAACCGTCGGACGGAGCATATTCTCCGTCCGACGCGTACCCGGTCGTCAAAATATACAAACATGGAATTACGATTCGCACGGGTACACCATTACCGTACGAATCGTAAAAAAGACCGACCGAACAAAAAACACCTACCAATGCGATCCGGGAAAGCGCCGACCTGACGTCGGGACGCACGCAGCCAGCCATTCACGACCCAGGAATCACGATTCGCACCGACGTCACCCCGCACGGTGAATATTTTGCGGCAGCCAAAAACTGCCGGGAAATCAGGACGACGCGAACAAGGACCACCAGTACGCGACGGACAGACGGCGACGCGAACAAGGAGGACCAGTACGTGACGGACACACAGGACGACGCCACCAAGGAGGACCCGTACGCGACAGGACGACGCGATCAAGGAGGACCCGTACGCGACAGGACGACGCGAGCAAGGAGTACCAGTACGCGACGGACAGACATGGACCCGAACCTACGAGTCATCCCTGCCCTCATAGCAGTACACCTCCTCTACAGGTTACGACGCAGACGCCGCAGAAGGTCAGAATAACTAAGGGAGGGGGGAAAGTGGGGTGGGGTGGGGGTGGCACGACCAGGGCAGGCCACAAAACAACCACATGAGTGACACACTACACATGGCCTGGACATACCTGACTCCCATGCCCTGGTCACCACGAGGGGGTGGGGGCGTGTCCTGATAATCCAGCGACCGCCACAACGGAAGTCCGTCACCACGCGAACCGGCAACACAACCAGACAGGTACGTCCCGTACCCACGCCTGAAGAGCGTGGGTACGAGTCGGACCACGCCCACACACGTCACCCCAACAATGGCGGGACGGATCGCACCCACGTGGCAAAGGCCTGGGTACGGGCCGCACAAACATCACATAGCGTGGGGACGGATATGTACGGACCCTACCCCCACCCCGTATGCAAGGAGCGTACCCCCCAGCCCAACAGTGCAAGTACGACCCGTACCCCCACCCGCGGACGTACGGAGCGTACCCCCAGCCCAACAGTGTAAGTACGACCCGTACCCCCACCCGCGGACGTACGGAGCGTACCCCCAGCCCAACAGTGTAAGTACGACCCGTACCCCCACCCGCGAATGCAAGGAGCGTACCCCCCTGCCCAACAGTGTAAGTACGACCCGTACCCCCACCCGCGTATGCATGGAGCGTACCCCCCATGCCAACAGTGTAAGTACGACTCGAACCCCCACCCACGAATGCAAGGAGCGTACCCCCCTGCCCAACAGTGTAAGTACGACCCGTACCCACACCCGCGGACGTACGGAGCGTACCCCCAGCCCAACAGTGTAAGTACGACCCGTACCCCCACCCGCGGACGTACGGAGCGTACCCCCAGCCCAACAGTGTAAGTACGACCCGTACCCCCACCCGCGGACGTACGGAGCATACCCCCAGCCCAACAGTGTAAGTACGACCCGTACCCCCACCCGCGGACGCACGGAGCGTACCCCCAGCCCAACAGTGTAAGTACGACCCGTACCCCCACCCGCGGACGCACGGAGCGTACCCCCAGCCCAACAGTGTAAGTACGACCCGTACCCCCACCCGCGGACGTACGGAGCGTACCCCCAGCCCAACAGTGTAAGTACGACCCGTACCCCCACCCGCGGACGCACGGAGCGTACCCCCAGCCCAACAGTGTAAGTACGACCCGTACCCCCACCCGCGGACGCACGGAGCGTACCCCCAGCCCAACAGTGTAAGTACGACCCGTACCCCCACCCGCGGACGTACGGAGCGTACCCCCAGCCCAACAGTGTAAGTACGACCCGTACCCCCACCCGCGAATGCAAGGAGCATACCCCCCTGCCCAACAGTGTAAGTACGACCCGTACCCCCACCCGCGTATGCATGGAGCGTACCCCCCATGCCAACAGTGTAAGTACGACTCGAACCCCCACCCACGAATGCAAGGAGCGTACCCCCCTGCCCAACAGTGTAAGTACGACCCGTACCCACACCCGCGGACGTACGGAGCGTACCCCCACCACACCAGTGTCAGTAGACTCGTACCCTCACCTCTAATGCAGTGTGCGTAACCCCACCGTGTATGTGCCAAGCGCACATATCCAGAAATCGGAGGTGTGTGTGCAGAGTCCACCCAGCAGTGCCCTGAGACAGGAGGGGTGGGTGTGGAGTCCTCCCAGCAGTGCCCTGAGACAGGAGGGGTGGGTGCCCATCACTCCCAGCAGTGCCCTGACACAGGAGGGGTGGGTGCAGAGTCCTCCCAGCAGTGCCCAGACACAGGAGGGGTGGGTGTGGAGTCCTCCCAGCAGTGCCCTGAGACAGGAGGGGTGGGTGCAGAGACCTCCCAGCAGTGCCCTGAGACAGGAGGGGTGGGTGTGGAGTCCTCCCAGCAGTGCCCTGACACAGGAGGGGTGGGTGCAGAGTCCTCCCAGCAGTGCCCTGACACAGGAGGGGTGGGTGCAGAGTCCTCCCAGCAGTGCCCTGACACAGGAGGGGTGGGTGCAGAGTCCTCCCAGCAGTGCCCAGACACAGGAGGGGTGGGTGTGGAGTCCTCCCAGCAGTGCCCTGAGACAGGAGGGGTGTGTGCAGAGTCCTCCCAGCAGTGTCCAGACCCAGGAGGGGTGGGTGCAGAGTCCTCCCAGCAGTGCCCAGAGACAGTAGGGGTGTGTGCAGAGTCCTCCCAGCAGTGTCCAGACCCAGGAGGGGTGGGTGCAGAGTCCTCCCAGCAGTGTCCACACCCAGGAGGGGTGTAACACATGTGTGTGATGCCACAATTACCCACATCCATACTGCCTACAAGGGAACATGTCCCCATGAACTCATGTCAACTGACTCCACACACAAGTACAGTGATCACCAAGGATGCCACGATTGTTGCAGGTGGAGACATGGCCATGCATGCATGGCCAAAGTAGAAGGGCTCCGTCACACACACAGCTCATGTACACACAGCTCTGCGCTAAACATTGGGAACACCCTGCAGGGAAGAAACTGGGTACACAGAGGAAGGAATACACCCTGGGACAATTGAACCATGCAGTAACTGCTGACATGACCTAAGGAAGTTAGCCAACACCTTGTGATGGCACACAGATCCTAGGGTGGCCCCAAAGAGCAGAACACTACTACAAATCCCACACACCCAAAGCCTTAAACACCACCCAAAACAATGTAGCAGCCCCACCAACACCAATACCACCATAGCAGGAGTGTGATAATGAAAAAAAAAATAAGCTTTATTCAGCATGAGCACAATGTCCGTGGATCAAAGGCAGTTCAAAGTCAACAAAGGCCATAGGGCAGTCAATTATTCCCAGCTGCATGGGGGACACAGTGGGATGTGTGTCCCCTACCTTGCCTGCACAGTCAAATGCCATCGTCTTCCATACTGGTGAGGGCATCAGGGGGGGGGGAAGCAACAGGCACCGCAGGGACATCAGGGCAAAGGGGCGGCGTTGTGGGTGCAGGGATGGAGGACTCAACCACAGGGGGTGTGTCATGGCCAAAGGCGGAGGCCAGGATGGCACTACACACCTTAGCAAGGTCCTCCAGGGAGTCCCCTGCACCCGAAGTGACCTCAGGCCCCAAGGAGGGGGGGGGTTCAGAGGGATGGGTTGCAGCGCCACCGGGGGAGGGTGGAGACAGGGGGGGAGACTCAACCACCCTGACCGAGGACTTCCTTGACCGCTTGCGTGGTGGCGTAACTGTGGGGCTCAGGGACAGAGCGGCCATGAAGGAGTCCTTGGGGGAGATGTGGCCAGGAGAGCTGAGGGGAGGGGATTTGGAGGGAGTGGATTGTGTGGAATGCGGACTCCCACTCTGGCTGCGTGTCACACGTTTGCCCCCCGACCCAGTGGGTGTGCCTATCTCACCCTGTGTGTGCGTGTCAGGAGGAGTGCGGTGGACCTTCCCTGCTGGTGTGGTGCCTGTGTCTGTTGTGGTGGGTGCATGCCGACGTCTGGGTGTACGTGGGACAGGCATGGAAGTGGGAAGTGTGGATGGGGCAGGGGTAGGTGGGGGGAGGTCGCGCTGCAGGAGACCCACTGCTGCAGTCAGTGTGGAGTCTAGGGACCTCAGCAAGTTGCGTTGGTCAGCCTGCAAAGAATGAATGCCCTCCAAGAATGCCTCGATGTTGGTGAGGGTTTTCCCGTGGGAATGGAGGACATTCAGGATCGCAGCCTGACCAACCTGCATTTGCCGCTGGATGTCCATAGACTCAGCATTGGCGGCAGCAGTGGAGACAGGGGCAGGGGGTGCGGTGCCTGGCAGGAAGGAGACATGCGGTGACCGGGCACGCTTGGAAGGGACACGAGCAAGTGGGAGGCGGTTGGTGGGAACTGAGGGGGCGGTGGCAGGTGTTGTTCCACTGTCAGCTGCTGGTGCAGCCACCGCCAACTCTGAGACATCCTCCTCGGACCTGTCAGCTTCGTAGTCTGATGTGCCAGTCGACAGGTCCTCGGCCACACTATCCTCCGCCTCTGTCCCACTCGATGTGCCAGCCCCGATGTCACGGCTGCCACTGGTGCTCGGTCCCTCCGCCTGGTCCGTGTCCATGTCTCCCTCTGTGTCCCCCGACGATGCTGTGGGCAGGGTGGAGAGACAGAAATTAATCAGACACCTGTACACATCTGTCACATGAGTCCAATCTACATAGTCAACATTGCATAGCCTGAAGAGGCAGATCCCTAACATCTGCAAAACAAGGTACCGATGTAGGGCATGAAACACAGTTGGTTGAGCCACCATGCCACTGAAATACCATGGAGAGCATGAGACAATAGCTGATGACAGGAAACGGAGTCTGACATAGCACCCAGGCCCTGGGGACAATCCAGCACTGCCTCTGCACCACACAGCGTTTGTGAGAATACCTATGACCAGGGACAATATCCATGAACTTGAGACACATGCTGCATAGGTAATGCTGCAAACATGCCCAACATAACTCGGTCAATGCACCTTGCGTGTGTGTCCAGTAACATCACACACTGTCCAGACCCAGCAATTAGGAATCAGGATTTGACACATAGGCATTGCCCGCCCCAAGCAACCCCCACACGATGCTAATTGCTGAGACACAGGTGGCACCAACATCTCATAGTCTGGGTGATAAACACAGTGGCAGGCAAAAGGCAAGATTGGACGCAAAACAGCAAAGGTGCGCCTGTACAAATAATGAGGTACCAGTGCCCATCCTCAGATGAGTATAACAAGACACACAGGCACTGGCAACTGTGAGTATGAAGAGGGACAATCAGGTCAGGCTGCACAGTGGACACCTGTACATAATAGCACGTCTATATACATGGTGACAGGGGACAATGGCACAGAGCACAACCTACGCTGTAGACAGTGAGAGTGCCCACGTTGATGATGACACAAACAACACTGAGGATAAGGTGCCCCAGGGGACAGTATTGGGCACGCAACTACATGCTACTGAATGGGAATGACTGCTACACACGTCACCATCCCTGCACTATGCGTAGCGCACACTCATGCACATCATGTCACAGGCCACTACATAGGACATGCGCGCTGTAAGGCATGACACATGAGAGACCAACTCCCATGTCTGGAGCCAGCATCAGTGCCAACTGACATGGAACCCACATGCAGTGAACTTGACAGTTCACAGGCAAGGTCCCACAACCTGTTACCCACCACCACCACCCATGATGCTACAGTCATTGTGCTCGTGGACAAAGCGCCAGCCTACATTACCTTGTGAAGGAGTGACTACACACAGACCAGGGAACACATTGCAAGGAGGGGAAGGGTGGCAGGGGCGCAGCGCTACACTTGGGCAAACTGGATGGGCACAGCACCTTTAAACCCTGCCAGTGAATTAATGCCACTGTGCCCTTACAAATGCCGGTGACACACAACAAACGCACATGTACCTACCCCCTTCCGCCTGCTGCATCGCCTGTAAGCGCCTCTCCAGGTCTGGAAAGACCACCGGCAGCACACGCCTGTGGAGGTGGGTCAGACGGCGGCGGCCGCGGTTCTTGTGGCTCTCAGGTGAGTCCCCCAGCAGGAGCCGTGCAATCCTCCGCGTCCAGCACCGGATATCCTGCCAGCGTTTCCTCACCTGGGACAGGCTCCGCCTCCGACCATCCACACGCCTCACAGCACTGACGGCGGTCAGCCAGATCTGCTCCTTGGCAGTGGCGCCTACCTGTGAGGAAGTACAAGTGACACCACATCAATACACCAGCCACATGTCACAGAGAGACATATGTGAACATAATAGCTGGTTACTACATGGCATGTAATGCAGCCAACGCATTGCACCTCTGTCATAGGGACATCATCCTCTGGTGAGGGAAAAGGCAGTACGTGCCATAGTGGGTACTCAGGTGGAATGATGGCAATGTCACAATCAATGATCAAGGCTCACACTGTGCATCACACCCACACCTCCTGTCTCAGGGCACTGCTGGGAGGACTCTGCACACACACCTCCTGTCTCAGGGCACTGCTGGGAGGACTCTGCACACACCCCTCCTGTCTCAGGGCACTGCTGGGAGACATCAGGCACCCCCCCCCCTGGTACCCCCCCGACAGTACATGGCATGTGTGTCACACCGGGTCACAATGCCTGAAGACACAGTCACAACATAGGGACAGTCTGTGGCAGTGGCCTATGCACTCACCTGATACCCTGGTCGCCCATACAGCATGGGGTACTGTGGGAGGATCACATCCAGCAGAGCCATGTTCTCCTCCAGGGTGAATGGCTGTGTCCTCTCCACAGCCCTTGACATGGTTCCAGGGAATCAGTAGCAGCAGCTTGGTCGACAAATGCAAAGATGTGCAGGCAAGTAATCCCTCATGGGACCTGGCTGCCTTATATGTGGCCTTCTGCCCAGTCTCATGCACAGGAGTACAGAGTGATTGGTCACTCACATTTGCATCCTATGTTTCCACCAATCCCTTCAAACCTAGCAGTCTGTGGGTTCTCTATCGGTTTCATTCTCCTGCATGATGTCAGCCCCACAAACACATTGCAACAAAGTAGAAGAATTCCAACTGACTTCTGCTGTGCACCTTCCAGAACAAAATCGAAATTTGAACCTGGTCGCCATGACAACCAGCATGCATGTAGGCCTTAATACTTGTCCCCTATGTAATTAGGAGAATCACACACAGGTACGGTGCGTTTCCGGGCCCTAGGGCACCCCAAATGCATGGCAACGGCCCGTACATGCATGCCTACGTTCAAAATCACTATGGGTCTGCACGCGTATGCGTACACGTAGTGGTACGGACCGTACACACGCATGTACGCTCACTATCACTATGGGTCTGCACGCGTATGCGTACACGTAGTGGTACGGACCGTACAAATGCCTGTACGCTCACTATCACTATGGTTCTGCACGCGTATGCGTACTCGTTGTGGTACGGACCGTACAAATGCCTGTACGCTCACTATCACTATGGGTCTGTGTACCCGTAGTGATAGTGAGCGTACATGCGAGTGTACGGTCCGTACCACTACGTGTACGCATACGCGTGCAGAACCATAGTGATAGTGAGCGTACAGGCATTTGTACGGTCCGTACCACTACGTGTACGCATACGCGTGCAGAACCATAGTGATAGTGAGCGTACAGGCATTTGTACCGTCCGTACCACGAGTACGCATACGCGTGCAGAACCATAGTGATAGTGAGCGTACAGGCATTTGTACGGTCCGTACCACAACGAGTACGCATACGCGTGCAGACCCATAGTGAGAGGGCCGTACACTCGCATCTACGCTCACTATCACTATGGGTCTGCACGCGTATGCGTACTCGTTGTGGTACGGACCGTACAAATGCCTGTACGCTCGCCATCACGATGGGTACACATACGGCAGCACTCCCACAGTGATTGGGGAACATACACAGGCCCTCTTAGCAGCAGTACGCCGGTTTGTACACATCACTGTGGTGATAGTCGACACACAGGTAGGAATAGGGCGGACATACTTGTCCATGGATGGACATACTTGTCCAGGAATGGACATCAAGGCATCGTCTGTGCATTACTACATGTGTGGGGCACAGGTGTGACAGGCTGTGATGTGGAACATGCCTCCTGAGTGGAGGAGGCACCAGATGTATGATGAGATGTGTACAGGTGTACTGTGTGAGGGTGCAATGTGTGCCAGGCATGCCCTTGACTCCTTTGACATGTGTGCATGTCGTACTGCGCACTTGGGGTGAGCGTCACTGGCATGGCACGGACACCAACACACGGAAGTGTCCCATGATGCCCGGTACAGGGGTCATGACACCTGACTTGTCACTACCCACAGTGCACAATGTGACTATGTCATTTATGTGTCCGGGATTTACATCAGGTTGATGTTGTAGCACCCTCAAAAGCTGCAGCCGTTGCAGCAACCAACATGTGTCTGTGTGTAGATTGTCATTGCACACTGTTCCGCACACCATGCCACATGTGGTATCTGATGTGAGGTGCACATGTATGCATGGGACACGGAGTAGCGTGACAAGGCCATGTCAGCATCCTCACAAGGAATGTGTGGTGAGTCATGACATGTGCACCTTCATGGCAAGGTGTGTGGGCAGGCCTAGTGTAATGTCATGTGACCTGTGGCTCCGGTGTTCCGCTACCAGTCTCTACAATCGGCATCCTACTTCTGCTGATGTGTGGGTGTATGTCACTTCTGTCTTGCGTCGGGCTGTTCACTTGCACTGGGACACAGCTATTCCCATGGCGTGGCATGGGGAGGTTCTCAATCACCGTGAGTAGCTGGGTCTTGGAAGGAGTGTCACCTTGCATCCATACGTGTCCTGGGCATGTAGCACATGCCTGACTCCCTATGTGGCATGTGTGTATTGGCAGATTTACATGTGCTCAGTAGACATGAGTTGTTCTCGTAGTGCACTCACTCTTCCTTGTCACTTCCAAATTACTGCAGAGCGCCTCCTGTTGCCCGAAGAATTCCAGACTTGGCCACCATGCAGGAGAATGACAGGATCCGGCTCTACCGCTTCACCCAACCGTTGATTCTGGAGCTGACGGCGAGACTGGCACCACACCTGCAACCGCAGCACAGGTATCCTACGGCACTGACACCCCAGCTGAAGGTAATGGCTGCCCTACATTTCCTTGCCACGGGTACCTTCCAATATACCATAGCTCATGTTGGTGGCATGTCCCAGAGCATGTTCAGCGGTGTGCTGCATGATTTCTTGGAGGCCATGTTGATTCACCTGGATGACTTCATCAAGTTCCCAACCCCTGAACAGATGACTGAGGTCAAACGTGGTTTCTATGCCCTGGGAGGGATGCCCCATGTCATTGGGTCCATAGATGGGACACATGTAGGTTTGGTACCACCACACGCACGGGAGGTGGCGTACCGCAATCGGAAGCACTACCACTCCATCAATGCCCTTGTGGTGTGTCTGTCCAACATGGTGATTTCACATGTCTGTGCTCGTTTTCCAGGATCAGCACACGATGCCTACATCATGAGGCGTAGCGGGATGCCTGATATGATGATGCAGCTGCGCAACGAACGTGCATGTGTTGTTGGTGGGTACAGTCTGTCTGTCCTGTATTCTGTTTGGCCGTGCAGCACTACCGCTTCGCCTGTTCTAACGATATCCATGTGCTTTCCATTTAGGGGACGCTGGCTATCCCAACATGCCTTGGCTGCTGACACCTCTCCGCAACCCCATCACGCCGGCCCAGCTCCGCTACAACACCGCCCATGGCCGGACAAGGCGAGTGATAGAGAGGACGTTTGGCATGCTGAAGAGCCGATTCCGGTGCCTCCACAAGACCGGCGGCGCACTCCCATATGCCCCGGCGAAGGTCTGCAAGATTTTCATGGTCTGCTGCATGCTGCACAACATGGCAGTTGAAAGAGCTGTGCCCCTCATCCTGGATCAAGATGACGAGGACCATCCACCCGTGGAGGACGAAGGGCTTGGCAATGGGGCTAGTGATGTGGAGGATGTGGAGCCGCAAGAGGACATCCGGACTCGGCTCATACGCGACTTCTTTGCTTAGTGGTGAGTACCAGGGTCTGAGTGTGCACGCATTGGTCCCCGTGTGGCATGCGTTGTGATGTGTGTCTCCACCTGCATGTATGGCACGTGGGTCAGAGGTGTGTGTGGGTGTGTCACTGGAGTGATGGTGGCAGTGATGGTAGTATTTCCCCAGACATAATTGTGACCTAGCATGTTGTCATACATACATGTGTCGAGTACATGCACATGCAAGTGGCTGTGCTTCTTGTGGCTGACTTCTTGTGTGTCTCTCTTCCCCAGGTACCTGCGCATGCCGTTTGCTGGTTGCATTGTTGTGGCACTGCTATTCCTCATGGACATGGCATCGTGGGCTGACTCAGCGTTACAGGCACGGACACGTTTGGAAGTCTCCATGGGGTAAGGGATGCATCTGGGGTGTATTGGGTGTGGCAGTTGTTCACGATGTGTGCACACTGCCCCGGTCGGGGTTTGGGTCCTCTGCAGACATGTGGCATCCCCATGGGACACGACATGCAGCTGGGTACACCTGAATAGATGGGCTGCCTGGTTGTCAGTCATCAGTGATGGGATGGTGGATTGTGATGAAGGCATCAATGTGTGTGACACTGCCCTCGGACACATACGGTTAACATTGTCTTGACATGGCGTGGGACTTCCACATCAGCGGATGTATGGTGTATGGCAGGCTCTCCGTGAGCAGCTGTGGGTATTTAGCTATTATCCGACACTTGTGTGCCAGTTCCATGGCTATCACGCATTTGTGCTGCAGAAGGGGGGTGCCAGTGTTGGAGCCACATGTTACTCCACATGATGTGTTCATGTGTACTTCAAGTTGCCTCTGCAATCCCAAACACATGACTATTAAAGGTGTCCCTATGCCTCCAAGGTGCCTCTTCTCAGTCAATGCTGGTGTGTTGGCACGGTGCATCCTGCATGTCTGGCATGGTATTCCCTGATTGTGGCTATGTGTCAATGTGTCGAGTGGCAAGATGCAAGCTGTGTGTGTGTGCTGAGACTGTGTAATGGGCATGATGTCCATGACTGTGTGGGTATTGTGACATGTGCCATCCCCATGCATCCAACGTTGTCCATGACCCCATTCTCTGCATCCACCGGACTCAAGCTTGCAGGACATGGTTCTGCCACCTGTCTACACGTACCTGGGTGCCCCCCAGGACACGGGCCAGGATCCCTGACCTCTGCGCATGACTGTTGCTGTACTCAATGTGTCTGTCAGCACGGTTGTTCGGCCACCCCCTCAGCTGGTTCTGACCATCACGGGTGTGTATGGTGCTCCATGTCTGTCTTGCCTAGGAAACTGTGACCCATGTGTCCTGTGCCAGACTCAGGCCCCAGGGTGTGGATGGTTGAAGTGAACAGATGACTCAGGCATGTTTAGACTGTACAAGACACATGTTAGGTAATAATGCTACCAGCAGGCATCTACTCTTAATAGTGTGATTTATTATTGGGGGGGGGGGGCCAAGTGAGGGGCTTTCCGGGATTAGGGAATCCAAAGTTCAGTAGGGGAGTTGGTGTCCTTGCCATTGGAAATCCTCAGAGTCCATGCCACAGTCTTTGTCAACATTGGTCAGCCAGTGACCAGCAGGGCCATGTGGCAGAGAATGTCTCTTGATGCTGTGATGCTGTTGCTCCAGTGGGCCAGGTGCCAGGCCAGGTGTCCTGGGAGATGGTGATGTAGCAGCCACCCTCACGGTCCTTTCCGTGGACGACCCGGCTTCCTGCGGGGAACCTCAGCAGCAGGCCGTGACGACGTCTGGGATGCTCCGTCGGATGTTTCCTCCTCCTCCTCATGATCCCTCCCTGTGGGTGGTGATGTTCTCCGCCTTCTGGCACAGGGAGGGTCGGCCATGGTGTCGGCCATCCGACGGAGTTCAGCGTGAATCCCCTGGGACGCCGTCACTTGCTCAGCCTGTCGGTCCTCCATCCTCCGTTGGTGTAGCTGTAGACAGGCTATTAGCTCCGCATGTTGCTGGGCCTGCTGGACCTTGATCCCCTCGAGGACGGACACAACCTGGGCCATGCCCGTGGTGTCCTGCCGGTATGAGTCCAGGATGTTACGGACATGGGAAAATACCGGATCCCCAGCCAACTGGTCAGGCTCGCGCCTCCGCCGCTCTCCACTCCCACCACCCCTGCCCACTTGCGTCTGGCCTGCACTTGTGGGCACATGGGGTCTCCGGGACCCCTGAGGGGTGGCATTGGCGTTGTCGCCTGCCTCCTCCTGGGTGCCCGGGACACCGTGTCCCTCCTGGCGAGCCTGGCTGCATTGTGGTGTTGGGGCAGGGATCCTGGGTGTCTCCTGGGATGTGGCAGGAGTGGGGGTGGTGGTTGGCACGGTTGTACCTGACGCAGGTGCTGCAGGTGGTTGGACACCAGAGGGGCCAGGTCGGTCGGGGTCGTCCGCAGAGTGGTGAGAGTGGTCGCTGCCGGTGGGATCGGTCTCCTGCAGATCCGGGTCCTGTGAGTGTTCCCCCCCAGTGTTGGGGGGTGCAGCACGACGTTGACCTGTGTGTGAGAGAGACAATGTTACTTTTGGTCCATGCAACATCCATGTTTCATCCGTTACAAAGTTGGCACATTTCCTCTTGGAATTAGGATCTGTCTTGCATTCCACTCACAGTGCACTTGTGCATGTGTGTGTCCCTTGGGCACCAATTTGGCCCCTTTAACTATGTGTGGCACAGTCTTACTTGCTGCGTCAAGTGTGACTGCAGTCAGCAGTGGAGTGTGCATGTGTGCCGAGCTATGCGTTTGCGCCTTCCTTGTAGCACTGTACATGTGCACATGGAGTGGATCCACACACTCATATGATGCAGGTGGCTGTCCTCGTGCTCGTGTACAGGTTGTAACATGGCCCTGCGTTTTGCCATGATGAAGAGGGGGGGTTCTGGCACTGGGCACCCTTGTCTACATGCACGCAGTCCACCTGCTGACGAGCAGACATTCCCACACACCAAAGGACTGATTTGCTCTCCCTGTGTCTCCCTCCTTCTCTGTCCCCCTCTCCCTCCCTCTCTGTCCCCCTCTCCCTCCCTCTGTGTCCCCCTCTCCCTCCCTCTGTGTCCCCCTCTCCCTCCCTCTGTGTCCCCCTCTCCCTCCCTCTGTGTGTCAGCCTCCTCCCTCTGTCCATCTTCCTGTGTCTCCCTCCCTCTGTGTCCCCCTCTCCCTCCCTCTGTGTGTCAGCCTCCTCCCTCTGTCCATCTTCCTGTGTCTCCCTCCCTCTGTGTCCCCCTCTCCCTCCCTCTGTGTGTCAGCCTCCTCCCTCTGTCCATCTTCCTGTGTCTCCCTCCCTCTCTGTCCCCCTCTCCCTCCCTCTCTGTCCCCCTCTCCCTCCCTCTGTGTGTCAGCCTCCTCCCTCTGTCCATCTTCCTGTGTCTCCCTCCCTCTCAGTCCCCCTCTCCCTCCCTCTGTGTCCCCCTCTCCCTCCCTCCGTGTGTCACCCTCTGTCACCTTGGCCCAGCTTCCTGGGCACACACTGTTAGCAGATCTTTGAGTGGCCCTTGGCCTGTTGATGTGAGTTTGTTTCTGATCTCCAGGCACCCATTTTGTCTGCTGTGTGTCTGTGCGCTGCTGCTGTGGTGGTGTGTGCTGCCACTCTTTCACACTGTTGGCTGTTCATTAGCTGCTGGCATGTGCAAAACAGTGCCTTCACCCCCATGTGTTGATGCAAGGCATCCGCCATTTGCTGGCAAGTCATTCCTGTGTTGGGACACAGTGTTTGTCTGGCTGTGACCTAGGCCATATGGGCAGAGGGCATTGTTGTCTGCTTTGGAGTCGCACTATGTGATTCTTGGTGCCCACACTCCCGCCATCCGGTTTACCGTGTCATGTGTTGTTGTCTTCTGTGGCCTGTGACTTGACATTGTCCAGCTGGGTGCATGGGGCATGGTGGCAGCAGTGGCATGTGCCTGCTCATGGAGTGTGGTTGAGTAATGCGATGGCTTGTGGTGTTTGCGTGCCTGTTATTAATTTTGGTTGTGGTTGCAGTTCCCCCCATGTGAGGTGCGTTGTTTGTGTACTCACCCGGGTCTCGGAGTCCTTCTACTCCTTCAACTGCCTCCACCGGCAGTATGGCCATCACCCTCTCCTCCCAGGGATGGTACTGTACGGGTCTGCGGGAGGGCCCTCCTCCGGTGGCGTTGGCCTGGTCGTGTTCCTCCTGTCTCTTGGCTCTGACCCTCCTCCGCAGATCGTACCACCTGTTCTGGCAATCCTGCTTGGTCCTCCTGGTGTCCGCAACAGCATTCACAGCATCGACGATGGTCTGCCACATGGCTGTTTTGGCTGCCTGGCTGGTGCTTCTGACCAATGTTCCAAAGATCTGTGGCTCGACTCTGAGGATTTGATCAACAAGGACCTCCAACTCTCGGTGACTGAACTTTGGATTCTTGGTAGTGGGCATGGTGAGGGGTGTGGGTGGGGATGGTGTGGGTGTGGGGGGTGTGTGGATGTTGGGGGGGGTGTGGATGGTTGTGTGTGTGTGTGAATGTGATGAGAGGGTGTTTGTGAGGGTGGTCGTGTGAAGGTGTGCAAGTGTAAGATGTGGTGTCGCTTGTAGTCTGGTTCTGTGGTGTCTGGCAGCAGTGGGTCTGTTGCAAAGGCTCATGGTTTGTGTGTGTGGGCCCTTTTTATTGGTCCATGGGTGGGTGTGGCAGTGTTTGAATTTTGGGTGGGTGTGTTATAAGGAGTGGTGGTGTCTTGGGCCTCTGTTTGTTTTTGACAGTTGCAGGTCAGTGATTGTGTTATTTTAGTGGTTGTTGGCCATGTTTAGTGGCTGTGTGCCTTTCGAATGGTGTATTGTTGAGTTGTTTTGTTTTGTCCTTGTTGTGTACGTGCGTTTTGAGCGTGTGTACGGTGTGTACATGGGCCATTTGGTTGTACGATTTGGTCCTTGTGTGTGGCTTTGTACGACTCGTACATGCGGTTGTGATGTTGGGGCATGGGGTGCGCTCCGTACTTAGGAGGTTGTGTTGGGGGTGCGCCAGGAACGTACTGGGGTGGGGGTACGACTGGAACGTACTGGGGTGTACATAGACGGTGGTACGACACGTACAGGGGTGGGGGGGTGTACATTGACGGTGGTACGACACGTACAGGGGTGGGGGGGTGTACATTGACGGTGGTACGACACGTACAGGGGTGGGGGGTGTACATTGACGGTGGTACGACACGTACAGGGGTGGGGGGGTGTACATTGACGGTGGTACGACACGTACTGGGGTGGGGGTACGACTGGAACGTACTGGGGTGTACATAGACGGTGGTACGACACGTACAGGGGTGGGGGGGTGTACATTGACGGTGGTACGACACGTACAGGGGTGGGGGGGTGTACATTGACGGTGGTACGACACGTACAGGGGTGGGGGGGTGTACATTGACGGTGGTACGACACGTACAGGGGTGGGGGGTGTACATTGACGGTGGTACGACACGTACAGGGGTGGGGGGGTGTACATTGACGGTGGTACGACACGTACTGGGGTGGGGGTACGACTGGAACGTACTGGGGTGTACATAGACGGTGGTACGACACGTACAGGGGTGGGGGGGTGTACATTGACGGTGGTACGACACGTACTGGGGTGGGGGTACGACTGGAACGTACTGGGGTGTACATAGACGGTGGTACGACACGTACAGGGGTGGGGGGGTGTACATTGACGGTGGTACGACACGTACAGGGGTGGGGGGGTGTACATTGACGGTGGTACGACACGTACTGGGGTGGGGGTACGACTGGAACGTACTGGGGTGTACATAGACGGTGGTACGACACGTACAGGGGTGGGGGGGTGTACATTGACGGTGGTACGACACGTACAGGGGTGGGGGGGTGTACATTGACGGTGGTACGACACGTACTGGGGTGGGGGTACGACTGGAACGTACTGGGGTGTAGGTAGACGGGGCTGTGACACGTACTGGGGTGGGGGTGTGGCTCGAACGTACTGGGGTGTAGGTACACGGGGGGTACGACACGTACTGGGGTGGGGGTGCGACTGGAACGTACTGGGGTGTACATAGACGGTGGTACGACACGTACAGGGGTGGGGGGGTTTACATTGACGGTGGTACGACACGTACTGGGGTGGGGGTACGACTGGAACGTACTGGGGTGTACATAGACGGGTGGGGGTATACATATACGGGGGGTACGTGTCGGACGTACGGGGGCTGGGGGGAGTGTTGGGCGCGTATGCGGGCACATGTCTCCATGGTTGCTATTGGTGTTCGGTGCGGACGGTGTTTTTTCCATACGGTTGTAGGCTCGGACGCACGGGATGGATCGTGATTCCTCGGTCGGACTTGGATTTTTACGTTTGTAAGGTAAATCGTCCGAGGACGTGTCGGACACATTTTCCGACCCGAGGACGTGTGGGGAATGATTCCCGGTGCGGGTCGTATGGACTTTTTACCATGCGAATCGTGATTGCCAGTTCGTACGGCACTTGTACGATTCGTACGGTAAATAGACCCGATACGAGTCGCACGGGGGAATTTTTTACCGGATCGTGATCGGCACCTTAGTCTTTTAAACAATCACTTATAGAAACACATACTTATTCATACACGAACTCTTTCAATCTCTCACTCTCACATATACTCACTTATATACACCAATAGTCACATATACTAGTTTAAAACATATGTAGTTACTCATAACGACACTATTGAGACAGTCATTCACTCACTAACACACCCATACACACACTCATCCACCCATACAGTCCTGCACACATGCTGTCTTCAACACATACAACCAGTGAGTCACTCATTCATGCACCTATGCACTACGTAATACCCCCCACCGAACCATGCAGACACTCAGACTGATACTCAAAAAAACACCTAATATCCTAAATAGACACCCATGTAGCTACTCACCAACCCATGCAGCCACTTATACACAAAGTGAGAGACTGATACAGATAATTACATATTTAAACATTACTCAGTAAGCCATGTATTCACTAAGATACACTTAATCAGTCAGTTATACAATCAATTTTTCAAAATCAAATCATCCATTTAGACACTTATATACCCATTTATTCTTCCATCGTCCTTGAGATATACATATATAAAACATATTTAATTTTCAGAAAAATACACATTCACTGGATGATGTCATCAGTGATGTCATTTGAGATGTCATCAGTGATGTCATGAGTGATGTCACTGACCATGTCACGAGTGATGTAATATGTGACGTCATCAGCAGTGGATTGCGGGTGCGCGAGTTATAGTTAGCTTAACTAACTATAACGGGGGAATTTCATTGGTTTTTTACGACTGAAATGTCCAGCTAACTATAACGTGTGTGAAACCTATGGTTTTTTCACTGATATATATATACATATATATATATATATATATGTATATATATTCACTGAAAAAACCATAGTTTTCACACATGTTATAGTTAGCAGGACATTTCACTCGTGAAAAACCATTGAAATTCCCCCGTTATAGTTAGTGCAGGCAACTATAACTCACGCGACCGTAATCCTCTGCTGATGACGTCAGATATTACATCACTGTATTTAGACACTTATTTACCCATGTCTTCTTCCATTAATTTTTAGCTATACATATATTACAAATATTTTTTTTTCAGAAAGACACATATATCATCAGTGATGTAATATCTGACGTCATCAGCAGAGGATTGCGGTCGCGTGAGTTATAGTTGCCTGCACTAACTATAACTGGGGAATTTCAATGGTTTTTCACGAGTGAAATGTCCTGCTAACTATAACATGTGTGAAACCTATGGTTTTTAAAGTGAATTTGCAAGGTTTTTTAAATGCTAATTCCTAACTATAACGTGTGTGAAACCTATGGTTTTTTCAGTGAATTTGTACGGTTTTTTAAATGCTAAGTTATGTATTTTTTATTTTTAATTTTTTAAGGTTTTTCACCGTGCAAGTACCGTACGCGCACGGTGCAGGCGCGCGAGTTATCTCAACTAACTATAACGGGGAAATTTCATTGGTTTTTTACGAGTGAAATATCCACCTAACTATAACATGTGTGAAACCTATGGTTTCTTAAGTGAATTTGCAAGGTTTTTTAAATACTAATTCCTAACTATAACGTGTGTGAAACCTATGGTTTTTTCAGTGAATTTGTACGTTTTTTAAAATGCTAAGTTATGTATGTATTATCATTTTTTTTATATATCTATTTTTCAATATACTACGTATTAAAAAATTTTTAAATTTTTTTTAATGGTTTTTCACCAGGCGGGCATCGTGCGCGCACCTCTGCGATTTAAAAAAAAAAATGAAATGTTTTTTTCTGCCTTCAGGGTTCTTCAGGGACCCCCTGACCAAGGCTAGGGGGTCAGGAACTCTCTACCCTGCCCCCTTTTCACGTTCGCCACCTTCCTTTTCCACTCTTGCACTGAAAACAAACAAAATGGCGGCCGACACTTACTGATTTCGACCGATTCGAACGTTGACTGACATGTAACAACCAATCAGAATTACGCTTGCGCACGTTAGGGTGCGCGCACGGTGTGCGCACGGTGCGCGGCTATAGATATGTATGTGCTTTTAACTGCAATTTTCTCAGGAACTACTGAACAGATTGACTCCATATATGCAAAAGGCACATCCCTGACCTGAGGGCTACCCAATTTCAAGTAATTCTGTTCAGCCGTTCGGGCTGCACCTTTGACTAAAGGTCCTATGGGAAAATGCATGGGGAAAACGCGTTTTGGGACCCCCCTTTTTTCGCGGCCCCCACTTGACGAATCCCCCCGAGACTTTCAGGGTAGAAGCTGAGCTGATTCGTCAACCGGCGCCAAAGTTATTCAAAATAGAATTTTGAGATTTCCTATGGAAACACGGTCCTAACTATAACTATCTACTGGCGACTGCCAGTAGATAATATATATATGTATATATAATGTATAATGAAAACCAAAAGCTAAGGGGGGGTCCTAGGGAAATTTAAAGATCTGCAAGGATTTATTCCCTGACCAGTACTGTAAAAAACACACAGAATCCTTGGGTCTGACAAGAACAGCTTGGTTTGTAGTGAGAGATAGAAGAAACAGATTTCAGTGTACCTCTGAGGGAGTTCCTTAATTAGGGCGTAATCCCATCACCCACCGAGGTGGCATGCTTCATCATCTGGGATTCTCCTCTTGACGGGGAACCCTAGCCCTGCCAAGGGCTACAACCTCCTCACTGTGAGGGAGGAGCTCAGTCTATAAATGATAATGCCTTGCTCTGTGATTCCTAAGAAGGCAGTATGGTGGCTGGAGCTTCGGAGAGGTTCACAAGTGAAAATGAGATAGATCTTTGACTAGAGAGACTGGATCCAGCAATCACCTACTGGTGGCTCAAATTGATCACTAAATATTTAAGAGGTTAAATGGTTTAAACAATTTTGAGATAGCTAGGGATGTAACCAGCTGACTACTACACTCTTGTGTATATAGTGTCTTACTAGGTTGAATTTATGACAGCCTTGCTTAAATTCCATTTTCTCCACCTTTCTGATAGAGGAAAATCCTTTAAACAGCCCTTCACACTTCATTAAGAAACATGTTCTGCTTAACCCCGCTTGAGTGAGCTAGCTCTCTTCTCTTTTACTATAGTTCCTTGTGCAGAGATTGTTTCATGACTTGCTGATAATCTAAACAGAATTTTTAGGTCTTGCGTCAAGCGTTGCACTGCGCAGCAGTGCTCGCGCAGTGAGAGTCCTTTTGTGCGGGGTTCAGAAATGGACCCTGGAATCGTACACGCTTGTGCGTGTGTTTTTTGTTTTGTCTTCTATTATTGGGCTTTTAGTGGCTGTATTTTTTAGACAGAGCACGCAATAGGCCAAAGGCGGGCGCATCGCTCCGCCCACGGCCTATTGGTGTCTGTTACGTGCACTAAAGCCTATCTGGTTTCAATTATCGTGCCCAGACACGGGCACGATAATTGAAAGCATATGGCTGTCTGTGGCACGTGCGTGCGTGCGCACCATTGGCGGATGTCTCTGCTTCCAAAAGCCATTGCTTTCGGTTTCGCGATCGCTTTACATGTGGCTTTGCTTTCAGTTTTTTCGATCACTTTACTTGTGGCTTTGCGGCTGCAATACAGTTTGTTGCTTAATTGGGAGGAATGCGTGGCTAATCTTTACGCCGTTACAAGGTAAAAAAATTGAAGATGGTTACAAGGCAAAGTAAATGAAAATGCGCTGCAAATATTTACTTTGTTACAAGGTAAAATAAATGAAGGCGGTTACAAGGTCAAAAAAATTAAAAATGCGTGGCAAATATTTACGCGGTTTCAAGGTAAACAATGCGTGCCTAATAATTGCACTATACTTCTCTTTTTCTAATGTCGCGTCAGGCTTACTGAAATAATTGACTGTATCTGCTTAGCTACAAAACAAGGACTTGTTGCGGCTAAGTCACACTTTCTGACTGGACTTAAATGTGTGATTTTGGATAGAGTTCTTTCTCTTTCCGTTACCCGATTCCCTTAATCTAAAATGGTGCTTGCTTACAAATAGAGTTATAGACATATAGACAGAAATACACAGTGCTAGACCTAGGTACAGGAAAACAGACGTACACACATATAGAAAAGGAGATTAACAAGCCATGAGATATACAGAAACAGAGGCACATTAAAGAGGAACAGAGGCAGAGATAAAGACAGAAACTTATAAACACTAAAAGGCACATATAGAGTTTGATACATACACGCAAATACAGTGTACACATAGGTAGACACATATAGCGGAGCATGAAGGGCACAGAGGAGCATATACAAAGACAGAGACACACAGATAGACTGAGAGAGAGATAGAAACGCACAAACTAAGAGAAAGATGAATACACTATGAGAGAAGAAACAGACAGTAAAACAAATACATCTTGTGGCTTTGCTTTCAGTTTTGCGATCACTTTACTTGTGACTTTGCGGCTGTAACACAGTTTGTTGCTTAATTGGGAGGAATGCATGACTAATCTTTATGCGGTTACAAGGTAAAATAGCGGTTACAAGGCAAAGTAAATGAAAATGCATGGCAAATATTTACTTCGTTACAAGGTGAAATAAATGAAGGCGGTTACAAGGTAAAAAAAATGAAAATGCGCTGCAAATATTTGCGCGGTTACAAGGTAAACAATGCGTGCCTAATAATAGCACTATACTTCTCTTTTTCTAACGTCGCGTCAGGCTTACTGAAATAATTGACTGTATCTGCTTAGCTACAAAACAAGGACTCTGGGCTAAGTCATGTGTGTGGTGTACCGTTTGCCTGCCATTTTCAAGGAAAGTGCATATCAATATCCCTGAAAAAGAAGCTCACGAGGAAAAGGGAGAGCCCCATTTCTAATTATGCAAAAAATACTTTTCAGTAGGAGACGACATGCTGTGGCTTCCAATATAGGCCCCTCCTTGGATTCATTTAGCTACCGCTTGAAAAGCGTTTGCATAATGCTAGTAAATCCCAATCCACTAATAAGGGGCAGATTTACAAGCCCCTTGCCCCACTTTTGCATCACATTTCCCATGTTAAAAGTGACGCAAAAGTGGCGCAAGGTGCTTGTAAATCTGCCCCATAAGGTTATGTGCATTTTGGAGAACATCTTTATGGATCTCAGGTAATATGGGCAAAGGGAACAGTTTCTATGCATGCCAGCCAAAATCATCTATGGTGCTCCTCCATGACGTGTCTAAAAACAAAAACAAAAAAAATAATTATCTGTACGGCATAATTTATTAAATCAGTATTTTTAAATTTTAGGATTTTCTCTCTATGATACCAAATCATGTGGCAGGTTAAATTACTAAATTATGCTAAATGAAAAGGCAAATTATGCGGCATAGTGCTGCACATTTTTTAATAGATTCACTTTATTATTTTGCCATATTTGCACATGGTAACACTGCCTGTAAAACGATTTCACCTTATTGCTGCCAATTTAACGCTCAAATACAGTAATATGCGTTTAAAAGATGACCATTCAACTTCTGTGAAGAGCCTTCAATTGCGTGGGAACACGTGCCAAAAGTTTTTATGTAACTTTTGATCCAGTTCAACTAGATTTTTTGGTTAAAGTCGGCATATCATGCAGCACATAAGAGATTATGTGGCAAACACGGCAAATCCATAATTATGCAGAAAACACCGAGGCGGTAGAATCGCATATTTATGTAGTCCCGTGTAAAGGCTACAAGTGCATTAATGTGTTTTGTTTGTTAACCATGAACATGATGCATTATATTTAAAATCCACTAGATGGCAACGTTGCCTTTAACATTAATTTGCTGGCTGATTTTTGATGTATGCCAAGCCATACTACGGGATCATATATACATTGACAAGCGCGTTAGAATGTTATGTTTGTGTGCTGTACAGTATATATCAAACCCATTTTTTTAAGTTCACTGAAAAAAAACTTCCTTACTGTATGATGTTGAAATGAAAAGAATGCAATATTGTCAAATAGTGAATTAAACATTAATCCATACTCTTTCTTTTCCATTTTATACGTTTGGAATACTTTAATTAATAAGCTGCAAGTGTGACAGTAATAGGCCCTAATCATAAAGGTGTTTTTTTCCATAAATTTCCGCTTAGGACTGAAAATAGCTCATTTAGGTCTACCAGAAATTCACAAAAGGGTTACTGACAGGCGAGAATTAAAGTTTCTAATGCAGGTTTCTCTGGCGCTAATGTGAAGAAAATCACAGTAGTAAATTTGAAGCAAGGGGTAGAAATTGAGGCTTATAGAAGTGGGGTATGCCTCATAAATTTGTGAACACCCTCAAATGTAAATTTCAGTCGCGGCCAGCATGACTCGCGGGTGTGGGGCGGGGGCGATAATTTTAAATAAATTTAAAAAATGTTATCTTAACTTCGCGGTCCGGTCCTGCATCGTCCCTCCACACAGGAAGCAGGCAGCCTCCCAGGGACATCTTAAGGATTTTGGGGGCCCTGGGCCAAACATATTTTGGGGGCCCCTGTTGAGAACAGCTTTGAATTTATGCTCCAATTTGAGCCCCTGTTTCCCACGCAGTTTCCGCGTCCTCAGCTGCATTAGCGATCCAGTTTGCATCATAGGCATTAGCCTATATATTCCTGATGCAAACAGACGCGTGCAGCTGACAGCGGTAGGATTTAGTGTTTCCTGTCCTGCTATATTAATACTTTTTAAATTGTATATTGTGGCTGAATTACTCTGTGCTTTTTAACAATTTCTTCTACCTTCTACCTGCACTTTACTTGATTCTGCTTGCCTGCACCTCCTTAGCTGCTCCGATTTGCATCTCGCTTTTCCTCAAGTCCTGGTCCACCGTGGCTGATACGCAGATTGTGCGGAGGGCTGGGGCTACTATCGGGCTCCTCACTTCCGCCCACGTAGTTTCCGCTTCCTCAGCTG
This sequence comes from Triturus cristatus, assembly GCF_964204655.1. Lineage (NCBI taxonomy): Eukaryota > Metazoa > Chordata > Amphibia > Caudata > Salamandridae > Triturus > Triturus cristatus. The sequence continues at coordinate 635,356,301 of NC_140585.1, forward strand.
CGTTAGCTGTCCAGTTTCATCAAAGGCATTAGCCTATATATTCCCGATGCAAAGGGACGCGCGCCTTCTGCGCACCGCTGGTGTGCCAAAGGGAAGGCCCTCTACGCCCGTCAGCATCCCGTAGGCGTTTGGCTATGGCCATGCTGCCCAGTTCCCCTCCGGTGAGTTTCTTCCACTATATTACAATAGGGAAAAACTGCTTAGCCTTAGGCGGCTACCATTATGTCAGTGTACAGCCTCTGACCCGAGCTTGGAGGTAGACTTTCGATGCAATAAGTGCAACTGGTCTCTCCTCCAGCCTAGGAAACTCGCACCCAAGATCCTCCAACGCAACAATAAGTGTAAAAACAATAAGAAAACAGACGACTTAAAGGCCACCCTTTTAAATTGTCGCTCTATGCAAAAGCATGAACCACACATTTATGACCTACTTTTAGACGAACAGCCTGATCTTTTATTTCTCACTGAGACCTGGCTGTCTGTAGCCTTCAACCCTACTATCACCTTGGCCATCCCTACGGCTTATAAAATCTTTAGGAGAGACCGACAAAGTGGGATGGGGGCGGTGTCACCATAATTTACAATTAACAACTAGACTGCTCTCCCATACCAATCGAAAACATAGAGGGTGCAGAGTCCTTAGGCTTCTGCTGTACCTTATCCCCCCATCATAGAATAGCTGTTTTTTCTGATTTACAGACCTCTCGGTGCAATTGGAAATGTTATTACTACGCTTAATACAGCCACCACCTCCCTGGCCTTAAAATGCAACAACTGCCTTATTCTGGGAGATTTCAATATGTATATGGACAATGGAAAAGACCCTCAAACAATTTCCTTGTTGGGGACGCTGCAGGCCTGCAACATGTTTCCATCTATTTCTTCGGCCACCCATGAGTAGGGCCATACTCTAGACCATAGCTTTCACAACTTTGACATATAAGAAAGCCTATCTCTTCCCATTACCTGGTCTGACCACCTCCTATTAAAATGTGTCATTCCCAACTCTGCCACAGCCCCTCGGGCTAACACAGGGCAGAGGGTCCCTAATTACAGTACGTTCCATAAAATATCCACCCGATGTTAGCAGATGCCCTCGGTTGTTCCTCACCGGAGCTGTCTGGCTGCTCCGACTCGGACACCCTCTTAGTAGATTCATGGCTCCGTACCAACATTGGTACAGTGGTACCGGTTGTTTCCCACTCCTCAAAGAGGTCGGCCTCACCAGCTCCATGGTTTAACGATTCCCTCAGATCTAGCAAAAGAAATTGTAGAAAAATGGAACTCAAGAGGCGTAAATTCTATCTACCAGAGGACAGGAAGGTGTATAAAGACACCTTAAAAGCTCATTACATTCTTGTGAAGGCAGCCAAGAAAAACTTCTTTCAAACCAAAATAGAAAATGCCCAAAATAAGAGTAAGGAAATCTTTAGCATAGTTAAATCCTTTACCATCCCGAAAGCAGGCACAAAGGAAGGGCCATGTACGGACGAATGGTCTAAGCAAATAGCTCAATTCTTCCACAAAAAGATCTTCGTGATCCAACAAGCCTTCACTAACATCTCAGAGGAAGGACTGACCGTCTACCTTAGTTCTAATAGCAAATTTCACCTCTTGGATCCTCCATCTTTACTAGCTTTCCCTGAGTTTCAGCTTGAAGAGTCAATGACCCTTCTCCAAAGCATTAAGTCTGGCTCTCCTACCGACCCATGTTCAGCGAATATCCTGAACCTCTTAGCTCCCACCATAAACCCCACGGTAAACCAGCTCTTTAATGCTTCCCTCTCCTCAGGCAACATGCCGAAATTGTGGAAGAATGCTAAGATTCTTCCACTGATAAAAAAAAGCTAACGCCAAACTGAGGGACCCTGCTAACTACAGGTCAATCTCCCTTCTTCTGGCCCTCCCAAAGTATTAGAGAAGCATGTAAACAAGGCCCTCCAGAAACACATTGATGATGGGAAGCTCCTTCATGAGTCCCAATCCGGTTTTAGGGCTAACTACAGTACGGCGTCTGCTCTGCTGGAAGTGACTGAATTTCTCAAGGGTAAGCTGGACAGGGAGGCAAGGCTGTTCTGATACTGTTCGATACATCGGCGGCCTTCGATATGCTCCCGGAGAGACTTGCTAACGTCGGTCTGGGGGGGGACCGCCTTTACAATGGATGTCATCCTTCTTGGCAAATAGATCTCAGGACATCTGGCTCCCACCTTTCTCATCCCCTGTTCCGGCCATGAATGTAGGTGTCCCTCAGGGCTCCATTCTCAGTCCTACCCTTTTTATTATATATCTATCCCCGTGCCTTTCTGGTAGAGTAAGAGAGCGTCAAAAGTGTTTCCTATGCTGATGACACTCCGCTGATTTTTACATGTGAAAAAGGAACCGACTTTGACGGTGCAATGATTAGGTCTTGCCTCACAAAGGTTTTTAACTGGCTTAAGATCAATCAGCTGAAGTGCAATCGTGACAAAACTGAAGTTATTTACTTTGGGAATCCAGAAACGCCTGACTGGAGCGCTTGGTGGCCAAAAGATCTGCTGCTCCTGCCCGTGGAAAAGGAGAAAGTAAAAACTTAGGAATTGTCATAGACCAGACAGTCTCCATGCGCTCTCCAATCCAAAATCTAACTGGCGCTTGCTTTGGCATACTGCGGATGCTAAAAAAATTCCTGCCACTGTTACCGCATGAGAGTAGAAACATCGTGGTGCAGGCTCTGGTGACATCAAAGCTTGACGATGTCAACAGCTTGTACCTCGGTCTTCCCAAAGCCCTTATCCAGCGCCTACAAGTAATACAAAATGTGGCGGCCAGAGCCATCCTGAGACCTAAACCCAGATCTAGTATGAACCCTATTCTTAAGTCTCTACACTGGCTCCGCATAAAAGAACGGACAAACTTCAAAGCGATGACCATCTTCTTTAAAGCTTTCCACAGCTTAGGAGCTGGCTACCTAAATAAGCGCGTTAATCACTGCACAACATCTGGACCCCTAAGATCTTCCAATGCCTACCTGGTCATCGTGCCTAAAATATGCAGTGCCCGCACTGGAGGCAGATCCCTTTGCTTTCTAGGCGCAACATTGTGGAATAGACTCCCTGAGTCTCTGAGACTAACCACAGACCTACTCTCTTTCAGGAAGAACTTAAAAACCTGACTTTTTAATAACTGATGGGTCTTTTACGCACGTTTTCCTCCCGCTGTCATGTGCCAGGACACTCTAGTCTGAGTGGCTGCGCGCTTTATTAAATACATTATTTTATTTAATTTCATTAGGTCTCTGACAGTGCAAAGGAACACTCGTCCAAATTCTAAGGGCCTTATTTATGAGGCCTTGTTTCACTTTTATGCCGCCGGTGCGTCACTTTTTGTGACGCACCGGCAGCGAAAAAAAATTGCCATGCTGCGCCCTATTTACAAAGTGACGCATCTAGGCAGATGCGCCACTTTGTAAACCCCTGCACCACATTATACCTGTGCCAGGTATAATGTATGCAGGGTGGGTGTTCCCCCGCAAAAAGCCTCATAGAACTGGTGCATTTAAATCTATGAGAACCCAGTGCACCACTTCTAGGACGCCATTGCGTCAATATCTTACACCTGCCTCACGGCAGGTGTAAGACTGATGCATTCACTTTCACGTGGGGCTTGCCCCATGTGAAAGGACACATTGCTGGAGTTGCGTCTATTTTCAGACACACCTCAGCAATGCATCACTTTTGCGCCTACAGATACGCCAGAAATACTGATGCATCTGTAACTCCTTGCGACATGATGCGTCATACTGTAAATATGACGCATCCGTCATGTCGCAAGGAGGGTGCACTAAGAAGTGATGCATCCCTGTTTTCACACAGCGATGCATCACTTCTCATAAATAAGGCCCTAAATGTGTTTACATCTAATATTCAGGGATAGTTATGTGTGTTTTCAATATTGTAACACAGCAGCACCTCACCAATATTACTGCAAATAATCTCTGTGACGCCCTCCCATTTCTTATATGTTAGGCCTTGTTTTGATCTAAAAAACTTTTTTTCTGTATATTGCATGAAACATAAACACAACATTTCCCAGCAAAATGGTTGTACTAGACTCTCACACATCAGGCACATAAAACATAAATTGAAGGAAAACAGTATTTAAAACAATCAATTTCAGAAATAATCAAGGTCATTAGGGCAAAACTCGGGAGAAGAGCTGACTCTGTCAGGGGGCCCCCTGAAAGGCTGGGGCCCTGGGCCAGAGCCCACTTTGCCCATGCATTAAAACGTCTCTGCAGCCTCCATCCCCTCCCATAAGCCAATCACAACACTGCAATTGCATCATTGTGATTGGCTGGGACGCTGAACGCACAGTCGTCTATGAGGAGGCCATTTTCTCCATGTAGGCTGCATGCAGCCTACATGGAGAAAAGGGTAGACCAAACAGTCAACGCCCATAACAGTGGGCAAGCCACTCCTCCCCTGCCCTACAGCACGACCGCCCACCCACCCGCCCACAACCAAACCCTTCTGCTTTCTCGCAGTGCGAGAAGCAGAAACATAAAAATGTATTTATAAAACAATTTTATGTTTCTGCTTCTCGCACTGCGAGAAAGCAGTGGGGCAACGCTCCTCCGCCCACATGGAGGAGCCTCCCCTGCAGTAGCGGTCCGTGGAGGGAGTTCCGTGGGGCGGTGAGGCGGGGCGGGGGAGGGGCAGGGTGGGGAAATGTACACACCGGAATATGGATGAACGGAGGTAAGTACACATTTAAATTAATAAAACAAATTTCGTTGCGCGCGCTGCATCGCATTTTGCGATGCAGCGCGCGCAAAGGAATTCATTTTATTTATATAAATGTGTACTTACCTCCGTTCATCCATATTCCGGTGTTTACATTTCCCCACCCTGCCCCTCCCCCGCCCCGCCTCACCGCCCCACGGAACTCCCTCCACGGACCGCTACTGCTCCCCTGGTAAATTTGTATGCATTCATAAACTGAAATCCAACCCACTCACACCCTGGAAATGGGCATAAGGGCAAGCAATCACCCCAGATTTGCTGGGGGTGTAAGGAAAGGGATTTCTCAATAGGGAGAAAAAGTGTGCGTTCCCACATTTAACTGCTGTTCCCACAGTACGGATTTGCACACTAGATACAATTCCACAAAAGGTGAACTAGGCAGCCATAAAAAAGTTGCATGGCTCGTGTAATAGTGCAACTGGAAACCTTCTCCAGGCATGGCTTTCCAGGCATACTGTCACACCTGCTTCCTAATTTGAAAGAAGTGTAAAACTACTTTCAGGCAGAGTCATTGAACTCACCTGCATTTTTTAGGTAAATCAGGCCCATTGTGTTTATTCAAACTCCTTTGCTGGGCATGGCAGCAGGCTGTAGCTGAGGAGGGCTCCAGGAGGTTGGATAACCGTTGGATGCAGTCCCAGGGAAGCTGTTGGTTTTTGGCAGGCAAGCTTAGAGCGGGATATGTTTGAATTTCGCACACAGGGAAGGTCCCTTGCTGGCTGGATACTTTTGGTGCCTTAACCCGGACAAGATTTCTTTGTTCACACATAGTCACTCTTTGAGTCCACTTTTTTGTCCTGAGTAAAAGAGAAAGCAGGGCCAGTCCTTCAGGGCTCCTCTTAGGTCTCAGAAAGGTCAGTCCTGCTCTGATCTTCATTGGGTACAGTCGTGTTCTAAGGAGGGTACTAGGGTTGCCACATTGATGCGTAGCACCAGCTGTAGATTGCAGTGATTCTTGGCTGCTCTGTAACCAATAGGGTAAAGGTCCCCGGGGGTTACCAAGCTCACTTTTGCAGCATTTCCTGTGTGTCTTACTGCAAACGATCCTACAGAGCCCCTCTCTGCCTATGGTGAAGATTATGAAACCCATCTTGTCCTGTGCAGAACTGTGTGACCACTCCAATGGTGTGGCCAGGCAAATGAGCAGCCCCTCCGTTGTTGTCACTCTAAACCAATTCTGGGAGTAGCTTCACTTCCACTGGAATTGGTGCCTGCCTGACCGGGGGAACGAAAGAAAGGGCATGTCCAGGTGTCATATGACATCTGCCTGTGATAGCCACCCACGTATCCCCTTTGAAGTAAATTATGTTCCTGGTCACAGCCCAAATGGTCCTCTTGCCAGAGGAACAAAAACACCTCCTGTTAGACCTGGCATTTTTGGCAGGTTTATTTCCAGACTTTTTGCTTTTTGGCCTCCTGATTTTGACACATTTTGTGTTGGTTTTAGAACTCTGGGCCCTTTACCACTGCTAATCAGTGCTAAAGTGCATATTCTCTCCATGTAAATTGTGTTATGGATTGGTGTTTCCCATGATTGGCATATTTGATTTACTAGTAAGTCCCTAGCACAGTGCATATGTGTGCCCAGGCCCTATGAATCAAATGCTACTAGTGGGCCTGCAGCACTGGTTGTGCCATTCACACAAGTAACCTCTCAAAGGTGTCTCAGACCAGTCACTGCAGTGTCTGCACACAGTTTTTCCTGCCGTGTTAACCTGGCAGGAGCACCCAATTGCCAGGTCCTAACCTTCCCTTTTCCTACATATATGTGACCCCTAGGGTATGCCCAAGGTAGCGCCATGGGCAGGGTGCAGTGTATGTGAAAGGTAGGACATGTTGCTTCACATCGTTGCCCGGGTATCCCCGATGACAACGCTTCATGCCGATATTGATGCCACTGCCAGCACCATGGCCTGGGGCACCGCCCACAAGTTACTCAATGCACCGCCCTTCCCAGCATCACAGTCTTGGTTTACCGATGCCAGTGCCATCTACTCCAGATCGTCTTCCGATTACAGTGCTTTAGCAACGACGATGACGCGGCTTCCACTGTGGCCTGCCAGCACAGCGGTGAGCACCACGGCAAGCACCACCCCACTCCGCACCACAGCCCTGGTCTCACCGACACTACTGGATGCTGTCACGAGCCGTTGCCTGCACTGAGACCTGAGGGCACCGCATGCCACACTGCTCTACTTCACACCGCGGCCCAGATGCCTGCCCGCGCTCCTGACTTTAACCTCACGGAGTTTGTCTGCAACCTCCGGAACTGACACCTGCAGACACCGCCTCTTTGGAGCTCATTGCAAGGTCCACGATGCCATAAATTTCCAAGGTACTATTTGTGGGTCTTCCCGAAATCGTAGCTGGCCCACAACACCACGGTCGGCCTGAACTGTTGGATTTGGTTGTTTATGACATCGTGAAAGGCCCGGACGGAGATATCAACTTCAAGGACCTATATTTTAAAGCAATTTTTGAAATATTCGTATTTTAATTACTGCATGTTGGATTTTTATCATTATGGTCTTGTTTTCCACAGATGAATATTGGTTATTGTTCTAGAACTGGTGTGGTGTTCTTTTGTAGTGTTTTCACTGTTTTACTGTGTGTTATGCGCAAATGCTTTTCACATTGCCTCTGAGATAAGCCTGACTGCTTGTGCCAAGATACTAAGGAGGTGAGCAGGGGATATTTTAGAAGTGTAATTCCCTTACCCTGACTAGAAGGAAAGGCCCCTACTTGGTCCTGATATATACTTCTGCCTTCTAGAGACCCCAATTTGTAACACCGCCCTATATCTAGGCCCTTGTCTCTGCTCTGGGAGCACTTTTCGAACTTCATTCACAGCTAGAGCCCTCAAACGACTTAAGCTGGTGGCTAATATAAATTAGCATCCAATGGATTTAGGCAGGGAAAAGGTAACTTTCTAAAAATATTTTTTACCTAATTTTTATTACAAATCGGACTTCACCATTGAATTGGCCTTCTAATAAATATTAAAAATAAAGATTTATCATGCTCCTAGTGGGCCTCTACAGTGAGAGAGCAGAATTAATATTTCATGTTGCTCCTCAGTGTTTCTCTACACCAACCAGCCTTCCTGCAGTGAAAATTGCTCTTGGGTGCTAGTCTCTGTAAGACATTACATTTCTACATATCCTATGTTTTAATACCATGCACACTCTCTTATAGGATAAAAGGCCTACATAGGGGTGGCTTATTAATATTTAAAACAAATAGTTTGACCTGTTAAAAGGGTATATTTTTGAAGGCTGAATTACAGTTTTTACACTGCTACACTCAGGCTACAATAGTAGGCCTGAAGCCACGTTTACACTGCTGCAGTCTACTAGTGCTATTTAACTGACAAGTCCCTAGTACACATTGCACCATAAGCAAGGGATTAATAGGTACATAAAATATGCCAATTAGAAGTATACCCATACAACCATGTTAAAAGGGGAGCAATGACACTTTACTACTGGTTAGAGGGGTAACATGCACAGAATTCTACAACCAGCAAAAAAAACATTGGGCAAAAATCTGTGGGGTACACCACTCCACAGATGGTCATTTCCTACACTGATAAAACTGGTATGAGCAGCTTAAATGATGGAACATTTTTCTACGATGGCTGAGTGTGGTTGAACTACCCATCTAAAGAGTAAAGGACACTTGACAATGTGTAAAACCGTCTCCTTTGTTGATAATAGACATTACCACTATCTCCCTCATCTTTGTCCCAGTTATTACAAATGAGGCGATCCTGTCATTTGGTCACATTAGGCCCGAGAAGGTACACCACCATTTTACATGCTCACGTTTTAAAGCTGCCATCGTTTCTTGAATGCTGATGTATGACACACATTGGATTGCGTGCCTGTTGAGGATAATATTCTCTAAAATACCTTTGCTTACATTTACACTTCTTCATAGGCATGTTATTGGGTGCCTTGAACACTATATACAAGGGCTAAGTTCGCCGCGTAAAATGCTGGTGTTTGTTATTGTCTGCTTGGCGACAGAGCTATCACAAAATAATCAAACATTGGCCTTACACATGATTACACGTCTGAAGGTTAACATCACTTCTTTGTTAGACAGAGGAGTAATTTGCTGAGACTATTGAGATTGCCCCATGCCAGAATTCCAGCCCAGCTGAGTCCTGTTTACCCGAAAAGGATGGTGCCAAGCTCTACACCAAGATGGGCTCTCTGATGACACTTACCCACAAGTAATGGGGAAGTTAGATCCCCCTACATGGATTCTGGTAGATTAACCCACCCTAGATACACTAGGATTGGTAGTGCTAGGTAGAAAAACAAAATGTAGCAGTACTCATATGCAAGCATACATTCTAGGTAACAGCCCACTTGTTGAATTGTTCATTTTCTTGACCATTCTTGTAATGATTTCACTGTGCTGTTTCCTTTTATTAATAAGTGCAGCACACACATTTTACACAAGAATCATATTACTTCAATAAATATTGAAACGCCACATTGTGTGTTTCTTGTGGATCTCTTTGTATATGGATGAATGTCGAAACAAAAGATTACTAGATCTGTTTCCACAATTTTCTTGGAGAATCATAGTTGTCATGTTCTGAGGCTGCACATTCCACCTGTTGTCTTGCCAGGTTAGGTGTATGGATGGAGCACTGTGAGCTAGTAGGAATTAGGAGAACATATCCTGATGGTGTGCACAGACTCTGTCTTTCACAGTTTTGATGTCTGAGAACACTGAGAAAGTACAAGCCCTACAACACGGAGCAACCAACGTTATAGCTTTGGTGCGTATCTAATGGATCACCTGAGTAGTTTTTTTTGTGTACCCAAAGCCCGTAAATGCCAATTTATCGGAGACGTCTGTGGTATTAGGGAAAAAACCTCCTCAGCTGAGTAGGGAACATCTATGTATTGGATTTAGGATGTTCAAGCCTGAACCTTTAAAAAGGATCACCCCACAGAGATATCCTATCTGAATTCCACATAGTCAAATGCTAATGCAGCACCAGTTAACATACTGGTGAACTGCAGACATATAGTCACACAAATGCTACAACCACATAGGCTCCCCCTTATGGGATGAGATGTGATATTCGTGGTAGAAGTCCACAAATCATACAGGGCAGAGGCATTTTATTCATGGGTCAGTTTCCCAGCAGTGAATGCACAATCAAGACATTTTCATGCTTACACAGTAGCTGCACTTCCTAACAATTACACAGGTTATGAAGCACTAGAAAAAACATTAACATTTCAAGAACACCAAAATTGGTTTCAAGGCACCCTACCATTTATAAGAAACTATGTTATATTAGGTCCCCTCAGCAATGAGGGAGCACATGGCCAGTCATAGCCGGTTACACATCCTACCCAGATATAGCAAATCTGACAGCAGCAGAGCTACCTACACTCTACACAGGCCTGGTCAGAATATACAGATGTTTGACCCAATATGTGATGTGAACAATGACAAAAACCCAACAAGAGCTGTTCAAACTGCACAACCACAATTGGCTTTGCCTGGAATTAGTCCAGTGACCATCAATGCAGTCATGGGTAAGGTTCCCATCAGATGGAAAAGGATTCTGTTCTGGATTGCACAAAAACACAAATCAGCTTTAAGTAGTGTTTCCCCATAGAGGACCCCAAGAAAAATATAGAATTCTCTTTTTTTTAATCACCCTCATATCACCAAAGAGCTTTTGTAAAGCAAATAAAAACGTATCGTCTAAATATCCACCCAGCGGTCACTGCAATCACCCTGGTCCATTTCCACCTCCACTCTCACCTTTACCAGTTAATCGGTGTAATCATAGGGACAGACAGTCAACACCCAAGGAGCGACACCAAATGTGAAAGTCAGACCATATAGACAGGTCAAGACTCTTAACTGTTCCCTGGTCAAGGCACCAGACCCTGACTGCGGCCCTGATCCAGTCTTCCGCTGTCGGGGGCGTGGGATATCTCCATTTCCAGTAAATTTCCCTCCTGGTGATAATTTGTTTTTTTTTTTTTTTTGTTTTTTACAATTTATTTATTATGTTTTGGCACTCCAAAGAGGGCCACACAAACAAAATACACAAAATACATGTACATATTCCATCATAAGAAGAAAAAGGTAAACAGTTACAACACTCTCCGTTAAAAAGGACATACTACGACACAGTCCTCCTTATTTCATCAATAAATATCTAAAAAACCTTTAAAAAAGTTAAAAATATTGAAGCAAAACATTTCATTGGGAGGAGTATATAAAGCCTTTAAAAAAGAATTTGCATCAAGAATTCCCAATTGTAAACAAATTGATCGTAGCCACTTTAAACGAAGTGAGCGCAATGCAGGACAAATAAACAATACATGAGTACAATCCTGTGCGGACATATTACAAAAATTACATTGGGGTGAAGATCCATACCATTTAGCCAAGAGAGAATTAAGCGGCAATAGATCTTGCCTCAAAAGAAACCAAAATCTCCGAATGCCGTGTGATAAAGTCCAAAATACATAAGATTGAGCAAGCTTCCTAGAATACGTGTTAAACAGAAGGACGCTTCGCTTCTTGGCTGTCATGGATTCTTTATCCCTCATGAAGCAAAGAGTCCAGGAAGCCTGTTTCAAAAGAGATTTTAGTTGGGAAGGAGAAATAGTAAAGATAGAACTCTCATCTAATTCAAGGAGTGCCACAGCCTTTCTGAAATTCTTAACAATTTGAGAGTGCTCTTTAAAACTTCCCAGTAATTCTCTCTTGAGCAGGGATCTCAGAGTCCCCATTTCTCCTCTAGCGAGGCTGGCGACCCAACGTACTAATGCAGACAGGGCCTGTACCCAACTGCTACGCAGACCAAATTCAAGTCTAAGAGCAGCTGTAGAGCAAGCAGAATTCAGAGAGGTTAAAGACCTTAATAATTTTCCTTCAATCATATGAAGAAAGCCCCAGTGTTTTAAATCGACCAATTCTATTCCATATAGGAGAGTAGAAGGGATTTTTGCCTTATAAACCTCTAGTAAAAAAGCAAAGTGTCTTCTCCCTGTAGCGGAATAAAGAGCACTCAAGCTTTTGCCTTGAGACAGGGCTTTACGAGAGTTGTTATCAATGTGCTGCCTCTCGCTCAGGTTTGCAGAAACAATTCTTCCTAAAAAGGTATAGGATTTAACTACTTCCAATTTCTGCCCACCTACTGACCATTAGAAAAAGGGGTATACCCAAAAATCACTGGGACCTGGGTGTCGAACAGTATAGGGAAAGGGGTCCCAGAGTGTATGAAATATAGAGCACACTGAATAGAATAAATTTAAAAATTGAATCAACAAAAAGGAAGCGTGAGTGTTGTTTAATCACACTCTGCACTGGTATCAAGTCATTTCAGATACAACAACAATTCCAATTAAGCAAAATAAGGTGCAAGAGAGTGCCCAGGGAGGGAGGGGGGGGGGGAAGGGTAACGTGTAGATAGTGATATTTTTAGGAAGGAGGGGGTTAAGTGACACAACAATTCAAAACAATATCACAACTTAATTGGTTGGGCAAAATATGTCATGCCACATATTCAGACTGACATAAATTCATTGAGACATGCGATCATTTGAAAACCCATGTACAAAAAAGAGAACACAGTGTAAAATACACTATTGAGGTACTGGTATGGATGATAAGTCGACGTTTCGACCCCTTAAACCCAAGAGGGTGGATAGGTAATTGGATTCCTTATTGACGGGGTCTTCATCAGGACAGGGTCGCAGGGGTGAAGGGAGTGGGGAAGGGCACCGTTAAATGAATTCTTAGCTGAATCACGAATAACGGGGCAGTAGGGCTCCCAGGGTGGAGAACGAAGACACTGAATGAAGAAGTCTCAGGATAGCAAATTAGGAACTCAGTCTAAGCCGTGGAAGTGGACCATCGGTGAAAGGCGTGGAATAAATCGCATTCGATTATAGCTTCGAGCCACACGGAGGAAGCGCTGAATCAACCCGTAGTGGATAGGAACTGACCAGCCATAATTCTCGAATTTAGATTTTTTCCTCCCCGTAATGCACATAACTTTACTTTTTGAGGCATTTATCCTCAAGAAGTGGGACTCAGCAAAGTCATGTAAAGCCTGCAGACGATTAGCTAGACCTTTAGGGGTTAGATCTAGAATTAAAATATCGTCAGCATATAGAAGGCAGGCTATAGGATAACCCCCCACTACCGGGGCTATGCCAACACAAGATGCAAGTGAAGTTGGAAGATCAGCAATATACAGGGAAAACAGCAGAGGAGCCAGAAGACAACCCTGCTTTAAACCATTAGTGGAGGGAATAGCCCGCGAGAGCCCCCTTTCTCCACCCTGTAACACTCGACACCAAGTGTCCGAATGTAGAGATCGTACTAGGTCTAATAGAAGAGAGGGCATACCCAATATAGCTAGCTTTCTCCACAGCAAAGGACGATCCACTTTATCAAATGCTGTGGAGAAATCAATAAAGGCCGCATAGACTCCTCCGCCCCGAACTCTTACATATTTATCTAGCATAACCTGCAGGGCTGTAAGGTTATCCAAAGTACCATGCCCTTTGCGGAAGCCCGTTTGTTCAAGGGGTAAAATCTGGTTCACCTCGACCCAATCGGTAATTAGAGCTAGAAGGCATTTGGAAAAAACTTTTCCAATAGCATCAAGAAGGGCTATCTGACGATAGTTCATTGGGTTATTCCTATCTCCCTTCTTGAACAGGGGAACCAAAATGCTCCCCTTCCAAGAAGATGGCACAATCTTACTGGAAAAGCAAGCTCTAAATAGAGGAAAGAGAATCTTACTCCATAAGACAGGGTCTAACTTTAGTATCGAAATGGGAAGTTCATCGGGCCCCATAGCTCCAGAGGAGCGCATATCCTTAATGGCCATTTGAATGGTTTTCTCTGAGGGGGCTTCAATGGGAAGCTCAACATCTCTAGGAGCTCCTAAGGAGCATTCACAATCAAATGCTATGCCATTCCCAGCATAAAGGTCGGAGATAAACGACACCCATAACGATTCAGCAATAGGAATAGGATGAGGGCTGACTCTAACTCCACAACCCTCTCCAATGAGAGACCAAAATTTTCTAACATTACCATGAACAACCGCCTCCCGTAAGCTTATCCAAAGAGAATCCTCTTTTTCCTTTTTAAGTTTCTTCTTAATGCGACTTCTCCTTCTTTTTAACAGATATATTTTGTTTTTTAATTCAATAGATCTGCACAGAAATTGTTCCCGCACTAACCTATTTATCGCCTTATTTAAAGGGATCAAAGAACTGGGAACGAAGCTCCTTTTTTCAGAAAAAGTGGATCTATTAGCAACACGAATAACCTCCTTCATGAAGTTCTCAAAATGAGTCAGTTCAGAACCCTGCCAATCATTCAATTCTAGGATAGTTTTTCCTAAAATACATTTCAGGCCCTTCCTGGCTTTAAAATTCCAAAAACATCTTCCAGTATTCTTATGAAAATTAACTATATCGCTATTAAGATACCATGAGTCTGAACTTGGAAAAAATAAAGACAAATTTATAGTAATCACCTTGTGATCACTAAATAATGTCGGTAGGACTACCAAATCTTTTACAGAAGAAAAGATATCATAGTCAATGATTACATAATCCAAGATTGACTGACTGAAGGGGGATCTATGAGTATAATTGGCAGGAGAATCAGAGGGGAGCCTACCATTCACTATTATCCCCTCAGTTGCAGAAAGTTCTTCCAATAACAACTTCCCTCTTTTATTAGTTTTGATTTTATTAGGGAAGAGAATCTGAGGGATAAGGAAGGCTTCTTCTTTACATTTATTTCTAAATAACTCTAAACTAGAGTTAGAGATCTTACAATTAAAATCACCGACTAACAGCACATGGGGGGGTGTATCTAGCTCTTTAAGCTGTTTAATATATGAAAAGACTTGCTTCAATAAAATATTAAAACATTCATCTGGGGGAATATATACATTTATTATAACTAATGAAGTATTGGTACCCCTACTTGATAGCGAGCGGAGGGTCACTGCCTGAAAGAGGTTCTTTGGGTCAACATAATGTGTAAAATTCCATTTCAAACTATTTGACAAGAGGCACGCAAGACCACCTTTCGCATGCCCTTTCTTTGATGGTGATGCCCTTGCCTCAAGGACAAAATAATCTTTCCCTGCACATAAACTACTAGGACACCAGGTCTCTTGGAGGCAAATAATACTAGCTTTCATGGAGAATAAATATTGAAGTTTCTCGGGATTATTATGTATCCCGGCAGCATTCCAGGAGATAACTTTTAAACTGTTGCTAAAGATGTTGAAAGAGCTTAGGATTGTCTAAGGTTTTAGTAGACAAAACCTCAGGCAACCAATTCCACTGAAAATTATCTTTGTTTGGGGGAATATTCTGGGAGAGCGAAACTGGCATTACCTGCGTCACCCGGCGAGTATTTTTAGAAACAGAGATCTTTAATTCATCATATAGGGAAGAGAAAGTATCTTGATCATTGCCCTGCTGAGAGAGTCTATTAAGAGGGGAACAATTTCTCCCAAAGGGGAGAACAGGTAAAACATCAATTCCCCTACACTGAAAACTCTCCGCCTGTTGCAAAATAAGATTTAGTATAAGTTTAGAGTAGAACTTTACCCTAACAAAGGGAGCGGATGCTGTTCCTAATATAGAAACTAAGTCGATATCATTTGAATGAATTAATTTTAGGCTCTCAATTTCCTTAAAATATTTGAGTAGCCATGCTCTATTTAGGTATAAGTCAGAATCGAATAAGGGTAAAAAATCTACTGTAAATGTGTCAACAAAGGCTTCAGGCATTTTTGAGGGCAAATGCTGGGGCCGAACCTCTCCAACATCCGAAGCAGGAAAAACGGGGGCACAAGGATCAAGGGCTACAGACCGCAAGGGGACCGGCCCAGGCAATTCTACCTCGGGTAAAGGAGTTGCCCAACTCCCTACTTCCGGTGGGGGACCATTCCCAGGGCAATCAGAAAAGGTTTCTGTGCCCGGAACTGGGGGCTTTAAGATATCAGAGGAATGGGAAACCACCTCCTTGCCCGCCGATTCTCCGGACATTTGGACCTTAAAGTCTAAAACCTGAGAATCCTCAAAAATGATTTGTTTCTGCTTTTTCTTTCTAAATCTACGGATTGGTTTCCTCTTTTTTCCTAAATTCTTTCTTTGTTTTCTAATTTTTCCCTTTTCAACCCCCCCTAATCCCTTTGATTCAGGTATAAAAATTGGAAATAGTTCTTTTTCAGCTTTTGGAGCAGCAATCTCAACGCTTTCTTCTTCAATTTCAAGGTCGCAGAGCTTTGCGCAATTAGATACGAGTGAAATGGGGGCTACAAGGGGCTTATTTTTAGGGGTATCTACGAGTTTATTTTGGATTGAGTTTTCATTTTCGTTTAAGAGCACACTACCCAACTCGTGCCCCTGAAGGCTTACTTTAGGAATTATATCAAGAACCTTTTCCGGAGCTTTTAACAATAAAGCTTTTAATATCTGAGTAACAGATTCCAGAATGCAATCGGAACTTCCCACGAATTTACTCAATAACTGCAGGATGGAGGCCAGCAAATGTTCCAATGCAATCAAGGATTCAGAGATCGGTTTTTCCACTTTATCATAACCGAGCAAACCCTTATGCCCAGTGTCAGATAAATTAAGCAGTGGACTCATGGAAAAATTAGAATGAGAAAAAATATCTGGCGATTTTAGGGAGGGGGTACTACTAAAAAGAAAAAGACCAGAAGAAGAAACACCAGTCGGGGGTTTGATCACTTCAGGTAAGTTCAAAGGACCGTCAGCTAAGTATCGACCACAAAGCTCAAGGTCAATACTTGACAACTGAGAAACACCCTTACTGTCCATCATTAATTGTGAACCTCTAATGGGATCAGTAAGAGGAAGCTCTGTAGAAATGACTGGCACATTGGTTTGCTGCTCAATCTTGGGATAAAAAGAAACATCCCCATTATTTCCTGACCTATCAGGTGGCAATGGGAAGGGGTCTTCGGAAGGCGGGATATCTGATTGATCTTTTATACCCCTACTAGAAACCGTCTTCTCCCAAAATTGAGGCAGCAGGGATTGACCCTTTAGTAGCGGGTTACTGGGAGATCTGTTACTAGGGGAAGTGGGTTTTGACAACATACAAACCCTATCCCCTAAAACTCTCCCCGAACGTAGTTTTTTGGCCGACATCTTTATACAACAAGGTACTATAACCCCAAATGAATACAATAAATATATGTTAAATTAAAAGAAGGTGAAATATTTGAAGGTAAGTAACGAAGAGTTCCTGATCAACAGGAGAATGTGCACACCATAAATATATAATGGAAGTAATGCAGAGATTTTAAAACAGCGGCGATAAGGCGCCGCCCGCGCACGGTCCCGCGATGCGGGGGCTCTGTTCAAATTTATGCGCCTCCGTGCGCGTTGTTGGTGATGCAGGCGGCCTTCCGCCGCTAGGGCTCCTGGGGGCTGAAGACCTGCACTCTGCGGCCGCTAGGGAGCACGACAGCGGCAGCGGCAGGAAAGTTAGTAAACCAGCACCAGAACCGGTAAGAAGA
Source organism: Triturus cristatus (assembly GCF_964204655.1). Classification (NCBI taxonomy): domain Eukaryota; kingdom Metazoa; phylum Chordata; class Amphibia; order Caudata; family Salamandridae; genus Triturus; species Triturus cristatus. Next base: position 635,373,671 of record NC_140585.1, read on the forward strand.
ACAAACAGGGTTTTGTTTCGCTATACCCAGGGTTGTGGAGCCGCCTACAAAGGCAGTACGCAGCGCCTGCGCTTTTTCCAGCACTATTCTGGCCTACAGGTAATGGAACATAGAAGAGTACTTAGCTGAAAGAGTTCATGGAGTGTTTCCACAGTTAAGTTCTCAGCCGTGCAGTCCCATGGGAGTTCTACTCCAAGACGTAGTTCAGGAGGAAACAGCGTGGTTTCAGCGCGTGAAAAGAAACAAAGACTATATGAGGATAAATCCTGCACAGGCACCGAGCCCCTTGACGGCTCCAGTAGGTACAACGGTGAGTGTTCCTTACACGCACAAACGCAATTGTAGAAAGGACGCAATCCGAGGCTTTCAAGCGGCTCTTGCTTTGGTCCAGCGCATTTATTTTTGGAATGCCAGCGACAACGGAGGATTAAAGGTAAAGGAAATCCAAGCCTTTCAAACGGCTCTAAACGCGCGATAGAGCAATAACTTCACGCTGGATAGGTAGGACAAACAGTGCACCATGCAAGGCTGCAGGAGGCTGATGAGAAAACCAAGGAAACCCGAGAGACTACTGGGAACCAGTCTCAGCTGAGACCGGCAGCGCTTGGCTCCACCGGTTCCACTGCTTCCCACCACTGGCCCCACCAGCAAGGCCGCCCGGACCGCACGGGAAACCACCCGGGAAAACAAGTTCTGAGGTCCTATCTGGGTTCAGCCAGGAACGGGGCCAGCGCCAACCACGGCATTCTTTTGGTGTTTTTTTCAGCGTTCTCAGCAGCGGCTGCGGCAGCGCCTCTCCACCTCTGACTCCTGCGTTCCTGCTCTGCTCTGACGGCGAAATGGCAAACGTGGACTGGATGTCAGTTGTACTGGAATTGTACGATGACAGACTGGAGGTGATAAGAATCAAATAAAAGAGCAACCTTCTGTGAGACTGCCTCAACAGCAAAGTTAGTGCTCCATCATCTCCTAGGAGGATAAGTGTTGCATTCAATTTGATCTCACTTAGGGGGAGGTTGAGGGGCAAACTTGGATATTTCGTGCGGAATCCAGTAGAGACGATTAAGTGTAAAAAATGTAATTCCGCTTCAAGTTAGCAGGTTTAACAGTTGAGTACAATGCCTTCAATGAACTATCCCAAATTGACTCGATGACCTCCTCCTGAAAGGGTTCCTCTCCATACAGCATAAGGAGGCAACAGCATTTCCTCCTCTGCCACCAAGAGTCCCTCATACCACCTTCCCACCTCTCTATTCTTAGGCCTGATGTCCTGGAGAGACAACTCTAAATCATAATCAGTCCAATCTCTTTTTTTGATGCCAAAAGGCAGGAACATAGGGGCATATTAACAACGGCCAGCGATAATTATCGCTGGCCGTGCTTAGCGATAATTATATTATCGCAGTCTATCTCTGGTATTTATCACCCTGGTAACGCGTTATTAACACGCGTTACTCCAGGGCGATAAAAATTCCAGAGATAGCGAGGTTATCACCCTTTTGAAGGGAACATCGCTGGTTTTCCAGCGATGTTCCCTGCAAAACGGCGATAACCTTGCTGATACGACCCACAGGGTCGTATCAGCATAATCCACCCCCTATTTTAGGGATGGCTAAGTCAGGATTTTAGCAGACGTTAGGTTTTGGCGAAAACTGCAGTTTTCGCCAAAATCTAATGTGTGCTAAAATCATGTGGGCTGCCTTGTAAATATCGCGATGTAAACATCAGCGATATTTGCAAGGTAGTCCATCTTGGGTATGCCCAGTAACGCCCACTTTGCATCCCATTGGAGATGCAAATTGAGGCGTTGGGAAAAAGGGTGCTAACATGCGATTATGCATGTTAGCACCCTCTTGTAAATAGAGCGCTGGTTTTATCTCTGCTTTTTTGGCTTTGTAAGCCAAAAAAGTGGAGATAAAGCCCTTGTAAATATGCCCCATAGTTGGATAAACTTTATTCTAGCCAACTCAGTACTAGTTTTAGCATTTAATACTTCCCAGGAGTGCACGCCTTCTGATAATACCATGTCTGACTAAGTTGAACCCCCCCCTTCTGAGTGGGAGACCTAAAGCATCCTTTAAACATTCTTGGGTTCCGGGGGAGTCCAAAATTAGAGAATAGAATTCTCACAAAATGCTTGGCAATGGGGATGGCTCCCCCAGTGAAAGACTGCATCACTTGGGGCACAGTCTTTAACTGCAGTGTATTCCAGAACACACTGTACACCCTCTTTAGCTGTTTTGCCAAAGGTGCTGAAATAGATTTAGAATAAGAAAAAGTAAAGGGCACCCTCCGCATAGATTTGGGAATTAAACTGATGCGCAATTTTGCCGCTATATACTTAATCATACTAAGCAATATAAAAGGGGATGCAGCAGTGCTCCAGGAGACCAGAAGCGCAAATTACCTAAAAATATTGAGGAAACCTATGCCACAATAGCTAGAGATCATTTTGGAGCAATACCTAGTAAGCCACAGATTAAGGTTTAATCTGAAAATGATAACTTGAAATAAACACTGAGTCTTCTAGGAAGAATTGGGATAATAAGAAATATAAAGAAAAGACTAAAACACAGAGTGAATTTCCTCAATAGGAGTCCTCGGACAATAGCTACAATCTGCACAACCGTAATATATTTGAAATGCCTGATAGATATCAGGATACTGATACACATCCTTCTCGTTCCTTTCGGAAGTCATCTGAAAAACATTCGTAGAGAGGATGACGATCAGAGCGCGGAGCAGAGGAGTGCGTTAATCCAGAGAAGGACTCGCAACACTTGTCTGACTTCATAGCAAAAAAGTAAGACAAACCTAAACAGATGAAGCCTCAATTCAAAAAGACGGTAGCTGGCATGAATGTCAAGCATGCCACGGATCTTGAGAACACTAATTCTGAACGGGGAGTGGGCTCTGACCATGCTGGAGAGAGTCAGAATTCATGAAAGTTTGCCAGAATCTTATGAAGTGTCTGCGGGCAGTAGCAACGAGTGACTATGTCGAGGTGGAAACATCGGACCGGAGACTGAGTGTTTCTAGTGTATTATATGAATTGCAACTCCAACTAAAAGGGGAACATACTATGTACTATAAGTGTACTCTTCTGGGAGAAATTGTCATTTGGCTACGACATTCTCTTGGCTGAAAAGTGTTGGCCACCGGAGTTTGTTATGAATTGCCCATGGGGAGAAATCATAATTTTACCTGCTTTTTCCAACCTCATTTCAGAACTAGTTAACCATACATATGTCAAGGAGTGGACCTTAGCACAAGCTCTGATGTTATACCACAACCATGTGGGTTTGTGATGACGGATCCCCTTATCACGTTATGCCTATGAGGTCAAGCCCACAGCCACAAAGACAATACCTCCTTAAACATGAGGCTAAAAAACAAGTCAGATAAATATTAACACAACTTAATTACCAAGGTGTAAAGAAAGTTGCACCTCACCAATGAATACTCCTTTGATTCCAGTAATGAAACCAGACCATTCTTATCATTAAGTCTTAAATTACAGACATTTGAATACTGCTACATGCACATTCGTTGTACATAACGCGCATACCGGAACACTGATGAACAATATAGTGCGTTAAACTTACAAAACCACATTAGACATATCAAATGGGGTTTTCTGCCAAAATATAGTGCCTGAAAGTAGGTATTTGACTGCATTCAGCACTCTAGGTTCTCATAAAGAGTTCAGTTATTTGACACATGGGTATAAGAATAGCCCAGGGCTGTTTTCAGCCTGTGCAAACGGGACTGTTACAGAACTTCAACGATCAGGCATTCTCCTATGTCGATGAAATATCCTTGATGGAGGATGACCTGTCAACTCACTTGGTTACAAGGATTGCATAGTTTTGGGATTTGCACACATGGGCATATATTTTTTTGAAAAAGTCAAAAATTGCACATCTTAGTGTTCTGCTCTTGGGATACGAGGTGTCTAGTGAGGGCAGCTGCCTTGCCACACACAGAGAAGTGTGCGCTGTTGGGTTTCCTGAATTTTGGCAAAACCTACTTACCAAATTGTGCACACCGGGTAAAACTGTTCTAAAACTTGATTCATCCAGTTTTTCTAATTTGTAGTGGGCAACTGAACACACCCACATTTTACATCTGGTACAAGCTGACATGCTAGCTTCGAAACACTTACACAATGTGTTAACACCACAAATCTGGTGATTAGCATGATTGTAGGTGCACAGAGTACATCTATCACACGTTTATTGAAGGAGATACTGTACCTATTGCATATAAATTGCATTTATACACAAATGCAGAAATGAGTTTTGCAGCAACAGAAAAAATCATGACAGCTGTACATACTACTATAGTGAAAGAAAGCTCATTGTCTCAGTGTAAACCATTAATTATCATGACTTCAGTTCCACCCTCAAAGGCTATTACAAAGACGAGCATTCCAAATGTGAAAGCTTTACATCCAAGTTGTATACAGAGGGCAAACTTACTCATAACAACAGATGTAGATTACATATTTGACTCTACATTACAAACACAAGCATATCTCCAATATGAACACAAATATCTTCTGTTCAATGAAGTCATGCCTCTAGATCAGTCTGATTAAATAATCTACACTGATGGTTCTGCTCAGCTTGCATTAGAGACAAAACACCAATGCTCTGCCGCTGGCGCAGCAGTAAGGGGTAGAATGCAGGATGGAGAATTCCAACCTCATAAAACATATGTATGGTGATTGCACTGCACAGCTGGCTGAACTGAAAGCCCTAATTATTGCACTTGAAAACATAGCTCCTGGATTTCCCACAATTACTGTGTGTGATTTGTATTATTGTGTCCAGTCCTACAATTAATACTTACTCACACTACTGGAGCAAGAATGGATAAAGATATTCCAAAGGGTACATGATAAAGCACAATATGATTTGGGGACACATGGCCAAACTGAAAGCATGTTTGCCACTGACTCATGCAATTCACACATTTAATCATCAGCATGCACGAATACACATTGCAGGGAATTCTGTGGCTGATGAAGCCAATGAATTCACGTTATAGGGAATTCTTTGGCTGACAAAGCCACAAAGGCAACAGTGCAAACTGCTGCAGTCACTGCAATTACTTGTTCTAGTAGATAGATAGACATCGTGATGGCTGTCAACGCTGCACATAATGGCACCCTCTAGCCAAAAGGCTTTCCAACTAAATAATCATACCAGTTAAGTACACAGAACATTACATTTGCTCATATAACCGGAGTGGGGTGTAGAGTAATACCTAATTCAGATCGCAGGTTAGGCCTGATCCTAGCAGCACATGAGGGTCTAGCATCTACTCACACAGGGGTGGCAGCTACAATTTCAAAGCAGCAATGCTGTTTGTGGCCAGGTCTATATAAACAGACCAAGGGCTTTGTCCTTAAATGTGACATCTGCCAGCAGATGAAAGTTTCCACCATAGCTCACCCACCACAGTTACCTCTGGCTGTAGCCTATTTGGACCACTGTGGACTTTTACACTCAGATGGGTCTTAGAAGTACATCATGGTAGCTGTGGATTCCTGCTCTTGATTCTTTATGGGTATGGTCACAGCGATCGGCTGACGCTTGAACGTTTATAAAGAACTTGCAAGACATTACCAGGACAAATGTAGTATCCACATTCCATTCAGACAAGGGCTTACAGATACTCCATGGAAAAATTGGGAGTGAATGTGCAGTACTCCTCCCCCATCATTCCAACAGAAACACGGTAGTGGAAGGGAAGAACCAGGACCTAAAAGCAGTCTTCAACAGCTAGAGCACTAGTTTCAAGTCGCAGTTGGGTTTACCACCTTAATGAGGCCCAGAGAGCCCTAAATAATCTGCCTAGAAAATCCCTGGGTGGTCGGACTCCCTATGAGATCCTGTTCGGGGTTAAGATGTGGGTTCCAAACCTTGACAGTAACAGTACAGTGGCGGCGGAAACACCTTTTGATATCTGTGAATATTTTGATGTTTTGGAGGATCTAAACAAGTTCAGAGAAGCTCAGAACAATGCCCAAGAGAAACGTTCCACCACTGGTAAAGTGAAGGAGGAACCAGCAGCTCCTAGATGGATTCCAAAGATCGGTGTTCTGATCAGGGAGAAAATAGTGGACAAGAAGGAATTCGGGTCATCCCTGAGAGAGCCTGTACCTGTCCTGACTGTTGAAGATACCAGAATTGTACTTTGAATGCCCCTTACTGGTAGCAAACACAGGAGATGTGTGTCTATTGATCTCATCAAACCACATCATGTGTCTGGTTCTACATAGTAGGCATCAAGGGGTCCTGGGTAGTGACCTGCTTCTTCTCACTATCCTACAGAAAAGTCTCATTACAAGGTTTGACCGACCATGAAGCTTTTTCTCCCCGGCTGGGGCAGCTAATACTGAAGTATCACTTCTTCCTGTTACACCAACAAATGCCATACAATCATCATGTACGCAAACACAGATTTCAATTCTGCAAGCAAACAGTGATGGTGTCTGCCGCAATGTACCGCCATTAGGGTCACCTTCCAGTTCCCAACGAGCCTCCCAATTTTGTACAAACAGCCTTTGGCTACTTTGCCGACTTTGATGACTTCTCTTCGGAATCGTGAGGCCTAGATCCACCTCTACAAAGGTGACTGTTGGAAATGGCCCATTTTGCAGGGTTATCCCTAAACTTGTTGCTTCTTCCTCCTTTGTTTTTCCTGACCTGTGGTTGTTGGCTATAGAACTCTGGGCATTTTACCACTAAGCTCTCCAGGTAAATTATTATTGTGATTGGTTATCCATGATTGGCTTATTTGTAGGTCCCTAGTAAAGTGCACTGAGTGTGCCAGGGCTGGTAATTCAAATGCTATTAGTGGGCTCGCAGCACTGATTGTGCCACCCGTATGTGTAGCACTGAAAAGAGGTCTCAGGCCTGCCACCGCAGTGCCTGTGCGCAGTTTGTTAACTGCACTGTTGACCTGGCCAGTGTACCCACTTGCCAGGCCTGGCCCTTCCATTTTCTTACACGTTGGACACCCCTACGGTAGGCCCAATGTACCCCTATGGCCAGGTGCAGTGTTTGTGAAAGGTAGGACATGTACTAGTGTGGGTAACGTGTCCTGATGGTGAAATACTGCCAATTTCGTTTTTCACTATTGAAAGGCTATCTTGCCCATAGGACAGAATGGGGAATGCTGTGTAACATGTTTACCTGGACATCTTCCCATAGGAGCAAGGCGGAAATTTGTAAGCTGGTATCCCTGAACTCAGAATTTAATAACACATATTCTAGGAAGGATGGTTTTTAAATTGTGTATTTGAAAATAGCACTTTTAAAGTGGCTATTTTCTTGTTCAACCTTTCTGTGTGCCTCTGCCTGTTTGTGGATTGACTGTCTGGTTTGAGAGTGACAGGTGCTGGCGTGGCTCCAGGAGGCTGGGTGAGTGAGCACTAGGCTGAATAGACCTATCTGCATTTGGAGTGGTGGGAGGAGTAGCACCTGGGCCTCAATAGGGCTATGCATGCCTTCCACAATGCTGGCTCCACCTCCTGCGGTGTGTCTGATGACCCTGGCCCACACTAACAAAGGAAGAAGTTGTGCACTGGTAGAGTGCACCCAGAACTGGTTTGGACTGGGTCCAGGACCCCTATCACATAGAGAACAAAGTCTTTTGGGGTATAAATATGAGAGCTGAAACTCCTGAAAGTTAGACTACTTTGGAATCAAGGAGGAACCTTTGCTGAGGAGAAAAGCTGAAGAGCTGAAGGAGAAGTATTGCCCAAGTGTGTCTAGGGTTGGCCTGCAGTTGCTATTTCTGCCAAAGGAAGGAGAAGGACTTTGCTGTGTGCTGTGCCCCCCCCCCTGTTTGAAGAAAGTACTTTGCTGTGTGCTGTGTCCTGAAAAGAAAGTCTCCAAGAGCCTGAGAAGAGCTGGCCTCCTGTTGTAGAAACACAGGGATATAAAAGTTTCCAATTCTACTTCGTGATCAAGAAGAATCCCTGCCAAAGAAGATAAGCTGAAGAGACTGAGGAGAAGTACTGCCCTTGCTGTGTGTCTGGGCTTGGCCTGCAGTTTGCTGTTTCTACTGAGGAGAGGACAAAGGGACTTTGCTTTGTCCCCTGCTTGTAGAAGGACTTTGCTGTGTGCTGTGTCCATCTGAAGAAATGTCTTCAAGGGCCTGAGAAGAGCTGGCCTCCTGTTTCTGAAGTCCCAGGCACAAAAGGACTTCACCCCCAGCTTCCCTGAACTTCCTTGCTGGGAGTTCCAGTCTGCCAGGAGGGCCTGTAACTGTGTGTGAGGCCGTTTTGCTGTTGGGAGCTAGAAGCGCGACGCAACGAGAGAGAAGCATGACGCTGCCACAGCAGCTGCTGTCGCACCATGGAGGAAGCGTGTTGCCGCTGCTGCTGTTCGCCGTCGCATCACCGGAGAAGCGTGCCACTGCAACAGAGGGTGCCGTCGCATTACCGGAGAAACGGGTCGCAGGGTCGTCGCATCGCTGAGTGAGCGCACCACCACCGCAACACCAGAGAAGCATGTCTCAGGGCCTGTCATGGCTTAGAAAACTACTGATATCGCCGCACTGCCGTCGGGCATGCACTCATCGACTCCACGTTATCACATCGCAACCGAGGCACCATTTTGTTGCATCGCACTGGATCGTCACAACCCATCGAGGCGCCATCTGGTCACATCGGAATCGGCTCATCGCATTCTCTGCGCCCCTTTTGTTTGTTTTGCGTTACGCATCCCACGTACTTTTAGACTAAAGTGTCACATTTATCTTCCACAAGTTTATTTTTGCAACAACCTTTTTAAAGACATTCTACTAAGTAACTGTATGTTGGATTTTTGTCGTTTTGGTCTTGTGGAGTTTAGGTGAAGATATTTTATTTTTCTAAACTGGTGTGGTGTCAATTTGTGGTGTTTTCACTCTGTTACTGTGAGTGTTGGTACAAATACTTTACACATTGCCTTTGGGATAAGCCTGTCTTCTCGTGCCAAGCTACCAAGGGGGTGAGCAGGGGTTATCTAAAGTATGTATCCCCCTTACCCTGACTAGAATCAAGGGTCCCTATTTGGTCAAAGGTACCAACCTTTGCCAACTAGAGACACCCATTTCTAACAGTGACCATGTGAATTTTACATTTAGCTCAAAAAGACATACTTTGTCCCTCCATGGACATACGTTTGAATTGCAATTTCGTTACTTTTTCTTTTCCTTTGGATTGGTTTTGTGGCAGTCTTTTTCTTGCATCTGAATGGACAGTATCTCCCAGAAAGTTTTAAAACCATATTCTTCATCACACAAATGGCAAAGGGAAGTTTCCCTTGTGAACATTTCAGCTGTTCCAGTTCCCAATGGAATTGTTTGGGGTAAGGAAACTTTACAGTCATCTTATTTATTTCGTATATCTTTAAATAATGTTATTACTTCTGGAATTATCTCTGATGATTGGGACGTTCACATAGTACATGAAATGCTTGCTTATTTAGAGCATTATACTGTTTTCAATAGTGAAAAAATGTATGATGGTACATCTAATTATGATGAAATATTCTGTTTTCACTATTATGGTCACCATTATTTACACAAAGTAAGCAGTCCTCATGCAGTATTTAATTACACACAATGGAAACACTGCCATACACCACCACAGCATAGTGCAAAGATATTTGCATATTTTAATTGTTACGATTCAGCAAACCCTGAGTTGAATTATGTTAAATGAACACCTTCTCCAGTGAAGAAAATTATGCTCAATGATACAATGTTGACTTATTTTACATCTTTTATTTCCCAGTTGTTGACAAAATGGTATGAATTTTGAAGATACACTATTGCTTTAAAATCTATATGGGGGACAAAAGATTGGAAGGTTCAGGGGAACAAGGCTTTATTTAGAGCATGTCTTATACCACACCAACTTTTTTTACTGAATAAAACTATGCAGCAGATGTCCTGTCTTGGCCTAGCCAATATAAACGATTAAAATACACCAAATATTCCCATATTTGCATGTTTTGAGAATTGGCAACAGTTCACGAAGTACACAGAGGAAACATTTGACTGCATGCTTAGGACTGGAGCAGACAATTTTTCACGTTCCGATCAAGGTGTATGGTTAGTGTGGCTCTTAGACACGAATGGATGTGTGGCACATATTCTTGATATCAAGAAAGGGTTTCGTATAAGTGGACCAGACCCATGTTACATGCAGATACAACACGCAGGAGTAGTAACAACATACAGTGTTGGAAAGTTGTCCCTAGAGTGGTTAAAACATTCAACGTTGTCTGGGGTGAAACAGCACTTGTCCCTTCTTTCTGATGACATGAGTCCAATGATATTTTACTAGGTGCTCAAAAACCACTTCAAAAGTGCTTTTGGTATGTAATAAACAATGAAGTGTGAAAGGTTTCTGTTGGACTTGGCCCTTCTGGCAGGTTCACCCCTGAACTTTTTTTGCTTTTTACTGGTGACTTGGTGTGGTGATTTTTTGGTTTCTGCGCACTTTCCCTGTGTCCCAGGGTAAAGTGCGTGCGTGCTCTGAGTGCATGTGGTGAGATAGGCCTGCCCTCCCATAGGAATGCATGGGTAATGTATGTGTCCCTAGTAGTTCCTGATGCGTGGGGTGTGCAGGCCCGAGTTTGGTATGTGCGGACTCGTGGGAGTGAATGCTGCGCGATGATGTGTGCGGCGTGCATGTACCTAGTGTGGAAGTGCCACTTCTAGAAGTGGGCACTTCTGTGTGCAGTGTGTCTGTCGCGTGATTGGCTGGTCATGTCATGTGACGGGCTAGGGATTCCCCAGAGTCAGGATGAGTCACCCAGTGGTGAATGGGTAGATCAGCAGCTAGATGGGTGGGAGGAGTACACCTGGGTTCTGAATAGGACAGGGTTTTCCACACACAATGCTGGCTCCGCCCCCTGTGGTGCGACTGACGACTCTAGCCCTGCCAGTGAATAGAGTGAGGGGCTGAGCACATCAAGGGTGCTCCCCAACCAGCTGCGACTGGTTTTCCCCCTCACCCTGAACCCAGAAAAAAAGGGGTTTGCTGTATAAAAATGGGGCTGTGTCCCCACAGAAACTGTTCTCTGCCAGGATCTTACCTGAGGGGGGCTGCTGCTGCTGCTGGACCAGAGGACCGCCACCTGGACTACCTCCCTGCCTGGAGGCCCAGTGAGCTGGCTCTGGGTCCAGCCTTGCCCCCCACCCCTGCCCTGCTGCATGCAGGGAAGAACTTTGCTGGGCTTTGTGGTGTTTTTTATGCCTAAGCGCTGGGAGCGCTTTATTTGGGTCCCTAAGTGCTTGGAAGTGCTTTGATTTGCTTTTAGCACTCTGGAGCGCTTCATTGCAGCCAGCCGGTGCCCACCCGGCGTTCACCCCGCTTATTTTAATTATTTAATTGGCGGGTGCCCACCCCGCATTGTGGTGTGCTTGCGGGTGCCCACCCCGCTTATTTGTTTATTTTTACGGCGGGTGCCCACCCCGCCGTATATCGCACCTGCAGAGGGAGCCTACCCCTCGTTGCCGCTGAGAAAATCACCGTCGCGGCCCTTGTGCAAACAGGAAGCCAGGCAGTGCCCGTGTGACGTGGGTGGGGCCTCGTCCCAAAGCAGGAAGTCGACGGGAGCCTACTCCGCGCTCCTACAGCCGGACGAGGGAAGCCCTGCGAGAAGAGAAGACGGGAGAGCACGGGAGCCTACCCCGCCTCCCCGAGCGCAGCGAGGGAAGCCCCGCAGACCGGAGTCCTGTCCTCGCCACCTCTCCCCCAGCCGGTAAGAGTAAAGGGAGTCCGGGTGGGGAGAGGCGGTAGCAGAGCGGCCCCGCTCCAGAGCGGACCGCTCCAACGGGGCGCATTTTGCTCAGAGCCGTGAAGGCTCCAACGAACGGGGGCAATTTTGTTCGAGCTCTGTGTAGCTCCAACAGTTGGGCATATTCGTTTTCAGAGCCCACGAGGCTCCAAACAGGCGCATGGTTCTCGAGCCCCAGAGGCTCCAACGAAGGGGCATATTATTATTTAGAGCCTGCGAGGCTCAAGGGGCACATTATTGATTCAGAGCCCAGACAGGCTCCAACGACTCCCATAAGTGTTCTAAGGGCCCGAGGTGCCCAGGCCCCAGTCCCTACAGCTGCCCAGCACTTAGTGGGCAGCTGCAACGTTTAGGTTGTGCAGGGTGCGCCTGGCTTGCGCAGCCTGCGCAGTCGCGCCCTGACATTATTGGATTGGTCATTTCTGCACCCCTGAGAGGCCAGTTGGCCTGGGGGACAGTTTTTCTGTATTGTGCCCTCCCCTAGGGTACTTGGTGATTTTTATATATGTACTTTTGCGCCTGCGCAAGGTCTTTATGATATTCTCCTTCCTAAACTGTGTTTATGCATTGGAGATTGTTTTACTAGTAGTAATTATGCTAGTGTGTTCTTGTTTCCTTTCCTGCACCTCTGAATGTGTTTATGGGTCATGTGCTTTACACCTCTAAATGTATTTTATGCATCCTGTGTTTATGTGGTTAGACCCCTACAGGTAGAGTGATACTTAGGTGGTTGTTTTTCTCCTAGTACGGGTGGTGCTGGTGAGGTCCTGATTCCCTGCGCAGTATTTTCCTAAGGTGGTTAGGGTTGCGTAGGTGGTACTTTCTGGTTACCAGTAGTTACTGGTTGGGTGTTATATATGTTATTGTGTGCTATGTTCTAAAATATTATTCCTACGTTCTAAGTGCTATTTCTACAAAGTGCTAATTCCTGACAGTGGTCCATGTGGCCCTGTCCCCTGTACATATAATCCCTTGTAAATTCTGCCCGTGCCTGTTGGCACATTGTAAAGTGTGTGTTTTTATCTGATGTGTTGTGTATAATACAAAGGTTATTTTTATATAATACCTTGTGTGGAGTTTCCTTTGTGGTGGGCCTTGGGTGTTGTGGCTGGGTGCGCGCGCAAACGCTTTACACATCGCCTCAGGGATAAGCCTGTCTGCTCGTGCCAAGCTACCAAGGGGGTGAGCAGGGGTTATCTTTGGCGTGTAACTTCCTTGCCCTGACTAGAGTGGTGGTTTCTGCCTGACTTTGGCGCAAGCCTTAGCCAACCAGATATCCCATTTCTAACATTGGTGGCAGCGGTGGGATTTGGACTTGCGTTTGCGCTGTACTGCAGCGGCAACTGGCCGCACTACAAAACTCTGCATTTAGATAAATCACATGGTATAGGGATTATTGTTCTAAGTTTGTTTTTAATTGTCATTTCTTTGGAAATGTGTTTTTGTGCACTGTGAGTTAGGTGTACCTAGCCCGGGAGGGTAGATCATCCCCCCAAGTGCATTGTGTTTTCTGGATTCACCAGAGGGTGGGATCCAGTGGTGGCAGCGTAATAGTGTCCTGTACATTTGTCCCCCGCCCTGCGCCCAGAGTTGGTACCTGTGTCACGTGGTGGTCAGGTTGAGGAATCAGGGGTGGTAGAAACTGCCTTACCAGTCCGAGGGGAGGGTTGTGTGTGGATGAATGGTGTGTGGCACTAGGCAAGTGAGTGTGAGTTCTCTGGGGTAGAGAGCTTGCTGAATCTTTTTGTGAAAGTGTGTACTCCTGTGTTAAACGCAGACCCCTAGGTTCCCTGTGTGATCTTTTCTCTAGAACGTCTGCCAGAATGGAGCCTGCTTTTGATCCCACAGATCTAGTTTATTACAGTATGCAGGAGTTGGAAAGGTTCTGTAGAGAGAGAAACATAGGGGTGAGAGAGTCAGACACTGTGTACGAACTGAGGAACCACATGATTGGATGGCAAGCAGGTGAATGGGAACGTGAGCGCAGTGAGGAAGACAGGGCCCTGGCCTCTCACCTGGAGGGTGGTGGGTCTGTGGGGAGCCCTGAAGATTCAGAAGATGACAGTACCTGGACGCCAGTAGAGAGTGAGGACCCCGTAGGTAGGGAGTCCCTTGCTGGGTCCAGCGTAGGAGATAGCGCCTCATCCCTTTCCCTGTCCCCTGAGCACAGTGGTAGTTTTCTGGATTCCCCAGTGAGGGTGGAGTCCAGTGGTGGCAGCGATATAAAGTGCAGTATAGAGAGTCCCAGTCCCAGTTCCCCGAGTGTGGTACCTTGTTCCCGAGAGGAGGAATGTAGGTTGAAGTTCAGGGGCAGTAAGAAGCTGTCTCACCAGTCTTGGGAGGAGGCTGTGGAGGAATGTCATGATGCCCTGGTGGACTGGCTGGTGTTTAACCCGGAGCAGGATTTAGATGGAGTACTCAATATGATTATCAAAGAGCAGATGCTCAGTAGTTGTACTCCAGGGTTGCGCCAACACCTGTTGAGGTATAACTCTTTTTGTCCATGGGAACTTGCAGAGGAAGCAGAGCGCTGGGAAAGGGCCAGAGGTTCTCTAGAGTCATTAGTGAGTGATCCCAACAATAGTGGGTCAGAGATCCTCCAGCCCAGTGTGGTGGAGGAGGCTCAGTGTAGCCCAGCTAGGTCCCAGGATAGCGAGGAGGATGTAGGAGCTCACTGCCTGGCTCAGTGGAGCAGGAGTGAGGGGGTGACCGAGGGTCCCCAGACGCCCGAAACCCTGCCTCAGGACTTGGATGGTTTCATGAGGGAACACCAAGTTGGGGACCTAGGCTGTCCTGTTAGTCCACTTGAGGAAGATCTCTTAGTGAGTGGAGGACCTGGAGCACCTGTAACCAGGGCTCCTGTGGTTCTAGAGTCTGGCAGTACCGCTCCGGTAGGGAGGGTACAGGAGTCCAGCGTGAGTGATTGGGGGATGAGTTCCCCAGTGGAAGAGCCGGTGGGTCAGGGACTTCCCAGTTGGGCTAGGATCCCGTGTAGTGACCAGGGTGACACCACTTCTGTTCTGGGGGATCTCTGCGCACTGTCAGGTGGACAGGGGACGGGAGATCAGCGCCAGACAGACAGTCGCTCGACATATGTGTCATTTGATAGCCTCAGGGGGATGGAGTGTCAGTCCCCCAAAGTCCTGGAGTGCCAGGCGATTATTCCACCAAAGGTTCTAGGCCGGAGGTTGGAAGGCCAGGTTCGGGATCAGCCTGACCTGAAGGGTGGGACGTCTGTAATCAGCGTCCCGACCAGTTCTTCTTCCGGAGGTACCGCCCCAGTTGGTAGGGAACAGGGCTCTGGAAGGGGGTGCAGAGGGTGGGAGAGCCCACCTCTGCCCCCGGTACAACCTGACGGTTTAAACCCTGGGTTGGAATGGCGTTCTAGGTGTACCCCTCGCCAGAGGAGGAGGAACCCTAGGAGAAGAGGTAGGGGGAGGAGAGCCTTCCCTGAGACTCCTGGTCCGCCTGAGGGTGTAGACCCTAGGCTGGAGAACCAGTGGCAGTCTAGTCCTGTCTTGCAGAGAGGAAGAGTGGAGAATGGCCGCTATGTGCCAGGGGTTACTACCCCCCACTCTGTGATTAGGCAAAGACCGGTGGCACCTGGGTGGCCTAGGGCCTGGTCTTGGCCGCGGACAGCTTGGGAGTACCAGTGGGGTAGCCCAGTTGGTCCAGACAGTGGTGTTAGAAAGAGTTCCATGGGTTCACCGTGGCGTAGAACCGGAGGGTGTCCCTGCAGTTGCGGGCCCGCGTCCGTGTTCTATCGCCCCAAGCAGGGAAGTCCATCACGGTGGTGATTGGGCTGCCCTGCGTTTTGGCTGGAAGGGGGTTGTGTTGGACTTGGCCCTTCTGGCAGGTTCACCCCTGAACTTTTTTTGCTTTTTACTGGTGACTTGGTGTGGTGATTTTTTGGTTTCTGCGCACTTTCCCTGTGTCCCAGGGTAAAGTGCGTGCGTGCTCTGAGTGCATGTGGTGAGATAGGCCTGCCCTCCCATAGGAATGCATGGGGAATGTATGTGTCCCTAGTAGTTCCTGATGCATGGGGTGTGCAGGCCCGAGTTTGGTATGTGCGGACTCGTGGGAGTGAATGCTGCGCGATGATGTGTGCGGCGTGCATGTACCTAGTGTGGAAGTGCCACTTCTAGAAGTGGGCACTTCTGTGTGCAGTGTGTCTGTCGCGTGATTGGCTGGTCATGTCATGTGATGGGCTAGGGATTCCCCAGAGTCAGGATGAGTCACCCAGTGGTGAATGGGGAGATCAGCAGCTAGATGGGTGGGAGGAGTACACCTGGGTTCTGAATAGGACAGGGTTTTCCACACACAATGCTGGCTCCGCCCCCTGTGGTGCGACTGACGACCCTAGCCCTGCCAGTGAATAGAGTGAGGGGCTGAGCACATCAAGGGTGCTCCCCAACCAGCTGCGACTGGTTTTCCCCCTCACCCTGAACCCAGAAAAAAAGGGGTTTGCTGTATAAAAATGGGGCTGTGTCCCCACAGAAACTGTTCTCTGCCAGGATCTTACCTGAGAGGGGGCTGCTGCTGCTGCTGGACCAGAGGACCGCCACCTGGACTACCTCCCTGCCTGGAGGCCCAGTGAGCTGGCTCTGGGTCCAGCCTTGCCCCCCACCCCTGCCCTGCTGCATGCAGGGAAGAACTTTGCTGGGCTTTGTGGTGTTTTTTATGCCTAAGCGCTGGGAGCGCTTTATTTGGGTCCCTAAGCGCTTGGAAGTGCTTTGATTTGCTTTTAGCACTCTGGAGCGCTTCATTGCAGCCAGCCGGTGCCCACCCGGCGTTCACCCCGCTTATTTTAATTATTTAATTGTCGGGTGCCCACCCCGCATTGTGGTGTGCTTGCAGGTGCCCACCCCGCTTATTTGTTTATTTTTACGGCGGGTGCCCACCCCGCCGTATATCGCACCTGCAGAGGGAGCCTACCCCTCGTTGCCGCTGAGAAAATCACCGTCGCGGCCCTTGTGCAAACAGGAAGCCAGGCAGTGCCCGTGTGACGTGGGCGGGGCCTCGTCCCAAAGCAGGAAGTCGACGGGAGCCTACTCCGCGCTCCTACAGCCGGACGAGGGAAGCCCTGCGAGAAGAGAAGACGGGAGAGCACGGGAGCCTACCCCGCCTCCCCGAGCGCAGCGAGTGGAAGCCCCGCAGACCGGAGTCCTGTCCTCGCCACCTCTCCCCCAGCCGGTAAGAGTAAAGGGAGTCCGGGTGGGGAGAGGCGGTAGCAGAGCGGCCCCGCTCCAGAGCGGACCGCTCCAACGGGGCGCATTTTGCTCAGAGCCGTGAAGGCTCCAACGAACGGGGGCAATTTTGTTCGAGCTCGGTGTAGCTCCAACGGTTGGGCATATTCGTTTTCAGAGCCCACGAGGCTCCAAACAGGCGCATGGTTCTCGAGCCCCAGAGGCTCCAACGAAGGGGCATATTATTATTTAGAGCCTGCGAGGCTCAAGGGGCACATTATTGATTCAGAGCCCAGACAGGCTCCAACGACTCCCATAAGTGTTCTAAGGGCCCGAGGTGCCCAGGCCCCAGTCCCTACAGCTGCCCAGCACTTAGTGGGCAGCTGCAACGTTTAGGTTGTGCAGGGTGCGCCTGGCTTGCGCAGCCTGCGCAGTCGCGCCCTGACATTATTGGATTGGTCATTTCTGCACCCCTGAGAGGCCAGTTGGCCTGGGGGACAGTTTTTCTGTATTGTGCCCTCCCCTAGGGTACCTGGTGATTTTTATATATGTACTTTTGCGCCTGCGCAAGGTCTTTATGATATTCTCCTTCCTAAACTGTGTTTATGCATTGGAGATTGTTTTACTAGTAGTAATTATGCTAGTGTGTTCTTGTTTCCTTTCCTGCACCTCTGAATGTGTTTATGGGTCATGTGCTTTACACCTCTAAATGTATTTTATGCATCCTGTGTTTATGTGGTTAGACCCCTACAGGTAGAGTGATACTTAGGTGGTTGTTTTTCTCCTAGTACGGGTGGTGCTGGTGAGGTCCTGATTCCCTGCGCAGTATTTTCCTAAGGTGGTTAGGGTTGCGTAGGTGGTACTTTCTGGTTACCAGTAGTTACTGGTTGGGTGTTATATATGTTATTGTGTGCTATGTTCTAAAATATTATTCCTACGTTCTAAGTGCTATTTCTACAAAGTGCTAATTCATGACAGTGGTCCATGTGGCCCTGTCCCCTGTACATATAATCCCTTGTAAATTCTGCCCGTGCCTGTTGGCACATTGTAAAGTGTGTGTTTTTATCTGATGTGTTGTGTATAATACAAAGGTTATTTTTATATAATACCTTGTGTGGAGTTTCCTTTGTGGTGGGCCTTGGGTGTTGTGGCTGGGTGCGCGCGCAAACGCTTTACACATCGCCTCAGGGATAAGCCTGTCTGCTCGTGCCAAGCTACCAAGGGGGTGAGCAGGGGTTATCTTTGGCGTGTAACTTCCTTTCCCTGACTAGAGTGGTGGTTTCTGCCTGACTTTGGCGCAAGCCTTAGCCAACCAGAAATCCCATTTCTAACAGTTTCACACCACAAAGCTGCTGAAAGTTTGTGTGAGATTGCCAGAGCAAATTTGGTAAAGGCTCTAGCAGTAGTCAACAATGGTATGATCACCTTATCTACTTGGATATATTCTCTGGTTAACATTGTGTCGTCTGCTATCGACATACAGAGTGACATGTCCCTTTGCAAAATGGGCAAACACAGCTTAGTTCTATTATGCTACTAAGTTGGACTCTACAAACACTACATACTGGTCGTGTTCCAGGGAAACACCTAAATGTCAGTAGCTTGTTTGTACTATACAATTTAACTAAATAACAGACCACTATGGTTAGGAAAGATGCAACATACAGTAGGTTAGACATAGAAAAGTTAAAAAAATTACCATTGACAAAAATTCAATCGCAGTCTGGTTAATAAATAGGTTAATTTATCTTGAAATACTGCTTACTCCTCCATCAAGTGGGCAGATATGAAGCGCTAGAAGAGTGGTTTGTACATGAGTCATGGTTCTTATCTTGCACATACAGATTTAGGAATGGTGACACTGAGACATTTCTTAGCGGTACATACTGGAGAATACTCTAGGCCATTCTCTAGTTTGCAGGGAGGTTATACTCTACGGTGCATGTAATGCATCCAAGGTGAACTTGTCGTGTTATCGTAAGGGTTCTCCAGCTGATGTGATTCATATGGCATTCAGATTGGTTTCCAATAATAGCTATTGGATGTTGGACAATCAAGGTTGCTGTGGGATGAGACAGGGAATAACTATCTGGTGAGGGTTTCTGCGGTCATGACCTGTTGTGCTCAAAAACTATTTCTGCCTGCCCGCACAGTTAGGTATGCAACAGTTTGGCCTTTGATTAAGGTTCCTAATGTGAACTTTGATGCTTTATGCAGACTGAAAGCCTCTTTGTTTCAGAAGTATGTGGATTTAACACATGCAAGGGATAGTTTTGATCTTCAAGTTGCAAGGTCTTCCTCTGAGACACAGTTATTACTCTGCACCAATTTCCAACACCATTTTGGGGAGTTAGTGCACCAACTTTTCAGCCTTTCCAACACTGTGGGGGTAGTGCACGTCTTTTAAGACAATTGGCTCTGGGTTGGTTTGCACCTTCCAGACAGTTTTTGGAGTTATTCCATCTTTTAAACACTCCATGCTTGGAAGCATTTTCGGATGCTTCCCACTGTTCCTGTTTGTCGGGATACTGATTTATTTTTGTCTGTACCGCAATGGATGTTCCATCATGCGGACATATGGGATGACACTGCCACATTTGTTTCTGTACCGTGAGAGAACGATACAGTCCTTTGGTGCACCATTGCTCCAAGAACTAGACAACAACTGGTTCTTGTACTTTATGCCTGTCTGTCTACACTGTGTGCAGCCCGCATTATGCCATAGACTCCACCAGCACTGCATCAGGAAGCTTAGTGTTCATAACATTTTTGAAAAGGGTACAGTTTATGCATAACATTAGATAGAGTAATCTGATCTGGATCTTTGCACACATGGACAATAGCATCCATTACATGTGGATGTATGGGAAGACCAATCAAGTTCCTTGGGAGTAGGGATGATCATATTTTCCTTCACATGGGTAGGAATTTCAAATTCTTGACGAAAGAGATGTGTTCCATGAAAGGCATTTTTAAAGCAGATAATTTCTGAACAGAGTCTGTGTGCCAATCTCTTAGGAATTGGTTGCATCTAGTTCCCACTTAAGCTTCAGCAGCCACAGGATAGCTCAGAAAGAAAGTCAATTTGACTCTCCATTCCCCCTAAGAGAGAGGAACATTCTGCACTATGCTCCTAAGTTAATCCTGACTGCCTTTGTGCCAAGCTACCTGTGGGTTAAGCACAGGTATATTTAGTTACTTTTGTGGTTTACCCTGAGAAGGATTAGTCAATGGTAGAAAACCTTTTGGTGTTTTGAGTCTTATATAGCATTTTGTTTATCCTAAGCAATGGAAAATGATTAACAACAATATTAATTCGTAGGCTTCTCCACACAAACAACTTTTACCATTCGCTTTTCTGGCCACAACCAATTGTGAAATCCACATAGAAAATTTGATTGTTTGAACTATTTTGGCATCAACTATTTTTTAACTCAGCTTTGGCTTTGTTCCTAACAATAAAAGAAGAAATATTGCAAACCAAATGCATTTTAGTTACGGAGTCTGACTTTAATTTAACTCTTTATGTGTCCTAATTTTCATTTAAAAAATAATAGGAAAGTGCTTCATTGGATAACCTTTAGTGGTTTTACTTTCACCCATTACAAGAACTAAAGGGATGGATCACTGACAGAATATCAGAAACAGCAATATATAATGTGGACAGAATATAGCGTTAATATTGAAAAAGTCGATGCCAATGTTAATAATGATACACTCATATGTAAGAATGAAATCACATGTCCATTATTGGATTCACCCATCAGGATCTCTCCATCAACCCGGACTCAGAAATACGTGGTCAGCCAGACTCGAAGAGTTTAATTAACCCGTTCGACGCTTGTGACGGAGCGGTTCCGTCACGTGCGTCGGTTGCGCTGTGCGCATGACGGAACCGCTCCGTCATGGCCCCGCCCGCGCACGGAATCTTCAGCGCGGCGCGGAAATCCGCGCCGCGCTGAAGGGGTTAAACCAACTGTTGCTGTTTTGTCAAACTCCTCTTGTCTTTCATTTTGTCAAGGTAAATTAATATGTGAGCAACAAATACACCAAAAATATTGAGGACCAAAATGTTGGAAAGGTAAGTGCAAATAGGTAAGTATAGATTTACTATTCTTAACACCACATCTACTACCTTGAAGATCTATATATTATCAAGATGCATAAATGTGGAGTTATATATACTTAACTTTTTTTACCTTTTGAAATTTACATTCACAATATTTTTGTTCTCAATATTCTTGACACAATATTTTGTCCACACAATATTTATTTTGTGATATTTTGTCTAATCAACATTAGAATAGTGTATGATATTTTAAGATGTTTCCAACCATATACAGAAGGACACTGCTGAGCAACATAAAGGTAACAAAGGACTTTCCTCTCTTTAAATATATAGATATATAACCTGAACCCAAATATATTAATTGATTTTCCTTTGTAGTTTTCAGGTTTGATGCCAGGTGGGTAAGATGTGGGCCTATTTTCTCAACAAATCCACTGTCCCAGGTCTCATTTGCTATTATAGTATACAGAGACCCTGAGTCAGCTGGTACTTGTAAGGGAATCCCACCAAACGCTACCCAGCACAGTGGTTTGTTAGACTGTTACTATTAATAGTAAGAACAGAACTTCTTTGTGTATACTCCTTAGTTACATTATCATCAGAAGTGTTTTTCTCTTCAAGATTGGTAACACAATTCACAACTCATTTTTTGTTTTTCCGCTGACAAACTTGGGCAAAATATCCAATTATTCCATTCTCTAGAAATTTTGCATTTCTAGCAGGACACTTAGGATAGTTTGCAGTATCTTGGAAATTACCACATATAGAATATGTTGTACGTTTCTCTGCTTGGGACTACATTCTTTTAAGCTTTTATTTGTTTCGGTTCTTTTTAGCTTTGGAGTTTGAAATTTTATTGACAGAATCACCCACAGTTTTATTTTAATGTTTTGGAGCAGCTTTTGCACACCTTCCCTGAATACTCTGTGTCTTAGCATGCATAATAACTTGTTCATGGATTAAATCATTATGCAGTTGACCAAATTTGCAAGGTCTAGTCAAAAACTGAAGGTCTGATACCTACTGTTCAATACTGTCTGTTGTTTCTGTTGACATTTTTTTATCTCATGACTGCAATACAAATAGTAGGTGATTAGTGTTGATCAAGGTCTTTATATGCTTGTGGAAGGACATCAACTTCGCCAAAATTACAGAGGGATTTATGTAGAATGTTGTAATCTTTTAGACCTTCTGGACCTACGCTGTGTGATGAACCTATTTTTCCTCTCTGTTGATAAAATTGTATCCTCTTCTTTGATGGTTCCAATATAGTTGATAAATGATCCTCCATTCTGGAGAAGGTAAAACTGGTGGGCCGGGAACAGATAAAAGTTCTTTAGGAGGTTTTATGTAATATGGTGAGTAGAAGCAGGTGCAGATGCATTTCCATTCAACATGCTAATGTTCTTCTGTAAATCCATGAATAAATATAAGAAGTCAATTAATAATATGTAGAATGTGTACTAAGAAAATTGTACACATCGAATTTAAAAGTAGCTTGATGCTGGAAAGAAATTCCATTTTGATATGAAGCACTTAATCTCAGTGTAGCAACCAATAGCACACCAGGCAGTGCCAGTGTAGTGGTAACAATCTATTGCCAATAAACATAGATTGCCAGGAACAAACTACAGACTGAAATGCTACAATGTCAGGACATAGTGTAAGAATGCTGGTGAAGCTCTAGGAAAATTTTTGATGCAGAATGTGAGTTTGAGAGGTTCTGAGTGTGCAAGTTCCCAAGCGCGTAACAGAGATTGTGCAAGTTGTGCAAAGACATGAGCGTTTGTCTGCAGGGAAGAGGAAAAGAGATGCAGAAGAATGTGCTGGAAATAACAGAATTCAATATGATTCAATATAAATGCTTAATTGTGTAATATGGGCCCCTCATGGCCACTCCGGCTAGACCCCAGCCTCTAATGAACAACATCAGATCACACAGGCATAACGTTCGGGACAAACCACAAGCAGTCAGCTCTTCCTTTATTTATTGGTTCAGCCGCGCCCTGCCTCACCAGTGCGTGCTGACATACTCTAAGCTATGGGCTCCCTGCTGCTCAGTACATTCCATCCAACCTCTGATTATTAATTACCCAGTCTTACTCACAAACATAGTCCCTCAACTGCTGGGTGCTGGATTAGGCCTCAGCCTAGCAGTTCAACCTCGTCCTCCTCTCCCTCACCGAGGCTCCTTATCTCGCAGCTGGCGGACTCTCAGTTGGTTATCATGGACACCAGTTCCTGGACCTGGAGAGTGAGGCATCTCTGGCCCTGACACTTGAGCATCCCAAATGTCCAAAATGTCAACCACCAGTTCATCATTAGTGAGGGTATATTTCAAACCCTCCTTGCGGAGTCTCCTTCCATCTTCTGAAGCAATGATATGTTGCGGGTGACAGTTTCTGATCCACTACGAGCCATGACCAATGATCCCTTAACTCTCGTGACCACCCAGGCCCCTCTCTCAAATGGGGTTGTAAACTTCCAACCGGGATGGCGATCCTTGATCAGCACTCAATCACCAGCTCCCAGGATCCAGGGTACTGCTCCTCTGTCCATACTGGACCATTCATTGCTTTGCTTCCTCCTTCTCTGAGTGCCCTCCAAGTCTAATGGGACTGGGTTTCACCCTGGCCCAGATGAAATACTGTCTCCGAAAAAGCAACTGCATTGAGGTGCACTTGGTGGTGCAATGAGGCGTACTGAGATACAGTCACAGAAAAAAATGCAAGCTCCATTCTAGATCCTCTTGCTGATCCACTGCAATCCTGAGTGCCTTATTCAGAGTTCTCATAAACCTTTCCACAGTGCCATGAGCCTGTGGCCACTGTGGTGTTATTTTTTGATGCTGGATGCCCAGCCCTTCTAAGTACATCTGGAAGTCTTCCCCTGAAATAGTGCTCCATTGTCGGTTTCCAGCAGCCAATACACTGCTATTGTTTTCTCCAGCACAAGGCGCACATGAGAACATGCTGTGGTCACCACTAGTTCACCCAGTGGGTATTTCGACTGTTCATGCACAATCACAGGGTGAGCCACCCATCTGGGAAACTTGAAAAGTCCAGATTTTTTTTTCTGTCCAGTATGTAGTGGGGGTTTGTTCCATGGCTAGTGGGACTGACGCCTGGGGCTCCACATGACCTGACAGGTCATAAAACTCTGTACCGTCTCCTCCAGTCGCAAGTCCATACCAGGGAACCACACTTATTCTCTCATCTGGGCCTTAGTTTTTTCAATGCCTCGAAGCCCCTCATGTGCCAACTCCACCACTCGACTCTCCAATATTTTGGGAATTACCACTCAATGTCGCCTTGATGGAGCAGGGTTTTTACTTTAAAACCGAATACCTGTTTCATTTTCGCATGTTTTAACTAAAAGTACTACTGAATAATTATTAATTATTAAAAGTTTGTCAAATGTTGTCTAACCAACCTTATTAACAAGAGAATTAAACGTGGGAACGCTATTGAATGGCTGAAATAATAAGTGAACTAAGTTGGTGAGCAAAACTGACAGAAATCGATGTTGCTTAAGTGATGTTATTGTGTTTGCGCTTATAATTAATATGCATTAATGGCTTTTGATGTCGCAAATGGCTAGATAAATACACACACATAAGGGTATTAGCAGGGGAATAACACTGTATAATCATTTCCGTGCAGTAATTCTGTTTTATGTTTATTTTTTCTTAAGTTGACTAATGTGGCCTACTACAAGATGGCCACCATCCGCAGCCTGCATTCGAGTAGATGGAAATTTTACAAAAAGGCTTCGCACTGCCTGTGACCTTGCACCTCCGATGAACTGAAAAGCCATGAGCATGATGACAAGTCCAGGAAATCTGCCAAGTGCTCCTGGAAGATGGAGATGTTGCAATTTTGAAATATTGACTTCATGAACTTATAGTGATCCCACCATTTGATACAAATTTACCCAGTAGAGACATCCGTAGATATATCGAAATTAGTCATGAACATTCAATTTTTCTATTCATTATTTGCGACAATCTATGTGTGAGAAAATCTCGCACAATGTTGAAAATGTACCAAGATGACATTATTTCCGCCATTCATCCGTTCTGAATAAAGAATTGTGACTTTACGGAATGTAAATTTTAGTATACATATTAGTAAACTAGAGAGGTCTAGTGCCACTTCTTCCCGAGCTGATGATCCGAGGTCCCTATGCTGACGGAGAGGACGATGACTCTACATGACGGCAGGTAACTCTAATTCTTCTACAGAGGACCAGTTCTGACTTAGGATCTGACATTTAGACAGAATAGGTAAATATGAGAGAAATGAATTTGTATTTGATTGGCTTTTCCTACAATTTTAGATAAATGAACATTCTGTTTGAATCTCTGTCTCGGGTGGTTATTTCTTGTCATGTTTATTGAATTTATTTGTATATTCTTAGAAATGTATTTTGCTAGACTTATAAGCAACTAAGCAGATGCCATTGACCTCAACGTACAGGCAGATTGGATAGGTATATAAAGAAAGTGTTTTCCCTGTGCAAGGCATGGACGACAGTGGTTTAGGTTTGAAAGTTGGTGTAATGGGCCCCACCAGCGTGTGATGTGTGTGTGCGTGTGTGACTGTTAAATCACTCCGTCCGTGGAAGTAGAGGGGATTCGGAAGCTCTGATCTGCACCAGTTTCTTGGTAGCAGAATGATGGTTTGCTATTGTCTTGGTCTGGCGAAATTGCGTGTATATAGGCTTGTTGATTATTGATTGATATTTGTACTAACATTATATGTTGAAGTTGTGTTAAGTTTTATGTATTGTGAACAGCTTCTGGGATGTAGTGAGTCGGTGACAGTTCCGTAGTAGAGCAGAGGGAGTGTTGCTCTCGGAAAAAGGCGGGATTGTTGGCCCTGTATGCAGACAGGGAAAACGTGTGACAATTGAAGTTGCGCGTCGCATTGTCTGGGTTCGATAAGGTAGCATCGCCGTGTGTTGCCATTAGAAACGTATTTTCTGTGTGAGAGAAGTGTATATGGTAGCGAAGGTTGTCTGTGAAGTTCTGGTCTTAAGTCCCAGGGATCCGTATGGTATTCCGTTAAAGCTTATCACTAGGAAAGTAATAGGTATTCTCTGAGCTTGTTAGAAGGACGGAGCAGAGGTAAGCGCTGCTTTGTTAACGTATGATATAATTCTATAGTAGGACAGACTGTTCGCTGTTCTCGGGAAAGACAGAATTCTGTGTGAATGTACTACATTTTCTGGTATGAAAGTGTGTGAATGAAAAGGCATTCTGGTTAATTGTGAAACTCTTAGGAGCATTCCGGAGGCAACAGTTAATTGGTGCTTGTTAGAAGGGTAAAATAGAGGGATGTGCTACTTTATCAACGGAAGTAACGATTCTGTAGTAGGGCAGAGGTAAGTGCTGCTCTCGGGAAAGACAAAATTCTCGTGGGAAAGGTCTTTGCTGTTCTGTGGCTAGCGAAGCAGACAATGGAGATGTTTGTATGTTGTAACTAACAGACTCGTAGAAGTTGAAACAAAGTCTTCCAAGTAGTCTTGTAAAGGAGGGGTAGACGAGAGAGACAGGAGACAGGAGCAGAAAGCTACTGCAGCGACTGCTGACGTCAGGAAGACCGCGCTGTGATTGGACAGCGGGTTAGAACGGTGGATGCGCAGAGATTGGTGTGCTAGTGTACGCCGCGCTAGGATTGGGAGACATACAGGGTGACATAGACGCTCCAGGATTGGTGCGTTGGTGTGAGTCGCGCTGGGATTTGCGGACTGAGTCAGTGACGTAGACGCTCCAGGATTGGTGCGTTAGTGTGAGTCGCGCTGCAGTTGGACAAAAGATCGTACAGTTGTAGAAAGAGCAAACAGCTAGTGGAAAATAAAAAAATGTATTACCACGCTGAGGAAAAGAAGAAGAAATCCTTGCTTAGTAAAGTAAAGAACTGGTTTGACAAGGATAAAGATATAGTGACTAGGGAAGGACAGTTATTGCCCCCGATAAGAACCCCGGCATCCTTCATGGTTGCGAAGTATGGGTATCATACCTGCATTTGGTTAGATAACTGGGTGAAGTATACAAAGGACGATGGAGTGTTAGCATTCCCAGAACTTGGTTCATTTAATCTGGCCATACTGAGGAACTTACGGGAGCAGATGATGAATCTAGAGCCTCGGCCTAGGCCAACGCAGTTTGAGGCATTGACTGAATGGGAAGATGAAATGCATGAACGAGAAAAGCAGAGAGGTGGGGGTAGCTACAGGTACATGTTTGGGCGAAAGTATGATCGCGAAACCTATCATGACCGGATGAGAAGGTGGCGTGAGGCCAGTATGACTGAGGGATTATATCCTGTAAGAACGGCAGAGGAATCAGGAGGGAGAAAGTGTACAGAGAAAGAACATAATGTAGAACTCAGGAGATATGGGGCAAATGAGTCTGATGATGATGTCTTAGAGGACATGCTCCATAAAAGACCACCCCCGTATCGACGAGAACCAGAGGTAGGAACAGCAGTGACCCCGATGAGAGACACCCTGCGGATTATTAAAACAGAGGGTACCACCCCTGGGTTGAAAAGCAGTTGTTCTCTGGCGGAAATAGAAAGAGAGAGAGATAGAGAGAGAGAGGGAGAGAGAGCGATAGAGAGAGAGAGAGAGAGAGAGATAGAGAGAAAGATAGAGAGAGAGAAAGAGAGAGAGAGATAGAAAGGGAAAATGAACTTGAGGATGAAAAGACCAGAGAACTAGCAAGAACTACCTTTGAACTGACAGAGAAAATCAGAGAGCTGACTAAAAATCTTGAGGCAGTTACAGTGCCTGTGACAATAGGCCCGGTTATGCCGATTTTTGACAAGCAGAGGACGGGTGAAAGGGGTTTGACGGTACCATATGTAGGCAATAGATTGATTGTTCCTCCGGAGCAGGCAGAAATGAAAGCAGGAGAAACCCAGGGGAGAACAGGAGAAACCCAGGGGAGAACAGGAGAAACCCAGTGGAGAACAGGAGAAAATCAGTGGAGACATACTATATGTGGAGGAGAATTGAGTGTGCAGACTAACTCAAATGTGCTTTCTGGATGTATGGAAGGGAACAGAGGATCTATCTTAGAACCACAAAGAATGACAGAACCAGGGGGTGCAGAAAAATCTGTGATAACTGCTGAAGATTTGAATGATTGGCTGAAAACTTTACAGAGGAAAGAAAAAGAATCACAGGGAATTGATGTAGCCAGGCTATGTATGGGGATGGAAGAGATGATAGTAGGAACAATCCCTACAGAAACACTAAAGAATTATCAGGAAGGGGAGATCCTTTTCCTTTGCAAGAGTGTCACATGGAGAGCAAAGAACATACATGACAGGTTGAAAGGAATAGCCAGTGAATTGGGAATTGACATGGACATGGTAAAAGCTTTACAAAAGCCTTACCGAGTGGATTTTACAGATAAAGATATTGAGAATCTAAACAATGCAGGTCGAACAGGACAGATTAAGGAAATGGTTGCTTTGCTGAAGAAATGGGGAGATGTAGAGAAATGGAAAGACAGATGGTACCGGAAGCGAGAGAATGGGGCAGTGACAGCTTACCCCATGAGGGAGATTCCAGCAGGTGGGTACGTACATGTCCCATGGACCAGACAGGATATTTTATCATTTACAAATGATTTCCCTCAACTAAGGGAAAAGCCCGTTGAGTGGTACAGACAGGTCGACAGATTTGTAAAGCTGTCAAAAGTGCTGTGGATTGACCTGAATAGTCTGTTTGATATTATTGTACCAGCAGACCTGTGGGCAGAATGTAAAATAGTCATAGACTGGCCCACTAAGGAATACCCAAAAGATCCAAAAACAGGAGCTCCAGACCCGGAGGTAATGAAGAAGTATGAGCAGGTTATGGCTTTCTTGAAAAATAAGGTACCTCCCAAGGAAACAGACTGGGTTAAAATAGATCGAACACACCAAGAAATGAAAGAATCCGTCCATGCTTACTATGAAAGACTGATACTAGCTTTTAAGCAGTTCAGTGGAGATGAACATCTGGGTGACAAGGATCTGAGTCATTTTGTGTATAGATTTGTGTATGGTTTGCGACCTGAGATCAGTGAAATGATACGTCAGCACACCGTAGACTGGCAGAGTAAGAAGATTGATGAGATTCTGAGACATGCAAAATACTTCAGTGATGAGATTGAGGCAAAGCAGAGGAAGCTAAAAGAAAAGGCAATGTGGGCACAGGTGAAAGTTGCAGAAAGACAGGAAGCTCAGTTGGTTGAACAGGCAAATAACCCAGGAAATAAGCCCAGGTTTGGTCCAGGAAAAGGAAAGGGAAACATAGAGGAAGCCAAGAAAAAGTTCCCATGCCACAACTGTGGAAAATTGGGACACTGGAAATCCGAGTGTAAGAATCCACCGTCCACTAATGATGATAATCCATCATTGAATTCACAGGTGCAGAGTGAGGGGTGTGGTCAGCATCGGCAACAGCAGAAGGCTGATAAGCAGCAGAATCAGGTGCCAAAACCACCCTTACCACAGAGAAAAGGATCTCAGAAGTACAGCCAAGAATCAGGATTCTACGATGAAGAGCAGGTAATCAAACCAAAACGCGCAAGCGCAGTTTCTCAGTACTGGCTGAAAAATGAGGGAAGCGACTCTGAGGGAGACTTCTGACGTTGCCGAAGAGAGGAAGAGGAGTGCGTACTTGGCGCAACTCTTGAAATAGACCAGGCAGGGCCTTTTGTAGATGGGAAAATTAATGGTGAAAGTGTCACTTTTCTAGTTGACACTGGGGCCACGAGATCAACTGTCAAATCAGCTGATATAAAGAATCTTCCTCTCTCGGACGAAGCAATCCAAGTAGTTGGTGTGTCCAACACACAGATTAAGACTCTACTTACTGAACCAGTAAGAGTTAGAATGGGGAAATTTTCAGATATGCACCGATTCGTGGTGTGTGACACAAGTCCTGTGAACTTGCTAGGCAGGGATCTGCTGTGCAAGATGAATTGCACTATTTTCTGTACTCCAGATGGAATAACCTTTGAGACACCTGATGAGGATGTTTTGTACAGAATGACCATGGATAACAGAGAATGTGAGGCTTTGGGAACATATGCAATATTTAATCCAGATGCATTACCCCCAGAATTAAAACAGACAGTGAAAGCAGCAGTTTGGGATTTTACTGGAGAAGATGTGGGTCTGATGAGAAATGTAGACCCAGTAAAGATTACTGTAAAAGAGGGAGTGGTTTACCCAAACATACCGCAATACCGATTAACACCTGAAATAATTGAAGGAATAACACCCATAATTGAAAAAATGATCCAGCAAGGGGTGTTAAGAGAAATATTGAGCAGCCCATGTAATTCACCAATAATGGGACTGAAGAAACCTAATGGAAAGTTCAGAATAGTACAGGATTTGAGAAAAATTAATAAGATTGTTGTACCATGTTGTCCTATTGTACCAAATCCATCAGTGATTTTGTATCAGATTCCCCATGATGCAGAATGGTATACTGTCATTGATTTGTGTCATGCTTTCTTTTCAATTCCTTTGCATCATGACAGCCAGCCAATATTTTATTTTAGATTTGGAGAACGGATTTTGGCATGGTGCCGAATTCCACAGGGGTATACAGAGAGCCCTTCAATATTTAATCAATTGCTAAAGAAATCTCTGGAAAGTCTGACAATGCCTGAAAATTCGGTCTTGGTCCAGTATATTGATGACCTACTTGTGGCATCGAAAACCCGTGAAGCTTGTGAAGTAGACACCATTGCATTACTGAATCACTTGGCAGATGAAGGATTAAAAGTATCTCCAGCCAAATTGCAATTCTGTAAGAAAGAAGTCCAGTATCTGGGACATAACATTGAGAAAGGCCTGAGAAAAGTGACCATTGACAGGATTAAAATCATTAGAGGAATGAGAGCCCCAATGACACAAAGAGAAGTGAGAATGTTCCTGGGAATGGTGGGTTACTGTCGTCAGTGGATAAGTAACTTTTCTCTGATTGCCAAACCATTGATTAAATTGACCAAAAGTGAGGTGAAAGACCCATTAGAACTAAACCCAGAAGAAATGGCTGCATTCAGAGAGTTAAAAGACAGACTATGTGAAGCTCCTGCCCTAGGAATGCCCGATTATGGAAAGGAATTTGAGCTGTATTGTAGTGAGAGAAATGGATGTGCACTTTCAGTGTTAATCCAGAAACATGGACATCTGAGGAGGCCAATTGCCTATTTCTCAGCAACTCTTGACCCAGTAGCTGTGGGTTTACCAGGTTGCCTGAAAGCAGTGGCTGCTACCTGCAAAAGTCTGGAACAAAGTGAGGGAATCATAATGGGATACCCTGTACGTGTATTCGTACCTCATGATGTGGCAATCCTTTTGACAAGGAGCCGGACACAGTTCATGTCTCATAGTCGGCTGACTAAATATGAGAAAGTCATTTTTGGTGCAACTAATGTAAGCCGGGAGAGATGTGTAAATGTGAATCCAGCGACACTGTTGCCTGATGCCGAATGTGTGGGAGTGAGAAATGACGTTGATCATGACTGTCTGGATGTACTTGATTACTGCACAAAGCCAAGGCCAGACATAAGAGATCTGCCACTGCCTGAAAGTGATCATGTGTTGTTTGTGGATGGATCCTGTCTGAGAACAGATGAAGGAGTGTTGAGTGCTGCATATGCTGTGTGTAAAGTCTCGGAAGTTGTGGAAGCATCACCCTTGAAAGGAGTTAAATCCGCTCAGGTGGCAGAATTGGTGGCACTGACAAAATCATGCAAGATTGGGAGGAGTGTGAGAGTGACTGTGATGACTGACAGCCAGTATGGCTTCGGAGTTGTCCATGATTTTGGCCAGCTATGGCTACAAAGAGGTTTCCTGACCTCAAGTGGAACTCCCATAAAGAATGCTGAAGTGGTTGGAAAACTGCTAGAGGCGATACAGCTACCTAAAGAACTAGCAGTTGTAAAATGTGCTGCTCATGGTCATGGTGATGATTTTGTAACTGTGGGAAATAAGTTTGCAAACGACATAGCACAATACTGTGCAAGAAACAATCACTCAATTAACAGGAGTGAAGAGCGAGAAATGTCTTCTTGTTCCTTAATGTTTACTAACGAGGTGGGAACATGGGAGGAAGTAAAACAGCTGCAGGATGAGGCAGAAGATGAAGAAATGAGAGATTGGGTGAAAGCAGGTTGTGCACCTAGAGAGAAGGATCATGTGTGGGTCTATAGGGATGGAAGACCAGTCATGCCAAATAGCATGCTATCAACAATGGCAAGAATGTATCATGGCCAAGGACACCTGGGGAGGGATGCTATGATAAGAGCCTTTAAGCAAACCTGGTACAGTCCAAAGTTCAGACTGATAGCAGAAAGTCTCTGCCAGAGATGTCTGATATGTCAGCAATTCAATCCTGGAAAGAAAACAGTGGTGAGCCTAGGAACCATAGGCAGGGAGGGAGGACCCTTCACAAGAATGCAGATAGACTTCATTGAAATGCCCCCAGTCAACAGATTGAGGTATGTCCTGGTGGTGGTCTGTTTGTTCTCCAGGTGGGTGGAGGCATATCCAACAAGAAGAAATGATGGGATAACAGTGGCAAAATGACTGTTAAGAGAATTCATCCCAAGGTACGGGTTCCCAGTAACCATTGAATCAGACAGAGGAGGACATTTTTATAATGAAATCATGGGTCTAATTTGTGAAGCATTGAGTGTACAGCAGAAGCTACATTGTGCTTACCGACCAGAGGCTTCTGGTGTGGTTGAACAAATGAATGGTACCATCAAAAACAGAATTGGCAAAATGTGCTTAGCCACAGGAATGAAATGGCCTGATGTCTTGCCTCTAGTCCTGATGACCATTAGGTCTACTCCAGACAGAACAACAGGTTTGAGTCCACATGAAATTATCATGGGACGTGCTATGAGGCATGCATATGTACCAGTGAACAAGCTGATGACTATAACTGATGACATGATTTTGGATTACTGCAAAGGCCTGGCTGACGCAGTTCATTCTGTGTTTCACCAGGTTGGAGAAGACGCCACCACACTTGAAAAGAAACCAGCCCATGATCTGAGCCCAGGGGACTGGGTAAGGATAAAAGTCCACAGAAGAAGGAATTGCCTGGTTCCAAGGTGGGGAAGGCCAAGACAAGTCATCTTGACCACAACGACTGCTGTGAAGTGTGCTGGTGTGAAAAATTTGATACATGCAAGTCACACACTGAGAGTTCCAAATCCAAGAGATGGTACTGGAAAAGAATACTTTGAAGAATCAGATTCCAGTGATGATGCAGACAGTGAGGCAGTAAGAAGGAAAAAGAATCCTGAAAGTGGGGAAAGTGAGTCAAGGGAAATTTTCATCCCACCAGAAGAGGTTCTGAAGAGAACAGTGCAAACTGTAGAAGCAAGTTCAGACTCAGAAGAATTACCCGAGGTTCCAGTTGACAGTGACCTACACAAAAAGAAAGAAAGAAAAGAAAAGAACATTCCAACAGAAGAGACACCTGAATCAAATGAGGAAATTGGACAAGTTCCACCTGAGATAAATATTGAAGAAGAAGGGACAGACGAAGACAGAGAGGGACAGATTGCGGAAAAACCCCGAGGAGGTGTAGGGAACATCAACAAAAAGCTAGGTGAAGGGACAAGTAGACAGCAAGAAGATTGCGTGTCGGAGACCCGAGGAGGGACAGAAGTAGGAAAATCTCAATTGGTGGAAAAAGAGACTGTTGGAGAAAAGGAAGTTGTTGGAGAAAAGAAAGCTGTTGATGTACAAGAGGTAATTGAAACAGAGTCTGATGAAAGTGACAATGAGATACATGGAGGACGAGTTCTGAGAAAGAGAACTTGGCTTGGAGAAAGAAACAATAAAGAAGGAAAACAAAAGAGAAATGCTAAAGGAGATCTTTGGCCAAATAAGATAAAGAGACTGAGGTACAGACTGACACGAGTTAACTCTTCGAAAGCTGAACAAGTGAACGAAGTGTCTAGTCAAAACCCAACTAAAGAAGAAGAAACAAAGATACCTGAGAGAACTAAAAGAATAAGGGAACCAAACCAGAGATACAAGTCACCGGAATGGATGTATGTGGCACTGCCTGAAGAAGGAGACGAGGCGGACAGCCAAGGAAGTCCAGAGGAGGCTTTGCTGAAAGAGGTTGCCGAAGAAGAAGCTGTGGGAATCCTGAGAGCTATCTTGTCCGATATTGGAGAAGAGACGGATGTTCAGAACCTGATACAGTTTGATGATGATGAAGAGACAGTGAAAAGTGATGAAAATCCAAATTGAGTGAATCCAGGGAAAATTACTTGGAGAAGAGAAGGAAAAAGAAATACTAAAAATTAGTAGGTTGTAATAATCCGTTGGGTACTTGCTGCCCTTAAAAGTTCAGTAGAGGAGTAGAAGAGGCTAAGTCAAAAGACACGGTCAAATTAACAAAATGGCTAACACTGAGAATAAAAGTAGATGTACCTTTCTGAAAAGGTGGTGCAAAATGTGCTGCTGCTGTACAGGTTTATTAATGCTGCTTTGGAGCGTGCTAGCTCTATTGATTTCATTTAGAGTCACTATAGACACTTTAGAAGGTCATACTGAGAACAGAACTAATGTAGGGAAGAGTTCACAGAAAATAGTACCAACTAAAACTAGCAATGTACATATACATAAGGATAGGTCAATTAATGATTTTTCTAGCAATGTTTTTTCTAAATTGTTGTATGAGTACGTAAAGACAATGGAAGTAAGGGATTGCTATGTCTGCATGCAATTACCTGCCTCTGTTTCGGAAGGAGTGACTTATCATCATCTTCCGGCTACGTATGGAATTTCCTGTAGTGTGTTGATTAGTATATTTTACCAGTTAGGGAAATTAGATTATAGTATCTCTAATATAGATAATATTCTTGGGCAACTGCCTATGAATAAAGCACTGAATCCTGCAAAAGAAGCTAATACTTTAGGAGAGATTTTTTTAGAAACCAAAGAATTAACCTTAGAATATGTTTTTAGAAATAATTTAACTTGCAGTTTGAAAGGAGAAGAGAAGAATTTTCTAGACATGGTTGAGAGAAGAAGGTTGAACATGCACAAGAAAGCAGAAGGGCATAACATGAGTGACACAATGTGGGATATTGAGAAAGAAAAGGAGTTGAAAAATGGAGCCAGTCCAACTATGGCTATAGATGCCCCACAGAAAGGAAAACTGTGCATTACCAGGAAGAGATCCCAGTTTGATTATTATTTCATAGGGACAAGTGAGTGCCATGATACATACTTTATTGCAACCGGATGGGGATTTAGAGGAGGAGAAGATCCAGTTTTCCCGGGAGTGTATTATATTTGTGGGAACAAGGCTTATTACCATTTGCCTGACCATTGGTTTGGTACATGTTATGTTGGCCTGGTCTTTCCAAAGATTTTTCACATGGATAGAGTAGATAATGTTGAACAAACTAATTTATTAACACGCTATAGAAGAGAAACATGGACAGAAATTGTAGGAGATATTTTTGGAGCTTTAATTCCAGCAGTGGGAATTTCTTTGAATGCATTTGGCATTCGGAAACTGTCAACAGTGGTGGATCACTTGTCAACAAGCACCGCTGGAGGCTTTCTTTTGGTTAATACAGAAATGGTTGCTTTGCGTGCTATGGCGATGCAAAATCGACTTGCCCTTGACATTCTTTTGGCAAAAGAGGGTGGAGTCTGCGGAATGCTGAAAGTTCAACATTGTTGCACTTACATTCCTGACGAAAGCAAAGATCTAAAAGTTTATATCATAAATATTACTGATTTGCATGAAGAATTAGTACCACTGGAATCTGAAAGTATCTGGACTAAAATGGCTAAAAAGATGATTGCTATTAAGAATTTTGTAGCCAAGATAGGTAGTATCATATTTGGTAAGATATTATTTCCATTAACCTGTGTAATTATTGCATTATTGATCCTTAGATCAGGGTGTATGTGTTGTAGATATAGAAGAAATAAAAAGAAAAATACAAAAGAAATTGTTAAAAAGAGACAAAAGAAACCAGAAAGAGATCCACAAGAAATAGAATTAGAAGAGCTAAGAGAAAGCATGTATATAGAAACTAAAAAGGAAGATGAGATGGAAACTAGGGTTTAAAACATGAACAAGAAGATATTTTGAATCTTTCCAAAAGGGGAAACGAAATTGATTTTTGGGGTTTTTGATTTTTGTGGTGATCAGATATCACCAAAGGGGGGATTGATGGAGCAGGGTTTTTACTTTAAAACCGAATACCTGTTTCATTTTCGCATGTTTTAACTAAAAGTACTACTGATTAATTATTAATTATTAAAAGT
Source organism: Triturus cristatus (assembly GCF_964204655.1). NCBI lineage: Eukaryota > Metazoa > Chordata > Amphibia > Caudata > Salamandridae > Triturus > Triturus cristatus. Next base: position 635,410,071 of record NC_140585.1, read on the forward strand.
TTGTCAAATGTTGTCTAACCAACCTTATTAACAAGAGAATTACACGTGGGAACGCTATTGCATGGCTGAAATAATAAGTGAACTAAGTTGGTGAGCAAAACTGACAGAAATCGATGTTGCTTAAGTGATGTTATTGTGTTTGCGCTTATAATTAATATGCATTAATGGCTTTTGATGTCGCAAATGGCTAGATAAATACACACACATAAGGGTATTAGCAGGGGAATAACACTGTATAATCATTTCCGTGCAGTAATTCTGTTTTATGTTTATTTTTTCTTAAGTTGACTAATGTGGCCTACTACAAGATGGCCACCATCCGCAGCCTGCATTCGAGTAGATGGAAATTTTACAAAAAGGCTTCGCACTGCCTGTGACCTTGCACCTCCGATGAACTGAAAAGCCATGAGCATGATGACAAGTCCAGGAAATCTGCCAAGTGCCCCTGGAAGATGGAGATGTTGCAATTTTGAAATATTGACTTCATGAACTTATAGTGATCCCACCATTTGATACAAATTTACCCAGTAGAGACATCCGTAGATGTATCGAAATTAGTCATGAACATTCAATTTTTCTATTCATTATTTGGGACAATCTATGTGTGAGAAAATCTCGCACAATGTCGAAAATGTACCAAGATGACATTATTTCCGCCATTCATCCGTTCTGAATAAAGAATTGTAACTTTACGGAATGTAAATTTTAGTATAAATATTAGTAGACTAGAGAGGTCTAGTGCCACTTCTTCCCGAGCTGATGATCCGAGGTCCCTATGCTGATGGAGAGGACGATGACTCTACATGACGGCAGGAAACTCTAATTCTTCTACAGAGGACCAGTTCTGACTTAGGATCTGACATTTAGACAGAAAAGGTAAATATGAGAGAAATGAATTTGTATTTGATTGGCTTTTCCTACAATTTTAGATAAATGAACATTATGTTTGAATCTCTGTCTCGGGTGGTTATTTCTTGTCATGTTTATTGAATTTATTTGTATATTCTTTAAATGTATTTTGCTAGACTTATAAGCAACTAAGCAGATGCCATTGACCTCAACGTACAGGCAGATTTGATAGGTATATAAAGAAAGTGTTTCCCCTGTGCAAGGCACGGACGACAGTGGTTTAGGTTTGAAAGTTGGTGTAATGGGCCCCACCAGCGTGTGATGTGTGTGTGCGTGTGTGACTGTGAAATCACTCCGTCCGTGGAAGTAGAGGGGATTCGTAAGCTCTGATCTGCACCAGCCTCATGAAAATGTCCCCATCTATGGAGCAAAGCTCTTCCCTCACTTGCCAGAACTCTTAAAAATTGTGTTTCTCCTCTGGATCCCATTGACTGGTATTTTGCAGGAACATCATCCACCCTCTTGCAATGGCCTCCACCATGAGTGTCAAATCATCATCCTTCTCGGTGGCACGTCGGACCACTTCCACTGTCAGCACCTTTGGGCAAGCCACAGTCACAAACATGCGGGCAAACTCTGCCTCCTTTGGCATGTCCACTTCAACCCGTTTCTCGACAGTCTCAGCAGGGTGAAGGGATAGGAAGTCCACTTGGTTGCCCGCACCAAGTCTATACACAACATTGAATCTGTATGGCAGTAGCTGAATAGCCCAATGTTCAGTCCTCAGTGGCGGGTGGGGTGCTGTACAACAAACAATCTCACCAGTGGTTTATGGTCAGTTACACCTCAGAATCTCTGCCATACACATAGAGATGAAAGTGGTGTCATGCCCACTCCATAGCCAGCATCTCCCTCTTAATTTGCACATAGCATGCTTCTGTTGCCATTATGGCTCTTCTTGCAAACTCTAGGTTGTCCACACTCAAGGAATATGTACCTGGGTCAAGACTGCACCCAGTCCAACTGGGTTAGCATCAACTGCCAATTCCATGGTTTTATCTGGCTTGAAATACACAATTGCGGCATCAGTCAACAGTGCCTCCTTAATGTCATGAACTGCCTTCTGCTCCGTAGGGCCTCACATACATTTAACACCAGTCTTTGTGAGAGCTTGCAAAGGTTCCGACAGTGTTGCTAAATGCGACAAGAACCTCTCATAATAAATCACAATCCCAAAAAAGCACCATAATTCCATGGGGTTCTTTGGGGCCAGTTCCAGTTTGATAGCTGCTGACTTTTGAGGGTCTACCTGCAAACCCTCCTTCGAGAAGTTGAATCCAAAGAACTCAACTAGAAGCTCGAAAAATGAACATTTGTCTTTGTGTGGGTCTTTCCTGCATCACTCAGCCTCTTTAGTGTCACTTTGAGCTGCCTGTGATTCTCTGCCACATCGGAATATTATCACTGATATTAAGGACTCCTTCAAGCCCCAACAGTGTTTCCTTGATGGTATTTTGAAACTATTATTATGTAACGGCTGTTCGAGTGCCAGTCGAACTGATTATAACTGCCATTTACATCCAATTTTGAAAAACACCTTGCTCTGAGGTACGCAATGATATCATCCACTGTCGGTGTGATGTATCGTTCCTGATGGATGGCACATTTGGACAGCCTCATAGCTACACAAAGTCTTATCGCCTCCAGCTGCTTGGGCTTCTTTGTGATCATCAGGGGAGACATTCATGTAGTTGTTCCTGAAACTCTTACAATACCATCCATTCTTTCAAGTTTCTCCAGTTCTGCCTCCACCTGAGCTCTCAGATGAAATGGTGTAAGTCTGTATCGCAGTGCTGTGGTGGGCACAGTAGTGTCAATATGTTGCTGTACTGGGGCCCCTTCCTTCGACATCCCAACCCTTTGAACAACTGTGGAAACGCATCCGGGATGCAATCCACTTGCAGGTCCAGAACCACCTTAGCAAAAAGCACTGCTCTCAAGTCTTTTGTTGTGTTGTAGCCTAGCATTAGGCCTTCACCCTCCTCTGTCACGTGGAACAATGTCATGACCTCTTGGTCCTCATGCATTACTTCCACATCCATGGCTCCCAGAAGTGGAATAGGCTCTGTGCCAACATATTCCACCATACACACACGCATAGAAGATGGTGCGGGATGGCCGGAGCACTGTTCTGGGACACAGTCTCAGGTACTGCTGTTGGCCAATGACATTATCTGATGTGCCAGAATCAACAAGAATATTATAATAGTTACAGTGGTTCAGGGAAGAATATCAAGGTATCATCCAGAGATAGTTGCCTTACCGCCCTCGATGGAGATTTGCGGCCTCGTGGTTGGAGCCCCGTGGGTTGCTTAAACACATCCTGGCTAAGTGATTCTGCCTATGGCCCACTGAGCATGTCCGTATGGTTGTAGGGCATCTCTCAGTAGGGTGAGCTTCCTGCTCACAGTTTCGAAACAACGCACCCATGTCCGATCTACCTCTGCCCCTCTGAGATGCTGTTCAGATGCGCAGAACACAAGCGGATTCAATATCTTCATCAGCTTGATCCCTGGTTGATGGAGCATCAGCCTCCTTAGGGTCGCTGACTGGCATCACTGTCTTATCTGTGCTCTGACCTCCTTGGACTGATCATTATCAGTGCAGGTGCTTGCCAGTGTCCTGAGGTGGGCATAGAAGGCATGAATGGACTCCACCTCACCCTGCCTGTCCTGTAGCAGCTTCAGTCGTTCAAAATCGGGGTTCGTCTGCGGATCAAAATGCTTATTGAGTGCCAGTATTGCAGGGTTGTAATCCCCAACACCTCCAGTGTTCGGGAGATGCTCAAACAGTTTATAAATCTTGTCTCCCACGAAATGTACCAGCACAGATCACTTCCTTTCCATGTTTCTTGTGGCCCTGAAATAGTTCTCTAATCGACCTACCCGGGTCTTCCACCTTGTTGCTGCAGTTATTGGGTTAGCCAACTCACTGAAGGGTGTCAGCACACCCACAGCTGCATGCCTGCTTGTGCCACCTCCTGCTTTAGCCTCCCTCCGGAAGGCCCTGACCCACTCTCTGGCCCCCTGGGCATCATCTTCCATCTTCTGATCGGGCCACTGCATTACACTCAGCAGGGTGAGTATTTGTCAAGCACACTGCCTCCTTACAGCCACGTGCCTGGGCCTACTTGCTTCTCTGAAGGTTCTCATGTCAATTCCCGCTTTTCTCCTGATATGCTACTGCTGGGGCATTCCTAGTCCCTTACATCGCTAGGACTCACCAATTTACTTGTTTATTACAACTTAATTATTTTTAATGTTGTGTTCATCCCTCTCTGCTTTTCTCTGTCATTTTAATGTCACTCTCTCGGGATTCTTCTGATTGTCTCACATTGTCTATTTGCCCTCTTTCGGGGCCTCCTCAGCTCTTTGTATGCCTCACAGGCCACCTACCTGCCTGGAGTCAGCACTTGCCTCGCGTATCATAGTGGCCTATCAACTCTCTCTCTCTCTCTGCAACTGGTGCGCTAATCGTGCTGCCTTCGGCAGAGGTGCAGAGACTCCGGGGCAGATTTATAAGCCCTGTGCATCACTTTTGCGCCGCCGTTGCGTCACTTTTGTGACGCAGCAGCGGCGCAAAGCCAGCGCCATGCTGCAGCAGATTTACAACGTGACGCATCTAGGGAGATGCGTCACGTTGTAAAGCTTGTGCCACATGTGGGCGTACCTTCACGGGGGGGGGACGTTCCGGCGCAGGAACGCCTCCGAAAAGTGGCTGAGTTAAATCCACAAGATTTCACTCAGTCACTTTTCCTGCCATGCTGCGTCAAATCCCTGCGCCTGCTTGAAGCAGGCGTAAGGATCGACGCAGCATTGTACCGATAGGGCCCCCCTGAGCCCCCCCGAGCACCCCCGAGCCTTGCTGGAGCTGCGTCGTGCTTGCGACGCAACTCCAGCAATGCGCCGCCCTTCCACCATCAGATGCGTCACGCATCTGTTTATCCTTGCGCCACGATGCGCTGCATTGTAAATGCGGCGCATCTATTGTGGCGCAAGGGTAAACTTGCGTGACGCATCTTCCCTGGCGCATCCATGCTGATTTGCAGGGATGCGCCAGGGAACATAAATCTGCCCCTCCGTCTCCTCACTCCGCGCGGCACTGAGCCTCAGCCTCTACTCCAACCGCCGCAGGTGTAACCCGACACCCGATCCGATCACAGTTCTGACATAGGCTTCCCACCATCTTCATCAACAATTCAATATGGACCCCTCATGGCCACTACGGCTAGGCCCCAGCCTCCAATGAATGACAGAAGCTCACACAGGCATACAGGTCAGGACTTAGCACAAGCTGACATCTCCTCCTTTAGCTGTGGAGTATACCCATAGAACCAGAAGTACAGTGTAGAATATACAAGATATAGTCACTGACTTCATGAGTTCCAGGTATAAGGCTGTTCAGAAACTTGTCTCCAACTTTGTAATAATGGAGCTCATGATGTAAAGAGCTGAGCACTTTATCCATTCATAAACTTCCTTATAAGATGTAGCGCAAACAGCATCCATTCACATCTTCAGTTGCCCGAAGACTCCCAACTGCTCCACAGAGCACTACCCAACCAACTAAAATTCTAGAATTCTTGTGCCCTAGATGCAGTGCTTGATTTGTAAATAAATAGATGCCAGGGCCCTCATCAGGAGGCCCCTGGAACTTGCACCACCCATTGTCCATACCATTGCTGCCAGTGACAATACCAACTGTCATGCACTCCAGCTGCGGAGACAATACTGGAACTGATGCTGGACCTCCTATCTCTGCATGGCCAGGCTACTTCAAGGAATTTCTTCTCCCTAAACAAAGCGCAGCTCTTGAGGGGAAAGGCGGGTGTTGACAAAATAAGAAACTTGCGGTACCGGTTTCGTTCAGCAACTGTGCGGCACATCATTAACCCCTTCGGTGCCACGCCCTTTCCCCCTCCTGTGCCGGGCGTTTCACACGCGGGTGGGTTTCATGACGAGATAGTCTCGTCATGGGCACAGCGCGACCGTGCTCCATGACGAGACTATCTCGTCATGGGCACAGAAGAGGTTAACTAGAGATCCTCTGAATCTGCCAGGTAGATGTGCACAGGACTATGACCTCTCATTTTGTGATGATGCACTGCATTGGAAACAGCAAGAAGAGGCAATTATCATCAATACACTACAGGCCTCTCAAACAATTAAATAACTTCTGTAACATACACTTACAGCCTCTTCCAGAAACACAGCAAGGAAACAGAATAACCGTAAGCACAGAGTGGAGCAATACACTCCCAAGGAACAACTTGAAATACAGTTTGGAGTTACGGGCACTCCCAAGGAAACACTTGGTCCTCAGCTACAAGAAAATGATGCAGCGCCGTGCTGCAAGCCATTTAGCTGCGCTGCGTCATTTTCAAAGCCCAGGAATGTGTCGTATTAACAACAATAAGACACAGTCCTGTGCTTTCCCCTGCTCTGGCGCACAATTGATTTGCCATATGCCAGCGTAGGCACCTTTGAGTCATTTTGCCAGGGGGCCTGTGCTGCAGGGATGATTGTTTTTGTGCAGGAGGGACACCTTCCTGCATAAAACCAATTAAAGAATGGAATTTTCCTCTTTCTATGCGTGCTCCAGAAAGATGAAAAAACAAGGCAAAATAAAAGTATTTCTCCTCGCTTTGCCATTTCTACACCTCCCCTGGGGAGGCATAAGATTCTGGCGCATTCCCAGTTTTACAAAATGTTGTAAATCTGGGATTGCATCAAGTTGCATGGATGTTGCGTGGAAACACCCACAGCAACACTCATGGAACGCCCCATTCACGCAGAGTAATGCGTAAAAGGGGCCCATATTTACAAGGCCATGAAAAGTCCCACATGGTTACTTTACTTGGCCTTGTAAATATGGGCAATCCCATTGAACCGCCGGTGCGTCAAAAAATGTGATGCACCGGCGGCGCAATGAGCTTGTAAATAATCACCTTGGAACATAAATTGGAGTTAATGACACACTCTGAGGAGAGTTCTCTTGGCACTTCTGTTCATTAGAGAAACACAGAGCAAAGTCTCTAGTCCCTGTATTAACACAGTTCGAAGGCCAAGTTTGCAGAAAGGGTCTACAGCAAGAACAATAAAGAAACTGGAGGGAAGTCACAGAGGAAACTTGAAGACAAGTCTATAGTCTTGAAGGCGCTGATACTCTTGCCTGCTTACTACTAATAAAGGATTGTGTGCACTAACCTGATTTTAAGTACTTAGGGGCATATCAACAACAACCGGCGATAATTATCGCTCAGCGCTCTTAGCGTGAGGATAATTATCGCCGGCTAGCGTGAATTTTTATCGCTGAGATAGCGTGCTATTAGCAACGCTTATCTCAATAGCGATAAAAATCTACACGCTAACAGGCTAACGTGTGATTATCGCTGGAAACCCAGCGATAATCACACGTTACCTTGTTGATAGGGACAGGCAAACTTAGCCATGATATCCTCCTTCCATAGGATATCATGGTTAAGTCTGAAAATTAGCAGACGTAAAAAAGCAGCGTTAACCGCGGTTAGCGCTGCTTTTTTTGTCTCTAACAGGGTTAGCGACATTCTTGATAATAGGAGAAATGTCGCTTAGCGACATTTCTCCTATTATTTTACTCTGGAACGCCCCCTTTGCATCTCATTAGAGATGCAAGGGGAGGCGTAGAGTAAAAGGGTGCTAACATGCAAATTTGCGTGTTAGCACCCTGTTGTTGATAGGGTGCTAGTTTTATCTCTGCTTTTTTGGCTTTTAAAGCCAAAAAAGCAGAGATAAAGCCCTTGTTGATATGCCCCCAAGTCTTGTACTTGAACTTGTTCCAAGTTCAAAGAAGGTCTTGAGGTCTTGACTCAGGAAGACGCTAAGCAGCTGGAGTAGCTGAGCAGGAGGGGGAGACAGAGGATGTGTCGAGGGAGCTGGAGCCAAGGGAATCACTGGAGGATCTTAGAAGTGCATCAGAGAAGTGCGCTCCCCACTCCACATAGGGTGCATGACACCAACACAGCTACTAACCACCACACACCTAAATGTTTGCCAATTTAAACTATTCCATACCCCCTAAGCGTCAACAATGACTTGGGCTGCAGGTGTCATTAATTTTAATGTATAGTTAATATTAAACAATGGTGGTTGTGCTTTTCTCTAAATTAAATAAACACTACCACCATGTGGAAGACTATCACAATTGCCAGTGTAGATAATTAAGTGCCGGTTCCAAGCACTGGAAACCACCAGCTCAAATTAAGCCCTGCACAGACGTGACCGGGCTGAGAGAGGCAAAAGCCCTGCCCCTCCCGCTCATTACTGACTCTGCCCTTCTTTGATGGTTTTTTGTCTGCTGCTGCTCTTTGACTGGGGTTGTAGTAACACTTAGTGTACTTAACAGCACAAGGTTAGGCCTTGTGCTATTAACTATACTGTATGTGTGAGGCTGACTCCAGTCAAAAACCAAAGTAAATGTGAAGAAGGACGACCATCGAAGATGTAAATTCGTCCACAATGGAGCAGCCTCAGGTAGGCATGCTAGATGTTCGGCAGACGTGGGACACTTCTGGCTGGCCAACAAACAAACAAGCAGGTAATTTAAAAAATCTTCTGAATGTTGTGTATTTGTATGTATGAACGAATAGGTGAATGAATGACTGCATGTTTGTGTATGAAACTATGGGCCTAATGCCAAGGCTTTAAGTGGCCATGTCCTCTAAGTGTCCATGCCCGGACATAATTAAAAACAGATTTTAAAATGCAGCACGTGAGTGACACTTGGTGACATCATCATGTAAGGATGTCAATCATGTGCTGACTGGTGCACTCCACTCCACTCCTACACAGTAAGTGCACTGCCTGCCAATGTGTGTGTGTGTGCTGATGAGCCCAACTCATTGTTTCAATTGCTGTAGGTTTGCGAACGCAGGCAGGCAGGCACGCAGGCAGCAGCAGTATTCAGACTCTGCCTAAAGTCTGTTACAGGGGGAAGCAGAGTGTAAAGACACTTCCGAGTTGGATTATGCAGGTGACAGCTGCAGTGCTGTGCCCAGTGGCAGCTGGCATCTGCAAGAGTGGTGAGGCAGGCAAATGGGTGGTGGGTGGGTGCATGCACTATTGCGCTACATGTAAGGTGCAAATAAAAAAAAGTAAAAATTCAAATTCACTTACCTTACATGCTGCATGCATGACACGTCTTCCTCCTTGCTCCAGTCGGGTGTTCAGCGCAGGTCCCAGCCAACGCTTTCTACCTACATTTTTGGAGCTGGGAGAAATGCTGTTACTCAGTCTCTCTCATCAAGAGCCAGCTTCAAAAACGTTTTTAATTCTCAGTTTCAGGTGGGCATACGAACAGCAATAAGAAACTCCCAGAGCATGCCCTCTTGTAAAGATCCTACAGCTTCTAGTGAGTCGCGTAGGAGCCCTACAGGACCCCGAGAATCGGCAACAAGAAGCATGCAGGTAAAGCAATCAATATGTGGTGACTCAGCCTAAAGAGCACGCTCCCTGCATAAACGAAAACTTCATTTTTGGTAACCTGCACATCAAGCGCATCCTATCCTCCATGTGGTGTGTTGTTGAGCAAGAGCAGAACCACTGTCATAAGACAGAGAAGTTGCAAGAATGTTCTGCGCCATACTTGTTGTCCCTTTGCTCTTGGATTCTGAGCTAGACATTAGACTATGAAGTCTGGTGTAACTTTGTGGTCTGTCTGGGTAACCCTTAACCAATCCTGGAGCTTCTCTAATGCTTCTATGCTTCTAACCATCATGAGAGAAGCACCAGGATAGGAGGGAGCAGCCTCTCCTGGCGCTCCCGATTGTACAGAAGAGCTGTAGTTGCTCCCAACCCAGCTAAGACAGCTGGGTTAGACAGATTTAAATGCACATGTCTGGCCTGCCATCACAAGACAGTTGACCAAAGGGACATGCACGCTTCAAACCTAAGTAAACAGGCAGGTCCCTGCTGCTGCCACTCAGCAGGCTATGCCTCGTCCCAACACTCAGTTCGGGAAGGGTTGATGAAAAATGAAATGATAATAAATGTACTTTATTACCATTTTATTTTTCAGCTCTCTGGCTTTTGGGGGAAATTTTGGCTGGAGAGGCAATGCTCCTCCACTCTAATGGTGCATTTCTGTTTCTTAAAGTACTCATTAAGTATGGTACTGATTACACCATATACATTTATACAATGAGCAATTATTTTCATTTTTTGTTAATGCTTTTCCTGTATGTTATATGTTCACTGTCTTGTATAATATATTTTTGTATGTTAGATAAATAAACGTTATATACACTGGTTGGGTACATGGCCTTTTGCATATCATGGACATAATGCATTCTAATATATGAAATTGTTTGGAGAAGTTCTTGTTTGTTTTTGCCAAAAGCAGCCCTTGTCTGTGCCCCCAGTAATTCTGACAGTTCTCTTGGCATGTAGGATTGCCACCAAATAGATTCACCCTGCCACCACCCACCCAAGTGCGATGATCCCAGTCCACGTTGTAAAAAAGATGATTATGCATGTCAGTACCATCAAGAACTGACAACACCTATAATGTAAGTGCAGTGTAGGGGTGAAGTTAAGTGGGTTTCTTTGGCCAACAGAACGAAATGATGGATGGAGTGATGGAACTTTTCAATCACTCACCCCCAGTCAAGAGATCTGGGTAAATTCATAATTCTTTTGCTCACTATGCCACCCCAGTTTGGACCCAGCCATGTTCAGCTCACTCTTGACGCTGCTCCTCATGGGAATAGTCCAGCCCGAACTGCCAGGTCAGGTCCTCGCTGTACTAAAAATAAGCATCCTGGTACTGGTTCTGGTGTATCACCCCTCATCAGCCAGGCTAGCTTGAATCCAGTGGCACAGTGATCAAGGGACCTTCGTCTGGGCTAAGTGTATTTCTTTAACATGGCAACAGACTTGCCTCTCAAACCACTAATGTCATCACTATCAGAGCTTTGGGGAAATTGGGCGTTTAAGAAATGACACTGAAAGTGTTCCAGTTTAGTACACTAGAATGTTCCACTGCACTCAGAAACATTTATTAGAAGCCCCCTCTCACCACCTTGATGATGATTCCATTAGTGAACTGAGATGCAAGTCATTTGCCACATGGACACTATATGTGGTTTGCCATTATAGATGGGAAAAAATTAAAGTCAGTTTAACCATGTGCATAACACGTTTTAGTACAGTGCTCATCCTAAACTAATGTACTTGAAGATGCTCTCAAATGCATGATGAAGGAATATGAGCCACAGTGATATAAAAATCATTGGCTAGGATTACATATTTTGGTCAATCAGGGAAGCTAGGACTGTTCCTAGGTCTCCCGCTTTCAAGTTGTGCAATTTTGCAACTAGATAGTTATCTTTTTCTCTCTCCCATCATTCATTATTGATTAAAGCTTTGTGTTCGATTTTTTTAGGAACTACATCAGTACATTGTGTTGAATATAAATGTTATTGCATGTCAAATCAGGTTGAAACAAGAAATCTTTCTGGAAAAAAATAGCAAGTTAATGGAAGGCAGGATACTCTATTTGGGTGATACCCAAAGTACGGCCTGGGGCCGTTTGCATCCCTCTTGACCTTTACATGTGGCCCCCCTGGTGAACAGCAGCACAAGCTGCTGTTTAGTTGCTGAGCTATAATTTTCAGGAAAAAAATGTTAGATAAACAGGCAAGCATTTATTAACCTGCAAATAAATACTTTCCTGCTTATTTAACATGTTTTACACCTCCTTACACAATCTCTGACCTACCCAGACCATCAACAGCCACCCTGCTTGCATTAGTGCAGCCTTCGTTCCCACCACAGACCATACTCTGCGGCCCCTGGCAAATGTTTGTGAGTGCCCATGCTCTAGTTTAATGCTAATATCACCTGCTTCCCCATGCCTAGCAAAGATACCAATTTCAGGAAAGATCCAGCACTTTCAGTGAAGACAAATTCACACAGTATAACAAAGGTCTGAAGGAGCCCACGGACATGACACAAGTGAAGTGCAGAGCTCCGCTGCAGGCAGATATTCATATACAGCCTCACCTTGTGAGCGTTAAGCATTTTTCATTAACCTCTGGGGGTGGGGGCAGCTGGTCTCATGGACCGACTAGCAAGACCTTGTAGAGACGTGGGAGTTCTTGTAGATGGACGCAATGGTAGTGATTTTACAAACTGTCTGCTCTCATAACATACAAAAATCATTAGCATAATTCCCCTCTCCTTGCACTTTCACACCAACTCTTCACATGTCCCAGTCCTTTCCCTCCATCTAAACCAAACCATGAAGTACTAACTTTTTCCAGGAGTACCCAAGGCCTGGGCAGTGAACTCCGCTCCGGTCGTGGAGTTTGCAGAGTTATCTGCGCTCCGCACTCTGCCGTGTAGTACAGCAGTGTTTTTCCCCTCTCGCGAATGGTAAGTTGGCGAGCGCGAGCTGCCGCTCGGGTAGAATTTTACTCAAGCGGCAGGTAGATTGCACTGCACTTAGCCACTTGCGGAAATCCACGGAGTTTTGGTCACTTCGCCCAGGTGTTGATTTAAGGCAAACAAGTGAAAATGAATCCGTAAAATGTGCCTTTTCACAAGATACCCTTGTTTGAAAAAGGCAAGCTCTCTTGCTTCAATTGCTGGTTGCACTTTAACTTTGGGTACTTTACTTGCAGTCAGAGGGTGGAGCCAGTGGTGAAGTGGGTAGTGCCTGTAGAGAAACTAACCGGTGCTAGTGTGGAAGTGGGCAGAAGCCCCTTATGAAAATGTTTAGACAAGTGACCTTATTTTTAATTATTTTGTTTCTATTATTATTACAAATTAAGCACTCAGCGTAGCACAAAAAAAAGTAAACAGGAAGACATATTTCGTGCATTAAAATTGTAATAGATAAAACAATGTGCGTTCAACCTCAATGAGTTGTATGTATTTATAAATTGGCCAGATCTGCTCTTGCATTTTGATCAAGTGCGGAGTATCCTTTTTGTTCAAACTGTGTTTATCGTCTCAGAATTTGCAAAATATGCTGCACTTGTCTTATTGTTTCTTACAAACGTTTACAATTTTTTATCATGTGTTGTTCCTACGTTCAAATGCTTTTTAACATTCACGCCTACTCATTAATTCTACACAATGGCGTTTGTAAAGCATGCATTACCTTTAAAATCCACTAAGTGGCAGTATTGCCTTTGCCGACAGTAGCATTCCTTTGCGTTCCCAGTATCTGTCAATCAAGCTTCTGAAATGAATGAGAAGTCCCCTTGTTGCGACAGCGTTCATTAAAACGTATATAACGCACAGTTACAATGTGGTTTATATGCATGTCTTGTCTTTCTTGCATATTTTGGCATGGGTATGCAGCTATGCATTGCGGTATGATGCCTAAATTAAAAGAATACATTTGCTGTTGCACTCTTTTGAAGCGTTGCATTACTATCGGAGGCCAAGTAAGACAGGACCAACAAATGACATAAAGAATCCAAAACCCAGTCCTCCTGGCTCTCTAGGCCACACCCACTAAGCTCCAAGCATTAAACGAAAGATCTGGTAAATTACGATTTAGATGTAAGGCTAACACCAACACCCTTGTATGAAGTCCACCGCAGGAAAGAAATGGGGGAGATCAAGATTGAAGTAGTGAAGACAATTGGCGAGCAAGCCTGCGAAGCAGAAGGCAAAATATGAAAAATAGCCAAATACGACAACTCCGAAATTAAATCCATGAGTACTATAAAAGTGGCCGAAACCAAAAGACCAACCTGCAGAACATACAATATCCAACTCTTCACATCTGTTTTTATCCCAAAACACTACCTGTCATCTTCCACTTACAAACAAGGAGTGGAATTGCCAATACGACTCGCTTTTTTTTGCCTATGCACATTTATTGGCCTTGGTAACGCTTTTTGCACGAGTGTCGAAGCATAGGCAAATACAAACAAAGAAGGAAAATACAAACTATTTTTTTTAATGTTGAACAGCACCAGCAAAAACAATAAAATAAAAAAAAGCAATATGCTACCACGGCCCTAGGCATGCACGTGCTTCAATAGGTTTGCATGCTTACGTATACAATAGTTATTTTAGGCAGCCAATCACGTTTTTTTAATTTAATTTACTGTATCAAGATAGGGGATCCCCATCTTTTAGTGATAAATTAAAAAAAAACATTAAAGGTGCCCCCAAGTCCATTTTTCAAGTTGCCCCACAGCATGTTTGTAAGGTATGCGATGGTGAGGGGTGGGGAAGCAACAGAGGTGCAAGTGGGAGGGGTACTGGTAAAGCAGTCAATGCTGGAGCGAGGGAGGTGACGGAGGAGCAAGGGAGAGGTTGGAGGAGGGGGTAATATATTTTTTTAAAAGCCAGAAGGTCTGAGGTTGTCGAAGAAACAGACAAGATGTGGAAGAGCAACATTGGAATCTAGGGGGATTTCGGAATTGAGACAGAACTGCAAACTCACACGGTGCCACAGTGGGTCATACTTTTCGGCTCCCCTCACACGGTCACCTGATGAGAAGCCAAAATCACTTGGGGCACAGAAAACAAGCTGAAAACCACTATAAACAGTGGATGTTCAGCTCGTTTTCGGAGGCAGTAACCAGCCAAAGTCCATTAAGAGGTGCGAAAAAAACAACCCAGGACATCGGTGATAGCTTCAATGACCCTTTGTTTTTAGGTCTCGCCTAATCAGTGCGCAAGCAGTGCTTAGGAGTGACCTCTTGGAATCGGTCTGCACTTTTTGGAAAACTCGTGCATGTACTGCACTGTTTCCAAGGAGCGCTCTTGCATGTATGGCATACACGTTGCCTGAGCGAGCAGTGGCGCCATCTGTTTGCAATTATCGCATGCACTCTTTGGAAACAGATGGCCCGCTGCTAGCTCCCGCAAGGTAAACGCTGTAGCATCAAAACGTAGAAGGCGCCAGCGACACGTCTGTCCGAGGCTCTGCCGATTTATTGCTCTCTTATCTCGCGCTAGCGGAGGATGCCTCGAGATCGGCACTTGTTTTAGAATGCCCCAGTCTCATGGACTTCTCTTTCTTTCTCCTAGCTGCAAGTTTACTTCTGTCAGTTCACTCCGGAGCCTGCAAGCATCGCATGTCATTCACTCATACTGGCAGCTTAGACCTGTCTTCATTCCTTCCTGCTTTTGCTGGCTTCGCAGCCAGCTCTCGCGCTCCCACCGTCATTCGTGGCTCCCAGCTGGCGTCCCGTAAAATGGTTGCCAGGGGTTTAATCTCCAGGCTGCAACTCTTGTTGCCAAGATCCCCATTCAAAGCGTCTTGGTAAAATCCTAAAATCAATAGATTAAGAATCATGTCCAAGGCAAGCATAGATTTCAAGCAGTGGCGAGGTGAGCGCGAGCCCCCCTGTCAATCTGCCCCTTGGAATCCCAGCTGTTTCATGTCACAGACGCAATGTCCGGTTTATCTTTGGCACATTCCTTTAACAGGTAAGACAGACAGTGCTTGTAGGAGCAGAGATAACCACCAGTGTGACTCAATTTACTGAACTGTGTCTACTGAGAATAAACTGGGTTGTTTACAATTGTGTAGCCTCTGTACTGCACTTTCTTCCATCTTAACTGTGGATAGCTGTTGTGGTGCGCATTTCCGATGTGTGTGCTATTTGTTTTAGGCCACACGAGGTGCACCTACGATATATATATATTTTACTGTAGGTTCCCGTGTTTCTTCGGGTCAGGAGAATTCCACTTTTTCAGCCCTGTGCATTCTGGGCGTTGTAGTCTGTTTTTTCTGTTGATCCGAGTGGACGCAGCCACCTGAAGCCATGCATTAAAGGCCAGTACAAAATCAAGGGTAGGGAGGGTGTTTCTGTGATGACTTTTTTGCGGTCTCCGCTGCTCTCTGTGATGAATGACAAAGCAGGGTGGGTTGTGCCCTTGTCATGCAGATGCTATTAGTTTGGTGAAGTGGAGTTGTGCATTTGCTCAAAGATGGACGCCACACTGCGCTTCCCTCCCGTTCTTCCATTCACACAAATGCTGCCCACTCCCAGGCCCTTCTGCACAGAGCGCATGTCCGCACAAGTGCTGCTGCCTGGCGTGTGAGGCATACAACTCCACGAGTGACATTTCCCATAACAAGATGAAGAACGGGTTTAAAAACACCAGAACGCAAAGAGCGACCGAGTAACAAACCTACAGGCGTGACTGTCCGATACCAACGCCTTTCTGTTTTATTGTACTCATGATAAAGAGTCACTCAAAGAGTCACACTTATGGCATAGAAATGTCACACATAAGAACATTAAATCCTTACCAGCTATGCCCCCTGGCCTCATTCACGTCGACTCTTTGGGCCTTACATAATATGGCCAATATGGCGCCCCCTAACTGAACTTGAGACGGGGCTCGGCAGGGTTCTGTTTCCGGTGGGGGACCTGTTACTGTTCTGACTGGTAGGTAGCTCAGCGGGGTAACCACCTCCTACAGATGTCGAGGGGTCACTCGCAGGTTCAAGCCGTCTCTCCGTTGCCCCCTAGATCTCCTTGGCACACTTCCTGTGGGGCTGACTCTGGCTTTAATCCTCTCTGAGATCGGCCCATGGAGTCAATGACCTCGGGGCTTTAAGTGGGCCGGGTCTGTCCAGGTCTGAGCACTGGCAGTTATTTTCAGGGGCCCTCGAAACAGGTCTCTATTTTCGGGCCTCGCAAAGGTAGTCCCTTTTCTTTTTTTTTAATTGGACTGCATGCACATCGCTCACTACTGAGAAGAAGAGACGTCATGCCAGGTGAGCCGCATTGTAGGGAAAGGGAAATCCTTTAAAGAGAGACAATTTCTCTCAGGGTTAACCCTTCTCTTTTTGCAGCGCAGGAGCAGCATCATCATCGTGGAATGATTAGGAGAGAGACGACCAGGCACGCAGCGCCCATTGCCCCGGGCTGAGACAGCTTCCTGGGTGCACACACACAGCTGCACCCGAGTACTTCACAGGTCTTTAAAAGACCATTTGCTTGTAAATGAGGCTCTGTTGTTTTTCCCCCCTTTTTAGGGCCCCTGCATCCCCACTCTGCCTATTGCTGGAAGAATTAGCCTCCCCCGAAATTTGCCTTTAGTTGCACCTCTGGAGACGACCACAGGCAGCCAACTCCAGCATGACCCTGCTCTGATCTTTCACAGTGTTTTGTTTTAGTGCTACAAAAACACACGCTTTGCCTGGCACACTTAGTTCTTACACCCCCTCTTTAATATGAAGATAGTAGCGTTGGAATTACCTTTATATTCCTATACTGTGATTCACATGGAAAATTAGAAGGGCAGGTTCTCACCACCCCAAATTAGCTATTTGGTATACTCTCTCAAATGTAAGAACTACAGGTATTCAGTATCTGTCAGTCACAGCCAATTTAACCCCTTCAGTGCCCCGCCCTTTCCCCGCCCTGTGCCGGGCGTTACATTAGCGGGCGGGGTTCATGACGAGATAGTCTCGTCATGGGCACAGCGCAACCGTGCTCCATGACAAGACTATCTTGTCATGGGCACTGAAGAGGTTAAAGCAGTGTTCCTATATAGAAATGGACAAAAGGTTATGTTTCTGAATTAGCGTCTTACACTGAAAAGCTGGTTTACATTTCTTTCGCTGGATCAACCTTTGTTTAAAACACTACCAGAGAAGGGTGGTGAACTATGGTCCACAAAGAGCAACTGAATGCTTTCTTGTTCTTTATCAGAAACATCTGCCTATCAATGGTTATCACCAGCCTTTTGGGCCCATTAAGAGGCTGGTGGATGAGTATAATACGGGGTGTTTAGGATCGGGGCGGAGGGTGCACGGAAAGGAGGATGGATAGGTGTATAAAGGGCGAGTGGCTGGATGGCCAGATGGATGAATGGATAGCTAGATGGATGTATGGATGAATGTATGGATGTATGGATGGATGGAAGGATGAACGGATGCATGGACAAGTACTTAGGATAGGCGGGTGGGCTGATAGATGCTTAGGATAGGTTCTGGGACAGATGTATGTATTGATTTATGGGCGTATGGATGGATGAATGGCACAGTGCCTTGGATAGGCGGGTGGGCTGATAGATGCTTAGGATAGGTCCAGGGACACATGTATGTATGTATGGATGGATGGATGGATGGATGGATGAATTAATGCATGGATTGCTGGCTGGATGAATGGATGGGTGGATAATGGATGGATGGATGGAAGGATGAATGAATGAATGGACCAGTACTTAGGATAGGCGGGTGGGCTGATAGATGCTTAGGATAAGGTGCAGGGACAGATGCATGTATGCATGTAGGTAGAAATGTATGGATGGATTGAAAGATGGTTGGATGGCGCAGTGCTTAGGATGGATGGATGCAAGGCTTTAAGTGGGCCACGCCTGAGCACCAGCAGTTATTTTCAGGAGCCTCGAAACGGGTCTCTGTGTGGGCTCTATTTTCGGGCCTAGCAAAGGTAGACCGTTTTCTTTTTTTTTGTATTGGACTGCATTGAGAGCATGCACATCGATGTGCGCATGCTCATTTTGCTCACTACTGAGAAGTGGAGATGCCATGCTATGTGAGCCGTGTTGTAGGAGGAAGGGAAATCCTTTAAAAAGAGTGTTTTCCGAAGGTAGGATAATTGGAGGGGATTTTCTTAAGCACACAATGCTAGTTATCTTGATTTAGACTATGCCCCTACTTGGATAGGCCACACCCCTTTACGAGGTTTGCCCCGCCCCTTTTAGAGCACCCCCAGTTTTTTACCCCACTTAAAGCCCTGAATGACCTTGTCGTGGGTGATTGGCCCCTAGAAGTAGGCCCTTGAGGTCTTCATAGCGCGCTGTGTGTACAACCAAGTTACCAGTCTTGTCTGGCGAGGGATGGTCGGGTGGATCACGTGGTGTTCACCTCATACTGAAGGCAGGGAGGGGCTGGTGCTGAGTCAGGGCCCAGCAATCCCGGAAGCTCCTGCCACGAGATGCCTGCAGGGGACGCTCACTTCCGGGTGTATAAAGAGCGGTCTCTACAGAGGCACAGGGCAGGGGCAGACATGGCTGACAGGCTTTGGGTGTGTTTGTGATGTTTCCCAGTAGTAACTGTGCTTATGGGTATAATTGGGAGACCGTGTGTGGCACTTTATCACAAGTGCAATAAACAAACCAGTGCAATAAACCATAAACAGTAGAATAAACCATACACCAGTGCAATAAGCCAGCACAATAAACCTGTACAATAAACCTGTACAATAAACCAGTTAGGACCCTGAACCTCGATATATCACCCCTGTTGTGCAGTGTTCTAGACATGGCCTCCATAGAGCTCCTCGTCCTGCAGTGCTTCTGAAACATCACCAAGCTACACAGGCAGGGGCGTACCTTCGGGGGGTGTTTGGTATTTCCTATCCTGGATCAATACCCTTGACCCAAACTTAAAGTTCACACACACAGTGGACAGAAAAGAAGTTATCTTCCTGGATGTGGTGATTTCCAAGCAAAATGGGCACTTTTCTACTAAAACACATTATAAACCTATGGCTAAGAATAACCTTGTGGAATTCACGAGCTTTCACCCAAGACCTTTGCGGGAAAATCTTCCCTACGGTCAGTACCTGCGTTTAAGAAGGAATTGCAGCCACCTGGAAGATTTTCGCACACAGTCAGCAGCTCTGACTACCAAACTTAAGAATCGAGGTTACCCTGCCGCTATCCTTAATAAAGGCTATAAAAGAGCGAGAAATCAGCCGAGAGAAGCTCTTCTTGAAGAACACCCCAGAGAGCCTAATGTCATCCCTTTGACATGTGTCACAACTTTCAGTTCAGTGTCTGACACAGTCAAAAAAACCATTAACAAACATTGGCGAATTGTCAATAGCGCCAATAGAAAATGGGAAAAAACACTTTTTTCCTTTAAGAAAGGATGCAGTATTCGTGACTTACTGGTGAACACCTGCCCAATAGAGGCACCTACTATGGGACCTCCATCGATCACTGATGCCTGGGGCCTACCCAGAATTACAGGACATTTTCCCTGCTCTAATTGCAGCATTTGCCATCTAACGTCCCACACAAAAACCCTGACCCTTGAAACTGACAAAGTATGGACGCAGAGGGTCCATACTAACTGTAACTCTACAAATGTGGTGTATCTAATAACCTGTCCTTGTGATTTACGGTATATGGGGATGACCACTCGTAAAGTTAAATTACGTATTTGTGAACATCGAAGCAACATCAGGTGTGGTCGGGCTACCACCAAACTGAGTGAACATTTTTTTACAATTTAATCACACTACCAACGACATGAGATGGACAGTAATTGAACAGGTTGCCACTCGCAAAAACACTCAGAAGATACTCTGGGACATATCACAATGGATTGAATGACAATATCCCTTGGGCCACCATTCTATAGGTTGTTCATCATTCTACCCCACCCTTCATCTGCTTTAAAGTATCTTTAGGCTTATTATGAACCCCTTTCGTTGTAGCCTATCATGCCTAACTGGCCCCCTTTTTTTGCGCTGTGTATCCGGCCGTCTCCCAAGCCGTTTTCTGGCGTTGTATCCTCCACTCGATCTTGAGGTTTTTTATCGTGGATACTCCACCTCCTTCACACCACTATACTGACCACTTCATTAACTTTTGTAACACACTATTTTTAGTGGTCTGTGCTTTCTGTCTTAAATACATGTAACCCTTCCTTTACAGCGATCCAATGCACCGCTGTTTATGATTTTTTGATATTACTAATATATCCCTCTGGCACTCCAATTTATATGAGTTAGCTACCCCCGGGTGTTAGCTTCTTGTTATTTACCATGCGCGGGAATTCATCCGCGCTCCCTCAGTACTTAGAGATCGCACCCGTTTCTCTTTTGTTTGGGTGCTCTCCCCTTAGTTGCCAGTGGCGGATCTCAGGTAGAGTTGCAGTTGGCAATTGGCTAGATTGACTAGCATCATTCTGACGCGCCCCCTGATCCCACGTGTTCATTAGCCAAGAACGATTATTTCCCCGATTAGCACTCTCATAGTCAGACGTTCAGCGGGACGCTACGTGACGACCCACATGACGCCCCACGTGAACGCTTCATCTTCTGGCTTTATATTCAACAACCGGACCGCCGATTTACAATCGTCGGGGTCCGGTTCCAAGAGGGTGTGCGTAGGTCCATAACAGGTGCCTGGCGCTGAAGGCGTGAGTCAGATTCTTCAAACATGAGCTAAGTACTAACCTCTGCCACAACGAGCCTTGATACTTACGCGTTTTCCTTTTTTTGTTTTTTTCCCTCTCCCCCTTTATCATTTTTCTCAGGGTGTGCCATTTCGTCACCACCCCCCTCCCATAACCCATGGTGCATTGAACTTTTGCACCTAATGTAAGAACGCTACGTCTTTCATCGCACTTTTGTTTTGCCCAACAGCACTTCGACGTTTGGTCGCATATCTGTTGACCTAGTTCACTTGCTAGTAATTAACGTTACGTGGGCATTTCGATCTTCTATGACGTACAAAATAGCTGTATGAATAAGACAGGGAATGTTTGCTCTCTGCTCTTTCACAGGGACTCCATTGGTAGTCCTTTATCCACTTGAGTTCGCTGATAGCAGCACCTGAGATCCTGTTACTGCTATTGTAGTGTACCATGAAGAGCACATTTGGATGTTGTCTAACTGTGACATTTGTCAGAAGCAAACTGACTCTAATTTGTTTGTCTTTTATGTTCTTCTGTGTTGTATGTCTCTCTTTGTCACAAAAAACTTCGTTTTTTACTAGAATAAACTCGGTTCCTCTCTGCTTATTACGGAATCTACTCCGAGTGTTTTCTTATATTTTTAACACTTGTAAACCATTGGTTACGGTGGGCCTTAGCGCGGCCACACCGCCGGGTTTTCACTATCACTCTCCTGGTACTGATGAAAGCCTGACTAACACTCATTAAGGTAGAAACATGTTGACCTCACCCCCAGGGATAAAAATGAACTTTTAATTCTAGTTCTTTATCCCACACAATAATTTTTCAACCATGTCTGATTGGCAAAACCAATAAAGTATTCTTTTGACATAATTCGGCCATTTTTAAATTTCACTAAATTCACCCTTCACTAAACCCTTTTTTTTACCAGCTCCGCAGTAAACTGGCATTGCAGCACACTAGGGTGGCATTCGACCCCTCCTGGTGGGGCCCAATGATGAAGCATGTCATCAACCAGGTTGGTGAGTGAGGGCTTTTTAAAAAAAAACAAGTGGTTTTTTCAAACAGTAAAAATTTACTGCAATTGTTTACATGCTTGCTCTTCTCTCTTTTTACTATTTTGATACACTCCTCTGTTGATTATTTGGTAAAAAATAAATGTATTCTGTAGTACATAGCTGGCTACAGGTGAGATCTGGTGAGGTGTCAGTCAGATTTCACCCTCTCTCTTCTACCCCCAAACCCCCTGCCTTAAAACTAGGTTAGTTTGAAACAGTGGAGTGGTGAGGCGTAAAAGTACAAAGTGTCCTGTGGGTGGGCGAGCATAGCGAGCAAACTCGACAGTCATAAGGGGAGTTCTGGGGGGGGCGGGGGGGGGGTCGTCCCTGAGAACATTTTGAAAAAATTGTGGGCAAATGGTGCATTTTCAAGCAAATTTGAGAGAGCAAGAAAGCTAATAAAGCAATTGTGAACATGTAGATGTAAATGTATGTGTCTTGTAAATGTATGTGTCTTGTAAAGCGCACTGCTGCCCTGAGGCGTCGTGGCGCTGTAGACCGCTGGGGAACCCGTCCTGGCTATCCCTGTGAGATGGTCCCTCCTGGGTATCTCCAAGGTGAAACCAGGCATCCCCGGCGAATGTGGGGGGCCGTTGTGGAGATGAGGCAAGCTAATGCCCAGAGTTGCCGAGTGTGTTCCTGGTTAGAGTAGGTACCGAGGCGAGAATTATCGAGTCCGTTTTGACCCTGGTCCATGACCCTGCCGCGTCAGGAATTGAACCCTGGTCCCTGGCCGATTCTCTGCTTGCGGATCTGCCGCCTCTAACCAGTGAGCCACACCTCTCCACATCAATAAAGACATTTCATCGTATACTTCATTATAAATACTTGCATCAAACATACAATACTGCTGCACAATTACACAAATATGGCCTTCGCCCAGATGCACGATGCCAACGGTGTGGAGTAGATTGTGCTGACTTTATACATCTGGCCTGGTACTGTACTGATATTCATGCCTATTGGACTGAAATTACAAAGCTGCTCAGTGAAATGTTGGGAGTTTCTATTGCCTGTTCAATTCGTTCGTGTCTACTGGGCCTAGTCACTAATGTGAAATCCGCCAAACGTAAATTCTGTATGACAGCGTTGCTTTTGGCTAAACATAGAATCTTGCTATGTTGGGGCAGTAAGGATATCCCGAGAGCCAAACAATGATTTAAAGATATGGCTTATTGTAAAGATACCCTCAACACCTATGAGGAAGAGTTACCTGCAGGAGCCAGGCCCAGGGATTAGTGGATGTATTTGGTTCATTATCTCCAAAAGCACTCAACTGTACAAACAAGATTTGCTATATAACACGGATACTCATAGTACGGCCTGCGGGCCGCTAGCGGGCCAGCAAGCCTTTCTTGGCGGTCCGCGGACCTTGCAGACATCGTACCAGTGTTTTTTTTTTTTTTTACAGTGTCAGCAAACACAGACTCTGCTCTGTGGGGGCCGGGCGATTCAAGTGATAGTCCCAGTGGAGCTGCAGGGGCGCTAAGAAGAGGTAAAATACAACAAAGCCTCGTTATCATGCAAATGGTCACTTAAAGACCTGTGAAGTACTCGGGTGGGGCTGTGTGTTTGCCCGGGAAGGGAAGCTGCCTCAGCTGCCACACAAGCGGGGTGAGGTGACAAAGAATGACAGAGGACAGCAGGGTGTGAGAGTCGGGTGAGGTGACAGAGGGTGACAGAGGGCCATAGGGTGAGACAGAAACAGACAGAGACAAATAGGGATAGAGACAGAGACAGACAGAGACAGGGGACAGACTGACAGATAGAGACAGAAACAGATAGAGGCAGAGACAGATAGAGGCAGAGACAGACAGAGACAGATAGAGACAGAGCCAGATAGAGGCAGAGACAGATAGAGACAGGGGCAGAAAGAGCTAGAGAGACACAGAGACAGGGGCAGACTGACAGAGACATATAGAGGCAGAGACGGATAGAGGTAGAGACAGACAGAGACAGGCAGCGATAGAGACAGAGAGAGAGACAGAGAGAGAGACAAAGATAGAGGCAGGGACATATAGAGGCAGAGACAGATAGAGGCAGAACCAGACAGAGACAGATAGAGGCAGAGATAGAGACAGACAGAGACAGAAACAGATAGAGCCAGAGACAGGGACAGGGCAGACAGATAGAGGCAGAGACAGACAGAGACAGAAACAGATAGAGATAGAGACAGGGACGGGGCAGACAGATAGAGGCAGAGACAGACAGAGACGGAAAGGGAGACAGAGGGAGGGAGACAGATAGAGACAGGGGCAGACAGAGCTAGATAGAGGCAGAGACAGGGACAGACAGACAGAGACAGATAGAGGCAGAAACAGACAGAGATAGAGACAGACAGAGATAGAGACAGAGACAGACAGGGACAGACAGAAACAGATAGAGGCAGAGACAGGGACGGGGCAGATAGATAGAGATAGAGACAGAGACAGACAGAGACTGAAAGAGAGACAGAGGGAGGGAGTCAGAGACAGGGACAAACAGAGACAGGGACAGACAGAGACAGATAGAGGCAAAGACATGGACAGACAGATAGAGGCAGAGACAGACAGAGACAGAGAGGCAGAGAGACAGAGAGACGGAGAGGGAGACAGAGGGAGACAGAGGGGGACAGGGAGTGGGAGGGAGAGGGAGGGAGACAGAGGGTGACAGAGGGAGGGAGAGGGAGAAAGACAGAGAGGGAGGGACACAGAGAGAGAGGGAGACAGAGAGAGGGAGACAGAGGGAGGGAGACAGAGGGAGGGAGGCAGAGGGAGACAGAGGGAGGGAGTCAGGGGGAGACAGAGGGAGGGAGAGTGAGGCAGACAGAGGGAGATATACAGAGGGAGGGAGGCAGAGGGAGGGAGCCAGAGGGAGACAGAGGGAGGGAGTCAAGGGGAGACAGAGGGAGGGAGAGAGAGACAGACAGAGGGAGGCAGAGGGAGGGAGACAGAGGGAGGGCGACAGAGAGGGAGGCAGAGACAGAGAGGGAGACAGATAGAAGGAGACAGATAGAGGGAGACAGAGGGAGGGAGACAGAGGGAGGGAGACAAAGGGAGGGGGAGAGAGGGAGGGAGACAGAGAGAGGGGGAGACAGAGAGGGAGAGAGAGATAGAGTGAGGGAGGGAGACAGACAGAGGGAGGGAGACAGAGAGATGGAGAGAGAGAGAGAGAGAGAGAGAGAGAGAGAGAGAGAGAGAGAGAGAGAGAGAGAGAGAGAGAGATGTGTATGCCGGGTCCGGTGGCTCAGTGGACGAAGGCGTCCGCTGCAGGGGCCTGTATTCCACCTCATGGTCACAGTTTTTTTTGTTGCTCTAGCCCTGCCCCCTCCCCAATGACCCCGCCCCCATGGTGCGGCTCTCGGCCACAAACCACACTGTACATTTTGCCTCCGAGAGAAAGTTTGTGAGTACCCATGCTATATAACATGTAAATGTATGATTGTATTTCAAACGGACACTATGCAGAGTGATGTATGACTACGGTATAAGACTTGAAGCCTGTAAGTTTGTTCTTTGTTTTTTTGTTTTGTTTGTTTTCTGAGCATTGTATGCTTATGCAAATATTTATAAATACAATAAAAAATAAAATAAAAAATAAAGACATTTCATATGATAACGACGTAGGTAGCTTTAGGTACATGCAGTGTGCAGTCAAAGCTGTTGAAAACTACAAAGAGTTGCCTTTTTAATGCCACTTAATTTAGTCAACCATGCCACAGAACTTCCTCTTGTAAAGTAACTCATTGCACCTTAGTTACAAAGATAGCGAGTAGTTCTTGGGTCAAAGAAAGTTGACTTTGATATAACATTCTACAGATATAGGAAATACAAGCTGAGAATACGTAAGTGGGAGATCTTCAAGGGTAACATGCAGGAAGGGGTCACTGAGCTATTGCCTGGTTTTTTTGTTTGTCCAGACAATTTGGATGCAGCTCTTTGACACTTAATAGCTCACTGTGCTAGACTATGATTGTAATTTGTGAACTGCACAGTAACAAAAGGACCTCTGTGACAAAGACAGTACCCACTGAGCATTGCAAATCAAATACTTTTCTGTGATCTGCATAGTACACGGTCTTTGCAGCAGGCACATTAACCCTCCGCGCTTCCTTAGATGAGCCAACACTGCTACCAGGCAAAACTCCGATTTCTCACCATCAGGTGCATTAATCACCAGATTTCTCTTGCCACTTTTATTGTTGCCTGAAAACTGTTGGATACAAGGAGCTCTGCAGTGCTTTTAAAACAGCTGCACTGCTACAAAACCCTTCTAGCCCTCCTGGAAACACCTGATGCACACTACAGCCAGTCCGCCCTTGATGCAGGGGGTAATGCAGCATGCATTATTATTCAAGTTACATTTTCAAAATATGCTCTATCTGCTAGGTTGGCTTGGCTCAAATCATGCTAAACAGAGTAAACCATATCTGACAATGACAGATTTATTGACGATTCTAAACAAAAGGGCCCATTCTGTGCTGCCCTGTCCCATTACTTTTAATGGATAGTCTTACTCGGCGCATGCTCTTCTTGGGTTGAAAACAACACTATTTTTTAATCATAGCTGGTTCAAGTTGAAAAAACCATGATTAAAAAATAGCGTTGCATTTGATTCTATTCTTGGGTAACAAACGTCACACGTGGAGAGAAAATACGCTAGAACACGAGTGAGCAACAGCCTTATATATTTAAACATTGTCACGTAAGCCCAAGGGGAGGGAGTCACTCTTACTAAACCATTGCAGTCTCTTAGGTGTGGGCTGTATTTGCAGATGCCAGAAGCCCTTTTGTGCCTGAGGGAGTGTGAGCCGTAGATGTCAGTTAGATTACCCACCTCTCATGTGCCTGACAGCACTCCCTGGCCCTCAATGAGGAGGGCCTGTCGCCGCCCTGTACGGGGGGAGGGAGGTAGGGGGATAGCCTCTCCTTCTATAGTCAGCAAAGCCTGCCATGTCAAAGGTGGGGCTGAGGGGGGCATTCACTGCAGACACTTTCACAGGCTCTGGGAAGGGCCAAGGAGCAGTGACTGACAGCGGGTACAAAAGACATTTCCTCCAATTAACCAGCATTGGCATAGCCAATTGGTCTCACCTTTGGGACATTATAAGTGTTAAGTCATGCAACAGTTGATGTTGCACCAAGGATATTGTGCTGCATAATTAAATACTTATAAGGTCCCTAAGGTGAGACCTATTGGCTGTGCCAATGCTTGTTATTTGTTTGGGAGGGGCGTGGGGAGCTTGGTGATGGGCAGAGTGCCTCTTAAGTAGCTCTCAGCACGAGGCTGTGCCCCCCAAAGGCCCCTCCCTCACATGGTGGCATTAATTTGTAAGTTGGCAGGTATGTTGAGGGGTGAAGCAGCACACAAGGGAGAGAGCAAGAAAACTTATGAACTCCAGTGGAATGCTGATATAAAACAAATAAATAATTCCCTGAATGTAAGCAGTGGAAGGATACAATCAAAAGGATGATAAAGAAGCAATGCTCCAGGGGAAGGATAAATACAAGAAGCGAAAGGAATAGCAACGCATAAGGAGCAATCATATGCAATTGACAATAAAGCCAACCAATGGTAAGCACAGGACTGACCCAAAGCCCACTTTAAGTATTCGTATTATCCTCAATAGATTTTCACCATAGCAAAGTTATCTGTAGATGAGGCCTAATACAAGCATTTGCAAAGTTAATAAGCTTTGCCTTTTCTTTTTGACAATGCAGTCCTATGGGTTCTGGCAATGATTTTTGTTGACGCTCTTTGGCATTACCATATTGCGATGCTGAGCAGTAATGAAATAAAAATAGTTTTTTAGGTCTTGTCTGTGATTGTGTGTCTACCATGGCTTGTGAGACAATCTGTTGGCTTACAGTGTGCTTAAAGCCTGCCTATTGCTTACCAGTGGTTGGCTACATTGTCTCTCTCATTTGTTTGTTTCTGTTTTTCATGGCAGTGCTGGCTACGCATCATCTTCTTGTGCTTGCCCCTCTCTTGGAACATGGCCAAAGTACTTGTGTCCTCCAACTGCTCGCGTTTTGGGAACTTCTCTTTACGTCTCGCTTTAGCCAAGACCTAATGATTGAAACAAATTACAAAATTATATATGTATGTGTGTGTAATTTCCTTATTTAAAGGGGTTTTCAGCCACCTGTCTTCATCCATTGATCTATTGGTGTGTGATTAACATTTTGCTTTCATCCTGATGTAATCTCCTAATGTGTTGTATACTCTAATCTTCATTTATGTATATAGATTTTTACCTTCATTGTTCATTTGGTACTATCCCTTCACCCCTTCCCTTGCCAATAGAATGTTCCATTTGGAGCTTACTGTAGAATGTTGACAAGGTCCATAGTCAGTTGCAGAGTGGATGACTGTGCAATAAAGTGTCTCTAGCTCACCCTACGCTTCACCTAATTTTTACTTCAAGACTTACTTCAGACTTCAACACTGGCGACGAGGATGGGATGCAGGGGACCGGTGCATTCATCTCCCCTTTCAGTTCTCTCTCCATTCTGCCTGATTGTAGTTCACGTATTGGCGTATGAGTGCACTGCTGCTTTTCTCAGCTGATCGCTTTACCGCTATGACACAAACCAGTCATTGTTTATGAGGCTCACACGATTGTTTACAACTGAATATTGAGGCAAAGGAGGCGTCTAATATCCTTTCTGTTCCTTCCTTCACCCAATCAGCACTCCCTCAGCTCGGGAGAAATCCCCCCTGTACCCACTGTGGCCAGTCGCTTGCCTTTGTGCGTGTGCACTGAGGTGGGAAGAATGCCTTCCTCAGTCAGCATACGCCCAGCGTGGGAGGAGTACCCACTGTAGCCGGTCGCTTGCCTTTGTGCGTGTGCGCTTAAGTGGGAGGAACGCCTCCCTCAGTCGGCATACGCCCACCGTGGGAGGAGTCCTTCCTGTACCCATTGTTGCCAGATGCTTTCTTTCGTGTGTGTGTGCTGGGGTGGGAGGAACGCATCCCTCAGTCTGCATACGCCCAGCGTGAGATGCGTCCTCTCAGTACACGCATTGTTACCAATGAGTGTACGCCTTCAGGGGGCAAGAAGGCGGATTCCCCTCCAGGATCCTCACCCATCTACTCCGAAGTTCCTGGTTTGATGTAGCCAGCACAATTGGTTTGACCTTCATGTTGAGGTAGCAAGCGCCTCAGGGGCTCTATTGCCCCAGTATCAATATCATCCATATCAGCTCGGTGCGTTGTCAGGTTCGTGGTTTCTGAAGAAATTATACACCCAGGTACGATTCTTTTAGATTTTTGCGTCCAGCACAAACTTCACGGTGACACACACATCTATTTGTTCCTCTGTGTAATTGCTTCACGGTGACATACACTCCTTCAAGCATGTGTGTATAATTGGTTCGTTCCTTCACCTTTTTATGACATGTGCTCCTGTCAAACATTCACAGGAAACACACACACACCAGTACTGGTTCCAATACATGACTGGCTTCACGGTGACACACACACCTAAACGTATTGTGTGTCTCGTCTCAATTTACTGCTTGATACTGTTACTTTTGCCAGTGCAACTTTAAGGGGGGTGTCAATACACTCTAAAAGTTCATCCCTGGTTTTTTCTACACTGACATATATTTACAATTGAGTCCTTTTTAATCCAGCCCCATTGTATCCTCTATATTGTATTAGCTTATTTAAACCGTGGCTGTGCCAGCTATGAGTCAACCACCTTCCTTTTTGAACGAGATAGGAGAACCTGAAACCCATTGGAAAGATTGGATAAAGTTATTCAAATCATATCAAATAGCTATTGGGGGTGAGAAGTTTTCTGGTCAGGTCCCAAAGGTGAGCCCTATTGGCTATGCCCTTCCGGTTGCCCTGAGAAGCATCCACGACACTAAGACATTCCGTGAATGTTTGAAAACCTATCTGTTCAATGACTGAGCTGGTCCCCCTGCTGTCTGCCTAGTGCCCAGACACTCCAGTATAAGTCACGCATGGTACAAATCCCCCTTTTCATTCATTCAATAGGAACATGCACTTTAATACAACCTGGTCCTCAAACTTAAGACAGTGCAAATCACATCTGGCATTGAAAAAAGATCTCACCTATATAGGGCCGAAATTAACCTGACCCCGTCATTTTGGGCAATCTTAAGTTTCTGGAAGCATATACAATTAGCATCACTGACCAAGGAAATGAAAACCATAGAAAGTTGTTTTGAGACCGTGACAAACTGATTGCAATTGTGCTAAGCAGAAGAAATATGCTTTACCATTCAAGACACCTGTGCCTTGATGAATGAATGCTCATCATGAAGGATCTCTAGATTTTGTACTTTATCCCCCAGCAAACATCCCTCCTTTGTCCGAAGAAGGGAAGGGCAGAACCATGCAACTTAAATTCTATAATTGACCTTGCGTACTACACACAAACAATTGCATCGTATTTGATTACAAATGGATAATTCATTAGTTGTTCCACTGCTTTAACCTAGTAATATTACTTGATACTGAACTGGCTGATTTCAACGCTAAAAGCCAGAGGTTCCTAGCACCTCATTAAGCCATTATCAGAACCATATGGTATAAGTTGTACATGTAAAAATGAGATGATTAGTTGATTGTTTCCCATAAGTTTTAGAGTTGCTCAATTGATGTTAAGAAGTAATAGCTGATGATCTGGCATTAAGTCTCAATATATTTAAGCGAGTATTCATATATGGAACCTTCTAGTTTGCTAGCCAAAAGTGTGCCTTGAAAGTAGGTAGACCGAGCAATCACCTAAACTGTCGTCTTCATGTCTGAATGTATTGCTTTATGCTGATCTACAAGGCATGAAGTTAATGTAATGCTAAAGCATAAATATGATACCAATGAAACGCAACCAGACACCAATATGGCAGAGGTACTTAGATTTACCCAAAATTGTGGGATTCTTCCAATGGGCAAGTAAAATGGTTTGGCAAAATTAACCCCCATCAATAACACATGAAAATAACACATTCTAGAATAGAAATATTAGCAGCTGGTGGATGGATCACTTAGTCTGGGCTGAACAAATTTGACAACTAAATTGTTTTAGGTTTTACGATGTTCAGGCATATGTATTATTTCAACTGGATTAATATATAATTTTGAGTTTTGTGTGGAATCAAAGAGACGCAGTATAAGCGCATCCACTCCATGTCTCATGCTTTGAGTGCTTGCAGGTTTGCTCTTGCTAGGAGCTTCACTCCTGGCATGGGCACTGACCAAATATATTGTAAGGGGGACACATTTCAAACATTTAGTGATCAGGAATACATGTGGTGCAACTATATCAGGAGTACCTCTCCTTGAAAGACCTCTTTGAACGGCTATACAAGTTGAGTGGACATACCACTCAGAGGGGATAACATACAAAATAAGATGGCTAGCAAACCTGGAGAGTTATGTCATGGATACCTTCACCCCGGCATAAGGGCCTCATAGAAAATATTGATGCATGTTTATTCGCAAAAATGGTAGCTGCAACAGTACTGATATTCCGTACCCTTTGACATCAGAGAGTGAAACCTAGGCTGCCACCTGATCAGTGTCCCTGGACCCCTGTCCATCCTCCTCTGGCTCCAAGGGAGTGTCCTTGGGTCTTTGGGAGCCTGGGGGACCCTGCTTGATCCTCTCAATCCCTCCTCTGCGCTTACGCCGCTTCCGAGCAGCCAAGTACGCAGGTAGCGGGTGTCACAGTGGCCCGAGGTGTAGACCTCCGGCCCTCGCACACAGCAGAAGCCCAGCTCACGAAAGCGCTGGCTTAGCTCGGCACGACTACGGCGGCTGTTGTTTGACACTAAGATTGTGGCACTGGGTCAGCCCCGCACCTGCAGCGCCCTCACCACCTCTCGTGCCCCCTGCAACACGTGCTCGCCCTCCCATAGCACCCCGTCACAGTCGAAGAGCATAGTGCTCGTCCCACCCAGCACCTGGCGGGCCCGCGCCGGTGCTGGGTGGGGAGGAAGAGGTAGCTGCGGCGGCCCGGGAGCCGCCATCATGAACACAGGTGGAGATGGGAGGAGCCAATCACGAAGTACCGCATACAACCCAGGGAGCCAATTGCAGTGTCTGTTTCCACGGCGACCTATGGAAGAACAGTAACGTTGACAAATATCCTATCACAATAGTACAAAGGTGACAGCTAGCCGCTCGTGGAATAGCCAAGATAACAGATGGCCAATCTAACGCAGCAGGGTTGCCAGTTGATAGATCCTAAAATGGGAATAGTAACAGTTAATGTAAACAAGCACAAGCGCGCGCGCTTCGCGTGGCAGCAGGGGGACGGGATAGAGGAGGGAGCCTGGGCCTATTTCCCTTGCGGGAGCGAGCAACTTAATTACAAACATATGGTTTGAAAGCTTGCTCCCGCAAGGGAATCGCCAGACGTGCAAGCGTTGCCATTGGAAGCAATGCAATGCGTGTTTTGCCAGCAAAGCTGTGCCGATGGCTAAAGGTCTTTTTCCTAAGCAGCGCATGCGCGCTGCGTAGGCGAGACCTAAAATGAGAGTCCCTCAGCAGAAAGCAATTCTGGTATTTTACTGACCCCTGCTGGTCGTTAAATAGAGGGAGTTGAACAGAAAAAAAGTCCCTAAGCGGAAGCAGACAAGTCCTAGGGCTCATCTCCAGAGCCCACAAAGTACATACATATATAAGTATTCACTGAAAAAGCCATAGGTTTCAGGGGCATTATAGTTAGGAATTGGCATTTAAAAAACCTTAGAAATTCACTGGAAAAAACATAGGTTTCAGGGGCATTATAGTTAGCTGGACATTTCCCTCATACAAAACCCTAGAAATTCCCCCGTTATAGTTAGTTCAGCTAACTATGACTCGCGCCCCCGCAATACACTACTGATGACGTCACATATTACCTCACTCATGACATGGTCAGTGACATCACTTTTTTTTGCAAAACCTTCTGTAATAAAGATTTACAAAAACATTACAGAAAAGCATTAACAAAGGCAAAAGGCTGGCAGCCAACACCAGACCAATTGGCTTTTTTAGGTTCAGTATTAGTCAAGACCTTTTGATTTTAATAAAATTATGTGTATAACATAGTTAGTTATAGGGTTTGTTAGCCAGAATTTCTACATCAGTCTGTTGCTGTGTTATTCACATTTTCTTCAACCTACTCCAGCAGGCATCATGGAGAATGGGGTCAACCCACTTCAGCCATTGGCAAACTTTACTGTGATTTATGGCATGCTGGCCTTTCACAGCAAGCTTATCCATACACAAACTAGTTCCTTTCAGTGGCAGGGAATCATTTGGTAATGTGTGCTTTTTTGAGACCCAAAATTGTTTTGCCTTTAGCTAATGGTTTTGTAGATTGATGAGGGCCTGGCAGTTGTGCAACAATAATTTTGCAAAAACTATAAGAGAACAACATAAGAATGGCCAAAAGGCTGGAAGCTGCCCCAGACCAATTGGCTTTGCCAATGCTTGTTTCTTTCTGTTGCAGCACTCCATGAGGCCGAATGAGTTTTTAAGTTGTATTCCTCATGTCCTTCTGTCTCCCCCACGTTCCATGTCACTCTCTCACCCCTGTGCTTCTGACACCAGCCTGCGCCCATGTTGCCCTCCACCCTCATGTTGCCCTCTCTCACCCCTGTGATTCAGTCTCTCCTGCCCCGTGTTGCTCTCATTGGTTGGTGTGCATCTGTCCCATCCCACAATGTCGCTCTCATTCGTCTACGTGCTTCTTTGCATCCTGGCTCTCTTCCATGCTGCTCTTCTTCATTATGTGCTTCCTCTATCCTCCTCGACCTGCTACCCGATCCTCATTAAACATTGGAAAAAAAGAGCAATGACGCTGCCACTAGGCTGCATCATTTTGCACTCTTTAACACATGCTCACATCTGGAAAATGACATGGCCCCGTGGCTGCAGCAACGTGCATATTTTTTTATTACTAATTTTTAATCTCTCCATCTACATCTGTTTTGAAGCTGCACGGCATGAACAAAATACATTGGGAGAGCCAAGAGGTCTCTAATGGAAAACTACTAAACAGCACACTGGCAATGTGGGCTCCAAACGGCGCACTGGTATGTAATTAATACAAAATCTGTTTCCTCCAACGCTCTACCTTTGTGACCCCAATGCCAAGAGGCCACCCCAACCCAAGGTCAAGAAATAATAATGAAAAACTATTGGCTTTGTCAATGCTTGTTTATAAAGAAGCGGCCCAGCAGCAAATTGCAGCTGCCCCATCAGGCCCTCCAAAAAATAAAAAAATACTTTTTTTTACAGCGAAATTCTGATGGATGAGAGACTATCAAAGAAGTGGGTGGGGGAGCAGTCAACTTTGGAGCAGAGGCATAGCGAGTAATAGAGAAGCTGGGGGAGGGTAAAAAAATAAAATGAAAAGAGCCAGGAGAAGTTGAGAAGCAATCAACGAACAGGTGGTGGCGGAATATTGAGAGCAACATGGAAAGCGCATTGACAGGGATTTGAGGGGGAAGCTGCACACAAGTGAGAGAGCAGGAGAATACATGCACTGCCATGAAAGAAAACAAACATTTGCAATGCAATAGGTCTTGCATTTGCAAGAGCTGGAGGTATTGGTGTTGTGAATGGGAATTATTTTTATTTATGTGTTTTTGAGTTGAGTGGATGTATGTGGTTTGTAGTGGAATTATGTTGTGCAGTGGAATTATGTGGATATAAATGATGTGGTATTCAGTGTATAGGAATTGTGTGGAATGGGATTGTGTGTTATGGAAAGAAATATGTGGTATGTTATTGTGATGGAGTGTTATGTAATAGAGTTTAATTATGTGGTGTGCTGTTTAATTTTGTGGTGTGATGTGGGACTGTGTGGTGTGAATTGTATGTATGTGGTGTGTTATGTAATTGTGTTGTTGATTTGTATCATGTGGGTTCTTGTTGAATTATGTGACGTGGCTTTGTGGTTCCTTTTTTTTTATTTACATATTTTTATTATTTTTTTTTATCTGTTTACTCCCCCCCCCCCCCGGACAGGTTAACATATTGTACATTAATATCATGAACATTACATTATGATTATCATTTTTAAATAAACAAACATTAAGGGAAAATCTTTTACAAAATATATGTATATACCATACCTCACCAAAAAAAACCAATTAGAACAATAAAAAGAAAAAAGAAAGAAAGATCCATAACAGCAATGATAATAAATCAAATTTGTAAGTCTCGCCAGAGTGTAAGTGGAGTCCATATTTTCAAGCCCCTTTCGCGTCTTCTTTTACCTTTCCGTCTATATATGGCTGTCTCAATGTTATGTACTGCTAAAAGCCTGGCTAGCCATTGTTGTTATAAACACAATTATCTTTAAAGATAATTGTTGCGAGATTTGGGTTATTTAAGACTGGAGTGTAATATGAGAATCGTCTTATTTCTAACACTTTTTTAACCGCCTTCCATACCTTGAAGCAACTATAAAGAGTCTTGAATTTGACCTTTTTATGATAGCTGTCGTATAAGTGCCTTCAGAGGTAGCCATAGCAGGAATTCCCGACAAGTAAATGAAAGATTGAGGCGGTATGTTTCTCTATATTATTCCCCCCTTGTAATAATTCCTTGCTGTAAAGTAATACGCATGACCAATAATATCTTTTTAAATTGGGAAGTGCTAGCCCCCCTCTGTCCTTAGGGAGGGTAAGATATTTATATGCACGGCGCGATTGAGCATATGACCATATAAATCTAGAAAAGGTACGTTCTATTGTTGTAAACCATTGGTTTGAAAACTCTAGACAAATTGTCCTAAATAAATATAATATCTTAGGGAATTACACCATTTTAATTGCATTTGCTCTTCCAATAATGGACAGGTGGAGATTATCTAATCATCGTAGATCTTTTTGTATCGTGTTCAGCATTGGTTTAAGATTTATCTCCACTACTTCCTCTAGTTTGGAAGAGATTGTAACACCCAGATATGTTGCTCCCTTCACCACTGTAGGATCATCCATCACAATTTTTTGATTTAAAACAATTTGTGTCTTTCCTTGATTTAGCGCACATCCTGATACCCGCCCAAATTCTCTAGCCTCGGCCTCAATATTCAACATTGCTGTTATAGGATCGGAAGTAACTATAGCAATATCATCAGCATATGCTAATGTTTTTGTTGTATACCCCTGTAAAATAATAGGAGTTATATGATTGTTTTTCTCCAGGTATCGAATGAAAGGATCTATATATATTGCAAAAAGCAATGGGGAGTAAGGGCATCCCTGACGAGTACCCCTAGAAACAGCGATTTCCTTAGTCAGACTTCCATTAACAGATACTACAGCCCTAGGGTTATTATACATTTTTTGTATTGCTTGAATAATCTTTATTCGAAATCCCACCATCTCCATTGTTTTCCAGAGAAACTGCCAGGAGACCCTATCAAATGCTTTCTCTGCGTCCAGAAGGATTAAAGCCATAGGATCTCCTGTAATTTCTGTTCCGTCTATAAGTGTAATAACCCTCTGGATATGATTTATCGTTGATCTTCCAGGAACAAAACCGTGCTGACTTTTGACAATAACATTATGTATTACTGGTGCAATTCGGTTAGCCAGGATTTTAGAATAAATTTTAGAGTCAGCGTTTATAAGAGTTATTGGACGATATGATCCTAAATGTTCTGGAGGTTTCCCTTTTTAGGCAAAAATCACAATTTTGGCCTTAGACCAAGAACTTGGGGGTTCCCCTCCGGAGAAGATATGAAGGATCAGGTCCCTGAGGATGTATTTAATTTCATCTATAAATATATCATAGAACTGTAAAGGGATACTGTCTAGACCTGTCGCCTTTCCTTTAGGGAGATTCTTGACTGCGGTCAGTACCTCTTCCATATTCGGAGTTTCTTCTAGAGCCAGCTGTATGTTTTCCTCAAGTTTTACAACTTCACAATTCTCTAAATACCTTTCTATTTCTGTAGTGTATCTATTATTATTGTCGGTATATAATTCTTTATAGAACCTCCAGAATGCCTGCTTGATCAGCTCTGGATCTTTTAACTGACCTTCCACTGGATCTACAATCTCCCTTATTAAATTAGCATTGGTCTGTTGACGCAGTCGCATCGCCAATTGATGGCCCACTTGCTCATCAACTTCGTATATTAATTCTGTTTGTGCCGTGGCTTTCCGTATTGCCTTATCTGAGAACATATTAGTAATTGCTGCCTTGGCTACTGCTACTTGAGTTAAGGTACTGAAAATATCCCCAATTGTATCTGTATTGCTAGTGTTACTGATGAGTGCTGCTTCTGCTAGCATATAATATGTAAAAAAAGGATAATGCCTAGGGACTAATATCCACGTATAGATTCAGATGAAAAGATAGATGAATTATCTCCTCTCTAGAGTGATATTTTTTCTCCAACCAACACTGTGTTGCTTTATTTTATGGCTAAGTCAACGGCGATTCCAATAAGAGCAAATGATATATAGAAAACGTAACTTTTTTTGTATGTGAAAGTATATTTATTTATACCCCACTTTTTCTGAAATTCTTTCGTTTTTAAACATATATATACAGTAAACAAATACAATATTTACAATACTTACATATAACTACACAACTCAACATATACATATCAACAAACGCCCTTTGTTTATACAAGGATGCTTCTGGGCTTATTTAGACACAGCATTCCTATATATCAAAGATCACTGATCCAGAGTCACTGCGAGATTTTATCGTTTATAATCTCCTAATTATTTTGAGTGCTCTTTCAATAATCATTTCAATCCATAAAGCAAAAAATCAAACGAGTGTCTTCAAAACCAAAATGTCGACGCGTTTCAGCCTTATAACTTTTTCGGCCTCCTCAGGACTAGGGCATCCGAACACATAGATTTCAACCTACAAATCAATGGTCATTATTACTATATACATTATATACACAGGAACAAACACACTATTTTACAATTATTTTACAAGGCACTAAAAACTGAAGTGGCGGCCCAGACAAAGCAAGAGAGATTTAAAATTAAACACCCAAAGTGTGAATCAGACCTTATTACCCAATCTATCATATCACCGATAGTGGATTTAAAGGAGTTAAGTGAAAGAGATACATAATTATCTAAAATAAACCTAAAAGTATGTCTAGCTTCTTATGCCCGGAGAAGCCTATTACCTCTTGTCCCAACAGAATCTAATGGAACAACTGGTCGTCTTTTCTTTAAGTGATTCTTGTATTTCTTGATGGGCTAAAAGTAACAAGAGTACATATCACAAAAACAAATCATTCTATCCGTAATAGATATATCTAATTTCTAATCAGGAACTTATAAGTCCATTTCTCGATATATCGGGATCTCTATTGTATCAAACTACACCGATGAGAGTCGTAACATTGAAGGAAATCCACTATCGACGGCACGCTTTGTCGTGTTTAAATAAACTTCCGTACCACGTGACTATGGACGCAATCCTCTCAAACTAGAGAGAAAGAACGGTAGAAGTTGGTCCCGGGTTTATACTTAAAGGTGAGAATAACGGACAACCGGGTACGCGTTGCGAAGGCTTCAGTAAGACATAGGAGGCCTTGTACTTAGATTTATGTTCTTGTGTTGGGTCTTTTTTGACAGAGGTGAAACGCTAGAATATCGTGTATATACGCAAATACCGATAGAGAAAACCGAGTAATGAATGGCTTCGCTATGGTGAATAAGTGACTTAAAAGGTATGTTTCTTACTTACTCTTGATGACTCGTAGGTGCAAGCAATGCTAGGTGCTTTCTATGGTTTTTAATGTTATTTAGTGGATTTCCTTCAATGTTACGACTCTCATCGGTGTAGTTTGATACAATAGAGATCCCGATATATCGAGAAATGGACTTATAAGTTCCTGATTAGAAATTAGATATATCTATTACGGATAGAATGATTTGTTTTTGTGATATGTACTCTTGTTACTTTTAGCCCATCAAGAAATACAAGAATCACTTAAAGAAAAGACGACCAGTTGTTCCATTAGATTCTGTTGGGACAAGAGGTAATAGGCTTCTCCGGGCATAAGAAGCTAGACATACTTTTAGGTTTATTTTAGATAATTATGTATCTCTTTCACTTAACTCCTTTAAATCCACTATCGGTGATATGATAGATTGGGTAATAAGGTCTGATTCACACTTTGGGTGTTTAATTTTAAATCTCTCTTGCTTTGTCTGGGCCGCCACTTCAGTTTTTAGTGCCTTGTAAAATAATTGTAAAATAGTGTGTTTGTTCCTGTGTATATAATGTATATAGTAATAATGACCATTGATTTGTAGGTTGAAATCTATGTGTTCGGATGCCCTAGTCCTGAGGAGGCCGAAAAAGTTATAAGGCTGAAACGCGTCGACATTTTGGTTTTGAAGACACTCGTTTGATTTTTTGCTTTATGGATTGAAATGATTATTGAAAGAGCACTCAAAATAATTAGGAGATTATAAACGATAAAATCTCGCAGTGACTCTGGATCAGTGATCTTTGATATATAGGAATGCTGTGTCTAAATAAGCCCAGAAGCATCCTTGTATAAACAAAGGGCGTTTGTTGATATGTATATGTTGAGTTGTGTAGTTATATGTAAGTATTGTAAATATTGTATTTGTTTACTGTATATATATGTTTAAAAACGAAAGAATTTCAGAAAAAGTGGGGTATAAATAAATATACTTTCACATACAAAAAAAGTTAAGTTTTCTATATATCATTTGCTCTTATTGGAATCGCCGTTGACTTAGCCATAAAATAAAGCAACACAGTGTTGGTTGGAGAAAAAATATCACTCTAGAGAGGAGATAATTCATCTATCTTTTCATCTGAATCTATACGTGGATATTAGTCCCTAGGCATTATCCTTTTTTTACATATTGTTTACATACCCAGATGCCAGAGGGTTATTGGGTTCTCCCCCTTTTTTGAAAAGCTTCTGCTAGCATAAGCTCATCCTGTAGCCTCCGTAGCTCTTCTTTCTCTCGTCTGTTTGCTCTAAATGAATATGACATAGTCTCCCCCCGGATCCCTGCTTTCAATGTGTCCCAGACAACCTCTATTGAGGTACTATAAATATTTTCTACTAGGAACTTGGGTATCCAGTCTTTCATATGAAGACAGTACTGAGGGTCATTCAGTAAAGCTTTTTCAAATGACCACAGAGTAGACTCTATTTTAGTTTGCCTAATAGTCAATGTGCAAAAGAGAGGATTATGATCAGATAGTACTCGGGGTAATTTAACAATTTGGGAATTCCTAATTAATGAATTTGAGAGTAGAATATAGTCAATTCTGGCATGCTTACGGTGAGGATTTGAATAAAATGTATAACCAAGATCACCAATATTAGTGTTTGAAGTCTGCCAGCTGTCTACAAGACCATGTGTAAGACACAGATATTTAAGAGAGCGAAATACCTTAGGTTTACGTCCTTTATATGTCCAGTCATCATTCAAGGACCAGTCGGTAGGAAGATTTATATTGAAGTCCCCACAAAGAAAAATCGGGGGGGGGGCCAATGTGACAATACATTAGAGACTTCATCGAACACCACGGGTCGTCTGTATTACTCCCATAAATAGCACAAATTGTCATTTTTTGCCCTATTTGATAGCTGCATTCAGTAATTGCCCAGCGGCCAAATTTATCTGTTTTAGACTTATTAAACACCAATCCACTCCCTTTAGCCAAAATTGCAACCCCCCTAGTTTTAACTCCTTGTGTAGTAGCACACACCAATTTGTACCCTAGTGTATTTAACAACTGGCTTTGGGACCCTTCAATATGCGTCTCCTGCGTGCATACAACATTAGCTCCCCAATTCTGTAGCCCTATTGAAACCATTTGCCTTTTCTTAAGGTCATTCAGGCCACAAATATTCATTGATAGTATTTTTATCACCGCCATAGTACTGGTACGGAGTTGCCATATCTTATATCTCTGACATTCTGATTTTCTGGGATCCTTGTATGTATTTTCCTTTCCCTTTTTAGCATTGATTTGCTATCATTTATGTCTATCCTGTCCATCCTTCCCCCCTCCCCTTTCCCCCCCCACCCACCACCACTTTTGAAGGTTACCTGGGCCTGTCTGGAAATATAAATGAAATCTTTATCTTTTATAGATGACCCAAACTCAAATTTTTCCTTAAACATTTGAATTTAAATTTTCCCTCCAATCCGTTCAGTCATTCCGCCAATAGTCCATGTTTCAACATGTTATTCTTACTCTTAAGTTCAAGTTACAATAAGTAATTAGTCCGATATATTCGCTTTGCTGTGAATCATATATCTAATTTAGTTTTCCTCCCTGGATTTCCAGAGGCTGTCTCTGTAATCTCCCGAAGATAATCTTCCGCCAGTGTTTCGCTATTAAAGCTTCTTGTTACACCTTTAAAGATAATTTTTAGGCGTGCCGGATTTTGCAGGAATACTTTTGCTCCAATTTTTTCAAATGGTCCAAATAGCTGATGCATTTTCCATCTTCGCTCCACAGTTGTGTGAGCGAAGTCTGGTCTGGCGAAGAATTTGAACCCCTTATACTCTCTTTGGGTGGTCGGTCTTGCAAGGTCGTAGATTTTTTCCCGGAGGATAAAATTCCCAAAATAGACCAGCATTGCCCTGGGGTATTGATTTTGCTTGTTAAAATTTTTTGATAACATTAAGGGAAAGCGGTGAGCCCGCTGAATTTCCCTTTCCATATCCCAGGATGCCAGTTCTGGAAATGATGATTTAAGTAGGTTAATCATTGCCCCTCTAGCATCGCTTCCTTCAAAATTCTCCGGGATTCCAAGAAACCTTAAGTTATTTCTTCTGGATCTGTTTTCATGATCCTCGACTTTGGCCATGAGATCCCTTATTATACCATCTTGTTCAGTTTCCTTTTTTTGAAGTATCACGACATCAGTCTCAAGATTCTCGGTACGATTTTCTACCTTAACCATTCTTTCAGAGATCTCGGAGCAAATGCAACCCACTTTCTTCACAGCACCTTGTAGTTTTTTAAGAGCCGTGCGATTCTTTTGGCTCTCTTTTTTCACATCCTCGTGGAAGTTTTTTATTGAACATAGAACCTGGCTTAATGAGGGTTCAGTAATTTTTTTTTTTGGTGTCTTTCTTTGTTTCCTGGTACACTAGGGTATTGACGTAATAAGTCTTCTGAAGATTTATTTCTTGGACTTCTCCGGGAGGGGTTAGATCTACTGTTAACATAGTCCGTATTATTACCAGGGTCTGTAGTTTCCTCATTAAGCACAATTTGTTCTCTTTTGTATTTTGACCTCTTTTTCCCTCCGCTCCTTTTTTTCCTGACGTTGTTTTCACTAGATAATCTTGAGTCATTGGATCCAGAAATCTCCAGGGATACTGCTCCCCTTCGTGCCCTTGGACTAGATTCTCTTAAGCTGCTCGATTGACTTGAGTCACTAGAAATAGACATTCCTGTTTCATATAACTCTGATTCAGAATCTACGTCCGAGGGAGTATGACTAGCTAAATATACTTCTTCCCCCACTAGTAGTTCTTGCAAGTTCGGAGAGTAGGAACGAGGAATCAGCTCCTTCATTTCCTGGGGTATTTGTTTTTTGATCCATTTGTTCCATTTGCTCTCTCTGATTTAATGCAGCTGTGTCTGTCTCTATAAATGTACTAGACTCTTCCTGGGTCCCGTTTAATTCAAGGTTCCAAGTTCCTTCGCCAGTGTTTGGAATTAGACTTTCCTCCAAGTTGGTTGGGGGTATGTTTTCCTCCAGATTCCTAATCTGCTTTAGTTTCTGTATATTTTCCCCATAGTTTGTTGTTGCATCCCTCAGGCGATCCTTGTGTAGGGGGCTGAATATATTAGAGATTCTTGGTTGTGATGATTCAATTATGTCCGTTATGCCAGTATTTTTTGCGGTTGCCTTTAAATTTTTTATCGTCTGTAGTCTCTGTGCTTTTTTAGCCATTAGTTCCAGTTTAGCATCTTCCTCTGTTATCTTCACTTTTTCCTTCCTGTTGCCAGTCTCTTTTTCCTTTTCCTTTTCTTTCTCTCTCTCTTTCTCTTTCTCTCTC
Source organism: Triturus cristatus (assembly GCF_964204655.1). Lineage (NCBI taxonomy): Eukaryota > Metazoa > Chordata > Amphibia > Caudata > Salamandridae > Triturus > Triturus cristatus. The sequence goes on from NC_140585.1 coordinate 635,453,191, forward strand.
TCCCTTCGTTTAGTTTTTTCTCTTTCTTTTTCCAGTTTTTTTTCCATATTCTTATCTTTACTTTTCCCTTTTTCCTGAGCTTCATCTCTTGCCAAGTCTTTTACCAGATCTTTTGCCAAATCTTTCTCCTTTATTTTAGTTCCTCTGGTTTCAGGGCCTTTATGTCTATTAGTTGTATGTTGGGCAGGTACCCGTTTAGTTTCTGTATTCTCGAGGTCTTGTAGCTTCAGTACTTCAGCCTGTAGCGATTCACCTGTTTCATCCCCCATTTCCTTGTTAGAGGCGGCATTATTTGTCATCCCAGTTTGTGTTTTCTGGCCCTTTTGTTCTTTTTCCTTTTCCTTTTCTTTTTCCGTAGTGGGTCTTTCCCCTCTGTCCTCCTTATCACTCTGGTTCTCTCCGGTGTTCTTTTCCATGTTTGAGATTTTAAGGGGCTTAGTGGGTTTCGCAATACAATTTGGATATATTACTGGCGTCAAAGTACCCCGTCTGTTTCCACTCTGGAGCTTTCTCTTGTATCTCTTGTATCTGCACCCCCTAATCTCCTTTTGAAATTTCACTTGGAGTTTTACCTGGAGTATTACCTGTGTCCTAGATAGAAGTATAGCCCTATATACAGGTGTAGAGACATGTATAGAGACAGTATTAATCGCTGTCCCAGTCCCAGTCCCAATTCCAGATAAAAATAATGAGATATGTGGGTCAGGTGTGTCGGATAAAGCAGAAGGAGAAGGAGAGTCCCAGGTATCACCTTCTATTCCAAATGCAAGACCAGATCCAGTTTTAATGCTATCCCCACTCCTAGGCACCATCACACTTCTAATTGCAATCACTTTCACTCTCCTTTCAGCTCCTCCCTTATTCCCCCCTAAGTAGAGTGTTTCCCTGGTGTCTCCTAGCAGCAAGTCACGTGGAGCGCTCTGCAAGCACGTTGTACGCTGTACGTGTCAAACTACAAAGCCGCTACCTTCCCGTCTGCAGATGACGTCAGAGACACAGAGAAGGCTAACGGTGGAGAACGGTGGAGAAGCTCTAGCCCGGTCCGGTCCGGATTAATGAGGATGGATGGGCAGGTTGTTGTGGCAATTAATTTTAGTCTTCGTCAGGTCTTTCCCCCCCAAAAAGGAGAGGAGGAGAGAGGAGAGGAGGGAGGAGGGAGGAGGGATCAGACGCGCTAATGTGAGGGATCCTGCCGTACAGAGGAGAAATAGCTCTCAGAATGAATGAAAGAGGCCCGAGGAGGCCCGATTATGTAATCAAACAATACCAAATGCAGATCAGTTCAAAAGTTCAGTTCAGTCAATAGGCGTTAATCAGTAGTAGTTTTTTACCTCGGGTCGGAATTTTCCGTACGTACGTCTTTTCAAGTTTCTTGGCAATATCACACGGAGCACCGGATAGCTCAGCACATGGCCGGGTAAATAGCTTTTGATTTTTTGCTTCTCTCTCCTGCAACTCCAGACAGTAACAATATGTTGAGTTTAAAGCCAAAAAAGCAGAGATAAAGCCCTTGTTGATATGCCCCGTAGTATTCTATTTTAAAATTTAGGGATATGTTTAAGATTGCTTTAACTGAAGATTCCCAGTATGAAAGATGGAATTTCCAAAATGCATGCAACTCTATAAAGGTTAGAATAAGGTTATGTCCCTCGAATCCTTTCTGATAACAGCACAAAGCAAATGATGAGATAATACAAAGGAAAAACACATTATGACTAAACAAATTTACAGAGAAAGTGCAGCAACAAAAATAGCATCCACCAAGTGCAAAAGGTTACGGCAACCCAATGGCAGCCTTTTAAGTGAGTTCTGCAGCCCTGAGATCATTAACTACAACTCAGGCATGTTTCCATTGTCCCCTCTACCACACCCCTAACCAGGTGCTACTGGATGCTGTGTCTGCAAAGTGAAGTGCCCCATTGCAGGTCTGGTATGTGCATTATCACGTCACAGTTTTTGTTACTGTCCAATGGTATGGTTCCTTTGCCTCTGAAACATAGAGACTACAGTGGAAGTTTCCTTACAATTGGAGTTCTCCTCCAACTCCAACCATGTGCACCTATTAATCTCAGTATCCCAGATTTCCTGGCATGGGGTGTCTATGCTTGCGGTGAACCCCCTCCACTGGGTCTCATTTCCCCCAGTGTGATCGAGGTGAGCGGTCCTGCACTGGAATTCCATGCCCAGGTTCCACATGTAATGTATTTATGCACTGGTGCAGTGGTCTTGCTACCTCTAGAAACTTCTTTTCTACGATGTCCTGGGGCCAAACAGTGTCCTCCCATATAGTGCCCCTTCTGTGCATCCTGTCTACCTCACTTTGGATGTTGTTAGGTTTGGTGAAAAGATACAGTGCTATAGGATTGGTCTCATACCGAGTGATGTTTACTATTGCCCTACGGGGCCAAACTCTATTGGGCTGAATCTTAGCCCTGATCCTATATAGGTACAGATGGATGAGGCATTTTGCTCTTTCAGAGGCTATCTTGTGGGATAAGTAAAGCCTGTCTTCGCCTACGGCATGGGGTATTAGTGAACGTTTGCAGCATGAACTGTTTGTAGTTCGTGTGCCTATGGCGATCATGTGTTGGTATCAGGTGTTGTATAGGAGTGCGCTGTGTAGTGTATGAGGAATGCTAGCGTTTGGTTACAGTATAGGTGTATATGAGATGTGAGAAGTCCCTTACGCATGCATCGGAAGAATGTAGAAGCAGAGTTTTTTTAGAATAGGCATATGTCTTACTGCGGAGGGGCTCAAAAGCACCCCGCCTAAATAGAGCGTGTACTTAAATACAAAAATGTGTAACTTGAAAAACATTTGTAGGCTGCAGGATCGTCTTTAAGTGTGAAGTCTGTTGTCTGGCATTGGCGTAACGAACCTTGAGGGGGCCTCCCTGCAAGGCACCTGGGGGGCCCCCTCCGGGCTCAATCAGGAGCCCGGCAGCCAGAGTGCTGTGCCGAGGGGCCCCCTGGAGCTTGTGGCCCCCCTCGCCGCGGGGGCTGGCTGCGGGGGCCTATGTTATGCCCCTGTTGTCTGGGTGCCCAGAGGTGTCTTGTCTTGCTGCAGTGCAAAACATGTCTCTTGAAAAGTTGTTGCAACAGTCAATTTTTACTCTGTGTACTTGAGCGATTGGCTTTGTGAATGTCCTTTGATCGAAAGGATTATTTCCTAGTGAGGTACTGAAAGGGGTTGCTAGGAATTTAGGGGAACAGTGAGTTTTATATTGTTTTAATGCTGTTTGTATTTTGGGTCCCCCCCCCTCCTTGTTTCGGTGGGGATAGTGCTTTTTCTCTGAGGGCTGCTTCATATAAAGGTGTGGCATTTTGGTTGGTGCAGGGGAGTCCTTTTGACCTGTATGTGCTGCGTAAAATTATGAGGGGAAGTGGATGTTTGAATTTTAGGCTAATATTTCCATTGACACTTGAGCGTACCTTGGGTATCTGCACATGGCATGGAACAAGGTGTTTCTCCAAAAAGGTTCAGTTACTGGGTTACTCCCTTCTTCAGGAAGGGTCAAGAATGTTTGGGATCTTTTTTGGGCTGCTTTGAATAGGTCCTGGTGGGCATCAAACTGTTATGTTATGTTATGTTATGTTACAATTATTTATTGTGCGCACAGATACTCCAACCAAGGAGCGTCCTGGCGCAGAGACAAGGTAGCACGTAACACAACCACAGGCTAAAAACAGGTTACTAAAAGAGAGCTAAAACAAGAAAGTTTTTATAGCCCTCCGAAAGGTCAGAAGGTCCTCCAACACGCGGATCTCAACAGGCAGGGAGTTCCATGCTGACGCAGCCATTACCCTGAACGAGCGGCCTCCCATGCGGCTAAGCCTGAATCTGGGAACCACCGCAAGGGCCAGACCCTGAGAGCGAAGGCTGCAGGCAGGAACATAGAACGACAGACAACTCGACAGGATCTCCGGGCCTGTACCTCGCAAGATTTTAAAAGCAAGGCACAATACCTTGAAGAGGATGCGCTTCCTAACCGGAAGCCAGTGTAGGGAGCGGAGGACACCTGTCACCGAGCAGAATCTGGGCAGGCCAACGATCGCCCTTGCCGCAGCATTCTGAACCCGTTGTAAACGGGTTAGTTCAGACTGATTAGCCCCAGCCAGGAGAGAGCTGGCGTAATCCAGGCGGGAGATGATAGTAGCCTGGATCACCAGTTGCCTGGTCGGGGCGTCAAAGAACTTGAGAACAGGTCTCAAACCCCTCAGGAGACCGAAACAACAGGCCGCGGTTCTTTTAGTGTGGCCTACAAAGGAGAGGCCCGCATCCAGCCATACCCCCAGATTTTTCACTTCCGATACCGGGATCGGAGTGGGTCCCAACTCTGAGGGCCACCAGTGGTCGTGGCCCTCAGAGTTGGGACGCCCAAAACTGTGGTTTTGGGCGTTGCTAATTTTAACAAAGGATACCAGAGGTGGTCAGAAGGTTGTGTGCGGACCCCCGTAGGACCCTGCAGGGAAATTACTGGAAACATGTTTGTTTGCTGTGTTTTTCGTAGAGAGAGTCATGGGTATTGTTGGGACTTTATGTGCTCGGCTTGATGGAGGTGACGCTAATAAACGTGAAGGGTTTTCCTATGGACTTGTGTCATGTGAATTGGATTTCGTTGGAGTTTTGAGGACATTGCTGTCATTGAGCCATTGCTGCCCTCCAATCATTGAGGAACCCAGCTCCTGACGCCAATGTCGGAGCATTCCTTTTATTCTGAAACTAAAGAGAGGCATCTATTAGGCAGTAAACCCTGAGGCGGTTGAGACTTATGGAACCCATCCTTGCGTGAGAGGTTTTTAGGGCCTGTTTTAATGCACCATCTGGGAGCCCACCCTACTCCCTTGTCAGACCTTTCTCACCCTAGGGGAGTGGTCGGCCAACTCCTCCCGGGGGTTTAACAGCGGTGGGGGCCTTGGGCCTGAATGGCAAACTTTTTGAGGATTCCCGGTTGACATAGCATGGCTGTCCTGAAGGCTGATTGTGAAGGCAGGTAAGGAAATGTGACTGGGAGTGATATGAAGTGGATAGTTCATTTCGGAGGATGGTTTTGAACTTCTGGCATGTTTATAACCTGTGATTGTGCTAGAGCATTGCCGCACCAGATTTTTACCCCTCCTTGGCGTGGATGTGGGCCCGGTCACTGCTGGATTGAGCTCCCTGTCTGCCACCTGATTTCCTTGAAACCGATTGTGTGATGCAGGTGCGTTGTTCTGAACTTGATTTTGGGAATTGATGCTCTGTGGGACCTGTCCCGGTGCTAGTCCATTCTGATTGTGGTAAATCTTTAAATGGCACCGGTTAGACATGTGGCCCATTCTGTGACAAAAGAGGCACACTATGAGCCTCCCTGACCTAAGCCACTAGGACTGTTTTGATACCCTCTGGTGTCCATTACCCAATATCCACAAATTCCATGAGCAGAACGGAATTTACCACCCAGGCCTACCAGAGAATTGGTGTAACTCAGCGCGGCGGAAAATGGGATGGTCGGCATCAACGAGAGCATATTCCTACCTGTGTATGGTGGGGAATTTGCAGATTCCTTACTTACGGACTCTGTGATAGACTTGTAGGCTGCGTGTGAGTCTTTGTATGTTCTGTGGTAATGGTATCGAACGTTTCCCCCTCAAGCCAGGGAAATGCGTGGGCTTTGGTATTGGCATGCCACTCGCGGAGGAATCTCTCTAGTCTCCAAGCCTACTTGGGGGACTTCACTTTCATGTGGCAAAATGAGGTTTCCTTGATGGATTGGGGAACATGGTGAAAGTATTTTTTGTTTAAATTTCTCGATTGTCTCAGGATTCTTTAAAAAATCACATATTCTACTCTAATGTTGGGGAACTGTACACAGGGTGGTACCAAAAACCATCTAAAATTGATGCGCCCCAAAATGAACATTTAACAATAAACAAAGATGAATGCAATGAAATAGTAACAACCTGTAACAAAATGCAATTGTTAGAGCAGTATGAGTTGATTTGTAGCAGTAAATAAGCAAACATATAATTCTGATCTGAAGAAAATGGTTATTATTTCATAAAGCATAGACTCACTAACATGACATAACATTTAAACATGAAGCATATTGCACAATTTAACAGCACCACAACCTCAATAAATGCATAAAACGAAAATCTAAAAGAGATTAAAAGAGAAAAAGGCTGACAGAAAAAAATTATTATTTTGTCCCAAAAAATCTGAGCCCCCACCTAGCGCTTATTGCCTGAGGAGAGGGGATGTTCGTGTAATACTCAGACCTAAGTGAGCCTGATAGCATGTCACTATCCGGTCAGCAGACAAAAATAGCACTGCTTTGTGCGGAGAAAAAGGAAGAACCTGATAATTATCGGCCCTCTGTGGCCAGACACAAGCTGCGCCTTATTCACCAAAGTCCAAATGTTTTCCTAATCTTACGATTTACACCTTGTATCACACACAGGGGTAGTGGGTTCTTACCCCCTGACACCCAGCAGCCCAAATAGCAAATAAAATCTACCTTTTCACTTCTTTTAGATCCTCCCAGTTTTAAGAAACCCCAGCAGTCACTAAGAAATCCAATTTGACTAAAAAATAAGATCAAGGTGGTGATCCTGTATAACACACCAAGAATCGGAGGTGTACTGTTGTGTCACGCCCAACTGTTCATGCTAAAATGAGTAACCCTAGATATCACACCAAGGGTCAGTGGAGTGCTGTTGCTTCAAGCCCAATTTTTCAAGCTAAGAAACTGTAGCTACTCTCACCTTTCTCTAGCATGCTGACTTAGGAAACAATGATCTATGGGCTTGTCCTAGTTTGAATATGCCACATGCAAGTATCAGATGTAGTCTCTTACCCTTGTGACGGAAGCCTCCAGAAAGACCTCTGTCCTACCGATTCAGTAGAACTTCTAACCAATTATGGCATCTGCTCACCGGACTTGCTTGTGTAGATGTGAATCAGTTCTGGCAGGGATCCTTGTCCTTCATAAGCAGTGGGCTCGATAAACCAATCTCTCTTGGCAGGCTGGCCAAAAAGTTGCTTGGATATGAATTTACCTTAAAGAAACGAAAAGATAAGAGGATTTGGCAAAACAAGAACAAGTTGGTTTAATTAAACGTAGCAGCTGTGAGAGTCTCGATAGAATGCGTCTGAGGAAAGTCTCTCCTTGTACAAAGTTTCGGCTGACACTATATAAATCTTGTGAGATACAATAAAACAATTTCTGCATTCTTGAAAAAGCATATCAGTCATAATTTAACAAGTTTGGACATCTGATAACGACACAGATGGCTCTCGACCTCTGGGAGAGCTAGTGTGGGCCAGTGGGTATGTGTCCAGATATCTGGTGTGGGGAGCGCATGATCACTAAGTGTGGTGTGTATGTCGTGTCCTGATTGCCTGAATATTCCTATCTGCATTTGGTATATAGCTATGTGGTATTTTTGGGGAACACGAGCCTTTGCCCAAACGTGTTTTATTGGAGACAATTTACTCACACCTGTTTGTGGTACAACTATGTGTGGGATCGATCAGGGTTTTCCCTGTGTGCACATTTGTCTTTGGGCTAAGTTAGATTCCACCTGTGACCTGTCACTCAATAGGTGTGGGTTGGGGTTCCAGGACTTGTCTGACCACATATCGTTGACTCGAGGTTGATGGGGAGGTTGCCATGGCTGAATCCGACAGCAATGACATGAGTTTATTGGAACTTGTGAAAATAATATGGAAGTCACTGATATCATTTTTATCAACATTCTCAACATTGTGCATACAATTGTCATAGCATACATCAACATTGTCTTTACTGATATTGAAATAGTTATGCGTGCCTATATCATGTCGTACATCAACATTGTTTCTACTGGTAACAACCTTGTTATGCTTGCATGGATTATGGTATACATTGACATTGTTACTGCCGGTATCAACACTGTTGTACGGGCATAGATTATAGCATGCATTGACATTGCATTTATGGGTATTGCCATTGTAGGTCCTGCACATATCATGATATTCATTGACATCGTAATCACCCATTCCATCAACAGCATCATCCAAGAGGATGCCAAGTATGGAATGAGCATTGAAACACCACTCTTTTCTGCACCCTTATTTTATTTGACCTACGGGAAGATTAAACATTAAATGTACGCAAAGCTCACATCGATCTTTATGTACTTTCTTATTATTTGTCCATCTGTAACATAGCCATCTATTGTGTGATGTCTTATTGAATGGGTGTTCTGTCACACTGTATGCATACCTCAAAGTGTATTTTGTGTATGTTGATTAGCCTCAATTTCTTGTTATGTGTGTATTGGTACCTGAATATCTCAGTCTGTATGCATGAGTCACCAATTGTACAGTAGCCTGTGTGCATGGTTGTCTGGAGGGCTATGTAACGGGGGACCTGCAGGTCTAATGGCCCGTGTGTTTGTGCCTTTAAAAGTAATGTTCAGTATGTGCATGGATGTCTGAAGCTGTTTTACTATACCTTTGCACGAACACCAATGTCTGTGACAAAGTGTGCATGTATATTGAGGGCCGGATTCACAGAACTAACTTAAGACAAAATCTTAAACTTGCTACTTTTGGTATTCACAGAAGTTAGGATTTTGCGAGACAGACTTAAGACAGACTTGAGACTAACTTAAGACAGACTTAAGACAGACTTAAGACAGACTTAAGACAAACTTAAGACAGACTTAAGACAGACTTAAGACAGACTTAAGTTAGGATTTTGTCTTAAGTCTTAAGTCTGTCTTAAGTCTGTCTTAAGTCTGTCTTAAGTCTGTCTTAAGTTTGTCTTAAGTTTGTCTTAAGTCTGTCTTAAGTCTGTCTTAAGTCTGTTTTAAGACAAAATCCTAACTTCTGTGAGTAAGTTAGTTCTGTGAATCGGCCCCTGTGTGTTTCAATGCATATGCACTATGCAAAAGGCACAGCGATTGGCTTTGTCACGTATATCTGTAGATTGACTTCTTGATATCTACATAGAGATGCAATCCGAAATAATGTTCATGTCTTTCACCATATGTTCAGCTCACTAACACTTATTTTTAGGTACAGCATAATCTTTGCTTGAAAAAGTATAGACTTGACTTTTTGAAAGCATACATAGCTTTATGGAAAAATCTTTTTAAATTTTAAACCAGCGAGGTGCACACTTTTGGTAATTTATTATAACCTGTTTTTATCTTAACCCCTTCAGCGCTGCGCGGATTCCCCCGCGGTGCTGAAGGGTTCGAGCGCGGGCGGGGCCATGACGGAACGGTTCCGTCATGAGCACAGCTCAACCGATGCTCATGACGGAACCGTTCCGTCATGGGCATGGAAGGGGTTAAGGAAAATCATTACCATTACATAATGCTGGCAGGCACAGATGTGCCACCAGCTGTAAGCTGTTTGTCCTATTAGTTCTCATTTTATGCTTTGCAGCTAAGGTTTTAGCCTTTTGGGCACTTATGATATACAGGATAGGTTCTCTAGGTAGTGTATTGTAAGAGATTGAAGTATAAGTTGAGGGGGGGCAGAACTCGCCTCAAATAATAATGACAATCCTTGTCAGGGTGAACCACAAAAGCCACTAATTAAACCTGTGCCTAACCCTCTGGTAGCTTGGCACAAACACAGTCCGGCTTAACTTAGAGGCAATGTGTAAATATTTTTCCAGCCCATTAACAGTGATCAAGTGAAAACACAAAAAAAACCTAAATAATATAGACATATATATCAACTTTTATAAATGCATATGACAAAAATGACAAAAATCCATTAAGAAGAACGAAACTCATGAATTTAAGGTCCAAAAAAGTGGCAATATTTTTGCGCTTGACCAGGACAAAGTCACAAGTTACGACTGACTGTGATGGAGCATAGGTCGAACCTGGGCTCCCTGTCATCGGATAGCCACTGGACATGGTCTCAGAAGTGCCGTTGACTTTTGATGGGAAAGCTCAGAGAGGGTAAAATGTTTATTTCACGCCTAGAGAAGGTCCTTTGCTGGCCGAGCACTTTTTGTGCCTTCTCCCAGTGAAGATTCCCACGTTTGGACTTAGTCACCTTTTTGGAGCTCAGATTCTTCCAGAGGGTCAAGGAAGCAGCTGTAGCGAGGAGGGCGCCACTAGGCCAGTCATCCTCTCCGCAAAGTCCCACTGGACTTGATTTGCTGCTGCACAGAAGAACGTAGCGGGAGCAACCTGAAACTCTGGCGATGCACCTTCATTGGATCAACTAGCAGGTTGGTCCTAGTCTTCCTATCGGTTCTCAGAGCAAACATTGGCAAAACATTTCTAAGTCCCATGTTTCAGGATATTTAGGAGTGCAATTTGACACTAGCCAAGGGTCCATGACCTTGAGGACATCACTTAGGTGTCAAGTTTTACTCCAGCAGAGGCCAGCATCAGCATCCATTGGAGGTCCAAGTGGAACTAGTCAGAAGGACAGTTACATGAAAGGTATCTAGAAGCTTGTTATGTCCCTGTTAATAAAACAGGAGGTCAGCCAACTGACCCGTGGAGTCTCTTTGGAGGTCTTGGGTTCAAGTTAAGCAGGCCTAGTCTTCAATCAGGTTTTTCAGATAACAGGGTACCCTTTCTTCTGATTATTCATAGGTCTAGAAGTATTCTGAAATGGGGAATGGTGATGCCACTTTTATGTCAAGTGGATGAGAGAAACTCTTGGAGGCTCCCTAACCAATGCAGTAAAAAATCCCAGGGGTGACCCTCTCCTCTTTTGAATCATGTCCTGTGTGTTTTAATGTAAATGATACCACAGTGCCCTTATCTACCTAAATCCAAATTTGCATAACCCTCCTTCCCCTGGTCAGAGTCACCTGTGCCCAACCACAGGTGTGGCGATGATAATGGGCAAACCCTCCACTGTGATCAGTCCAAACAAGTTTTGGGGCTGGGTTTGGAGTCAAGCCAATTAATAAGACGAAGGGCGGCAAGACTAGGTGTGAGCTACATCTACATCTGCCAGTGACAGGGTTGGCAGCCTTCGAATCTCAGGTAGGTGCTGGGTACAACCCCCCAGGCCACCCTGCTTAAGGAAGAAAAACATCCCTCCACATCCAGGCCATTTGACCATTGTCTGGTAGCAACACACAGAACACCACAGTAGAGCCAATAACAAAAAGTGCCATTGGACACTGGCTGAAAGGCATATTTTAGATAAGTAACAACAACTTTCTTAAGTGTCATTTCAAAATTAGTAATGTGAAATTCAACATGGCCATTACGTTGAATTTTAAATTACTGTTAAAATGTGTCCCTGAATCATCCTTCTAGCTGCTCCCAAACTGAAGCTAAGCATTATAAATTGTTATAATGTAACCCAGTGTTTACCTATGGGATGGCCAGCTTTACCACAGTGAATCACAACTTTGAAGGTTTTTCACTGCCAGGACAAGTACATCTTTAAATATACATGTCCTATGTTTGAAATACCATGCACCCTGCCCTATGGGCATTAAGGACCTACCTTATGGGTGACCTATCAGTAATAAAAGGGAAGATTTAGGTCTGGCAAAAGGTTTATTTTGCCAGGTCAAAGTGTCCGTTTAAAACTGCACACATAGGCTGCCAGGGTTGGACTGGCGACAGGTTTTACGGTGTTACTTTAGTGGCTGACACATTGAGTTCTGCACACATTTCTAACATTGTATATAGAGGTCCTAAGTCCATGTACTGTCATATACTAGGCACCTAAGAGTAAATTAAATGTGCCAATGAGGTGTATGTCAATTTTATCATGTTTAAAGCGGAGAGCACAAGCACTTTCCCCACATCTTAGCAGGAGTACAGTACGCAAACTCATATAGGCAACAGAATAGATTCGGTTAAAGAAGACAACAATCTGGGGACTACCACAAAAAAGATGGCCATTTCCAGCATATCTCCCCTCCAGCATAGAGCAGGGAGAACTACTCACCCTTATAGGAGTTATCATCACTAAGGCAGAGAAACCTGGAAAGACCATCAGCATTGGTGTGATTAGTCCCAGGGTGATGTTCCACCCTAAAGTTCATTCCCTGTAGGGAGACAGACCACCTCCAAAGGTTCGGATTCTCACCCCGCATTTGAATTAGCCATCTGAGGGGGTCTGTGGCCAGTCTGAACCCAAAACTAAGGGGGTCATTAGGATGGCAGAAGGATCACCACCGCCGGTCCGGCGGTCCTTCCGCCATCACACAGGAAATTCTCACTGACAAATTAGGATGGCGGTGGGAATCCCAATGTGTCCACGGCGGATGGAAAGTCCGTCCACCACGGTTCCGCTAGGCGGTCCTTTTCCGCCCGCCTTGTGGAACCAGGACACAGGGCAGCATTGGAATTACGAAATCCCTTTCCGCCTGTCTTTTTGCGGCAGTCATACCGCCGCAAAAAGACAGGCAGGGGCTGGATTCGGGGGCCCGTTGTGGGCCCCCTCTGTGTGGGGGGTGGGGTGTACTGGGGGTTCCGATGGTACCCCCCTGCATTTTCATGCACCAAGTGGCAGCACCGCGTGGTACGTGCCACGTAGTGCAGGGAAATGCAGTGCAAGCACTTTTAACAATGCGTACGGTGCTGCAGCCAGCAGCACCGTCCACATTGTTAAAAGCCAAGGATGCGCCCGCCAGTATGGTGGGCACATCCTAATATGTGTGGTGGAACTACCACACATCTGGCGGGCTGTCCCTGCACCGTAACAGTGGCGGGCGGACTGATGTCCGCCCGCCATCCTAATGAGCTCCCAAGTCTCAAACAGGTATGATCTCACCTTATACAGCACCCAGACCACTGCAAATAGTTCCATCTTATTTGCATACCACCTAGGTTCCCTGGGAGGTTGCCTCTTGCTGATGAAGGTCACAGCTTGGTACTAGCCCTCATCGTTCAGCTGTGACAATATAGCCCCAATGCCATGCTCTAAAGCATATGTTTTTACAAAAAATTCCTTGAAGAAGTCAGTTGCCTTCAGCACTGGTACTGTGCACATGGCCTCCTTCAGGGTATCAAACATAACTTGACACACCGCTGTTAAGATCACTTTTTTTCGTCTGCTTCTTGGAAGCAAGCTCAATTATGGGGGCAATAATGGTGCGTTAGTCCTTAACAGATCTTCTGTGGTATCTGGTGAGGCCTTGGAAGCTCTCCCCTGGAGCTGGGTAATGAGAGGCTCCCAAGTCATATTTGTCTCTATCTTGGACTGGAGAGGATGAACCTTGCCTCCACCGACTTGGTGGCCCAAGTACACCACTGATCTCTGCTCTATTTGACACTTTAAGGCCTTGATAAGCCAGCGTGTTGCAGGGCCTGAAGCACTATCCAGAGGTGATGCAGGTGGTCATCTCAGCTGGAGCTAAAAACAGCAATGACATCAAGTAGATCACGCAAAATGTTTTCCAGCCCAGCCAGGACCTGGTTGACCAACCTAGGGAATGTGGGAGGGGCATCATTTAATCGAAAGGACATCATTTTAAGCTGAAATTACTCCTCTGGGGTGGAGAATGCCGACCTCTTCTTTGCCACCTCTTTAAGGGCAATTTGCCAATACCCAGATGTCAAGTCAAATATACTGAGAAATGTGGCAGCTCTCAACTGATCAATTAGCACACCAGCTCTGAGGATAGGGTGAAAATCAGTCTTGGTGACTCAGTGGAGGTCCCTGTAATCCACACAAAACCAGAGTTCTGGGATGGTGCCCGGTGAAGCATCCTTAGGTACCAGTTCACTGGACTGGAGCAGGATTTACAGGAAGGCTCAATCACCCCCAAATACCTCAGCCTTTATGCTGGCTCTCACTTTATTAGACACCCTGTAAATTGTGTTCTTGGCAGATATGCTGTCCACCCTCTCTATACCATTGGTACAACAATTAATGAGCCCTAGGGTAAGTCAGAAGAAAGAGGAGAACTACTCTAACAAGTGGCAACAGTCCCTATGTTGCTCTGGGTTCCACAGACCCATCTTCCTCCTTGAAAGTCAGAAGCTCTGGGAGTGGTTCACTCCCCTCCTCCTCAGCATTATCTGTCACCAAAAGCATAGTGACTTCAGACCTACAAAAGTGGGGCTTGAGGTGGCTCACAACTCATAAGCAGAATCCATAAGGGGTTCCTGAAGATCAGGTAGATGACCTCCACGTTCCATTCCTTTACCTCGTAGGGCCCAGCCCACCCGACCTTTGAAGCCCAGGTCTCTACAGGCTTCATCATACACACCTTTTTGTCAGGATGATATTCTACCACAGTGGCCTTCTGGTCATACCAGAGCTTCATTAATTCCTGGCTGGCCTCTAGGCTCTCAGTGGCTTCCTACCAGAAGCAATGGGCAACACATTAAGGGGGTTTCTTGAGAGCTTTCTCCCATTCCTCCATCACAAGACTAAGAGGTGCACAACAGGGTAGTCAAACACAAGTTCAAGGAGACTGAACCCTACTCCCTGTTGAGACACCTCTTTGTAGGCAAATAGCAGGCATGGTAGCAAGACATCTGTCTTATGCCTCATGGGTTCTGGTAGGCCCATAATCATGGATTTCAGGGTCTTGTTGAACCTTTTAACAAGCCCTTTTATCTGGGGCTTGTAGAACTTGTAGGTTATCCCAAACTCCTCCCACATGGACTTCCCATAGCAGACATGAAGTTGGTTCCCTGATCAGACATAACCTCATAGGGAAAACCCACACAGATACATATTCCCATCAGTGCCCTGGTCACTGCAGGTGCAGCCACCGACCTCAGATGTATGGCCTCAGGGTACCTTGTGGCATGGTTCACCAATACCAGGATGAACCTGTTGCCTAAGGCATTCTTGGGCTCCGGAGGCTCAACACCGTCAAAACTAACCCTTTCAAAGGGAGTTCCATTACAGTGTAGGGAAGGAAGGACATTTTTTCCTTTACTCTTGAATTCTCACTGGGTGCAAAAGTAGGGAAAGTATTGGATAGCTGAGGGGCAAAAATTACTATTCTCACTCCAGTGAATGCAACAGTAGGGAAAGTGTTGGATAGTGGAGGGGTAAAAATTACTATTCTCACTCCAGTGAGTGCAACAGTAGGGAAAGTGCTGGATAGCCGAGGGGTAAAAATTATTATTTACACTCCGATGAAGGCAACAGTACGGAAAGTGCTGGATAGCGGAGAGGTAAAAACTACTATTCCCACTCCAGTGATTGCAACAGTAGGGAAAGTGCTGGATAGCGGAGAGGTAAAAATTCCTATTGCCACTTCAGTGATTGCAACATTATGGGAAGTGTTGGATAGAAGAGAAACAAAAATTACTCATAACATTTAAACAATAGAAAAAACAAACGAAATATTACAACATTTAAAAAATCATAAAAATAAATAAACAATATTGTAAAAATATAAAATTAAATATATTAAACATATAAAAAGAACACATATTATAATATAAATTACATATAAAAAAACAACAAATAATATATAAAATGAATTAATACATACATTTTTAAATAATAATTAATTAAAAGTAGCAAATATTAACAAACAAAAAGATTATTTAAAACATAAATGTATTTATTTTATTTCATACCCTATAACACCACACCAATAACAAAACACCTTTAATTGAATATATTTCCATAATTATCATAATCAATATTCAATTAAAAAAATCGTATTAATGAAAAAAAACATTTATTGAGTACACATGCTTTAACATTATAATATCCACAACACACACCTACATTAAACTATAAAATAAAACACACTTAAATATTACTTTTAAAAGAAAAACTATTACTATTAACAACTAATAATTAAATATTTAAAGATTAATGTATTACCCACCTTTTACCCCTTTAATGAAAAAACAGCGTACAAAAAATAAACAATGACACAAAATAAATATCAAGTAATTAACATTAATTAACAACTATATAATAATTAATTAAACACAAAATACTTACCACCCTTTACTCCTATAACTACCACAAGACACACCTAAAATTAATGATACAATTACCATAATTAATTACTAATTAATTAATTAAAATTAATTAACAACTAATTATTAATTCAACTAAAAATAAATTACGTCCCACCCATTACACATAAAAACACCGCAACACACACCTAAAATAATTACACAATTACAATAATTAATTACCAATTAACTAATTAAAATTAATTAACAACCAATTATTAATTAATCAATAATAAATGAATTCACCCATTTACCAGTATGACATCTCAATTAACCAAATAATAATAAAAAAGATTCAATAAATGTAATATAGTTAAATTACTTCACACCCTATTGCCCTATAAACCCACAACCCGCTACGGAACTAAAAACTCAAACTTCAAATAACAAATATTAATAACTACTAAAAATAATTAATTCATTTTATATAATTAAATGACTTCCTGCCTATTCCCTTATAAACCCACAACCCGCAAAGGGTCTAAAAACGCAAAAATCAAATTTTTTTTTTTATAACTACTAAAAATTCAACATATATATTAACAAATCTTACACAGAAAACATACATCACAAACATATTAAATAAATACTAAAATACGTAACATTAATAAAAAAATTATATTTTTAACAACTATATTTTTGCAAACAATATTTTACACTTCGATATTTTTACCTTCGATATTACTTACCTAAATTCAATATTCTTGATCACATGAATTTTTCTGTCGATATTTCTGACCCACGATACTTTTAACTTGATATTTGTGTAAATCGATATTTTTGATTCGATATTCTGTCTCTGCACCATCTCGTTGGATAGGAACTGGCAGCATCTGTATTCATCAGGCTGTGCCTCTATCATCAAGCTCATTTCTTCTTGGCACTTATGTTTGATCAGTGTTTTTGGCATTCCTTGTATTTTTGTATTCCTTGTTTTTCTCCTTCTGGGCCCTAATAGTTTCTGCCTTCTTCTCCTCTAGGTCCCTGATTGATGATGCTTCCTTTATGGCCAGCTTTTTCTCCTCCATGTCTAGAGATGTCAGTTGCAGCCTTAGCTCGCTCTCAACTTTCCTATCCTCCAACTCTTCAAAGGTCATGATAGGTTGTGACACAATGCTCCTGGCATGGGAAGTCACTCTTGTAGGTCCTCTTTTCTCCTATGGCTCTGTGGCCATTGCTGGATATTCTCTTCTAAGGGGTCGATTCCGATCCGGGTCGGACAGCCCTCCGAGAGCTGTCCGTAGCCTTACCTTGCGCCCGACTCGTCCCGGGATCCGGTCCGTCCGGGCGAGGAAGTACGATGCGCATAACTGACACAATTTTGTCCGACACGTAGGCTGCGAGTCCAGCAGCGTTTCCTGTATGAGCCGTACCTCCGAACGTCGATTCGAGCCACCCGGAAGCAGTTACCACAGCAGTTTCCAGCCGGACAAGTACGATGCGCAAATCCTACGTGCCGGACGGGTCGCCACTAGCAGCACGTCACAGCATCCAGGAGAGCTGCATATCAGGTCCGATTCGCGCCACAACACGATCCACGGCTACGAGACGGACCAATTCTCAACGTGTACGAGACGTAGCAACGAGCAGCAAGTATGAGACAAACCAACGATGAATCCCATCTCTCAGGTCATCCCAGTACTGTACATCTGTGACCGGATCAGGAACAGATGCGCACAACGCAGACGGTCAGTCAGACACCCCCACAAATTAACGTCACGAACACGCGAAATGCTACACACACATAGGGGGGTTAAATCCCTTCTACCAGCACCAGCAAAACCACAGGGGTAGCATGGTCCACACTACCAGCAGTCACCACACCTGGGGGGGGTGCCCACCACCACTCCCCTCCCCACTCATAGGGGGCTGTATGTCCTGCACCACTCCCCTCCCCACTCATAGGGGGCTGTATGTCCTGCACCACTACCCTCCCCACTCATGGGGGCTGTATGTCCTGCACCACTCCCCTCCCCACTCATAGGGGGCTGTATGTCCTGCACCACAACCCTCCCCACTCATAGGGGGCTGTATGTCCTGCACCACTCACCTCCCCACCCATCTGGGGCTGTATGCCCTGCACCACTACCCACAACTCATAGGGGGCTGTATGCCCTGCACCACTCCCCTCCCCACTCATAGGGGGCTATCTGTCCTGCACCACTACCCACAACTCATAGGGGGCTGCCTGTCCTGCATCACTCCCCTCCCCACTCATAGGGGGTGGATGTCCTGCACCACTACCCTCCCCACTCATAGGTTGGCCAAGCAAACCATCCCCTCAACATCTTGGTAAGATCATATGTTTGTGTGTGCAAAATGGCCACAACCCAGATCCCGACAGTGAACATACAATGTGACTCACATCACATGTCTGCCCAAAATGTTGTTGTGGGGTTACAAAAACATGATTTCTAGGATCATTGTGGTAATGGGGTCTAAACCCCACATCACTACAGTCAGCAAAAGGTGAGTGTGGGGTCCAAAAAACCAGCATTGTCGGATTATTGTGGTAATGGGGTACAAAACCCCCATCATTACAGTGACCAAAAGGTGAGTGTGGACATAACAAGAGCAGCATCACCAGACCAGCATTTTGGACTACTGCACCCAACACCACAACCAATGTAGTGGCAATGTTGTGGTTGTGTCACTTACAAACATAGATATACGAGGCAAATAATGCTGTGTATCCCAAGAACTTCCTCTGCCATGTGCAGACAAGCATTGGCCATGACCCCTGACAATGCCAACAGTGTACAATTAGACTATGTGAAAAGTGAGCATCATGATGTATACACACACATATCTCTACAAACAGACACACAAACTGCGGAATCCTGTGGAGACTGTCGATGTTAAGTGACAAAGTCACACACCATGGCAGCAATGGGACATACTAAACATGATCAATGTGCAGCATGATGACATACAAGACGATTGGACACTGGGACAATCCCACAAACAACATCCCCCCCAATGGAACGCTAAAGCCACACCAATGCAGAGGTGCAGATGCACAAAAACAGACAGGCAGCCACACACTGCATATCATACACAACATGTGTGTGTGTCACAGTGTCCCCAGGCTAGTGCACAATGCATGACGGTGGGCTGAACTACAATGACACACATGTGTTCATAGTGCCATACAAAAGTAAGTCTTTGATTGGGCGCACCTTTGGGGGGCAAGCAGGCATTGTCAGGTAAGCGGGATCACAAAGGATTCATGTGACACAAAGCGGGTGGAACAGCAATCAACACAGCAAGAGACAGACCCAACACAGCACTACCCTCTAGTACCCTAATTTGTGGTGACATTAGCCTGTATGCCAATTGTCTGTGATGTTAAAGCTAGGCTTTCCCCATACAGCATAGCACAGTCAGATGTGCATCCTGGGTCATGTGTCTGGGACCACACACTAACATCACACCTCCATAAACACAAATCACTGGCCATGGCCTGCAAACAATGGGCAAAAAGTAGTTATGGGCCTAGACATGAAACAACTCCCATTTTGCCACCATGAACACCACACACCTTGATCTGCAACAATGTGCATCAGCTAGGCACACAGGGACTCGTTATATTGCTCATGCACACATGACAATCCCAGGGGTGGTGGGGGGATCCAATGTACCCACAAATCCTCACACATGGGCTGACAACAACACCTGTGAATGTCCGCCACACTGCACAGCATGCGGCACATCGACATTACGTGAAAACTACTCAATTCATTCAGAACCCTGCCAGACACCTATACCAATGTTGAACCAAAGGAGAACCACAATGCACAAATGTCGACACCTTCCAACATAGCAGCAATGACCCTGATGATAGGGAATAGTCACACACACATGTGAGCTTGTCAATGACAGATACCACATAGGGAAAACAACATGATGTTGGTAACACATTAGTGCCAATGGTAATCCGGAATGTGTCCCACGTGCGTTGGACAACATCCCTGGAAATTAATACTGAAACAGCCAGGGATGACAGCCTAATTACCAGTTGTTTGTCATGCACCTACATCCCAGAAAAGGCAGGGCAAAGAAGTTAGATGAACACAGGCCAAGTCAGCAAATCCACAAAACAGGTACATCTGTCTGGAACACAGGCTGCGTCCAAAAAGGGGAAGTGAACACACATAGACATGCTCACACAACACACACAATGTGCCCAGACAATGTCATGGAATGACACAATACCATGAGGGGACTGCACTCCTGGGGAAGGTCAGCTGTGCCAAATTTTATCTGTGCCGGCTTCTGTCATGCCAGCACAACCCTTGCCCAGTGATCCAACTATTACAACTCAAGAAAAGCCATGGTCACAGAAGCTTGTGTACGGGAGTCCTCCCTCAATCATCTGCACATATGCAATACACATGTAGACCAAGTTGGACTGAAGACACAGATGACTTGTGTAACATGGATGCACAAACATGCCTGTCCAGTCGAGATTGTCCAAGTCAGGGAATCTTTCCATGTGCCTAAATGTAAGCACAACCTATGTGCAACAGTGTATGCTAAAGATGCGAAGTAGCAACCCCAACGAGAAAATCCGGCCCACAACATGTGGCCAACATCACACCATGAAATTGCAGCTGAGGATGTCATGGATACATATCTGAAAAGTACACAGACTTCATGGACCACATGGAGTACATCCCATCAAAAAATCATTCTGTTATACCTTTGTAACACCTGTACAGCAGCAAGGCCTTGACAATAATCATCAACATCATGTACATTTGATGCAACAACACTGGATAACAAGAATTGACTTTATTGGGGACATAAGTCTTGGAACCGTCTAGACCACAATGTCAAAAGGCCAATGGCCAGTCCATTTCTTGAGTCCTCACAGAGTGAGATGTGACAAGTCGTCAACCATGGCTTGCCTGCACTGATACGGGCAGGGGACATCTCCCCTTGGAGGGTCATACACAGGGGCAGGCCAGGCACCACAGTAACAGGATCAAGTGACAGCAGAATGGGGCAGGGGAGGGCTGGTGGGTGCAGGAGTGTCACTGGCAACTGCAGCGGAGGTGTCTGACACAGTGGGAGCCGTCACCACGGCAGGGCCCAAGTCCAATGGGTGTGTGCTGACATCAATGCAGGGCCCAAGGCAGACGAGGTTGTTACCGGCACCACTTCAGTGGGCATGTCAGATGGTTGGGACGGGGCCTCCACTGCAGTGCAAAACTCCAAGGGAGTGTCATGTGGCTCAGGTGAGGTTGGCAGGAGAGAGGGGGGACACGGTCCCCACATCAGTGGCAGGAACAGGCTGAGCATGTGAGGTGGGGGTGGAAGTGCATGTGGTAGGAGGGGATGGCCTAAGCATTTTGGGGATGCGGTATTGGTGTGTGGGCGAACCAGGGGCAGGGTGTGGCGGGGGACCTGTGGAGTGGTGGCCTGGGAGCTGCAGGATGGAGACTGTGACTTTGACCTGCGGGATTGGGGGGGTGTCTTGCTCTTCCTGCTCCGAGGGGACTTGCTGAAGGGGGCCTCAGTGTCCGGGCACCTGGGGGAGGGTGTCTGTGTGGCAGGGGAACTCCCCCCTGTGCGTGGTGACTTCCTCTGCCCCTTGTGCATCTGAGCAGATGGATCAGTGTGGAAGAGGCCAAGGTCACAGAGGAAGAGCTGCTTGGAAGGGGGGGTTGCAGGTGAGGCAGGGAAAGTGCTTTTTGGAGGGAGTGGCATCTGAGGTCTGCGGAGTGCTTGTGGATGCCTGTTTGTGCATCTGTGACCCATCCCGTGTGTGTGTGCCATCAGTTCCTGGAGTGTGCATGCCTGTGGATTTTGATTTTGACTTGCGTGATTGTGTGCTGCCTGGGTCTGTTGTGGTGCGTGCCTGTGCCGGTGTGTGTGTGCGCGTTGGACAGGTAGGGTAGTGGGGACTGTGGGTGTGGCAGAGGTAGGAGGGGTGAGGGACTGTTGGAGGAGGGACACTGCTGCCGTCTGTGTGGAGGCCATGGACTGAATGCTCCGATGTAGGGCAGACAGGTTGGATGAGATGCCCTCCATGAATGACACAAGTTGAGTCAACAGAGTGGTGTGGGAATGGAGGACACTCAGCATCGCTGTCTGCCCTACATAGAGCTGCTTCAGTAAGTCCACAGACTCCACACTGAGGGCAGCAGGGGAGACAGGGGCAGGGGGTGCAGTGCCTCGACCAAAGGAGACATGTTCCCTCACACGGGGGCCTCCACGGACATCTGAGATGGCAGCAGATGGGAGGGTGGAGATGGTGGTGGTGGCGGGGACAGACTCGCTAGGTGTAGTCTGGGGTCTGCTGACACCCGCCTCCACAAGGGAGTCCTCACTGGAGAGGCTGTGTTCCTCAGCAGAGGTGTTTGTAGCTGAGGCCTCCTCTGTGTTTCTCCCCTCACCCTCTGTGCCACTGGGTCCCTCAAACTCCTCTGAAGCTGACCCAGTCTGGCTCTGCGGCTCCTCTTGGTCCGTGGAGCTGTCTCCTCCAGTAGCTGTAGATGTATCTGCAATCAATCGGGATAAACAGATCCACATGAGTCACCTGTTTCACCTGACACATCACAGTCAGTACAGCACATCACAGAGTACGGCTTGGCTTCAAGTGCCAGATCTTGTGAAAAGTGGAGACATTTTTGGGAAATGACACCTGTCAGTCTGCCAGTCAACCATGCCCCTCAAATCCTGCCCCTCCATGGACCCATCTGTCTGGGACATGTTTTATGCCACTTCTCATATGTGTGCACAATCACCACATAGACATATCTTAGAACTGCAGGACTCGTGATTTAAATCTGCCAGGACTAACGCATGCCATCTCCTGCCACTGACTCAGTACATGTGTCATGAGAAGGGATGGCCAAAATCATTGTCAGTAAAATAGATATGCTTCACTCACAAGACACCATGATGTGCACATGTCTTGATGGCCAATGCCACAATAGAGTGCATGCTGTACAACTGACATCTCTGCGGGATACACATCAGCCAGTGGGATACCATGCTACGGCCCAGTATGGCTAAGCAGCCAGCACTGGCTTCAGTCTCAGGGGCAGTGCATCCTAAATTAAACACTCTGCACTGTGTCACAACAATTAACATGTATGAGAATTAAAGCCCTGCAGATGTCAAGTGCACTGGTACCCCCAATGCTAACCACATCTTCAGGCATCTGATGATCACACGTAATACAAATGCAAAAGATGACTGATTGCAAGCACCAATCTGTAAGCATGATGACATCACAGCATGATGAGAATGAATTGAGACTGCCTGCACTGTGATGTACAATACAACATTATGCACCGTCAAGTGATTCCACACCTATGCATGAACCCATTGTGATGATCCATTGCCCACACCCCAGCTAGCTGTACAAACCAAAATGCCCAACACCACAGGAGTCTAAGAGGCTAGGCCACCTCACAATGACACCGATGCAGACACCATATAGCACACTTCACAATGCACTAATGTTAGGCTGACAAACAGGAGTAGAAGAACAGAGTGTACTTCATGTCCGGAGTAGGCATACCTGTCCAGGAACATGTGCAACATGGGATTACCCTGGACACCAGGCAAGTGTCCATGCATGTGTGAAACACATGGTGTACATTTTTCTGAGGCCCATAAATTGTCGTTGCTGCTACATGGCTGTGTGTCAAATACCCCTGATGAGTACAGGCCCCAGCTAGGCCCGCAGGACACAAGGGTTCGCTCTCCTGTAACGGAATCTATAAGGAAGTTGGCACGGAAACTGCAAAGTACAAAGACAGCATTTATTAACCCTTAAGGGTGGTCCTACAATCCACACAACACTCTTCAGTATTGCATAGAGTAGCACAAAGAACTTGCGTACACGGTCCCCTTTTATACACAATAGAGGGGCTCATAAGTGGGTGGATACAACATGAGGCCGAAGAACATTACCATTTATGGTCATTTTCGATACTGAATCAATATGTGGGCGGAGCTAACACACTCCTTGAGCCCGCGAAAACATGGTCAAGCAAGGCTAACTGATAACAGATGTGGTCAAGTCTGGGCATGTGCCAGATGGACAAAGGAGCTATTTATAGACTGTTACTAGGCAGATTACAAGAGCAACTAACACAGAGGTTGGACTCTTCTCGTGGGGAACACGTGGAAGCATGACAGTACAAAATGGAGTCCGAACTTCGGTCAACATAACAGAGAAAACATGCTCTATAAAAGGGGAATTAATGTCTTTAGTAAATGCTTAATCACATCGTTGTTTCAATTTACAACAGACGACCCTTTCAGCATTTACTGAAGACATCCGGCTTGCTAGGATAATCATCATATATGTCAATCGTCATCATTTCTTCAACTTCTTTAGCTAGACGTTTCTGGTGAGCAACATCGGCAATAGCTTTCTTATCGGGGATACAAAATGATACACATAATGAGCAGAGTAAAGGACCACACTGAACGCAGGTACAGCATGAAAACAGAACCGCTACAATAATACAGAGACCAGTTAGAACCTTCCATCCCCAGGCAGTAATTAACGCCCAAAACCATCCAGAAAAGGACCAAGTGCCGTTTTCTGTATGGATCTCAGCTGCAATTTTATGCAGTTTATTGATGGCATTATAAACGGATGGCGTATGATCAGGGATAAACACACAACAGCTACTTCCAATAATTTTACATGCTCCTCCTCTGTCAGCTAGCATAACGTCTAATACCATACGATTCTGCAATGCAACAATTCTAGTAATCTGTAATTCCTCCGTAAGATTCCCAAGAGCAGCAGCAGTCTGATTTGTCACAACTTCTCCCACTCTTGTCAACCTTCGGATCTTCCTACTGTTCAAGGCAGCTCCAACGAAGAAAAACAGTCCTAAGTTAAAATCAATATACTGTTGCAGACTGGTATCAGTCTGATCTACATCATCAATTGATAAAGTACGTTTATACCTATTTACAGTCACATTATTCAGTAATTTCAGATCCTTATGATAAGATGCGGGAGCTAGGAATACAGGAGGTAATAGAAATGATACATAGCATACCCCAGACCACCCAGCTGGCAGACGGTAATAACCTTTATTTCCACACACAAAATACGTATTATGGGAGGCCAAGAAGGTACTATTGTTCAACCCATCAATATTCAAAACAGTAATGCAATCACTAACACCCACAGGAATAGAACCCACACTCTGGACACACAGGTCCGCTTGAGCTTGTGCTACTTGAATTACAAACTTGTCCTTTCCCACAGTGTCTCTTGTGTTCGTAAAGATGTAGGGAATGGATTCATTGTCTGGTCGGTACTCTTCCCACTCCCAAATTGTCCCATTCGCTTGTGGATACCCATTTTTGTCTTGATGGCATTCTTTATTGAGTCTGAAGAGCAATCGTCCCACTGTTGGTTTCCGAGTAGCAAAAAGCAAAGTATACCATGCTCTACAAGAGCCATTATGAGAGAAAGGAAGTGGTATAAATGGCGTTCCTCCTTTCTTCTGATGAGCTGGCATCATCCCACATATCCAACAGTTCGTAGCATTCGTAGCAACGTGGATATGATGCAGCATCTGGATGAAAGTGTTATTCAAGTAAGATTGTCGATGCTTCAACTCTTGATACGGTAATGTATAAAAGTAGTGCTCCTCAGGCACCGGAGTTGTCAACACAAGAATCTTCCGAGCAGGAGTTACATCCTCCACGAACCATGTGGTTATCCCAACAATGGCTACTGTCAACATGAACCCTAATGCACAAAGGATTTTCTTTTTCTCCATGTCAAGGTAAAAATAAAACCCAATATCTTCCTGAAACTAAAAGTCTGTCAGAACTCTTCCCCTTGGGCAGCGGTTGATTTCTTCACCAGCGGGCCAAGACGGGTGTCGCTACACTAATGCAGGGCTGATCCCCCCCCCTTGCCTCATCGGCTCTCCGTTTCACTAACCCAAGGGCCGTTCTGACAGTATGTCCCGATACTGGAGAACTCACTTCCTTGGTCGAAGATGATATCGCCTTCCTCCAGGAGTCGCGTGGTCCGGAAAGAGCTCCTCAGTGGCGCTTGGCTCCGCAGCACGGCCTGTCTCTGCAGCCAAGATTTCTCGTTGATCGGTCAGCACGGCAGGTTCCACCAATCCGGGCGGCACCTTCCTACAGTGCAGAGAGTGGATCCAATTCTTTCTGTTGGAGACTCGCACAGCCGTCCTCGTTGCGAGGAGGACCTGCTCAGGGCCCACCCATCTCGGCTCCAAACTGTTCGTTCTGTCGAAGACTTTCACCATGACATGGTCACCGGGCCGGAGACCATGTCCTTCGCCGGTAGACCGATCAGGGAGCGCCTCTCGGACCTGTTGATGGATAGAAACCAAGTTATCCGTTAACTGTGCCAGATAATCGTTCATCATTACACAAGGTACATCATACATAGCCTTAGGTTTTGGCGGACCCCAAATATTCATTGGGCGTCCGAAGACAATTTCGTAAGGTGTAAGGCCAGTTCGAGAATGTGGTACCGATCTAATTGACAATAACGCCAGTGGCAGAGCGTCTGGCCAAGTCAAAGACGTTGAAGCTTGAATTTTAGCGATCTTAAGCTTTAGTGTACCATTATACTTCTCAACTAGGCCTGCAGACTGAGGGTGAAACACGGCGTGGAACTTCTGGGTGATGCCCAGGCCCTTCAAGACGTACTTTATAACATCCGCTACAAAGTGAGGGCCGTTATCACTCCACAGAAGTCTACAGACGCCATATCGAGGGAAGAACTCTTTCAGCAGCATCTTCGCAGTAGTCATTGCAGTATTGTCTTTCGTAGGGTACGCTTCAACCCATTTGCTGAAAGCGCAGACCACTACTAGGACATACTTCAGATTATTACAGCGCTCCAGTTGGATATAATCCATCTGCAGAACCTCAAAGGGTGCAGTGGGTGTCACAAATCCTCCTGCTGGAGTTCGAGTACCTTTTCCTGGGTTATACCTCAGGCAGATCATACAGGTCTGCACCACCCTCTTCGCTGTGCTAGCAATCTCTGGATGCTCCCAGACTTGGGTAAGCAATTTCACAATTGCGGAAGCTCCAACATGTGCTAGCCCATGTGCCATCTGAACCATAGGTTGTACAAAAGCCGTGGGTAGTTTCCATCTATCCATCTGCTTATTTCTCCAGCAGCCCTCATCATCCAATTCTCCCTCACTAGCCCATTGTTCCCGCTCTTTGTCAGAAGCGGTCCTTTGCATTTCTCGCACTTCCTCCTTCGCATCATGCCATCTTTCCACCTGTGACTTTACTACATACACGGCAGTAGTACCGGGCTGCATCGCAGTTTCCCGTGCTATTCGATCTGCCAACGCATTCCCTTCTCCAACTTTGTCAACTACTTTCCTATGGGCGCTACACTTAACGATAGCAATTTTCTTTGGGTATGTCAGGGCGGTTAAAAGATTGTGAACTAACTCTCCATGCATTATCTGTACTCCATGTGACGTTAAAAACCCTCTCTCCTTCCAGAGTAGGCCGAAATCGTGCGCTACTCCGAAAGCATAGCGGCTATCTGTATAAACATTCACACACAATCCTGTACTGAGCTCACATGCTCGTGTTAATGCTATCAGTTCCGCTGCTTGAGCTGATTTCTGTGGTATGCGTGCTGTCTCCACTATCGTTTGCAATGTGGTAATCGCATACGCTGCTGAAGTCGTACCATCTGGTAGCTTCAGACATGATCCATCCACCCACAGTTCTCCATCTACATCTGGAAAGGGCGTATCCTGGAGATCAATACGACCCTTTGTTTGTTCTTCAGTCACGAGAATACAATCATGCGCTTTCCGCGCCTCAGGCTGGGTTTCGGGGTATGGCAACAATGTTGCCGGGTTTAACGTTACGCACCTTTTTAACGTAATATGAGGAGCCAAAAGCGTCAACTCATATCCCGTTAAACGGGCGCTGGTCAAATGCTGCGTCTTCGTTTGATTGAGCAGGGCATTGACAGCATGGGGGACTAATACCAACAGCTTATGGGATAACACAATTCCCTCGCTTTGGCGTATTGACACAGCTGTCGCTGCAACCGAGCGAAAACACCCCGGTAATGCTCGGGCGACAGGATCAAGTACAGCCGAAAAATATGCACAAGGGCGCTGCTTATCACCGTGCATCTGCACTAAAACTGACAATGCACATCCATCTTTCTCATGCACATACAACGAAAAGGGTTTTGCATAATCAGGGGTCCCTAACACTGGTGCTGAACAAAGGGCCTGCCGTAGTTGCTGAAAAGCAGTATCACACTCATCTGACCAAGGGATTGGGATAGGCGTGTCCTTTGTCAAGAGGGCTAATAATGGCTTAGCTATGTGCGAAAACCCCAATATCCACTGTCTACAAAAAGAAACAAGACCCAGAAATGCACGCACATCCTTCTGTGTGGACGGTCTCGGTGTATCCAGAATTACTTGGATACGATCCGGTGTGAGTGCACGCCCCTCCTTAGACAAAAGGTGACCCAAATAAGTCACCTTTGGTCTACAGAATTGCAATTTCTTCCTAGATACCTTATGATTGTGGGATGCTAAAAAGGAAAGTAAGGATAACGTACTTTTTTCACACAACTCCAGGGTGTCAGCCGCCAGCAAGATGTCATCGACATATTGAATGAGGGCGACACCTTCGAGCAGAACAAAGGAATCCAATTGTCGTTTCAAAGCCTGACTGTAAATGCTAGGGCTCTCTGTGTAGCCCTGGGGAATCCTACAGAAACGATAAGATCTATTATTCAATGTAAACCCAAAAAGATATCGGCTATCAGGGTGAATAGGAATGGAAAAGAAAGCATTCTTCAAATCAATCACTGAGAACATGGTCGCCGTAGGTGGGACCAAGGTAAGCAACGTCGTGATATCGGAAACCACCGGGTACTGAGGTATCACGATCTTGTTCACTTCTCTCAAATCAATTATAAACCGATAAACTCTGGCATCCGTATCCTTTTTCAATATGGGAAGGATCGGACTGTTACAAATGTTGTAGGGGACTTCCTCCACTACCCCTACCGCCATCAAATCCTGCACTATCTGTATGAGAGCTTCCTCACCCTCCTGGGAAATACGGTACTGTGGGAGGCGTGGTAACACCGCCCCCTCCTGGACGCTAATGTGGACCGGTGGAATCACCATTTGTCCTACATCAGTATCCGAAGTTGCCCACAAAGCACGAGGGAGGGTAGCTAACAGCGCATCCTCTGACATCGTACACATCCGTTCTGATCGGGGGTAATTGTCATTCAGTATTACCCGTACACCAGCAGGGGAGCAGCGGATCGTAGCCCTAAAATGCTTTAACATATCAAGGCCCATAATGTTGTCCGGTGTGTACGGGGCAAGCAGAAACGGACAGGGTGCAGAAAAAGAGTCAACTTTAAACATGAGGGGCTGCGAAAGAGGGCTTCGGGAGAGTGTACCGTCAAACCCTACCGATGTGACCATTAAGCCGGATGGGGGAGCCCCCGGAACCAATTGCTTAGACAGTGCACTACGTGTCGCTCCTGTATCCACTAGGAACTGATCAGTAGAGCCCAAGACCTCAGCCGATACATAAGGGCCCTTCTGATCAACTGGCACCTCAACTGATTCTAACCCCCATCCAACGCATTCCTATGCATGCTGAGAGTCATGGTACCCCGACCGGTCAATCCCTGACGCTTGATACTGATGCTGGCGATCGAAGACATTTGATCTATCTCGGTGCTGCCCAGCAGAGTCAAAACGAGCCTGGTCGTTAGAATTCCCTCGGAAGTTGGAGAAACCCCCTCTACCTCGCGGGCCACCATAGGTATGCCCCTGACGCGATACATGCAACACCGGGCAGTCCCTAGCCCAATGACCCGATTGCTTACAATACGCACATTGGTTCCTATTTAGATCAGATCGGCCCGAGGGAGGACCATAAGATCCTCCCCTACCTCTATTACTACCCCGCCGGGGCGGGCCATAGACTTGTGCCAACATCACCTTTGTTTTCAAATCTTTCGATTTCTTTTCCTCCTGGCCCTTTGCTTCTTGCTCCGGACGCTCATAATACTGGGCGATAGTCAGGAGGGTCGTCGGTGTAGCGGAGGACCAAGAACTTTCACTCGCTTTTAAACGGGCCGCAACTGACGGCAGCAGATTGGCCACATATTTATCCGCAAAAAGGTGGCGGCCCGTATCGTCAGTAAGCGACTGGCCACTGAAATCATGAAACGTCTCCTCAAAGCGCGTAAAGAAGTCCGCAACTGACTCATCAGCTTTCTGTTTACATGCAGCTAACATATTCCAGTCAATCTTTTTAGGGGGAATAATTGTCTTCAGCTTAGCCACAATAGCAGCAGGGAGATCTAAAATAATCTGTGGCGGTTTCTGCGCAGGCTTCCTCTCCCTATCCTCATCCTCCAGTTCAGACCACCGAGCCTTAAAAGTGGCAACATCATCTACCTTTCGGACAGATCGCCACATATCCGGTGGTAGAATAAGGCCAAAGAACAGGTCTATATCTGCTAAAGTCATAACGCAAGAATTCAAGGCCCCCTCGACTTCTTCATAGAAGGCCGCTGGATTCTTGCGGGGGTCAGGCAGCGCATTCTTTAATGCCATCACATCAGCTCTATGCCACGGAGTATAAACCCAATTATACACAAAATATCCCTTAGCATCGGCGGAGGTAATGTCCGAACTAGTCCCCGCTCCCTTAGGAGGAACATACAATGGCGCCGCCTCGCGCATTGGCTTAGCATGCACTAGATCGCTCTTATCTGATTGAGAGGTGGATGAGTGGCCTTCTGTAGTACACGAATCCGACTGCGTCTCCTCCCCTGCTCGTTGGCGCGCTTTTTCTTTATGGGCCAGCACCGCGTCCCGCAAGGCGAATAGCCGCCGAGCCGTATCAGAAGCCTTAGAGGGAGAAAAAACACCATCATGTAATGCTTTAGCATCCGATGTCACTTCTTCAGGCTCAAAGACACTAGAATATTTCCGAAAAGCAGCAATCACTTCCTCAGCGAAATGACTCAAAAAATACAATCTCTCTCTATCCTGCCACGACCCCCAAGTATGGAACAATTCATCCACGGACACCTTACCCTTAAGTGCACGGAAAGAGATTTGCCGAAGCTCAGCCATATGCTCAGCCGATAACATGGACCGCGTATCTACCTTACCCGTACCCGGGACGGAATCTTGTGGCCTCGGAGCAGATGCGCCAACATAAGGGGGCGGAGAGCGATCTAGTAAATAAAAATCATCATCAAGATTATTAAGGACAGGATAGAGTGGCTGCCGAACAGCATATTGACCCGAAACTTGCAGCCTACGCTCTTTCTCTTGTCTATCTGTCAGTTCTCTGTCTTCCCGACGCTTCGCTTCCTGGGCTCGCACATGATCATTCTTCCGTTGTTCCTTATCAAACAGCGCCTTCTCACGCTTCTCTCGCTCACGCACCTCCTTCACCCACAACCGCACACACTCAAACATATCCTGACGAGCACGCCGCTTACACATACACTGTTCCACATACTCAATCTTACGTATATCAAACGATCCATACAAAGGCCATCGTAACTCAGGATCTTTTTTTGTATATTTCCTCCATACTGTGCTGTACATTATGGAAGAAAGACCATGCTTCACATACATATCCCTATTAGGAGTCCCCTCTGGGGGAGCTGGAGCAGATTCCTCGAGGTTCAACCGGTTCCCAAAACAGCAACACCACTTACGGAGTGCGCTGAAAGCAGGCATGCTCAGAAATAATGCAAAATATGCAGTATTATAGAAAAATGGCACTTAATCGTTGCGCCGTTCAAAGTTACACAGCTCCGGAGAAATCTCTCCACATTACCTGCCTATATGTGTTGCAACGCATATATATTTTCACAAAGACAAATACAAAATATGACTAGTCATCACAAATCAAACTCAAATAGCCGGACCAGGCTTCAAAAACTCGGAGCAAGTACCGTACACCGGTTCTTACCAATCAAGAGTCCAGATTCCAACTGCCAAGCTCCACAATCGCCCAAACGGCTTTCACGGCAGGACCGACAGAAGAGGTCTCAGTCGGGGACCGGCGCCACCCAGACGGTCAGCTCGGAAGGGAAGGAAGAAAAACCTCGGGATGCCAGGGCTAAGACGCCGCTGGCAGTGATCACGTCCCCGGCCAAATTCCTCACCTTCGTCGCGACCAGTCCTTCGAGCATCCGAGTCGCCGATGAGCCCCACGTGACGGGCGCCAATTGATGAGTACAGGCCCCAGCTAGGCCCGCAGGACACAAGGGTTCGCTCTCCTGTAACGGAATCTATAAGGAAGTTGGCACGGAAACTGCAAAGTACAAAGACAGCATTTATTAACCCTTAAGGGTGGTCCTACAATCCACACAACACTCTTCAGTATTGCATAGAGTAGCACAAAGAACTTGCGTACACGGTCCCCTTTTATACACAATAGAGGGGCTCATAAGTGGGTGGATACAACATGAGGCCGAAGAACATTACCATTTATGGTCATTTTCGATACTGAATCAATATGTGGGCGGAGCTAACACACTCCTTGAGCCCGCGAAAACATGGTCAAGCAAGGCTAACTGATAACAGATGTGGTCAAGTCTGGGCATGTGCCAGATGGACAAAGGAGCTATTTATAGACTGTTACTAGGCAGATTACAAGAGCAACTAACACAGAGGTTGGACTCTTCTCGTGGGGAACACGTGGAAGCATGACAGTACAAAATGGAGTCCGAACTTCGGTCAACATAACAGAGAAAACATGCTCTATAAAAGGGGAATTAATGTCTTTAGTAAATGCTTAATCACATCGTTGTTTCAATTTACAACACCCCTGGCACATATGGTGTGGCAAAATATCTATTGGAACACATATCAATTGCCCACACAGAGTACATGTCTTCTTCTCAGGCAATGTGCAGACACATGGAAATCATGTGCCTCACTCATGAAGACAAAACAATGCACCGGTCGCAGATGCTGTTCACAACGTTAAGTTTGTACAACAGCAGGGACACACAACCCAAGTTACACAAGTCACAGACTGAAAGGGGCACATCTGTGTATCAGATGAGGATGGGACATGACCTAGTTTTGCCACATGACTCCTGTACAAGCAGACAGGAGATCTGTGGAAGTGTAACCAGGACGTGGGAGTGCAAGGAGCTTGTGAGACATTGGACACAGAGAACGCATGTACTTACCCCCTCCTTGCTGCTGTTTGGCCTTTAACTGCCCACCCAGGTCCGGGAAGACCACCGCCAGAATCCTGAGCATGTGGGGGGTCAGTGTCCATCGTCTGCCCCTTCTGCGAGGAGGCAACAGCTTCAGCTGGACTCTGGCAATCCTCCTGGTCCAGCCACGAAGGTCCTGCCACCTCTTCTGGCAGTTGTGGATGCGGCGTCTGTGGCCCCCCACAGAACGAACAGCCCGGGCAATGGTCAGCCAGATCTCCTGCTTCTGGTGGGCATCAACCTGTGAGGATGACAAGGGTAGAACAAGTCCTTTACCACACGTGCCACATGTTTGTGCATCACACAGTTGGATATACATGTCTTCCTCGCAAGGGAATATGATGGACACAGGTAGTGCAGATATGGTGATTGACAGTTGTCCTGAATTTTAAACAGGGAAACATTGCAACCGTGTGAACCGCACTTTTCATGCACAGTACCTGTCCACTACAGGGACCTACACACCCTGGGGGTATAAACTACTCAGTGAGCATGCTAGAGACTGTTGAACACAATTTCAATGGTGCCAGTCAGACAACATACACAATGAATAAGGGATGTGGAGTGCACATTCACCTGCTCCCCTGGTGTCCCATACAGCTTGCTTTACTGTGGAAGGAGGCTGTCCAGCAGGGCCTTATTCTCCTCCTCTGTGAAGGCTGGGGCCCTCTCCACTGTACGTGCCATTCTTGGAGCCAGAGGATGCAGAGACAGCAGCACATCATGTGTGTGTCATGTGGGCGTTGTGTTGTGCATATCGGATGCCACATCATGATGGTGTCCATGTTGCGACACAAGGTCCCTGTGTGTGTCTGTCAGGAACCTGTGATGTGGGGTAGACATCTGTCCTCACTAGTCACTGTGGTGTGTGTCTGGTATGTGACACTCGTACTGATGTACTGTGACGGAGCCCATTGATTGCTCACAGCACAACAGGGACCGTGTTGTGTGGCCCTGTAGAGCTGAGATGTCAAATGATGGGCATGTATCTGATATGTGTGTCCATACCCAACAGCACACACTTCATGTTCTTGTGTCCTGTAATTTGGTGTCATGTGTTACCGTTGGGAAAGCTAGTGAGGACGAGAGTCTTTTAATTTTCACTGCAGTGACCCCTATAGAAGGGTGCCTTGCAGCCCGAAATGCATTGGGTTTTTACTGAATAAACACTGCTAGTGATTAACTTTGCATTTATCCTATTTATACAAGAGGTCCGAACGGGCACAGTTTAAATACAAGATACCTGAAAAAAGCAACATTTTCTGCACGTGGTTTTGAATAACAGAAAAGGGAGAAAGGTTAAAAGTGGAACAAAGTTGAGGAGGAGCCAAGATGGCGACCGGGACGGCAGCGTAGACTCCCGGCTCCGTGAACCTCCGCATCCCGCACGGATATCCTGCACGAGATCCTTAACCTGTGCTACGCGGTCGTGTTTCTGAAGGAGAGAGGCACCCGACTGTGTGACTCCGAGGTTTCTGGCTGCGGTATCGCCGGAGAAATGTGCATTTGAACTTTGCGGCCTGTGCGGCCCTGGAGCCGGGACCTCGAGTGGACGCCGTGGCCGGGTGGCAGTTCAACAACAGCGGCCTGTTGTGACTGGGTGGAGTCGGTCCACCGGAGCGGTGCCAAACTCGGCCTACATTTCGTCGTGGTCGTCTCTACTGTCCTGCGTAGCGGACCGAGTGCATGTTCGGGGGTGCAATTCTCAGACCCTCCGGTGGCTGCCCCTGCCTTTGATGGTGAGCTGCCCGGCCGCCGCCCGTATCCTGCCCTGATCACTGCGGGCCGCCCCCGAATTTTTACGGGAGCTGGTCCGTAGTGGGGACGACTGTTGCCCGTGACC
Source organism: Triturus cristatus (assembly GCF_964204655.1). Lineage (NCBI taxonomy): Eukaryota > Metazoa > Chordata > Amphibia > Caudata > Salamandridae > Triturus > Triturus cristatus. Next base: position 635,488,206 of record NC_140585.1, read on the forward strand.
ACGCAACGGACAACTTTTCGCCTGCCCCCGGAACCCGGTCACCGGCGGCGTGGACATCGAGACGCTTGTCCCGGGGTCCCGGCCCCGGTGAGGGTCGGGCATACTTGGCGGCCATCTTGTTGCAATGAAGCCTACCATCCTGTCCGCTGGGCCGCAGCGGGATTGTGAGAGTGCGACTTTCGGGAGTGTGGCGGCGCGATCGCAGAGAGCTGTGCTGGGGTACGGCGACCTCCTCGAGGCCCTTGGTGCTCTTCACTCCTCCTTGATTCATGGTGTCGGGGTCTTGGGGAGTAAGCTCGACGGTGTGGCGTCGGCGTTGGGGCAGTGGCGGCCCGCCTGTCCGCACGTACACAGGGACTACCCACACTGCGCACAGGAGGACACTTTGGCGGCCACCCCTGAGGTTAGTGCACAGTTGGACACTTTGGCCAGTATGCTACAGTGTGTTCGTCCAGCTGAGGACCTGATCTGCCCCGGAGGCACTAGACCTGAGTGGGATGTGGTAGACTCGTCCTGTACGTGCCCTCCTGCGACCCAGAGACAACTCCAGCAACTATTGTCTGCTTTGGCTGCTTCTGCCTTCCTGGACCTGGAGTGCAGTGCATATCCTTGTGCAGCACTGGGAAGCCTGTTTCTCCACGCTGCGGACTGTGTTGATGCTCAGAGACTTCCACCCCACCTGTGTGCGTCGCTTCTCGGACGTTTTTGGACAATCCTCTACCTTGGAACATCGGATATGGTGCTGGGTCGAGGGGTAGACATGGGCAGACTCCCAAAGAGTGGTCAGGGATGAGGCTGCTCCTTCAGGGGTGGTCACCTAGTGGACGGGCGGGCTCAGGGGTTGCGTGCTCTCCTGGCATAGCTAACAGCATAATAGGTGCATAATGCTCCCCTTTTTTCTTTGAGAAGATAGATTTTGTGCCGTTTATTGTTCACCTTGGGGGAAACTTACCGTGCGGGAGGGAGAAGCCGGGGGTATGTTTTGAAGGCCCTCCTCCAGTTTATTAATACTTTCTCTACCCCCCCGTCTGGTGGGGTTCTTTTCCTACTTCTTTTTCCCTATTCTCCTATATTTCGGGTCTGGTTCCAGGGCGACAGGCACACTGCTGGGGGGGGGGCCGTACTCATCTGCAGAGGTGCAGGGTGGGGGGTTGGGGGAGGGGATTCTTTAGTCTTTTATCTCTTTTTCCATGGCCTCCTTTTTCTTCTCCGAATTTTTTTTGTTTTTCTTTTCTGGGATCAGCGTGATACACCTCCTTTGCTATGACTCGTTGCCGCTCCGTGTGTACCGCAATTTCCGGGGCGTTCTCCGGGAGTTCTGGCGTAGGACTGCAGGCGCAACTGCTTATGATATTTTTCCCCATCCTGATGTTCTTGTGTTTGCGCCATTGACCTAATGGATTGCTGTAAATCGCTTACGTTTATTACTCTGCATATCTGTAATTGCTGTTTGAAAATTGTTTGGCACCTGATCCTTCTGCCTTGTTTCATTATAAAATGAAAACCTTTTTCTCCTGGTGCCCTACCTACTTTGTTCACAGTAGTAGCATCACGATTCTGCTCCCCGAAGTGCTGCCTGTGTTTACACTTGCCTGTTTTTGCTCTGATTACTTAGCGGCCGGCCCCGGGGGGTTGTAGGCCCATACTTGTTCTTGATCGAACTGTCAATAAAGGTTTTTAAAAAAAAAAAAAAAAAAAAAAAAAGAAAAAAGTGGAACAAAGTTGAATGTTTAAGAATGAAAACGAGGATTAAAATTGAAAATATATTTGAACGCTGCAATTGCGGCATAGAGCTGTGCGTTATGTCCCACCTCATACAAGTCATGTGCTATTTGTCATGTACACTGGCACATAGATGGGGGAATGACAAACCGTCTTTGCTCTCCTATGTACTGCAGGAGACCATTAAAGAAAACACCCCAGCACACAATATGTCGTCAATAGAATTATCTAAACGTGCATCATGTAAGCACAAAATCTGAACACATAGAGTAAGTAGTTGTTCTAATTTTCCTTTTTGATACTTCAGTCTTCAGATCATCCTTTCACAACAGCCGACACGTGTTTCGTCGCTTAACATGGGAAATTGTCCCGCGGCTTTATCAAGGCTGCACAGAAACAAATAAACAGGCAATGTACAATTGTATCTTTGATTTCAGTTATTGTGTAGGGAAGAAAAATTCAGTGACTAAACAAGAAAGAGCACAAGGTGAGAAATCCTGAAATCTCTAAGTATTACCCGTTTGGAAAGGATATAAAATGATATATCCCACATGCCGAAGCATATATGGAGAGAAAAGGTGAGTCACACGTGGGGTGTAAAAGAAACAATTTTTCTTCGATTGTAGTGTACTTGTGGTTAATATGAGCATGGTGACCATAGGGTGTAAAATAGCATTTGACTATATCTTTGGTGTTGGCGTGAATTCGTGGTGATCAATAAAACAAGGGAAGGGTGTAGTGACCCACGTAAAACCAGATCGTATCACCAGAAGAATAATATAAATACCTATGTTCCTTCCTTATGTTTTCTCTGTAAAATAGTAACAAGCAAAACAAAATTCTGCAATAAGAGACTATTTCCCACAAAGGCTCTAATGTCTACTTCTGATTATGTGTAAATAATAATCATCACCTACTTATATTGTGGTGATATTTCCAACCCACAAGGGGTTCTGTTTTTTTTGCGGCGTCCACACTAATCGTGCGTCTATTACAATGGTCCCAGTGTCTTGCTCTATTTCTGTATCTGCGGCAAAATAGTGAAAAAAGTCTTAGAGGTGCGGTACATTTATCCCAGTGTATTGCCTAATTTCTAGATCTAAAGTCATTAATTCCCAGACATGGGTTCTCATTTTTAATCTGTGCATACAACTAAACCTCTGCTGTTCTAAACGCCTCAATGTGCCTGTAATGAGCAAGCAATCACACACTAGTCAAAATCCCATTCTTTTAGGCTCTCTTTCTATTGATTATTTATTAAGCATATCAGATTTCCTGAAATCAATCACATCCAACCATGTGATCAACAGTAAGAACAGTGTTATGCCTATTTTTAAACGTTCTCAACATTGTGCCTTGAGAAATACCTAAATTGGCAGGAAATAGTCTGTTTATACAGTCACGAATATATCCCTTGAAATCCGGTTGAAGAAACTATTCCAACTCACATTTATCCATATGAAATCCAATCAGAATACAAGAATCTATTTCCTAAGTCAAAAAAGGTATGTATGCCACTGCATCTGTCTTTTCTTCATCATTCCAGCGCCAAAATTAAGTGAGCTCAGCTCTGCGCTCTCTCTGCGTGATTAACACTGTCGATTTATACACGTGCCCCCTTAGCATATGCGGTCGCGGTAAACCTGCCGTCCGTAATTCTAGATAATGAATGTCCCCAAAAGTATACAATGCCGTCCTATTCTTACTGTGAATTTCGCGCTTGATTCTTCGGATGCCGCAAGTCGTGTGTAACTGAGTACGGAACACGTATTTTGCCTTCTTTGCCAGCTGGATCTTTATGATCCCTTAATGTGTCTTGTCTTTTAAGCTTGCTAATCCTTTGTTCTGCTTTATTTAGTATAGACCTATCATAGCCCCTATTCTGGAATCGGGTCAAGGCTCCCTTTTTGCATGCTTCCAATTCAGGTTCAATACTGCAATTTCGTCTCACCCTCACAAGTTCTCCATATGGGATGGACTTGATTTGGTGTGCGGGGTGGGCACTCGTTGCATGCAGAAGTGTGTTGCAAGCTGTTTCGTTGTGGAAGAGTCTGCTTTGTATGTTGCTGTCTCTAATGCACAGCTCAACATCTAAAAAGGAGATTTTGTTTTTGTTGTGCTGGAAAGTAAACCTGAGGTTGTGTTCATTACTGTTTAGATAGTCAAAAAACTCAATCAACTTTTCTGATGATCCTGTCCAGATCATCAGACAATCGTCGATGTACCCGCCCCAGTATAGTATGGAATCATTCCATAGTCTTCCCGTTGGGCCCCAGATCCTCGTCTCCTCGAACCAGCTCATAACCAGATTCGCATACGAGGGGGAGAACGTGGAACCCATGGCCACAGCTTACTTCTGTCTGTATCACTTGTCTCGGAAGAGAAACTCATCGTTGTCTAGAATCAGTTGGATAATTTCAATTAGTATCTCTGTGTGATCCCAAAAGCTGGCCGATCTAGTGTTCAATATTTTCCTGATGGCAATCAGGCCAATGTCTCTCCTGATGCTAGTATTGAGGGCAGTCATGTCTAGAGTCACTAGCGTCATGTTTTCGGCCCAATTCAGGTCAGCCATAATACCCAGTACATGTTTGGTGTCACGGATATACGAGGGCAAGTTCCCGACCAGGGGTTTCAAGAACGTGTCCACGTATTCCGACATCCTCTCAGTTGGTCCATCGTTGCCTGAAATTATAGGTCTTCCCGGTGGAAATGGAAGACCTTTATGTATGTTAGGAAGAGTGTAGATACAAGGATCTCTAGGTCTATCTACTCTTAGGTAGGTCACCTCATCGTCATTAAGTAGCCCCTGTTCATGCCACTGTCTCAAATGTCTGTTGTGATCAGTCAAAGTCCAAATTGGGTTATTGGGGAGTGGTTCATAACATTGCTGGTCTTCGAGTTGTTGCTGGATTTTGTCCTCATAGTCGTCCCTACGCATAATAACAATGTTACCCCCTTTGTCTGCTTCCTTGATTGTAATGTCTTTGTCACTCATGGGTCAGGTTGTCTCCTCTATTTCTGGGTTGTTTTTTCTTGTCTATTTGTCTGTCAAGATCTGCGATTACTAATTTGTGAAAAATGTCTATGTTGTTGCCTGCAGAGAGAGTTGGAGTCCATTTTGACTTCTTAAGGTTGCTGGAGATGCTCACATCACTAGAAATGACAAGATCACGCATAATCATTTCCGATGTGATTACTTCATCTTCACAGTCTGTTATAGACAAGATTAATCTTGTGTCATGGATCTCCTGAATTGTGTGTGTGCTATAATTAAAGACTTCATGACTTTCTTGCAGTCTTTTATTGCCATCATCAGTTAATTCAAAATGTTTTTTGATTTTCATCCTTCTGATGAATTTATACAAATCAATTTTAACATCACAGATATCCCCATTGGTCATTGGGCACTAACTCATCCCTTTTGTCAACACTGAGAAAGCATCATTGGGGATACATTTGTCTGTCAGATTAATAACAGTTACATTATCTATTTCCTCTGCTTCCAGGATCCGGTTCTTACCCCTGGACGTTCCTCTCCCTGCACCTCCTCTCTTGCCCATCCTTGTTTTTCTATTGGTGGGGGGCGTCTGTTTTCCCTGTTGCCTTTTTTTATTCTTTGGACCTCCATTAAAAACGGTTGTCACTATTGGGGATACTGGTGGTGCTACCTCCCCTGTCAGACTCACTGCCACTGGTCTGTGCTATATCCAGGGATGTTGAGATTGAACTCAATGATTTCCCATCATTATTACCCTTTTAAGCTTTCTCGTCTTGCGTTGTTTGATGTCTGCCAGATGTTTACGTATAATTAGGCCTGGGCGAAAATTTCGTTCCGTTTGCGGAAATTGCGATAATTTGACATTTTCGCGTTCCGCGGAGAGCGCGAAAATGTCAAAATTTCCGGTTTCCGCAGCTTGGCGATAATTTGTTTCTTGCTCGCGCTGTAAAATAATACATTCTCGCGCGCGCGCGATCGCCTTACCTGAATCCCTGCGTTCGCCGACAAGTTTTCTTGATCCGGTCGCATTCTCCATGAGATGTTGTATTGTTTTTAGCCATTTGCGCTGTCTCGCGACAGTTCCCGCCCGCAGTGACGTCATGCGTCGCGCGATCACGTCTTTCTTCTCGCGATCATGCACCGCGAGACAACTCAAAACAAGATGGCCGCGCCCGCAAGCAACCACATGGGTAAGTTGGCGACCCGCAACCATGCAGAAAATCTCGCGAACATGCGGGAAAAAAACTTCCGCATCTTCGCGATATTTCCGCTTGTTTGCGATCATTTTAAACATTTTCGCGATAATTTGCGAAAGTTAATTTCGCAAATTCCGCCCACCCCTACGTATAATGTCATTGAGAATTACATAATTATTTTCTGTTGGTTCAGGAAGGTTCAGTTGTTTGGTCTCCTGTTCTAGGGTATCTATCTCTCCTTGTAATTGTGACACTTTCCTCTCACAATTCTCAATGAGAATTCCCATGAGTCTATTAGAGTTGTTGGTAAGTTCACTCTCCCTGGCCACAAGTAAGTCTGCCTCAAGGTCGTCATAGGTAGGTATAATTTGTGACCTGAGTCCCCTGGGAATTCGTTTAACTCATATGTACTGTTTGAGAGTGGCGGCATCCCACCATTTTGATAGTTCATTTTTATGTAATCTCTCCAGTTTGACAAACTTTTCTCTCAGACCCTCCTGTCTTGAGGGTTGTCCACCTTGTACTCCTGAGCTCAATGTATTGTTTCCAGACACGTTATTGAAGAGGTCTTCTTCCTCTTTGTCTTTATTCATTCTTTCATTATTAAAGGTTGCCATTGTGTCTCCTGGGCTGCCGGAGACCAAATGTCCACAGACCGTTCCCGGACCTGGAAACCATGGTGGAACGTGACTGCATGTGATGGTACCGCTTCACCAGGCCACTGGTCGAAGAATTGGCGGAGCTGTTGGCCCCACATCTGCAACCTGGCCGGACATACCCTACAGCGCTGACCCCCAAGGTGAAGGTGCTGGCAGCCTACACTTTTTTGCTACTGGTACTTTCCAGCACACTGTTGCTACTGCTGGTGGGATGTCACAGTCTATGTTCAGCCGTGTGCTTCGGGATGTGTTAGAGGCAATGTTGCATTTCCTCGACCAGTACATCCATTTCCCCAAAGCACAACAACTAGCTGACATCAAGGGGGACTTCTATGCCCTGGGCAGGCTGCCACATGTCATTGACTCCATCGATGGGACACATGTGGCTTTGGTGCCACCGCAGGCACATGAGCAGACGTACCGGAACAGGGAGCATTTCCACTCTATAAATGCTCTTGTGGTTTGTTTGGCGGACATGACCATTTCCCATGTGTGTGCAAGGTTCCTGGGCTCAGCGCACGACGCCTACATAATGAGGAGTAGTCGCATCCCAACAATGATGGCACAGATGCAGTACCAGCGTTCCTGGCTTGTCAGTGTGTTCTGACTGCTTAGCATTGTATGTGTTTGCTAAAGTTGATACGCACCCTATTTTCACGCTCAACTAATGTGCAATTGTCTCTTTATAGGTGACTCCGGATACCCCAACATGCCATGGTTGCTGACACCCCTCAGGAACCCTGTGACACCAGTGGAGATGCGCTACAATGAGGCACATGGTCAGACCAGGAGAGTGATTGAGCGGACATTTGGCCTCCTTAAAAGCAGATTCTGCTGCCTGGACAAGACAGGAGGGGCCCTCCCATATGCACCTGCGAAGGTGTGCAGGATCATCATTGTGTGCTGCATGCTACACAACCTGGCAGTGCGGAAGTGGTTGCCTCTCATCCAGGATGACGATGACCAACCTCCGCCAGCCGTGGAGGATCCTGGCCTGGGGCATGCTGCCAGTGATGATGAGGGTGATGGTGATGTCTGGAGCCTGCTGATCCAGAACTTCTTCTCATGAATGTCAGTATACAGGTATGTGTTGTCAAAGTATTGTGTTGGCATGACCTATGTTGGTGGTGCACTGGTACTGATTGAGTGTGGCTGCATGCTACTTGTCAGGATGCTTGCTGTGATGTGTCCTTTCTGGTAGTCTGTACTCCCAGTGTTTACCTGATTGTTAGGATGTGTCTGGGTAGTTAGTGTTTTGTTTTGGGCATGTATATTGTTGTTGTTTGCTGTAAATCTGTGTACGACAAGGAACCAACCGTGTGTGCTTGGCTCGCTTGAAATGAAATCTGTGTTTTTGATTGTGTTTTCTGTCTGTCCTTCACAGGGTACTTTGGATGCTGTGTGGTGCGGTTTGAACCCCAAGACACAGATCCTTGTTCCAGAGTGCAAGTACTAGCTGTCCCAACCAATGATGTGCCACACACCCCTGGACTTTCACCGTTCACCACATATTTAATTTTCTGATCACTGTCACGTGAGGTTAACATGCATCAGTTATGGATTTCTCACAATGTGAATATTTAATAAACCTGCCCTTCACTTTGTGATGTGCTCCGTGTGTGTCTACACATCCAACAGTAATTCGCATCCTGTACCTGTGGGCTGCTTGCCAATGACCCAGGATGGGTGTTGTGTGTGTGCATTCCACTGTTTTTCCTGTTGACATCAGTGTTGACAATGAGTTAGGGGCCCTGGTGAGTATGTGTTGTGTTGTCCTAGTGGTGTGTCTCCCTCATATGTGTCACATTCACATGACTCACATAACGGTGTTCGCATTGCTGAATTAGTTTGCATGCACAGTGTTCCTTAGCAGCTCATCATCCCCATGGCACCAAAGCAAGTAGGAATCACGACAGAGGCAAGTATTGTGTAATTATAATTTATTTCCAAACATGTGTAAGGATGGTGAACGGAGTTTGCAGTGCTGTACAATGTGATGGTAATCCAAAGTTCACTGGTGAGTTGGTAGTTGAAATGTCCAGAGTAGAATCCACAGTCATTTGGTGCATTGTCACAACTTTGACCCTCCATGTCAAGTGGGTGATTTGGATGTAGGTCGACAAGGTCAACTGGTTTGCACAGAAAGGACGTTAACAGGAGCAGGTGTTGGGTGCCTGGGGGATATGCATGGCCATCAGCTTCTCAATTGCCCTTCTTCGGACGACCCCTCTTCTTTCTCGGAGGACCCTCATGTGCAGGCTGCTGAGGTGCCGAGGACTCTCTGCCAGAGTCCTCCTCCCTCCCTGTGGCTGTTACGGATGTTGTGGCAACAGATGTTGTGGGCGCACAGGGAGGTGTGGTTAGGTTGGTGCTGATCTGGCGGGGGCATGTCAGTATGTCCCTATGCACCGCACCGTTAGTTCATCCAATTTGTCCCACTTGGACTCCACCCAGGCCATGTGGGACTCCAAGTGGGCATGATGGGCAGCCTGCTGTTCTTTGAGTTCCTTGAGGATCCCCACGACCTGTCTAAACCCTCCGGTGCTTTCCTGGTACACATCTATGATGCGTTCCAGGTGTGGCTCATCATGCAGTCCAGCCCCCTCGGCAGGCCGTGTCCTCTGCCTGCCCACACTCCCTCCGCCACGACCCACACAGGCAGGACCTGCCATGGCTGGCCCAGCCGACACCGGGCCCCCTTGAGTGTTTGCGCCGTTGGTGTTGTCCCTTGCTTCCGGGGGCCATATGTACCTGTTCCATTGTTGTTCTGGGGCCTGGGCCTGTCCGTGTCGGCATGGGGACTCTGTCTGGTGTCCGATGTGGCAGGAGTGGTTGAGGGGGGTGCTGATCTAACTGCTGCTGGGGCTGCACGATGGCTAACACCGAAGGTGCTAGGTCGGTCAAGGTCGTTGTCGGAAGAGGACGGAGAGTGATCCACGCCAGGGAGTTCAGGGTCTGCCAGAGTCTGGGACTGTTCCTCAGGACCTGCTGTGTCCCCAGTATCCCCTGTGTTTGGAGGAGACACACAATGTATGTTATGTTTCTACAGACCTCAATGTTTCACACACATGACATTTGACACTGAACATTATTATGAGAGTCTGTACATTGCATTGTCCTACGTTGTGATAGACAGAGGTTGATATTGTTGGAGCACTTTGTAATGGCAACCTGGAGCATTTCGATGTGCACGTCAAGCTGTGTGCATGACCAGCTCATGTATTGATCAATTGTCTGTCGATGCCCATTGCCACTCAGGTTCCATCATATGCCTGACACTGCTGTATTATCCCTGTCCACATTTGTGCTTTAACAATGACATACGTGCAATTGCACTTTGTTAGAAATGGGATTTCTGGTTGGCTAGGGCTTGTGCCAAAGCCAGGCAGAAACCACCTCTCTAGTCAGGGCTGGGGAGTTACACGCCAAAGAGGACCCCTGCTCACCCCCTTGGTAGCTTGGCACGAGCAGTCAGGCTTATCCCGGAGGCAATGTGTAAAGCGTTTGCACGCGCACCCAGCAACAACACCCAAGGCCCACCACAAAGGAAACTCCACACAAGGTATTTTATAAAAATAGCCTTTGTATTATACCAAAACACATTAGATAAAAGCACACACTTTACAATGTGCCAACAGGCACGGGCAGAATTTACAAGGGATTATATGTACAGGGGACAGGGCCACATGGACCACTGTCAGGAATTAGCACTTTAAGAACTTAGCACTTAGAACATAGGATATTAAATTACTGTAGCACTTAATAGAAAAGGTAGCACACAACCAGTAACTACTGGTAACCGGTAAGTACCACCTACGCAACCCTAACCACCTTAGGAAAATGTCACGCAGGGAACCAGGACCTCACTGCACCACCTGTACTAGGAGAAAACAACCACCTAAGTGTCACAATACCTGTAGGGGTATAAGCTCATTACACATGATGCATCACAACACATTAAGAGGTGTAAACACAAGGCACATGACGCATAAAATCACATTCAGAGGTGCAGGTTTAGGAACAACAGCGCAAAACTCACATTAGCCACCACCTGTGGCAGTCCCTAGGCCAACTGGCCTTGTCGGGGCTAGGACACCCTGTGTCCAGCAGAGTCAGGGCGCGCCTGCACAGGCTGCGCAAACCAGGGCGCACAAGGCACAACCTATACGTTGCAGCTGCCCACTAAGTGCTGGGCAGCTGGGAAAAGGAGTGTGGGCACCACTGTGCCTTTACTCCCAATCTGTCGCACTTGGAGCCTCTCTGGGCTCTAAAACAATAATGCCCCCATAACGTTGGAGCCCTCTAGACTCGAGAAATAATGCGAAATGCCCCCTAGAGCCTCCGTGGCTCAAGAACAACGTGCCCCGTCGTTGGAGCCTTCTCGGGGCTCAGGAAACAACTGATGCCGCGTTGGAGCCTTCACGGCTCGTGAACAAATAGGCCCCGTTGTTGGAGTCCCTCTGGACTCTTAAGTACTAATGCCACCAATCGTGGGAGCCTCATGGGGCTCGACAAGAGTAATGCCCCCGGTGGAGCGCACTCGCTCCGAGCACAACAAAGGCTGCCCCCACTCACCGGGACTCTGGCGGCGCTTCTGGTCTTGGCGCGGGGCTTCTCAGTTATGCAGGGCTCTCCCCACTCACGGGAGCCCTGCAGGGGAAGTCGCCGCACGTCTTACCTGGAGCGCGGGGTAGGCTCCCGTCCGCTTCTCTTCCAGGGGCTCTTGCCTGCTCCGGGGCTCAATACTAGCCGCGAGTCCGCGAGTCTTCGGTGGGAGGCGGGGGAGGCTCCCGCCCTCCTATTTCCGGTCCCGACTGTCCCAGAGGCCCACCCTCAGCCTGCCTGACTTCCGGTAAGCCCGGCCGCGGCGGTGATTCTCTTGGCTTTCTCCGAAGCGCGGGGTGGGCTCCCGCCTTCGTATTAAAATTGAAATAGGTGGAACTAAGCGGGGTGGGCACCCGCGATTGAAACAATTAATTAAACGGGGTGGGCACCCGCCGATGACCACGGCAATGTCGGGGCAAATGCCGGGTGGGCACCGGCTTGCAGCAATAAAGCGCTCCTGAGCGCTAAAGGCAAATCAAAGCGCTTCCAGGCCATTAGGGACACAAATAAAGTGCTCCCAGCGCTTTAGGGGAGAATAACCACAAAGTCCAGCAAAGTTCTCCCCTGCATGCAGCAAGGCAGGGGTGGGGGGGGGCAAGGCTGGACCCAGAGCCAGCTCACTGGGCCTCCAGGCAGGGAGGTAGTCCAAGTGGCGGTCCTCTGGTCCAGCAGCAGCAGCCCCCCTCAGGCAGGATCCTGGAAGAGAACAACATCAGTGGGGACACAGCCCCATTTTTATACACCTTTTCCCTTTGTTTCAAGGTGCAGGGAAGGGGCGAACCAGTTACAACTGGTTCCTGAGCACTTTGTTTTGCTCAGCCCCTCTCCCTATTCAGAGAGCAGGCCAGGGTCATCAGTCACACCACAGGGGGCGGAGCCAGCATTGTGTGGGGAAAGCCCAGCCCTATTCAGGTCCTAGGTGTACTCCTCCCACCCATCTAGCTGCTGATCTCCCTATTCACCACTGGGCGACTCCTCCTGACTGGGGATTCCCTAGCCCGTCACATGACCTCAGTCAGCCAATCACGCGACAGGCAGTCTCTACACATTTATGCCAGCATCCAGAAGTGGCACTTCTATACTAGCTACATGCACGCCGCACACATCATCGCGCAGCATTTCATCACACGAATCTGTACATACCAGACTCGACCCTGCACACCCCACGCATCAGGAACTACCAGGGACACATACATTCCCCATGCATTCCTATGGGAGGGCAGGCCTATCTCACCACATGCACTCAGAGTGCGCACGCACTTTACTCTGGGACACAGGGAAAGTGCGCAAAAACCAAAAATCACTATCACCAAGTCACCAATAAAAGCAAAAAGTTTAGGGGTGAACCTGCCAGAAGGGCCAAGTCCAACACACTTGGTGTATGTGGCGAGCTTGGGGCATGTGTTGTGTGATTCTTTTCTTTCCTCTGTGCGTCACATTGGTGTGTCTGTGCAACATGGTTGCAGTACGCTATGCCAGAGATCCAATGTGTGATACTAATTTGTTGTCTGTGTTCCTAGTTCACATCTCTTTTCATACAAGTCATGGTGTTAGCATAGCTAATGAAGTTGGGGCTGACTTTTGTATGTGCTAACACCTTCTATCTTGTCAAATTCCTCCATAGTGAGAGGGATTGGGCACAAATGCTCTCTTGCTTTTCAATGCTCATTACAGTGATGGGCAGAGGTGTGTGTGTTACAGTACAGCTGCTGTGATTTGCATGCCTCCTCAGATTCAGTCCAGGTTAGTCATTGTGTTTGGGGTCTCCATGACAGGGAATTATGTGTTGTATGAATGCTGCGTACAACGCAGACCGATGTGGAATTGAAATGCAGCTCACAACTGCACATTTTTTGAATGACACCATGCTACAGTGTCAGCTATGTGTGTGTCCATTCTAGTCACTGTCAGGTGTCCACTGTCAATGATGTATAGGTGACATTGTGTGTGCTTGTTGCTATGTACTCTGTATACATCTCCCCAATTGTCATCTACAAGACACACCTTCACAGCCAGGTCAGGGGACACCACAGGGACACTGCATCTCCAGAGAGTAGGAGGATAACTACAGTTCCAATGGCTGTGAGTGTAGATGTGTTTGAGTTGGCCAGTGCATAGGTGTGACTTGCAGATAATTCATACATCATGACCATATGCCATCCATCTTGCCAAGGCATTTACTTTTGGAGTGACTGGTCCCAAGGGTACACTTTGTTCTGGCTGAGAAGGTGTGCTTTGAGGCGGCATTGATGGCATTTGGAGTCATTGCAGGACCTCCTTCACCCACAGAGGTCAGCGAATCCCCCATGTGTCATGCTTCCTTTGCAGGGAGTCACAATTTACGTTCAGGATGTCTGGCATTGGTGTCCTGTTGTCAGTTGGAGGCCAAGGCCCAGCATGGCCTTGAGCTCCCCACAGTAGGGCCTAGTGTCAGCCATCTTGGCAGTACTTTTGCACTCCCTGTGAGGTGAGCATGGTTCAGTGTGAGCTTGCAGGGACATGTGGGTGGGGGAGTAGTGGCTGGGACTGCAACTCCCATCATGCTTTTGGTGCCACCCACCTTCCCACAATGCCTGTGCTTCCTTCCTGTGAATCTTTTTCCCTATGTGGTGGTGTGCCTGTGCTGACAGTTTGGCAGGGAGTGGTGTCCTGGTGTTTGTTTGCACTCAAGTCCTGAAAAGCCCATGTCCTTCACACAGCAGAACCCAGTATGGTCAATCTTTGTGGGATGTTCAAATGGATTCTGAGGGGATGCATTAGACCAGGTGGGTTGTGTGTAGTTTGTGTTAAGGGGTGTGTGTGTGTGCAAGTGCCTCCTGGTAGTTGTAGTCAGAGCTGGCAGACCTCCTTCCCCAGTCCAGACTTCCCACCATGCAGCATGCTTCCATTGCAGGGAGTCACAATTTACATTCAGGATGTTTGGCATTGGTGTCCTGTTGTCAGTTGGAGGCCAAGGCCCAGCAGGGCCTTGTGCTCCCAACAGCAGGGCCTAATGTCAGCCATCTTGGCAGTAATTTTGCACTCCCTGTGAGGTGAGCATGGTTCAGTGTGAGCTTGCAGGGACATGTGGGTGGGGGACTGGTGGCTGTGACTGCAACTCCCATCATGCTTTCTGCTACTTGCACATTCCCAGCAACCCAACCTTCCTTGATTTTGACTCAGCTTTCCTGTGAGGTGGTGTGACAGTGGTGGCAAAATGGATGACAGTGTTTGTTGGTTATTTATGGTCATGCCTTGCAGTATTGGTCTTTAGGTTTGTACATGTTAGGACGTAGTTCCATATTACTGTGGGATGGAAGGTATTGTGTTTGTGTAACTGATATACACATCACAGGATACTTGCATTTCCGTTGCTATTGCTTTGCTGGGGGTAATTTGTTTCACAGTTCCCTTGACAGTGCTATATGTGTGTTGCCACACAATATTGAGTGAATTGATTGTGTACTCACAAGGCTCTGGTATTCCTGTTAATCCATGTATGCTCTCCGGTGGTAGGATGGCCCACACCTTCTCTTCCCAGGACCTGAAGTGAGTTGGTTTGGCAGGAGGGCCACTGCCTGCTCAGGGTGTGTTCCCTATCGATGAGCTTCTTGACCCTCCTGCGCACATCATAATACCTGTTCTGTATATTCTCCTTTGTGCGCAAACAAGGTGACTGTGCGTTGACCTTGTCGACAATCCTCTCCCACATCTTGGTTTTCTGTGACATGGGGGTCTGTTTGGACCAATGTGCCAAACAACTGTGGCTCTACCGTGAGTATTTCGTCAATCATGACTTCCAACTCACTATCTGTGAACTTTGGATTCTTCTTGGGGGCATGGTGCTGGGTGGTTGTGGGGATTGATGGGGGTGTGTATGTGAGTGTGGTGGGCGTGAGTTTGTCAGTGAATATGTGATCTAGTTTTTAAGTGGTGCAAATGGTGTAGTTGTTGTGTGTTGTGTGAGTTGTGGTGTGTCTCTGCAATGTGGTGGTCGTGTTTGCTGTCCAATGCCTGTAGTTTGCAAAGGAACATGGCAAGGCTTTTTTGCCATTATATAGGTGGAGTTGTGGGTGTCTTTGTCCCCTTTTTTTTATTTATTTGCTTTGTCATTTGTTTTGGAGCTTTTTTGGTGCTGGACGCTGCCAGTGGCTCGCGCGGGGTAACCTGAATCTGTCACACTGACATTCTGCTGTTTTTGACATTGTCGTACGCGTCGGACGCAGAGGGGTCTGTTGTTTGCTAGTCACTATTTGCTGTGCGTCTCGGTTTTCATGATCGTGCTCCATGCGAGTCGGTCTCAATTCACACGTTTGGCATCGTATTGCACAGCTTGTGCATCGCAGGTACGTTTCGGTCACGTCAATTCCTGATGCGTGTCGGTCGGTAGGATTCCCGGTCATTTTACGGGCGAATCACTGATTTTTGTATGGGTCGGTCGTTCGGCACGTGTTCCGTGCGAGTGGGTCGTAATTTACACACGTTGCATCGTACTGCGCGGGTCGTACTGCGCCGGTCCGTGTCGGTCGGTATCTGTTCCCGGTCCGTGTCGGTCAGTACGTTTTACGTCCGGAATCGGAATTGGCCCCTTAGTGTTCGAGTTCAAGCTCCCCTTCTTCATCGTCAACATTATCATCCTTTGTTCCTGTAATGTAACTTGCAACATGCAGACCTTTTCCACAGATCTGAGAGTTCTCTGGCACTCTGCTTTTTATTTTTGTTTATATTTTCTGAGTTTTATAATGCGTTAGCTAGATCCGAAGGTATCTGAGCGCTTTACAAGTTGTGTGCATAGGTTAACTCGAACTACATGCGAGGATATGTGAGGGTAAAACACAGTCAAAAAAGTATAAACAATACAGCATTAAAATAGATAGAACAATAAAAAAGTACATAGCAATATAGCATTAAGGTTTTAGTGCCAGCATAGGGAGTGAATGGATCAGGTGACCACAATGAAAGAGTCTCTAGAGGGGAATTGGATTTTTGGAAAACGTGGATCAGTTTGTAAGAGTGTTGAAGTAGCTGTTAAGCAGTAGAGATTTGAGGTCCCGTTTGAAACAAGAGAAGGAGAGTTTGCAGCAGAGATCTTTAGGGAGTGAGTTCCATATCCTGGGAGCATTTCCTGAGCAAGAGCTCACTAGGGTACATTTCTTCTTTGGATTAGGAGGTATGAGAACTGAGTTGGAGCTTCTCAGTGCCTGGCCTCTTCCTGCTCTCTAAAGTTTGGTTTCTACGTATTTGAGGGTTGTTGTATGAAGGGCTTTGTGTGTTACAAGCTGTCTTGAAGATGCATCTTCCTTCAATTGAAAGCCAGCTGAGACTCTTGATAACAGGTGAGATGGGATTACACCGCTTAATTCCTGTAAGGAGTCTGGCACCCTTATTGAGAGCGGCTCTCAGGGGTGCAAGGTGACGTTTCAGACTTCCAGTGATGATGGCGTTGTCATAGTCAAGCTTCGAGAGGACAAGTGATTGCACAAAAGTCTTAAGATCATTGTGGGGGATAAATGGTTTGATTTTTTTGAGGTGTTTTAGTGTGAAGAGGGCTCCTTTGGCTGAATTGTTGATGTACTCCCTCATTGACATATGTTTGTCCAGGGGTGATACCCGAGGAGTTTAGGGAGTTAGAAAGTGAAAGAGAACAGTTTAGTGTGTCCACGTTCTTGAGCCATTCTTGGATTGGTAGAGATTTGTTTTTTGGGGAAAGGAGTAACAGTTAAGTCTTGTTAGGGTTCAGCTTTAGGTGACTGGTGTTTAACCAGGGTTGTATCTTGTTCAGAATGGCATTCAGATGCAGTCTATCTCTGGGTTTCTTTGAGGTTTTTCCTAGCTTCAGCCCCTTCTTCCTACACAATGTTTTTAACTCTGCCGCAGTGAACCTTTCAATATTTCTGAGATCCACCTTGATTCTTTCAAAAATCACAAGTGCAAAATATAAGACCAAGAGTGAATTTTAGGAACTAGAAAAAATAATGTCTTACTCCAAATAAATGAGAGTTTAAAAATCAAAAATTAGTTTGATGTCAGATTATACAAGGGATTTTTGGTTTTACACCAATCACTGGGGGAAACTGCAAAAACAAGAACATGATCTGAATCCCACACTGAACACCAATATTAGAAACTGGAGTATTTGTTGAAGTGGTGAGAACCTACCTCAAATAATAATCACAAACCTTGTCAGGGTGAACTACAAAATCACTAAATAAACCTTGCCTTAACCCTCTTGTAGCTTGGCAGAGAAGCAGACAAGCTGAACTTAGAGGCAATATGTAAAGTATTCATGCACTACTCAAGCAGTAATAAAGTGAAAACACAACACAAGAACATTTCCAAGCCAATTTTGAAAAATAAAATATCATAGGTCTTATTCATATTTTGGAGTTGTGTGAAGTGTCTAGAAAATCTGTTGAGAGAGGTTTATAGATTCTAGATATTCCTTGACTTCTCAATCCTGCTCATTACTCGTTTAGTTAACCCAGAGAATGAAATTACCTATTAGCAGGGCGTTTCATGGAAGGGTCTGTGTCCACAGAATCAGGCCTGCTATATACATCATCTGGAAAGGGTAGTTTCCTGATTTCTCAGAAAATTAAAATGCAGACGTAAGAGGAGCTCACACATGCAGACATGTGTGGAGCTATCTGCTCAAATGAATGCTAGTCTGAACCCCCACGGATTCTGGGCTTTGGTCGATGTAGATTAGCAAGAATAATAATTGCATCTGAGGTAAACTTTTCTGGAACACGATCGTGAAGAATGAAAAATGTGTTTTACACGTACAATAGGCTTCGTAAATGCACTTTAAGCAAATAAATAAGATTCGAAGTTTTCGTTGGGATTTGAACCTGCAAGACAGTCATATATTTCAGGTAAAAATTGAACTCGGCAATGACAATCTTTAAAGAGGGAACCTCTCCATAACTGTGGTAAGACAGAAGCATCCTTCCTGCACAAAAGCATGCTGACTTTAAGCTAAGAGAAACTGCTGATAGAATTCTTGCATGACATGCAGTGAAACCTACACCTAGACAGTTCAACAGTCACCCAGAAACATGTTTTGCAATGCAGCATCCATGGCTCGCAGATGCCAGTTGGAGCCTGCTTTGAGAGCTGCAGTTAACCAAATAGAGGCATCTGGAAAGCCCAGAGGGCCATTAGAAACTCAACTTAGAAGAACCGGCCATTCATCCTTGACGTCCCTGAAGAGAGACTCTCCTGTCCCATCCTAAGGAGACTGTCAAAGCCGACAAACTTCACATCTGAATGTTGAAGGGAAAAGCTGTAACCCTAAAGTTCTGAACATCTAAGAACATCAAAGCAAAACTAACAAAAGGTACAAAAAAAACACACATATGTGAAATAACATTGGAATATAGAATAGGAAATGGCTGCCATACTGAGAAAAAACTAAATGGTACCTACATGGGTCTGTACCAAGCACAAATGAGGACTTCCTGAAGGCAGAGGATGCTTTGATGAGCTCTGCTAGCTCCTGACTGGAACTGTAGTGTGTCCGCTGATTAACTTTTCGTACCCAAGGGTCCATACACATACGTGCTCCCGTTTATTAAAGGAAGTAGGTACATTTTTAAATATCTAGTGAAAGCACAGCCAAATAATCTGGAACTAAAGAGAGAAAAAAAATCATATATGTTAAAGTGGCCGATATTCATTCTACTATGATGACAATCCAGAAGAAAAAAAAAACAAGTCACTAGGGAAGGTCAAATTAAAGACCATACAGTGAAACTGAAGGACAATCAGGAATTGTTGACCTAAACCTGTTGTGCATCGATTGATTACCGTTGGGGCACAATCTTTAAATATTCTCTTTTATCCCACATGTTTTAATAATAATTGAACAAACGGCAGTCTCCCTCAAGAAGGAGACAATGTCACCAATGCCAATAAATATTTGTTTTCCCGAGACAATTTTCCTTTTAAAGAAACCCTTAAGAGAAAGTCAGCCCAAACAGCTTACTAGAGAAACACGAGTCTGAATGGCTTCATAGGTTTTGTATGAAATTGGATGTTTATCCGAAAATGTTCCTTCGATAGAATGGATGGCATGGCGTCCTGGGCATTTCCTTTCACGTTCATTTAATACATACAGCTATTCAGCCAGTCACAATTTAGTGAGGTTTTGAAGCGAATAAATGAGCAGCCCATTTTACTATGAGTGCCTTTAACACGTCCATCCCTCCATACGAGTTATACATGGTGATGAAACTGCAGCATTTTAATGTATTCTACTAAACGTGCAAACTAAACTTAAGGGAGGGAGAGTTAAACCATTCCCATTCAATCAATGGAAAGGAGCAATCATGCTTCTGAAAACATACAGTGGAAACTGGCCAGCTCCAAGAGCTCTCTTCTATCACGATGCATTTCTGAACCGTGTTTAATCCCCAGAAAATATGTAATCAGGTTCAGCTGGCATTCTTTTTTCCAGGTGGACATTCACTGGCAGACAGAGCAGAACAATAACAGCCGTAAGGAATTTTAGCCTAGAGTGTGAAGTATATTTTAAATTGTGAAAACATGTTGGGACTTAGGGAGAGAGTGTATGGTTCAGTAACAAAGATAAATCAGGCTAAAGAAAAACACCTCACTGTCTGTCAAAATCAATGGAAAAAAATGCATGGCAGGCACTGTTTCACATTCCACGTGCTCAACGTGCAGAGTATTTGCCTGCGTGGTAATTCCGCATGGGATCGCCTATGGTTCTTTCTAAAGTGTGAAAGCCATACCATTTAGCTCATGCACTGCATTACAGTAATTGCTTACAATTTTCTGAACGCACAATAGGTTTGTAATTCATCAATCATGACATCTGAAAATGTATACTGATAACCTAAGTTCCCATGCCGTCATACATCAAGCTCTGAGCTCTGCAGAAGGCAGCAACCTGGTTGGCACCACACAGACCGATATCTGCTTTCTATGCACCAACTAAGGGGCCCATTCCGATGCGGTTAGGAATATCTCCGACCTTCGCTCAGAGCCATCCTAACCGCATCGGACTTGCCCATTCGGATTCCTTTCTGACCGAGCCATTCCGATGGGCTCGGTCGGAAAGGAATCCGACTCGGTTTTTCGGATGGCTTACAATGGGCTCAGAGAGCCCGCCTGCCATCTGGAACCCCTTCAGTACTTCCCCCCGGCCGGCTGTTTCCAGCCGAGGGAGTACGATGGCAGTTTCCCACTGCCTTATTGTGCCAGCCATTCTGGCAGAAAAAGACAGTGGAAACAGCTTTGGGGGCCCCAGCAGGGCCCACATGGGTGCAAGGCACCTAGGTGCCACCTATGGTGCCCCTCTGTTGACCCTGCACCCGGTGGCAGGTACCTTAGTGTGCCTGTCACGGGGTGCAGGGATGAACTGCACCTCTGCTCTTTCAATGAGAGCATGCATTCCGTTCGGAATGCAATCTCCCATTGAAAGGTATAGGAATGTGACTGAACAGGGTGGGGTTGCATCCTACTTGCAGGTCTGGAACCAACGACAAGAGGTCATTCGGTTCCAGTTCCTGTCTGATGTCGGACGGACTCCGGTCCGTCCAACATCAGAATCGGCCCCTAAGTCTTCAGTTGAACACAATGCAAAAAGAGAACTCACATTTTTCTGCTTGAATTCAAGGAGGTACACAAACTCCCACCTATTCCGCCTCTGCCAGTGTAGTAAACAAGCAACTTTCCCCATGTCTTTTAGTTCGTTATTCAATATGTGATGCTCCGTGGATCAGCATCTATACTGCAAGGTTGACAAAACGGCTGTCTTGGTATTGCATTGTATTATAACATTTATATAGTGCTTTCCATCTCTACGTGTGGTGCTGAAGCACTTGCCTACATGGGTAGCACACCACATCCTGTAGGGGGTGTGTTTGGAAGGGGGTTGTCTATGTTGGAAGTGTTTCCATGTCATGCATGAGGACCACCAAGGAGCAGCTATCATGTTAAGGGATGCAGTGCTTGGTGGTGTAATGGATGAAGAAGTGTGAAAGATAATAGCAGAGTTTATGGTTTTTGGTAAGGTTGAAGTTTTGCTCAGCTTTGCTGATCCCTTCATGATATTTTTTATGATCACAATCCACTAACTTGGTAACCTGACAGGATATTCCATTCTGGGATTTTTATTTATGCTTATGGTCATGAGCAGGCGTAGGTAGGAGGGAGAAATTGTCAGATCTGCTGAGGTGGACTTTGTTACACTAATCCCTCATATGAATATCATTGTGTGATGATAAGAAGCAATCATAGAATGCAGTTAGTTGGAACCACTTATGACTAAATTAAGGTCCTCTGGTGGATAGCGGTATGTGGCGGATCTCTTCAGGTATTCAATGCCTGTTCAAAAGATGATGGTTGTTGTTATGAACTGGTACACTGCTGGTTGATAGTGTAAAAGGGCCAATTAGCATAGGGGAATTACTATGCTGACTGTCTGCACAACTTCAAAGTTCTACAGTATTAATGTTATTGAGAGCCAAGTGGGTTATGAATCCACATTCTGATATAATACTTAATCTGGATGCAGGTGAGCTTTTTGTAACTTATCTGGACATAGCAATATGTTGTAGTAATTGTGAACATGAGGAGAGGGTGCTGGTTAGGCTGTAGGACTTCCTGTGGACTGTAAATTGTACCTGAAGGACTGGGAAAAAGGCCACCCGCGCTGCTTATTAAGATTTATAAGGCAAAGTGTGTCTCTTCAGCAGTGTATGGTGCAGGGGTCTGGGGGTTCGCTGACATGTTGCTCATTCAACATATTGAAAATCTTTTTTAAAGGTATATTTTATCCGTACCAAACAGTACATCATCTTATATATGTCACGCGGAGCTGGGACTACCATTCATCTCTGATTTAATAAAGCTTGAGCCTGTGCTTTTATGGCACAGGCTTTGGACCAAAGACGAGGCCAAATTAAATAGAGACATCCTACTAGACATTTTGAAACTAGATGGGATCTTAAAGATTCGATGGATAAGGTATGTCCGGAACGTTTTACAACATCTTGGTCGTATAGAGTGCTTTGATGACCCAAGAACTATTGGGACAATGACAAGAAAAGAATTACGAAAGGAGGGCCTCGTATTACTGGACTCTATTAGATTGTCCTTCGAGATACTGAAACCAACAGTCCTGCACCATCAGATGATTTTATCTACTTTTAGCCTTCAACCCTATTTGACTTTTGTACCTGGAGTATACAATAAGTTTTTATTAAGCAGATTCAGGCTGGGGGTATTTCACAGACTAGTTACTTTACCCCTAATGAATGATTGGACTCGTAACCTTCGGCCCTGCCCCTATGATAATAACTCCAGCCAATCTACAATACATGTGGTTCTTTCCTATAGATTCTATACCCATGTAAGGAAAATGTACTTAGTACCAATTTTAAAAACGCTTGGGCTTCGCCAATGTTGACCTGCTCTTCATGCACTACAACATTTAGAGAGCGAGCATAGCGTATTTAGAATTGTAATCTTTCTGAAGGAAGTTCTCAGTCAAAGGAAAAGCATGCTTATTTAATCGATTCCAATCAGATAAAGATTTCCAATGTAATATTGTCTTAATTAAATACTGTTTTTTAAACTTTTTATTATACTATTGATCATGTGTACATGTGCAGGTTATTTTTGTAAATTATGTATTGCCTGATATTTTTAATTCAACATTGCTTCTTTTTTAATCATGTATCATATCAGAGACTTTGTGTAGATTTGTAGGACTTTATTAACCAATGTATTTGTGGATATGTTCTTTTTATGTGCTTTTATGATTGTCTGATATAGCAATCGAATAAAGCTTTCTTTGACTTGACTTGACCTGAAGGACTGATTATTGTTACAGATTGACTCTCAGGATTGTGGGATTCTGTAATTATATTGGAAACAGACATACTTTCACCTCTTTTGAACTGCAAGTCTCGTGGATGCTTCGAATCTTAGCTGGTTGTGAGATCCGGATCTTGCCAGCTTGTATTGAGAAAGCAGTGACTCATATTATTTTGTCATACTAAGGAGGTTTGATGCTCTATGGTGCAAGCATATAGCGTAATGGCCTATTTTGTCTGTATTGCTTGAATTTGATTTGTAATTATGAATAAATGAATGAATTAATAGTTTGATTAAGCATGACAGCTGCCCCAATGGGAATTCCAACTCTAGAGTGAAGCACAAGACACAATAATTGAAACCAGACTAGAGAGTCTGGAAAAGCCATGTTTTTAACTGCTTACGGATTTGATTCTTTCTGCAGTGTGGTGTAAGACTAAAGGAAATCAATTCCATGCCTTTTCCAGAGGGATAAGTAAGTGATCAGTCAATCTTTTAGCAAGGTTGACCCACGTAATATTAAGGATGCATGCATCTGAAAACCTTAAGAGGGTGAGGCCCCTGAGCTGTGCCGAATTTGTGTGGCGAGAGCGCTGTAACTTCACTCCTAAGGGGGCCCTGCTGCATCACCTGCATCAAGACGTTCCATTGCGGACTTGGTGGCGACTGCTGTATCCAGACTTGTGAAATCCCACCTGGCTGAGGCTCCTGCTGGCTGGGTCACAGATTCTGAGAGAGTGCAGTGGATTGAGCTCCATTGTCAATGTCCGGGTGAGGAAAAGGTGGGACGCAGAGCGGAGGAGGCCAGGGCCCATTCCCTTTTGCGCACAGCTTGATCTGCCGTCATTCACTGGGGCACACTGAATCTGGTTGCCACTGTTAGATCGGAGAAGGCGACCGAGTGATGCTGCCTTTCCTCCCTCCCTGGTAGTGAGCTCTTGTGTGTACGGGGGATTACCAGTGGTGCAGCACAAATGAAGATTCCTGGCTAGCATACACCTAACTGGGTGAGAGGGGCCAGCTGGCCACACTACACTGCACTGCATGTCATGCATAGCTTCAGGGTGTCTGACGCAACAATGGACCACCTGCAGATGGGGGCGGAGGAGCCATTTGGCCACTCCTCTGTGTCAGTGAACCGAGCGGCTGGGGATTGCTAGCCACTGGGGCAGGTGACAGTGGACAGCCTAAACTCCCAACTAGAATATGCAATTGCAGTGGGTACCTCCTTCAAACCTCCTTCAAACAAACTGACACTTCTTGTGAGGGCCACATAGATAGAATCACAGTCGACTTCACCCTGGAGCACGCAGATCATCACAAGTTGAATTATAAGGTACACAAAATTGAGAAAGGGCTGTCCAAAGTCCCCCCAAATACCAGAGTGCAGTGTTGGAGATGTAACTGCTAATGGCAAATGTGAAGTCCCTGGCAAGAACAGCAGAGGATGTGAAGGGCTGCTCCCAGTGTAAAAACTTGAGAGTGTTGGGTTGGCCTGAGGGAGCAGAAGGGGCTGAAGCAGTGGCATATACAGAGACATGGTTGTGTGACCTACTGCCAGCAGGTGCACTCTCCCCATTATTTGTTGTGAAACAGGTCCATCGAGTGCCGGTGAACTGCACGCTGCCGGGGACAGGTCCTAGACCCTTTCTCGTCCACTTCCTACAGTGATCGTGACGCTGTCCTGAGGAAGGAATGCAAGCTGGGGGAGGTGAAAGAGTATAACACCACGGTTATTATTTTCCCTGACTACGCCATGGGGAGCAGAGGCAGAGGGGCTCCTCTCTAGTGGTTAAGAGATGCCTCCAAGAGTTGGGCATCAAATACTCTCTCCTCTACCCGTAAAGGCTGGGAGTGATCTCAGATGTTGACATGCACATCAATGACGCAGCTGAACAGGTCTGTACCTGGCTGAAATCCACTGGTTGCCAAGTGCTGCGAACAGGGACTGAAGAGTCTGCACAACAAGCTGTCGTTTGTGAAGCCAGTTGTACTATGAGGCATAGGAGGAGCAGGCGTTCCCGCCACCACCACAAGCCACCCCCAATCTGCAGCAGGTTATCCAAGAGAAGAGGAAGGAGCTACATACGGCGGCAATGATGCGCAAAATACTCAGAGACAGGATCCCAACCATTCCCCTGAACTCTCAGTGACGTGGGCTCCACTGCGACGTGGTCATCCAGTGCGGACTCTGTGCAGCCCCCAGATGTGACTCCTCAGACGGCAGATAACCTCATTTAATGTTGACTGGTTGTGCGTCTCTCCTTCTTCCATGGTTTCAGACAGCTCTGGAAAGTCTCTGGCTTTCTGTGGTTCCTGGCCTTCAGCTTTCTGTTGCTGAAGATCTGGTCTACTGAGGGTAGCACATAGAGGGGATCAGGTCCAGTCATCACCCAAAGGAAACGGAGCAGTTGTTCAGGTGAGCAATGCATATCAAGGGTGCTGGTGGTGGTCTCCTTGGTGTTACTAGCTGCAATGGTAGGAGGTCCATGCCGTCATTGACAAGGAGGAATTGTGGGAGTTCTTCTATTATCCAAAGGCCACTTTTATGAGGCCCTAGCATCACTCTTGCAATGCTGTAACGTTCCGGTGGTGCAATGTGCCACAGCATGGCTACAAGGCCACGTAAAGCCACATTATGTAGCTTTTCATGGCCCAGTAAATATGTGCCCCTTTCAAACAGTGTGAAAGGGGCGTTCAATGGGTGTTGCTGTGGGTGTTCCCACACCAAGCCAATGGAATCTGAAGCATTCCCAGGTTTATGAGAAACCGTAAACCTTCAGAATGCGACAGAATCTAACACTAAATCTAAATCTCAGAGAGAATGTGGCCAAACGGCTGGGGCGGTCGACCTCGGAGCTGGAGAACCTGGTTTGAGTCTCGGCAGGTACGCTCAACATTCTGTGATTCTGGGCAAATCACTTAATCTCCCAATGCCTAACAAAAACAAGCATTTACAATGCAATAGGTCTCGCACTGACATTGTTTTGAGCTATTGTCATTGTAAATGTCATTGTTTTTTTTGTTGTTTTTCTTTTGTAAAACATAAATAAAAGGCATTGTAATTTTAAATACCAATAGCTAAAAGTTTTGTAAATGTGAAACCTATTGCATTGCATTTACACGAGTGTGAGCTATTGGCATTGTAAATGGTAATGTCTTTCATTAATGTTATTGTTCTTTAAAAAAATAAATATAATGAATTTCCAATGCAAATAGCATAAACTCATGTACATGGGATACTTATTTTTTTTCCAAGAGGTTGACAGCTAATCCCAGCTAGTCATAGAGAGAGAGTGAGAGGTAGGAGTCAAGGTACTGCCAATGCAGAGACTACATGTGCAGTATAGACATTCAGACCAAGGCAGGGTTTACGTTTGTATAATGTATATGCACATCCACTGTCAGCACATAAGCTGTAGACTCGGCATCTTCCACAACAATCTGTATCCCCACCAACTGTATGTGCCTCGTTGTCACATTGTGTGACAATTTCAAAAGTTCCAGTTTCTTTCCACCAGTTCTTAAAACTACCAGTTTTCACTCGCAATGCCAAACGTCCTCTGTTCCAGCTGTCAAATTGTTTTACAACTTGCAGCCTGCACCTTTCATGGTGGTTTACACTAATCCAGTCAACCACCCAACCGCCCTGTCTGTACTGCAACCCTCATTGCAGCGCTCAGACAAAATGCCTTTTATTTATGTTTCAAAAAACAAAACAGAAAAAAAAGGCATTGTCATTTACAATGCGAATAGCTCAAAATCTCCTGCGCATCACAGTTAAATCGGAGGCTCCTCTTGACACCTCTGTTTTCTGCAGCCCTCTCCACTCCTATCTCTAAGCAGTCATGTGCCCCATTCGAGGCTGAAGGCCACTGTGGTCAGGGTGAGCAGTTAGTAGAGTGTTTTAAGGGGATTGAAGTCTATCTTTGACCGGTAGTACATTTTTAAGTGGCACCGGCTTGACCCTTTGTAGTTCGAATTCGAAACCTGATTGAGGGCATTGGAGGTTCCCATTGGCCACTTACATTTAACGTACTTTTTGTTGCAGTGTGATATAACCACAAACTTTAGAGAAATGATAGATGGCAAGTAATCAGACCCTTTCGTGCATATACCTTGTTAAGGACATGCTTAAATACCATGGCATAAAATCTCAGAATTGCGTGGCCAGTCACAGTGGAGAGGTCACGAATCCTAAGGCAAATTCCTTGGTGTGAGTTGGATTTGACAATTATGGATTTCCACTCCACCCAAGGTGCCTGCATGGCTAATGGAGGGACCTTTTGCAAGCCACCTTGGACTAGCTCTCCGCTGATAAATTAGTCCGCACCCAAGAGATAAGTAGTTAAATTAATCTTAGACAAAAGTAAAATTAGAAGCTTTTTGTTTTGTGCCATTGCAAACAGTAACTTCGTAAATGGTGTTTCTAGAGTCTGTCTGGGTTTGCCTATGTTGCCCGTCAGGGGAGCCGTAGCCTGGTAGTTTGACTATTCATACTGGAGTAGGTCCAAGACTGATTTACATCTAGTTTCTCCATCTGGAGTGCACTGTGGGTAAAAAAACACACAAAACAGTGGACTGGAATGTGATCTAAGCGATTTTTCAGTGGCCGAGAATTTTTCGAAACCCAGTAAGTGATGCTGATATGACTGATGTTACTGCAAGGTATACTGGAGCGTCTTCTCTCCCCACGGTGCCCTTTGTGTCCACAGGCCACCTCGCCGATGCACGGGAGCTTTGGCCTATGAGCCAGCTCCTATGTCACAGCGGGCCTACGGTGCTTAATGGTAGAGTTGCGAAGGTGGTAGCTAGCAGCCGGGGCATACTGCCAGCCCTTGCAGTGTAGTAGGGGGGAGGGGCAATGCTTCAGAGGGCCCCAATCAGTCTAGGGCCGCCAGTGCATATCTATGATATCTCGGAGACTTGGGGGGAGGGGACCGATTACATTTTACAGGGTGGGGGCACACCATTTTGCATTACCCTGCTACAGGGCAGCGCTACCATCATAAGCAAGTAGAATGTTGTGTTGGGGGCCCCCAGCTGTGAGATAAGTCAATGCATTGTAGTGACGGTGGGGGTAACAAGAGGAGCGAACAAGTCCCGGTAAGGTAGGGAGGGTGTGCTTATGAAGAGCCTCGTGTGTAGATTGTGCAGAGGCCACCATACGAGGTGCAGAGGCCACCATAAATTGTGAATTGACAGAACCCCCCCACCACACACCACTTTTCTCACAGCCGGAGGCCTGCAGATTTTCATAAGAGGCAGTAGATAATAGAAAGTATGAACTGCCAATAAATAAGCTGACAAATAAATTCCTTTGCGTCGTGTATTTTTAACAGATCAAAAGATTATTTCACTAGAGCAAACGCAACATGTGCTGAGTTCATATTTTTTAGGCATTTAAAATGCCTCAAAGGAGAATGGGAGGTAGGGGGGTGGTAAAGAAGCCAGGGACAACGGGAGGGAGGGCGGGGTGGTAAAGAAGGCACCAAAGCATGTCCTGTCTGCAGTACATGCAGTATGCCACCCTTTTTGCCCTCCTCCCAAGTCCCAAACATTCCCCTTAGAATCACAACATCCTCACCGGAAAAGGCCACTCATCTGCTTCGGCTAAGAGCGCTAACGCCTCTTTCTCTTTGGCGGAGGTAACCATTGGCTGTTTCAGTAAACCACTAAACAGCAGGGATGACAAACACCGAGCCGATTGCATCACTTCCGCCTCACACTGACAGGACAGCCACCTTTTTTCCGTAATGCTTATGCGCATATCAAACCCATTTGGACGAGTTACCGTTCTCTGCTGTCATGTGACGGTCAGATCATACTACGCATGCGCTCAACAGAATATAAGAAAGTGCAGCAGAATGTTCAATTTACTGCCTGGCGGAATAAATACTGCACATTTTTAAAGCTTTGGTTATCACCACAGTTCAGCTAAATACACAAACATAACAATAGAAGGGAACTGCTGCTGCCTATTTTGCAAAAAAACTGCATCGTACCTTTCCTTCACAATAATAATACAGAGACATAAACAAACGGCTGCATTGTCCCGCTGCACTTTGAAAGTGAAAGTGGGCATGCAAACCAAATGTAAGAGCATTGGCTCGTGTGCTTCACGGCTGGCTGAAGACTTTTCTTATCTCCTTGTTAAATAAACAAGCAGATAAGAAAAGTCTTCACGACAGCCGTGAAGCAGGCGAGCCAGTCCGGGAGGGCCGGACCAAAAAGCCAAAGGGAGGCAAAGAAAAGCCCTCCAATGGGAAGCCAACGTTTACCATAAACGCCGATGCTATGCAATGGAAATGAGGGGCGGGGCTTCAAGCCCTTCTCTCAAAGTCCTCTTTAACAATAAATCTCGTGCACAGCAACGCTAGGCGAGACCTAATGAATGTGTCCACCTGTAACTTAACTGGTGCTCATGTAAAGCATTCTGATACATCCGGGTCTAGTTCATGCTATATAATACTCCACACAAAAAAACCCAAAAAAAAACACCACACCAAGGGTGGCATTTGAGAGGCACAACAAGGATAAATGTTTTCATTTGTCCTGTTTTTTTCACTTTTTCTATGTGTGCAGCATTCTGCAGCACACAGACAAGGAGGATTGACCATGAATTGCTAGGTTTTGTGCAGGTAGGCGTCCCTTCCAGCACAACATCAGTCAGTTCCACAAAACAGTCACCCTTGCACCATGGGGTAAGGGTGTCTGCGTTGGTGCATGGCAGCCATTGTGCGCCAACGTAGGGGAAAATGGCAGGGGGCTTATTCATGGGCCCCTTGCAACAGTTTAAAGCCACCAGTGTGTCATTTTCTTGATGTACTTGCAGCGTGAATTTTGCACTACATTACGCTGTATTTACAAAGTGACGCACCACATTATATGTATGCAGGGTGGGCGTTCCCACACAACAAAGCCTCGTAGGATTGGTGCAGTGAAATCTGCAACAATTCTCGGATGCCACTGAGTCAAAACCTTACGCCTACCTTAGGGCAGGCGAAAGGGTGACGCAGTGCCATAGCGAAAGGCCTGCCCCATGCACTTCTGGAGTTGCGTTATGCTTGCGACACAACTGCAGCAATGTGTGACTTTAGCACCAGCAGATACGTCCGGATTCCAGACATATCTGTCATTGATTGCGACATGGAGCACCATACAGTAAATACTGCGCATCCATGGTGTCGCAAGGAGGGCACAGTGAAAAGTGTTGCAACACTTTTCATGAATGAGGCCCAGGAATGCGCCGTATCTTATTGACAGGGCTCATTTCGGAGCTTTTGTTGTGGCGCAGGGCAGCACAGCAATATTCCTAGCAGCACTGTTCAGCACCCAAACTTCTTATATGTGGACCCAAGTGTTTGCCACATTTGGCTTTTAAAAACTGTCTCTAATTGGACTTAGCAGCAGTTTTTTTGGTTTTGCAACATGCAAGGAAATCCTTGTAAATATCACGTAGTGTGTTTTGCGAAAGATTTTACAAGGGAATTCCTACCTAGGATCTAATTTTCGGTAAGTCACACTAACAGAAATGCTGATGCGAAAATTCACATTTTCGCTAGGAAATTGCCACTTGTTATTACGGCAATAAAAAAAGTCACCATAACGTAAAATAATCGACGTTAAGGTGGCCTAAAGTTCTTGTAAATATGCCACTCAGGTTTTTAGCAACAGATGTAGGCTATGGAGGAACCCCCAATTCAAGAGGCCAAAAGTTATTGGACCATGCCTTATGAGCATTACCGAAAAGAAACATTTCCAGTTCATCTGAGCTGCATTTCAGATGGTTGTGTCTTAATAATTCAACTACTTTGCTTAAACATGACTCAAAAGCCTTGTCTGTGACTGTTAGTCTATCTTCAAAAGGCAAAACAAACTGTCATCTGCTTAAGATTCTATGCTGATGCTGTGAGTTCAAATTTTAAAGGCCTATAGATCTATGTAATGACTAAAAAAGCCGAGCTCAAAGACGATCCCTGTGAGACACCATACATTAGTGGTTTATGGCTAGAGAAAAAAGCTAAGAGAGAGTCAATGATTGTCCTCTATTGCTCAAAATAGATCGGATCCATCTTAGATCTAAGACATAAATGCCAATGTCGACTAGCAGCTGGAGAATTATATGGGCCAGTGTCTTGAACGCTGCTGAAAAGTGGAACACTATCGAGGCAGGGCTCTTTCCCTGACCTGAGCTACTTTTAAATAATTCCGATACTTTCAGCAGAGGGGTCTAAAAGCCAATTGAGAAGGATGGAGAAGATCATGTTGTTCCAAGAATTCTGATACCTGTTGTTTTATTAGCTTCCAACACATCTCAGAAGCAGCCGGGAGCAAGAATGTGGGCCTAAAACAGCAGGAACAGCAGGACCCGGAAACAGCTTTTGAGAAGTGGCATCACCTGTGCCTGCTTCCAGGTGTTGGACATAGCAGCAGTCATTAATGACAAATTAAAAAGAGTCTTAATAACATGGTAAGTACCCTCTAAAGCCATTGCTAGGAAGCGAGATGGACTAGGGTCTAAAGGGGAATGCAATTTACATGTCAAGATGCCCATAGCTGATTATAGGATTAAGGAAGAGGCATGAAGCTGAGGTTTGATATAATTTGATTTGATTTAATTTGATTTGTTTTAATTTTTATAAATCTCAAACGATTGCCCAGAGACATCTTAGCGCTGACTATGACCCGAAGGGCACAGAGGAGATTCACAGACTTTCAAGATAGCTAGTTAAGGTCCAGAGTGAAAAGCCAGGCCTTTAAAGCCTTCCTGAACTTAATCAAGGAGGTAGCACTGTTGAGCTCCCAGGGTAGATGGTTACAGTATAAAGTCATGCAACGTATCAAGCTCTTGCCTCTCCAGGTTGCCAGCCTGTGGGAGGGAACAGTCAACTCTTGTGCTGAGCTGGAACGAAGGGTCCTGCCTAGAAGATACCACCTAAACCTTTCTCTGAGGTGCACACGGCCTTGGCCCTGAATAGCCTTATAAGCTTTACAAAGGCCCTTGAAAATTATGCGTTTTCTCACTAGCAGTCAGCTAAGACTGCTGACAGCTTTTGAGGCTGAACCATATCTGGGAGCCTTTGTAAGAAGATGGGCCACAGCATTTTGTACATTTATCATTTTTTTCAAATTTTTCTTAGGCAGTTTTAAATATGGCCCATTAAAATAGTCTATTTTCGATAGTACTAAAGCAATAACTACTATCTTCAGCTTGTTGAATGGCAAGAATTGCACAATTTTTCTGAGCTTGCAGAGGGAGAAAAGTGATGCCGAGACAACTTTCTTAACCTGCTCCTTATAGGATAATTGGTCGTCAATCAGGACTCCCACATTTTTACCTTCTTCACTGGTTTTGGCAGGATACCCAGTTCCTCTGGCCACCAGTTTGGGGACCAGAAGGTGGGATTATTTTCAAAAAGGATGACCTCTGTCTTCATTGAGTTCAGTTTTAGACAGGTTCGGTCCATCCAAAGACCCATTGAACTCATGCAGTTCTGAAAGATCTTACTCATGTCTGGGCCTTTGTCCGATATTGACACAACAATTTGGGTGTTGTCGGCGTAGGACACCAACGACAACCCAAATGACTTGATTAGAGCTGCAAAGGGGTCACAGAAAGATTAACCAGTGTTTGGGTCAAGGATGAGCTCTGTGGTACCCCCACAAGGCAGCGAAAAAGGTTTGGAGGTTAAGCCTTTAAAGGCGTCCGATTAATTGCGGTTTGTCAAAAATGATTACAGCAGTTTTAACGTTACACCTTGGATCCCCAGGTTCTGTAGAAGATTTTGCTTAACCCTATCAAAGGCTGCAGATAGATCAAGGTGGATTGCCTCCCCCATCCAATGCGATCCTGATCTCTTCCATTGCCCCCATGAGAGCGGATTCAATGCTATACCCACAATGGAAGCCACATTGTGTGTCATCTAGAAGGTTGTTTTCTTCCAGGAAGGCTGCCAACTGCGCGTTCATAGCTTTCTCAACCAGTTTGGCTGGAAGTGGAAGCCTAGAGATGGGACAAATTGTTTAATTCCTGCTCACTCAAGTTAGATTTATACAGGTTCTCATTTAATGCACTTGATAGAATCAGTAATAGTACCATGATACTCGTGATCTATTTTTATTATTTTTGTACATCAAAGAGGTTGGCAGCTGTTCACAAAAATCAAGAATGAGGGTAATAACCGTATTGCAAGCCAGTGGGCAAAAAATTATTTAACAATATTGAAGATTTATTGAGGTGCTTTCATAGCTTCATCAATTCAACTCAGGCTGCTTTAATAAATTTGCAGTAATATTTTAACTTCTCTTTGTAGATTGTTTTATCATTAGAGATATAACCTCTTCTCCAGCATTTTTCCAAATGTTTGCACTTCTGTTTTTCTTATGCTAACTCCAAGGAAAACCAAGGGGCTGGGAGGGATAATTGAGGTGAATGTAATACTTTTTTAATGGTGTTATTTTATCGAAGGCCGTTATTAACCATGAATTAACTAATTCCACATAAGTCTCCATGGAATACTTTAGTAAGGGAATAGTAGAGGATGAGACCTATTCAAATTTTCCTTCTTAATTTTACTCTACAAACCCATCACTTACCCTTTGTCTTTAGATTTTTCCCCCCATAAGTAGTGTTGAAAAAGTCAAATAAAATAAGGGAATGGTTCCACTGGTAAAACATAAACAAAATTGAAGGATTGTAAATCTGAGAAGATAGGACTGAGCATGTGACCAGCTTTACGAGTTGATAAGGTAAACAATTGTGTTAAATTAAAAGCCAGAATAGAGTGTGTAATAAAGCTTGTGCTGAAACATTGCCTCTATCATAATGTGCACATTGAAATCACCCAAAACAGAGAATTTTTCATATTGAACACAGTGGGGACCACGCACATTTCCTAATGAGATGGCCAAATCAGTATCGTAGCCTAAAGGGAGATAGATGAGAGCTTCAGAGAATGACATTTTGGGGATCTTTTAATACTGAATCCTAAACCTTCAGCTTTCTCCTTGTATACAATTTGAAGGAGGAACGTTAATATGTGGAGTGGAATGAAATTGCTACGCTACCTCCCTGAGGTGCTTTTCTATCCAGATGTATGATCGAATAACCTGCTGAAAAGGCAATGTGTAAGATGGATGCATCATTCATCCAAATTTCCCTTAAAAATAGAAGGTCTATTTTTTCATCAAAAAGTAAGTAAAAAATATCTAGGGCACGCTTGGGCAAATAACTCACTTTGATTAAATAAGAATTAATGCATGAATGATGGGAATTATACAGTGCTTAGCTACTGTGTGAGTGTCCAGACATTAAGGTATATAGCTAATGAGAGGAACAAACCACCTTAACCCTTGAACAGGTAAGTTTTCAATTGTTTGTGGAAGAGCTTTTTATCTGGAATGTATCTGAGGGGCAGGGGGAGTTCATTCCAGTATTTGGCTGCAAAAACCGATCAGGCCGAGCTGCCCCATTCATTTCGTTTGGCAAAGGGGGTGGAGAGCAAACGGGCTGACTGTGACCATAAGGTTCTTTTAGGGCAGCATGGGGTCATCCTATCCAGTAAGTATGTTGGACCAGTCTTGCAGAAGGCTGAGTGCTACACAGTCAATGCTTTAAAAATGACTCTTTTCATCACTGGGAGCCAGTGTAGTTGGCTTTGGTACTGGGAGATAAAGACATGTCTAGGAAGATTGAACAAGAGGTAGACGGCCATGATTTGTACCTTTTGTAATCTCTGAATAAGGTAATTTGGGATTCTTAGGTACAAGATGTTGACATAGTCTAGCCTGGATAGGATCAAAGCTTGTACCACCGTTTTTGGGCATCCCATGGCAGGAGTTTGAGGAATTTCTTTAACATCTCAGAATCCAGCATGCAGTTTTGACTACGGTTGAAATCTGGGTTTTAAGGAATAGATTTGTGTCGATGAGAACTCCTAGGTTTCTTGCCACCTCAGACAGGGGAGGAGGTGCAGTGCAACTGGATAACCAGGTCTCATGCTCTGTCTTTTTCTCCCATATACATATTTATATATGTCATACCGGTGGTGCTAACAACAGTGTAGGTATAGTTAGACCCGACTTTCCATTGGAAAAGCTTTTTCAGTTTTCCGAATCGATTTAGCACAGT
Organism: Triturus cristatus; assembly: GCF_964204655.1. Lineage (NCBI taxonomy): Eukaryota > Metazoa > Chordata > Amphibia > Caudata > Salamandridae > Triturus > Triturus cristatus. The sequence goes on from NC_140585.1 coordinate 635,523,348, forward strand.
TTGACAAATCTGCACAAAACTTTCCAAAAAAAGTTCATTCACTTTTCCTCCTTCGTGGAAAGTTTTCTGCTAATGCGTCAAGCAGGGGCAAAGAAAGAGGAGGATCCAAAAGTGCAATTTCCTATTTTAATTCATATAAGAAAGTGTGCCATTTGCTTCCAGCGTGTCAGAAGAGAGGACCACCTTCAGGTGAGTCCTTCTCCGTTGGGCGTTTGGTTTTAGGAAAACAGAAATAGGGGTAAAGGAAAAGGTTTTTCCCCATTGCCCTATGCCTGTTTGAAGTGGATTCCTGCTCTGCTATCGAAATGAGGGCTGCAATCATGGAGCAGGAATAATACCACTGGATCACCGGGGATTAGTTTTGTGATGGGGTTGCTCCCCTTGGGGTAGACTTATTTTTGGTATTACGCAGAGCGCCCATTTTAAGGCTGATCTTTCTGGGGGGGGGGGGGAGGCGGAAGCGCACAATGAATATGTGCATAAGTGGAGCAACCACTTGGGCAAGGGTCGTTCCCTTTGAGGGATAATTGGTTTTGTATTCTCCCCCCTCCCCAGAGGGCAGATCAGCTGTTTTTAGGCCAATTTACCCTTTGGGGGATGGGGGGGGTGGAAGCACACTAGATACCAGAGAGATGTGTGCAGAAGAGGAGCGACCCCTTGGGCAAGGGTGACTCTCCTTGGGGGGCCATAATTATTTATTCTGCCCTCTTCCGAGTGCATATTGGGTGTTTTTAGGCCGATCTGCCCTCTGGCGTGTGATGGGAGCCGACTATACATCAGGGATTTTGTATGGAAGTGTCCCCTTGGCCAAAGGATTCATTCTTTTCGGGCCAAATAAATTCTGCCACCTTGAGGGCAGATATTTGTTTTGTTATGAATAGGTTGGGCCTCAGGGTAGGTGGTAACACTTGAGTCACCTGGGAATAAGGTTTTATATGTGGTGGAGGATCTGGTTGTGGGGTGAAATTTTCTTCCATCTAGTGGCGTCTAATTGCCTTTGTCATGCCTCCTTTAAGGGGAATTTCAGTGTCTTTTGATTAATATATTGTAATAATCTTTATTCATGTTGTAATTGTCTTTTCTCTTTTTATTGTAGAGCCAATTGTTTTCTTTGTTTTGTTGGTGAATTTTGTTAGCGGGTACAACTCTGGCAGATCTGTAGTTTGTAGAGTTGTGAAGGGTAAACAACTCATTTTGTAATATTTTCATCTAATGGGTATCCTTGATCTATTTGTATAAATATTTGTGACTGCTTTACTAATGGTTGAATCTTTAACTTTTTGTGTGATTGTCTTTTAAAGTAATGTATTGAATTGTGCATGTTCTTTACTGCCTTGTGATATGTGTATGTAAGGAGATGTCCTATGTTCTTCTGGGCTTTGATGATGTACTTAAAATAATGACTCTGTGGGGGTTCTAAGAAACGACAGTTGCTGTTGCCAGTCTGCTGGAGGTTATGCCTGTGTAGTTACTACAGTAATGATTTTCTTTTTTGTTTTTTACCTTTCTTGTGGGATGTCTTTGGTGGTTGCTGTGTATGCGAATGGTAGGTGCAGTTAATCCTCAGTCTTGCAGACTCTGGCAAATGAGTGGTATTGATTTTGAGTATATAGGTCTGTGTGTGCTGTGTATTGATTGACTTTTCCTTCCAGATTACTATATGCCAGTATTTTTACTTTCTGTTTGATAAAGCCACAGTTTGTATAACACTTATTTTACACCGTGTTGGTTACTGTTGACTTATTTGTTGTGGTACTTTTATTAGTAAGGATTATGGCTAGCCACAAGATTACCACTCAGCAGGTTGTTAGCTTGCTTTTTGAATCTTCCTCTGACTATGGTTCTGAGACTGGCACTGCATCAGAGGCAGAGGAGAAAGTCCTAGATTCTGCCCGTGAATTTTCTATCCAAGAGGAATCATTTAATGATGAAATCACTCTCAGTGCGGAGGAAGTGCCTCTTTTAGAGCAGGGCACTGATGTGCAGCAAGAGGCACCTGGACTGCAGTCTGGGTCTAAAAGACTTTCCATTAGAAGCGCTGAAATCTGGGTTGCCTCAAACATAGTGCAGCCGGTGCTGCCTGCCTCTAGCGGTGTCACAGGGTGTAGAGTCAATAATGTCAACTTTTTGCCTATACATTTCTTTCAGTTGCTTATGAACAACGTATTTTTGTTTATGGACAATGTATTTTTGGATGAAATTGTTGACCAGACTAATTTGAATGCTGAATAGTATTTGAGGTACAACAATGTCAGACTTAAACCCCACTCTAGAGCTACATAGTGGACCACAAATCTGGTTGAGCTGAAGAAGTTCTGGGGCTTAACTGTTTTGATGGGATTGATAAGGAATCCACCATTGCTTCATATTATTCTAATAGTCCCTTGATGGAAACAGCTATATTTCCTGTAACCATGAGTCATGATCAGTTTATGCTTCTGCTTTGGATGCTTCATTTGGTTTATAATGCTTCATCATTGCCATGGGATCACCCTGACTGTGACTGTCTCTTTAAGATTCGGCCTGTCCTTGGCTGTTTGGTTTGTAGGCAGTACATTCTCAGCAAGAGGACAAGTTATGGAATTAAGATGTAGAGTAGTACTGAATATGTCTATGAATTCTGGATCTATACTTATGGCGATTCTACTATTGACCCCCCTGGTTGTCTGTCCACTCTTGGAGACAGTGAGAAACTGTGTGAGAATTTCTAGAGGACGTTTTAACAAAGGGCACAGTTTATACATAGATAACATCTACACTGGTGTGCACTTGTTCATGGAATTGTTCAAAGTGGACACTGTTGCATATGGCACAATCTGCTCTAACCATAAATGTCACCCTAAACAGCTTGTTTGTGAGAAGAATTGTTCAAAGTGGACACTGTTGCATATGGCACAATCTGCTCTAACCATAAATGTCACTCTAAACAGCTTGTTTGTGAGAAAAAAAACATCAGAGGGGACAGCGCAGTGCCCTGCTTAGTGATGAGCTTCTAGCTGTGAAATTGTCAGACAGGAGAGATTTCTACATGCTGACTGGCATTCATGATGAAAGTACTTCACCTGTGACTATTTGGGGTCAGGTTGCTAAAGTGCGCAAATCTGTGTGTATTTTAGACTACAATAAGCAGATGGGTGGTGTAGATAGAGTAGACCAGAGGTTGAAGTTTTACAATGCTGTATGTAAGTCATACATGCTGTATAAGAAGTTGAATGTCTTTTTGTTCATTTCGCAACATTCAATGCTTTTGTTGTATTCAAGAAACTGTTGTCCACATTCCAAGATGACGTTTGTTCAGTTTCAGCAGTATGTAATATGCAACCTAGTTGTAGTGGAGCAGGCAAGTGTTCCAAGCGATAGAGTGGTGGAGGATGTAGTTCGATTGAAATATCTCCACTTTCCTTATTAGATTCCTCCCACACCCAAAAATACTCCTCCTGTAGGAGATGTAGAGGTGTGTGGAAGGAGAGACATATGTCCTGTCCCGAATGTCAATCTAATCCTGGGCTATGTGTACCCGCATGCTTTAAATTGTAGCACATAAAATTGAAGCTTTGAGAGCAACAGTGAGTGTAAACGTGAACTGACTGGTCTGTATCGTTTTATATTTTTTGTTCAAATTTCACAGTTGGCAGTAGTGTGAAATATTTAGTTAGAGCTGTTGTGTTTGTAGTCAAAGTTTTTCATCTACTTCAAATTGGTTTGTGTTTTCTTTTTCATGAAAAAAATGTGATGGTTGTGATTGCAGACTGGCGCTTGGCTGGTGGTGTGAGTGGACTGGCATTGGGTTGGCAATGTATGTGAACTGGCGCTTGTTGGGCGGTGTGTTTCTGGTGCTTGGCTTGCATTTGTCTTGCAATATGTGTGTGCTGGTGGTGTGTTGGTGGCTGCTAGCCAGTATGTGTATTGACTTGCTTGGGGTATGTTTGTCATTTTTCTGTTTGGGTGCTTGGTGGTGTGGTTGGTATGTTAGCCCTGTTGGTGTATGAGAGTGATAGGCCCTTCAATGGTACTGTTTGTAAATGTAAGTGTTGTATTGTGTTGGGCCCACAGCTGGCAATGTGAATAGGTTTATGGGTCTGACACATGAAAGGTGTGTGAATGGACTGTAAAGCAGTTGGTGCCTTGAGGTGGATTTACAGCTCATGAGCTGTAAGTTAATGGTTCACTGTTCTGAATTACTTTTGCAAATTTCGTTTTGTAAATTCATTGGTGAATAATGTTTTTTTATGAACCTTTTACTTACCCTTGTGCCAAATGCAACCACTATGCCTGTGAATGACTCGTGGATGGGTCGGCAATAATGTTTTTGTGTTTTTTAGCTTTTTACTGTCAGCGCATACTCTCGCTGTAGTAAGCAGAGAGGCTTCCGTAATTAAAATGCCACGTAAGGGACGATTCGCCCCACGTGGGAATGAAGCACATCGGAGATTTGTTCATTCCACCCCTGGCTAGTTCTGTTATATTAAATATAAGCAGCCATTGGGTAGATGCTCTTTAATGTCATTAGGTTTCTACACCACAACCTTGCATCTATAATCTAAATTCAATTTTCGTCGTTTTCCCCAAAATTCGGGTACATCTCCAAAACCGTTGAATTCATTCGGGGTTGGATTACCTTCAAAAATAGATCTTTTGAGACGCTCAGTAAAAAGTCTTGTCCTGATGATGACCATGTAATTATACAAAGATCGAAACGCTGTTGACGCATATGTGGCCGTAACTAATGAAGGACGCATCGTCACACTTGATGTTGCTTCAGTTTTGTCCCGAACCTCTTTTGTTATGTAATCCCTTCTGTTTGCCACTTGTCTGGTTTTGTATTGTATAACATAATTTTTTGTGTACCAGTGTATTGTTCTGAGCGTTTGTCTTAATTGTTTTACTATTTATAAATCGAATAAAAGTGACATATTTTTGCAATTCTTCTTTATATGGGTTTCTCCTTCTTTTTCTCTTTCTATATAGTTTTTTTCTACATAGTCCTTTTTTCTCCTTCTTTTGGAACAATTTAATCTGTCGGTATCACTGATTGCTTGTAAAATTTGTATGTCTATGTAAATAGTATCTTGAACCGTTGTTAGGGCTAAATATTTGATTGCCCCTGGTTCAGGTGTGCAGGGCTTCCCCTGTTGTTGTTAATGCTCTCATCTTTTTAGACACTGGTCACTAAGGAAATAATTTGTGGTATGTTTTGTGTGGATCTCACAATGTTTACTTACCCAGAAGTCCTTCTCAATTTAATGCATTGACACAAACATTTGTCCCTTACATTTCTGTGTGCAAAGGTTGTGGGATGACCAGCCCGACACAAATTTCCTACCACACGATGTTCACTAGGGTCTACCGATAAAAATGCTACTGGTATGTGTGGGTGGACAAAGTGCCCACGACAGGGAAGGGCCAAAAACTTATTGTGGAGACATCAAAATTATTTATTACAAAATGGCCTGGTTCTGCATGGGGGCACCTGTGTTTTTGGCCACAGGCATGGTAACCATCTAAGAAAACCTACAAAACCCGGACATTTAAAAAAACTAGACACCCATGGGTGTCCAGGAAGGTATGGCTTGTGTGAATCCCCCAATGTTATCTTACCGAGAATCTTCTGCAAACCTCAAATTTAGCTGAAAAAATCACATATGTTTCCTCATATTGCAAAAAACACATTGTTTTTTAGTGCATTTGGTGCCCTTTAATGTCGCGGGCACTTGGCCCACCCACACAAACGAGGCACCGTTTTTTGTGGAGACACTGGGAAACACTGTGTGGTAGAAAATGTGTGGCAGCCTGCAGATTCCAGGACTTTCCCTCACGGAGATGCAAGGAAAATGTGTTTTTTAGGCAAAGCTTCAGTTTTACAGGGGAGTCTAAGTAAAACAACCTGGTGAGAGACATGCAAGTACCCCATCCTGGACTCCCTTAGATGTCTAGTCCTCAATGTGCTGGTTTGGTAGATTTTCCTATGTGCTGGCTAAACTGGGGCACAAAATCCACAGCTAGCCACCTTGTAAAAAAACATGCATTCTGTTGGGTGAAAAATGAGGTCTCCTAGGTCATGTTTTTGGGGAGTTTTGTGTCGCAGGCCCAGCCACACAAGTGGGGCACCATTTTCATTGGGAGTCATGTGGGAATAACGAATAGTACAACATTTGTTATTACTAATTGAATATCTCTACGTTGTGCCTTTCAAATATAAGCAAGAGTGTAACACAGAAGACATTTTTACAAAATACCCTCTGAAACACATGCCATTATGGGTACCCATATATTCAGAGATGTACAAACAACCACTGCTTCTTAACTCACTATCTGGTGTACATTTTAGAAATGCAGAATTTTCCTTCATACCCTTTTTCCATTCTTTATATTTCACCATATGAATTGCTGTATAGTTGCTGCACAATGAAAAACCATTATAAGATTCAGCTGGTTGTTTGCTCTGAGTACCTTGGGTTCTTGTAGAACCTACAAACCCTATATATCCCCACTAACAGAAGCATTCAGTGGATGTAACAGTATATTGCTTAAAAAAATATGCCATAGTAAGAAGAAGTTACAGACAAAAACGTAGACACAAATGGCTGTTTTTCAACTCAATTTCAATATTTTTTTATTTCAACGATTACTTTTTACGGGAAAATCTTAAAGAATCTGCACAAATGACCGCTTGCTGAATTCATATTTGTATCTTGTTTTCAGAAATGTATGTACAGCTTTCTGTGATCCACCATGGGTTTTACACCCGTTTCCACCTCAAACTAGAAGGATGTTGAAAGCATAAACAAATAAGAAAATTAGGCTATCTCCCAGTAAATGTCAAAACTGTGTTAAAAAATGTGGGTATCTGATTTAAGTCTGCCTGTTGCTGAAATCTTAGAAGATGGGGACTTTAGCACTGTAAACCCTTGGTTAATGACTTTTGCAGGAAAAAAAACAGGTGCTTTCTTCTGCAGCACTTGTTTCCAGTTATTCCCCAAAAACCCAAAATGTAGCTATATTTTGGCTAATTTCTCAGTCTTCTCCAGGGGAATCCCCAAGCCCTGGGTACCTTTAGACTCCCATGATGTCATTAAAAAAGGACGCTAATTGGGTGTGGATAGCTTACATAAACAAAAAGGATGCCTAAGTGCAAACTATCCCAAATAGCTAAAAAAAAAGCTTAGAACGGGGAGGCCTAGCAGCGAAGGGGTTAAAACATTATAAACCAATCTGTACATATGTGAGACCTAACAGGATACTTTCCAGTCCTTTTCCCATTAAACAAGTCACACTGCAGGGCTATATTATTTTTTATGTTTTTGCCACTTCTGTGCAACTTGACCATTTGAATCGTTGGCGGAGTGAATTCGGCAATAAGCACAATTCTCTGTCTTTCGTTGGAAAATTAGAATTTCATTGTATGTGGACAGGCTGCTGTTTGTACAAAACACTGAGAGGCCCTGGACAGGCTAATGCAAATTTTGCAAATCTATAGAGACATGTCTGACCTTCGAGTGTTTTGGGATGTATTTACATATGCACCCAGACATGGAATGACCTCCCACAACACATCAGAGCCTCCTCCTCTCTTCTTGAGTCCCAGAAGAAGCTGAAGACCTGGCTCTTATATAACCACCTGGGGACCACATACCTATTCACCTGCCCAAGCTCCTGGCTACCCTCAGGGGTGATTAGCATGCTATACAAATGAACATGACATAACATTCACCTGTCTCTGGCATTCATGTCTGCTCCCCAACAAATTCTTATATTGAAGTTGAAATATCTGGGTATAGAGAGAAAAATAAGAACTGGGACCTTAATGTTGCCCCTTTGTTCTCTTTATTCCAACGAGAGAGACAGGAGATCGATTTGTGGTGTACTTTGCCACTCTCTATAATGGGGAGAAGAGCATTCATTACAAGGATCTCGCTCAAGCAACACCGGCATGTATTTCAAAATTATGCTCATGATATTCCTCTACACTCACTTTGCAAGATTTGATTTGTAAATATTTATGGACTTGAAGGCCATAAAGGATTGCATTTTCAGTGTACACAATCCCCTTATCGCAGAGGGCTGGTGTTGGCTCATATCCATTTATACTATTGGGCTTCACAGATGCTCACAATTATTTGAGTGGAGTGGAGACTCTAGCAGCCAGCTCAAATTACAATCCACAGAGGAAATAGAACTCTTTCATCTTCTCTATAGTCCCATATGGCCTTGCACACAACTCCCAATCATGAGGACCCCAATTATCTGCTTGCACTGCACTCTTAGATGGATCCAATGCGAAGAGGTCCCTAAAGTTGAGAAACCATTGTGGCATGCTAAGCAGCACAAACTGATGTAAAGTCCTTACTGTCTGACTTCATCTTAGGTAGGCCCAACTTCATCTTAGCTCATGGAGGCCGCCCTCTTCCTCAGATTTATGCAGAACTATTTTCATTTCCATCTTAAAACGCAGTTGTTGCTAGACCTTATCTTTCTCAAGACTGTCATATAGTCATGTTCTTTGATTAATGACATAGATACAAAATCTTAGGCAACATTCGTCTGGGTAAAATGTCTACTCCTCTCCATGTCAAGGATAAATAAGAACACATACAGACATAAACCCAAAATAATGTAGTCTGAATTGACAGTCTTTTGCCTTTTATGTCCATAAGGAGACAGATGGAATGCATACATTGATGCACATAATCTATGTCAGACAATCCTAAACTTATGTAAAAAATTCCAATAACGGATAAGATTTAGGATATAGGGACTGTCACTGGACCACTTGTCTGGAGAGGTCCTTCACCCAGATTATCATCCGTGATTCTGCCAGTGAGGAACTTGCCTGCTGCCAGTGCACTTCACACTTCATGCTACATCTTGCCTGAAGCTGATAAAGCCAAGTCCCAGAAGAAGATTGAATGACTGCTATTGTAGTGGGTGTTCGCCCTTTGAAGGGAATACTGTCTTCTCGCCTGATAAATATAGCAGTTGCTGTCAACAAGGTATGCAATGCGTCTTTTCTCCCTAAGAAACTCTAAACTGCAAGTTTCTCTACCTTTCATGCTTTCATAGTATAGCGCATAGAAATAGGCGTTGGGGTGTCAGTTTCTAGATAATATTTTTAAATGACATTTTAGCAATGCTGGTAATGTTCATTTTGTTCTGTCTTGTTGCTGTTTTTTAAATATTATATGCAGTTGTTTTAGATTTACTGAGAAACAGATGGTTCCTGTAGTAATAAATACTTTTAACATAAAAGTGTTCATTAGTACAGTGTGTGTGATACTGTAATAATGAAATAAGGTGTGTTGCTGTTTCCACAGTGCCCCTGATCCCTTGTGTCAGGAAGAGCTTACTCTAGACTATGACCCTGGGAATACTGAAGAGGAATATTGGTGTCCTTCTCACCCAACTGATCCTCTACTTGATTAACATCCCTCCTGGATAAAGAACAAGGTCCATTTCCTTTAATGTCTCCAACATTTAACCGTCGAGGTTCCTTTAAGCAAAGAGAACTTCAGAAGAGCCCGACTTTTCACGATGATGTCATCAGGGCCACTTGACCAATAATAGGCGAGGACTACGCATCAAGAGGAGGAAGACGCCGAATCAGAAGAGAGAGAGATGATGAGAGACAACCTGCAAGAGTTGGAGTTCGTGAGACGGCATGAGCTTACCGAAGGGGTCAGAGGTATCTATGCTGGGACCGGTGAGGGTGGAGAGACCGGGACAAGTCCAGGCTCTTCCACGGAACACTCCTGCAACGATTTGTCCCGCCATGCTCCTGGAGGAAAGTGGCATGCACAGGTGCGTGCTCAGTTCTAGGGAATGGTCGGGAGGAGGGAGGGTACTAGTAGAACAAACAGAGCTGAAGTAGGCTACTGTTCGTACTTTCACTTGGCCCTTTTGGCAGGTTCACCCCTAAACTTTTTGCCTGTCTCTTAGCCTTTTCCCTATGTAGTGTTAGTGGTTTTAGGCCTCTAGGCACTTTAGCACTGTGTCCCAGTGTAAAGTGTGTGCGCTCTGTGTTACATTTAGTGAGACTGGCCTGCCCTCCCATAGGAATGCATGGGGATATGTGTGTCCATGGTAATTCCTGGGGTGAGAGGAGTGCAGGGTCGAGTTTAGTATGTGCGAACTCGTGAGAATAAATGCTGCGCAATGGTGTACGCAGATTTATTGTGACTGGTGGAGATGTGCCACTTAAAGAAGTAGGCATTTCTGTGTGCTATTTTTCCTGCCTGCCTGATGTGGAGTGCATGTCTGGCTTTTGATTGACAGGCGCTGGATGGTGTGGGGAATTCCAGGAGCCAGGGTGAGTCAGTCCAGTGGTCTAGATGGGGGGGAGGAGTTGCACCTGGGACCTGAATAGGACTGTGCCTTCCCTCCACAATGCTGGCTCCACCCCCTGTGGTGCGTCTGAGCGCCTAGCCCCACCTGACAAAGGAGAGAGGAGCTGAGCACAACAAAGTGCTCCAAAGCTCCCCCAAACCAGTTGCATCTGGTTTTCCCCCAGCCCTGTGCTGTGTGACAAAGGAAAGCTGTGTATAAATGGAGGGGCTGTGACCCCATGAAAGTTGTTCTCTGCTGTGCTGGTCCAGACGCTGGGGGCTGCTGCTGCTGGGCTCCAGGAGGAACTGCCACAAGGGACTGCCTCCCTGCTGAAGGGCCCTGTGTGCTGACCTGCCTGAGCCCAGCTTTGTGCCCCCTGGACCTTGCTTGGATTCTGGGGAAAGAGTGCTTCGCTTTGTCCCTGGACTTTGGACTTCACCTTTAGTGCTGGGGAGCGTTCTGCTTCTATTCTTAAGAGCGCTTTATTTGTCAGTGGGAAAAGCACTTTATTCCTGTCCTGAGGAGCGCTTCCGTCGTTGGGCCTGCAGCGCGATCGATGCTGAGGGAATCCCGAGTGTAGGGATTCCCCCCCTATGCTACCGACCCAGCGGGAGCCCACCTTGCGTTATTTACCGCCTTCGGAATTGCTTTCGGTAAACGGGTGCCCACCCCGCGTTATTTGCCGGTTTCTGAGCATATTTACACAGCGGGTGCCCCCCCGCTTCTCTATTTACTTACAACGGGAGCCTACCCCGTATGTCGCCCGAGATCACCGCCGCGACCTGGAAGTCCAGAAGAGCAGCCTGGGTGTAGGCGGGGCGCTCCACAAACCAGGAAGCGGACGGGAGCCTACCCTGCGCTCCTTGGACAAGAGAGGAGGCTGGGAGCACACGGGAGCCCACCCCGCGCTCCGGTGAAGAGAAGAGGCTGGGAAGCGGGGCTGCGGGTGTGGAGGGGGACGGGAGCCCTCACCGCCTCCACGAGACACTGCCTAGAGCCTCGCCGACTCCCCAGTGAAGTCCCGGTCCCAGAAGAGGGACCGGGCGAAGAGGAGTCCCCGCCAGGAAGAGCCGGTAAGTGGAGCCAGCTGGGGAAAGCGAAGTCAAGGCACCACGCCAGTGCCTCTCTCTCTCCAGAGCAGCCCCACTTGACAGATGGCTGCTCCAACGGGAATGAGAGGTGCCTGAGCAGCCCTGCCGTAGAGGGCCGTTCCAACACGGGGCCCAGTTGTTGATACTTAGAACCTGTGCGTGGCTTTATCGGGGGCTTTGCTACTTACATTTCCAGTGCGCTCCTAACCTGGGGCACGTAAGGTCCCGGTGAGGCCAGAGGGCAAGTAGTGCCAGGCTTAATTTTTGGGATACCCAGCTGCCCCACCAGACAGAGGGCAGCTGTGGTTTTGTCCCCAATTGTTTTCAGAGGCACAGTTGGTGCCAGTGCTCCGTCCTTGAGCGGCCCTGCCTGCCAGAGGGCTGCTCCAACGTTGGCATTTGTTCTTAGGGCACATTGAGAGCCCAAGCCTCAGTTGATATTCACAGCTGCCCAGCTAGTAGTGGGCAGCTGCACCGTTTAGCCGCACAGTTCCTTGGGGGCATGGTTGAAGTTAGGAGTGAGACGCAATCCTTCGCCCCCATCCATTCCCAGCTGCCCAGCAAGTAGTGGGCAGCTGCCACGTTTAGGCCTGCGCAGATTGCGCATCCTTAACTTTTGCTGCCTAGGCAGCGTGTCCTGACTTTTGGGACATAGGGCATTTGAGCCCCTTTGTGGATGGCTGGTTGGCCAGGACGGTTAGATTCATAGGGCGCCAGTCCCTAATGTGATTGTGGTTCTAGGAAATGTAGTATATGTAGTATGTTGTATGCACCCTGTTTTATACCTCTAAATGTGTTTTATGAATATGAGGTTGTTTTGCATAATGTGTTTATGCTGGTGAGGTTGGCGCAGAAGGTAATTTGCGCCTGATGTTATACTGTGCATAATGTAGTTTATGTTACAGGCTGATGCTAAGTACAGTGATTACCAGTGGTTACTGGTTGTACGTTTATGATCTGTTTTACTTCTACCAAGTTCGCTTTGTGATGATTCTGACAGTGGTCAATGTGGCCCTGTCATGTGTATATAATCCCCCTGTAGATACTGCCCAGTGCCAGTTGGCACAGTGTACATTGTGTGATTAGGATCTAATGTGTTTATGGTTATACAAAGGCTATTTTTATATATAACCTTGGGTGGAGTTCCTTTTGTGGGGTGCCTAGTGTGTCGCTGCTGTGTGTGTGTGTTGCGCAAACGCTTTACACATGGCCTCCGGGATAAGCCTGACTGCTCGTGGCAAGCTACCAAGGGGGTGAGCAGGGGTTATCTTTGGCGTGTAACGCCCTTGCCCTGACTACAGTGGTGGTTTCTGCCTGGCCTTGGCAGAAGCCTTAGCCAACCAGAAATCCCATTTCTAACAGAAACCACAAACAAACTCAACCTATTCCGCTTTTGTTCTTCACTGGTGACTCAGACTAGTGGGTGAATTCCCTCACTCCCGTTCCCAAGAAATAAAAGGAATTAGGTGTGGACAGAACAGTTACATGTGACACTTTCTTTTGTTTGATCAAGAATAAACTTCGGTCCCCCAAAACTGTTGAATGAAGAAGGTTCCAGAAGACCGCACATGGCAACCTATGTTTTGATTTCATTACCCAATTAAGGAAGTTAAAAATATGAATAAAAGAACAGAGAGTTGGAACTTTATCCTGCCTGATTATATCCTGAATTACCTCACACCTTTATGGGACTGTTAGTAACGCAAAAGCGATACTTCTATGTCAAGCACACATTGAGTAGCATCTTGCAGAGCTACAATACCTTCACATTCATTGCTGGTGCATTGAACCAGCCTCACCTGTGGCACCCATGGGTGGGAAAGCACTCCTTGTAGAGATACGCCAAAGTCATAACTTATGCAACAGTTGGTGCCCAACATGGGACTCGTATCTCATGGCTACACCTTGAGTAGGAGTTTATACTTATCACACACATTTGAACCATTATTACCTCATTATGTAGCCATCCATAGTAATTGTGGTTGCCTCCTATTGGAAATAGGAGAGCACCTATTTCTGTAGGGTTGTCAAGCTTGACTCATCATTAAAGGTTATCCACATTCTGTGGGTTTTCTAATTCGTTGATTCTAATTACAAATTGAAACCATTCATAATGGCAGCACCTATTGTTATAGGGGCCAGTTGCAGGGAAGCTGTTACTCAACACCTCAAATCTTGAGGTGTCCCCAATATGGGTCGGGCAGTTACTTTTTACTCCTGGGTGGAGTTCGAGCCAGTTTAATGAACATACTGTGGTAGATCTGCCGGCTCACTATAGGGCTTACCAAGAATTGGAAATCCCTTTAACATATAATAAACCAAAGAAGTCTGATGGTCTACACATTCAAGAGAGACAAATAGAAAACATGCAAAAGGCAGGAAAGAAGCTTTAAAGTGCTGTTTGACTATAAAGGATTTCCATCAACAACCAGTGATTGGTCAGTATCATCATCTGGCTATCCATCCTTCCCACCACAATAAACCTCTCCAACAAGAGGTGTTCCATGTGGTATAGGTGTCAACCGGAGCACCTGAATGTAACCCGGGAAGGGGAAAAAAGAAGACAGCAAAGATCACTGGCTTAGTCAAAGAATATATATACCAGAAATGATATATGAAAGGTGCAGTGCAGAAACGTGAATATTAAAAAAGGATTTAGAGGAGAAAAGGAATTTTATTCAAGATATTCCTACTAATCCTTTGAGTAAAAATTGGTGCAAAAATAGCTTTTAACAAATAGGCTGTGTGACAATACGGTTGACATGTTTCAGCCTTCTTGACCCCATGGTCAAATGGCTTTCTTCAGGACCTTATAATATACTAGTATTGCTACTGCAACAATGAATGTGACAAAAATTAATAAGTAAGTGTATAAAATACAACCTTCGTGGTGTATAACTCTTCGTGCGACCAGTATATATGAATTATCTGATTAGCACGAGGAGTAAGCCTCACCTCACCCGGTGCTGACTCAGGTTAAGGGAGGCCCCGCCCTCTCCGTCGGTACCTCAAGATATGTCTGAGCCGTTTGGGAGGTTTTCTAATTCGTTGATTCTAATTACAAATTGAAACCATTCATAATGGCAGCACCTATTGTTATAGGGGCCAGTTGCAGGGAAGCTGTTACTCAACACCTCAAATCTTGAGGTGTCCCCAATAGGGGTCGGGCAGTTACTTTTTACTCCTGGGTGGATTTCGAGCCAGTTTAATGAACGTACTGTGGTAGATCTGCCGGCTCACTATAGGGCTTACCAAGAATTTGAAATCCCTTTAACATACCAGGAAAACCAAATCTGCTTTGGTGGTCAAGTGCCACACACCCACAGCAATGATGGGGCTACATAGCCATTCTTGGCTGGTTACACTCCTGTTCCTTGCCCTGAAGTCTATCCCATGCAGATGTAGTAGGAGTATTACATAACACAGTTGTCTTGTATAGGAGACTTGTGCAGTTTGTGCAACATACTTTGAGCTTCAGATCTGCTGCTGCAGAAGGACCTGCTGCTCCTGCACAAAGTTATAAGTTGTGTATCTATACACTAGCCCGAAAGACAAATACAAAATCCTGACTATGTGTTTTCCTCTTGAGATGGTGCCTCACACAGAGGGGTGTAACTCCTGGGGAAGCAACTAAGGATCTGAAGAGAAATCATCGAAGTTGATGAAGTAGCCAGACACAGTTCGATCTATCTTTGGTAGCTCTGCAGGTTTTGTTTAACTGGCAGATGTCTCGTTTGAAGGCACATTAATGTACTACTGAGCATTATAAAAAAGGCAATGGTCGTTTCAAAGGGACTTACTGTTGGACCAGGAATATCTATCTCACATGGATGGGACTATTGAAGAATTTTTTTTTAACAATAATGATTCTGCATCGATACAAATAGTCTGGGATGCTTTTAAATCGATTATTAGAGGTGAGACCTTGAGTTTTTCGCAACATCGCTTTAAAAAGAAACAAGCCGCATTCAAGGCTGCTTTGGACAAAATAACACAGGCAGAAACAAAATTAGCCCTCTGTATTGGAAATGATTCTGGTGTACAGGAAGCCCAAAAAGCTGTATCTTTGGAGCGCTCGACTGTTTACTCTTATTTGGCGGATCATGTTGCTGCGAAGTATAAACTGTTTAAAAAAGAATGTTACAAATTAAGCGAACGGACGGGCAGAATTCTAGCTCAAAGGTTGAAACAGAAAGCAGCTATTACCGACATTTTTAAAATAACTGATCAAAGCGGTGTTGCTCAAGAGTCTATGTCTGGTATATTAAGGGCATTTC
Source organism: Triturus cristatus (assembly GCF_964204655.1). NCBI lineage: Eukaryota > Metazoa > Chordata > Amphibia > Caudata > Salamandridae > Triturus > Triturus cristatus. Next base: position 635,539,036 of record NC_140585.1, read on the forward strand.
GGGATTTTTATCAATCCCTATATAATAAATCGAATGATGGGTCTAGTGTTAGGAACGATGTGTCTAACTATTTTTCAAATTTAGACAACTCTTTCTCCCTTACTGAAGTACAAAGTACAATACTATCTGCTCCAATTACTTGGGAGGAGATCGAGGAAGCTATACTCGGCTTAGCCCCCGGTAAAGCGATGGGTCCGGACAACATTCCTTTAGAATTTTACCGTACCTTTCGTAACGTGTTGAAATTAGAGCTATTAAAACTCTTTCAAGAAGCTTTTTCTGGCCGCTCTCCCCCCTCTTGGTCGCTAGCAACAATAGTTGTATTTAAAAAAAAAGGTAAAGATGCCATGGATTTAAGGTCTTATAGACCAATATCTTTATTAACTGCTGACAGTAAGATTTTTTCCAAAATCTTGGCAAACCGACTAAAGGATTATATGCCTGATTTGGTAGCAAAATTTCACCATGGTTTTATAAAAAAAAGAGATACGACGGACCATATAAGAAGAATTATTACCCTTCTTGATTGGGCGCAGGCTTCGGGATCCCCAGTCGGTGTGGCCCTACTGGACGCAGAAAAGGCGTTCGATAGGGTCGACTGGGGATTCCTCTGGTCTGTGCTGACTTGGAAGAGATTCCCTGATGAATTTATAATAGCTTTGAAAGCTTTATATACTGACCCTAAAGCAATTATACGAATAGCCTCTGACACCTCTACTATATTATCAATAACGAGGGGGACTAGGCAAGGGTGTCCTTGTTCTCCTCTGTTATTTGCGTTATATATAGAGCCGTATCTTCAAAAAATTATGCAAAATGACAACATTCCCCCCGTTATGATCCATCAAATAAGCTATAAAATTTTGGCTTATGCTGATGACGTAGCGATTGTGACTTCCGATATCAAACAGGCATTCCCTAAGATCATAGAAGCAGCTGCCGAATTTGGGTTATATTCTGGCTATAAACTTAACATTTCAAAAACACAGATAATTCATTCTACCTCTGGCTCACCAACTGGACTGACATTATCTAATACGGCCTTGTATTTAGGCGTGATACTGTCAGCGAAAGTAGAAAATATTGTGGGGCTTAATCTTGACCCTTTGCTTGTTTCTACGAATAGGTCCCTTGAAAGGTTAGATAATTTACATCTTTCTTTGTATGGCCGTTCTAATGTCATTAAGATGCTTTTTTTCACCAAATTCCTTTATTTTTTCCGGACTATACCTTTATTGTTTCCATCTAGTTTTTTTACTAAATTAGATAGGATAATTTCAAGATTTTTATGGGGATACAAACGAGCGAGGAGGTCCCTTACTTGGTGCACTTTACCTCTGCTTAGAGGTGGCTGGGGAATTCTGAATTTTCGTTTATATTATTTGGCGGTATCACTTAGATTGATGAGTTTTTTAATTTTTCAAGGGATAGTCCTGGATGACTATTTATATCCATCAATCTACACAATGATTCTTGGTAGCCAAGCACAAAGATGCTTAGTACGCTTTACAGAACCAAGCTACTACAAGAAGACAAGATTTAAAGTTATGGAAACAGCCCATCAGATATGGAAAATATGTAAACGAAGACTTTGTTTGGATAGCAATCTTAATTTTTACACGCCTTTACTTGATAATCCTATGTTGCCATCAATCTTTACAGATCATACTATGCAGCGCTGGCAAAGCCTTGATATTTGTCAGCTAGGGGATTTTTTTCCAAATGGACAATTCGTAACATTTGCTTATCTTCAACAACAATATAATTTACCTAAGGGAGATTTTTTCAAATACCTTCAAGTACGCACTTTTCTAAATTCTAAAAATCTAGTGAACTCTAACAAGATTAAGAAACATGAAGTATTAGAATGTTGTTGGAAACAAAATAGAATTGGGGTGATTAATGGTTTAGAAGATAATCTTGAATCATACAATATAAAATGGCAAAAAGAAATGGGTATTAAAAATATCAATATACTGGACGCTTTAGTTTTGTCTGATCAGATATTAAGTAATGGATCTCTAAAAAGCCAATGTTTCATGAGTATTTTTGATTTATACTATACCCCTGCCAAGTTATTAAAATGGAAAGGGAATGTAGGAGATAAGTGTAATCGTTGTGGCTGTTTAGGCGCAAACTCTACTCATATGTTTTTCTTCTGCCCTAAATTAAGTCTATATATTTTTGAAGTCCAAAAGTTTTAAAATCAAATTATGAACGTTCCTTTTGTACTTTCTGTTGATCTCGTAATACTTGGTATCCAAGCAAATCCAGCTCGGCTGTATACACGGGCAGAAGAAGGTTTTTTATTTATATCGATGTCTATTTATAGATACTGTATCACCTCCCATTGGCTTGATGCTGATCCTCCATTATTCTCTCAATGGCAAACTAAACTGTTATATATTTATCAATTAGAAAAAGCTGTGTATTGTCTAAAGGGGATGAAAAAGAAAAACTTTGGCTTAAAAATTTGGGCTCCAATTCATAATTGGATAGAATGTTAATTATACGAATTGTCTAAATTTGTTTAAAGTTGCTATTATTTATTCAAAAAAATGTCGCTCAGCTGTTTAACAATGTTATGCCTTGTGTAAATTATTGGATACATAATGCTCGGTCAACTATTTGTCTGCTGCCGTGAAAATCAATAAAAAAAACGAAAAAAAAAAAAATGAAGGCACATTAATGTAGACATCATTGTTGGGTCAAATTGCAACTTGCATTGTTGTTTCTTCTTGATGTTCCTCAATTTCAACTGGTGTGATTTGTATTCCAATATTCATTATTCCCTCACTGTGTAGGTTAGTCTTGAAAGGTAACTTCCTGTTTCGTAGCAAGAGGAGATCTGCGGCTACTAAGGACCGCACGCGGCCTACTGTTGAGGATCGGCCACATTATGTGGTTTGATCAGATCAATTGAGACAAATATTTTTCTTTTTTGCCGTCAAGAGGCGGAAGTAGTACTGTTCGTGTTCCCACAACAGCCAGGACAGGTACAGCTGTTCTGTAAGGTAGCCCAAACTCTCTTCTGTCCATGATCTTTTCCCTGACTAGGTCCCCAATCTTCGAGACCCAGGCAGGTCTTGCCGTAACTGGTTTCACTTCCCCAGTGGAGGTGCGTTTGACTTGCACGTTGCTGTGTAATGCTCGGAATTCATTGAGTTCCTGTAAAACAGCCAAACGGTCATTCAGTTCAAATGGTTTTTCATCCGCCACTGTGCTGGCACAGTCGAGATCAGGTACCAACATTCTTGTCCCAAACAGGATTTCATATGAGGTATGACCTCCTAAGGGTTTTTTTTGGCATACTATTGAGTGCCCTCTGGACCCCATATAGGTGATTGACCTAACTAAATTTTTAATAGACAGTGGTATAGTTATACGGTGCCTTAGTAACAATCGCACATATATCATTTCAGGATAGTGTTGAGTTACGGTGCTGTAAGGTGAGGAGAACCACCAACCTCCCCAAAAGTTGTGGCCAAATCCAACATAGAAATTCACAAAATCCTCAGCACACCTCTGTAGAGTAATATTAAATACCAATGCAAGTATACACAAATTATAAACACAGTTTCAGAAATCTTCTCTTTCTTTTATTCTATTCATGGAAAGTTGTTACCAATGACATTGAAGCCTTGAGAAAGTCATGGCACGATTTCCCAGTTTGTGCGACGAAACACGTGTTGGCTGATCAGAAAGAAAAGAATAAAAGAGAGGGAAGATATCTGAAACTGTGTTTATAATTTGTGTATACTTGCATTGGTATTTAATATTACTCTACAGACGTGTGCTGAGTATTTTGTGAATTGACCCAACTACCACCCGCGCCTAATACTTTTGCTGTTAAGGATTGCTTTAGGTCCCGGTTTTTCCTCTCCACCACCGAATTCTCCTCGGGATGGTAGGGGGAGGAGTACCGCAAGGCCATGCCCATACTTTCCATGGCTTCCTTGTAAGTCAAAGAACTAAATGCAGGACCACGGTCAGAATGTAATGTGCCAATTGCGTATGTTCTGATGAAGACTTGCAAATCCTTTATAACAGTTCAAGTGTCAACCGAGCGCTGGAGCCAAACTCGTAGGAATCTAGAGCATTAATCCACTGCCACCAAGATGTACTTGTAAGCCCCGTCAGAATTTAAGGGGCTGCAGTGGTCCAAATAGACACAAGCGAGGGGTCTGTATGAAATTAGTAATGGTGTTTGCAGTGGCTTGTGAATGGTGGAACCCTTCATCTGTTGGCAAATATCGCATGTCAGGACATAGTCCTTTAGTTTATTTTGTCAGACCCGACCACCAGTAGCGCTGCTTCAATAATGAAATTGTTGCAGTGACTCCTGCATGTGCTGAGCCTAGACCCTCGAGTGCAGCTAGAATTAACCATAATCTTTGTTTGGTATCACTCTATCCCCCACTCCTGGAATTTCAGCATACGGTGTGTTGTGCGCATCTAACTCGTAGGATTTCCTGAGTGGAAAGCCTTTCGGCAGGACGGCAGAGCCGTTCTTTGTGGCATTGATAGCTACTATCATATCTCCGTCTATTCTTGTGTGTGATCGAATGATTGCGGAAGCAGCAGCAGTTTGTACTGTCTCCTTGGTGGCTTCATCAGCCAGTCAATTCCCTTCAACGTGTATACCAACCCGCTGATGACTCAAGGTGTGAATAACTTGAGCCCGTGGCAGGCATGCTTTCAACTTTGCCACTTGTTCCCATAGCAATTTGCGTTTTATTGTGCAACCCTTGGAGTCTCTAAACCCATTCTGGCCCCAGTAGTGAAGATATTCATTGTGAGATTGCACACAGTAAAGCCAATCGCACACAAGCACCTGCGCGCCTTGAGTGGTACTTTACCTGAGAATACTTTTTATGGCAGCCTACGCAGCAACCCCGCACACATACCTACTCCCTGCTGACGAGAGGCAACTACCTCGAAACACGTGTCCAGGGATGGCTAACGCGACACTCATTTTCACTTTAAACTTTGGCATAGGCGTACTCGCCGACGCTACTTCATGGACCACAATGCTTTGGGGTAACACGCTGGTAGGACAAGCAGAGTGCGGCCAATCGGACTTCAGTGTTGGGAATAAATGATCCATATACTGTAGTGCTAGTATCAGGGCATTTATTTCTGCCAGCTGCGCTGTACAATCTCCCAGAGATTGCGTAGTCGTATTGGTGGAATGAAACTTGCCGTCCGGCATTTAACCTTTCACTATATCACATGCAGCGCTATATTGCTGTTTACTTCCAATGGCAGGTTAGCAGAACCATCAGTGTAAATGATGTATTTATACTGATCTAGAGGCAAGATTTCATTCGGGAGAGGTTATTCTTGTTCGTACTGCAGGAATGCTTGAGTTTTCAGTGTAGGATCATATCGGTATTCTACATCTGTTGCAGTGAGAGAATTAGCCCATTGCATCCAACGTGGATGCAATGCCTTCGCATTTAGAATGCTGGCTTTTATTACCGCTTCTAAGTCTGTTTAAGTGTCTCAATGATAATGCATTTCCCCTGTGCTAGTGCTCTTTCTGTTCCTATAGACTGTACTGTCGTCAGTATTTTTTCTTTTGCTGCTAATCGATTTTCAGCATTCATGTACAAATGAGATTTGTACGTGATTGGAACTGTCTCACCTTCATTGAACGTGATGTAGGTATACCCTGATAACCCGGGGACAACACGTATTACCAGGTTGCGGACGTTTACTCGTGTCTGCAACTGCTTTGAAGCTATCATGTTAGCTTGAACTGAACGTAGAGTGTCTGTATGTTTTTGAGTCCACTTGTTTGCTGTTAAATCAGGTCTGATTAAGTCATAGAAAGGTTTTACTCTTTCTGCGTAGTCTTAAATGTATGTTCTGATGAAATTTAGACATTTTAAAATGGATAGTAAACCCTTAAGAGTCTTTGGAGGCTGGATTAGTGCGCACTTTTCTAAAAAGTTAGCGACAAGGCTTTTGCCTTCACTTGACAGCTCATATCCCAAAAATAGGATGCTGAGATGGGCAATTTTTGATTTTTTTCAAGTTACATTTGTAGCCCAAATTGGCAAAACCAACAATTAGGCTGTTAACCCTGCACAAGTGTTCAAGTAATTCGTCATCCATCATATAGATATCATCTACGTCGCCAAGTTGGTAATAGATCTGACACTCTTGCTGAAATTAACCTGGGGCTGTACTTATAGCCTTGGGCCAGGTGACAAAATTGATGCTGAGTGCTGAGGGTAGAAAATCCCATCAAATATCGGCTTTCAGGAGCTATATCTTGGCAGAAGAATCCATTCAAAATATTTAGGGGTCTATAATAATGATGGGCGGATCACCACCGCCCGTATGGCGGTGGCGATCTGCCTGCCATTATCCACCACCCGCATGCAATTTATCCCCCGCCTGATTATGTTGGCAAGGGGTACCGCGGCAGATGGGAAGACCGTCTGCCGGTTTTCCGCCCGGTCGATGAGTTGACTGGGCGGAAAAGGTTTGAATATGGCGGCGGTGTTTGTTAGACACCCCCATCTATATAAATATGCATGCGGGGATCAGCCTTTCAGTGGCGGCATTGCACTGAAATGCATGCAGATTTTGCAGTTGGAGGCCCGTTGCAGGCCCCCAGGATGTTGGGGGGGCACATGGAGGGTACCTATGGTCCCCCCTGCATTTGCATGCACAACATGGCAGGCACAGAGCAGTGCCTGCCACGTTGTGCATGCAAATGTAGTGTGCAGCCACAGCATTGTGGCGGGCGGTGCAGTGTGCACTGCCCACCACAATGATGTGGATGGGGGATGCCACCGTGGCACCGCCAGCACCTCAAGGGTGGCGGGCAGACTTCATCCTAATAGGCCCCTTGGTGTTTTTTTGTATTTCTTCCGCACGATGTTATTCATTAATGCGGCAGGATGTGCGTTCTGAATTGCAATTGTTTTTGTGCATGTATTCAGGTGTCTAATCTAAAACCAAATGATATGTGTTGTCAGGTTTCATTACGGGAAACAAAGGGTTGTTCATTGGCGAGGTGCAAGTTTCAATCACACCTTGGTATTCAAGTTGGTCCAAGATTTCATTGACCTGTTTCTTTGCTTCATTTTTAATAGGGTACTGTCTCTGTGGTGTTGGAGTACCTTTTAATGGTATTTCGTGGTGTTTGGACTCCACGTCCCACCCTTCATGGTTGCGGTATAATGCCGGAGCTAGTGCTTGCACCCACATCTGCGCATATTAGTGTTTTAAGGAAACAGGAACAAGGTTGGAAAAAGCAGGCAAAATGACGCTTTCACCTTTTAAATTCAGGCGCCCAACCTTTTTCTGCTAACAGGATATCATATTCAAATGTCAAATTTTCCCAAAAGAGATCTTTAATTTTGCTTGAGATGTCCCTCTCTACTTGGAGATTAATTTTGTGTAGACGGTGTGGCACACTGACTCTTGTATCAGGTGTTTCCACCGTGATGTATTCATTCAATACTGCTGTCACCAGAAATTCCTTCAGGTTCTGGCGAGCTATTGTTACTTCTGTCTAGCATCATCAAGCCCATTCCCCGTTCAGAAGCTGAGTCCTCAGTAACCTGGGCATTTCTAATTTTTAAGCCAGCTACTTTTTTCTTTTTGAATTGAGTCTTTGCTTTAGGTTGCTCTTCCTGTTTGATAATCAAATCTGAAGTGCGATGTGTTTCCCTTTTTCCCTTTAGTCGAACTTCTGTTTTTTGTTCTGACCGTCCTTGCCTCTTCGAGCTTTTTGATGACCCTGAAAGGAACAAAAGGAACGTGTATCAGTATCCTGATACCTGTCAGGTTTCCTAATGTTTAATAAACACACAAATGGTAGTGATGGTTAAGCAGAGATGCACATCAATCTTAAAAGAGTAATTAAATTAACCCAGTGTATAGGAAAGATCAAAAGTATCGGTGCCCCTCAAGGTAATCAAACAAAGACACCCCACTACCACTGGTATCTGACAACGAGAGATCAAAGGAGCTCCCATTTAAAGCTTAAATACATAATACCCCGGCACTCTTATTATGTCTCAAACTGTCACATAATTTGAACAAAGTAAAGCATCCAGAATCAATGTGTAGACTCACAGGAAACCAAAACCAAGTAGTCAGTATACTATACAATGTTATTTATTGCATAAGATTTTTTGCCCCAAAAAGAAACCCACAGTTTCAATGCAATCAACAAATGGGGATGTCATCCAAAATGTAAGTAGTCCTTAAGTTTCCACGGAGGTCAAGATCATGTGGCCTCTTTAGTTGGTGGAAAAACAGACGACACGTGTTTCGTTACAAAGTAACTTCTTCAAAGCTGTAGATGGTTAGGACATCAAACAAATACAAAGAGTTCTTTTAATAAAAGAACATACAAGTAATTGTACAAACATAGATGTTAGCTAATTAATTACAACGTCTCCCCATAATTATCCCCAAAAAAACTTTCAAGTGTATAGAAATAATCCTAATGAACAGATGCACATTATTTTGTATAAGAAGAAGAATAGTATTATAATAAACACTAAAAAAGGAAAAAGGAATAAGAAACAATACGTGTGGAGACTTTGGAGTTTCTATTATATATACAACTAACATAACTAAAGGTAGATGGAGCTACCTTTTCCTCTTTTTTTCCCCTTTTTGTCACGTTATTATTAGGGGTTTTTGCCATTCTTCTCCATTACTCACCTCTTTATAGATATATGGTTTTTCCAGCCTTTCTTCCTTCCCTCATCTGCTACTTATGTTACTCTTCCATTGAAAAATAAGTTAACTTAATCTGGATGTTCTATTCATTCTTTATTTTGGGACAGTTCTTTTCATTGTGATTTTTATCTTTTTCCTTCTTTTTTCTTTACAGGCACATTGGTTGTTTCTTGTTTTTATATCTTTGGATATTCACAAACAAGTCAGTTCTCCTTTCCTTTCTTTCACAGTCCCTTTTTCATTTAGGTGTTTTTTGGATAATTATGGGGAGACGTTGTAATTAATTGGCTAAAATATATGTTTGTACATTTACTTTGTATGTTCTTTTATTAAAATAACTCTTTGTATTTGTTTGATGTCCTAACCATCTACAGCCTTGAAGAAGTTACTTTGTAACGAAACATGTGTCGGCTGTTTTTCCATCATTGGCAACTAAAGAGGCCACATGATCTTGACCTCCGTGGAAACTTAAGGACTACTTACATTTTGGAAGACATCCCTATTTGTTGATTGCATTGAAACTGTGGGTTTCTTTTTGGGGCAAAACATCTTATGCAAGAAATAACATTGTACAGTATACTGACTACTTGGTTTTGGTTTCCTGTGAGTCTACACATTGATTCTGGATGCTTTACTTTGTTCAAATTATGTTACAGTTTGAGACATAATAAGAGTGCCGGGGTATTATGTATTTAAGGTTTCCTAATGTTATCATGATTTCTCAGGTTGTACCTCTTTTCAGAGGACTCCCGTTGGGGAGACCCACCACTTGATCACAAATTGTTTCTGATAATATTATTTTTAGATTGATTATTATCCCACTTCTTTTTTAGAAGAAATGTGTGTTTGCTTTGAGTTATCCTTATCAGAACTAATCATCACTTCTGGTTTCTCTGGTTTGGCTCCCAAACTATCTCTACCTAGTGAAGCATAGGTTTCTTCGATAATGTTTGGTAATGCACCCTCCTGATTTGCAGGAGTTGTTACCCCTTAAGCGTTGGTGTATTACCACCGTTGCTGCTTCCCCCTTAATGTTGCTCAGCATAATTGCCAGGACTTGGTCAAAATTACCCATCAGTTTCATCCCCAGGTCCAGAGCAGGTCCTGCCCCATACTCATTCTGTATCTGTTTTAACACTTCAGGAATAACTGATATGGATGGGGTACAGTGTATTCTAATATATACTGCAGCAAAGATTGCTCCCCATGAGGTACAATCCTCAAGTGAGGGAACCATTCCCATTGGCAAGCAAATTGTTAACATTCTGTTTTTTCCTGCAGACCTGTCCCAGAAAAAACTGCTTCCAACTGTGCTATTTTTTTAACCATCCAGAATGTTACTTGTTCTCTTTTTGATGGGAATGCACCCATTATTGCTTTTAGTGTTTGTGGACTAATTAGTGGTGTATGTTGGGTCTGAACTGTACCATGTGGAGCAGATCTCGCAGGTCGTAATGTGAGTGTTCGCATGACAAACTGGACAATATGTCTGTATAGCCTGACTACTTCTTTGTAACGTGTACGCACCTCCCCTACTGGGAGTGAGTCTATCTCAGGATGTGGAGTGTAAGCCGCTAAGACCGGCCATGTCGCTCCTCCTATGCTTAGCGGACTGAGTCTTACGACTGAAGATGTGTGAATTAGGGTGCCTTTAAACCCGTTTTTATGTCGCTGGTAAGTTAACGGAACTTCAATGTCCTCATATGGGATGTATTCTTCCGGTAGATCGACTTCAATTTTATTAGTGGAATAAATGTGTCTGTGGATCTGCAGGTGGGAATTTTACCCAGCAACAGAATACCTCTGATCCGAACACCTCGTGTGCCTCAATCACGAAGGTAACATGGCCACCTGTTGCAGATAATCCATGTTCTAACAATTTCAAAGTTACTGCCTTTATGCAGTTCTCTGTAATGTTAAGAGCGTTAACAAATTCGTCTTCTTTCTCACTTCCACCACTGTTTGCGGGTTCAGTCATTTTGAAAGGAGAAGATATTAAAGGCTTAAAGACGTAGGGTTGAGCACAATATGGGATCCTTTTAATCCTAACAAGCTTGTTTAAAACCTTCAGCCAGTACACAGGGTTTGCCTGCTCAGCTGAGGCGGATTAACCTTCCCACTTCAGGCGCCTCTGGAAAATGTGAGTAGGATTGTCTGAGAAAGCACAACTGAACTACTCAGATTTACTGTTAATATAAGAACCTAACCAACGTTGGCAGCGCCATGTCGTGTAATTCCTAGGACCCCCAGGACCTGCGTGTTTTGGATGACCTAAACTGACAGCTTGGTGTTCAGACAGAGTCTGGACACCCCCACAGGATGGTCCAGCCGTTAGACCAGCTAGCTCTACAGTGCAACTATCACCCCCCTGTATTCAACAGCGGTGGAGATAGTTTCTGGCAACCACTGAACATGACAACCCTGATTCCTCAGGTATCATGGAAACAATACAGTATCTTTCTCTCAGTCACTCGTGCTTACTTTTCTCAGAGTACATAGAATGCCGATTGGAACGGTTTCAATAATTATTTATTGGTCAAGCAACAGTCTAGTATGAAACATGTTAGCTGCGACAGTCAAAAGACAGGAGCAGACAAATGTAATCGCTAGTACCAATATCGTAAAAAGTAGATACATTTCTACCATAGTGCAAATCAGATAAATAAAAGCATATTATATAAAACAATAGCATTGGCATACTTCTACGATGCGTAGGTATGTGGGTGAAGCCTGTGTATGTAAATGTCAGGATAGATTCTATGGAGCCTAATGGAGCCAAAAAAACTCTGGGAAGTACTAACCCCTCACCTGATGGTTCTGAATGAAGGACCCCATCTTTGCGTCGAGGATGGCACCCTACAAGGGATGTCAGATCTCTGCCTGTCGAAGGATCAGACTGCAGAGCCTCGGTCCAGCCTTGAAGGAATTCTCTTCTGTGTCTGTAAGGGGGAGTGAGGGTCTTTTATACTAAACTGGTCACTCCAGCGTTTTTCCAGAATCGATATGTTTTTTAAAAATTCACTAATCCTTTGCTAATCCTTTTCTAAACAAAAACTCTCATGCACAGCTGGCTGTTGGCCATGGATGAAAAAAGTGGTGAATAAATCTACTGTGCTTGGGGATATGTTTATGTACGGCAGGTACAGGGATTAAGATAGGATACCAAGAGCCTGTTTGTTGAAGAGACAGAAGTAAGCTACTAGGTAAAAGGTCATAAAAGGTCATCTGTGTTTAGGACCGTTATGTCGTTTGGATGGGACACAACGTATGTAATCGGTATGCACATGGTAGGACTATCCTAAAGAACATGACACCGCCCGTGCCGCTAGTGACTGGCAAGCCTTAACTGTGCAATATATCGTGCTCTTTCCCCACCAGGGACATAATGAGTGTGTTTGCGATAGCATAGCAGTTAGTTGCATTGGACATGCGCCCTCTGCTTCTACTGCTACATGGGGGAGGAAAGGATAGTACCAATAATGTGTGAAGTGCACTTGTGCACACAAGTAATATACATATAAGTCAGGGGCGCCAAATCCTCCCTGTGTGTATGGCCTGGTAAGGACAGCCCAGTGGCACAGCAGCTGTTTCCCCGTACAATAATTAAATCTAGAGAAGGATCGCTACCTTTGTGTATTTTGGCCAGCATGAGAAGTATAGTATTTTGGGATTTTTGCTACAAATTCTGATTTCTACCAAGTGTTTGAGCTCTTCTTTTCTAGTTTCATCATCATTCTCTTTATTTATGTGAGTATTTGATGAGAAGGCTTATGAGTGAGTTTTTTTTAACTTTTCCGTTAGCGAGATGGCATAAATTCTTCTTGATATGCTTTTGACTGAATGACGATTGCTCTGCCTTATCAGCTGATTTTATTACCTTTTATTTTCATTTGAGATCTCTCATACAGGCTGTATTTCTTCATTTGATAGATAATTAAATTTGGCATCAGAAGTCTTCTCATCTCATTACAAATCCCTGCAAACTGCTTGCCCGATAGTGAGTACTTCTCGGAAGGTTTATTGTGGTGAGAATTGGAACCTTGATTTTTTCCACTGACCAGTATTAGTCGTCTTCAGCCAATCGTTCTTTACCACCAAATTAAAACCCCAGAGACAGATTTCACAGAATAATTCTGATAACTCACATCTTATAGAAACTGCATATTATTTTAATGTGTAAACAAATAGTAGTCATTTTTTGAGGAACTTTTTTTGTGCCTCAGTAGTGGATATAGCCAATAAGTTAATCACAAGGCCTGGGCTTGACTGGTGCTTGCCTGCTCCTTGCCTTTACTCCAGGTTATTCTAATGGTGTTCCTGTGTTAACTGGACCTGCTTTGCATCCCCATCTGTGGCACTGGCCCCGGTCTAAAAAAGATGGCTGGTTACCTGAGAATGGTTCTTTCAGAGAAAAGGGCAGGTATGCACTGGGACTAAACAAAAATTGAGCAGGGGGTGCTGGTGAAAAAGGATCTGGTAAATTTCTTGATCGCTCATCACTGTTGCTCGATTCAAGAGAACTGAAGACCTAATTTAATGTGACATATAATGATCTTTAGTTCCTGTTACTTTGAAGTTTTACCATAGAGAGGTGGCTGAGTATATTCGGCGCACAACCATATTTTAATTCACAATGATCAGTCCAGCTAATGCTCAAAGGATATGAAGTGGCCACTACACTTCCAAATTTGGAGACACTGGTCTCCAAGAACAGAAAACACGTTATCCTGAGCATATGTTCAGATTATGAATGTCCACAAATATGTTGTAGTAGATATATCTTCAACTTTATTTTCAGTCTTGAAATACATCCAAAGCAATACTGTAGCCAATCTTGTAACACATCCACAATGATACTGTTGCCTACACGTGTTTCATCTGTGTGGAGTATACCACTGACTTTCTCAGGGCTATTCAAATATATTGTAGACAAAACGTAATTTGGTATATAATAGGCACCACCAATTATCTCTAGAGCTCCCAATAGCAGTGGCTGCCAGCACATGCAACAAACCGATGTTTCAATTGAACATTGCAACCCGTATCTGCATTAATCTCCTGAATAGTGCTCCTCGTAAGTATACTTTACACAGACGAAACACATGTTGGCTAAAGCATCATTTTGGATGTGTTACAAGATTGGCTACAGTATTGCTTTGGATGTATTTCAAGATGGGAAATAAAGTGGAAGATGTATCTATTAAGATATATTTGTGGACATTCATAATCTGAACATACGCTTGGGATATGGTGCAAGGGTGCCTGCGTTAGTGCTAGGCAGCCTATTGTGCTCCAGCGTAGAGGAAAGCACGGGGGTTTGTTTATGGTTGTAAATACAACGCATCCCTGCACTTTCCTAATGATGCACTCTTGAACAGCATTCTTTTAATGCTTGACCTACAGTCATCTTTAGCTGTAGCTCAACCTTTTATAAAAAACAAATCACAAAGAAATGTATATATATAAAAAGGCTTTTGATCAGCCTTCATTGATGATCTAGTTGAATGTCAAAGAGCAATGGGTCAGTCCTCTGCAGCCACATGTTTGCTTAGATTGTGAATGACGGCATGAGCATTAACTCATTTGTACACACGCCTAAAAAGAAGTGCATTTCAGAGCAGGGTTGATGGGACAATTGTTTATTTTGCCAATGATTTTTCTTTCCATTCCTACTTTTTTTAAATTTTATTTCGCCATTTTTGTGTGTTCAAACTATGCTTTAGCATACAATAATTTAACTTATACTACCTTTTCTTTCCTAATACAGGAATCACATTTTCGGGGCCGTAATAATAAAAAGGGTTTCAATACCTGAAACAAGAAGCCCTGATGCTAGGAGGCACCTGTATTGTTCTATTAAAATTATCTACAATTGTTCATTGTTTTGTCAATGTAAAGTTGTATTGCAAGGGCTGGCAAATAGTTTTTCCCATTATATTATTCTTGTGGCATACGCAGACAATAAAAAATAAATAACAATTTCACCAGCTTGCCAAAACCAGAATATTGGCTTTGAAATAACCAGTAACAGTTGCAAAGACCACACTGCGGTGGCGATGTAGTCCTTAATCAGACAAAAGACAGTGCAAGCGTGTGGCTCTGGGTCCCTTGTATTTTGCCAGGGACTTTGCAATAAGGATTACCGTACTCATGTGTGAGGTGGCTCAGGAGATAAATAGCACAAACCAAAACATTCTTGTGAGGCAGTTCCAAAAGCCCCAACTGCTTCTCCCAGCCTCCTCCCAGAAAGCAGTGCTGACTAGGATGATTCCCTCCTGGCTGCTTTACAAGAATTGTATTTATTCTGAGCTCCTTATTTTATCTTATCTCTTTCAGTCGAGCCAACACGTACCTGCCAAGCTTGTCAGGGTTGTGGCCTTCAATGTCTGCAGGGCAAATTAATCAACTATGTCACTTACAGGGTGCCACGACCTGACAATCACTTTTGACTTATTGATCCTCAGGACATGCAATGCCCCATGGTTGTTTCTTCCCTGCCCTAGAGCTTCTTATCCCAACCCCTGTCAGTTTCAGTACAGGACATCCATCTTGTAATAGGGAACTGGGAGGAGCCAATCGAATGCCTGGGGCATGGCTGCTGAGGCACTCCTGTGATTATTTTGAGCATTCCTCATGCAAATGAAGGATCCTTGTTGTTTCAGTGCGGTCTCCCATTAGAGACTATGCACCAGGTATAATAAGATCCTGTCAGAATGTACTTCACCTCTACTGTGGGGTAATTCATGCACTCCAGTCCTTGCATCCTCTCACACTACATTGTCTACAGTATTAAGCAAACAAGTGCAAATATTCTGCTGGCAGAAGAAACATTCCACACGTGGCTGCTTGAACGCTGCTGCCTGGGAGCACGAACAGGCAGCTTTCAGGGAAGAAAATCTGCTGTTGATTGAGCTACATTTTTAAAGGCTTCAAAGGAACATCTGTCCTTTGATACTATTGCACATTTCATTCAAACAAAATGAAACCAGAGATGGAATTCTGTAATTCAATGTAGTAAGAGCAAAAACATCAAAGTTAGTGGTCAGAAAACAATCAAAAAAGGAAAATACAATGACGCATGGAAGCTTTCGGTGCATTTAGTTTCATCAAATGAGTTTTCCGATCCAGAAATTTAATGTGCGTGTACTAAAAGATGTATGGCTTGAAAAGCTAAGTTTACACTTTCAAAAGGCTTACAATAGTAGGCTGCTGCACTAAGGGCCTTATTATTAGTTAGATGGGTAGAGCGGTATTCTTGGATGAGACACAGGTCTGCACAATTATATATAACTAAGGCGGCGTTCTGGCAGGATTTCTCAGGTGCAGAAACACTGAACCCGATTTCACTCACTGGAAAATCTGGTCAGTTAAATCACTATGCTCGGGCTGTAAGCGATCAGGCCCCTGTTCCAGCATGACACCCTCCGTTGGCATGGGGCATGGGCTCAACTAGACCCGAACTTCAGTGGGAGGGGGGGGCGCTAACACTCCCAGCCAGGACTGGCCCTAGCACTGGTCACACAAGGTGCAACAGTATTTTTGGCACCCCTCCCCCATTTCCTCCTTCTCCATGAATTCCCTCACTACCACTCACCAACAATGCGCCTCGTCCTTCCATAGCAACTTTCAGACAAAAAGGTCATTTTTTTTGCAGTGCTATTCATAGTTTACTCACACTCAGTTATGTGATCTGCATGGTGCAGGTTCTTTGTAGCAGGCACATTAACCCTCTGCACTGTGTGGGTGGCAGGAGTGCCCAAGTGAGTGCACGGTGAGTAATGCAACAGTGTGAGAGCAGGGTAAGAGGAGTGAATGCAGGGTGAGTGAGGTGACCATATGAATTTGGGTGTGGATGTAAGTGAAAAGTGGGACGAATTAATGCATGGTTAGAGATAGGCTTGTTTGAGTGAGATTGCAAATTTAGCAGTGATGGGGACAGGTGAGTGAAGTGTCACATGAGTGCAGGGTGAGTAGTGTGCTCAAGAGACTGCAGAGTGAAGTACAAGGTAAACATTGCAAGTGCATTGTGAGTGCACTGTGAGTGCAGGGTGAGCGGGTGAATGGTGTGAGTGCATGGTGATCAGTGTGAGTGCATTGTGATCTCTGTGAGTGCAGGGTGAGCGTGAAAGTGAAGGGCGAGAATGAGGAGTGAGTTGTGTGAATACAGGGTGCATTCCCAGACACTTGAAGTAACTCAGCATACTATTGATGGCGGCGTAGGGTTTCAGATAGAAGTTAAACTATTTCTACTATGGCATTAATCAGAGATTTAGGGTGGAGGAAATAAATAATGTGCTGAACCTGCAACAAACTTCCAGTCTTATGATTAGGGTTGCCAGCTCATTATTTTAATGTCCAAGACGGTACAAAAATAAGCAGTCACCTAAAGCCGTTTTTTCAGCACTTATCTGTGCATACTTCGAACAGCGAATATAAATAGAAAGCACGATTAATTGTGTTCTTGGACTGCCTGAATGATCCATAACTGATAATTAAAGTCAACAAAGGCAGAAAAGTCACATTAGAAATGTATACATAATTGTTTTATTCATAACCCTATTTAGTGTCAAGAGGAGGTCTTTGCAGGCTCTTTAAACACATGGCTGCCATTTTTCTTTTGGCAACACTACTTTATCTTCCTTTTGATGAAATGCATTCTTACACTGCGACAGTAAATTTAAAATACAAATGTAAGGAATAGGCAGAGTGGGGGCCCAAGGGGTACAGGTTCTAGAAAAAAAACTAAGCCTTGTTTACAAAGCTTTACAAAGGTATGTAAATATGCAAATGGTCTTTAAAGACTTGTGAAAAACTCAGGCGTGCAGGAGATAAGACTCCAGACACTGCCCAGCTGAGCCCATAGTAGCTCGAGCTGCAGCAGACCGGGCTGAGACACACGACAAGGGTGGAGGGGTTTGGTGAGAGGGGGTGTGGTTGCTGACGCCATTTTATCCCTATGGGCGTTGTGTGCCTGGCACGGGGGTAACAGGGACTGCTGTCCCCTGCCAACCTCTGCTAGTGCCCTCCCTTCTTAAAATGTAAATGGAAGAGCAGATGTCCCCGGGATGAGGACACCGCATGTGGATTCGTATCCGGTAACTTTCGATGTGCGTGTTAATCTCCATTTCAGGCACATGTGTTGGGAGTAGTGGTGCACGGGAGTGCTGCCTGCACCCCCAAAATAACTATGCTCGAGTTCAGAAGGAGAATGAACAATGAAGAGGCCTTTATTTTGTCTAGTCTTTCTGCATATTATTGTATGTCCACTATGCGGCCCCCAGGGGAAGTGAGGTCGACAGACCAGTCTTCCCCTGGGGAATACACGCGATATTAGGACAGGGGGTTTAGTTAGGGTCAAGGGGTGGGGTCCTAGGTTAGCTTACAAAAGGAGGCAGGAGAGGAAGTTCTTCCTCTTCCTCTTCCTGTCCCCAGCGCCTCAGGGGAAGGGCTAGTTAAGGAATTCGTTGTTCGTTGTTGTGGCCTGGTCTGTCGGCCGGGTTCGAGTGCTGCGCTACTGGTGTCCCAGTGAGCGTTGGGCCGCCTCGTGTACGAGATCAGGACCTCGGTGGTGAAGTAGATTTTCACGGCTCTATCTACGGTGCCGGGATGAACGAGCCCGACGCGGCGGCCGTGCGTGCCGCTCTGCTGGTGCTTGGCCGGTCCGGGAGGTCTGACCTCCTGCGGCCCGGCGTTTTGGATCAGGCCTGGGTGGGCATGGTCCGGACGCCGCGATCGGCGTCCGCGGGTGTTGCCGCGGCGGTAGTGGCGTGCCAGGACGAGCCACTACCGCCCGATGCAGGTATGCCGGCGTGGGGGGGGGGCAAACGGCGGGAGCAGTCTAAACGCAGGGGAAGGCGTCTGAGCCTCCCCGCGCGCGTTGGGAGCGAGGCGACGGTGGGGGCCGTTGTGCTGGAGGAGGAGGGGGGGCTTGCAGGGCAGCAGCCATACAGGGCAGAGGAGGTTGGGGGCAGCAGTGTGAAGGTGCAGGTGATGGCTCCGGGTGCTGGGGTTTCTGGGTCAGGGGTGCAGCAGGATTTTTGTAGTGAGGGCAGTGATGTGGAGGGGGCAGGGGAGACAGAAGGCCTGGGTGGGGTTGACTTCGCCCTAGTTTTGTCTGGCAGTGATTCAGTGAGGGGGGAGGATGAGACCTGGGGGGAGCAGCCCATTGATTTGTCCAGGGGAAGGAAGGGAGTGGGTGGGGGGCGGGGGGGCAGGTGCCAGAGAAAGTGGCGGTTACACAGAGGTCGAAGCCAGTGAGCGGGGGTGGTGCTCCCGGCCCTCTAAAGGGAGAGGGCGCGGGCTCTAGTTCAGGGGGGGTTCGTTGGGCTGTCAGGTGGGATAGCATGTCCCTGGAGGAGCGTATTCGTGACCAGCGGCGAGTTATTGAAGAGACGGAGCTCAGGTGGCAGGTACTTTGCGCGGCCAGGGAGTCAGCGGTGGGGGGTTTTGCGCCGAAGGGGGTTTGACCCCCGGCACGGCCGGTGGGGTTGGCGCCGGAGCTCGAAGGGCAGCCTAGGGCACAAGGCCATTGGGTGTGGGTGGATGACGCAGGGACTGCAGCGATGTTGCAGAGACCTGATGGCGCTGGGGCCCCTTCGGGCTGTGGTGGCCCGGGAATGGGGGTATTGGCCGGCAGAGGAAGCTGGTAGAGGCCAGGGTGGGCCGGTGGGGCGCAAGATGGCCTCCAAACGCCGGGGCGAAGCAGCAGGGGGGTCCGCGGCAGCCTGCCCTCCATCGCGGGAGCGGGCATCGTCGGCGCCGGAGTGTGAGCTTGTGACGGGTGTGAAAGGGAAAGGTGCAAAGAGAGTGGCAAGTGAGGTGCGGAGGATGTCGTTTGATGAAGTGCAAGAGGAGGAGTTGGATTATGAATCGGAAAGTGAGGAGTTGGAAGAGGGGGAGGTGCGTGAGGTGTTGAAGGTGGGGGGAAGGCGGCAACGCATCAGCTTGGTGTTTTGCAGGCACCCAAGGCCAGCAGCAGTGGGACCCAGATGGAGAGTGCGAAGTCGGCGGTGCCCAGTGGACAGGAGCGTGTGGTGCCAGTGAAGCTTTCAGGTGAGGGTGCTTGGTGGGAAGCGTGGGGGGAGAAGGGTAGAGGGGGGCGGAAGAAGGCCAGCCGGTCAGTGAGGGTTGGGGATGGATCAGTGAGGGAGGTGGGAGACCCAGCCAAGGTAGCGGATTTGGCAGGGGGAGACAAGAAGTTGGTGGTGGCCGGGGTGCAGACCGATAAACTGGGGGAATCGGAGGGGAAGGAGGATGCGGGGGACAAGCATCACAAAAAGTTGCCATATATAGGCATGGCTATGCCGCTAGGGTCGCATTTATCTGAAAAGACAAGGTCTAGGATCTGGAAGCACGAGTATGTGGATGTTTTCAAACTGCTGCACAGGGAGATTCAGGCCAAGGACGGGTCGAAAGAGGAGGAGTGGGAGTTGACTAGGTGGCCGAGGGTACCAGTGAACATGGAGAATTGGACGTCGGCGTTTTTGATTTACGCTAGCATCTATTGTGAAAAGCATCTGGATAGGGCCATAGCGTTATTGAAATATATGGATATCATACGCAAAGCGCAGATGCACTTTGGCGGTTTCACATGGCTCAGTTACGATGAGGAGTTTAGGGCCAGGATCAGCGTCAATCCGGACAAACCATGGGGGGAGGTAGACCAAAAACTTTGGGTTCAATGGATGTCTTCCACCCAGTCGGCAGCATCTACGCACACGGCCAGCGGTCTTCCGGTCACTACCAGTCCTTTCAGTCGCGTCCTGCCCAGTCTGGGGCGGGAGGGGGGCAAAGCGGGAGGGCAGCCCCTTCCCACAGGAGCAGCAGGACAGTCACCAAAGCCCGGGGGAGCCACCACGGGGGCCTGCTGGAATTTTAATAAGGGTTTCTGTACGCGATTCCCCTGCAAATTCAAGCACGAATGCTCTAAGTGCGGCGGACGCCACCCGGTCACGCAGTGTTTCACGCTGGCCACTCTGAGCAGTGGCGGATTACTAAAGGGCCCCTACACCGGTTGATGTGGAGGCCATGGGTCCATGGCTCTCTAGGTACCCTGATCGGGAGGCAGCGCTGAAGATTTACTGGGGGTTTACGGAGGGTTTTCGTGTGGGGTATCAGGGTCCGAGGGAACGGAGGTGGGCTGAGAATTTGAAGTCCGCGAAAGAATTCCCAGGGGTGGTGGAAGCAAAATTGAAGAAGGAGGTGGTGGAAGGTAGGATTGCGGGTCTTGCATGGCCGCTGCTGGAGCTCATTATCTCGCCGCTGGGGGTGGTGCCCAAGAAGGAGCAAGGGGAATTTCGCTTGATTCATCACCTGTCTTGGCCAGAGGGAGCGTCAGTAAACAATTTCATTGCGGTGGAGGATTCCAGGGTGTTGTATGCATTAGTGGACGATGCGATCGGCTTGGTGAGGGCGTGCGGCCCGGGGGCGGAATTGGCTAAGTGCG
Organism: Triturus cristatus; assembly: GCF_964204655.1. NCBI lineage: Eukaryota > Metazoa > Chordata > Amphibia > Caudata > Salamandridae > Triturus > Triturus cristatus. The sequence goes on from NC_140585.1 coordinate 635,560,193, forward strand.
ACATCAAATCGGCGTTTTGCCTCCTTCCTATACACCCGGCAGATTTCGCTCTTTTGGGGATGCAGTTCGGGGGCGATTTTCGTGGATAAGGTCTGGGCCCATGGGCTGTGCGGTGTCATGTGCACTCTTTGAAACGTTCAGTTCCTTTTTGCAGTGGGCCTTCACGGACAGAAGTGGACACGGCTGGTGTAACACTATTTGGATGATTTCTTGTTCGTGGGGAGAGGGCAGATGGGGAGTGTGGGGCGGCTCTTGGGCAGTTTCAGCGGCTGGCCAGTGAATTTGGGGTCCCTTTGGAGAAGACGGCCGGGCCTAGTTGCTGTTTGACATTTCTTGGAATTGAGCTGGACTCCACGGTGTGGTTGGCAAGATTGCCTGAGCGCAAGGTGCAGGAGATGCAGGAATTTTTGGTGCAGCACGTGGTGGGGGAGCAGAGGATTGACTTGAGGTCGGTGCAACGGCTCTTGGGCCTGCTGAACTTCGCATGCAGAGTAGTGCCCGGTTCAGCAGTGGATGGTGTTTTGTCGGCAGACGCGACCGCTGGTGGGTGAGATATTTTGCCATGCCTCTACCAAGCGAGTGACGGCGTTTCAGTTGTTGGCGGTGTTGCGGATGGCTTTGAGACAAGTGGGCAAGGACCCGGCACTTTATGGGACGCATTCGTTTCGCATTGGAGCGGCGACGGCGGCAGCCCGGCTGGGGTGGTCATGGGAGCGGATTAGGCGGATTGGCAGATGGAGGTCTTGGTGTTGAGAGGTATGTGCATAAGTGAGGGGAGGCGCATGGACCAGGGGGAGCACTAGGGTTGCTGGCGGTGGCGGTTGTTTCACGGCACTAATCTCTTTTTTCCTTCGTAGGTTGCGTTGGGGGTCCGGGAGCCAAGACGGTTACCTGGATTGTTGGACACTCTTTTGTTCATTGGGCATCCAAATATGTGGACAGGCAGGTGTACGGTCGTAGCCTGGGCCTGCGGAGCAGTCATCACGAGGTACACTGGTGGGGCAAGAGTGGAATGCGCTGGGGAGCCTTGCTGCCCTGGCTGACAAAAAAGGTATCGCAATTGGGCTGCCCGGACATGCTGGTTATCCACTTGGGAGAAAATGACTTGGTGAAACAATCCGGGGTATCTCTCCTGCATCTGATGGAACAGGACTTGGAAGCTATACGACGCAATCTGGCTGGCGCCTGTATTGTATGGACTGAATTCATACCGCGCCGGATCTGGCGAGGGGCTGTGAAGCCCGCAGCGGTTGAAAGAGCTCGGAGGAAGTTGAATAGGGCAATGCTGGTTTTTTGTGGAAACAGCGGGATCAAATTAATCGCTCACACAGGTCTACGGCTCGAGGAGCCCCTCCTCTTTAGGGACGACGGGGTGCACCTTTCGTACATAGGCAATGCGTATTACATGATGGAGTTGAGGGATGTCATCAGTGTGTTGTGGAATGAGTCTATATGGTGTCGGCGGGCATGAGAACGAAAGGTGCACATGTGAGGGGTGGGGCAGGTAACCACCCTCCGGGGGTTTCCTGGTAGGCGGTGCTTGGGAGGGGGGGGAGTCCATGACAGGCATACTCACCCTTCCGGGGAGGGGATACAGGTGCAAGGTGGGGCTGCGTCATGCAGGAGTGCAATGGCTGGAGATGATGGAGGTGGAAAGAGAATTGAGGAAGCGAATGGGATAAGTGAAGAGGTCGCTGGTTGATGTGGGAGTGGTTATTGCGCGATGCGGCCTCCAGGGGAAGTGAGGCCGACAGACCAGTCTTCCCCTGGGGACTTTGCGCGATATTAGGACAGGGGGTTTAGATAGGGTCAAGGGGTGGGGTCCTAGGTTAGCTTACAAAAGGGGGCAGCAGAGGAAGTTTTCCTCTCCCTGTCCCAAGCGCCTCAGGGGAAGGGCTAGTTAAGGAATTCGTTGTCCACCCTCCCACCCTACATTTTGAGGTGGAAGTAAAGGGTGTTATTGTATAAGCGTGCCAGTTTAGGACGGGTTGAGGTGAGGTTGGCGGTGCTTGGGAGGGGGGGGAGTCCATGACAGGCATACTCACCCTTCCGCGGAGGGGGATACAGGTGCAAGGTGGAGGTGCATCATGCGGGAGTGCGATGCCTGGAGATGATGGAGGAGGTGGAAAGAGAATTGAGGAAGCGAATGGGATAAGTGAAGAGGTCGCTGGTTGATGTGGGAGTGAGTGATTGGAGTGTGGGAGTGAATGGAGGTATGAGAGACATGATGTTGGGGGGATTGTTGTGGGGTTTATGGAGGTTGTCATATGTTGTTCAACCCTGTCCTAATAAATGGCCTTTTATGCTAACTAACAGCGTGGAGTGGTTATTGCGCCATATAGTTTTATCAGTCTCTTTAAATTTAGTGGCCATTTCGATTGTAAATGGGCATCCTGTACCACACCACATGTTTGTAACATATTTGCAACTGTGTGCTTCAATATGCACTGCAGGCTACATATCGCACCGGTATCACTCTCCTGCGGAACGGGTGTGGCTCTCTCACTTGTTCTCTGCGGGACGCATGGATTTTTCACAATCCCTGTGTTTAGTGTGGTCATTTTAATGGCAGCACCCCCTCTCCGACTTTATCCCAGGATCACCGATTCCAGGACAAATACCCATAATATTCAGATTCGTGTGAAAGAATGCCGACTGGAAACATTATTTAGGACCAATTGATATCCGCAGACAAATCTGGCCACCTCGTCATCGGGACCCATGAATCGCTACTGTTAAATGTGCTGTTCTGGCCAATCCGGGAGGCTGCCTTATGTGCGTTACTTGGCTCCCTCCTGGTGCCATTGAATTGAACCTATAACTGAACGCTTTGTTAATCTCCATATTTTAAGTTTCTGATTTTCTTTGAGAAACATGGTAGGATGGACCAGCTTGAGTTCTTTTAAATCCACCTGCCCACTCTGCCGAGTGTAATGTGCAAATCGTAAATGTAGGTTACTATAGCTGTCTTTTCCTTTCGAATTTAGATAGTCATTATTTTATTAAATATCTCTGATTTGTGCCATTGCATTTTGTTTTTAGGTATAGTTTATAAAACCTTCACTGTTTTTCAAACATTCTTTTAAAATATTATTGAGACAATAAAAGTGATGTGCAAAGGTTCTGATTATGATTACCTGTTTCAACACATTAAACCTTTTAAAAAACGAGGCTCCTGTTGTTTCTTGTTCAGACTAATCTTGCTGCTTACCTTGACAGTTTCCTCTGCAGCAATCTCTGAATGGCGTCTATAATCTTCCATATTTTTTGATGTGCGAGTCTATTGAAAGTAAACAAGCATTTTGCAAATCAAAATTAATCAGCGGCAATTCTGAGTGACCAGAGGTTTTTGGCCGAGAGAAACAATCAATTTTGACTAATAGTGTTTAGTTCTACTTATAATAACCATGCCTATAACAAAGTGATCCTGGAGTTTCCCCATTAGTTTACAACTCTCTGGCTGATGCTCATTCTACTGTTAGTAAAAAGAAATTCGTCATTGGTATTAGATGACGTTGTTTTCCTCTTCTCTTTCCTAATAGAGGGCTTCTGGTGATTGTGCCAAAGTTTATTAAAGGTGGCCATGGGCTATGAACAATGTAGCCAGTGAACATGGCATCCTACTTCCACCCCAGAAGTAGGAAGTTTGGGCAGCACTCGTGACTTTGCCTCCTGGTTCTGAGGGCATTATGGCAGTGTTGCAGTGGAAGTTCTTTTTGTTCTTCAGTTTCTGGGCACATACAGTTGCTACACTAACTTAGTTACTTTACTCAGATTCTATACTTCACTCACATAGGCATTGGTCCTCCGAAGACCTTTCTTTGTCAAAGTGAGGGGTGAGAAATCAGGGTGTCTAACTGTTGGCCACCCAATGAGGACCAATAATTAGTAGCCAACTCACCAATTACTTATCAAGTTTAAGTACATTACTCTCAGACTAGAACACTCTCTATCATGCATTAGAAAATAGAACATTGCAAGCACAGTTTCTATGGAAAGAACATTTATGCAAAATAAAAGACTCAGACAAATAATTGTATTATTGTATTAAAGATCCAAAATCAATGTGTATTAGTAACATTTTAAGCAGTTCAGTCATTAATCTTACAGCTCACAGTATAAAACCACAGAGTTAGAAATGGGGTTTCTGGTTGGCTGAGGTATGCACCCAAGCCAGGCAGAAACCTACCACTCTAGGCAGTTTAAGGGAGTTATGTACACAAGATAACCCCTGCTCACCCCCTTGTTAGGTTGGCAGAGCAGTCAGACTTATCCCAGAGGCAATGTGTAAAGCGTTTGTGCAACACGCACACACACACACACACTCCCTCTCTTGTGACACAATAGACACACCTCAAAAGAGACTCCACGCAGTAGTATATAAAAATATCTCATATACTGTCTATAACTCTTAGGCCACAATCACATAAATCATAAATCCCTTTGCCAACTAGGCAATTGTCATAACGTCACAGTTAGTGCAATAAAGAACATACTTATAGGTTGCATACATCAAGAAAACAACACCCTACACCAACAATGTACATATTATGCAGGTACTGAAATGATACTTGTTATCCTATCATTGCAAGGTATAAACAGCATGAACCATGACATCAGGGCATAAAATGCAGGCTGCTAGGTTAGGACGATCATATTGCTGTGCAACAATCCTGAATTAGCACATATACCCATACATTCAGGGCAAGTAATGCGACAGATCATCAAATAACCACTGACATCACCATAATATGTGGGTCACAGCACATTGCGCTCCTCTTACATGTTACACAGTAATGTCTCACTAAACCTAGGTTACAGGACCACCTGCACACCTACATCGGGGATTACGGTAATCCCACGGTCTCTGCAGGTGTCTAACAGTTGACCATTCAATGAGGACCAATAATTAGTAGCCAACTCACAAATTAGTACACTATTCTCAGACTATACATTCTCCATCATCTTTAGAAATCAGATAATTGTAAGCACAGTTTCTATGGACAGAACATTGAGACAAAATAGAACTTTAGATAGTTTGTTGACTGTATTAAAGATCCAAAACATTGCATATACATAACATTTTAAGCAGTCAGTCATGAGTCGTAAAACTCATAGTATAAAACCACACATTTAGGCAAAGTAAATCTATTGCTAAACAAAGGAATCCATAAAGAGGTTTGTTCAAGTTAGACTAGCCTAGCACCAACAAAGGCAGGAGGATAGTTAAAAAGAGTTCTCTTACCGTGAGCAAAGTGATCAAGTTAAAGTCCACTAAGGAAAAGTCCATGGGCAAGTGTAGTGGAGCAAGTAATCATTAAAGTTCAGGTCTGGTCTCTCACCAGACAGCTCCAAGTAGTCAAGTATTTATTTGATCAGCAAAGGGAAAAAGGCAGGGTATGGAAAGGTATTCAAGCAGGCAGTCAGCAATGGATGCTCTAGAAAAATAAAAGCAAAGGTGCAAGACTGCTACCTACTCCTAAGTAAGTCACTTTTTGTACTCCAAATCATTCATTTGTGACAGCAAATGTCACCATACAATGGTCTGACCATCATGTGACCATTCTTCCATTCACCAGGTATAAAATTGAAACTCCAACATATTTTGCTATGTTGCTCATGAGCAACAGCTATCCATTCCGTCCTTACAGGTTAGTTGATTAAGAGCTTATTTATTTTGTTGTTCTTCATGAATTAAGTCAAGAGGTCGAGCTCCCACCAATTCACACACAACGGAGTACTGGAACATGTGTCTATTGATTAAAGAATCTTGCATAAACGGAACAGATAAAGCAAAATTTGAGGCAATGTAACAAAAGTTCAATACACCAGGCTATGAAACAATGCAGCCTAAGGAAATAGGCAATTCACTTCATTTTAAAGTTAGCATTTCTTATTTAGTAAAATAAACTCATAACTAAGTTCAATCATAATGAAATCAATCAAACATATCATATATGGAAATATTTGTAAATGTTGCTCGAATATGAATATACCTTGAAATAACAAAGATAGGAGTCTCTTAACAAAACAGGAACATTTGTTTTAATTATACACTGCAGCTGGGAGTACAGCATTTAGAAACAGGTCTGAGGACTTACTCAAAGCACAATAGTTTTGAGCACCTTTATATACATTTCTTGGAGCATCATAAAACAATTCACAGATCCTGCTTAGGGAGATGAATGTGGGCCTAGTCATGGAGACAGAAATTACTCCCACGTGATGTCAAAAGCGTGTGAGTCTTGACCTTGCATTGACACAATGAATGCCAGCGGGTAACGTGTCCAGATGTCCAGCCTGGGGAGCACGTGATCACTGCATGTGCTGTGTGCTTCATGTGGCATCTATCTTTATGATGTTTTGGGAATGCGCTCCCATTGGCCAAGTATGTTTTATTGGGGCCAATCTACCTGGACCATTGTGGTGTCACTGCCTATCTGTGGAATTAATCTGGGTTTTTCCTGTTCGCACATTTGTCCTGTTGGTTATGTGCCACCCTACCTGTAATCTGTCAATCAGTTGCCCCGACTACGTACTTCTGACTCTGGGTTGATGGTGTGGTAATCTCGGGTGATTTCGACAACTGTGATTCGATTTCTTTTTTATGCACACATGTATGAGTACATCAACATCATTATTAACATAACATTGTCAGAGATTATTTCACAAAAATGTTCAACTCTAATTATGGCCTATAGCCAAAATGTTTGAAGTACGTGGAAACTATTCCTAAAACCTATTGAAATAAAATCATTTTGAGAAATCTAAGACCCTATTAATGCCAAGCATTTATGCTGATAGTTTCAGTCTTATAAAATAGAACATGAAAACATAGCACCACATTTTCATTTTGTTATGATGCATGACAATGAAAGCAATAGAGATGCAGTCTCATCATTAATGTTTCAAACCGACTTTGTTAAAATAATAGGTAATCAGTTAATAAAAATGTGAAATTCATAATATCATTAATCCTGCTATACCTACATATACATCTCTTCAGAAAAATGGGGGAACCCAAATTAATAACCCTCCGGCATCTGGGTATATAAACAGTAATAAAGAAAAATAATGCCTCGGGACCAATAGTATAACATATATTTTGGTGAGGAGATAGATAAATTATCTCCTCCCTTGAGTTATATTTTTTCTCAAAAAAAACGTTGTTGTTCTATTTTACATGAACGTCAAAGGCAATTCCAACCAAGAAACAGATATTTTTAAACTTTTAAGTTGTGTGTGTGTAAGTAATATTTATTTTATACTTAACATCTTTCTCACAATTATATGTGTCACTTAAGGAATAATCAGCTTTTACGCTGTAACAGTGGGTATTGCTATACTTAAACCAGCACTTTTTATAGGAATTAAAGAGTGTCTCAGAGGCTACGGAAGGTTTTTTATTATGCTTCTATTAAAAGGCTTTACTGCCTTTTCATGCCTTCCTCATAAAGGGAATTCAGGAAAGAACACATCTATGTTGAGAAATAGAAGAGAGAAAAGTCTAACCTACAGTTTTTCATCCTGATAGAAGATACAGTAATGCTTTACATTGTCCCTCCTTTAAGTAGTCTCGCTGTCATCCATAGTAAAACATATTTGACATCTTATTCTATACAGCAGTTAATGAATTGCAGTTCCCCTAAGCAAAGATTACTGTCTCTCCCCTCTGCCATTGTGAGTCTGAAATGAGCCTCTATGCTTAGTCCCTTATTTCAAATGCAACTTTCATTAGTGTTCCTAAAGGGGTTTGTTGAGGCTGGGTGGTTTCTAAAATATATAGTGGGCATAATTTGCTATGAGACCTTTTTCAGAGGCTCCTGGTCAATTACGGATTTTGCTCAGATTGCAACAATGACAGCCTTTTATCACTGGTGACCCGAGGCTTTACTACTCTAATAAACCCAATGCTGACTGTAAGATAATATCCATGAAGTAAGTACTTGTATTATGTTTATTGTAAGAACTGGCATACATTTTCAAGTAAAGCTCATCTGTTCCTCACCCTTCCAACCAGGGAGACCTTAAGTATTTTGGGTGCCCTGTCCCAAACATATTTTGGGGTCCCCTGTTCTGGGAAAGCCTAAAATTTATGATCCAATTTCAGCTCTTTCATGTCCTGTTTGGCCAGGTCACTGACAGTGAACAGGCACATTGGTATACATTCTAAATGTGTTTACATCTAATTTTCAGGGATATTGATGTGTGTTTTCAGTATTGTATTACAGCAGCAGCTCACTAATATCATTGGAAATAATATCTGTGACCCCCTCCTATTTCTCCCATGTGAGGTTCTGTTTTTCTAAAAAAAGAAACGTTTTTATAGATGTTGCATGAAACATCAACCCAATATTTCTCTGCAAAATGTCTTTAATAGAATCCCAAAGATCAGAAACATTGAAAATAAATTAAAGGAAAATGGTATTTAACATGTCATCAGGGCAAGACTTTCAGCAGAAGAGAGCTGGAGCTATCAAGAGGTCCCATGAAGGGCTGGGGCCCTGAGGCCAGCGTCCACTTTCCCCATGCCTTAAAACATCTGTTCTTCCAATACCTTTTTCCAACTGTCCACATCAGGAATGATCCCATATCAAAGTTCCATGCTGAAATCATAAACCCAGTATGGAGCTATCTGGACTTTCACCTGGTAACTAATAATAACACAACACATCCACTCTCCCCCTTATAAACAATGAAAATTAGAAAATTAACATGTCTTTATGCAGAATGACACAAACATTTGAATAACCTGAGTAAGGAAAATAACTGCTAGAAAACAAGGGAAGCCACGAGAGTACACAAACAACTCTTTACATATTATGAGAGAGTGAATGGAGATGGAGTTTGTATCACTCCTCAGATTGAAAACATAATTAAACTAAATTATGTTGCATTATTGACTGATGTTATTAAAAAATGTAAGAATTGGCATAAACTACCTATTAGTATAATAGGTCGATGTAATATTGTAAAGATGACAATTCTCCCAAAGTTTTTATACTTATTTGGATCTATTCTTTGAGAGTTTCCAACTTGTTTTTTAAGAAACTTGATGGGGCAGTGAGAAGCTTCATATGGGGCTATAAGCGTGCTCGTCGTGCAATCAAATTTTTAAAGTACCCATTCAATCAAGGTGGCCTTACACTTCCTGATTTTACATTTTATTATTGGGCCTCCTTTGCGCATAGATTTTGTAGTCTTCTCTCCGATAGGGATCAAGATTTTAATCATAAACTTTTGTTGAGCCAAGACAGCTATAGGTTTTTTTATCGGATTCATGATCCGAAATACTTTAAGAGAGTACGTTTTAAGACTCTCAGGGGGTTAGTTACTATTTGGTGAGAAATTGCTACTAGGTATTCTCTTTACCAAGTTTCCACTGTGGGATAACCAACTTCTCCCAGGCATCTTTCATGACGGGGTAGCGAAACAATAGGCTAGCCTTGGGGTTGTCAAATTGGAAGACCTTTATGATTGCTACGGTTTTCATACTTTTCAAGATTTGCAGGATATTTTTTCGATACCACGGCAACATTTCTATAAATACCTGCAACTCAGGGACTATTTTGTGAGATCACAATGTCTCAAATCGGTAGAGACTCATCAATTACTGAAATTTTTACATGAACCTTCTCAGAAGAAGACAATATGTGTGGCATATCGGCTTTTCAGCCAGGATAGATTGGAACCTTTTACACATCTAGCAGTAAAATGAAGCTCAACTCTCGCGGAAGAAATAACCCCTATAATGCTGAATGACGCACTCTCAACATTAAAAGATGCTGTCTGGTCTATTAACGTGAGACATTTCAAGACAGTTTGCATGTTGTATCATACGCCCGATAAGATAGCAAGATCGGGACAAATAACAATTCATTGTTCCAGTTACAGGGAGAATTGCCCTAAATGTGGAGAGCATGCGGCTAATTTTGTCCATATGTTTACCATATGTCCACAGTTAGTGGCTTTCTGACGTGAGGTTATACTGGTCTCCAAAAATCGTCTTAGATTAGATATGACTCTCTCTAATAAAGAGATCATGTTGGGCTATAAGAGGGATCTTAATCGGGCACGGTGTGCATTAATTATAGTCACTGCTAGATTGGCTATATCTAGAACTTGGATCTCTCCAAGACCTTGTAACGCAGCAGAATAGTGGGGTATTGTTATGGAGGTTTTTGAACGGGAAAAGGCCTTGGCTAAGGCTAGGGGCTCAAAGTCGATGTGGAGATTTAACACTATGTGGCATGGTATGAATTAAGATTGATTTTGAAAACTCTGTGGCATTTTACTTTGTAACATTTTCCTTTTTACTGTATTTGCTTTACTCCCCTTGTAACTAGATTGTATGGTTATTGAAAACAAAATGTGTTGATGTATTTTTTTTCTTTATTTGTTGTCCCTGTCTCCTTTGCAAAAAACAAAAAATATATTTTTTTTAAAAAGAGGGTGAATGAAGAAAAATATACATGGGTAGAGTCAGGGAAGCCCAATCACATACACATTCCTTGAATCTGACCGGTTTATTTGAACATCTACCAAACCTCCCTCATCTTTGCCCTTGCACTTCACTCTCAGCAAGATCATTATACTGTTGATCCATCTCAACCTCGGACTGTAGGGAGGCAGATTAAGCCACTTCCACCCCATCCAAAACGTTCTTTGGTTCATTTTTTCCCACATCAGAGTCATCATGCAATAGCCAATCGTAACTTGGCCTTCCAGATAACTCCTCTTTCAATGTAGCACCTTTGCACATGGAAAAATGACTCAAATGCCACAATTTGCCATCAATCAAAAGATGCAAATTACTAAAAATATCTTCTCCACTCGTAAGGGCTTTGAGAATGTACTCTATCCCTTCACAATCAAACTTGTTTTTTTCACCTTCACCCAGTCAGTAACCTTTATGACTTGCCACTTGAATCTGTGTTTGATTTTTAAATACTCCTCATATGCATTTTGAGCTTTTATTATTTTACCTTTGACTCCCCAAGGTAACCACTCCACTCTCCTGGACTCTAGCATCAAGCCCAAATTATTATTCTTAACCTCCATCCTTCATCTCAGGAGTTTAAATAGACCATGTCATGCAATTGGACAGGGAGTCAACCTGTACGCCCACAACCTCTGACCCTGTCACCAGGCAGGTCGCTCCCCCCAACCGCCACGCAGCCCCCTGTGTGATTGGACTTCCGTTTTGACGCTTTTGCCACTTGACTGCTTTTTCCCTTTTCATTTCTGTACCCCTGTGCTTTTCATTTCTGTACCCCTGTGCTTTTCATTTCTGTACCCCTGTGCTTCATTTCTGTACCCCTGTGCTCTCACCCTTCTTGTGCCCCCTTTTTTTCTGTTATCCCCCCCTCCCTCCGGGACCCTCGCCGCCTCTCCCGCCGTCTTTTCCCGCCGTTTTCCCCCCGCCGCTGAGCCCCTGCGGCCCGCCCCCTTCACTCCCATTGGCCGCCCTGCTCCCACCTCCCAGCTGCTCCTCCCTCTGCCCCTCATATAGAGGCCGCGAGGCGGTGGTAGAGAGTGACCTCTGACCCTGTCACCAGGCAGGTCGCTCCCCCCAACTGACACGCAGCCCCATGTGTGATTGGACCTCCGTGTTGTCGCTTTTGCCACTTGACTGCTTTTTCCCTTTTCATTTCTGTACCCCTGTGCTTTTCACTTCTGTACCCCTGTGCTTTTAATTTCTGTACCCCTGTGCTTCATTTCTGTGCCACTGTGCTCTCACCCTTCTTGTGCCCCCTTTTTTTCTGTTATCCCCCCCTCCCTCCGGGACCCTCGCCGCCTCTCCCGCCGTCTTTTCCCGCCGTTTTCCCCGCGCCGCTGAGCCCCTGCAGCCACACCCCCTTCACTCCCATTGGCCGCCCCGCTCCCACCTCCCAGCTGCTCCTCCCTCCCTCTGCCCCTCATATGGAGGCCACGAGGCGGTGGTAGAGAGCGACCTCTGACCCTGTCACCAGGCAGGTCACTCCCCCCAACCGCCATGCAGCCCCCTGTGTGATTGGACCTCCGTTTTGCCGCTTTTGCCACTTGACTGCTTTTTCCCTTTTCATTTCTGTACCCCTGTGCTTTTCACTTCTGTACCCCTGTGCTTTTCATTTCTGTACCCCTGTGTTTCATTTCTGTACCCCTGTGCTCTCACCCTTCTTGTGCCCCCTTTTTTTCTTTTATCCCCCCCTCTCTCCGGGACCCTCGCCGCCTCTCCCGCAGTCTTTTCCCGACGTTTTTTACCCCGCTGCTGAGCCCCTGCACCCCCTTCACTCCCATTGGCCGCCCCGCTCCCACCTCTCAGTTGCTCCTCCCTCCCTCTGCCCCTCATATGGAGGCCACGAAGTGGGCGCACAGCGGGCACGCGCAGCGGGCGCGCCACTGGCGCGCCCGCTGCGCGCCTAAGGCAAGCCCGTCTGCGCCAGTCCGCGCCTGGTCCGCACCCAGCGCCAGAACCCCTGGACCCCGCATCCCCCGCAATGCCAGACTGCACTACGACGCAAGCACCCTCCACGCACTCAACACCGAACGAGACCACCCCTGCTACCGGGCCACCCCGAAGCCCACCCAAGGGCCCTTCACCTGCCGGAACTGCAGATTCACCAGCATCCAACCCTACACACCACAAGCCAGAGAACCCAACCACCTCTGCTGCATCCTCCTCAACACCCGCTCCGCTCGCAAGCATGCCATCGAACTTTGGGACCTCCTAGACTCCACCACCCCCGACGTCGCCTTCCTGACAGAGACCTGGCTGAACGCCGCCTCAGCACCAGACATCGTCACAGCCATTCCACAGGGCTACAAGATCTCCCGCAGAGACCGTATCAACGGAGTGGGAGGAGGAATCGCCATCATTCACAAAGACTCCATCAAAATCTCAATGAACACCGACGACACCCTCACCACCGCTGAGCACATGCACTTCCAGATCCACCACCCTCAGAGGAACACTCATCTACAGGACTCCCGGACCCCGCCCACAGTTCAGCGACACCATCGCCGACCTCATCAGCACCCACGCCCTCGCTTCCACGGACTACATCCTCCTCGGGGACCTGAACTTCCACCTCGAGAACAACAACGACGCCAATGCCACCGCCCTGATCGACAACCTCGCCAACCTCGGACTCAAACAGCTCGTAACGACACCTACTCACGCCGCTGGACACACGCTCGACCCATCTTCTCTGCAAGCCCCCACGTCTCCTTCAACCACACCACCGAACCCCACTGGACCGACCACAGATGCGTCCACTTCACCTTCAGGAAACCCACCACACACCACCGCACCCAACAGCTACCGCGTTGCTGCTGGGGCAAGGTCACCGAGGACCAACTGACTACCGCCCTCGCCCTGAGACCTCCCACCGACCCCATCGACCCAGACACCGCCGCGACCAACCTCACACAGTGGATCAACGACTGTGCCAACACCCTCGCCCCTCTCAAGACCTCCACAACCAACCACACCAACAAGAAAGCTGCCTGGTTCACCGAGGACCTCCGGATCTCCAAGCACACCTGTCGGAAGCTGGAGAAGAAATGGCTCCACGACCGACCACCAGACAACCACACAGCCCTCAAGAGCGCCACCCGCAGACACCACCAACTCATCAGGACCGCCAGGAAGACCGCCTTCAAGGACCGCCTAGACAACAACGCACACAACACCAAAGAGCTCTTCAGCATCGTGAAAGAACTCTCCAAACCCAGCTCCAACACCAACAACATCCTGCCATCTCAAGACCTGTGCGACTCCCTGGCCACCTTCTTCCACTGCAAGATCACCGACATCCATGACAGCTTCAACTCTGACCCCCCCGCACCCACCACCGAGTCCACCACCCCTGCAACTACCCCCCGCACCTGTCGCCTGACCGTCTGGTCCAGCGTCAGCAACGAAGACACCATCAAAACCATGAACTCCATCCACTCCGGATCCCCATCGGACCCCTGCCCTCACCACGTCTTCAACAAAGCCAGCTCAACCATCGCGCCCCATCTCCGGAAAACAATCAACTGTTCCTTCTAGACAGCAACCTTCCCAGAAAGCTGGAAGCACGCCGAGATCAACGCCCTTCTGAAGAAGCCCAAGGCGGACCCCAAGGACCTCAAGACCTTCCGGCCCATCTCCCTGCTCCCTTTCCCGGCAAAAGTGACTGAGAAGATTGTCAACAAACAGCTGACCCGCTACCTCGAAGACAACAACATCCTGGACCCTTCCCAATCCGGTTTGCGCAGCAACCACAGCACCCATACCGTCCTCATCGCCACCACTGACGACATCAGGACCCTGATGGACAAAGGAGAAACAGCCGCCCTCATCCTCCTGGACCTATCAGCAGCCTTTGACACGGTCTGCCACCGCACCCTATCAGCATGCCTCCATGACGCCGGTATCCAAGAGACGGCCCTGGCCTGGACCACATCCTTCCTCTCCGGCAGAACCCAGAGCGTCCGCCTCCCACCCTTCCGCTCCAAAACCACCGAGATCATCTGAGGCGTCCCACAGGGATCCTCCCTCATCCCGACGCTGTTCAATATCTACATGGCACCTCTCGCCCACGTCGCACAACAATATAACCTCAACATCATCTCCTACGCCGACGACACCCAGCTGATCATATCCCTCACCGAAGACCCCGACACCGCCAAAGCCAACCTCCACAGAGGAATGAAGGCCGTAGCCGACTGGATGAAGGACAGCAGACTGAAGCTGAACTCAGACAAGACGGATGTCCTCATTCTCGGACCCACCCCATCAGCCTGGGACGACTCTTGGTGGCCCACATCGCTAGGCACAGCCCCGGAACCCACGGACCACGCACGCAACCTGGGGGTCATCCTCGACTCCACTCTCTCCATGACCAGGCAAGTCAACTCCGTCTCCGCGTCCTGCTTCAACACCCTCCGTATGCTCCACAGGATCTTCAAATGGATCCCCCTCGACACGAGAAAAACCGTCACCCAGGCCCTCATCACCAACAGACTCGACTATGGGAATGCTCTCTACTCAGGAACAACAAACAAGCTCCTGAGATGACTCCAACGTATCCAGAACGCCTCGGCCCGACTCATCCTCGACGTCCCCCGCCGCAGCCACATCACACCCCACCTGAGAGGCCTGCACTGGCTCCCCATCAACAAAAGGATCACCTTCAAACTCCTCATCCACACACACAAAGCACTACACAACACCGGACCCACTTACCTCAACAACCGACTCAGCTTCCACACCCCCACCCGAAGCCTCCGCTAAGCCAACCTCGCCCTCGCCACAGTCCCCCGCATCTGGAAAACCACTGCCGGCGGCAGATCCTTCTCCTACCTTGCCGCCAAGACCTGGAACACTCTTCCCACCATCCTACGACAGACCCAGGACCTGCTGGCCTTCAAAAGACTCCTTAAGACCTGGCTCTTCGATCAGTAGCGGCCCCCCTCCCCAGCGCCTTGAGACCCTCTCGGGTATGTAGCACGCTTTACAAATGCAGTGATTGATTGAACATATGCATTACCTCTTTCCTCCAACTCACATTTGCACTAACAGCAAACTGCAAAGTACCTTTAATTACAGAGTTAAAGAGCATTGCAGCATCATTACCCACTGGATGGTTCACAGATGTAGTTCTATAAACTTTCCCATTCCTTCTTCTAAAAGATTTGAAAACATCAGACATAAATTGCGGTCCATTGTCAATCGAAACGATCTTTGGCAACCCTTCTCTCACAAACACTTAAAGAAATAATCTAACATAGCAATGAGATATTTCTGCAGGTCATTTTACTTTACTGGACCCATAATATCTATTCTAAGATTCGCCCATAGCATGCTAGGCACACTCAGTGGGTACAAAGGAGGTGTCCTCGTGATTCGAGTTTTGTCGGCATCATTCCACAACAAACTATCCCATACCAAGACTTCCATAGTTTCATCAATGCTAGGACACCAATACAAATGTTTTACTCTGGACTTGGTTTTTACGAAAACCTAATGACTTTATGGCAAATTTTGCAAAGCCTCTCTCCAAGATTCACAGGGGGTAGGTACTAGTTTACCATGCCTTAGAACATTTTTATCAACAATGGAAAGTTCCTGTTTCAACTCTCAAAATACTTGTACATCTTTACTTAACTTCCTTTTCTCTGGCTAGCCCTAAACAATACACTTCATGACTTCCTTCGGATCCTTTTCCTCAGCATCCTTTATTTCCAAATGTACTGTAAAATGTTCCAAACCCCATACACATGCAAATGCTTCCCATTCTAACAGAAAATGTCTCCTCAGTGGGAGGAAGCGAATGGGAGGCAAAATCAAATAACTTGTGTAAAAACTGCCCCAATCCTCTTTCATTGTCATCCGTCATGACAATACTCCTGGGGTCATGTCAAAACCTTGTAACGGAGGTGCACAGCATACATTATCTTTCAATTCTTGGAAAGCACTTTTGGCACTCACTTGTTTTCTATGTTAGCTCGGAGAAACCCCTTCGGGGGTGATTCCTGCGCTTTATAAATTCTCTACACACATACATCCAACCTTTCAAACTTAGGGCTCTATTACGATGGCGGGTGGCTTGTCACTGCCGGGCCGGCGGTGGCTACAGTCGGGCCGGCAGTGGCGATCCGCCTGCCAAATGTCCCTGGTTCTCCTCCCGCCATATTAGTATGGCGGGGGGCACCGCGGAGGACGGAAAGACCGTCCGCCACTTTTCCGCCGGTCTAATTGTCGACCGGGCGGAAAGGGGACACAATAACACCGCCATTCATATTAAGATGTAGACGGAAATTGACCTTTCCATGGCGGTATTACGCCATGGGAAGGCATGCGGTCCTTGGTGTTGGGGGCCCGTTGCGGGCCCCCATGCTGTTGGAGGGGTGGGGGGAGCACATGGGGGTACCTTTGGTATTCCCACATTGCAATGCACTACATGGCAGGCACCACATGGTGCCTGTCAAGTTGTGCATGGCAATGCTGTGCACAATCCTTTTACATTGCGAGCGGGGCTGCAGCCAGCAGATCCACCCGCAATGTAAAAGGCCCAGGATGCGCCCGCCAGTGTGGCGGGTGCATCCTAATTTGTATGGTGGGACCGCCGCAACATCAGCGGTCAGTCCCGCGCTCCGTTGCGATGGCGGGAGGACAAAGTGCGCCCGCCATCGTAATAGAGCCTTTAGTTTCTTTCCACAGAAGTTGCTGAATTGGGTAAGTCATACCAGAAAAATTGCAAACAAGTTTAGAATACCATTCAGCCAACCCTAAAAATGCTATCACTTCACCCTTATACCTGAGTGATGGTGAATTCTTTATGGCTTCCACCAATTCAGCTTTAGGTTTTATTCCCTCACCACTCTCTTTGTGGCCCAGATATGTGACTCTTCTTTCAGCAATTTTACGCTTACTTAATTCAGCCGTGAGACCATTTTCCCCTAAGACCCCCAAGATCTGCATAAGTCGTCTTAGAAAATCATGATCTTCTTCATACAACTAAACAATTTGTGCATCAATCTTTGGAACATTGCAGAAGCTGAAGTGAGCTCAAAGTGCAGTCTTATAAATGAATAACAACCAAATGGGATAATAAATCCTGTTAGTCTCCTACTATCCGTGAGTAACTGTACCTGCTGATAAACTGCAGTGAGATCGATGGTGTTGAACTACTTTACCGTCTTGTTATTCTCAATAGGGTACATTTCACAAATAGGATGTTCTTGTTTAAATCTCTCAAGTCTACACATAATCTCAACTTGCCATTGGACTTCCTCACCACTACCAATGGAGGATTCAACAGGTTCTATTATTCC
This sequence comes from Triturus cristatus, assembly GCF_964204655.1. Classification (NCBI taxonomy): domain Eukaryota; kingdom Metazoa; phylum Chordata; class Amphibia; order Caudata; family Salamandridae; genus Triturus; species Triturus cristatus. The sequence continues at coordinate 635,577,998 of NC_140585.1, forward strand.
TGCTGACTCTAACTTTTCATGTTCCATAGAATCTTCTTCCCTGACAGTCATGAGTATATCCCTAGCCTTGAGGATAGACGGTACAGCATTATCCTTCAACAGAATTCTTTGTGGGAACCATTTAAGCATGCCTATTTTACCCCAAACAAATTCAGGAAATCACCTAACAATTAATGCTTCTGCTTCCTTCTCAGCCTGTAAAATGATGACTGGTTCTAGACTGTTGGGATCTAGGATAATGCCTAAAACAACAATATCTCTCCACCCCCAGCACTGAGGGTCTATCCTTAGAGAAGTATAATTTACATTCTGCTTCCCTGTTCTTGAATGTACAGATCAGTTTCCTGAAACCCACCTTATCAATAGTGTCACCTGTAAAACATTTTGGTGAAATATTCATTGGTTGTAGATGTTCTCCCAAAGTAGAAAGAATGTTACTAGTCCAGACCTCTCTGTTAAGAATAGAATATATGGATCCTGAATCTGCAACAATTTACAACTTCACCCCACCAAAATCCATATCACAGACTGTTTTCTTCTTCATAGTCTGAGTACGCAACATACGTTGCCCATGCTCTTTTTCATCCTCAATATTCAATACATTGGTGCCAGTCCACACCGAACCATCTAAAACAGACCCACACCTTTCTCAAAATCTGTACAGTATTATCTTTCCTCCTCCTACACACTTTAAAGAAATGGACTATAATGTTGCATCTTTAACATTCCTGTTTACTTGCGGGACATCTTTTATCATTGAGAAAATTACCGCTATTCCCACACCTATAGCACTTCCCCTCCAGTATTTTATAAGGTACTTTCTTGTTCATAGATATTCTAGTCTCCTACTGTTTCTTCCTTATCTCATGTGGAGGCGTGGATTCTTTAGTAGATCAAGTTTTTATTCTGGCAATAGTTCTTCTCACCCCATCTCCTTTTCCTCTGAAAGTACTGCCTTTGCACATCTCCCAGTAATTCTGCTCTTTCCTCCATATCTATAATCTCTTCCAATGGGCTTCTTCCAAAGGCTTTTCTGAATGTTGACAATTTGGTCACAAATAAGTTCATCATGCATATTAAGTTCCTCGTGCAGATCTCCAAACCAGCAAGTCAACTGTAAGTTTTTTAGAGCCGAATCAAAATCGTCAATTGGCTCATCTTTTCTCTGCTTTTTGTGAAAAAATGTGTACCTGTCTATCCCTAAGCACACTGTAAGCTTGAAATATACATCAAAATCCTACAAGGCATTAATGATCGCATCTCTTCCTCCTGCAATCTTGATTTTTTTTTGTAATGCTATTGAACATTTTCAAACCTCCTGGACCAATACCATGTAACAGTATTTTGTGTATTCTTTTCCAGAGTAAAATCGTTCTCTTCCTCAAATGTGGATATATAATTTTCTAAGTATTCATGACATTCTTCCCATTTAATTGATGCATTCACAGAAGATTAAATGAAAGGTTGTGGTGGTGTGAGACTCTATGGGTTTAAATTAACCATGGCAAGTATGCATATCCAAAGGTTTTGTAATAACAGCAGGTGATAATAGGTAGGAATAGTTCATAGAAATTGCAAGAAACACTTACAGCAATTCAATCCGTGTCACTCCAAGAAATCATCACGTTGCAGGTAGCGTGCCCTGAGTGATGAATAAGTATAAAGTATAAATAGTGATTGGATAGCAATAATTACTGTGTAAAAAGGCAACACGTCATGCCCAGTGTGAGCACACAACCGTTCAGAGCACAATTTAAAATGGTGGTCGATTTCGAGGGAGAAGACAATGATGCGTGCTAATGTAGATCCAGGGTCACGCGGCATGCACTCATACATATTGGTTGCGCGATAGTGTCTGACCCCCTCATGACAGTCAAAACAGCGAAGACTTAGAAATTAAAACTGGCTCACCAGTAGTCGAACTTCAGGTTCACACCCGACTGCAATATAACCAAGGAGACAGAAGGCAAAAGTACTCACAGAGTGCAGTCGGTAAAACAGACTCCTTAAACCAGGAAAGTTCCAAGAGCAGTAAGTGAGGCACGCAAATACTCCTGACAGTTCAGCTCAGCTGCACTTCTTGTAAGATAATATCCATGAAATAGTTACTTGGATCATCTTTATTCGAAGAATAAGCACACATGTACAATTCAAGCTCCTCTCCTCTTAACCCCTCCAATGCCTCTTTACAGCTGCCCACATCAGGAATGTTCTCACATCAAAGGTCTGTGCTGACATCATAAACCCAATATGGAGCTATTTGGACTCTAATCTAGTGTCTAGTAATAGTCCAAAACTGAGCACCCCTTTACCACTTGACCCTCAGCGCAGTGCCGTTGAGCTGTCCAAGTAAGTTAGTAATACATTTTATTGTTTTTAGTTACTTAAAACCATAACTATTTTGACATATAGGCAAAATAATCACAAGCATCATTTTAAAAACGAGACATAAATATTTCATCTAAAATTAATTCAGTGAGTAAAGATGGCCCAATAGCTGATCATATTATGAAAGCGTAAAGTGCATAGTGCTGGCAGGGGCTATCATGTTAAACGCTTACCCTTATTTTACTTGTCCTGTAGCCCTTGGTGACTTGCTAAAGACTGTTTAAGGTGCAATTGCAATGGTATAAAAAAAAGTACAATGACCCATATGGGAGAACCCTGACAGTTGAGTGTTAAGCTTAAAACACAGTGAAGACAAAATAGTTAAACCACTCTCTCCCATATGTTTAGAATTCTATACAGACTGGGTATTCTTGGTCATAACTTTATATGTGTCCTTCAGGAATTTGAAAAGTTGCGTGATTTACTGAACATGGGACCCATTTAGATATGTTTCTATCACATTTTGGCATTGCCTATTTCCTAGGTGGCAAAATACTAGAGTTAACCAAAAGTTCCTTAAACCCTTCAATTTGTTACAGATACAAACTACATGCAAAAGTGATTCAAGTTTATAATAACACAGTCTACAATTCAAGGCCTCAGTTCCTTTCAATCGTCCATACTTATGGGCTTTTAGGGATATAATGCCCCATCTTATCCTGGTTAGTTCTTATTTCAGCACAAGACTCATGGGGCCAGACAGATGGGCGGCCCTCCTGATTGTCCTCAGCAGACTTCAGTCTTGCATTTTTAGTGGGTATCTTAGCACATCATTTTGATGTAAGGTTAAAGTCAATGATTTCTAGAGTGCCCACTGCATTTATTCAATTTGTCGTGCATGTCCAAAATTTATTCAGGGTGGGGATGTCAGGGAGAAACTCAAAAATCAATGAAGCATATAACATCATTAATTAAATCATTCTCCATACAGTGCTTTTAGTTGAAAAAATACTTTGATCAAGACTCCATCTAAATACTACACATGCGTTCCAGATTGAAGAAATAAATCATTTTAGCACTCATTCAGTAGTATTTTGGTTGCCGTACATGATGAATTGAATATTTTTCTAAAATTGGCTTAAAACAAATATTTATACAACATAGTTTTTCGAGATTTTCCCTGAATGTGACAAATTGTGTTCACATATGTGACATGTTTTGAAAGATGAAATAATAACTAAATGATTCCTCTAGGGACATTTGTATTGTGTTATTGATTATACCCAGTCCTGAGGGGATTATTGGGTTGCCCTATTTTTGTACTATGTGTATTTGTAAAGCGCACTTCCACCCACAACGGTATCCTTGCACTGAACAGTGTGCGCCTAGTCCTGCTTATGGTAGGTTGATTGATTGAAAAGCCAGGTCTTCAGCTTATTGCAGACTACAAGAAGAGAGGAGGAGGCTCTGATGTGGAGTGGAAGGCTGTACAATGCTTTAGGAGTGATGTACAAGAACACCTGTATTCCTGATTTGGTTCTATGTATGCATGGGATGTGTGCAAGTAGGAGTCCTGCTGTGTGGAGGCATCTGTGTAGGTGGTGGAAGGAGATGCAAGTGTTCAGGTAGGTGGAGTCTAAGTTGTGTAGTACCATGAATGTGTGTGAGTTGTTAGAAATTAGCATGTTTGTGTATTAGGAGCCACTGGCGCTCCCTGATGTGTGGTTTGATGCGAGTTCTGTGATAGAGGTGCAGAATGAGTCAGGCTACTGAGTTCTGGATGGTTTGTAGTCTTCTAGTGAGTTGCTTGGTGTAGGAAAGTAGATTCTTGGTAGGTGGGGGTATTCGCCTTCAGCTAGTAATTATACCACAATCACTCATAGGTCCAGTCAAATCTCAATAAGTTAATCCTTGCTCAAACCTTGGTAGCTTGGAAAATGAGCAGTCAGGCTTAATTCAGGAAGCAGGTATGTGTAAAGCATTTAATATCACCAAAGCAATAAATAGGTAAAATACACAATACAATAAACACCAATTTATAAAAATAGAGAATATTTGTATCTCTAAAATGACATCAAAACAACAAAAATCAAATGTAGGGAAACGGAGATATGATTTATTAAATATTGAATAAATATTTATGCATTTTAGCACCAAAAAGCTCAAACCACCACTCGCAACTATCTAGTCACACTGGACCAGGACAAAGTCAAAGTTTTAGGCCGACTGCAATGGAGTGTGGGTCGGCTAGGCCATGTACTAGGTCACAGTCAGAAGTTTACCTTTGGATTTAGGGCCCGATTCCGATCTTGGTCGGAAGGGTTCCAAATCAGAAGCCCTTGTTTTCGACCAAATCATTCACAGTTCCGAACAACCAAGTACTATGCCTGGAAACCCTTAGGACTGACCAAATCAGTCCCAGAAGGCATTCAGAGAGATAGAGCCTTCCGGAACCGATTTGTACAGCTCTATGGGCTAGATTTTCTGAGCGAGCAAGTACGATGAATGATTCAGACACCCTTTTCGATTCGGTTTGCCCGGAACGAAAAGGCTTTGGGGCCCGTAGCTGGCCCCCCTTCACCCGGGGCCCTCTGAATACAGCCTGCGGGTGTATCCACGAGTACCCTCTTCCCAACGATGCACAGTGTGGCAGGCACCAAGGGGTGCCCACCACAGGGTGCATGATTTTCCCCATTCACCCCTTTCTTCAATGCGAGCCTGTGCACTCGTTCGGTACACAGGCTCCCAATGAAGTCAATGGAACTGAGTCCTTCGGTATGCTTTCCGAACGAGATCGGATTCGAACCCTTAGTCTTTTTCTCAGTGCTTTTCTCTTGTTGACAGGCTCATCAGCGGATGCTGGGGCTTTGCCTGGTCCGAATTTCGATTTGACAATGGCATCCTGCTGCAGCACGGTGCCTCATGATTCTCTGGAAGTTTTTGTCCTTGTAGGCGAGGAGCCCTGGAGCTTTCAACAGGACAAACCAGCGCGGTCAAGCCAATTTGAGAGTTGACGGTGGGGGATTGACTCTTTCTGTCGGTCTCCTCCTGGAACTTTTCTGAAAAACTTTGCAGAAAGTTTCTTTCTTTGCAGATCTTGTAGTGTATTGGTTTATTTGGGTAAATAAGTGTCCACTACCTCAGTCCAAGGGCTCAGAGACTTTGGATTGCCTCTTGGGTGCTAGAACTAAATTTTCCACAATTCACCTGCACAGTCCAGGAATAATCCAATTGTAACTGGTCAGCTGGGGTGAACCCTTCTTAGGGCTTGCTGGTGACTTCTTCCAGCTCAGTTGAACCTATTGATGATCCCCTGATCCCTGGTCAACTCCTTTTTATTTGAGTCAGGTACAGTACTTTCTTTCTGGAGCCTTTAGAGTGCAGCAGGTGCACCCCTTTTGAGTGCAAGCCCTCTGTGATGCAGTCCAAGGGTCCAGTTGAACAGTTCATCTTCCTCTTTTATTCAAGGCAGTGTTCTGTGGAGCTCCTGCAGCTCTCCAATATGTATCCTCCATTCTGGGCTGATAAAAGGGGGGCACCATAACCAATCAGGGTAAAGTTACCTCCCTCTGCCATGACCACTTTCTGCAAAGTATGGCATACTTTTGACCCAGAATTCAGGATGTGCCAAAAATCAAAATGAAGTCAATCTCTCCTTGGTGTGTGTGTGCAACTCAATCCAAAGGTGTGGGTACCATCTGACTCCACTCCACTTCATGCCTCTCTCCTAATCTAATTAGGGGGGCTCCCATCCTGCAAGGGATTAAGGAAGTGGGCGCTGACCAGGGGCCTGTGACATATGTTCTCCTGTCTTTCAAGTCCTGCTTATCCCCCAGCCCTCTTCTTCTCCCTGGTGTCACCAGGAAGCAAACCTTCTCCCATCAAATGGCTGTAATGTTTCAACCCTAGACTCTTCGCACCTACTCATTGAGCAGGCTATCAAAGGCTGACCAATCAGAAGAGGCTACTACAGGGCAGTTGTAGGTATCTCCTGGATAGTAAGTTCTAAAACTACTTTCCTGTAATAGCTATATTAAATTCAACTGTAGCAAGTTGTTGGATTTAATGTGACCATTAATTTGCTACTTTAAATGATATTGCTAGATAGCACTAATCAAAAGTTAGGCTTTATTAAGTTTAATGAAGCCATCCCGTGTTAGCAGTTTAATGAAGCCTTCCTGTGTTAGCCTAAGGGGCTAACCGCACTACAATAGGGAAAAACAACCTTTGCTGTTTTCCTTACCAGGGCATAAAAAACATGCTTTATTTTGTTCCTGCTTTTTATACCAATGCACTCAACCCTTGGGGACCTAGGGTGTTTAATACCAATGCACTCTACCCATGGGGACCGCGGGCAGACCTTGATTCTGACATATACTTTATAAAATGTATATCTGGGCTTTGAAAGTACTTTTAATTACAAAGTCAAATTTGGACATAGTTTCTTTTATTATAAAAACAGGCTGCAAGGCAGGTCTGGCTTTAAAATGATACCAGGAAAAAGAAAACTGAAAAGGCACCCCCCTACAAATATCTACTTTAAAAGACTGGGAGAAGGGGGCACAAAGACCAAAATTTACAAAGCAACCTCCCACATGACCTATATTCCTTTACTGATGGCTCTCAAAAAAGCTCTAAAATAGGGCCTCAATAATGCTCACCTCCGCACAACAGCTTTGATTAATATTTTTTCATGTTTGATTTTCTTTTTCTTTTTTCATATGTATCAAAAACATTTTTGGGAAAATTAACATTTCAACATTTCATTTCTTTTCAACATTTTGGGCCTCATGTAGGTAGCTAAATACCGGTCGGTAACGGCCGAAATTCGGTAAATATCCCATTACCGACCGGTATTTACGCATTTGCGATGTAGGAGGCATGATTTCAGGATTCGGTAATTTACCGAATCGGTAATGGATCGGTAAAATACCGAATCGGTAAAATACAGATTCGGTAAAATACCGAATCCTGAAATCATATGTAGGGAGCACTCAAAAGAGTGAATATTAGTATTAAGAATTCGGTATTTACCACCAAATACAGGTTGGTGATAAATAACGAATACCTTGCAAACAGCTATAGTTTGCTGATTTAAAAGTGCCATGTGGCAGACATACATGCCCTTAGGGCATGTATGTGCGCCACATGTGCACACATGCACGAATCAGGGGTGCAACAGGGTGTCAATGTGACACCCTGCCACCCATGATAATGCCTCCCCTATTACCGATTCGGTATTTACCGAATCGGTAATAGTAACTGGCTTGCCATTCATTCCTATGGGCCTCCAGGCCCATAGGAATGAATGGGAAGGGATGCATTATTACCGATTCGGTAAATACCGATTCATAAATACCGATATTTACCGAATCGGTAATAATTACCGATTATTTATCTACATACTATTTACCGATTCATAAATACCGAATCGGTAAAATTCGGTATTTATGAATCGGTAAATAGTATGTTACCTACATATGGCCCTTTATCTCTACATTATTATAATTCAATAACAAAAGAACAAACAGCTGACTAAGGTCTAGCACTTGTTTTCCATGTATCATCCGTATGGGTATATGAGTGCCACAACTTCCAGTATCCGCTGTATAAAGATACTTGTAAGTCAAACAGTCCACAAAAGAAGGAAGGTGCACTCTATCACGAGTCATACAAAGACCAACACCTGTAGTAGCAAAAATATCTTCTTTATTCGTAGTCTTGTTAAAAGACAGGCACACAGCCAACGCGTTTCGTTCCCCTGTGCCTTGGGAACTTCGTCAGGGCTCAATATAAATTACTAGAGTGTCCACTAGCGTGTCAAATAATAATGACCAATGAAAGCATAAACGTACAGGCACGACATCAGTGCGTTCAGTTCTTGAAGTATATCCAAAGGGGCTCCCGTAGTTTATTGTTTAAATACAGCGGGGAGCAGGTTACGAGAAATTCCTCAAGGTGTATCTAAGTTTGGCAGTCCGTCTGCAACACAGTTCGATGGCTGTTTGGTGCTCCAAACAGCCATCGAACTGTCCGGGCTTCAACATCGACATGTAGGGGTAAACAATTCATGCTGAGTAGCCTCACGTAGTTCCACCCTATGCATTTCGGGCTATTTTAGCCCTTCGTCAGGGGTAACTGTAATAATAATAAAAAGACATCTAAATCAACTGCTCAATGCAAGCTGTCTTTAACATTTGTGTACAAATACTACTAACACCCCCTGTGGTTAACCCTTTATCAATCCCACCCTCCATCTTTTGTAAAAGCATACTTGTGTAAACATAATAATCATCCCCCTTGCAAGGTGCATTATTTTGCTTTGCCATTTTGTGCCTCTGCCTGATTGTGGAATCTATGTCTGAGGAGGGTGACAGTTGGGCTGTTTGTGCAGTCACCTTAGACAGTCACACAAAGGGAGCGGAGATATGCCCTGCATATCCTGAAGGCCCATCACCAAGCTGATGAGTGTTCCTGAGCTAGAGTGGTGGCAGAAGTTGTCACTGACACCTAAATAGGGCTGTGCCTGTCCTCACACAAAGCAGTCTCCATCCCCCTGTAGTGTGTCTGGAGCCAAGTCAGGGAAGGCCTTGTGCACTACAGAGACTTTCCTTTGAAGTATGCCTATTTCAAAGGCAGAAACTGCTTTAAATACTGGAGCTGTGATACCATAACTTCAGAACAACTCTGGACTAAAGGGTATTTTCCCAGGAAGAATCTCTGGCTGCTGTGGGAGCAGACTGACCTGCTGCTTTGTGTGCTTGCCTGCTGCTTGCTGCTTCTGTCATGGGAGCGAAAGGACTGGACTTTGTTTTCCGCATCCTTCTTCCAAAGTTCTCCAAGGGCTTGTCCGTCCTTGCTTCCTATTAAGAAGTGTCAGGACCATCAAAGACGTCACCTACCAGTACCTGGGCTCTTCTGCTTAGAGCTCTGACATGCCAAGTTGTGCCAAATCCAGAACCTGGACCATTGGAAGTAGAATCTAGAAACCTGAGAAGAAACTCCACGCATGCCCTCAGCGCTTATCTTCCGAGGAGCAAAAAAAAAGAAAATGGTGGATTTTGGCCAAGATCTCTATACTCGGGTGAATTGTGACATTGTGTAGCATACTGCCCATCAATTGTTCTTTTTGCAGAGGGATAATATATGCATTGACGAGGGTGCGGCTGAGCAATGAACCTTGTGGCACTTAGAGATGAGTTTGCGAGCATCCGAGTAGTAAGGTGCCAGGCTGACAGCTGGTGTTCTATCAATTAAGAAGGAACAGATCCAGCAGAGAGTGGGTTCTTGAATGGTCACCTTGTGCAAATGCTGCAGAGAGGTCCAAGAAAAGGATAGGTGCCATGCCTCTGTTGTCAAGGATCATGCGAATGCCATCTGTGATGGCAGTGGGTGCAGTTTCTGCAGTTTCAGTAGTTTGGTAGTGTAAAGTTGTTTTCCTCTGATTCGAAAGTTAGGGCGGCACAGGCACTCATAAAGAGAAGACTACAGGCAGAAGGAGGATGTCTTCACTGGATCTTCCTCAACCATGAAGTTCAAACCTGCCACCCAAACAATTGATGAACTGATGTTGGCTCACAGTGGTGATCTTTGATTAGGTTTTGATCAGGTGATCATGTCAAACTACTGAATGTGTGTGCAAACTATGTCTGTGCTAATCCATTAGATGTGCTTTTTACTGTGGTGATGAAATTTCCAATCACAGTTGCAAATCACTCTCTTACCAACCATCACAAGAGCCTTTTCGTCTGGTGATGAAACCACAGGTCACAGTTGCAAATCTCGCCATAACCAAACTGCCTCAAATGCTTTGTCTTGGAGTCTGTCCTTTATAGTCACTTGACTCACCTGCGTTCACCTTCCTGTACAATCTGCAGATCAATGGGGAGGATCTAAGTATCCTTACTCAAGTACAGATTCAGGAAGTGAATTGCTTCACTCCAAGGTACATTGCAAGGGGACTAGGATCACAAGGCATCGCCAGATGGCTTGGTGGCGTTTTTTCCATGGATCTAAAGCATTGCAGTTCTTCTTTCACAGTCGCTAGAGACTCTCCTCTTCTAGGTAGCCTTTATTTTGTGAAGAGATATGTCTAATACCCCACTTTAGCAGCCAGTGTGATCCTTTCTTCAAGGCAGTCTGAGGCATTTTTTTCCTGCCATAGTACAGAACTTCAATGTTCCTGATCCAGTTGCTGTCAAAGAGGAGATGGCAGTCAGTAGGCCCAACCCTGAGCTCGAACGTCTTTCTCATCTCTGTTGGTGTGAAACCCCTAGCTCTAGTCAATAAGAATTTCTTGCACAACAACTGTGCACTTCTGCCCCATACTGATAGAAAGCCTTACAGAGAGAGACTGCATATTGCACAGGGCCTGCACTGGGACTGGTTTCAAACTGTACCACACTGGTGAAGCCATACCATTTATCCTCTAATGTCAGAAGGAAGGAGGAGTGAGGCTGGGAGCTCCTTTTCAGGAGTCCCCAGAAAAAAAGTACAGAATAGAGGGCAGCATCTTCACTCAGATACCTCTCAACCTGTTGGAGGTAACTTCACTAGTAAACAATGGAGCAGGAATATAGTAAGGGCTGCCTGTTCACTTCAAAGGAGCCCTGTCTCCTATCCTCCTACATACTGGAGGTTGGTCCATTTCAAATGATCTCAGAAATGCTTTGGAGGAGCCCTTCAATCCCCATTGCTATCTGACAGGCTCACATAAACCTCCAGTTTATGTACCACTCACAGACAGGCGATCGAAAATGGATTTCTGCATTGCAAAATCCAAGCACAGCACATACGTTCCAAGCTAATATTTCTAAATATACATAATGTAAACATACATGCAAAGACCATCTATCACATGGATGAGGTGAAGAACTCGGTTGCAGTAGGCTCGAAGACAATTTAAAACGGAAAATGCTACTCTGCATGTAAAATAAACAGGCAAGCATGCTGGTAACAGCAATCAACTTCACCAAAGAGGGGTGTACCTCCAGATGCAGAACTCATCTATGGGGTGCATTCTGTTTCACAGTGGGCTATCAGAGTATCTTGAGGCCAAACATAACCAATAGCCATTCTCGATAAATGGGAAACTCAAGTTAGGGGTACATGCTGAGTTCAGCCATGCACATGAACTTTTCCATCTCAACTTATACTCAAACATGGTTTAATTGACTTGGGTCTATCCACGTTTTCTAATTGATGATGAGCTTAATAATTGTTTCATTTTGCTGGCTTGCTTCCCTTCAAAGGGGAAGCCATGCTGTGATTCATGTAAGCTGACTCCACAAATATTTAGTTTTCTAAATCTGAATCAGTTCCTTTCACTTGGGCATTATTCAGCTTTATCTGTAAACCTACACATTTGACAGTGATTTTCCTTTGACACCTTGCACTATTTATAAAACTCCCTCAATCTAACTAAGGAAATGTATCCACTAGGCACAGTCCTTTGACAGTTCCTTAAATGTCACAAGTTGTGTCTTACTTCTCTTAAGGATGCTAAATGAGATCGGTTCACAAGCAAGCAGCATCTAATTTGTCAGTGACTTTCTCCTCACCCTCCTGATCCTTCTTTATCTTCAACAGTTTGTGTTGATGGCTTTGCTTTCTATTTCACCCAAAAAATACATTGCATGCATAGATATTTTGCATCTTCCCATGCATCTATATATAATTTCTATCTTGCTTATTCTTTGTTGTGACGATATGTACACAAACTACATTTACCTATAGTTTTGTCCTATTCACCTTTTGAAACCAGTATTTCTGCGTTTCTGTCACACGGTAAATGATCTGATTAATTTCCTATTTCTCGCTATCCCAGCTTATGTAATCAAAATGACTTGCCCTTTTTTTAGCTATTTATATGTTCCCTCCAACTATTGCCACTATATTTGAATCTTTTCAGGCTATTATTCATCTTACTTTACTGAAAACACAGTATCACTTATCTCACTGACCCTTTCTACTTTTGACTTTGTTCCCTTCTGCCATAACTACCTAAGACATTGGACTTTGTAGTTCAAACTCTACTTTCTGCTTGTCTTTATTACACAACTTGTTCTTCCTTGGACATTCAAGTTTATTTTCAGGATGCTTGTTGTTACTAACTTTACAGACAATGCCCTTCACCATAAACTTTACTTTAGGATGATTCTGCTTGAGTTGTCTGTGGCTATTGACATGATTCTCACTCTACCCTCCTCTGTACACCAGTTAACATTACCACAGATTTGAGGTTAGCATGTAATACTAGACATGACCCTAGACTTCTGCAGTTCTTGGTATTAATGTATTGCTGTGTATAAAAACAGGATACATAAGATGACATATATGTTGATCCCTCCCAGATAGAGTACAGAGATGATTAGGAATTTATTGATTACTCTTAAAAGTGTTTCCCACTTTGTGGAGTATTTAATGCCAGTCTTACACCAGCTTTCTAAATGTCAGTGATGCAACTCCTATGTATTACTTCATATCCTAGCTCTTCTGCAGTATAGGCTCACCACAGAGATGTGTTCAAATTTTCTGGGATCTTTTATCAAAGGTCAGTTTTATTATTTGGAGGGCTTTATGATTTGCGGGGAGACCATGCTCTTGCACACCTTGTTGATCCATTTTGCCAAGAATAGAGATATGATGTGATTGATAGAACTGGAACAGATATGTGGCCATTTTCAAAAGACTGTTGATAGCTTGATTAGGTTATTTTATAAGTATTAGCATGTTCTTTTTATCCACCATCTAACTAGTGCGGAGTGGTCATATTTGCAGTTCCTCAATTAGGTATGGTGTGGTGCAGTCATCAAGATATTCAGTGTCACATTTAGCAGGGGTTGGATGTGGTATATGTGATGGGTGTTAAATTAGTCTAGGGTGCGTACAGGTTTTTCTGGTGCAGCATAAACTCAACTTTGATGACGGAGACTACATTCTCTTACATTGTAAATGCCTCCACCATGCTAGTTATATATGTAACAGTTCAATCTCATAAGCATTTATTCCGTTTCAGGATCCACTGTCTGAAAAAGATTATTTACATGCAAGGAGTACTGTTCACAAATGCTAAATACAAATGGTAGTGATCAGTTTTCCCACACTTGTAACAGTGGTGTGTTCTAGTAGCTTAATTCCACTCTCATAATGTAGAAAGTTAGAGATTTTGCCAGTGCTCTTACTTTATATTACAACGTTGGTTGATATTTGAAGTATAAGGTGAGTTGTTGTGTGAGAGTTTTAAGCACCGCAGTTTACTGGTTCACCACCTGTCAACAATTAAACTTAATTTTTACTCTGAAAGTATTGGCTTCTTTCTCTACCTCATGACATATTATGGTGGTGAGTTGGAGCTCAAAGCAGCTATTGTACCACAAAACTGTAAATCTTGTGAGTTGCAGCTCACTCCATTGAACAGTTTCATGTGTCAGCAAGTCATGTTTGATCTCATCTGGGTGTGAACCTGCTTCTAACCAGCTGGTCACCCGTCAAACTACTGGAAGCATAGGTGAGTCACAGGTGTGCTGAAGCTCAGCAGCATACTAGGCATTCCAAAGTGCTGAAAAGGCCTGCCTGGCAACCCAGACTCACTAGGCCCTGGAACTCAAATGACACCAGCGTGCTTAGGCATCTTTCATGCATTCACAGCCAAACTGAAGTGCAACCTCAAGGCCTTGGAATACATCTTGTTGAATGCACAGAGAAGGCAGCCGAGGGCTAGAATCATAAATCACACATGCTGTCCTAAGTTGAATTGTAACCTAATAGCATGAAACATATCACTTGGAATGCATTATGCTCTCCAGCATGCATTACAACAAAGAGTGACCAACGCTGGCCTGAACTACCACAAATTGCACCATTCTCTGTATTTTTTATCATGAACAATACATAATTATGTAAAGTGGCACAATTTCAGGAATTTCGCTTAATAGGTGGAATGTGAAATTCCCATAACTATGCAAATTACACTGGCGTAATTTACATTTAGCCCATGCCTAATTGAAACCTGGTGCAAAATTACAAGTACTCATCAGACAACTAACAGTACTGCACAAGTTTAAAGCACAGTTTTCAGGAGTGTTCTCCAAGATTTGTGCAAAAGTAAAGGGTTTAAAAATAGTATGAGAACTAAGCACAAAGCAGGACCCATTCAGCTCACATTAAAATTATACCTTTCAACTTGAAGGCTGATTGGAAACATAAATGTGCAAAATGTGTGTACGGGGCATTATTGAACCTGTTACCTTCACTTTATAGCAGTCACCATTGGTAATAGCTAGCAAATGCAATGGTGAAATGAGGATCTGCATTGACTTGCACAGTCTCAACAAAGAAATATGGTTTGATGCTCATCTTCTTCCCAACATTAGGAATCCCCTAAAATTGCTAGGTGGTGCTGTGTGGTTCTCCAAAACTGATTTTGGAGCAGCATGCCACCAGGTTGAATTGGAACCTGCGTCCCGACATATCACTAAGTTCATCACACCCAATGAAACTTTTCAATTCTTGCAAATACCATGTGGTTTGGCATCTACAGCGCCCCCGGTTCAAAACATTATATGCATCTATTGAAAGGTCTAAATGGTGTTTTGTGTTCCAAGATGATGTTCAGTATATAACACCATGAATAAGGTATTGAGTGTTTTTGACAAACATGGTGTAGTGATGAAAAAAAGCAAGTGCGAATTCTGGAATAACAAAGTGGAATTTTCTGGTCACTTTGTCTCCAAAAATGATCTCAAACCACATCCTGGTCTAATTAAGGCAGTGCTACGATGCTTTCCACCCTTTGACAAAGATGATCTTATATTCTTTACGGGATTGTGCACGTATACTCAAAATTTACAAAAGAATATGCTACCAAGATGAAATACGTTGCACACCTGCTGAAAGTGAGCACACAGCTTTAATTGAACCAGCCTTATCTGCCTGCCTTTGAGTGGGTGAAAAATTAAATGACCAGGGCTAAAGCATTGAAACTCTGTTATGATTCATGTCTACCCTGTGTTATAATGGTGGGCGCCAGTAAGTATGGCTTGAGAGCTGGACTCACTCAAAAATATAGGGCGCTGAAGAGGTTAGCATTAGTTTGCTTCAAGAGTATTAAGAAATTCAAATTTACACTATTCGGTCTTAGAAAATGAATTATTGGCATGCTTCTATGCAACTGAAAAGTTTTGATTATATCTTAGGTTTGTTAAGATTTCAATTTTAGAAAAGCTGTGGATTCCCTGAAGGATGTTTTTTCTTGGGAGGGGTATTCAGAAGTACTAATTTTAAAAAATCAAGATCAATTTGTGGGATACAAAATTGATACTTTTCCCAAAAATTCAGAAGTGAAACATTGTGAAAGCTCTATGTATCACCATCAAATTAATGGATTAGATAAACACATGAACGGGTTACGGGTTATCTCACAGGGAAAAGGCCAGGATGGGTTCCCAATGCAAGCGCCGAGATGCCCAAGGGTAAGTCGAGCGCTATGTAAGAACATACATACATACATACATACATACATTTGTTGGAATGCATCAGGTGGACTAGAACTAATCATTGCCCAACTGAAGAAGCAGTGAGAGCAATGTTGTGCTGCTACCGCATTACTTCCCACTCTGTTACTAAAATATCACCTTTCAAGTTTTTGGTTAGTGGAAGAGTGATATTCAAGATGTGTGCTGGATAAATATATCCAGGTTCTTGTGCAATAATGTATCTCTGGAGGTAATGGAGGAGTTGGTCAGAGAGAGAGTCCATTTACCTCAGCGAAATCAGAAAGATGACTTTGATAAAAGAAAAAAAACAATCAGTACTCGCTATGAGTAGGAGATGTGGTGTACATCCTCAAACCTGGTCACATAATGAAAGGTGACACTTGGTTTTGCGAGCTTGCCATGATCAATAAAATGTGTGGTAATGCCATCGAAGTACAGGGGAATCATTGGCAGAATGCAGAAAGATTGGTCTAGACACCTGAGTATGTAAATGAGAGTAAGGTTGATGCAGAAAGAATGTCAGCCCTAATGAAATCTGTTCACTCAGAAGCTCTTGGGCAAAAGGACTGCCCTTGAAATCGAGAGAGACTTTGTACATGGGTTTATTATCATTCTTACGCATGCTTATGTAGGTGTTTACTTTCGATTATATTTTTGTTCTTTTGATCTTTTTCTATTCTTCCTTTTTCTGTTACTTTTGATTTTTTTTAATCTGAGTGGGTTTAGTCTTTCTTTGGTTCAACAGAGTTGGGTTGTTAAATTGGTTCAACAGAGTTAGGTTGATATATTTTGGTTAAAAAAGGCCATAATGTTGTCTTTGAGTAGTTTAATCCCTCTCAGAATATAGAAATCTGGAGAATTCTCCAGCATTTGTTGTGTATTAGAATAGTGGTTGATATTTGAAGGATCAGGTCAGTTGACAGTTGAGGGATGGAAGAGGTGCAGCCAACCAATTCACCTCCTGTCAAGAATTAACCATACCTTTTTAGTGCAAAAGTATTGGCTTCTTTCAAACATTATGACAAACAGTACTCTCATTGTGTATAGTTTCATTTATACCACCTCTATAGAGTGGACTTCTCACTGTTATGGTCAAACCCTTGGAGCCTTTTAGTAACCATAACATCCATTATAACAAATTAGTGGAATGGCTAAAAGTGCAGTTATGTAGGAGGGAAGCACAGAGATATTCAATTAATGTGCAGGGAAAAAGAGGTTCCAACACCATAGGTGATGTTATTGGATAAGTATGAACAAGCTGTTTTGGCTTGTGCCTTGAAAGTTATTTTTACCAATTGGCACTATAATTGCACCTGGTGTATTTTTAATGTAACTCTTTAGTGCCCCTTCTTGGGGGTCAAAATGTGTTGCCTGCTTTCCTACAACCCCATCAAGAGTCAAGCATCACTAGTGCCCCCCTCCTTAATTTAGCAAAGAGGGCACTTCAGCCATACAGAAGTTTTATAATGGATTTAGGGAACACAAACAAGGCTACCGTCTTGTCAAGTGTCAGGGCATTTAAGCCTGTTCCTGCTTTTGCTATTGTGCTGCTTGGCTTGCCTCTTTCGCAGTGAGTCAGGTGAACCAAATTGTTCCAATTCATTTCAGGAGATATTCACAGAGATACTTTGACGTAAGGATTACAGTAAAGTTGAATAGCCCCAGGCTCCATGTCAAACTCCAACGAAAGCCCACTCACATTTTTATTAGAACTCTTTTTATTGCCATTTGGTAGAGAAACACACAAACAACTGACAGGTTGTCAATTAACAGAGAAAACTCCTCAAAAACACAATTCTGTCCAAACTCCAACCTCCCAACACATGACAGCAATGACAAGAGCAGAAACATCAACAAGTTAAGAACCACCACAAAACTTCACAAATAACACATCTACCAAAGTGAGACAGTGATGCTTTCTCCAAACAAAATGAGGGAAATAAGGTTGTCCAGCTTCATAAAATATTGTTTCAAGGGTGACCACTTCGTTCAGAACCTAAGGTCAGTGAGTATTACTTAATGAGTGAATTCTCCATCACCAAGAGGTGCCATAATTTCTGAAATCAGGAGGGGGAGGGGATCTCTTCTCTTTCAATACATTACAAATTGATTTTTAGCCACCCCAACATATGACAGGGAAGTGGGAAGTGCAATGTACTTTGATTCTCTAACCAATGGTCCTAGAGATCCAAAATGATTAGCTCCGGAACCTCGTGAGCTGGAAAATACAGAACATTGTTTACATGACCTAAAACGTCAAGCAAGAAAATTAGAGTTATGGAACAGGACCACCAAATGTGGGCTATAGAGCACTTTTCTCCGCAACATCTCCAACATAAGCAAGAAGGTGTTATACAAACGTAGGGGAGTCAAGTCAAGTCAAGTCAAAAAGCTTTTTTTCGGTTAGTATAAATACAACCATATAAGCTGAACACACATAATAATATACAATAAAAAATTTGTGACACATATTTTGACTTATTTAAAATCTAATGACTATTCCCTGAACCGACACCAGTATCTTGCACGGAGTGATAAAGCACCATACATGAATTCAACATCAGTTAAAATAAAGTCCGACAAATGTCGCTAATAAATAAGTGGATGGTACAAGGTAAACTTGGATTCCAACGGAATTATAAATTCCACCTTGCTGATAAAGTGATGTGTGCATAGTACAAAATTTTGTCATTCATATTACATCAGTATATATTATTACTCAAGGAACAAGAATTCCGTAATTTGGGAATTATCCCATACCAGAATAAAGTGACGTGTGCCTAAGTACAAAAACCATAACAGGGTAGAAAACTCTACCATGCCATAGTAAAACTAATGCACAAATTCAAAACGGCCGTAGCAGGACAAATTTACACATGCTATTACAACAATATATAAGATAGCATATAAAAACATAAAACTATCTAGAACACCACCATGCAATCATAATAAACTTGTACATAGCTACATGATGGCCATTACAACACACATTTCTCGTAATCATAAAATTATGGATTTCCTGGCAGCTCTACACTTCAGAATAAATAATGCGACATGAAAGCAGACGTCTGGGCTTTGAAGGGAACATAATAAGTTCATAGCGTCTGCTGTTAAACAGATATATTTTAAAAGGATAGGTTTCAAATAAAATTTCCTTAAAAAAACATGAAACTTACAGAATAGCAGGAAATGGCAACAGCTTTGTTTAGAGACGTTGTCACAAGGGCAATTCGAATTGGAACCTGCCCCTATTACAGGGAAGGATACAAGATGATGTACAATGCCCAGTCTTAAACGTACTAGTACAAATCGGTGCGATTTTCTAGTCACATCCACCAAATACGACTGGAGCCCACTCTTAAGATTAAGCTGCCTATAAAATACAGAAGTTTTTTGGGTCCGTAGTTGTTGATTTCTTTCTTCCATCTTGTATAATAAAAATGTATCTTTAATTTCCTTCTTTGAAAGAGGTATTATATACTCTGAATTTGTTAGAATATTAATTCCAAACAATGTATTATACCAAAAGATAATATAATTTAACCACGGAATACGATGACAAAGGTCTAACTTAAGGCAGTCTTTAATTACTGACTGCGTAAACGCAGTTTCCTTTTTATGCCATATTGCACGCCATAATAATAAAGGGCGTACTGCAGCCAGGTCAGATATATATTTAAGGCCAGTTTCCTGATGTATCAAATCTGAAGAAGCTGCAGCCGGGACACATAGCAGTCGTTTAAGGAAGTTATTTTCATTTATCTGAAGTTGGACAGTAGAGGAATAACCCCATAATCCAGCTCCATATAAAGCTGAAGAGACACATCTCGCATTATATATGGTTACCATGTCCTTTATTCTATGGTCCCCTATTTTCGTTGCAAAACGAAAAATGCCATTAGAATTCCTATTCACTTTATGTCCAATATTTACTTGCTCATTGGTCCATTTGCCGTTACCATCAAAATTGATACCTAAATAGCAAAATGTCTTAACAGCTTGGATCTTTGAACCTTCTAGAAAAAAGGACCGTGGTGACTTCAATTTTTTGCCACATGTCATGGTGAAAGTCTTTAATTTATTAATCAGCAATTTCCTACCATTTATAAACAGAGTAAAAGCGTCGATGAGACGTTGAAGTCCCAAAGGGGTGCGGGAAATTAGGACAGCGTCGTCCGCATATAACAGTACAGATATGACAGTATTGTCAATTTTGGGGGCATCGGCCGGAATGTTGTTTAAAACTAATGCAATTTGATTAATAAAAAGGGAAAATAAAAAGGGTGCCATAACGCATCCTTGCCTTATGCCTCTACGCACAGTAAAAAAGGGAGTTCGCTCGCCGGTGGGCCCATATCGGACACCGCAAGAAAGTTTTTCGTATAGCCTTGCTAGGAAAAATACAATCTCCTTCGGTGCTCCTAAATCGAGCAATACTGACCAAAGGAGCGAATTGTCCACTAGATCAAACGCGCTGCTCAAGTCAGCGAAGCATAAAAACAGATTGCCTCCTTTCACTACAGTATATTTATTAATAAGCAAATCCAAATTGAGGCATTGTTCAATAGTCCCAATGTCTTTCCTAAACCCATATTGAACTGGGGTCAATACATTTGAATCTGCGGCCCAATCTTCCAGTCTTTTTAAAAGTACCCTACTTAGCACTTTAATTGAAGAATCTAACAATGAAATTGGACGGTAGTTACATGCTTCGGATCGTGAAACCTTTTTATGTAGGGGGACAATTAATGATTCAGCCCATGAATTTGGAAAATTCCCCAAAGAGGCAGCATTAAAAATTCTTGTCAGGATTGGTGCCCAGAGATCCATTTCATCTTTATATAAGTCAATCGGGACACCATCCGGGCCTGGTGCCTTGCCCCCTTTGCTATTTACCATCCCTTCTCGCACCTCCTCGACGCAAATCGTTAGTGACATAAAAGGGCAAATTGAATCATTTAATAAAAAGGGATCTAAAAAAACATTATCTGGGTTAAAAATGTTAGAAAAGTGTTTTATCCACTCCGTGCAGTTGACATAGGACGTCAGTTCAGGGATATGATCATCCTTTAAAAAGGGACTATTTATAATTTCCCAAAATTTTTTAACATTTTTAGTATCACTTGCAAAGCCTAGCTTATCCCAGGCATCTAATCTCATCACCTTTTTATGGGCAAGGACAGCTTGTTTGTAGTCAATTCGCAACTTACGGACTAAAATTGGGTCACGGGGCTGAATGAATGAATGAATGAAATAAATTTATAGTGCGCAACTAAAACCCGAAGGCATCAAGGCGCCTACCAAACAGATCAAAACCAGAAAACAAAACACCACTACGAGTATGACTTAACAAAAAGATGGGTTTTCAAGGCAGATCTGAAAAGCTGTAAAGTGGGAAGAGACCTAAGTTCGAGTGGGAGATCATTCCACCACTTAGGTGCCAGAGAAGAAAAGGCTTTGCCTCCCCATCGCACTTTCCGGATACGAGGAACCAGTAGGAGAAGTTTATTAGAGGAACGCAAGTTCCTGGAGGGGCTATAATGGGACAGAATAGCACCCACACCAGAGGAGCTACCCCTAGCCAGAGCCCTGTAGGTCATACACATGGTCTTAAAGAGTATGCGATCCTCTATAGGCAGCCAGTGTAACAATTTTCTGGCAGAGGTAGCCGAGGCATACCTAGGCAAATCAAGGACAAACCTAGCTGCTGCGTTCTGGGCTACTTGCAAGCGCTGCAGCAGACTTCTATTAAGTCCAGCATAAAGCGCATTGCAGTAGTCCAGCCGAGAACCAATAAGAGCAACAGCCACTTGTTTCCTTGCCTGTTGTGAGAGATAGTGTCTGATTTTTCTCAATCTGTAAATAATGCCCCAGCAGGTAGAAACCGTTCTATTAACTTGTTGACACATGTTAAGGGTAGGGTCGATCAAAACGCCTACATTTTTGGCCGACGAGGTGGGGTCAGGGCACATTCCCAATGAATCAGGCCACCAATCATGTGACCAGACTTCTTCCTTTCCGCCAAACACCATCACCTCCGTCTTCTCCCCATTCAGTTTCAGTGAGTTGTGAATCATCCATTGTCCTACAGCCTCCATACAAGATCTAAAGTTGGAGGCAGTTGACATAACTGACTGGGAGAGAGAGACGAGGATCTGTGTGTCATCTGCATAGGAGACTACCTCCATCCCAAAAGATCTTATAAGTCTGGCAAGGGGGGTCACATATATGTTAAAAAGGGTCGGGCTTAAAGCTGACCCCTTAGGGACCCCACATTGCACAGACAGGGATGGAGATAGGAACTCCCCCAACTTCACTCTTTGCTCTCTTTGACCAAGAAAAGAGGTCAATAAGCACAAAGCTGCTCCATTAACCCCAATCTCCCTCAGACGAGATGACAGGACTGAGGGAGATAGGGTATCAAAGGCTGCCGTAAGGTCCAGTAGGATAAGGAGGGCGGTCTGACCCCCATCTACCCGAGTGCGGATATTATCCAGCACTATGGTGAGTGCCGACTCGGTGCTATGTTCCCTCCTAAAACCATGCTGGGAATGATCGAGGCAGCCAGAGCTTTCTACGAAAGCTGCGAGATGTTTATTGAGATGAGTTTCTAACATCTTCGCAGGGGCAGGGAGCAGTGAGATGGGGCGGAAGTTTTTTAAAACCCCAGGATCAAGAGATGGTTTCTTGAGTAGGGGCTTCACTACAGCCCTTTTCCATTGAGGAGGGAAAATACCCTCCCTTATGGCCCTATTCATGATGTCAACAAGGGGAGGCAAGAAGGTTTCCCTGCATTGCTTAAGAATCTTAAGGGGACAAATATCCAGAGGTGAACCGGACTTAGTATTAGTCAGGAGGATCTCTAAATCTTGCAAGGAGAGAAGAGGAAAGGATTCCAAATGTCCTTAAGGCTGACTTTAGATTAGATAGTATCTCCGTACATTCAGAATCGAACCACTTCTTTCCGACTTGTTTCGGACCTTTGGATTTCCGGGTTAATATATCCCTAACCACATTATTTATATTAGAAAATTCCATACATAATTTGCCAGGGGTAACTTCATCCCTTAAACAGTAATTAATACTGTCTCTACAGTTACTAACCACAGCCGATTGGATCTTATATGGGTCTACACCATCCCACTTAATTCTCATACCATTCGGCCTGATAGGGAGAATATCTGTAATTGTGTAATCAGTATTAGTCAGTTTGTTACCCCATGCCAACAGATCTATAGAGATGCTATTGTGGTCACTAACCACCTGTTCGGTTATCCAAAGGTCCATATATGGACTATTCCTCGTTAGTAAGATGTGGTCAATATTACTATTTGCTTCCCTACCAGTGAATGATGGACATTTGATATGGCCCTTTCTCTCGGTACATTCTAATAGCTCAAGATCGAATTTAGCCATTAAAGCATTAAGGGTCATGCCATAATCACAATGTGGGAAATGTAACATATCATCCTTAGTTCCCGCAGTGGTCGAGTAGATCTTCATATAACCACAAGAGTTAGTAAATGTGGTGGGGCAAGCTTGAATATTAAAGTCACCCGCCCACACAACAACCGCCAGCTTAAGTGAAATATTTAATACCCTGTCCAACTCCTTTTCCAGTGGGTCTAGAAAAGCTCCCCTATCCTTGTGAAAATTATTATTGTAATGGTTTATTAGTACCAAATCCTTTCCGACAGGGAATGATAGTCGCAAAACTTGACTATGGATGTCAATAAAGGAGTGGGAAATAATTTTACATCCAATCAATTTTGTACAAATTAGCAACAATAATCCACCCTTAGCTCTATCCATTAAGGAGGGTGTCACATTAACACAATAAGAGGTGTAGCCTTCCACTGTGACATAATCTGTACTCCATGTTTCCTGTAAACAAATTATGTCGCTTCCGCAGGTAATAAAATCTTGCCAAAAGGGTGTACCTATTTTATTCCCAAGACCTGCGATATTCCATGTTATTAGTGAATACCCTTCTTGTGTTTTAGCGGTTTTATCATTGTGCTAATTTGTAGGTACATCTGTATTCATAGTAGGCTCTCTAGGTATACTAGCTGTTAAGTTGTCAGGCTCGCTAGAGTCATTAGTACCCGGTAACCCATTCATCATAGTGAGATCCTGATGATTATTAATTGCTTCACTTTGCCTTATAATTATGTTAGAATTCACCATAATCCCCTTATCGATACTTCCCACTATATTACCCACTATATTTCCATGTCAATCATTATCCTTCATTTGTGTCAGACATTGAAACCTATTATAAAGTGGTAAGGGAGAAAACACAGAACTGGCAGCCGGCTCCATTGGCAGCCAATTATTCCTCACGTGAAAAGCCCTATGCCCAGTAACAGGGTTGTTAATCATAGGGTGTTTGTAGAAATAGGCGAGTGCCACCGCACCCTAGTACGGCGCCTCAGCAACATCGGAATCCAGGACAAGGCGCTGGACTGGATCATCTCCTTCCTCGACGGAAGAACACAGAGAGTCCGCCTACCACCGTACAAGTCAGAGGCCTCCGAAGTCACCTGCGGCGTCCCTCAAGGATCATCTCTGAGCCCCACCCTCTTCAACGTCTACATGAGCCCCCTCGCGGCCATCGTACGCAAACACAACCTCAGCATAATCTCCTACGCCGACGACACCCAACTGATCCTCTCCCTGACCAACGACCCCGCCGCCGCCAGATCCAACCTGCACGAAGGGATGAAAGAGGTAGCCGAGTGGATGACGACCAGCCGCCTGAAACTGAACTCGGACAAGACGGAGGTCCTCATCCTGGGCTCCTCACCCTCCGCCTGGGACGACTCCTGGTGGCCTCCCGCCCTGGGCACCGCACCCAAACCGACAGACCATGCACGCAACCTGGGCTTCCTCCTGGACTCCTCCCTCTCCATGACCAGGCAAGTCAACAACGTCTCCTCGGCGTGCTTCAACATCCTACGCATGCTACGGAAGATCTTCTGGTGGATCCCCACCGAGACCAGGAAGACCGTCACCCAGGCCCTCGTCACCAGCCGACTGGACTACGGCAACGCCCTCTACGCCGGTACCACCGCCAAGCTCCAGAAGAGACTCCAGCGGATCCAGAACGCCTCAGCCAGACTCATCCTCGACATCCCACGAACCAGCCACATCTCCGGACATCTGAGAGACCTTCACTGGCTCCCCGTCAACAAAAGAATCACCTTCCGCCTCCTCACCCACGCACACAAAGCCCTACACGACCAAGGCCCGAGCTACCTCAACAGCCGAGTCAACTTCCACGCTCCCAAACGCCACCTCCGATCAGCCAACCACGCCCTCGCCGCCGTCCCCCGCATCCGAAGAGCGACTACAGGAGGAAGGTCCTTCTCCTACCTGGCCGCCAAGACCTGGAACTCCCTCCCGACCGACCTGCGCCTGACCCAAGACCACCTCTCCTTCAGGAAGAAGCTGAAGACCTGGCTGTTCGAGCAGTAGCGGCACCCCCCCCTCCCCCCCCCCAGCGCCTTGAGACCCTACGGGTATGTAGCGCGCTTTACAAGTGTCACTGATTGATTGATTGATTGGCAATAGGGTTGTGTTGTATTCCCAACAGGAGGGCGGGGGGGCTCTAGATAAAACTTTATGAACCCAAACTGGTGAGCCAAAATTAATTATGACGCAGTCCCCGTCAAAACCTTTAGTTGTGGGGCCTATCAAACCCACTCTTTGAGTAAGTAAGATCTGGTCTGCATCTAAAATTGAAAACCCACAATTTTTGCTTAACCAATAAAGGGTTTTATTTTTAAGAGATACATTTGTTTCAAGTTGCCCTTTCCATAATCTGGGGACATTACAAAGAACTGCAACATATGCTCCACATTCTGGTGGCAAGTTCATCACAGAAGGAACATTATTGCTTTTAAAATCTTCGAATTGACATGTACCCCTTAAATGATCTATCATTGGGCCTCCTTGCTTCCAAGTGCCTTCCTTTGAGGTGGCAACTTTTTCCAGCAGGGCCATATCATTCCCCTCACGACTTCCCCCAGCAGTTGGATTACTACTGATATTATTGGCGCTATTAGGCAAAGTACTTGGAGCTAAATGATGTATGACTGGACCTCTTGACTTGTCCTTGGCACCCGCAATCGTGTGTGAATCAGATATAGACCCAACATTATTTAGTGTGGATTCCGTTTGGGGTGCAACTAGTAAAGATTGGGTAGGCTTGGTTAAATAGGGAATTTGTGTTATATATTGTTCAATAGAACCAATCCGCACTTCTAAATCACAAATTTTCTCAATAATTGGCCCTATGTGTGTTGATAATAATGTTTCCATTTTCTCCCAGAAGCCATCCTTGCCAACCACATGTACAGTATCATTACACTGAACATCAGGAACATTTGACTGTACTTCACATAATTCCCCCTTGCGACCAAAAAGGTTAGCTGCCTTTTTATAATGAGTCCTACTGGCTTTTCCCCTATGTTTGTATACAGTCTGCTCCTTATCAATATGCTTTTGTTTGCTTTTGGCCTTTTGCCCTCTTGTTCTGATCGGTGAAATAACAACATGAGTCATGGCCAACTGTGGAACATTAGACGACAGATTAATATTATTGCCATCTAAATCAATAATGTCATTGGATAATTGAAGTCCTGTGCTTGAATCCTGCCCCTGGAGAACTGGTGTGGTCGAAAGTCTGCTTACCCGGGGCGACAAATCAGATTGAACAATGTGATTAGGTTTAGATGGCTCAGGAATTTTATCAGAGCCTGGTAATCCAACATACGATGTCAACAGCATGGAGTCGCAAGAATTAGCCATAGTAGTAGATGAATTAACCGACAATACAGGCAGGGCACAGCCAATAGGGAGTGAGAGGCGTCTTTCCGTGTTCTCTATCGCTGATGCGACAACCCCAATGGTTTTTTGAAGCATGCGGTCTATGGCTGTTAGACTTGGAAGGGGAGTATTAATAGATGTATTCTGTCTGGTATTAGGACGAGAGGGTCCAGTAACAGTTACAGTTTTCCCCATCTTCACTATAAACTCGGAGGTCTCGAAGACAGTGGCTGGTATATATTTAACATGGTAGGATTAACATGAACAGGATTGTCCCAATGATAACAGCACAACAACGGTTCTTACCTATATTACAAGTCCATGCGTGCAAGAGGACAAAGGGGGTGGCCCAGCCCAGCCTCTCCCTGCCCCGGACGGCCACAGACGGCCCGCCCTTTGCCCGGGCTTAGCCCGCGACACGGGGAGTGTGTCCGGATTTAAAGCGCCTCCGGGCGCGGGAGGTGGTAACGCTGCTTCCGGGGTGGTAACAGCCGGGGAGCCTGGGGAATGTAGTCTCTCCCTCCCTCCTCACTGCGGCCACGAGATTACTAACGCGGTGGCGGGAGGGAGGAGGCGGCAGGAACAGCAGCGATGACACCACACGAGGGGGACCTACGAGTGAGTACGAGTCCCAGCAAATGCAATCAGGTAACCAGGCAAAATGACACATGCTCCACCGGGAGTGTGTCCGGATTTAAAGCGCCTCCGGGCGTGGGAGGTGGTAACGCTGCTTCCGGGGTGGTAACAGCCGGGGAGCCTGGGGAATGTAGTCTCTCCCTCCCTCCTCACTGCGGCCACGAGATTACTAACGCGGCGGCGGGAGGGAGGAGGCGGCAGGAACAGCAGCGATGACACCACACGAGGGGGACCTACGAGTGAGTACGAGTCCCAGCAAATGCAATCAGGTAACCAGGCAAAATGACACCATAGGGGAGTCATATACGATGGGAACATGAACCTACATTGATTCCTGATAGGCCATACTTCTATATATTTTTAGTGATATCTTTTCATATTATCAACCAGACCTTAATATGTATGAGACTGTTTAACAACTCCTCCCATCTCTCTCAATACCTCTATCTCACAGCATTCAAGCTTGTTTGTAATATGCAACAGATGTTATGGATTATGCCCTGAATCTGCCACAAACTTTAGTGAATTTTCCAAAGATGGGTCACCTCACACCTGCCTTCCTTTTTGGTTGATGTGGTGCCCAGTGTCATAGCTGAAAATGCTCCATTCAATCCATCTCAGAAATTCCAAAGGCAGCTTAACACTCCTCAAATGTATTATTTCATTTTTTTTTAATCAGCAAAGATCCTACCTTTCCCCTACTTCCATCTATCAAAGTGAAGCCCATCTGAGCAGTTGTACAGTCAGAGTTATAATGTATTGGAGCCTTAGCGAAATGGGTGATTTGATTTCCTTTCCATCTCTATCTGATGCCACACTTCCAATGCCATCTTCAATGGTAAGGCTACATATGCATTATAGGGAGTTGCATTGTGTTCAATCATGCCTGGTCCCATGGGGAGCACCAGGTCCATGAATAAATATTTGGTCTCAGTTTCCATGACAGTCTATTCCCTCATTACTACAACCCTCTTGTTCGGAATACGTTGCTTGAAGAGTATTGATGCTCCTGCTATCTTGGACTCAAGTGAGGTCCAAAATTGATTTAGATTTGTCCTATGTTTCATCAGAAGCTGGTCTCTTTACTGTAGATGAGTTCCCTGCAAGAACACAATGCATTCTAGCGTAACTACATAATTTTCTCTGCTTAGATGAGGAGTTGGAGCCTTTTACACAGTGTGAGTAGTTTGAATATATATTTCAGTTTACTGCCATCACTGATGCCACAGGAAGCTCCTCAAAAACCTCTACCTCAACTTTCAACATAATTAAGGCCAATGGAGCCATAACAACACCCTAAACAATCTTGCATCCCTAGAGAGCTGACAAAACCTATCTACTATCCTGTCAAAAGTAGAGTCCTTGAAAACAACCATTTGGTTGTACCCAAGTTTAAAAAAAAGAACTTTGCTGCTCTTCTACCACCCAATCCCCTATCTCAAATCCCCCAACATACATGGTTGTGCAGCAGACTAAGAGTAGGACTCCTTCTACTTTTATTAGAATTGCCTCTCTGTCTTCTCTGTGGCTTTATCTGTTGCACACTATCTGTTTTTGGGGCAATGCCACTCTGCTGCTGTAGAAGAAGTATCTAAATGTGCAGAGCCCTTTTCTAGGTGCATGAGCCTTTCATCTTCTGGCAAGGCAAACAGTGTTCTCTCCCAGCCATTCCATGTAAGCAACAGTGACTTTGGAAATAAGCATCATTCTTTGATTTACTTCACGTGCAATATCTGCATTGTTGGATCACGCTTCATCCATCTTTGTAGAGTGGTTCTTGAAAGATACTAGAAGCGGTTTATGCAACTGTCACCTTACAGGAACGACATTGCTTGTCTGGTCCACCACATAATTCTCTCCAGTTGCCCTGAGTCAGTCAGCCTATCTAAGACATCTCGGGGTTTCTCGGTGGAATCTACAGAACAGTCTCCCACTTTATGTGCCCTAGTTATTACAGTGTCAAAGTTCAACTCCTTTTGAAGCTCTTTGTTAAATATCTTAGCCCTCCTTTAGGTTGTGAACCCAAATATTATCTCTTCTTCAACTCGGTTGGACATGGGAGCTTTTTAGCTTTTATTACCATTTACATTTGCAATACTCTTAAATGAAATGGAACCCAATGTAAGAACCTGGATAAACGTTTAAGATTTATTTTATTTTATTTACGTTTTTATGTGTATTTCTGTTCAATGTATTTGTATTGTTAATAGAAGCTGGCCAATAAAATGTTTTGAAATACAAGCATGTGATATATTATTCTAGAAAGTGTACAGGAGAGCTCTAAAAGTTACCAGGCAGCTCGGCGTTAATTAAGGGCCGAGTGTGTGGGAATTTCCATAAGACAGTGTGGTCATGAATGTCAGCAGGGACAGTCGTTTATTGCTGTTTACTTACTGGCCTCTACTCCCGTCTGAAACTAGTGACATTTTTCCTCCCTCAGTATTTGTGTGTGAAAATCCCAAGTCAACATTTGACCCAGTGAAGGAAAGCGTGACCATGGCAAGCGCACTTAAGGGACAAACCTGTCCTCCTAAGGGACAGAGATGAACACGGGGGGGATGTGGTAAGGAGCAAGCAGGAGTGCATATTTTGCCATCGGTGTATTTCAGAGGGGACCCCTGATTAGCCATGAAGTTAGGACGAGCCCCATTCAGGTAGTATAGCCGAGGATTCTAAAATAGATGCAAGAATACAGCAGGAGGGTCAAAGCCGTGTTCTCACAGGGCGCTTCCTCTTTTCCAGCATGAAGACCTGCGCGAGGACATTTCTAATCTGGGCCTCCTTCTTTGCAGCCTTATCACGCGCACAGCAGACCAGTAAGTTTCCCGATTATCCACTGTTTTTTAGAAATGAAACGGTTTTACTAAATATATAGAATGATGCTGTTATGATATGTTACGGTAAAATATCTGCATGTCAAATTTAAATTCAAGTGAATCTTCTTTAAAAGGTACACAACAACAGAATTGGTCCGTAGGCTTAAACTGCCGACTTTGGTGCAAGAAACCAGGGTTCGAGCCTCGAGGTCGCGTCCACATCCTGTGATTCTGGGCAAATCACTTAATCTCCCCGTGCCTGAATATCTAATGTAAATACGGTGCTCACGTACAGCGCTCCAATACCTTCGGGTTGAGTTCGCGCTGTATACAAGATGCAAAAAATATATATATATTAGATGAGAGATTTACATTTCCACAAAACATGCGTGCTATATGGTTCATATACAGAAATTAGCAGTTGCTACTTTTGTTGATTTTGCTTTTCAAGAAGAAAGTGTCTGTTCGTCTGCAAAGGTAATTGTATACCCATGTGGGCGGTGAGGTCGGCCGTGAGGGTTGCCACAGAAATGTAATCACTTACAATCAAAGTTCATCATGTGACGGGGTTAACATGCGGCTCTCTGTCCGAAAATTATCAAGTACGCACTGACTCGATTTTACCCGATCACAGAACTGTACTTCATCAATAAACAAGAAGCCTTAGTGGCAGAGACAAGACTATTTGAGTTGACAAGTTTAGTAACATTATTTCAGCATCTTAGCTTTCACATTAGCCAGAAATACATGTATGCACATATATATTTTTTTAAATGTTTGCAGTTTAGGTTGCAAAATGTAAATTGTTTATCTTCTCCACAGACCTCAGCCAAAGGTGCATAAGGCAAGCCTGTCTTCAGCCATCCACGTTCTGGGCATGTGCTGGGTGGGAACTGCAGGTGCTGCAACTCTATTTGATTGATCCAACTCCACAGGTCATTCATATTCAGTGGTATTCTCCCCCGTAAACACTTTGCACTCTTCCTCTAAGTTATGGCTTGTACCAGCCATTCATGAACTGAGACTGGGCAGGTTAACTTTTTCCTGCCTTTCTCGCCTACCATGCCCATTTCAGGCGCCGGCCTAGCCTAATGATGTTCAGATGAAACTTTAAAAACTCGACTACTCTTTGAGCATCCCACTAGATGTCTTCAACCGATGTTGAGCTTTGAAGCCACGGAACCCCTAAGGTTAGCAGTTGCACTGTACACTTTCCATCATCATCACATAAACCTGAGAACAGTCAATCGATTGGATGTTATATGACTTGAAGTGGGCTTAGGATAGGTCAGTTGGGCCAAGCATCTGCTGTATGGATCCCTGTGCAACCCACTAGTCGCAGGCTGGAATCTCAGGGGATAGACCCAGTCTTCTTTACTTTGAACTTCAATACATTGAGAACAGTTCAATTTCACTGGGAAATAGTCCGCACAGTGCTTTAGCAGTTAGCTGAAAATTGCTTGTGCTTATTGCTATGTAAGATTTGTCTAAGTGAGGGTTTGTATCAACAGATCTGAGACAGCAACATGTGAGATAAGTACACTATAAAAAAACTATAGCTAAATAAAAACAAATATGAAATCGACTTTGAGAAGATGATAAAGGGTGAGAAGAGACCCGTTTTCTGCGGAACAAAACATAATCTAGATAAAAATGTAATCCATGGCTCCAGTGTTCAGATCCCCGGCATACCTGGAGCAGGAATCCCTATAAAAAGTAGGAGCAACTCACTGGAGCAGGGGCCAGTTTAAAATAATGTACAGTAGTTAGTTGAGGCATTCCCACGGATATATTGAATTATGGACATAATACTTTCAGTTATTTTTTTATCTATGCGTAATATGATATTGTACTAATAATAATGTTTTGAACTTCCAACTGTCCAGAATCTTTTTGCCTACAACTTATTTGTGTGGTATTGTTATGGGTAGCTGTCTGTTTATTATACTTTAACATATACAAAGTAGGCTTTGGGTCAGCCCGTTACTCATGAATGAACAGCTTTCATGTCTATTTCCGCTCCCTGCTCCCTTTTCGATGGCATTCCTCCCTATTCGTGTGTTATTCCAGGCTCAGCAGTATTCGTTTTCCATGGTTTCTGATTGGATGAGTTTTATCCTTCCACTGCTTCCAGTGCTGACATGAGGGAACACTTTTTTATCTGCTTGCACCCTATGGGAGTGCATCCCTTTCTTGCCTCTCACCTAACTTCCTTCCTTGCTCAACCATGCCCTACTTATGTGATTATCTCACAACCAAGGTGTATATATATATCTATATATATCTATATATATATATATATTCACTGAAAAAACCATAGGTTTCACACACGTTATAGTTAGGAATTAGCATTTAAAAAACCTTAGAAATTCAGTGAAAAAACCATAGGTTTCACACATGTTATAGTTAGCTGGACATTTTACTCGTAAAAAACCAATGAAATTGCCCCGTTATAGTTAGTTCAGCTAACTATAACTCGCGCGCCCGCAATGCACTGCTGATGACGTCACATATTACATCACTCATGACATGGTCAGTGACATCACTCATGACATCACTGATGACATCTCAAATGACATCACTGATGACATCACTGATGACATCATCCAGTGAATGTGTGTTTTTCTGAAAATTAAATATGTTTTATATATGTATATCTCAAGGTTGATAGAAGAATAAATGGGTATATTACTGTCTAAATGGATGATTTTTTTTTGAAAAATTGATTGTGTAACTGACTGATTAAGTGTATCATAGTGAATACATGGCTTAGTGAGTAATATTTAAATATGTAAATATCTGTATCATTTTTTCACTTTGTGTATAAGTGGCTGCATGGGTTGGTGAGTAGCTACATGGGTGTCTATATAGGTTATTAGTTGGTTTTTTTGAGTATTAGTCTGAGTGTCTGCATGGTTCGGTGGGGGGTATGACGTAGTGCATAGGTGCATGAATGAGTGACTCACTGTTTGTATGTGTTGAACAGAGCATGTGTGCAGGACTGCATGGGTGGATGCGTGTGTGTATTGGTGTGTTAGTGAGTGAATGACTGTCTCAATAGTGTCTTTATGAGTAACTACATATGTTTTAAACTAGTATATGTGACTATTGGTGTATATATGTGAGTATATGTGAGAGGGAGAGATTGAAAGAGTTCCTGTATGAATAAGTATGTGTTTCTATAAGTGATTGTTTAAAAGACTAAGTATGTGTAAGTTTCCGTAGAAGTAAGTGTGGTGGTGTGTGTATAACTGTATATGCAGGTGAATGTATGTTTGATTCTTTACTAGCATGAGTGACTATGTGTGTGAGTAACTCTGTGGATGAGTGGCATTATGTAACAGGATGTATAGGTGTATGAGTACATATGATGAGTGAGTACATGTATGAGTGACTGTATAGGACTGTTGGTGAATGAGTGGATGTGTATGTTGATCTTAGAATTACTGAAGAGGTTGTTGTAACTGGTATTGGTATGTCCATTGTTTTGAAAATTTTAGTCTCTATTTTTGAATGTGTGTATCAAAGCTTATATTAAGGTGAGAGGAGGTCTGCCACTCTATCACAAGGATGATGTCATCAGTGATGTCATCAGTGATGTCATTTGAGATGTCATCAGTGATGTCATGAGTGATGTCACTGACCATGTCATGAGTGATGTAATATGTGACGTCATCAGCAGTGCATTGCGGGCGCGCGAGTTATAGTTAGCTGAACTAACTATAACGGGGCAATTTCATTGGTTTTTTACGAGTAAAATGTCCAGCTAACTATAACATGTGTGAAACCTATGGTTTTTTCACTGAATTTCTAAGGTGTTTTGAATGCTAATTCCTAACTATAACGTGTGTGAAACCTATGGTTTTTTCAGTGAATTTCTAAGGTTTTTTAAATGCTAATTCCTAACTATAACGTGTGTGAAACCCATGGTTTTTTCAGTGAATTTGCAAGGTTTTTTAAATGCTATTTTTTTTTTTTTTCTTCATTTTTTTCAAACATATTTTTAATTTAATTTTCTTACCTTTTATAAAGACTATGCTTAAATTTTTAAAATCATTAAATATTTATTTTATATAAATTTTTTAAAATAAACGTAAAATTTATTTCCAGATTTTTTTTTTTTTTTTTTTTTTTTTTATAGTACGCGTACCGTAAGCTCACGGTAAGCGTACGGTTTACGCAACGCCCGTAATCTATCTACGCTGCTTGCGTATAGTTACGTACTTTGCGTAGCCGCGCGTACTGCGCGTGGGTCGCGTGCGCGCTTACGCCACACGCGCACGTTACGCGGAAGTGCCGGGGAGTGACTGTTATGCGCATGCGCGCAAGCGCGTGTCTTTTTTACGCGCATGCGTACTTTTTGCCGTAAGCGCACCGTAAGCGTACCGTAAGCGTACGGTAGGTCATGTGATCATGAAACACAACTTTTGATTGGTTGAAAGTACTTTCAGTTCTAGAACTCTCCTACACCACACCCATTCCCCTCATTTCTGCTTGTGATCCCTTGGGAGAAGGAGCTGGTTTGTCTTTGGGATACGATGGCAGAACAGCAGAGCTCTTCTGAGAGTGAGGCTAGCACCAGCAGCACTGTCTTGAGGCAGAGAGCGAGGAAAGTAAAGCCTTCTTATGTTTGGGATTATTTTACTTTTCCAGAAGGCCAGCAAAAGGTGAATGCACCCTTAGTTACTTGCAAGCTGTGTAAGCGTGTACTTTCTAGAGGTAATCCTAACAGGAAGTATTCCTTTGGGAATCACACCATGAAGAGACACCTCCAGGATGTACACAGAAGGACACATGGTCATCTTTTTGGAGGTAACTCTTCAGAAAGACGAGCCAGTACATCCACAGCAGCTCAGCCTGGACCATCACCTGCAGGGCTTACTCCTTCTTCTGCAGGTCAGGTGAGCCCTTCATCTGTGGGGGGAGAATCTCCTTTTGCTGGCCCTCTGGAAATGAACCTTCGATTTCGGAAGGTTGATATTCATTGCACATTTTGTAAAGGTCTAATTTGTCATAGGGAGACCAGTGTTTCCCTAGTAAACAACAAAATAGATCAGCACATTTGTAGCTTTGAATGATTTTCCCATGCTTCCTTTCCTCTGTCCCTGCATGAACACAACGGTTCTTTTAAGAGCCAACCTTATCTTCCATCTTTTTTTTACTTGTTTTTAAAAACTTTTTTTTTTTTTTTTTTACCGTACGCGTACCTTTTTTTTATTTTTTTAAAAAAAACACTAAAAATCATTTATCACATTATAAAGTCCTTGAGAGACTACAATTTTTATTATTGACTTACCATACTCACTCAAAAAAATATTTATTCATTTGTTTTTTTAAAAAATAGTTTTTAAAATGGTTGTAGTGTCCGAAAATTTTCTATATCGATCTGAAAATAAAGAAAAAAGTATTAATATTTTTAAACCATTTAATAATACAGTACACATATTTACATTTTTTACCCAAAAATATTTTTGCCTTATTTTTGCTGTTTTCAGAATAAATTGCATTTCACTATTAATTGTGAAAGCAATTGCATTCATCATTTTACAGCGGGCAAAAAAAATTAACAATCACAAAGATTGTATTAAAAAAGCCCAGAATCTCTTCTCACTTAAACTTATCATTACAGAAATGCATATTATTCTAAAAAAATATCATCTAAAAACAATACTTTTTTCTTTAAAATACCGTCTGATATGTTTGTTTGAGAAGTATAATCACAATATTATATCTCAAATAACTCCAAAATACATCTGATTTTATTTCCTTTTGGCCAAATAGTATTTTTTTTTTTTTCCTGGAATAAATTTCCAAGGGAAATCCATTAAAATTCTAAAGTTTAATCTGTCCAGATCTCACCGATTCTCTGTAACATTTTGGTTCACGAAAATTTTTTGAATAATTTATTTAGTCCACAATAGAATTGCTTACTTTTCCACATGGCCAAATAGTAATTTTTTAAATCATTTTTGAAAAAAAATTCCAATGGCAGTTCAATAGCATTCCAAAATTTAAAATGTGCAGAAGTTACCGATTATCTCTAAATTATTGGTTTTTCAAAATTGCATTAAAAATTAAAAAAGTCCACATTACAATTGGTTATCTTTCCTTTAGGCCAAATGATAATTTTAAAAATATTTTTTCTACAAAATTGCAATGGTAATCCAGTAAAATGGTAAAATTATTTTGTCCAGATCTTGCCAAGTCTCTCTAAAATTTAGGTTTCAGGAAGATTAGATAGGAATTTGCTAAATCAAAAGGCAAACGTTGTTTGAAAATCAATTGGGAATCATTACACAGTGTCCAGCCTTTTTCACATTTTAGATAAACTGTGTAATGTCCAGAAGTAACAGTAGGTCCATCATGGAAAATTATTGCAACAGTTACAAAAGTTTTTCCTGAAATTGATAATTGCTGTCCTGTAAACTTCTTTATTAAAGTATCCAATTTTGATCCATCAGCTCTACATCGTTGCATCATTAAAATTACATACTGTCCGTATTCCCTTAAAATTAATGTTGATAACATGTCAGAATTACACTCACCACATTTCATGCTATGATTAGCATCTTTAACTAATTTTGCAAAAGTGACTGTTTTACTCTCTGGCAATGTCAAATAAATAAACCTTTC
Organism: Triturus cristatus; assembly: GCF_964204655.1. Lineage (NCBI taxonomy): Eukaryota > Metazoa > Chordata > Amphibia > Caudata > Salamandridae > Triturus > Triturus cristatus. The sequence goes on from NC_140585.1 coordinate 635,614,737, forward strand.
ATTATCAACAATAGAGCCACATATATTATAACAATTATCACAACTATGTTCCCATTTATAAGAGAGACCAAAAAAAATGTCAATGGGAACTCCTTCTTCTTCCACTACCTGAAGAAAATACATCAAAAATTCGTGTGCATCTTGCTGTTCATTTTGAGAAAACTGTGTTCGTCCTGAACATACATCTAAAAGTTTTCTAATGTCAGTAGCACTTTCTATTTGAGTTTTATCTTTACTCAGCTTTTGAAAAAGGAGACTCAGCTCTGAACAGAATCTTTTTCCCTGATTTACTATTATCTGCTCTTGCAAACTTTCCAGATAAAATGCAACATTCAGCACTACATTTGCATAGCAGTTGACACCAGAGCTATTTTCAAAATGACATCCTACAACCTGTTCTTCATTTTCCTTTTTCTTTTTGCTTGCAATTACATCACTCCTCTTTTTTTTCCTCTTCTCTATATCTTCATTACAGATATTCTCATTTCTCCTTTTACGAGAAACTACACGTTTCTCCAACACAGGAAACTGACCTAAATGAGGAGCATAGCTTCTTCTTAATCTATTATACTCCTTTACACAGTTTGTATCAGCACTAACTTTTGAGTCATCAAAGTCTATCATGAATAAACCTGATAATGTTTTGACTCGTGACAACGCTACATATGCCATACCTTCTTTGAACACAGTTGAACCAATGTTCACAAATGCACAATCTACAGTCAATCCTTGAGACTTGTGAATAGTTACAGCATATGCTAGAGAAAACGGAAACTGCTTCCTACGTACATATAAGTCTTTCACAAGCATAAAACGAACTGTACAACGACAAATATCTTTAACTTCTTCTATCTGATCAAATTTTATTTTTAAACATTCAATTCCTTCTTTTTTCTGATAATTAATAAAACCCACAACTCTTCCCATTGCTCCATTCACTAAGCCTTTCTCAACATCCAAATTTCTCCTTAAAAACACTCTACAGTTCATGCAAACATATAGATTTTTTTCTAATCCTGCTGTTTTGGAGATGTTCTTCTCTAGTGAGTCCAATTTATTTTTCAGTTTGCCTGTTACTGTGACAGTAATTCTTCCATCCTCAATTTTGTCCACTGCTTCCAATTTCCTGATGTCTTCCTTTTCCAATTTCAAAAGCTCCTCATTAAATATTGAGCATTCACGTAGAGTTGGCATTAAGCAGATGACACTTTTGTTTTCTGCAATATTCTTGTATATTTTCTCTGCAACTATTTCTTCCTTTGGAAATAAATTATGTAGCAGCCGACTCTGTAATGCTTTTTTCCCAACTTCTGTGAGTATTCCAATCCTGATATCTTTCAGAATACTTCCATATTCTTCATCGTTTGCTTGCCTCATATTAGTTGTAAGTTCCTTGTACTCAAAGAAGGACCAAATATTTGTATTTCCAATGCTTCCCAATGACTTCTTCGTGTCTTCATGTGTCACAGTATTAAACACTGGTTGTCCTTTAACTGGAGTAAGTTGCAAAAGATCCCCAAAAACTATGACGTGTTTTCCACCAAATAACACGTCATAGTCTGTCTTCAAAATTTGCTGCATTCTTAAATGCACAAAGGCAAGCATTAAGTTCGATACCATGCTCACCTCATCAATAATGAGAACTTGCATCTTCTTCAATACTCTTGAAACTTCCAAGGATGCTTCTCCAGTTAGCTTGTTGAATTGTATTTTGTTCTCATGCTCCACTGGTAACATTAGCAAACGATGTAAGGTGATTCCTTTTATGTTATATGCTGCTAACCCAGTTGGAGCAGTAACCACACAAGACAAAGTAGAATCCGTTTTTTGCTTTAGGTAGCTTCTGATGACTTTAATTAGGAAACTTTTTCCAGTGCCAGCTTGTCCGCTTACATACATCCTGATTGGATGAAATGATGTGCATGAGCACTCTTTTTTGATATGTAGAAATCCGTGATCAATTTTGTTTTTGATCTCTTCATAAATTTGTTGCTGCTCTTGATTCAGTTGTCTTTCCAAATTTTCTAAGTCTATAAATTCTTCTTGACCTTGATTCATAGCCGTTTCCACTTCATTCATGGCTATTGATGCTTCATTTTCAACGATTGGTTGTCCTAGGGGATCTTGACTGTATGTTCCTGAACTTTGGCTGTCCTGAGAACTGTCTCTAGCTATTTCTGCTGCAATTGTAGTTTCCTGTTCAATTTCTTCATTTAACATTTGCAGATAAGTTGAGAATGTACTGCATTGTATGCTGTCTTTACAAGCATTAAAAGAATCTTCATAGCTCTGGAATTCTCCCAGTAGTTCATCCTCTGTACGCCATGGTTTAAACAACTGTAAAAGAGCCAAGTAGTAAAATTCTTTCTTGTCGGTAGTGTCGCAACTCAGCTTCCGGTGATTTATCAAACTTCCTTTGGTTTGCTTCACCAAACATCCTTCTTCACCAACAACTTTATATTTTCCACTGTTGATGTCTTCTGCAGCTTTCCGTGAATAAATGTAGTTCTGTAACACTTCATAGAGACACATGTTCTCCAGATGATGACTTCTCTTGGGATAATATGTGTCCAACATGTTTGTTTTCAATATATCTGTACTTTCTGGGTCATTCTCAGCCAAATATTCAATTTCTCCAACAGATTTCAGTACCCGATTTCTCATTGCTGCAAGGCCTAAACTTGCCCAAATTATTCTTCTTGACTTCGAGTAGAGACTTGCAGAAGATAACCTATCTGAACATTCGTAGGATCCAATTTCTCGATGCGATAACATCTTCAAACTGAAACTGTACAGCTTCTTACTGACAGTCTTCTCGTGAGAAATCTCTTCCCACATTTCCTTCAATTCTGTTTTTTCTGATTTCGTAATGTAAGACGTTACATATCGAGCAACAGCAATGGAATTGTCAGCAACATACTGTATATCCATGTTAGCGTTCCACATGGATAAAATGACTGGGTTGTAGTCATTTATATTTTTAGATTCTTCTTTTCTTTTAAGGTTGTAGGTATTCTTAGGTGATTTTCTTGTGATAGTATGTCTCACAGCTGACATAAAACTGTTGACTCTTCCATTTGAAAGAACAGGTCTAGGAAATCCAAATCGACATTTAGTGTAGTATTTTTCTTTGCTCTTGTATTTCCGTCGACAGTATTTTCCACACCGATGACTTTGGAAACGTAGAACTTGCTCCTTTAACTTGTTCTCTTCTGTGCTTTTTGGTATAGCACATGTTGCATATTCTTCAATGTAAGATAACACTGCTTCATCAGTATCTGTTCCAAACTTTGGGGCATCCTTGATCCACAGCAGCATATGAATATGAGGAGCACCTCTTGCCTGGTACTCTTTTCTCCAAAAGAAATCCACTACTTCTCCAAGGGGTGGATTTTTTTTATTGCAGATGAAGGACATCATAGCCTCAAATCTATGATTGAAATATCTGCAAACATTAACCGGATCCAATGAGCACAGTTCTCCTGCTGTCTTGTATTCGATGTTTTTAATGTTTGAATTGGCCTCTCGTAGAAAATCCAGTAAATCATCCCAAGCGTACTCGGCACAGCTTAGGGTAAGGAACCATGTTGGTGTTCCTAAATTGCGTAACATGCATTTTAGTTCACCATGGCGTCGGTACCAATATTCATTTGTCCCACGCTGACAAGCCATCAGATTGATCAGTTGTGTTTCCAAATGATCATCTCGGTGCTGCACTTTCTCCATAAAATCCTTAGCAGACACATTTTGTAAATGTACTCCACTTTTTAAAATGTGATTTACTGCATAAGACAGTGCAGACAAGTCGCTTTCAAATAAAAGATGGAACAAATAAGGAATACTTTGTCGAAATCTGGGATCTTCAGCATATAGTCTTGTAGTTCGATACTCTGAAGCTGGAATCTGTTCTGGACGTTCATCGTATCGTCCTCCTTTTCCTTTAGGAAACAGCTGGGGAAAACATCGAGCTTCCAAGCTCTCCTCCCATACACTCACGGGATTTCCTTTTGCTTTCTTCATCTGAAAGAGATCAATATTGTCTCCCATAACTTCTTTCGAATGGAGAGGATGTATGCTAAAATGTTCATAAATTTCTTCTTCCTTTGACTTGTCCACTTTTTCAATTTGTCCAGTTGGTGTTTCTGTGTCTCCTTGTAAATCTTCTTCTTCTTCTTCTTCTATATAAATTGATTCATACCATTTGTTATTTTTTTTCAAATACAAATTTGCTCTTTGTACTTTCCGCACATCTACCAGCTCCTGCCAAATCTTCTTATTCTTTGTAGGTACACCATTAACCAGAATAATTAATGGTTCAGTTTCCAAAGTATCCGCATCAATAGTTTCCATATTTTTTTTCAAATCCAAGGGCAAATACACCACTCTACCTTTTAAACCTCTCAGTAAATCTGAAGGAGGTAATTTACCAGTTTTGGGCTCCATACGTACTATGGTCTGGAACGGATGAACACATTGAATGAGTATAGACTCATATGTATTTAATTCAGAAAGTTCAGCAGGAATAGCATCCAATTCTAAATTATTATGTACAGCTCTGGTCGGCATTCTATTTTCCTCTAACTTGTTATAACAGTATTTACAAATACGCTGATCTTCACCCAATTCAAAACAATTTTCTAGAAATATATATGTGGCAAAATCCTTCCACTTATAATTATCTTCATTTTCACTCTTTCTGTAGAGATCAACATTCCTAGTTTGTTTTCTATAATGAGTTCTGCGGCAACAAATACAAGTAAAATTTGGTCTTTCATTAGAGACTATTGCAAATTTTGTTATGTGATCATTAAATGTGTTACTTACAGAGGGTTCTACATTCTCTTCCACTTCTTCCTCATTTACTGTGTCCTTCTCTGCACTGTTTTGTTCAGGACCAAAGTAACAAAACTGAATTTCATCAACAACCTTCTCTACATCTGATACCGTTCCTCGGAACAGAGCCCTATTCAATTCATTTAACTTTATTGCTGGACTTTTGGCAAAATACAACCGTCTCACAAACTTTCTCATTTCAGTATGATGAACAGCCAGCATCCTAAAATGATGGAAAACACTATTGCACACTTTTCTAGATAGACAAGCAAGAGAATGACCCTGCAAACCAGTATTCTCTCTCACTCTGCATGGATCCAGACTTTGAAGCACCTTAATCTTTTGTTTTACACTTTTTTTACTATATTCTCTTAGAAACTCTCGAAATCTGTCAATAGATTCCTGACGCACAGTGCAAATACTACTACAATTCCAAGTGTACACTGGGGCTTTAGGACGTCTCCCCATTGCCTCATCTGCCATCACTTGTACCTCATTTCTTGGAACCATTATCTCCTTCTCCATTATGCAACCATTTTTTACTTCGTATGAACGACCTCTGGTGTCAACTGCATGCAGCAAACTATTACTTTGAAAATAGCTTTCTTCATTAAAAAAAGGTTCACTACTTGAACTATGCATCCACTTGCCTAAAAACACTTTACAAAAGTTTGTTCTGTTCACTACTCTTTTCCTTTTGCTATGTGATTTCAGTACATTAACCATTTTGTCTAATGTACGCATCCTATTCAAAATTAATATGAATAGTTTCCTTTTTAATTCTAATGCTTTTGCTGCAATGGCTTCAATTTCTTTTTTTCTCTTGTAATATTTAGCCTTTTGCTTATATTTCTTTATATCCTTTATCAAATTGGACATAACTCTTCTCTGAAACATTTTTCTACGTATCTCTTTAAATGCTGTTTTTCTGTTTATGTTAAACTTTTCAATTGCAGAAGGTATATTTGCATTAACTAAATTCTCAATTTTTTGCTGTTCTCTATGTTTTGTTACATTTTTCCGAGGACAGACATTTTGTACATTTTTCTTTGTTTTAAATATTTTGTTTAGGAATTGTTTTTTTTGCTTACCAGAAGATTTTTTCTTTTTCCCAACATCAGCATCTTCTACTAACTTTGGTCCTCCAGTTGTCTTCAAATATAGTTTTTTTTTTAGCGTTTTTTGAACTCGAGATTTTGTAGGCATCTTAAATTTTGTTCACTGTTCTTCAGCAATACCTGAAAAAAACTAAAAAAAAAATCTGTTATTGTATTTAAATATATTACTACATTTCTTTTCACAATAGTCACAAAACGAAATTTCTTTGCCAATTTGAATGCACACAAACTGCTCTTTTTTTTGGGCAAGTGAAAATCTCTTTTACAAACTGTCACATTATGAAACCACTTTTCAGATTTTTTAAAAAGCCCATGTCCACAGTGCTACACTCCACCAAGGGCAACCAGCCTTAGTGATGCTGAATGTATTTGCATTACAGACTTAAACCTGAAAACCCCACTGGCTTGTAAATACTGTGCATGACTATACACGGCAAGGACATGGGTGTGTGCTAAGCCTCTGCTTCTTCCCCCAAAAATTCGCTCCCCCTTTCCATCTAATGCAACTGTGAAATCACCAGAGCAAGACGCAATAAATCTCTGCCTATAATTCTTCTATGCACACAGAGTCATGTTTTCACATTAGTGCCAAAACGAAATTTCTTTGCCAATTTGAAAGCACACTTACTGCTCTTTTTTTTTCGGGCCAAGTGAAAATCTCTTTTTACAATTTGAAATCACTTTTACAGACTGACACATTATGAAACCACTATTTTTGATTTATTTAATTGCACGTGTCCAAGCTGTTTTTTTTTCAGACCACCACCATGTGCATTCTCTGTGACTGCCTACACTCCACCAAGGGCAACCAGCCTTAGTGATGCTGAATGTATTTGCATTACAGACGGAAACCTGAAAACCCCACTGGCTTGTAAATACTGTGCATGACTATACACGGCAAGGACATGGGTGTGTGCTAAGCCTCTGCTTCTTCCCCCCAAAATTCGCTCCCCCTTTCCATCTAATGCAACTGTGAAATCACCAGAGCAAGACGCAATAAATCTCTGCCTATAATTCTTCTATGCACACAGAGTCATGTTTTCACATTAGTGCCAAAACGAAATTTCTTTGCCAATTTCAAAGCACACTTACTGCTCTTTTTTTTTCGGGCCAAGTGAAAATCTCTTTTTACAATTTGAAATCACTTTTACAGACTGACACATTATGAAACCACTATTTTTGATTTATTTAATTGGACGTGTCCAAGCTGTTTTTTTTTCAGACCAACACCATGTGCATTCTCTGTGACTGCCTACACTCCACCAAGGGCAACCAGCCTTAGTGATGCTGAATGTATTTGCATTACAGACTTAAACCTGAAAACCCCACTGGCTTGTAAATACTGTGCATGACTATACACGGCAAGGACATGGGTGTGTGCTAAGCCTCTGCTTCTTCCCCCAATAATTCGCTCCCCCTTTCCATCTAATGCAACTGTGAAATCACCAGAGCAAGACGCAATAAATCTCTGCCTATAATTCTTCTATGCACACAGAGTCATGTTTTCACATTAGTCCCAAAACGAAATTTCTTTGCCAATTTGAAAGCACACTTACTGCTCTTTTTTTTTCGGGCCAAGTGAAAATCTCTTTTTACAATTTGAAATCACTTTTACAGATTGACACATTATGAAACCACTATTTTTGATTTATTTAATTGCACGTGTCCAAGCTGTTTTTTCAGACCACCACCATGTGTATTCTCTGTGACTGCCTACACTCCAGCAAGGGCAACCAGCCTTAGTGATGCTGAATGTATTTGCATTACAGACTTAAACCTGAAAACCCCACTGGCTTGTAAATACTGTGCATGACTATACACGGCAAGGACATGGGTGTGTGCTAAGCCTCTGCTTCTTCCCCCAAAAATTCGCTCCCCCTTTCCATCTAATGCAACTGTGAAATCACCAGAGCAAGACGCAATAAATCTCTGCCTATAATTCTTCTATGCACACAGAGTCATGTTTTCACATTAGTGCCAAAACGAAATTTCTTTGCCAATTTCAAAGCACACTTACTGCTCTTTTTTTTTCGGGCCAAGTGAAAATCTCTTTTTACAATTTGAAATCACTTTTACAGACTGACACATTATGAAACCACTATTTTTGATTTATTTAATTGGACGTGTCCAAGCTGTTTTTTTTTCAGACCAACACCATGTGCATTCTCTGTGACTGCCTACACTCCACCAAGGGCAACCAGCCTTAGTGATGCTGAATGTATTTGCATTACAGACTTAAACCTGAAAACCCCACTGGCTTGTAAATACTGTGCATGACTATACACGGCAAGGACATGGGTGTGTGCTAAGCCTCTGCTTCTTCCCCCAAAAATTCGCTCCCCCTTTCCATCTAATGCAACTGTGAAATCACCAGAGCAAGACGCAATAAATCTCTGCCTATAATTCTTCTATGCACACAGAGTCATGTTTTCACATTAGTGCCAAAACGAAATTTCTTTGCCAATTTGAAAGCACACTTACTGCTCTTTTTTTTTCGGGCCAAGTGAAAATCTCTTTTTACAATTTGAAATCACTTTTACAGACTGACACATTATGAAACCACTATTTTTGATTTATTTAATTGCACGTGTCCAAGCTGTTTTTTTTTCAGACCACCACCATGTGCATTCTCTGTGACTGCCTACACTCCACCAAGGGCAACCAGCCTTAGTGATGCTGAATGTATTTGCATTACAGACTTAAACCTGAAAACCCCACTGGCTTGTAAATACTGTGCATGACTATACACAGCAAGGACATGGGTGTGTGCTAAGCCTCTGCTTCTTCCCCCAAAAATTCGCTCCCCCTTTCCATCTAATGCAACTGTGAAATCACCAGAGCAAGACGCAATAAATCTCTGCCTATAATTCTTCTATGCACACAGAGTCATGTTTTCACATTAGTGCCAAAACGAAATTTCTTTGCCAATTTGAAAGCACACTTACTGCTCTTTTTTTTTCGGGCCAAGTGAAAATCTCTTTTTACAATTTGAAATCACTTTTACAGACTGACACATTATGAAACCACTATTTTTGATTTATTTAATTGCACGTGTCCAAGCTGTTTTTTTTTCAGACCACCACCATGTGCATTCTCTGTGACTGCCTACACTCCACCAAGGGCAACCAGCCTTAGTGATGCTGAATGTATTTGCATTACAGACTTAAACCTGAAAACCCCACTGGCTTGTAAATACTGTGCATGACTATACACGGCAAGGACATGGGTGTGTGCTAAGCCTCTGCTTCTTCCCCCAATAATTCGCTCCCCCTTTCCATCTAATGCAACTGTGAAATCACCAGAGCAAGACGCAATAAATCTCTGCCTATAATTCTTCTATGCACAGAGAGTCATGTTTTCACATTAGTGCCAAAACGAAATTTCTTTGCCAATTTCAAAGCACACTTACTGCTCTTTTTTTTTCGGGCCAAGTGAAAATCTCTTTTTACAATTTGAAATCACTTTTACAGACTGACACATTATGAAACCACTATTTTTGATTTATTTAATTGCACGTGTCCAAGCTGTTTTTTTTTCAGACCACCACCATGTGCATTCTCTGTGACTGCCTACACTCCAGCAAGGGCAACCAGCCTTAGTGATGCTGAATGTATTTGCATTACAGACTTAAACCTGAAAACCCCACTGGCTTCTAAATACTGTGCATGACTATACACGGCAAGCACATGGGTGTGTGCTAAGACTCTGCTTCTTCCCCCAAAAATTCGCTCCCCCTTTCCATCTAATGCAACTGTGAAATCACCAGAGCAAGACGCAATAAATCTCTGCCTATAATTCTTCTATGCACACAGAGTCATGTTTTCACATTAGTGCCAAAACGAAATTTCTTTGCCAATTTGAAAGCACACTTACTGCTCTTTTTTTTTCGGGCCAAGTGAAAATCTCTTTTTACAATTTGAAATCACTTTTACAGACTGACACATTATGAAACCACTATTTTTGATTTATTTAATTGCACGTGTCCAAGCTGCTTTTTTTTCAGACCACCACCATGTGCATTCTCTGTGACTGCCTACACTCCAGCAAGGGCAACCAGCCTTAGTGATGCTGAATGTATTTGCATTACAGACTTAAACCTGAAAACCCCACTGGCTTGTAAATACTGTGCATGACTATACACGGCAAGGACATGGGTGTGTGCTAAGCCTCTGCTTCTTCCCCCAATAATTCGCTCCCCCTTTCCATCTAATGCAACTGTGAAATCACCAGAGCAAGACGCAATAAATCTCTGCCTATAATTCTTCTATGCACACAGAGTCATGTTTTCACATTAGTGCCAAAACGAAATTTCTTTGCCAATTTCAAAGCACACTTACTGCTCTTTTTTTTTCGGGCCAAGTGAAAATCTCTTTTTACAATTTGAAATCACTTTTACAGACTGACACATTATGAAACCACTATTTTTGATTTATTTAATTGGACGTGTCCAAGCTGTTTTTTTTTCAGACCACCACCATGTGCATTCTCTGTGACTGCCTACACTCCACCAAGGGCAACCAGCCTTAGTGATGCTGAATGTATTTGCATTACAGACTTAAACCTGAAAACCCCACTGGCTTGTAAATACTGTGCATGACTATACACGGCAAGGACATGGGTGTGTGCTAAGCCTCTGCTTCTTCCCCCAAAAATTCGCTCCCCCTTTCCATCTAATGCAACTGTGAAATCACCAGAGCAAGACGCAATAAATCTCTGCCTATAATTCTTCTATGCACACAGAGTCATGTTTTCACATTAGTGCCAAAACGAAATTTCTTTGCCAATTTGAAAGCACACTTACTGCTCTTTTTTTTTCGGGCCAAGTGAAAATCTCTTTTTACAATTTGAAATCACTTTTACAGACTGACACATTATGAAACCACTATTTTTGATTTATTTAATTGCACGTGTCCAAGCTGCTTTTTTTTCAGACCACCACCATGTGCATTCTCTGTGACTGCCTACACTCCAGCAAGGGCAACCAGCCTTAGTGATGCTGAATGTATTTGCATTACAGACTTAAACCTGAAAACCCCACTGGCTTGTAAATACTGTGCATGACTATACACGGCAAGGACATGGGTGTGTGCTAAGCCTCTGCTTCTTCCCCCAATAATTCGCTCCCCCTTTCCATCTAATGCAACTGTGAAATCACCAGAGCAAGACGCAATAAATCTCTGCCTATAATTCTTCTATGCACACAGAGTCATGTTTTCACATTAGTGCCAAAACGAAATTTCTTTGCCAATTTCAAAGCACACTTACTGCTCTTTTTTTTTTCGGGCCAAGTGAAAATCTCTTTTTACAATTTGAAATCACTTTTACAGACTGACACATTATGAAACCACTATTTTTGATTTATTTAATTGCACGTGTCCAAGCTGTTTTTTTTTCAGACCAACACCATGTGCATTCTCTGTGACTGCCTACACTCCAGCAAGGGCAACCAGCCTTAGTGATGCTGAATGTATTTGCATTACAGACTTAAACCTGAAAACCCCACTGGCTTCTAAATACTGTGCATGACTATACACGGCAAGCACATGGGTGTGCTAAGACTCTGCTTCTTCCCCAAAAAATTCGCTCCCCCTTTCCATCTAATGCAACTGTGAAATCACCAGAGCAAGACGCAATAAATCTCTGCCTATAATTCTTCTATGCACACAGAGTCATGTTTTCACATTAGTGCCAAAACGAAATTTCTTTGCCAATTTGAAAGCACACTTACTGCTCTTTTTTTTTCGGGCCAAGTGAAAATCTCTTTTTACAATTTGAAATCACTTTTACAGACTGACACATTATGAAACCACTATTTTTGATTTATTTAATTGCACGTGTCCAAGCTGTTTTTTTTTCAGACCACCACCATGTGCATTCTCTGTGACTGCCTACACTCCACCAAGGGCAACCAGCCTTAGTGATGCTGAATGTATTTGCATTACAGACTGAAACCTGAAAACCCCACTCGCTTGTAAATACTGTGCATGACTATACACGGCAAGGACATGGGTGTGTGCTAAGCCTCTGCTTCTTCCCCCAAAAATTCGCTCCCCCTTTCCATCTAATGCAACTGTGAAATCACCAGAGCAAGACGCAATAAATCTCTGCCTATAATTCTTCTATGCACACAGAGTCATGTTTTCACATTAGTGCCAAAACGAAATTTCTTTGCCAATTTGAAAGCACACTTACTGTTCTTTTTTTTTTCGGGGCAAGTGTAAATCACTTTTACACACTGACACATTATGAAACCACCATGTGTAACTACAACAAAAACAATTCCCATTTCTATTATTCATTTCTTAAGTTACCACATACATCCCCTCTCAAACTGTAAACTCACCTTTAAAATTAGTTAGTTGTGAAAGAAATGTGACACTCAAACAGCAGATTATCAGAGCCAGGATCTCTGTTCTGTTCACCTCTCTCCTCTCAGCAGAACCAGATAATGGCAAACTTTCCCTCTATTTTTCCACACATATACATGTAAGTTTCAAATCTCAGTGCTTCCCCCTTTTTTTCACATGTATTCACACATTTCTATTGGTTGAAAACCAACCCTTTTCCAAAAGTACCCTGCCCCCAACTTGACTTCTGCCTAGTACCCTTCCCCCAACTTGACTTCTGCCTGCTACCATAGCAACAGCTCATGGAACACTGCTGTGTGCAGTTAGGTCAGAAGTTCGACACACAATGTTTCAATTCCACAGAGCAAGAGTGCTTGACTTTTCAAACCTTACAGCAAATCCATAGTACTGTTCTTTGGTTACACATTTTTTTGTACCAATACAAAACATGCTTCTATTAATTTTCACATACAGCCTAGTTTTTATTCTAGAATGGTATGAAACAGCCAATCAGTTCTTTTTGTTTTAAAAAAATATGTATGCCTCCATTTCCAAACTGTCTTTCTTTTCTTATTGCCATTCTACTGAAAGACACCTCCTGAGTGCATCCAGTTCTCCTTTGAAGATGTTCACAGTGTGGATTGTAGGGCACAGCTATGTCTTCTGGAGTGAAAAGTTTGCAGAGAAAACAGATATGGTGAGAGACCTTGCTTTGCCAAATGTAGACATTAAATGGATTGGTCAGAGAGGGTTAAAGTGGCACCAATTGATGCCATTGGTGAAATCCTTCATTCAAATCCAACACCCTGACCTCATAATAGTGCACTGTGGTGGCAATGACCTAGGCACTTTGACTGGGGTAGGTCTGGAAATGCTTATGAAGGACACCTTTGCACAACTGTTTACACTTTTCCCTAAAACTGCCTTTGTGTTTTCCAACATATGCCAAAGGCAAAAATGGAACTGGTCCAATCATTTCTGTCCACAGATTGACAAAGCAAGAAAGCACGTCAACAAATCTGTTTCTGCTTTCCTCCGTGACTATGGTATGGGTGCCATTTACCACAACAACTTGCGTTATGACATGCAAGACATTTATAGAGGAGATGGTGTGCACTTCAATGATGAAGGGAACAGAGTCTTCCTCTTGAACCTTAGACTCTGCATCGGTACTTACTTGTAGGTACCACTAAAAAAATGACTTCATAAACACAACAGCTCTTTTTAGAGCTCCCTAATTTCTAAACTCTTAAATCTGCTTTTCATTTATCTTTTTTTTTTTTTTTTTACCGTACGCTTACCGTAAGCTTACCGTACGCGTACCCCGTGATTTTTTTTTAAATCAATAAATGTTTTTTTTGTACTTTTCTGTCCTTCTTTGACCCCCTTACAAATGTTAGGGGGTCTGTAACTCTCCTCATTGCCCCCTTTCCTTGTTTTCACTCTTTTTTTTCAGAGTGAAATACACAAAATGGCGGCCGCCGCTTCCTGGTTTCGACCGATTCGAATGTTTACTAAGATCTAAGAGCCAATCAGAATCGCGCTCGCGCACGCCGCCGTACGCTTACCGTAAGCGTACGGTAAGCGTACCGTAAGCGGGCTCAGATATATATATTGATTTAAAGGCTATTTTCTCAGAATCTACTGAACAGATTTACACCAAACCTACAAAAGGCACTTCCTTGACCTGAGGACTACCTCTCTGCCAAATTTCAAGTAATTCTGTTCAGCCGTTCGGGCTGTAGCTCGTTCTAAAGGTCCTATGGAAAAATGCATGGGAAAAACGCGTTTTGGGACCCCCCTTTTATCTCAGCCCCCGCTTGACGAATCCCCCCGAGACTTTCAGGGTAGGAGCGGAGCGTAGCGCCCCACCTATTTTGAGAAATTCGCGAGGATTCGTCGACCGGCGCCAAAGTTATTCAAAATAGAATGTTGAGGTTTTCCTATGGAAACGTGGTCCTAACTATAACTACCTACTGGCGACCGCCAGTAGGTAATATATATATATCTATATATATATTCACTTAAAAAACCATAGGTTTCACACATTTTATAGTTAGCTGGACATTTCACTCGTAAAAAACCAATGAAATTCCCCCGTTATAGTTACTGCAGGCAACTATAACTGACGCGACCGCAATCCTCTGCTGATGACGTCAGATATTACATCACTGTATTTAGACACTTATTTACCCATGTCTTCTTCCATTAATCTTTAGCTATACATATATTACAAATATTTATTTTTCAGAAAGACACATATGTCATCAGTGATGTAATATCTGACGTCATCAGCAGAGGATTGTGGTCGCGTGAGTTATAGTTGCCTGCAGTAACTATAACGGGGGAATTTCATTGGTTTTTTACGAGTGAAATGTCCAGCTAACTATAACATGTGTGAAACCTATGGTTTTTTAAGTGAATTTGCAAGGTTTTTTAAATGCTAATTTGTAACTATAATGTGTGTGAAACCTATGGTTTTTTCAGTGAATTTGTACGGTTTTTTAAATGCTAAGTTATGTTTTTATTTTATTTTATTTTTTTCATGTTTTACACCGTGCGCGCACCGTGTGCGCTCGGTGGGCAGTCGGTGCACTTCGCGCACCGAGCACCCACGGTTTGCAGTGCGTGCAGGGTGTGCGCACCTCGCGATTTAAAAAAAAAAAAAAAAATTGGTTTTTTTCTCCCTTGGGGGTCCTTCTGTGACCCCCTGACCAAGGCTAGGGGGTCAGGAACTGTCCACTCTGCCCCCTTTTCACGTTCTCCACCTTTGTTTTTCACCCCCTCAGACTGCGAGAGACAAAATGGCGGCCGACAATTCCTGGTTTAGACCGATTCGAATGTTTACCGACATCTAACAACCAATCAGAATTGCGCTCGCGCACGGCAGGGTGCGCGCACAGTGCGCGCACGGTGCGTGCGTATAGATATTGATATGCTTTTAAATGCTATTTTCTCAGGAAATACTGAACAGATTTACACCAGACCTGTAAAAGGCACTTCCTTGACCTTATGGCTACCTCTCTGCCAAATTCCACGTAATTCTGTTCAGCCGTTCGGGCTGTAGCTGCGACTAAAGGTCCTATGGAAAAATGCATGGGGAAAACGTGTTTTGGGACCCCCCTTTTTCTCGGCGCCCGCTTGACGAATCACCCCGAGACTTTCAGGGTAGGAGCTGAACGGAGCGCCCCACTAGTTTTGAAAATTTCGTGAGGATTCGTCAACCGGCGCCAAAGTTATTCAAAATAGAATTTTGAGATTTCCTATGGAAACTAGGTTGTAACTATAACTATCTACTGGCGACCGCCAGTAGATAATATATATATATCTATATATATATATATTCTCCTTCGTTTCCCCCAGGGCTTCCTCGCGCACTCACGGAAAGGATACGGCGTTGTCACCAATTCTTTCGTCAAGTTTCTTTATTTACAGCATGCCAGTTAACAAACTCTACTCGTTTCAGTCCCAGCAGAGACCTTGTTCACGAGACTAGCAGTAACTAAGACTTTTTTTTCTATTTTTAAACTCACATCTAAACTAAAAGTGACATCACTTCCTTGATGGTGCAGCAAAGCATTCTGGTACTTGTAGTAAACAAAATCTTTCTCTAACAATTGCTCAAACATTGGCATGCAATATTGTATCCACATTTTGGTGATCACCACCGACCTTGTTCATAGAACCTCAAATATTCGTGCTCTGTTGATTGCAAACATAATTCTCATTAGCATATGCGATATTAATTATTCACAATTGTACGGTACCACCCGAAATTGGGTTGATATTGTAATTACTCCAACTATTTCCTTAAGGCAAATGTCCATGTTTGACTCGCATTTCATACCACAACTCAGATTTTTAAACTATTGTCTATAACAGTGGTTACTATTACTCAACTAAATGGTATTCAATTTATGGACTTCAGAAGAATGAGAGGCTGAGTCTGTCCTTCTGAGGGTCACTGCTGGCATTGTTTTTGGACTGCCTATTTATGTAAAGAGCAATTTTACTTTGAGAGACTGTGGAGTCAGCACCCATGCAAAACAAGGACTGGCAAATCCAATAGGTCTAGCTTTTTGTTGTGCACTTGTTGTCCTAGTTGTCCTGGAAACCAAAAACCATAATGAAGCAACAGCGTGGGCTACAGCAATATAGAAGCTGCCATTAGGGCCACTCTGCTGAGCATACATTAGCAGAGTTAAGTTGTACCCTCAAAGAGGATTGTTAAAGAATGTTATAAAAAGGATTCAAAAGATGAAGTAGGAAATGATGAACCTAAAAAGCATACACAGTAAATGACTGCATAGTAAACACTTTTGACAAGTTGCCAATGCTTTACTTGAATCTTTAAGAAAGCCTATGTGTGCACACCTCTTTACTGTGTGATCCAGAAAGCATTTACTCCAGAAATATTTTATCATAACAGCAAAGTAAAATTAACAAATGTGAAAAGGTGACTAATGAATAGCACATGTATGACAGGTTAAGGCCAACAAACATCAAGCAGCTCCTAAATCAAAATCAACTAGAAGTGAAAATGTCATATTCTTGCAAAGGTTATATATCAATGAACACACACCGATGTTTAATAACAACCTATATCATGTTGCATCTGCAGTCTAACAAAAGGACTACCACCAAAATCTAATTGGAACACAAACTGAACAAAGTAACCATCTCAACATGCCAGGGCATTGTTGGACAGTTCATCCAAGTAAGAATTGAGAATCCATGAAAAACACATGAAAGCCATTGGCTAAAGAGGGGAGTGACCCAAAACACCCTCTCTCTCTGTACTTCTTATTGTACATTTTTATGATGTAGAATTTATGACCTAAGGCATCATCATCTAAGATTGTCTATAGCCAGACATAAAATTGTAATCACTGACAGTTTGTAACTGCAAAATGGCTATTCGTTATACGTCACTGAATCACAAGATGAGTTTAGAAACCCATAACACATCACTATGTGGAAGGGGCGCATTTAGGACATCACTTCATAATAGCAATTCATAAAGGTATGTATCAATGCTTTGCGACCAATATCCGTTTGCAAAATATAACATTTTACTGACAGCTCAAAGGAGGTGTTAATCCATTTCCAATTTGGTTAACAAACTACAAACAAACAAAAAATCTTTTTAAATGTAACCCAGTTTTTCTAAGGAAAACAGGCCAAATTTTTGAGAAAAAAGTTAACTTTATTTAAAATGTCATCACCGACATGGTGGTCTGCTGACTCCAGGAGGCCACCCTGCTTGTGTCAGCATGCAGTCGTGGTGAGTCACAGTTTACGACCTACCTCATGAAAATTGATGATGTAGGTCAGATTGCAAGCCACTTTGATTCAGAATTTTGCGGACTGAGCTATTAGTACCAAGGTCAGGTTGCATAATTCCTTTTCTTTTGCGACCACTTTTTGCAAATTGAAATTTTATACAACAGGTCATATGTCTCTTAGAGATGAATGATCGTTTGTACGGATAGAATCATTAGGCGATAGTGCAGACGTTATTAGATACTGAAGTTCAACTAGCCATGCAATATTTAAAGTCCTTTGTGCTCCTGTGACTGAATGGGGTGACAGAAGGTGATTAGGGTGAATACTTCTCTCCATGTCACTGCAGACAGTTTTTCCAGTACTGAACTTTTCATCTACAAATTGCTATCATGTGTGTCAGTCTAAATGAGACAATGGAAGCAAATCAAGACTTCACTGCCTAAACTGCTTCAGGCTGATAATCAAAACCTGGGGATTGGAGATTGTATCCATAGTGACATCAAGTGAGGTGGTCTGCATACTTTCTAGTCATCTACTCATGCAAATAGAAGTCATTTTACTTGCCTCATTCCATAAAAAACAGAAGGTAACATTTTAGTACCTCAGCCAAAGGATAGGGAATCTTTGAATTCTGACATATATGGAAGACAAACTTCCTGTAACTCATCCCAGACAAACAGAAGACATGCATGTTCTAGCCCATAGGTGACAGACTTTATATATGTGAGCATGCAGGGGAGGGCTGTTCTGTCACAGTGTGTTCTAGGTAGTAAATGTTGTCTTCCATTCCAAATTTTGGATGGAGAAAAGCTTCTTATTAAGCTACAGTCCTTTGCAAGAGGTCACCAACCTTATGCACAGTATCCAAATGGAGTGATACTTAGTTCTACCTCTCTCCACTCCCACCATTGATCACATATACAGAAATATTAGGGCCAATTGTAGAACCAGGGAAAAAGGAAACAGAGACTCGGGAATCCAGTGCTTCTGCTTTGTCACTCAGATGGTAATTTGGTGAGTGCCTACAAAACAAAGAGGTATCGTAAGACTTTGAAAGAATTCAACATAAGTACAGCTGTGTATACATATACCTGAAATATATCATTTTTAACCAACTCCCTGTAGTTTTATAAGAAAATGTAACCTTTGGTTTTCACAATTCTGCAGCACACATGGAAGTAACAAATCGTCATCACAGGGTGTATTTATTGGTAGATCAGTGGTTCCATAGGAAGAGTACTAGTCTGTCAAGTCAAGAAAGATGGGGGGGGGGGGGTGCCTAAAGCATGATTTCCCATGTTCATTCAAATAGGAACTCTTTGTTACTGAAACAATGACTAAATGAAATTACACCAAATCTGGCAAAAAGTTAGAACTTTACTCAGAAAGTGTGATTTTTGTCATTTGATGTAATCCTTTTATACTGAGAGAGCTGATGCACATGTAGTGCCAGGACTATCATTGGAGGGCGTTCTCTCATTTGAATGGGGGTGTGGACCCATGCAAATGAGGGAATCACTTTGCCTCTGCGCCTGCATCATATTAGGGCGCAGAGGCAAACATGCCCTTAGGAGGCACAGTGATTGATTCACTGCACCTGCCTTCTAGGGGATCTCTCTCCACTTTTCAAAGTGCAGGTAGTATTCAAGGCAATAAAAATCACTATTTTGGGTGCACTTTTAGAAGTTTTCAAATTCATAGTCGATAGGAATAAGTGAATATGAGCACAATTAAAGTCTTCATATTTTATTTAGCTCTTCTTCCCTTTGATTGCAGTGGTCCATGCATCCAACCCACCATAAGTGACCAACATTTGCTATTCAGTGTGTGCTGTCTGCAGGGCTGAGCAACCAGACTCGCTACGCATCCCCTTTTTGGTATCTACATCACGGCGGACTGGGGGTATAGCTAAGTTGTTGGATTTGGGTTTGTGAGGGCAAGATTAATTAGCAGATACAAGCTGGACTGGATAACCCTACTTCTAACATAGGGATGGGCGTGTTTCTTTAGCACATCTATACAGTACACTGTTGTATAGTTTGTCAATCAGATAGAAGAGGAACTGTCAATTGAATCTTCTGATATTATGATGGATCCAATCAATGGATACATATATTTGTTAAAAAACCTGAGATAATATGAAAAATAAGAGGGAGATTTAGCATGACACTGTCACTTTTGAGAAATATGATTAATACGCTTCTTCTAGATGTACGGTTTGGTCGAAGCGGGGTTTCCTGATAAACCCGTGTTGTCTCCTAACAATGAAGTTTGAAGACTGCCTCATACAAAAATGGAATAATTCATTGCTATCTGTAATTGTAAGAGTATTTCACATTTGGCTTTAAGCCTCAACTTACTTTCAAACACACCTCTGCAACCCACATGAAGCATACTCAGCCTTTACGTTGTTTAACATGGAGTACAACTTGCATCCAAAACTTTAGTGATTGGTAAACGGTGCACCATATAACTTTCAACATGCACAGTCACACTTGCCCCAAGGGCTTATGCTATTTCCATGCTATGGATCCACACGTGTACACTGCGTAACTCTATGTAGTAAATGACTATTGTGGTATTTTGATGTCATCCGTGATGTTTGAAATGTATTCAATTTGTCATCAATTATGTCATTTAACATGCCATGAGTGACTTAATGTGTGAGGTCATAAGCAGTGCATGGCGGGGCGCAAGGCATAGTTAGCTAAATAACCCACTAATGGTAAATTTAAGAGGGCT
Organism: Triturus cristatus; assembly: GCF_964204655.1. NCBI lineage: Eukaryota > Metazoa > Chordata > Amphibia > Caudata > Salamandridae > Triturus > Triturus cristatus. The sequence goes on from NC_140585.1 coordinate 635,635,063, forward strand.
TTTTTGTTTTTAAATGTTAGTTATTATCTTATTTCAAAACCTAACTGAAACATCACTTTCACCTTTATTGTTTTCAGTGAATTTCGAGTGTTTTTTTAAAAATATAAGCGAAGATCTTATCACCATACCTAACTTCATAAATTGCTTGTACTTTACTCAGAGAAGTAATTCTCCTAATAGTCACTTATAGTGTGATATTGCCTTGAAGCATACATTTAGCTGCTTGCATCCTGGTTTTAGTTAAATACAGGTATTTAAACAAATACACATGAAACAATGCCACCGCATAAATCATACATATAGATGCAAAGAATATAATATGTTTTTGTAGCATTGTTGAGGGATCAAGGGTCACAATGACTATCTCAAGGCTTTGTCTTTCGTGAGTAATGGCCCTCCCAACACCACACTAAATAGCATATTAAACTCTGCGCATCTGCAGATCAGACAGACAGACAGACAGACCGATAGATAGATAGATAGATAGATAGATAGATAGATAGATAGATAGATAGATAGATAGATAGATAGATAGATAGATAGATAGATAGATAGATAGATAGATAGATAGATAGATAGACATATAGATGGATATGCCTCTACTTATATACTATCCTGTGGTTCATTATGGCATTAGCCAAGTAGAATCCGAAAATGTGGCCAAACCAAAGACCTTGGTTTGAAATGTTGGTATTCGGATTTGAAATTGTGAATCTCAAATTGTGGGGGTAGTATACTTGGCCAATAACCCTTTTTGAACACGAATAAAGGGTGTCCAGAGAGTGGGCATCAGCAACTTTTAAAAGAGTTACCTGTATCATATGTGATCACATACATCTCTGTGTCTCCCTTATAACGGAAAAAAGTGTATTAAATGTAAAGATTTTGTGGGTCTTCGCAGAAAGTCACAGGGGTCTAACAGGATTAGAGTCAAATACAAAAATCATGACACATTTGATCTCTTACAACAGATTGATACCCAATCCTGATCGGGATCTAAAATGTATATCGTTTCATACTCGGAAAATATGGCATGATTCCAGCCCTTGAAAGCCTTTGAAGACAAAAGAGGGATACCTCTGTCTTACACCTAAAAAATCCAGAAAAAACGTATTTTCAAACAGGCGCATGCATTTACAGAATGCCCTTAATTTTGCCCTTATATTTGCCTCATAATGGATGCTCCAAAGAAATGGAAGAAATGGGGCCATATTATAGAGGAGGCTCATTTTCCTGGATTGCGCTGGGTACACCTTTCAAAAAGTGCGCCCAGCGCAATCCAGGAAAATGCACCACATTTTGGTGGATGTGCTGCCCCCAGGGCAGCTGTGAACTCACCCTTCCCTGGGGGCAGCACATTCATGTGAAAATCGTTAGGTGGTGCACTGTCAGTGTGCCTCCTAAGAGCTTCTTTGCCTCTGCGTCTGTAATACGGTGCAGGCACAGAGGCAAAGGAATTCTCTCATTTGCATGTGACCAGGTCCCAATGCAAATGAGGGAACACCCTCTTCAGGGAGCGCTGGCACTGTCCGCGTGCCAGTGCTATCGGTATTACAGGAGGTGATGCACAAGCATCTGTGGCCCCTCCTGTAATACCAAAGTGCCCCGGGGAGGCGCACACTGGGTGCAAATGCCAATTGAATCACCCCGGGCAGTTCCATAATACGACCCCTGGTGTCATATACAAAAACTCCTTGGACAGTAACATCAGTAAAAAAAGAAGTATTTTGTACATGGACACATTGCCACACTTCAAAGATGAAAACAATGTGTATAACGGATTTCTTTTTCAAAATAATTGAAGTTATAAAATGAATTTACAATGACCCAAATTAGTGAGCATTGTACAGTAAATATAACATATTAAATATATTGGCGATAAATATGATACGAAAAGTGTTTTGAAAAATTATTATTGTGACTCACATGTCATATTGAGACTATTTGTTTTAAACAGGCCCACCAGTTACTGAAGCAGAAAATGTGACGACAAATGTAAATGAGACCTTTCCAGCGCTGCCGACATGGGATATAGAACGTAACCCAACATCACGTATTAGTTTTGAAGTTGAGGAAGTCCTGAGCACAGCACATTCTATTCAAGAGACAGAACTTGTTTCATCCAGGACACCAGAACCAATTTCTAAGGAAGATAACACCTCCATGGAAATGTTATTGAATGATAGCCTTCTTCCATTCACACAAACAACAATAGACCAAGCGGATCTTAGCATGAACAACACTAATGTGAACATGGAAAAAAGGGAGCAGCTCCCCAATGACACTGTTGGTAGTTTTCCTGACATGGAAAATCATAGCAATGTTCCTGGCGAAGTACTTGAGACATTGACTAATTCACATCTCAAAAAAGTACAATTTAGGAATTCTGGGTCTCACGACGAATCTGAGAAAAAGAAGACGAAAGGATTGCCTTCACTTGTAAAAGCTAAAAGCAAAGTTCTCCAAAGCAAAAAGAAAATATTGACAAAGAAAAATAAAACTGCGGCCAAATATATGAGAGAAAACATGCCGGAAAATCACAATAAAAGTAATAAAGCAATAAATAATACGAAGAAAGAAGTCAAACATGGCAAACATAAAAAAGGACCCAAGTCGAAAGAATATGTGCCATACTTTGAAGATAATTATTGTCCACCAGAATGTGCCTGCTATGGAAGGTAAGAAATCTGACAAGCAGAAATACATTGTTGAACGGTAAAAAATCTGTATTTCGAAAACAAAATACATTTTTACTCGTAGTTCATTAAACATGTAAATATTATAAAAGCTAAAAAAGTAAAATTCATCAAGATGAATATATAAAATAAGCTTAATGTGTCAGTGGGAATCTATTGGGGTTAAGAGCTTAGAAAAGACCCCTGGGACACGTTGTATTCTCATAAACAACTAAAATGTTATTACAGGTTCATAAAACAATGCCCATGGGATTTTACATGGCTTAAAACGTTACATTAATTTTTAAAATAGATTTTATCAAAAAAGAATGTAACATTTTATGGTTCGAATATGTGCTCTATGTCATCCAGTTCTGTTGCCTGACCTGTAAAAACTTTTTTGTTCATTTCTAAAAACAGGAAAAGTAAGTGCCCATTCTAAGGGTAGATAAAGAAATAATCTGAGTGAGACCAGCAACAGTCAAAGCGATTTAAGTTATCTAAATGGCAATGGAAATCTTTGATTAATGTAATGCTGGATCCGTTTATGAAGGAAGTAAGAAAGTCTGCAAGATTAGTTCGGGGGGGGGGTTTGGGGGGTGAAGGGTTCCCGGCCGGCTGGGCCCTGGTCCATGATTAATGGATGCCCTGCAGTTCACTTTTGCCAGGTTCTCACCAAGGCCCCTCGGCGTCATGTCAGACTGAGCCCACCCAAGGCACAGAAGCAGGCGGGTGGGAGTGGCTTTGACGGGGGCTTGACCGCCATACCACAGAATGAGGCCGCAGATACTGGGGTATAAGCCCATCCTATCTTAGGCTGTGAGTGGAGGACTTAGTGGATGGGGCGGACGACTGTCCCCATGTGCTGCAGGCTCTGACGAAAGCAGCATGCGACCGTCGGATGGCGATTTCCAGGCTGCACCACCCGCACTACTGGTTTTGTCGGAGCAAGGGCACGAGAGTGGTGAGAGACCTGGTGAGATCGGAGACACTCTTTCAGCACCTACCGACCGCATACAGATTCACCGTGGGGGGTGCACCCGATCTTAAGGCCCGGTCTACCTTGCCAGCACAAGCAGTCCCACACTGGGGGGACAGGACCTCGTGGCGGCTAGACGGGGATTAGCGTGCTGCCATATTGGATGTGGCCAACTGCCTTCATCTTAACCAACTGCTACAACCAGCGGGCGCATGGTGGCCTGGCTCTCCTACACAGGTCAGACTCTCATGTCCTATTTCAAATTAAATGGCCGTAGTCACATTGTTCCCCTGGCGTTGCTATGGGTTTCTCACTGGCACTGAGGGGAGGTCTGGTCCAACAGTGGGAGCCTACATACTTATGACTACTACCCCTGCTGGGGTATAGGCCATCATCCAGGACTCTCCAGGTGTAACCTATTTCCTTGTAGTCATCATTTTAGGTCTCAGAGCCAAGTGTTTCTAGGCCTTCCTCTTTTACTTTTCACTTGAGAGTTCCAGGTTTTAGCTTGCCTGGTGGTGTTTGATGTGAGCTTGCAGAGGGTGAGATCTATACAGCCCCAAAGGCTTTCTTCATGGGAAGGGAGTTGGAAAGTCTGTTGCTAAAGGTCGTTGTGGCTTAAGGTGTTTGGCCAGTGCATTCGGAGGATTTTCCTCAGACATGTGTTGATGAAAGTCTCAACTTTGTTGGTGGTGGTCACTGCTGTCATCCAAGTTTCTGCTCCATACAAAATGACTGATTTTAAGTTGGTGTTAAATAGTCTGATCTTAGTTTGCATTGTTAGGTCCTTGGAGCTCCAGAACTTCTTTAGCTGAATGAAGCCAGCCCTCGTTTTTGCCGAATCTTGCCTTGACGTCGGCGTCAGTGCAGCCCTGCTTGCCTATGAAACTGCCCAGGTATGTGAAGGCCTCAACCTCTTCCAGTGCATCGCCTCCAAGAGGGACAGCAGTTGTGCTGGCCATGCCATTGTTCAGAATCCTAGTTTTTCCCCTATGCATGTTGAAGCCAAGTTGTGCTGATATGGCTGCCGCATTTTCAGTCTTCTCTTACATCTACAAATGTGTATGGGAGAGTAGGCTCCAGTCATTTGCAAAGTCCAGGACATTGAGCTGTGTCCAATGTGTCCATTGCATCCCATTTCTTCTCCTTGCTGTGGATGTCTTGACGATCTATTCTATGGCCAACAGGGAGAGAAAAGGCAAGAGCAAACAATCCTGGAGGACTCCGGTTTTCACTTAGAAGGCTTCTGTGAGTTGTTCTCCATGGACTAGCTTGCATGTCATTCCCTCGGTAGAGTTCCTGATGACTCTTATAAGTTTATCTTGCACACCGCAGCAGCAGAAGAGTTTCTGAAGAATCTCTCTGTCCATGCTGTTGAATGCTTTCTCATGGTCGATGAAGTTAACATAGATGGGGGAGTTCCATTCCATCGACTGCTCAATGATGATGCACAGTGTTACAATCTGATCTGTGCAGGATCTATCTTTGCGGATGCCGGTTTGCTGGTCTCACAACCGAGCGTCGACTTCTTCCTTCATTCTGTTCAGAATTACTCTTTTGAACACTTTGCCTGGGGTTTATAGAAGAGTTATCCCGCTGTAGTTTGCGCAGTTACTCAGGTCACCTTTCTAAGGGCTCTTGATAAGATATCCCACCTGTCTAATGGCACCTTTTTCTCTTCCTAGATCCTTCCAATAATTGGGTAAGGCATGTCTACTGATGTTTCAATGTCTGCCTTCAATGCCTCTGAAGGATTGTTGTCAGGTCCTGCTGCCTTCCCCTTTCTCAGCTGTTTGATGGCTTGCCACAGTTCTTCCTTTGTTGGTCTGCTGAAGTCAGTAGGCAAGTCCTTGTCAGCTGGTCTTATGTCTGGTGGAGACTGCCGCATGGGCTGGTTCAGCAATCCTTCAAAGTGCTCCACCAATCTTCATTGCTGGCCATAATTACCCATGATTGTCTTCCCAGCTTTGTCTTTAACAGGTCCGTCTGGCTTTCTATATATTCCAGAGAGTTTCCTTGTTATGTCTTAGAGTTCTTTCAAGTTTCCATGGCTTGCCACTTCCTGGGCTTTTGTGGCACGACCCTAGATAAATCTTTGCCCGTCTGCTTTTTTTAATTTTTTTTTTTAAATAATCTTTTTTCATTTTATGATCAAAACAACATACAGCTGTAAATACGACATTGTAAAGTACAGGTTGTAGTACATCTCCATTTGCATTATTGTGCCCACTATGTGGGGGGGGGGGGCGAATCGTCATGCTCGACCTTACAGATAATCAATAACAACATTAATTCACTTCAGGCATTGTCAACAGATGTAACCGTACAAAGCTGTATCAAAACATGATATGTAAAAAGAAGGAATAAACATAATAGCACCTAACTATTGTGTCTGTCCTATGGTTATCATAAATATGTTACCGCTGAATGTGCCGCTTATGCGAAGTGCAAACTACCAAGGTCCTGCTGTGGTGGGTACAATGGGAATAGAATAGGGGAGGAGTTTTACAGTGCAGGTGGCACGCTATGTGTTGGTGCGATCGGGCCAGGATGGAGATGGGAGACAGCTATGTCTGTTTGCTGCACCCACGTATGTGTAGCCTAATTCTCCCCTTGTGTGTGTGCCTTAGTGTAGGTGCTCGGCATATCCCAGTTGTGTCATCTGGTTGCGACGTCAGTGCTATTGCCATGTCACCCCTAGTTGTTTGTATCATGGAGACTTGCTTCTATAGTGATTACATAGTGTTGCCAGCCCACAGGTTGCGCTCCAGCCATTGGACGTGGGGGCTGAGATGTCAGTGTCTCGTGTTCGGCCACCAGGGAACGCCGGAGGGCAGTCAGCCAGTGTTTAATTCATGGGCCCGTCAGGGACTACTTCCAGGCCATGGCCAAAGAGCGTTTGGCCAGACCCAGCGCCTGGTCAATGTATTTGTTGAGGTTCTTATGGCATGCATTCCGTTTTGTAATGCCTAGCTAGAAGTGTGCGCCCTGAGTTGGAATTGTGGTCCCCGTTGCCGCTGTCAGTATATCAGATATTTTCCCCCAGTATGTTGTGATGTGAGAACACGTTCAAACCATATGCATAAAGTCAGCGTCAAGTAGTGGCACCTGGGACAAATATCAGTGGAGGTCAGGTACATGCGCACCAGCCTGTGCGTGGTTAAGTATGTATGATGTAAATAGTTGAATTGCTTGAATTTCAGTCTGGCATTCATTGAGATGGTCTTGGGATTTCCCACGCATTGTTTCCATTGCTTGTCTGTGATTTTGGTGGAGAGCACCACTGTCCAGTATTCGCATAATGGGGACAATGAGGGGGCTGTGTCCGCTCCAAAGGAATAATAGCTGGCTGTGATGGCTTTCCTACCTGACCCATGTGTCAGTAGCATCTGCAAGGCTTCAGAAGTTGGTGGTATGATGCTTATGTCCCCCCAGATTCGTGTTGCCTGTTGCATTAGTGTTGCGTGAAGAAGAAACGTTCCTGGTGACACACCATAATCGTACATCAGAGTGTCAAAATAGCATAGGGTGGAGTCATTAAATTAAGTCTCCCCATGTTGTCGGACCAGCTGCCTGCCAATTGACCAATTCCAGGTGTTTCAGGTGGGTATATGACCCTGGTGATGTCTAGATGGGGAAGTCTGGGGCATATGGTGGAGGGCGGCGTTTGGCTATTACGTAGTGCTACCAGGCATTATGGGCTACCCGTAGCAAAGTGCAGCCCTCGGTTCCTCTGGAGCTGAGTTTTAGTGCCTGATAGCCACTCAAGCAGGTCTGGTTGTGATAACGCCATTGCCCAAGTATCTAGTTCAGCTAGGTTCTTCTATGCAAGCCAGCGCATGGGCCACTGGAGCTGAGCGGCTGCAAACTATAGCTCATAATCGGGTGCTCCCAAACCTCTCTCTGATATAGGGAGATGAAGCTTCGAGAGTGCTACCCTTGCTCTGGAGTTGCCCCATATCAAAGATACTAGCAATGACCGTAGATCGTGGAAAAGTTTTTGAGGCTGACAATAGGGGAGAACGGTAAAAAAGAATAGGAGCCTAGGGAGAAGGAACATCTTGGATATGGCTATCTGGCCCATGGGGAATAGCGGAAGAGTGGTCCAGAATGGGACAGTTGCCCTGGCACTGGTGATCGCCATCCCCAGGTTGCCATCTATCAAATCATACGGGGAATGGTAGACCGGGACACCCAGGTATTTAAATTAGTCATACGCTCTGACAAGTGGGGCATGAGGTTGCCGCTGTCTCTGTTAGGTTGGGATGGGCGACATCGGGAATAAGACAGACTTATCCCAGTTGACTTTTAAGCCTGACAGCCGTGTATGGGCTTCTAGTAGTGCAACTAGACCTCGGAGCGCCTCGCCCTGATTGCATAGATAAATCAGTGTGTCATCAGCATAAAGGGACACTATATACCACTGTGTATGCACTTGTATGCTCCAGTCTATAACGTGACTGTAGAGTGACAGGGCAGGGGCTCCATGGTCAGGGCGAAAAGAATTAGTGAGAGTGGGCAACCCTACCTGGTGCTGTGTTCGATGTCAAAGGATGGTGAAATGATGCAGCCCTTTTTCACCCGGGCACGTGGGTTAGTGTATAGTATTTTTACCCAGCATAGGAACTTTGGACCAATGCCGAATCGAGCCAGCACTGCCTGTAGTTAATCCCATCCCAGGGTGTTCAAGGCCTTTTCTTTATCCAAGGCTGCTATCCAGTGTTGCTCAGGGGCCATTTGGGCCCACTCTACGAGTTTGAACAAGCGTCGAAGGTTCAGTCCCGTGCTCTTCCCGGGCCAAATTCGTTTTGGTTTGTGTGGACCAGTAGAGGAACAGCCTCCAGCAGCCTGTTGGCCAGCAATTTACCCAAGATTTTATAATCCGATGTTTGTAATGACAACGGACCGTCCGAACTCATGAGGAGGGGGTCCAAACAAGGTTTTGAGAGGACTACGAGCACAGCCTCGCAGAGAGAAGGAGGTAATGTGCCTCTATCAGAGGCTTCTTTAAATATAGTGAGAAGCCTGGGAGCCAGCTGGGCTGAATATGTACCATAGAATTCCATCGGCCAGCAGTCCATTCCGGGTGTTTTGCCTCTAGCTAGCTGTTTGATGGTGTCAGAGGTTTCAGCTACCGTGAGCCAAGCCTCTAGTTCTGTATATTGGTCCTGCGTTATTTGTGTAAGGGTCACCTGTTCTAGGAACAGTTGCATTGCCTGAGGGTCACCTGAGTCTGGGGCCTTGTATAATGGTGCATGGTATTTATAAAAGGAGTCATTGATCTGCTCCTGTGTGTTGACTATGTTAACTTCCAGGGTAGATATTGCAGTGATAGGTGGTTGCGTAAGGTTGCTCTTCAACAACCAAGCAAGTGTCTTGCCTGCTTTGTCACCCTCCGCGTGTTGTCTAGCGGAGTACTGCTTGTAATCTAGGGCACACAATTTATCCAGTGCTTCCTAATGCGCTAATCTGCCTTTGGAGAGTGCTGGTAATATGTGCGGGTCCGTGGGGGCCTTGTGTTCCTGCTGTTGTATTTCAGCTTCTAGTCCTTGTATTTCCCCAGTTAGTGTCATAACGATACCGTGTACTGCCTGTACAACCTGATCACGCAGAACAACCTTTAGGGCGTCCCATTCAATGCCGGCGTGTGTGGCCGTTCCCTCGTTAGTGTGGAAGTATGAGGTTATGGACTGTGAAATGGTAGCACTCAGAACAGGGTCACCAAGTACCTCCAGAGAGAGACGCCAAGTAGGTATGCTAGGTCTGGCCGCACCCCATGTTAGTTGAATTCGTAAGGGGCTATGGTCTGAGATCATATGAGCTAAGTACTCAGCGTGAGCTACATGCGTCAGCGCTGTTTCCATGCAGTAAATGGCATCAATTTGCGTGTACAGGTCATAGAGAGTGGAGTAGTGTGAGTATACCCGTCTGTGGGATGTTTTGCGCGCCAATCGTCAAGCATTTGCATCTGTGTGGCCCAGGTTGCGTGGCCCAGGTAGACATATTGTGTGCAAGCCCAACAGCCTGTGCTCCGAGAAGGGGAGGGCGGGAACTGTCAAGAGTTAAGTTCTGAATGCCATTATAGTCGCCCCCCCCAATAAGTGTGTACCGAAGGCTCCCTAAGGAGTGCTGGGGTTAATGTCTGAAGGAATGTGGATTTTCCTGAGTTAGGTGCGTAAAGTGAAACCATGGATAATGGGCGACCATCTAAAGAGCCCTCTAGTATCGCATAACGGCCCTGTGGGTCAACGCGTGTGTGCATTATCTGTAGTGGAATACCCGGCGCCACCCAGATCAAGGCCCCTCTGGCATAGTCCGAATAAGTTGTGCCTAATACTGTACCCCTCCATCTTTTACTGAGCGACTGCAGTGTTTGTTGTGTTAAATAAGTCTCTTGAAGTAGAGCTATGGCAATTTTGTGTCTCCGTAAGTATTGGAAAACTTTATGTCGCTTGACATAGCTGGCCAGGCTGCGCACATTCCAGGTTAAGAATAGGTCATTACTCCCTTGCATTTAAATCAGTAAGAGAGCAAGACAGTAGATATGCATTCTCTGCATGCGACAGATAGTTAGGTAGCATGTGAAGGACAATTCTGCATTCTAGCATGGCATGCAGATATATGTTATGGACTGGCATTTTGTGGTATACTATAAACCCAACCCCCCACCCCAGGCCTAATTTCCAATGGGCAAGAGGCCATATGCACTTATATGCAAACATAGTAAATTAAGAAGAAAAAGAAAACAGTAAATCACAAAACTCAAGATATGTCTATAACAGTCAATTATCGTGTGTGGGACATGTGAATACTTGCTCAGTCTTGCCATAGCCTCTTGACCACCTTAGTAGAGTATTCATAGATCAGCCGATCAGGAGATGATGAAGTATTTTGTCCAGCTGTTGCCTCCTTCTTGGATACAAATTAATGTTCCATTAGCATGGATTACACAGTTCCGGTGAGACTTAGTGCCGTAAGTAGTTAACCCAGTTCATCTGAAGTCTGCGGTGTCACGACGGGGCCATCACCCAGCATCAGCTGTTGCTGTGAGTCCGATAGGGAGCATTTTTGTTCCGGGGTGGCCTCTGCTTCTGAGTCTGAGAGGAGAGGGGAAGTGGCGGCCCCTGTGCTTTTCAACATGTTTGAGAGCCTGCTCCCTTTCCTGTGCTGCTTGGGCTTTGGTGGGGTGCTGCCCGCATGGCAGATGGCGATGTCTGCGATGTGTGGCCTTTTTCCATTGTTGGTGGGAGCCCCCCGTGGATTTTGGAACTGTCGCCACTCCGTTCTGTTCCACCCAGTTCCAAACGTCATCAGGAGAATGGCAGAAGACCGTGGTTCCTTTATGCTGTATTCACAATGAGGCCGGGTATTGTAAGGCATACTTTCTTTCATGATCGCAGAGGCAACGGTTAACGTCCTTAAAGTATGCCCTACGGCTCTGTACTATTAATGTGTAGTCCAGATATATGTGCACCTCTGCGTTCTCGATCACCCACGGGCCATGGGCCCTTGTAACCTGCAGGATGTGGTCCCTGTCATGGTAGTTAAAGAGGCGTGCGACCACCGGCCTAGGGGGAGCGCCCATTCGATGAGGGCCCCCAGGACTCTATGGGCTTGCTCCACGGAGAAGAAATTGGAATGCTTACCTTTAAGTATGACGTCCAAGAACCAGGTTTCCAGGTATAGCTCCATACTCTGTCCCTCGATGCATTCCGGCAGGCCCACCAGGCACACGTTGTTCTGGCGTGATGTACCTTCCTGGTCGTCAACACGATCTCTGAGGTAGTTGACCTCCTCTTGCAGTGTCTTGATTTGAGCCACCGTTGAGGACACAGGGGGCTACACAGTTGTAATTTTTGGACTCCATATCTTCTACTCTGTCTTTTAGTTTTTTGTGGTCCTCTCGCAGGAAACTGAGCTCTGCGCATAGAGTATTTAATTTAGGGACCAGGGTGGATTTAATGTCCATCACCGCTGCCATTAGCTGGTTGAGGTGGTGTGAGAGCTCAGCTTGTGGTATGGGTTGCCCCGTTAATGACTGGTCGGCACCCACAGCGCCAGATGATGGGCCCTGTGGGTCAGTTGCTTATGGCTGCTGTTTCTCAGGTCTTGTCTTGCCCTTCCTGGTGGTAATGGCACTCCGTAGGTACCAGGGAGAAAGGGGAAAAGAGCATGCTGGTTCCAACGCTTACGTCCTGCTGCTGGATGGACCCCCGGTCAAGGGGGGGTAGTCGTCGATCCTTGCCCCTACCGTGGATGCAGCACCCAGACCAGGGCGCGGAGTAATGGTGTCAATTGTAGTGTGTGATAGGGCAAGATGGGTCAAGTGTTGCACCCCGTGCAGCAATCGTCCAGGGGTTGCCAGTTACAGGACAGTATAGAGGTGCGCTGCCTTATCCATATTTCAAAAGGAGGGTGCCTCCTGTATAGGCTCCGTCAATGAAGGCTGTGTGTTGAGGCAGTACATCACGCCAGGTAAGGAGTCACTACTCACCTTCTTCCCCCCCTTGCACTTATTCACTTTGGGCAAGAGGAGGGCTCTCAGGCCCAGTGATGTGGGAGAGCAGCGCCGATATGGAGAGGGGCGTCCATGCGCATATGCTCAGCAGGAAGCCGTCGCTGCCCAGGCTCGGCATTACCCCCCGGCACGAAGGGGCTCCACAGGTCCAGGAGCAACTTTGATGCTGTCGAGCTAGTATGGTGCGGTGGCCACAGGACAGTGCCTGCTGCCGATCCGCAGCAAGGCTGGAGCGGCAAGTTGTGTTCGGGCCTCATTGGTCACACTGTGCTTGCAGGGTGCGCAGTTCAATTAATGATGGCCCAGTCCCCTGAGGAGCTGTCTGGTGGGCCCATTAATATGGGGGGGAGCCCACGGATTAAAATCAGGCCCCCGGGTGCTGTTGCCGGTGATAGCCACGAGGTTTGAGGTATGCTGGGGAGTTATGAGGCGTGGGTGGCCTACCTGAGTCCGTAGCTGGGCCCATCCCTGGTGTGGCACAGAAACACCCTCGCAACATCGGTGAAGTGGCAGGGCGTGTGGCTGGGCTGCGCCCTGCCATCCAATCTCACGTCGCAGTCGCGGGCCTGTGGATGGCCTGCGGATGGGATGCGATCCCGGCGGTGAATCAGGTGTCTTTAGGCAGGCGTGCTTACAGCAGAGGTCCGGTGGGGGAAGAGCTGAAAACATAGCCCAAGTCTTTGCTTCGTTGTCTTGCTTCCCCGTGGCCGCGGTCGCTTCAGAAGCACTCACGATCCCCGTGGTGCGTCTCGCAGTGATTCCGAGGTAGGCTGGCTAATCTTCAGCGGCTAAATGCAGGATATTTGGCAGTTGCGACGGAGCGAGCTGAAAACTTGGCCGCTCACGTCGCCATCTTGGACACGCCGCCTGCTTGCCTGCCGTTAAGCTTCTCTTTGCTTTCTTGTTGGTTTGGGTGTTTTCGCTTTGAGCTTTTGCTTTTTCTGCTCTTGTGTGGCTGGTGTTGATGGTAGTTTTTTCTTCTTATCTCTCTTGGATTTTGCGGACAGTTTCGGTGGAGATCCATTCTTTATGATGGTGTTTCTTGTGGACCCAGTACCTCCTGGCGGATGTATGACGTTACAACGCACACTTTTACAATGCATGCACTTACAATGCATTTTTTACAACGCAAAATCCATTACAACGCACTACACTTACAACGCATGACACTACAACGCATTTTTAAAAACTACCTTTACAACGCATACCATTACAACGCATAATATTAAATTGCATTTAAGGTAAGTATTAGATAGTATAGGGGTAAAAATTACTATTCTAACTCCAGGGGGTGCAACAGTAGGGTAAGTGTTGGATAGTATAGGGGTAAAAATTACTATTCTAACTCCAGGGGGTGCAACAGTAGGGTAAGTGTTGGATAGAATAGGGGTAAAAATTGCTATTCTAACTCCAGGGGGTGCAACAGTAGGGTAAGTGTTGGATAGTATAGAGGTAAAAATTACTATTCTAACTCCAGGGGGTGCAACAGTAGGGTAAGTGTTGGATAGTATAGGGGTAAAAATTACTATTCTAACTCCAGGGGGTACAACAGTAGGGTAAGTGTTGGATAGTATAGGGGTAAAAATTACTATTCTAACTCCAGGGGGTGCAACAGTAGGGTAAGTGTTGGATAGTATAGGGGTAAAAATTACTATTCTAACTCCAGGGGGAGCAACAGTAGGGTAAGTGTTGGATAGTATAGGGGTAAAAATTACTATTCTAACTCCAGGGGGTGCAACAGTAGGGTAAGTGTTGGATAGTATAGGGGTAAAAGTTACTATTCTAACTCCAGGGGGTGCAACAGTAGGGTAAGTGTTGGATAGTATAGGGGTAAAAATTACTATTCTATCTCCAGGGGGTGCAACAGTAGGGTAAGTGTTGGATAGTGTAGTGTAATATTATGCGTTGTAATGGTAGGCATTGTAATGGAATGCGTTGTAAAGGTAGTTTTTAAAAATGCGTTGTAGTGTCATGCGTTGTAAGTGTAGTGCGTTGTAATGGATTTTGCGTTGTAAAAAATGCGTTGTAAGTGTAGTGCGTTGTAAAAGTTGCGTTGTAAAGGTTGTTCCCCCCTCCTGGCAGGTTGATGTCACTGATTGTTTGATTTTCTATCATTTACTTTCTACTGGGTCTATGTTGTCCTCTAGTTCTTGCAGGACTTGAGTATTCACTCAATTTCTGTGCATCTTTGAGGAAGGTGGTGTTGGTTTGTTGGTTCCATCCATACTGTCTTCAGCTTTAGTCTGGCCACGACAAGGTGATGGTCTGGCTACACGTCTGCTGCTCTCATCACTCTCACATCCTGCAGGGCTCTCCGGAACTTCTTGGCAGTTCAAACATGGTTGATTTGATTCTCTGTTGAATGGTCTTGTGACACCCATATTGCCTTGTGTATTCTTTTGTGCGGGAATACACTACCGCCTATCACCAGACTGTTCAGGACACCAATGCCATGGTTGCAAATGTATTCTGTATACTAAGTACTATCACTTCCAATCTCGGCATTGAGGTCCCCCATCAGTAAGGTGATATCTCTCTCAAGGCGTTCTCCAGGATGGATTGGAGTCTATTGTATAACTGCTCTTTTTCCTCTTCTTTGCTGTCATTTGTAGGAGCACAGCACTGGATAACATTCATCTTGATCCTTTTTTTCTTTGTGCGGAAGGGCCCTGTGATGATTCATAGCTCTTTGTGAAGGAGATTCCCCCTCGCCAAGGCTGGGATTTCTTATCGTTGATGTTTCTGTAGCTATTAATGCTCCTCTTTTCACAGTTAGGTTTGGGACTGGCCCTGGCAGAGTTGTTGGCTTACCTGTGTGTGGACATTTGGCTCTTACCATGGTCCCTGATGTCCATGATGTAACTGGATACCTGTGAGGTGCGGCCCTCACTGCTCTGATTGGCATGTATGTGTGCCAGCTGCTGAGGAGTATAGCCCTAACGTCAGACACACACATAGCTTGATCTGGTGAGTAGGGGTGTGTGGACACTTGGATCTAGTTGCTGCCTGCCACCAACACTGTTCCTGGATTTTCCTGGTTAGCCTCCCATCTGGCCATTTGCCACCAATGGGGCCTCCCCTACATCTGCTGTGGTCGGAGGTACAAACTGAACATTGGTTTCCTCTCTGGAGGGTGTTCTTCAATCTTGGGGAGTGTTTGGATCAGGGACTATTTCCCTCTGGGTTGCCTAACAAGCCCTTACCGTTCTCCAGCTGATGGGTCGCCCGCACAAGTTTAAGTCCAAGTCTACCCAGTAGGTCAATTTTTTCAGAAATGGTCTCTAACTCAAAATCGTCAGTGGCCTCCCCTAAGGGAGTCATGGTGCAGGATCTTGCAGGTATATCAGCAATGGACATTTTACTGTGCACTAATGAAGCTGTCGCAGAAACAGCCACTGATGTACAATCACTCTGTTCATTTATTGCCTCCATTCAGCACCGCCTTGACATGACAGATGCTTATGTCTCGGATGTTGAAGCCTGTATTGACTCCATCCCAGACTGGTCCTTGGGGATCTGGGAACTGCGAAGGAAGGGGGTTGACTTGGAGGACAGGAGCAGGCAAGACAATATTCGCATTACCGGAGTAAAGGAAAAGAAGGATGGTCCATCTATGACTACATTTCTCTATACTTTCCTGCAAAAGTTCTTTGACCTGTTGTTTGTACCGCAGCTAGAGATACCACAGGCTCACCGAGTCAAGTCTCACACGTCTTCCTCTTGTCAGGGGCCTTGGTATATCTTGGCGTGCCTTCTGAGTCATCAACAGGTACAGAAGATTACATCAGAGGCACGGAAAGATGGCCCTACCAACATGACACCCACCAAATTTTCATTTTGCCTGACTTCTCACAGCCAAACAACTTTGTGAGGCAGCAGTTCCTGTCTCTGACACCGCATCTTCAGAAATGTGACATTTGTTATGGGCTCCTAGAATCTGCTGTAATGCTAATTTCTATTGCTATCAGGAATAGGATGACCAAGAGTAGATTGAGATTTTTTTTGGGACATGTTGGATAATAATTACATGGACATTAGGGAGACCATTGGTGAGCCACGTCATGCCAATGTACCAAGGGAAGACCGATCAGCCAAGGACCAAGATGAGCAGAGGAGATTAGAAAGAGTTGAATAATGATCGTCCTCAGGCAATGGGAAAAATACTGTGAAGAGGGGCAGTGGCCCCAAAGACAAATCACGATCACGACTTAAGGTCTCACTAACTGGATCTTAGCCTAACAATGAGCCTATCCATCTACTGGGACATTGAGGGCCTGATGGGTGCCTGTGGATTCTTATGACTTAGGGACATGTTGCAAAGTGAGTGTTCAACAGAGAGCTCCCATTGGGCTGTAGCTGCTGCTCCACCCCTCCGAGGCACTGCTGAGCTGAAGAATTACCTACTAGCCATCTGCAGCCTGAGGTAGAGTGTGCATCCGTCCGGCCTTGGTCATATTTTCCTGGTGCTTTTTTGTTATTGTTTCTAATTTTGCATGTTAATGTTCTTTAACATATGGCTGGGTTATGGTTCTTACTGTTGCTATTGTCTGTTGTTAACATGTGGCATTGCTCGGGCCCTGGTTGTACATATTTATTATGAGGGTTGTCTTGTCATGCTTATGTCCCCAATTGTACTGCTTCTCATAGGCAACTTAGTATGCAGGGCCCTCGGCCACTGTCACCTGCATTCGCTTCCCCTGATCACCAGTTATAGTTTTTTGAGTTATCAGGCCTGGTAGAAGTGATGGAGGTTATCTAAATACAAGTTTAATTTTGGACATTTTACAATCTCTATAGTAGGACCATCTGCCCAGGATCTTTAGTACATCATTTGTCTTCTTTTCTGCTTCTCTCCTGGCACCACCCCACTGGTGTTGATTTCCATCATCTCGATGTCCTGTGCAACCTATGGGGCCAAAGGCCCATTGCGGATGGTTACCCTGAAAGGGTAGAGTGGCCATTCTGCTATACTAATCTTTGGTGTTCCACCTATTACAGACATAGAGGGAACCTTTGGATAGATTTGTCTCATAATAGGCTCCATGTACTCCCCAGTGAGGGATAAAACAGTCTTCTTGCCCACACTGTTCAAACTCATCCTTTTCTTCAGCTTTGCCAAGTTGGTCATAGACCAAAAGTCAAGTTCAACCAGCATTCTCAATATGCATCCCAAGCAGAATCTGCTCTCTTCAGATTGAAGCAAAGGCACTATGAACATGGAAAACATGTGGGACATTCCTTTAGTGGCACAGTTGAAGCAGATGCAATCTCACTTGGCAATACCGGCTATTAGGACCGCTTATGTTACACTTCTTACTTCCCCGAATGACAACACATGCGACACGATCCAGGCAGAGAAGGAGTTCATGGGGAACCTAACCTTATGGCAGGCAGAGTTACTTGTAGGTGACATTACTGGGGTTGAAATAGCACAGGCTATCAATGGTATGGCAACCATGAAGGCTCAGGGAGATGATGGTTTCCCGATCGAGTTTTACAAGACCATCAAACCCCTATTTTTGCCTCTATTGGGCAAACTGTTTAAAGAAATTATAGCTGGCACAGCCCCCTCCACCAAATCAATAGAGAGCGGATATCACTGATCCCCAAGTCAGGCAAGGATCCCATTCAAAGCCCTAATTACCATCCCATCTCACTCATAAAGGCCGATATGAAAATATTGACAAAGGCACTGGCCACTCCACCTAAAGTATATATTTACTCCTAATACATCCTTCACAAGTAGTGCTTGTGCCTGGCTGATCCACAACAAATCATTTGTGGATGCTGTCTCAGCTCCTGTGGCAGGTACGTAATGTTGAAGATGAGAAATTCCTAGTTTTCCTTTATGTAAAAAAGGCGTTTGTTCATGTGGAGTGGTTGTTTGTTTCGAATGATGGGAGCAAAGTGGTTGGAGAAAGCATTCATAGGCAAGGTTTGGTGGCTATAATCCTCCCCTACAACATCTGTGTCTTGCAGGGGTTTTTCCTCTGATTTCTTTGCTGTCCAGTGGTGAACCTGACAGGGTTGTCCCCTATCTCCCTATTAATCCTTAAAGGACTGGCACCACGGGCAAGTGTCATTAATGCCACTCGGGAGATCCATGGAATACTAACATCAGCAGGGGAGCGAAAAACATTTTATTATGTCGATGGCATTCTGGTGCTCCTGTCCCGCCCTCTAGAATCAGTGCCAGCTCTGATGAGAGTGATAGAGACATTTTCGTTTTTTTCTGATTACCGAATAAACTGGCAAAAATGCGAGGCCCTACCACCGACACCTACTACCACGGCACCATCTCTCAGGAAACTCCCTGTTTTATTGGTGCTCCTTGTAGGAAGCTGGTTGTGTATATAGTCCAGTGAGTCCCCAACGGTGTGGCACAGGTTAAAGTAGATAATACCTTACTCTCAATGTAGTGGTAGCTGGACTGAGAAGTTAAGCTACACCAGAGGATAGTGTGAATGCATTTGGTGTACATACTCATACAAGGCAGGTGCGCACACTCAATGACTGACTCCAGGCCAATGTTTGTGAAAATCAATATTACTTAAGTTACTTTTATTTCTAGGAACCAAGTTGAACTCAGTTACAGGTATGCAGATTTGTATGCAATACTTTCAATTTATAGGCAAGAGGTTTGTATATCATCAAACAATACTATACGTGTTCATGAAATGCTTTTCAGTACAGGAAAAGATACTTTGTATTCAGAATCACTATTAGTACAATACAGTGAGAGACCAATGCAATCCTATGGGAGGAAATACAGGCAAGTGACTTACAGGTCAGTTAACGTTTTTGGGATTCAGTCTATAGGGGTCTTGGTCAACACTGGGCAAGGGTCAGACCAAGGTAGGTACTGCACCACCAGCGGCACTGGGGCGCCCGGGTGCAGGGGTCACTGGGCCCAAAGTTATCCTCCTGAGGTTGGGGCCACCTCAAAGAGGCACCGGTTACAGGTAAGTACCTGCAGGTCAGGGACACAGGCCCTAGGTGTTGAGGTCCACACTGGAGGGGTCACAAAAGAGCACCGAAACTGCACCACCACAGGGACGGCAGAGCGCAGAGTGCAAAGGAGGCATCGGAATCTCTGTTGAAACTAATGGAGATCCTTGGTTGGGGAAAACGACTGCAGGCTCGGTTCCGAAGGCTAGCTGAAGAAATCCCATGACTGTAGAGGTAAGTTGGATAGTGGGGGATACCGGGAACCCATCGGTTGGGCACTCCTCGGGAAAGGGGCTGCGGGTGCAGGGAAGTCTTTAGGTGTTGGTTATACCTCACCAGATCCGGTCAGGGAGACCCTTCAGGTTGAGGCTGCAGTCGTCAAGGGGGAAGTCAGGAGAGGTCGTCCAATGCTGGATCCCAGTTTAGGATTGCTGGGGAGACTCCACTGTGTCAGTGGGCCACCTGGCCTCGGGCCGTGGGTGTCGGGTGCAGAGTGGTGCAAGTGCTGCAGTTCTGCCTGGATCCGGAGTCCTTGAGTTTGGTTATTGTTGGACAAATCCGGTGTCCACGGGTGACAAGAGTCTTTGTTGAAGATTGGACAGGTCGCTTGGGTTCTTGGAGGTTGCAGGCTGTGAACTACGCCGGTTTCTTGGAGCAGGGTTGTTGGAGGAGGAGACAGGCCGGTAGGGCTTGGACCAAGTCAGTAGTCGTCTTTTTATCCACTGCTGCACGTCTCTTTGGTCCTTCTTTGAAGGTCATCCAATCTAAGAAACAAGGTGCAGGGGAGTCCTTAAATATGAAATTTAAGGGCATTACTGAGGCCGAGGAGCGGTAGGCAATGGCCACTGCCCCCTAGGGTGCCTACACCCTTTGGGTACCCCCTCCCTTTGGGGGGAGGGGCACATCCCTGTTCCTATTGGGCCTAATTCCCATTTTGCAGATAAGGGTTCACTTCAGCTCCTGGTGACCCTAAGGGTGTTAAAGGCTAAGGTGAACACTCCTACTCTGCTTATTAATTTTCCCACCTGTCCTGCCGCCAAAAATGGGGCTTGGACAGGGGGGCGGGCATCTCTACTGGTTGGAGCTGCCTAAATCAGTACAACACAAGGTGAGAG
The DNA here is from genome assembly GCF_964204655.1 of Triturus cristatus. Classification (NCBI taxonomy): domain Eukaryota; kingdom Metazoa; phylum Chordata; class Amphibia; order Caudata; family Salamandridae; genus Triturus; species Triturus cristatus. Next base: position 635,655,298 of record NC_140585.1, read on the forward strand.
CCTATGAGGTTCACCTCCAAGTGTTGCTGTTCCTGCCAGGGCGAGGTGTGAAGCACCTCCACCCAGAGCAGGCTTTGTTTCTGACCTCTGAGAGCACAAAGGCTCTCACTTCATGAGGTCAGAACCTGTCTGGTGGTGACTGTCTTGCAGAGACCAGCCAGCCAATACACTAGGAGTTGGTCGTTCTTCAGGAATTATCTCTAAGATGCCCTCTGAGTGCATTTTATAATAAATCCATCACTGGCATCAGTGTGGGTTTATTATGCTGAGAAGTTTGATACCAACCATCTCCGTCTTCAGTAAAGCTATCATGGAGCTGGGGAATTAGTGTTGACAAACTCCCAGCCCATGCACTCAAAATGGCTTCACTGCACTTACAATATCATTGAATGGCAAAGACACTGTAGGGACATATTGCTCATGCAGCTGTTCCCTAACTTGCGGTATGGGGCACCCTGCCTTAGGGCTGTGAGGCTCGCTAGAGGGGTGATGCTTTTGGAGAGAATGAGCATTGATAGAAAAGTTTTAGAACCTAGCTTAAAGTAGACTGTTCGATGTTTGTGGGCAAACTGAACTGATAGAGTGTGGAGGTCAAAGCAGAATGGGATGCTTAAGGAAAAAAGTGACAAAAGCGACAAGAGAAGAAGGCTGTAAGGGAGTGTTGAGACATAATTGGGGCACACTTTGAATTGGGGCTGAATCTTACCTTGTGTAGTCAAAGCAATGAGATAAACAGGAGTATAGTTGATGAGCCGGTAGTCATGGATATCAAAAGGGCAAGGATCTCTGGCTCTATGCATTGTCCAGACATGGACGAGCACAGATAGGCGAAGAAGAGCTTGCCTTTGGGATGCTGCCAGTGCACCCGCTGTGCATACCCACTGTGCAGATACACTGATATTTTGTTTCTATTGTGCAGAGGGTACAGACACATTACGCCGCTGCTACTAGAGTATTGAATGTGTGGTACAAGGAGACTACTACTAAAATCGTGGGCGCAAATAAAAAAGTGTTGCAAAAGAAGAGTGATAAAGATCCTTTAAGTGGTAACCTGAGAGTCAGGGAGAACCCCGAAGAATAAAGTATACAAATAAAAATTTGCAGAATTTTCATGTCTTCATGAACTTTTTAGATCACATAGGACTATCACGTTTTCTTATTTTCAAACTGATGAAATAAATGTAAGTCTTATGCGGGCCACTTGGTGGCTCACTGCCCCATTTACAGAATGTGACCATGAAATCAAAGATCAACACCATCTCATCTGCCTGTTTCCTCACCCTGCACATGCTATGTAAGATTAAGATCTTCAAGTGGCTACCCCTACACACCAGACGCAACGTGACACTAACCCTCACCACTAGCCGACTGGACTACGGCAATACCCTCCATGTAGAAATCGCTGCACACCTTCTACAGAAACTTCAGACCATTGAGAACGCCACAGCCAGGCTCATCCTTGGCCTTCCCCAACGAACCCATATCAAACCCTACCGCAGGAAACTCCACTGGCTCCCCACACAGAAGAGATGCCAATTCAAGCTGCTGACCCATGCACACAAGGCGCTACACAAACAAGGATCTCCCTATATTAACCCCTTCGGTGCTCATGACGGAACGGTTCCGTCATGAGCCACGGTTGAGCTGTGCTCATGACGGAACCGTTCCGTCATGACCACGCCCGCGCAAGAAACCGTCAGCACAGCGGCGGAATTTGCGCAGCATGGAAGGGGTTAACCACCGCCTGAACCTCCACCAACCATCAAGAAGACTACGCTCCGCCTCCCTTTCACTTGCCCTTACTCCCCACATCTACTGAAGCCGAAGTGAACATTTAACGGCTCGTGGGGACTGTAGCTAATTTTCTTGCAGCGCTTAGAGACCTGCCGGTATTAAGCACGCTACAAATCAAAATTAACAATAACAATAACTTGATCTAACAGAGAAATTACCGCTAGGCTGAAAAATCCCCAATGGTGAAATCCCATCCAGTGGCTAAGAATAGCATGGGGGAGCCTATTGCATCACAATGTGGACTCATAGTGTGCAGTTGCCATAGCTGGGTGGTCTTATACAGAAGGGGGGAGCAGTAGAAAATCACCAGATTCCGAGCAGGTTGAGCCTCATGGAAAAACAAAAAAAAGCTACATGAAAAGAAGTTCTATGATGTCAGCAGGGAAGACTACACCAAAGTCAATCAAAAGCAAGGTAATAGAGCTATGCTCTAGAGAATGGACAAATCACAGAATACTGAGGAACACCACTAATAAAAAGCATGGAACTGAGATTGACAAGAAAGTCATCTAATCATGAGCATAGGTTGAGGTTCTGGAGTACTGTGTACAACATAGTTTGCAACCGGCAGCTGATGAAGTCCCTAGAAAGTGCAAAAAAGACAATTGATTGACAGAATGCAGAACAATGTCATACATTCACCTCAGTACACAGTTCTGGGCCTAAATCCATCATTTTTTGCTCCCCATGCCATTTCAGTTTGAACCAAGCCATATGCAAATCAGTCTTGACACTCCTCCCAATGGGAACAGTCCATTCCGGACTGCCATGCCAGGTCCTGCCTGGACTGGAAACAAGCATCCTGGGACCGGTTTTGGAGTAACACCCCTCATCAGCCAGGCCAGCTTGACTCCAGTGGCATGGAGAACACGGGACCCATGTCTAGGCATACCCGTCCCACTTGGGTTGTCAAATGCAAAAAGAACAATTGATGGACAGAATGCATAACAATGTCATACATTCTCCCCAGCACAGAGATCTGGGCCTAAATCATTTGTTTTTTTGCTCCCCATGCCATTCCAGTTTGAACCAAGCCATATGCAAACCAGTCTTGACCCTGTTCCCAAAGGACACAGTCCAGCCCTAACTGACAGGCCAGGTCTCCCTGGATTGGAAACAAGCTTCCTTGGACCGGTTTCGGGGTAACACCCCTCATCAGCTAGGCTAGCTTGACTCCAGTGTAATGGAGAGCACAGGACCCACATCTGGGCATACCCGTCCCACTCGGGCTGACAAATGCAAAAATAACAATTGATGGACAGAATGCAGAACAATGTCATACATTCACCCCAGTAAAGAAATCTGGGCCTAAATCAATTTTTTTTTGCTTCCCATGCCATTCCAGTTTAAACCAAGCCATATGCAAATCAGTCTTGACTCAGCTCCCAATGGGAACAGTCCAGCCCAAACTGCCATGCCAGGTTTGCCCCAAGTTGGCAGCGTATGACCAGACGTGGGTCCCTTGCTCACTTTGCCACTGGATTCAAGCTAGCCTGGCCGATGAGGGGTGTTACCTTGAAACCGGTCCCAGGATGCTTTTTTCTGGTCCAGGGAAGACCTGGCTTGGCAGCGTGGGCTGGAATATCACTATGAGGCACAGGGTCAAGACTGATTTGCATATGGCTGGGTCCGAATTGGGGTGGCAAAGTGAGCTAAAGAACAATGATGGATTCAACCCAGATCTGTGACCGGGGGTGAGTGTCTGAAAAGTTTCAGCGCTCTGTCCATCATCTCTTTGAAGTCTTTAGCAAGACAACAAGCCATAGCAGCCTGAGCTTCATATAAGCACTGCCCTTGTCCATCACATGTTATTCAAAACCCGTTGCCCTTAGCATTAAAGGGTTCCCACTAATCCTGAGTTGCTGTGATTACAAGAGGTCCCTCTGCCTGAAATACTTTAAATCAAGGAGGACGAGCATTCGGGGTGTGGGGGGCAGGAGAGGAAAGATGATGGAGTCAAAAGGATGAAAGTAAAGAGTGCAAACATGCTCTGGATAGACATGTACTCCCATGGAGTAATGTAATTTAAAAAAAGCAAAAACAGAAAAAGTATTTCCATCATGTCAGTTGTGGCAGGCTAAACTAAAGCTAATCAAATGCATGGGTAAAACAGCTATACTCCAGGGAAAGCACAACACAAAATAAGGAAGAAAACCACCAATAAAAAGCAGGGAACTGAAAGTGACAAGGAAGCCATCAAATCATGAGCAAGGGTTGATTCGCAAAATAATTTCCATTTGAAAAGGTCTAGTGTAATCCTTGCGACAGTCTTTGAAGGAGAAAATCAACTCCTCCTACATTGTAGTGATGGAGTCCCCTTGACTGCTCTGCCACAGAGAAAAAGCCTCTTTGTCAGTGTCAGAAATTATGTTTCTGGTTGGCAAAGGTATGCACTCTGTTCAAGAAGGAACCACAATCCTGTTGAGGATAAGTCTGATACACACCATAAATTAACTTGTGCTCACTCTCTGGTAGCTTGGAACAGAGCAGGGAGACTTACCTTCAGTGGCAATTTGGAAAGTTTTTGTGCAACACTTCAAACAGTAATAACACCACAAAAGACTCCAACCCAGTTTAGAAAAATATCTTATATTGTTATGAACAAATTGAGATAAAAATGACAAAAATCCATTAAATATAAGTGGAATTCTGAATTTTTAAAGAATACAATAAAATAGAGTGTTTTAAAGCTTAAAGCACCAACTGGGGGCATCTGGCTGCACTGGGCCAGGTGAATCCAAACATTTAGGCCAACCGCGATTGAGAGCAGGTCAGATATAGGCACCAACCATGGCCCACCCAAAAGTACCTGGGATGCGTTGTCGATGGATTAGAGATGCGAGAAGCAAAGAGGCGATGCATTGGCTTCAAACTGATGGATTAAAGGCGATGCGCAGTCATCGAGCCATGCAAATCAGCAATGCATCAAAGATGCATAATCATCGAGCCGCAGGAAGTAAGTAATGCATCGTAAACTGGAGGCGATGCGCCGGGCAGTTGGCGATGTGAGGTTCACGGTCTGTCCAGCTGCAGGGATGTGTCAGTGTCAAGGGAGATGCACCAGTTTGATCAGCGCAATGTTGTCGATGCATGGATTTTTTGCAGTAGCAGCACTTTATATGCACTTCCAAGGGTCCAGGACTGGATTAGCACCACTTGGCAGGGCAAGACTTGCAGCAAGCAAAGTCAGGTGCTGTTGCAGGTGGATGAGAAGTCTTTTCTGTCCCTGAGATGTAGAACAGGGGGTAAGCCAGCAAGCCCTTGGAGTCACTCTGGATTCAAGAGAGACAGGTCCAGTCCTTCCACAGCAGAGGGGAGCAGGCAGCAGGGCAGCACAGAAGAAATGCAGTTCTTCCAGAGCAGAAGTCCAGCAGAGGGGTAGTCCTTTTAGCACTACAGCAGTCCTCCCCCTGGTAGAGTTTTCCACAAGTCCAGTGGTCAATACTTTGGTAGGGTCAGAGACCCATTACTTATACCCAAGTGTGACTTTGAAGTGGAGGGGGGGCTTCAAAAAAGGGCTTTGACGTGCACAGAGGTCCTCCCTCTCAACTCTGGATCCAGAAACACTACAGGGGTGTATGCAGCCATTTGTGTGGGGACAGGACACAGCCTATTCAGGTGTATCAGCTCCTCTCCCCCATTGTCATGTGATCACATTAGGTCCGGGCAGGAACACCACAATTTTGTATGCCTACGTTTAAAATTGACATCTTTTCTTGAACGTTGACATTTGACACACTTTTTGATTGCATGCTTGTACGGGCAATGTTCCTTGAAATAACTCTGCTTACATTTACACTTCTTCATAGGCAAGAGCCTTGAACATTCTGTACGAAACCTAAAGTTCACTGCACAAAATGATCGCTTAGCAACAGCATTATCATGTAGAATCAATAATGGCAGCCTGACTGGGACTTCGGCATGGTAACTTGGGTGATGATTTTTATATCGACAACATCACTCCTTTGTTTAGTTACAGGAGAACTTCTCTGGCAGGGTAAGGTCGCTCCATGCTGAAATTCCAGCCCAGCTGATTCCTGTTCATTAGTCTTTGGGCTATTTTAATTTTAAATCCACTTGGGTCTTGACTCATTCTTGGCCCCTCGCCACTGTTCCCTGGTGTTTTTGACCCCCTCTGCCCACTTTCCCACCGCTGCTGCCCCTGCTGCCCTACCCTCTACTGAGCCCCGCCCCCGCCTCCCGACCTCTGCTCCCGCCCCTACCCCTTTATATGGTGACCGCTGCGCGGTCGCGCCGCTGGTGTGCCGAAGGCACGCCTAAGGCAAGCCCGTCTGCGCCTGTCGCGCCTGGACTGCACCCAGCGCCAGACCCCCTGGCCCACGCAACCATCACAAGATCCATTGTCGCTACGATGCAAATACCCTCCACGCACTCAACGCTGGATGGACTTCCACCTGCTTCCAGGCCACCCCGAAGCTCACGCACAGACCCTTCACCTGCCCAAACTGCAGCTACACCAGCCAGCGCACACCTGCCCATCACAACACTGCAGGCCACAACCACCTCATCTGCGTACTACTCAACACCCGCTCAGTCCACAAGCACGCCGTTGAACTCTGGGACCTGCTTGACTCCTCCGCCCCGGACGTCACCTTCCTGACAGAGACCTGGATGAGCACCTCCTCGGTGCCCGACATAGCCATAGCCATCCGGCTACATGATCACCCACAGGGACCGAAACAACAACAAACCAGGAGGAGGAATAGCCATCGTCCACAGGAATACCATCAGGATCTCAGTCAACACCGAAGACTCCCTGAGCATGGATGAACACCTACACTTCCAGATCCACGCCGATCACAACACCACCCTCAGAGGAATGCTCGTCTACAGACTCCCGGGACCCCGATCACAATTCAGCGAATCCATCACCAACCTCATCAGCACGCACTCCCTCACCTCCACAGACTACATCCTCCTCAGAGACCTGAACTTCCACCTCGAGAACGCCAACGACAGCAACTCCACTATGTTGATCGACAACCATGCCAACCTCGGACTCAAACAACTCGTCATGACACCCACCCACTCCACCGGTCACACGCTCGACCCCATCTTCTCCGCCAGCGACCACGTCAACTTCAGCCACACCACCGAACTCCACTGGACTGACCACCACTGCATCCACTTCTCCTTCGAGAAACACTTCGCACACAACCAACCGCAACGTATCCCGCACCGCAGCTGGAAAAAAGTCACCAAAGACTAGCTCACCACCACACTCGCTTGAGACCCTCCACCCGAGCCCTCCAATACAGACGCAGCAGCCAACAACTTCAGACAATGGATCGTTGACTGCGACAACACCCTCGCTCCAATCAGGAAACCCTCCAACAGGCGCACCGACACAAGAGCCATCTGGTTCAACGCCGACCCCCAAAACTCCAAATACACCTGCAGAAGATACAATTCATGGGCGTGCGCAGAATGATTAAGTCCAGATAGCAGAAGTAAGATTTACATTTCTTTATTGTTCAGTAAATATCAAAGCTTTAGATTCCAGCCAACGCGTTTCGTTCTCCCTGGGAGAACTTCATCAGGGCTCCTATGGGTAATCGCTCTTATTAGTGGGAAACCAAGTTGAGTATAGAAAATCCTTGTATCTATGAGATGTCCTGAGCTGTGCCCGAATATTTCCCCGGCAAAGATGTCTGAATCAGTCACAACTTCACATGAAGCCTAGGTAGGAATTCTGAATAGCGACTCCCACTCTTATGAAGACAAGAATTGATTGTAGTGTGCTCAGTGACAGATCTATATAGATCCTGAGTTCTGGATTGAATATATGTCCATTAACAATAAAGATGCAGGTGTACTGTTGAACTCCCAATTCGGGATGTTATGGCAGAATGTATAATCTCACACTTGTCGGCGAAGGTCCTGATTTCTGTGAATAAACAGTGGAACAATTGAATGTAGTGTAGTCTCCAGGCAGTAACTCTGGCGTCTTTAGAGGGAAAAGTTCCCGCGGCCTTTATGGGCCCGTCCGTAGGATCAGACGTTCGGACTGCCGAGCGCACGCCCATCAATTGTATCTTAAGGATCTGGAACAGAGGCACCATTAGACGGTCGATGCCAGGGCTTGCTTTGTGGGACTTGTACAAATATCAAAACTGGCGTGAGGTGCAGAAAGCCTAGTCAACCGTCTTTTCTTGTTTTCACACCTGCAGAAGACTCGAGAAACATTGGCGCAATGACCAGACACCAGACAACCACACAGCCCTCATGAACGCCAGACGCAGACACTACCAACTCATCCGATCCACCAAAAGAACCTCCTTCAAAGAACGCATCGACAGCCATGCACACAACAGCAAAGAGCTCTTCAACATTGTAAAAGAACTCACCACCCTCAGCTGCTGCTCCAATGACATACCTCCATCACAAGAACTTTGTGACTCCCTGGCTACCTTCTTCCACCTCAAGATCGCAGACATCCACAACAACTTCGACACCCAGACACCGACGCCAGACGCCATCACCCCCGACTCTACACCCACCAAGCACATCAACCTTCTACTTTCCTGGCACAACGTCAACGATGAAGACACCATCAAAATCACGAACATCATCCACTCCGGCTCATCCTATGACTCCTGCCCTCACCACATCTTCAACAAGGCAAGCTCCATCATTGCACCCCAACTCCAAAAGATCAACAGTTCCTTCGAGATCGCCACCATCCAAGATAGCTGGAAACACGCCGAGATCAACGCCCTTCTCAAAGAAACCCAAGGCGGAACCAAAGGACCTCAAGAACCTCCGACCCATCTCCCTGCTCCATTCCCGGCGAAACTCATTGAGAAGACCGCCAACAGACAACGGACCCACTTCCTGGAGGAGAACAACGTCCTGGACTCCTCCCAATCTGGCTTCCGCAGCAATTACAGCACCGAAACCGCCCTCATCTCCGCCACTGACGACATCAGGACAATACTGGACAACGGCGAAACTGCGGCCCTCATCCTCCTGGACCTCTCGGCCGCCTTCGACACCGTCTGCCACCACACCCTGCACACACGCCTCCAAGACGCAGGGATCCAAGACAAAGCCCTTGACTCGATCACCTCCTTCCTCACTGGCAGAACGCAGAGAGTCTGCCTCCCCCCCTTCAGGTCCGAAGCCACCACAACCACCTGTGGCGTACCCCAAGGATCATCCCTCAGCCCGACCCTTTTAAACATCGACATGGCACCGCTCGCTGTGTCTTTTGCTTCCTCACCCAAAGTGCGCCGGGTATGCCTAGACATAGCTATCCTGGCTGAAGAGGGGTGAAACCCCGAAACCGGTCCTAGAATGCTTGTTTACGGTCCAGGGAGGACCTGGCTTGGCAGTTCGGGCTGGACTGTTCCCATGAGGCACAGGGTCAAGACTGATTTACGTATGGCCAGGTCTAAACTGGGGTGGCATGGTGAGCAAAAGAATGATGGATTTAACCCAGATCTCTTGACTGGGGGAGAATGTTTTGATTTGTTCTGCATTCTATCCATCAATTGTGTGTCTTTTGCTTTCTCACCCTAAGTGCACCGGGTATGCCTAGACGTAGGTCCCGGGCTCACTGTGCCACTGGAATCAAGCTATCCTGGCTGAAGAGGGGTGAAACCCCGAAACCGGTCCTAGGATGTTTGTTTCCAGTCCAGGGAGGACCTGGCTTGGCAGTTTGGGCTGGACTGTTCCCATGAGGCACAGGGTCAAGACTGACTTGCATATGGCCAGGTCTAAACTGGGCTGCATGGTGAGCAAAAGAATGATGGATTTAACCAAGATCTCTTGACTGGGGGAGAATGTTTTGATTTTCTCTGCATTCCGTCTATCAATTGTGTGTCCTTTGCTTTCTCACCCTAAGTGCGCCGGGTATGCCTAAACGTAGGTCCCGGGCTCACTGTGCCACTGGAATCAAGCTATCCTGGCTGAAGAGGGGTGAAACCCCAAAACCGGTTCTAGGATGCTTGTTTCCGGTCCAGGGAGGACCTGGCTTGGCAGTTCGGGCTGGACTGTTCCCATGAGGCACAGGGTCAAGACTGATTTGCATATGGCCAGGTCTAAACTGGTGTGGCATGGTGAGCAAAAGAATGATGGATTTAACCCAGATCTCTTGACTGGGGTAGAATGTTTTGATTTGTTCAGCATTCCGTCCATCAATTGTGTGTCTTTCGCCAACATCGTCCAAGCGCACCTCCTCAACATTGTTCCATATGCCGACGACACCCAGCTGATCCTCTCCCTCACCAAGGACCCGGCCACTACCAAATCAAACCTACATGAGGGAATGAAGGCCGTCGCAGAGTGGATGAAGACTAGCCGGCTGAAACTGAACTCGGACAAGACAGAGGTCCTCATCCTTGGCTCCACCCCCTCCACATGGGATGTCTCCTGGTGGCCGGCCACGCTGGAAGCTGCTCCAACACCCACCAACCATGCACACAACCTGGGAGTCATCCTGGACTCAATGCTCTCTATGACCCAGCAAGTCAACACGGTTTCATCCTCCTGCTTCAACAACCTCCGCATGCTCCGCATGATCTACAGATGGATCCCCACCGTAACCAGAAGAATGGTCACCCAAGCACTTGTCAGCAGCAGGCTGGACTACAGCAACACCCTCTATGCAGGAACCATGGCCACACTCTAGAAGAGACTCCAACGCATACAAAATGCCTCCACACGCCTCATCCTCGGACTCCTTTGCCACAGCCACATCACCACCCACCTGAGAGATCTGCATTGGCTCCCGGTCAACAAGAGGATCCCCTTCAAGCTCCTCACCCACGCTCACAAAGCACTCCACAACGCCGGACCAGCATACCTCAACGAATGACTGTCCTTCTACAACCCGAACTGCCAGCTTCGCTCCGCCGACCTTGCACTCGCCACCATCCCATGCATCCGCCGAACGACTGCCGGCGAAAGATCATTCTCCCACCTCGCTGCCAAGACATGGAACACCCTCCCCATCCACCTGCGGCAGACCCAGGACCTGCTGACCTTCAGGAGAAGTCTCAAGACCTGGCTGTTCGACCAGTAGCTGCTCCCCCCCTCCCCTCAGCACCTTGAGACCCTCACGGGTGTGGATCGCGCTCTACAAATGTTTGATTGATTGATTGATTGATTCCTGTTTCCCTCTTGCGAGTGATGAAGCCCAGCTCTCCACCAAGACGGGCTCCCCGATGACACTTATCCACATTTAATTGGGGAAGTTAGATAATTCTACAGGGGTTCTGGCAGATTAATCCACCCTTGGCACACAAGTTTAGGTAGCGCTAGGTAGGGAGACAAAAATGTATAACAGTACTTATATGCAAGTATATATTTTCTGTTAGAGCAAAATGGTTGAATTTTTTATCTTCTTCACCATTCTCGTAATGCAGATCACGCTATTCTGTTTCCTTCTATTGATTCTTGAGGCACACGTATTTTATTCAGGACTCATAATGCTTCAATAAATATCCAAATTCCATGTTGTGTGTTTCTTTGGGTATGATTGAGCAACTAAATGAAAAGGTTTTAGATCTGTTACCACAATTTCCTTGGGGAATCAGGGCTGTCATGTTTTGAGGTTACATACTCCACCTGTTACCTTAACTGGTTAGGGGTTAAGGTTGTGCCACTGTGAGCTAGCAGGACTAAGGCAACATATCCTGATGGTGTGCGTAGAATCAGTCTTGCACAGTTTTAACGGTTATGTTGTCCAACAAACGCACAGTTTTACTGAGAAAGTGTAAGGCGTATGATATTCTCCTATCCAGGATGGCCCATCACGATGTGGAAGGCCACTCTTTCACACCTAAGCTCCATTTGTATGTGGCTGTCTAGAGGGAATGCACAAAATCCATCTGTCTCCCAAAACAGACGTGCATTGAAAACAGGCTGGAGGCACACAGGGATAAGAGCCGAGAAATGCTATCTTTCTAAAACTGGCATTATTTAACGGTTAGTGATTCATTTGCCTTTACCAGTCAAGAGGATTTATCATTAACATTCAAATGATATGAAACATGACAGAGCTACTCCTTCTCAATCAGGAATTACAGCTTATAAGTGTAATAAGAAATTCCCAATAGTAGCCTATGAGAGGAGTAGGCCTCACCGTAGTGAAAAATGAATGTGGGTGTTTTCACTACCACAGCATGCAAAACATAAAAATGCAAGTCCTGCCTTTTGATTACAGAGCAACCTGCCCTATGGCATACCTAGGGCTTACCTTAGGGGTGACCTATATCTAATAAAAGTCGAGTTTAAAGCTTGGCAATGGTTTTTAATGCTAAGTCCACATGGCAGGCCTGAGACATGTTTAAAGTGCTATTTGTGTGGGTGGCCCACTAGTAGCATTTAATGTACCAGCCCTGGGCACATGTAGTGCACTCTACTAAAGGCATATAGGTAAATTAAATATGCCAGTTGTGAATAAGTCAATCAAACCATGTTTTAGGGGAGAGGTACATGCTCTTTGGCACTGGTTGGCAGTGGTAAAGTGCTGAAAGTCCTAAGGTCAACAAAAAGAATTCGGCAAATAAAATGAGGCAATCAGTCAAAAGATTTTGGAGAAGACCAATCCAAGGTTGTCAGGTCTAATACCTTCTAAAAGGGCACACCTGTTCCTAATATCATTGAGTATTCTGGCACAAAAAATACCTTGGTATACTATAGAGACTGACTGCTTGATTAAGATTCATAGTTTCAATAGACTCCAAGTCACTTGCAGTGATAGAATCAAGTAGTACATTATCTACTCCATAGCTTCTCAAAGAAGATTCTCCAGGTGAACAATCACATATCTGTGCAAGGCTGTTGGAAATTGGGATACTGGTTGAGGGAGGGGTAAAATACTACTCAAGCAGCTACCACAATCTCTGTCAGGGTGAAGCACAAGCAAACCCCAAAATAACTGTGCGTAACCCTCTGGTAGCTTGGAATAAAAGCAGCCAGCCTTAACTTAGAGGTAATGTGCAAAGTATTTATGGAGCATTTTAAACAGTAATAAAGTGAAATTATAACACAAGAAAAATCCCACTCCAATTTAGGTAAATAGAGTGAAATGTAATAAATTATTTAACACTGAAACAACAAAAATCCAATCAATTGAACAGGTGCCAGACCGGTTAAAGTCACATGGTCAGGCTGCCAGCAATGGAGCATGGGCCGGATACAGGGAACAGGCTAGTCCAGCTGATAGATATACCTTCAAAAGTCCAGTGCAAAGAGTTATGTTTTTGGTGGAAGGGGCCATGAGGAGCAGGGAGAAAGTCACAGATGGTTGTCAATATAGCACAAAGAGCAGCCTGGGTAACATGGATGGACGTAGTTTTAGCATGAAGATCCTGTCGGGCATCATTGATGGTCATTTGCGGAGCTTCGTTTTGGCAGTCCCTGCGAGCTGTTGATGCTGTAGAACAAAGTGCAGATCTCACATTGCCAGCTGTTGCTGTTGGTCACTGTGGCATGAAGAGTCAGGTTCACCAGAGCTTTGTGTTGGCAGGGAGCACGGGTAGAATGATTCTGGCATGAACTGGCCTGTTCACGAAGAGCCCAATACCTCAGGATTTCTACTTTCCTTTGGATAGGAGCTCAACGGATGCCACACCTAGGGTCCAGGACCTGAGAGACACCACTTAGGGGTCAGGAACTCATTGCAGTAGAGGCAGTACAGCTCAGGATGGTCCAGTTTCAGGGCCAGAAAGCAGGTCAGCTGTGCAGTTGCAGGGAGCCTCTGAAGCTTGTTATATCCCTGTAGCTCATAACAGGATGTCATTCAGCTAACCCTTGGGCACATTTCAACCTGGGATTAAGTGTGAAGGTCCAGACTTCCTTCCCAGGAAGCAAGGCAGCAGAGTAACTGGTCAGCAGAGTGTTAGTCCTTTGGGCAGCAAAGTAGCACAACAGTCCTTCTTCTGAAATATCTATAGGTCCAGGAGTAAACTGAACAGTTGAGTCTGAGGGTCTACTATTTATAGCTGATACCCACTTTGAATGTGGGACATTTCAAGTGGATTGCCTATGAAGTCCTTGAAGTTTCCTGCCTCCCCTACCCTGACTCCACACTGGCTGCATAAACAATGCAGCAGTGACAAGCCCTTTGTGTGAAGGTAGGATACAGCCTATTCAGTTTAAATTAGGGCTTGAGCTCAGCTCCACACCCCCCATTCTGCCACTTGCTGGCCCATTCAAGTACACCTAATCCTTCCATTGTGTAGTTGTCTGGGAGGAATAAACAAAGTACAACTGCCAGCTACACCCAGTCATGGGACCCAGAAACAGACTGCAGGCACCAAATAGTTAGTGCAGGAAAATGCCAACATTCTAAAAGTGGCAATTTCAAAAGTGTAACTTAAAATCCGACTGTAACATTAAAGAGGATCTTTAATTACAATTTCTCAGACACCAAACATGAAAGGTTTACCTGTTCTCGTTCAAAAGTTAGAACTTATTAAATGCAATAAGGCAACCCAATATTATCCTATGGGAGAGGCAGGCCTTGCAGTAGAGAAAAACAAATGTTAGCGTTTTTCCTACCAGTACAAGTAAAACTTAAAAATATATGTCCATCATTTTAAATGCACTGCACCCTGCTGTCTGGGCTGCTTAGGGCTACCCTTGGGTGATTTACGTGTATTAAAAAAGAAGGTTTGGACCTGGTAAAACATTTATTTTGCCAGGTCAAAATGGCAGTTTAAAAATGCACGCACAAACTGCAATGGCAGGCTCGAAACTTGTTTAAAACCGCTACTGAAGTGGGTGGCACGATCAGTGCTGAAGGCCCACTAGGAGCATTTAATTTACAGGCCATGGGTACATGTAGTACCACTTTACTAGGGACTTGCACATAAAATAAATATGCCAATTGGATGTAAGCCAAAGGTATGATGTTTAAAGGAGAGAGCACAAGCACTTTAGCACTGGTTAGCAGTAGTAAGGTGTGCACAGTCCGAAAGCCAGCAAAAACAAAGGCAACAGAAACAGGAGGCTGAAAGGCAAAACATTGGGGGAACACCTGTGACCGCTCAACTACCTACCCTCATGGGAGTTCTCATCAATAAGGCAGAAGATCCTGGAAAGGCGTTGGCATAGTCATTTCCAGGGCGATGCTAAATTATAAAATCCAATCCTTGTATGGAGATGGACCACCTCAACAGTTTGGGATTATCACCTCTCATGTGCATTAGCCATCTGAGGGGTCTATGATATATCTGAACCTGGAAGTGATCCCTAAACAGACATGGTCTCAACTTCTTTAGTGCTCAGACCACTGCTTCCCATTCTATTGCACGCCACCTTTGTTCCTAGGAAAAGCACTCTCCTACTAATGAAGGTTACTGGTTAATCTAGGCCCTCTTTATTTAGCTGTGAGAACACAGCCCCTATCCTATGCTCTGAGGCATCTGTCTGCATGATAAACTCCTAGGAGAAATCAGGGGCTTTGAGCACGGATGCCATGCACATGCCCTTTTTCAGGGTCTCAAAAGCAGTCTGGCATGCCTCCCTCCAGATCACCTCTCTGGGCTGCTTCTTAGAAGTCAGCTTCGTCAAAGGAGCAGCAATGGTGCCAAACCCCTTGACAAATCTCCTGTAGTGGTGGGTGAGGCTGGGAAGGCTCTCACCGCAGCTGGAAAAAAGTCACCAAAGACTAGCTCACCACCACACTCGCTTGAGACCCTCCACCCGAGCCCTCCAATACAGACGCAGCAGCCAACAACTTCAGACAATGGATCGTTGACTGCGACAACACCCTCGCTCCAATCAGGAAACCCTCCAACAGGCGCACCGACACAAGAGCCATCTGGTTCAACGCCGACCCCCAAAACTCCAAATACACCTGCAGAAGATACAATTCATGGGCGTGCGCAGAATGATTAAGTCCAGATAGCAGAAGTAAGATTTACATTTCTTTATTGTTCAGTAAATATCAAAGCTTTAGATTCCAGCCAACGCGTTTCGTTCTCCCTGGGAGAACTTCATCAGGGCTCCTATGGGTAATCGCTCTTATTAGTGGGAAACCAAGTTGAGTATAGAAAATCCTTGTATCTATGAGATGTCCTGAGCTGTGCCCGAATATTTCCCCGGCAAAGATGTCTGAATCAGTCACAACTTCACATGAAGCCTAGGTAGGAATTCTGAATAGCGACTCCCACTCTTATGAAGACAAGAATTGATTGTAGTGTGCTCAGTGACAGATCTATATAGATCCTGAGTTCTGGATTGAATATATGTCCATTAACAATAAAGATGCAGGTGTACTGTTGAACTCCCAATTCGGGATGTTATGGCAGAATGTATAATCTCACACTTGTCGGCGAAGGTCCTGATTTCTGTGAATAAACAGTGGAACAATTGAATGTAGTGTAGTCTCCAGGCAGTAACTCTGGCGTCTTTAGAGGGAAAAGTTCCCGCGGCCTTTATGGGCCCGTCCGTAGGATCAGACGTTCGGACTGCCGAGCGCACGCCCATCAATTGTATCTTAAGGATCTGGAACAGAGGCACCATTAGACGGTCATTGCCAGGGCTTGCTTTGTGGGACTTGTACAAATATCAAAACTGGCGTGAGGTGCAGAAAGCCTAGTCAACCGTCTTTTCTTGTTTTCACACCTGCAGAAGACTCGAGAAACATTGGCGCAATGACCAGACACCAGACAACCACACAGCCCTCATGAACGCCAGACGCAGACACTACCAACTCATCCGATCCACCAAAAGAACCTCCTTCAAAGAACGCATCGACAGCCATGCACACAACAGCAAAGAGCTCTTCAACATTGTAAAAGAACTCACCACCCTCAGCTGCTGCTCCAATGACATACCTCCATCACAAGAACTTTGTGACTCCCTGGCTACCTTCTTCCACCTCAAGATCGCAGACATCCACAACAACTTCGACACCCAGACACCGACGCCAGACGCCATCACCCCCGACTCTACACCCACCAAGCACATCAACCTTCTACTTTCCTGGCACAACGTCAACGATGAAGACACCATCAAAATCACGAACATCATCCACTCCGGCTCATCCTATGACTCCTGCCCTCACCACATCTTCAACAAGGCAAGCTCCATCATTGCACCCCAACTCCAAAAGATCAACAGTTCCTTCGAGATCGCCACCATCCAAGATAGCTGGAAACACGCCGAGATCAACGCCCTTCTCAAAGAAACCCAAGGCGGAACCAAAGGACCTCAAGAACCTCCGACCCATCTCCCTGCTCCATTCCCGGCGAAACTCATTGAGAAGACCGCCAACAGACAACGGACCCACTTCCTGGAGGAGAACAACGTCCTGGACTCCTCCCAATCTGGCTTCCGCAGCAATTACAGCACCGAAACCGCCCTCATCTCCGCCACTGACGACATCAGGACAATACTGGACAACGGCGAAACTGCGGCCCTCATCCTCCTGGACCTCTCGGCCGCCTTCGACACCGTCTGCCACCACACCCTGCACACACGCCTCCAAGACGCAGGGATCCAAGACAAAGCCCTTGACTCGATCACCTCCTTCCTCACTGGCAGAACGCAGAGAGTCTGCCTCCCCCCCTTCAGGTCCGAAGCCACCACAACCACCTGTGGCGTACCCCAAGGATCATCCCTCAGCCCGACCCTTTTAAACATCGACATGGCACCGCTCGCTGTGTCTTTTGCTTCCTCACCCAAAGTGCGCCGGGTATGCCTAGACATAGCTATCCTGGCTGAAGAGGGGTGAAACCCCGAAACCGGTCCTAGAATGCTTGTTTACGGTCCAGGGAGGACCTGGCTTGGCAGTTCGGGCTGGACTGTTCCCATGAGGCACAGGGTCAAGACTGATTTACGTATGGCCAGGTCTAAACTGGGGTGGCATGGTGAGCAAAAGAATGATGGATTTAACCCAGATCTCTTGACTGGGGGAGAATGTTTTGATTTGTTCTGCATTCTATCCATCAATTGTGTGTCTTTTGCTTTCTCACCCTAAGTGCACCGGGTATGCCTAGACGTAGGTCCCGGGCTCACTGTGCCACTGGAATCAAGCTATCCTGGCTGAAGAGGGGTGAAACCCCGAAACCGGTCCTAGGATGTTTGTTTCCAGTCCAGGGAGGACCTGGCTTGGCAGTTTGGGCTGGACTGTTCCCATGAGGCACAGGGTCAAGACTGACTTGCATATGGCCAGGTCTAAACTGGGCTGCATGGTGAGCAAAAGAATGATGGATTTAACCAAGATCTCTTGACTGGGGGAGAATGTTTTGATTTTCTCTGCATTCCGTCTATCAATTGTGTGTCCTTTGCTTTCTCACCCTAAGTGCGCCGGGTATGCCTAAACGTAGGTCCCGGGCTCACTGTGCCACTGGAATCAAGCTATCCTGGCTGAAGAGGGGTGAAACCCCAAAACCGGTTCTAGGATGCTTGTTTCCGATCCAGGGAGGACCTGGCTTGGCAGTTCGGGCTGGACTGTTCCCATGAGGCACAGGGTCAAGACTGATTTGCATATGGCCAGGTCTAAACTGGTGTGGCATGGTGAGCAAAAGAATGATGGATTTAACCCAGATCTCTTGACTGGGGTAGAATGTTTTGATTTGTTCAGCATTCCGTCCATCAATTGTGTGTCTTTCGCCAACATCGTCCAAGCGCACCTCCTCAACATTGTTCCATATGCCGACGACACCCAGCTGATCCTCTCCCTCACCAAGGACCCGGCCACTACCAAATCAAACCTACATGAGGGAATGAAGGCCGTCGCAGAGTGGATGAAGACTAGCCGGCTGAAACTGAACTCGGACAAGACAGAGGTCCTCATCCTTGGCTCCACCCCCTCCACATGGGATGTCTCCTGGTGGCCGGCCACGCTGGAAGCTGCTCCAACACCCACCAACCATGCACACAACCTGGGAGTCATCCTGGACTCAATGCTCTCTATGACCCAGCAAGTCAACACGGTTTCATCCTCCTGCTTCAACAACCTCCGCATGCTCCGCATGATCTACAGATGGATCCCCACCGTAACCAGAAGAATGGTCACCCAAGCACTTGTCAGCAGCAGGCTGGACTACAGCAACACCCTCTATGCAGGAACCATGGCCACACTCTAGAAGAGACTCCAACGCATACAAAATGCCTCCACACGCCTCATCCTCGGACTCCTTTGCCACAGCCACATCACCACCCACCTGAGAGATCTGCATTGGCTCCCGGTCAACAAGAGGATCCCCTTCAAGCTCCTCACCCACGCTCACAAAGCACTCCACAACGCCGGACCAGCATACCTCAACGAATGACTGTCCTTCTACAACCCGAACTGCCAGCTTCGCTCCGCCGACCTTGCACTCGCCACCATCCCATGCATCCGCCGAACGACTGCCGGCGAAAGATCATTCTCCCACCTCGCTGCCAAGACATGGAACACCCTCCCCATCCACCTGCGGCAGACCCAGGACCTGCTGACCTTCAGGAGAAGTCTCAAGACCTGGCTGTTCGACCAGTAGCTGCTCCCCCCCTCCCCTCAGCACCTTGAGACCCTCACGGGTGTGGATCGCGCTCTACAAATGTTTGATTGATTGATTGATTGATTCCTGTTTCCCTCTTGCGAGTGATGAAGCCCAGCTCTCCACCAAGACGGGCTCCCCGATGACACTTATCCACATTTAATTGGGGAAGTTAGATAATTCTACAGGGGTTCTGGCAGATTAATCCACCCTTGGCACACAAGTTTAGGTAGCGCTAGGTAGGGAGACAAAAATGTATAACAGTACTTATATGCAAGTATATATTTTCTGTTAGAGCAAAATGGTTGAATTTTTTATCTTCTTCACCATTCTCGTAATGCAGATCACGCTATTCTGTTTCCTTCTATTGATTCTTGAGGCACACGTATTTTATTCAGGACTCATAATGCTTCAATAAATATCCAAATTCCATGTTGTGTGTTTCTTTGGGTATGATTGAGCAACTAAATGAAAAGGTTTTAGATCTGTTACCACAATTTCCTTGGGGAATCAGGGCTGTCATGTTTTGAGGTTACATACTCCACCTGTTACCTTAACTGGTTAGGGGTTAAGGTTGTGCCACTGTGAGCTAGCAGGACTAAGGCAACATATCCTGATGGTGTGCGTAGAATCAGTCTTGCACAGTTTTAACGGTTATGTTGTCCAACAAACGCACAGTTTTACTGAGAAAGTGTAAGGCGTATGATATTCTCCTATCCAGGATGGCCCATCACGATGTGGAAGGCCACTCTTTCACACCTAAGCTCCATTTGTATGTGGCTGTCTAGAGGGAATGCACAAAATCCATCTGTCTCCCAAAACAGACGTGCATTGAAAACAGGCTGGAGGCACACAGGGATAAGAGCCGAGAAATGCTATCTTTCTAAAACTGGCATTATTTAACGGTTAGTGATTCATTTGCCTTTACCAGTCAAGAGGATTTATCATTAACATTCAAATGATATGAAACATGACAGAGCTACTCCTTCTCAATCAGGAATTACAGCTTATAAGTGTAATAAGAAATTCCCAATAGTAGCCTATGAGAGGAGTAGGCCTCACCGTAGTGAAAAATGAATGTGGGTGTTTTCACTACCACAGCATGCAAAACATAAAAATGCAAGTCCTGCCTTTTGATTACAGAGCAACCTGCCCTATGGCATACCTAGGGCTTACCTTAGGGGTGACCTATATCTAATAAAAGTCGAGTTTAAAGCTTGGCAATGGTTTTTAATGCTAAGTCCACATGGCAGGCCTGAGACATGTTTAAAGTGCTATTTGTGTGGGTGGCCCACTAGTAGCATTTAATGTACCAGCCCTGGGCACATGTAGTGCACTCTACTAAAGGCATATAGGTAAATTAAATATGCCAGTTGTGAATAAGTCAATCAAACCATGTTTTAGGGGAGAGGTACATGCTCTTTGGCACTGGTTGGCAGTGGTAAAGTGCTGAAAGTCCTAAGGTCAACAAAAAGAATTCGGCAAATAAAATGAGGCAATCAGTCAAAAGATTTTGGAGAAGACCAATCCAAGGTTGTCAGGTCTAATACCTTCTAAAAGGGCACACCTGTTCCTAATATCATTGAGTATTCTGGCACAAAAAATACCTTGGTATACTATAGAGACTGACTGCTTGATTAAGATTCATAGTTTCAATAGACTCCAAGTCACTTGCAGTGATAGAATCAAGTAGTACATTATCTACTCCATAGCTTCTCAAAGAAGATTCTCCAGGTGCACAATCACATATCTGTGCAAGGCTGTTGGAAATTGGGATACTGGTTGAGGGAGGGGTAAAATACTACTCAAGCAGCTACCACAATCTCTGTCAGGGTGAAGCACAAGCAAACCCCAAAATAACTGTGCGTAACCCTCTGGTAGCTTGGAATAAAAGCAGTCAGCCTTAACTTAGAGGTAATGTGCAAAGTATTTATGGAGCATTTTAAACAGTAATAAAGTGAAATTATAACACAAGAAAAATCCCACTCCAATTTAGGTAAATAGAGTGAAATGTAATAAATTATTTAACACTGAAACAACAAAAATCCAATCAATTGAACAGGTGCCAGACCGGTTAAAGTCACATGGTCAGGCTGCCAGCAATGGAGCATGGGCCGGATACAGGGAACAGGCTAGTCCAGCTGATAGATATACCTTCAAAAGTCCAGTGCAAAGAGTTATGTTTTTGGTGGAAGGGGCCATGAGGAGCAGGGAGAAAGTCACAGATGGTTGTCAATATAGCACAAAGAGCAGCCTGGGTAACATGGATGGACGTAGTTTTAGCATGAAGATCCTGTCGGGCATCATTGATGGTCATTTGCGGAGCTTCGTTTTGGCAGTCCCTGCGAGCTGTTGATGCTGTAGAACAAAGTGCAGATCTCACATTGCCAGCTGTTGCTGTTGGTCACTGTGGCATGAAGAGTCAGGTTCACCAGAGCTTTGTGTTGGCAGGGAGCACGGGTAGAATGATTCTGGCATGAACTGGCCTGTTCACGAAGAGCCCAATACCTCAGGATTTCTACTTTCCTTTGGATAGGAGCTCAACGGATGCCACACCTAGGGTCCAGGACCTGAGAGACACCACTTAGGGGTCAGGAACTCATTGCAGTAGAGGCAGTACAGCTCAGGATGGTCCAGTTTCAGGGCCAGAAAGCAGGTCAGCTGTGCAGTTGCAGGGAGCCTCTGAAGCTTGTTATATCCCTGTAGCTCATAACAGGATGTCATTCAGCTAACCCTTGGGCACATTTCAACCTGGGATTAAGTGTGAAGGTCCAGACTTCCTTCCCAGGAAGCAAGGCAGCAGAGTAACTGGTCAGCAGAGTGTTAGTCCTTTGGGCAGCAAAGTAGCACAACAGTCCTTCTTCTGAAATATCTATAGGTCCAGGAGTAAACTGAACAGTTGAGTCTGAGGGTCTACTATTTATAGCTGATACCCACTTTGAATGTGGGACATTTCAAGTGGATTGCCTATGAAGTCCTTGAAGTTTCCTGCCTCCCCTACCCTGACTCCACACTGGCTGCATAAACAATGCAGCAGTGACAAGCCCTTTGTGTGAAGGTAGGATACAGCCTATTCAGTTTAAATTAGGGCTTGAGCTCAGCTCCACACCCCCCATTCTGCCACTTGCTGGCCCATTCAAGTACACCTAATCCTTCCATTGTGTAGTTGTCTGGGAGGAATAAACAAAGTACAACTGCCAGCTACACCCAGTCATGGGACCCAGAAACAGACTGCAGGCACCAAATAGTTAGTGCAGGAAAATGCCAACATTCTAAAAGTGGCAATTTCAAAAGTGTAACTTAAAATCCGACTGTAACATTAAAGAGGATCTTTAATTACAATTTCTCAGACACCAAACATGAAAGGTTTACCTGTTCTCGTTCAAAAGTTAGAACTTATTAAATGCAATAAGGCAACCCAATATTATCCTATGGGAGAGGCAGGCCTTGCAGTAGAGAAAAACAAATGTTAGCGTTTTTCCTACCAGTACAAGTAAAACTTAAAAATATATGTCCATCATTTTAAATGCACTGCACCCTGCTGTCTGGGCTGCTTAGGGCTACCCTTGGGTGATTTACGTGTATTAAAAAAGAAGGTTTGGACCTGGTAAAACATTTATTTTGCCAGGTCAAAATGGCAGTTTAAAAATGCACGCACAAACTGCAATGGCAGGCTCGAAACTTGTTTAAAACCGCTACTGAAGTGGGTGGCACGATCAGTGCTGAAGGCCCACTAGGAGCATTTAATTTACAGGCCATGGGTACATGTAGTACCACTTTACTAGGGACTTGCACATAAAATAAATATGCCAATTGGATGTAAGCCAAAGGTATGATGTTTAAAGGAGAGAGCACAAGCACTTTAGCACTGGTTAGCAGTAGTAAGGTGTGCACAGTCCGAAAGCCAGCAAAAACAAAGGCAACAGAAACAGGAGGCTGAAAGGCAAAACATTGGGGGAACACCTGTGACCGCTCAACTACCTACCCTCATGGGAGTTCTCATCAATAAGGCAGAAGATCCTGGAAAGGCGTTGGCATAGTCATTTCCAGGGCGATGCTAAATTATAAAATCCAATCCTTGTATGGAGATGGACCACCTCAACAGTTTGGGATTATCACCTCTCATGTGCATTAGCCATCTGAGGGGTCTATGATATATCTGAACCTGGAAGTGATCCCTAAACAGACATGGTCTCAACTTCTTTAGTGCTCAGACCACTGCTTCCCATTCTATTGCACGCCACCTTTGTTCCTAGGAAAAGCACTCTCCTACTAATGAAGGTTACTGGTTAATCTAGGCCCTCTTTATTTAGCTGTGAGAACACAGCCCCTATCCTATGCTCTGAGGCATCTGTCTGCATGATAAACTCCTAGGAGAAATCAGGGGCTTTGAGCACGGATGCCATGCACATGCCCTTTTTCAGGGTCTCAAAAGCAGTCTGGCATGCCTCCCTCCAGATCACCTCTCTGGGCTGCTTCTTAGAAGTCAGCTTCGTCAAAGGAGCAGCAATGGTGCCAAACCCCTTGACAAATCTCCTGTAGTGGTGGGTGAGGCCGGGAAGGCTCTCACCTCTGCCTGGGTCTTGGAGGTTCTCAAGCCAGTATAGTATGAATTTTGACTTGGGGAGAATGTGAGCCTTTCTTTGGCCTCCTCAGTTAAGGCAATCTGCCAGTACTCAGATCAAACCCGCTGAGTAACTTAGCAGCTCCCAACTGATCAATGAACTTGTCAGCTCAGGGGTTGGGTTGTGCATCAGTGTTAGTGATTGCACTGAGCCCCGATAATCCACTGAGAACCTGTGTTCAGGGAGGCTACCTGAAGTGGCAGCCTTTGAGGACTAGCACCACTGGGCTGGGACAAGAGCTCTTTGAGGGCTCGATTACCACTAGCTCCAGCACTTTGGAGACTTTCTCTGAATTTCCTCCTTTCTGATGGCTCTCACCTTGTCAAATAACCTGTAGATATTTTTCTCCACATGCAATCCATCCCCAGAGTCAATACCATGGGTATACCTTGTAGTGAGCCCTGGGGTTAGGGAGAAGAGAGAGGTGAACTGCCCTAACACCTGGTGATAGTCCCTGTGTTTCTCTAGGGTCAGGGTAGGGGAGAGGTTGACACTCTCCAATGACCATCCTGCTCCTTGAGAGGGTGATATGCACGACCCATTATTGGGTTCTTGGGTGCCTTGAGGTCCACCAGGTAGGTGACATCTTCCTTATGCTCTTTTACCTCATGGGGCCCAGACCATCGGTCTTGCAGGGCCCTAAGCTCCACAGGATCCATCACCTACTCTTTTTGGCCACGCTAAAACTCAACCATGTGGCCTTCTGGTCATACCACTGTTTCATAAGCTCCTGGTGGGCTTCCAGATTCTCTGTCTCCTTCATCACGATATGCTTCATGTGGGTGCAGAAGGCTAGCATGTAGCTGACCACAGGTACTTTCTTTGGATCTTGCTCCTAACCCTCCTTCACCAGATTGAGATTCCCTCTGACAGGGTGTCCATACAAAAGGTCAAAGGGGCTGAATCCAACCCCCTTCTGTGGTACCTCCCTGTATGAAAGCAACAGGCAAGGCAGAAGAACATCCAGATTCTGCCTTAGGGGTCAGACAGGCCCATTATCATGCCTTTAAGGGTCTTGTTTGGAGATGGTAGGGTGTGGAGATCTCGTATGTTACCTCACACTCGTCCCTGATGGACTACATATACGCTGACATAAAGTTGGTACCACATTCAGACACTGCCTCCTTGGGGAGTCCCATGCAGGTAAATACCTTCATCACTGCCCTGGCCACTGTGGGCGCAGTCACTGTCCTGCTAGTTGCATGGTCCATCAAGACCAGGATGAACCTGTTAGCAGGTCTGTTTTGGGGTTGGGAGGTCCAACAATGTCGATGCCAGCCCTTTCAAAGGAGGTACCAGTGACTGGAAGGGGGGACCAGGGGAGCCCTATGCTTCTTTCCTGACTTCCCACTGGCCTGACAGATGAGACATGACCTGCAGTGCTAGTTTTAGGCTATCTTTATCCAGTCCCAATAGAATTGTGTGACTAGCCTGCCAAAGGACTTGTCCGGCCCTGGATGACTTGTCAGAGGAACATCTTGAGCTGCAGTAGGAAGGCCTTGTAGCACTGGGTGGCACCAAAATGCAGGTTGCACTAGGTTGAGGAACCTTAGGCTCAATGTACAGGAGACCATTCTCTCAGTAAATTGGGTTATCATCAGGGGTGCCGCCAGATGCCTGAGTCTTGGCCTGCTGCAGTAGGCCCTCAAGAATAGGGCACTCCTTTTGCTCTCTGTAGAACTCCACCCTGGTGGGACCTTCTTCCTTCTGCCAATTGGTCTGTTCAGGTCTCCCAGGGCAGTAATGTACTCCCCTTTAGGCTCCGGGGCATCTCCCTCAGGCTTAATCCCCTACCGGACTGTTGGCATTTCAGCAAGGGGTTTCCCACACCCTTTGCCCTTCCTCTTTTTGACAGGCACCTGGGCCATTCATCCAGACTCAGGTCCTAATGACTACCCTCTCAGATAGCCATGGACCAGGTGATCAGGCAACCTCAACATCTCCAGGTGGGACCGAAGCTCCATCTCTTTCCAGATGGTATGCTCCAGGTCAGCAAACAGGTAAGCAAACAATCCACAGGCAGGGATGGACTCACAGCTACCTCAAGGAATCTGATACAACCCACCCCCAGTCAAAGGGAACCAGAGGAAATGGAAAGTGACTCTCATGGTCGTCCGCTACCACGATCTTGTAGACTACATTAGGGACTACCTGCTATGGGGATTCCATTCGACACCTAACAGTTGTCATGCTGGCTCCTGTGACTCTCAGAGCCTCCACCCATTTCTCATTGATGGTGACCAACTGCCTGTATTTCTTTGCTTTGCTAGGCAGATGAGCTCTTGGCACCCTCTCTGCATCACTAAGGGACCCTAGCGTAACCTTTGCATTACCCCCATACTAACTGGGGCATTTTCCTACCCAAGTGCTACCCTAGACACACCCGGGTGTCTGCTCACCAGTGGGGAGGCTGTTCCCACATAGGATACTTGGTCCAACCTGTTGACACTCATAGCACTAAGGGGTGAACTTCCCTGAGGACTTTTGGTCAGGGAGCTTACCTTTTTTCTGTTCAGGTGGGGATTAGGAATCCTTTCCCCGGTAACTAGAAAAGTCCTTGTTTTCATTTGTATCTCCCCCTCCTTCTTCTGGTAGGGACCCTGCACACAATTGTTGTGACTCTCCTCCCCCAGATACCTTCTTGTGGAACTGGATGCTGAGCAGACAGTTCGACTCCTTAGCACACTGTCTGGGGTCACTGAACTTTCTATTAATCACATCTGCAAAGTACAGATTTAACATGTGCTCTCTTTCCACAAAATTGGGCAGCTCCTGGTAATATTTCACTACACTGCCCTTCACACAACCATCCAGTGTGGTGCAGAAGGAATCTACACAACTGACCCAGGACTGATGGCACAGCTTTAGACTGTCCCTAAACTTCTGCCTGTGCTTATCTGGGGTGAGGACTCCTGTGGAATGAGGAATCTGTGTGTGTCTGGGATCCTATTTAGAATGTACATTCCACTACATAAAACAAAGTGGGTTTTAAAACTATTCTGATGGTTCACTATAAATTACTTTAAACAACGATGTATTGATCAGAAAGACTGCTTAACTCTTCATCTCTATAATGATCTGAATGTTCAGCACTCATAATATATAGTGCAAAGACGTGTAAATTGAGGAAAACAGGGAAAAAAACAAGGACAAAATTACAGAAACTCTGAGTGTCATAAGTGGATTCATGATCCAGAGAAGGTAAATAAAATATGTAATTTGGTTAGACAATAGTAGATCTCAATATAAAATGTTACATATGGTATATATCACTCTCCTGGTGGGTGGGGGCAGGGTGTAGCCCTTCCTGTCCAAGATCGAGACCATTCTGGCCTGGGACCCCCTTCCCCCAAAAAAACACTCAGACTGAAGTGAGGGCCTTCCTAGGCTTCACTGGATAATATTGGAAGTTTTTAAGGGCTATGGCATAATTGTTGCCGCCTTAGTTGAGCTGACTTTTAAGAAGCAGCCAAAGAAAGAGATATGGACAGGGGCCTGCCAGAAAGCTTTGATACCATCAAGGAGGCCATGTTTACAACACTTGCACTCAAGGACCCTGACTTCCCTAAGCAGTTTTTAGTGCAGACAGATGCTTCAGAGCATGGCATAGGAGAGGTACTATAAGAGTTAAATGAGGAGTCCCTAGAGCAACCTACAGCCTTCGCGTAGGAAGTTACTATTCCCCCAGGTGAAAGGAAAAGCTTTTTCTGTTGCTTGTGCATTGAAGAAGCTGAGACAAAAACTATTTATTAATAAGATAGACCATAGGTCCTTCAGATGGGGGGTGAGAATGCCAAATTGTTGAGGTGGTCCGTCATTCTACAGGGAATGGGCTTTGTGGTGGAACAACATTCTGGATGAGACCACTCCAATGCTGATGGTCTAGTCAGTTACTTCTGCACTAGTGCTGAGAACTTCCTTGAGGGTGGGTAGTTCTCCCCACTTTCAACTGGCGGGGCACATGTTAGACATGACAGTCCTTACGGTGATTTTCCCCCAAACTGTTCGCCTACTCACCTCCTGTTTGCTGAAAGTTGTCTTTGATGGCTTTAGGACTCTGTGCGCTTTACCACTTCTAACCAGTGCTAAAGTGCTTTAGCTCACTCCTTAAAACATTGTAAAATTGGCCTACACCTGTTTAGCACATTTAATTTACTTGTAAGTCCCTAGAAAAGTGGTACAACATGTATCCAGGGTCTGTATATTAACTGCTACTAGTGTACCTGCAGCACTTCTTGTGCCACTCACTTAAGCAGCCTTTTAAAATGTCTCAGGCCTGACATTGCAGTTTGTGTGCAGTTTTAAACTGCCATTTAAAACCTTTTACCAGGCCTAAACCTGACTTTTTAATACATATGAGTCACCACTAGGGTAGGCCCTAAACAGCCCATGGGGGAGGTTGCAGTGAATTTAAAAAGTTGGACATCTACTTTTAAGTTTTAAATATTCTGGCAGTGAAAAACTCACAAATTTGCTTTTTACTGCTGTGTGGCCTAACTCTCCCATAGGATAACATTGGGTAATCTCATTTTATTTAATAAGTGATAACGTTTGATTGGAAACAGGTAGAAATACCATGTGTGGTCTCAAAAGAAATGTACTTTAAAATCCTCTTTAATGCTAAAGTCCGATTTTACGTCACAATTCTGAAAATGCCAGTTCTAGTAAGTTGACATGTTCTTGTCCTACCCATTTGGAGCCTGGAGCCTTTATCCTGGGTCACACGAGTGTGAATTGAGGGGCAGTTGGCATTTGTGTATTCTTCCCAGATAGTGATACAAAGGAGGACTAAGTATTGACAGGATGGGGATCAGCTGTTCCCTGCCCCACTTACATTTCAAAGGGACTGCTTCAGCACACTCACAAAGAACGTGACACCAACCTATTGTCATCCTAGACATCTTGAAGCCTGGGCAGGGAGGAAGGAAATTCCAGAACCAGATGTTGGCTGTAGTATAGATGTTTCTCCCGCTTCAAAGGCTGGCACCAGATATAAATATGAGATCCTCAGACCAACTCTTCAGATCACTCTTGGACCTGTGGAGGACCCCTAGAAGGACTGCCCTGCCCTCTAGAAAGGGAGACTAGTTAGGACAGTATGCGATAGACCCATGACATAGAATTCTTGCTTCTGGATTTATGTTTGTTTTTCTTGACCATTAAGACTTTCTGTAGTAATGCTCGGTTTTCACAGCTGTACTTTGTACTCCTTGATACATCACATCATAGATTGAAGATTCAACCACGTCTTTGTTGCTTGATCTATATTCATTCCCACCTATATCTTACTTGGCATGTCTCCTTGTCCTGTAGGCCTCATGCCCTTACCTGTTTCCCCTACCCACCACACTCATTGGTATTTTTATGTTGGTGACTACAACCACCCTTCTTTATTATGGACTTGGCACGGAACAGCCTTGACTTGGACTGAACTTGATCATGCCTCTATGGACCTGTGGCAGCTATGATCTACTTCTCTTTGCCAATTTGCCAACAGAGCATATTCTTGTTTTTCTTCGGAAGTGTGGCTGTTCCTTTCATATAGGTAATTGTCAGTAGTCTTTTTTGTCATTGGTGCTTTTTATACATAAATAAAGGTTACAGAGGACTGCCCTGCTGCTTGAGGCCTGCTTTTCACCTTAGAGGACTGCACTGCTGCTTGAGGTTCTCCTTGCTGCTTGATCCCAGGACTACCTGAGTGACTCCAAGAACTAGGTGACTTGCCTCCGTTTCTGAGCTACTGGGACATAAAAAGCTCCAATATTTGAACCTGGCACATGGATCTTGCCTGAAGTGAGTCCTAACCCCCAAGTGGTGCCCACCCAGTCCTGGGCCATTGGAAGTGGACCTAAAGGTGCCTAAACAACCAAAAACTGAAACTTGGGACCTAAAGCTTTTCCCACCAAAAATTGGCCTGAGATTTCACAGGTGACTGAGACCTACATGCTCGCCGAACCACCCAAGGTGCATTGCTAGTCAACCAAACTTTGCGGTAGCTCCGGTTACGTTCCTCTCAGAAGAAGCAATTCCTTTTCAGTGCCTCCTCTTCGGAAGGGTATCAGCCTCATGGAGCTCTAGTCTGCTACCTGCTGAAGATTTTAGACTTCTAAAAAAGTGACTAAGTCTGAACACAGAAATCTTCACTGAAACTTCGTCCAGAGGCTCACTGAGGATGACGTTGCCTCTTCAGACACCGCTGGCTGCATTTCCCTGGTGAACTTCTCAGACATTTTCTTCAACCATCTTGTAAGTCCAAATGTAAGCCAAGACCTGTCCGTTTCCCTTTCCACTTCGCTCCATCCTGGTTGGCCATAACTTTCATCATTGTCACGGTCTCGCTTGACTAATTGTTCATGGTTGGCATTTGATCTTTTAGATGCTATTTTTCAATTAAAACTTAAAAAATTCATAACTTCAGTTCTACTGATTGGATTTAATATATTATGGTGTAATTTTGCTTGTTAAAATGTTCTATATGTTTCTAAAATGTTTTTTTTCTTGTGCTGTGTTTTTACGTAATTGCTGTTTCAGTGCTTCATAAATACTTAACACCAAGGGGGTAGCCAGCAAATTAAGATTCCTCCCACTTTGATCCATACCTCAAAGGCCATTAGGTGAGTGAAGCGTGTAAGCCCTACCCACTCTACATGAGGTCCCTTATGTATGCCTTCCGTTCGTCTTTAAGCCTTTCATATATACAACCATCTCTTAATCTTTTCATACTTTCATCCATCCTTTCACCATTCCATCCATCCACCCTTTCATTATTAGTTTTCCATCCATCCATCCTTCCACTCACACTTCCAAACATTCATACATCCTTTTTATCCATCCATCCATTCATCCAGCCATTCTTTTTCATTCATCCACCAATTCTCCCTCTTTAAATCAATCCAGCAATCCATCCTTCCACAACTCCTTCCAGGCGACCACTTATCCATTCACCCATTTATCCTGACTTTTATCGTTCCAGCCACTTTTTTACTCTCACTCATGCAAATATTGTTTTATCCGTACATCCATCAGTCCATTCGTCCTGGCATCCATCCTTTCATCCTTTTTACTCTTCTTTCTCGTCACAGTTTTTTCCTAATTTTTATATGCCCTTCATTTCACTTTTCCTTCCAGCCTCTCTCTTCCTCTCTCTCTCTCTCTCTCTCTCTCTCTCTCTCTCTCTCTCTCTCTCTCTCTCTTATTCCCTCTCTTTTCCTCTTAATTTCTTTGTTGTTATTAACTTTCCTTGCTTGACCTCTCTTATCAGTGTCCTGTATTTTTAGTATTTTTAAGAGCTTTTGTATGCAGAGTTTCAGGCAAGAATGGCTCACAAATAGCTTTGAGTTTCAACACTACCCCCGCTTAAGTTGCAAAAGCGGGGGGTTCACAACGCCACTGCTTAACATGTTGCTTCTAAGTTCAGCCTGACTGCTTTTGTTCTACGCTATCAGAGGGTTAAGTACAGGTTAATTTATTGATTTTGTGGTTAACCCTGACAGGGACTGTGGTTATTGCTTGAGAAGGGTTTTCACCCCTCCGAACAAAAACCTGATTTCCAACACTTTTCACAACTCTTCCCAAAATATGTTTTTTTTTTAAACTTGTTTTTATTAAAGCAACAACATGCCATCTCTTTAGAGGATGCACATCATAGTTATCTGACAATTCTCAAACAGACTGCTAAATCAATAACAATCTTCTTATATTAGTTGATAACCTCTACGTTGCCCCCATCCAAGCCTCCGTCCACCTTCGGTTATATTGTCGCTTGCTCCTGATTCGGTCTGGTAATTGGGCTACATAACATTCTCCGATATCTGTTCCACTTCCCCCAAACCTTTGTCCATTTTTGTGGGCATACCCTGCTCTCATAGATTGCCCTTTCCTCCTGCATACAGCAATCTAAATCCTTTTTCCAACCCTTCAATGTCGGGGCATCTACTGCCCTCCATTTCCTTGCAATCGTGAATCCCAATGTTACCCATAGGCATTCAGTGTTTGTAAGGTACGAGTCTCCCGAAATGTTTAACAGACACCATCTCTGTGATTTATTCTCCTCCACATTATAAAAGCCACTCATAGTTTTCAGTATTGCTGCCCAGTAGTGTATGAGGGGTGGGCACTCCCACAGCAGGTGGAAGAAGGTACCCTCCTGTCCACACCCTCTTGGGCATAATGGTTCCCAAAATATGATTACCACCTTTGAGATTGTCCCTGCATGCCCTCTTTTATGTCTATTACCTGGGTGACTGACTCATGTAAGAGATGCCACTGTCAAAGTGTGAGAGATCCTCTGTCAGCTCTTACCAGGTCTCCAAAGATGCCTTTGACTAAGAGTGTGACTCTGCCAAGCACACCTTTTGATTACCTGCACTTTAGTTTAACCTTTCATACAGATGCCCAGAACAGAGTATACCATGTCAGATTTTCAGTCCATTTCCTTTATTTTTGTCCCACGTGTGGGTTCCAAAGGTCTTATTGTGGCCTAAAGAATAAATTTTACTTTGGTGCCACTTGCACAGTTGTGGGTATTTATTGGAGGTTAAATATACATTTAAAATATGTTTTTTTAAATGGTTACCACATTTAAATTAATAAATACATTAAGCAAATTAAGCAAAATTAATTTGTGTAATTTCCTGAAATTCACGTTATACTTGTTACATGAAATTCTGGAAGGGAAATTGTGCCTTATTCCAATATGCACTTATGCCACCAAAGCATCAGCTGATTTGATGCTGCTTGGGAGGGGATATTTTGGTCTATACATCTGAAAGGGTAATTATGTTCTAACGTTTCAGCTGTTTAATCTAGATGCTACACGCAAATACTGGTGCACAGCCAAGCCAGACATTTTAAATTCTAGTCAAATTTGCCCTTATGTTAGAAAAGGTAGTTCTTTAACAGATAGTTTTACAGGTCGGAAATCTTGGGTGATAGTTGACTAGCCCAGCAGCAACTATAAGATACTGACATTTGTGAGGCCCATGAAATGTCAGATTACTCACAGTGAGAAGCTATTAGGGCGTTACATTTACCTTACGTTTTTGAATGAGCCACGCAGGTCCTTGAGTACATTTCTATATTGTACACACAGGCAACTACCAAGCGCTACATCATAATAGTGAATTGTTAAGGAACAGTTGTGTTTGTGTGAAAGTGTTTCAAGAAGGGAGAGATGGACTTACCCACACCAACATAACTTTGTTAGAGCACTACCCGTAAGTAATATTGTGCAAATTGCCTTTTGCCTTGACAATCTCTTTAACATTGCCAGTGGGGTCTCCTGGTGTACTAGGGAGAAGAAAAGAAAAAGAAAAATGAGATGTTGGCTATCTGTTCAGAATCAAAGCTTAAAAAAGAGCCATCTCGCATATTACTTGGCGTTTTGGAAATATGAAGAATGTATCAGATTCACGGCTGCCCTAAAAAAAAGGGATTATTTCAAATTTGTTCTATTACGCCTAAACTAGCGCACATCAGGTTAAAAAAAAATCCCTCCAAACTGAATGAAAATGCTATTCTGCTCAGTCACTCTCTTAAAACGTTCTGTCTTTCACCTGAATACATTGTAGAGGAGTCAGATGTATCTCTGCTCAAGTTGATAACTTCCCTATACTGACCATATTTTACCCAGTCATTTATCTTTCAGGAAAGTTATGAAAACATTCCAGTTTCTAAATCCTTGTGACAGGTAGTGTGATTTCCTTGTGGAACCACTATATATCAACAAGTTCAGTGACTATCACCAAATTACAAGCACAGCAGATACCATGGCAGAGAACATGCCAAGTCAAGTTTCGGTTTACAGTATGTTTTTGCAGGAAATTATTGTCTTTGGTGTGCTGTAACCCCAGATGTTTGTACTATCTGTTTGTGCTGTTTGTAGAAACATAGTTAAGTGCCTGTGTTCCTCCTTTTAACATGGTTCAATCAGTAAAGTCCTATTTGGCATATTTAACTTGCTATAAGTATGCAGTATATGGTACAAAGTTTACCCAGGGGTGGGAAGTTAAATGCCGCTAGTGGACTTCAGCACCAATTGTGTCATTCACTATAGTGGCAGTGCAAGCATGGCTTCAGCCCTATCATTGTAGCCTGATTGGAGTAGAGTGAAAACTGCAATTCAAACTGTTAAAATAAACCCTGTGGCCAAGTCTAAACTTTCCGAAGAAAGCCCATAAGGCGAGGTGCATTTTATTTAACAATATGACATGTGTAAATTTAATATAAACATGTGCTTACAGTGACTAGTACCCAAAAGCTATTTTTGCTGCAGGTAGTCTGGCTGGCTCATAAAACAACACTGGGAAACAATAGGAAATATTAATGTTGCTATCTCTAGTTAGGGAATAGCAATATATATAATTTAAAAACTCTTTTAAATATTTATTCAAAGTTGAATTCAATGGTAAAGATGGAATTTTAATAAATATTAAGGAAAAATAACTTTTAGAAAGTTACCTTTTCCCTGCCTGAAATTCCTGATGGCTAATTTATGTGAGCCTTCCATATTTCACCCAGCTGATGAATGGCCCTGAATTACTTGTGAAAACTGTTCCTACAGCAGACAAAAAGGCCTGGGTGTAGAGGAGTGTTTTGGTTACTCTGGCAGGATGACAATTTGGTCTGTGCCCAGGAACTTAATTTACTTCAAAGGTGTGACTGTGGCTGAGCTCAAGAAATTCTGCAAGGTAAGGGGAATCCCCACCAAAAAGGGTACCAAAAGTTTGGAGATGTAGAAAGCTCAGAGGGTCTGGTGGGTAGTTCACCAGTCACTAATCACCACAGAGAAGCAGGATGATGAGGATGATCTGGATGGGCAAGATCAGGATCTTCAGCTCTGAAACACTGCCTTCGGTGGAGGAGTTATCCCAACTCCTGATTTAGAACACCCTGCAAGAGCGGGAACCAGTGTCTTCTCACATAGCCTGTCCCCAGAGGAGCTGGTGGACAAGAAGGCAGAGAGGGAATTCAGGTTACAGATGGCCCTACACAAAATGGAGGAGAGGAAGTTGGCTCTGGAAGAGAAAGAATTAGCACATGTGGGGAGCCTTAAGGGCTGAAACTGAAAACAAAGCAGGCAGATTCCAGCAGCATTGGTGGCAGCATTCCCTCAGTGTCTGAAGGAGACAAGAAGGTCCATACCCAGTTATGTGGTGGGAAATAACATTGATAAATTGTTTACAACTTATGAGGTGACCGTGAGATTGCACAAAATCGCAAAGGAGCAAGGGGTGGTGCTAGAAATGGGGTTTCTGGTTGGCTAAGGTATACACCCAGGTAGAATCCAACACTGTAGTCAGGGTAAGAAAGATACACAACCGAGATAACCTGTGCTGACCCTCTGACAGCTTTGTGCAGAGCAGGCAGGCTTATCAAAAGAGTAAATGTCTGAAATATTTGTGCAACACATAGTAACACAATGATTACACTCCAAAATGACACCACACAGGATTTAGAAAAATAGCTCGACATATTCTGACCAAATTAAGACCAAACGACAAACATCACATGTATACTTTTGAAGATATGCACATTTAAAAATAGCAGATAATCTCAGCTTTCAAAGAGCACTTGTGCTCTCCGTGGGATGTTTACAGTCCCGATAGGTACTAAGTAATGATTGGATCGCTAATCAAGTAGTGCCTTAACACTTAGTGATGGGCAAGCTTGCGGCCAGCAATTCAAGACTAGAATTCCCAAGTTGGCCCTACAGTCCGTAATTCACAGTGCCTGTTGTGCGGCCAAAGGTGTGCTGCTGTTGGCCCCCCCTTTCAGAATTGTAAGGAAGGGGGATGAGCTACACTGGGCTGCCCGTGAGTGGCCTGTCTGTGGTGAATTCAGCAGCTGCAGCCTTCTCCTTCAGGCAAGACAGACTCAGTGGGCTCATTTGGTACACAGTGCAGATGTGTGCAGATGTTGGATACAGTAGTACCCCCAGCAATCCTCCTTGAGACACAGTGATCTCAGTCGGCACAAAGCACCGATGTGTGCGAGTGTAAAGTACAACTTCAAACATGGCAATCCTTGTTGAAATATGGCGATCTCAGTTGGCCCACAACACAGACATGTGCACATGTAAAATGCTGCAGTAAGCACTGCAGTCTTCTTGGGAAGGGCAGACACAGCTGCCTAACCGGTGCAATACAGCACAGCAATCAGAAAGCAGCAGGCCAACACAGGAAAGCAGTTAGCAGAGAAGCAGTAGCTCCTGGCAGCACAGAAGTCCTGCTAGGACGTGCAGAGCCAGCAATGTCTCGTTACAGTTCTAAAAAGAATCTGTTTTCAAGGGGTCATAGCCCCAGTACCTATACCCAAAAGTGTCTTTGAAATAGGGGTGATTCTAAAGGAGCCCTCTAAAGTGTACAAGGATCCCTTTTAAACCAGTCTTGTGTGTCGGGCTACTGATAGGAGGTAATCAGCTCTTTGTGTGTGGACAGGACACAATGTATTGAAGTGTACATGCCCACCCTACCCATTCCTCCCTGCCAAAGAAGATTCATCAGAATGCAGATGAATGCAGATGCAGTTGGGTGTCCTGTGTTGTGGCTGTCGAGAGGGAATGCACAAATGTCGCCCAGGCCAGCCCAGACATGTATTGGAGGCAGGCTGTCAGGCAAATAGAGCAGTAAGTTATGTTATGTTAATGCAACTTATAGTGCCCACAGCTACTACAAAAGTGTCGCGGCGCGAACCTTGTGGGGAGAGGTGGAGAGTACCACTAGTGGGGTGGTATGGTGAGAAAAAAACACAATGGATTTAACCCAGATCTGTGACTGAGGGTGAATGCTTGATTCAGCATTCTGTCCATCCTCTTATTGTGTTGCTGTAGTCACCCTTAGTGGGAAGGGCATGTCCAGACGTGGGTCCCATGCTCACTATGCCACTGGATTCAGGCTAGCCTGGCTGATGAGGGGTGATACCCCATAACCTGGTTCAGGGTGGACCTAACCTGGCAGTTCGGGCTGGACTGCTCCCATGGGGAGCAAGGACTAGACTGATTTGCATATGGCTGGATCCAAACTGGGGTGGCATGGTGAGCAAAACAAAGATGGATTTAACCCATATCTGTGACTGGGAGTGAATGTTTGACAGTGTTCAGCATCACAACAATCCTATTTTTGTGTTGCTTGTAGTGCAGGAAGTGCAGAGATTTGTCTACTTTCTAAAAGTGGGATTTCTAAAATACTAATGTTAAATTCAACATCACCAGTAAGTAGGATTTATCAATACCATTCTGAACATATAAAACATCAAAAAACTACTGCTCTCTGATCAGGAATTACCACTTAAAAAGGTCTAAGGGAATTCCCAATGCTAACCCATGAGAAGGGTAGCCCTCACAATAGCAAGAAACAAAATAGGCATTTTTTCACTATCAAGATATGCAAAACATAACAGTACATGTCCTTGTGTTTACTTACATAGCAACATGCCCTCAGGGCAATCTAGGGCCTACCTTAGGGGTGACATATGTAATAAAATGGGAGTCTAGTGCTTGGCAAGTAGTGTTAAATGCCAAGTCGAAGTGGCAGTAAACTGCATACACGGGCACTGCAGTGGCAGGTCTGAGACAGGTTTGAAATGCTACTTCTGTCAGCGGCACAATCAGTGCTGCAGCCCACTAGTAACATTTAACTTACAGGCCATGGGTATATGGTATACCACTTTACAAGGGACTTACAAGTAAATCAACAATGATAATCAGGTATACACCAATTGCATACATGTTTAGGGAAGAAACACATGCACGTTAGCACTGATTATCAGTGGTAAAGTGCTCAGATTCCTAATGACAAAAAAAGATACAGCAAAACGTGGAGGTCCAAAGCAAAAAGACTGGGGGAAGAACATCCTAAGGATGCCAGGACTAACAGGTGGTATGTGGAAGCATATGCCTCCAGTGGGGAGGGCCACTCTTCTGACCCTGGAAGTAGAAGAACAAACAAGGTACACCATCCATGAAAGACATTCTTCTAGCTAAATTTGAGCTGACCCCTGAAAAGTATCACCGCAGGTTCAGGGACAACCACAATCTCCCCAATCAGTGTTGAGTGGATTTCTTGAACTATTATAAAAAGGCACTAAATGGCTGGGTGAAGGACAGCAAAGTTAATAATCACAATGGGCTGTACAACTTTACTCTCGGGAGCACATGTTCAACATTTGTTTTACAGAGCTGCACCTGCACTGACTCCAGGACGCTTGCTGAGGATGCAGACTTCTAGGACAGCACCAGAGTGTCCAACAAAAACATCTGGGGAGATCCCCAAAGAGTAGTCACGGGTCCCACCCGAAGAAAGAGGGGGGAGGATAACTTAAAAGCAAGGATTTCTAAAAAAAAAAAGAAAAGAAAATCCCAGTGGAACAGTGGTAACCTGTCTCAGTCTGTACCAAAGAAGAAGGGATTCTTTGATCAACAGACAAGAGGGTTTGTTCCCTAATGTACTGAGTGTACAAATATGGGCACGCCAGCGGAGATACACAATGTCCCAAGAAAGCACAGCCCTCCACCGGTGGGCAGACACCTGAGTTGGCGATTGTAGCCTTTGGGGAAGAGGGGGTCCCAGCTAGCTTTGAGGAGCAGACAGGGAATACCTTAGTGTCCCTGAGGGGGTGGGCGGTAGGGGATAGTGCCAAAAGCGCAGATGCCTGCAAGTACTTTCAATCATAGGCAGTGGGTCCCAATCAATGGGCAACGGGTGAAGGCTCTGAGGGAAACAGAAGCCAGCATGACTTCTGTAAGGTGTCAGCTGGTGTCCTCAGAGCAGGTCCTCCCTAACACATTCCACCAAGTCATAGTCGCAGACAGCCATGAGAGTCATCTACCGGTGGATCAGGTTCCCTTTGAGTGGGGGGGGGGTTGGCGGTCTCAAGTTCTCTAAAAGTAGAAAAGTAGCAGTGAGCCCTGCCATGCCTGTAGATTGTCTGTTAGGTAACGGCCTGAAGTGTACTATTTGGAAGAAGGTAGAGCTCAGGTGACACCTGGAGATGTTGGGATCGCCTGAGTAGGTGTATATGAATAATGGTAGATGCCATGAAGCTTGAATGACAGCATGTGAATGAACCGTATGTAGATTTGGAAACTCTGTTCCATACCTGAAGAATAGCAAGAATGTCAGAAAATACATTCCAATTAGACAATGTTCAGCGCAATAGGTGAGTACACTCACCACAAGAGGTCTAGAAAAGAAACAAATGCTGCGCTGCTACCACACTGACTAATCATATGCCATCAACAATCACTTGATTGTCTCATATGAGACACTGTCTGAGCAGAACTGTGCTCGATTTACAGTTTTTTCATTATAGAGCAAAAATGTCAATATTTTCCGTTTGGCAGCAAAAATGAAGCTTTTAACAGTTTTATGAGCTATGCGATGTTCATTATAAGATCAAGAACCTAAAAGCTGTGCAATTATGCACGGTATTAATGGTATGCATTTTCATTGAAGGCATAAACATATGATAACACTTTTATTCGCAAAGGTTTCCTCATAAAAAAACGTGCCTCTCCTAGAATGAAAACTCTTATAATATGTTTTTTATTTTTTAAATGATGCAGCATTGTATTTTACACGGTTAACTAAATGTTGAAATCTCATAATTTCTGTTTCTTTTTCAGAGTAGTACAGTGTTCAGACAAAGGATTATCTAAAATACCATATGGAACACCATTTAATGCAAGATATTTATTGCTTATGAATAATAAAATAGATTTCATCCAGTTGGACTTGCTCAATGAGTATTTGTCATTAGAGTTCTTAGTGTTAAATAACAACAGACTGACGGATGGAGCCCTGGAAGGAGCCTTTGAAGGTATGCCAAAGCTCACACGTCTCTTCATGGAAGAAAATCATCTTTCCAGCTTCCCTGCAGACCTTCCTCCATCTCTCCTGGAACTTCGATTAAATGACAATAATATTAGCCACATTTCAGACCGTGCTGTAAGCAGTTGCACAAATCTTAAGATCCTTAGCCTAGAAAGAAATGGAATAAGAGCTCAATCCATCCCAAGTGGAACATTTAAGTCCTTAAAGAATTTGCAAATTTTGCGACTGAATTTCAACCAACTGGAGGCGGTTCCTTCTAATCTTACTGCCAGTCTGAAGGAACTATATTTAGAAGACAATAAAATAACATCAATTCCAAATGATGTCTTCAGTGAACCATCTGAGCTTGCAAGCATGCATCTGAACAACAATCAAATTACAAACAAAAGGATTAAGAAGAAGGCTTTTCGAAACATGACCAAACTCGAAACACTTAATATGGCTTTTAATTTACTTAAGGCAGTCCCCAAACATTTACCCAAATCATTGAGAAAATTGATACTAAGTGAAAATAGCATAACATCTGTGAAGAAAGATGATTTCTTGAAATTACAAAATTTAACTCAAATTATTCTTTCAAGCAACAAAATATTAAGAATCGAAGCTGGTGCCTTTAAAGGTTTGTCAAGTCTTGAGCATCTGGATGTTAGCATCAATCGACTATTAGAGGTTCCTCGAAAACTGCCAATTACTCTACAGACCCTGTTTTTGTTCAATAATCAAATTCGACGTATCCCAAAAGATTCCTTCTGTGGCAGACAGACTTTAGAAAGTCGTCTCATTCTTGTGCGTTTAGAGAACAACAAGATAAGTCATACCAGTATTGATGCATATGCACTCAGGTGCCTGCGAGGCTTTCAGATTGTCCACTTTTATTGAACATCATATTCGTCTACATGAGTTTTTGCTGAATGGTAGTTGCACATGACTCTGAAGTTTCACAGTACAATCTGCTTCAGCCAAATATCATAGACTGATAAGGGCATTGCCAATAGCCCAAAAGCCCATACAATTCAAGGCAGGCTAAACTCTATTTTCTATCTCTATATTCAGAAAAAAAATAGTTTCTAGGTCTCCTACTTTTTCATAGGTTCCCCAAGACGAGAAGGTGAAAATCATTATTCTCTACACAATTCCTCCTACCTAACATATGTTCTATGTCTTGCTTAGATATGTGGCATGAACGATTTTCAACAGTATTTCAGAAAATGTATTTCAAACCTGGGCTTAACCAACTGATCGTTTCTGAGACACATTATTAACCACTGAGGGATATATGTCTGAGTTTTACACAGTTTTTCCTTGGGTCACATTCTCCTGAGTGTGTTCTGAACTGCATGCATAGAGAGTGAGAAAATCAACAGAGGTAAATTCATCAGAGTATTGTTTTCTAGAAAGCAGCCACATTAGTTGAGCTCACAGACTATTATATGTGTCACCGTTTGCCTGAACTTCACGTTGGGTGAAAAAAACAACGAGGGAACATTACTGTGTAAGACCCTCTGTTGTTTCATAAGGGATTAGACAGAGAAGGGGATGACCATGTAGCTAATGCTCCTAGTGGTCATAATGCAGGTCTTCAAATAGGCATAATAGGACTATTAATTGTGCATAATTGACCGTGTAAACGTGACAGGCAGACTACAACACTGTGCACACGTGTGATATTAAACAGTGATGCATGCCTGCATAAGGTGAGTCGATCAGAATTAAAGTCCTGTTTATTAGTTTCTGATCCATATTATGGTTCTGTCCAGAGAAGAGTAATGACATGCGTAAAGCAAACTCCAGCCCTGTACTGAGGAAGTGTTCAAAGGCTGGGTGATCAAAATGACTTTTCGTTATTTGTCTGTGGTCAGATTTAATGGAGAGAGACAAAAAGAGCTTACAAAGCTATGCATCAACATTGGAACCAATTGCTTTCCACATATCTCAACATTTTGTTTTTCCAAGAGTGTGAGGGACGTTTAAAAGGGCAATCACCTTGGAGATAGTGGATCCCTTTGATTTTTTCAAGAGGACTCCAAATATGGTCAGACTATGCATGTGAGAGTGATTGGACAGGTACTTTACCTATGCAGATTGATTTGAAGGCACATGGTATGCAGCCGTCCATGTAGCAGAAGTCTAACATTCTCAAGACGGATTGTTCAAGATGCACTACATGTCCCTGCATATAGATGTCATCAGATAGCCAAGTTCTCTTTCCCTCTTAATTAGAGATATGGGATTTATGTTATTAGGGAGTAATAATAGAGTCTTCTCACCGACCAGGATGTGAAGACCCACTAAACCATATTAAGAAGTGGGAGAGCATGCCTTCCCGCAAGTGACATCCACATTGAAGCAGGACTTCGAGAAATTAAAGGGGTACTCATTCTCTCTTCAACAAACACTTGTGTTCAGGATTTTAAGGGTGAATGTCTGGGAGCTGTTTGGTAACAAAGGACCAAAATCAAATTCTATTTCACATCTGTAACCCCTTTTCCCTCATCTGCTTCTTCAATCAAATAATACAAAACAACACATTAGTTTACTCTTGCAATGTTCCATTTGCTCCAATTTCTATACCATCAACAGATTTAATGATCTAACTCAGAGGGATCTTTTCTCATAAGTAGAAGTTTATGTAAGTATTGATGAAGAAGCATGTGGTTTATTGCATATTATTTATTTTGAACTCTTACCACTATGTCTGAGAAACAACCTATTGTAGTCCACCAGGGATAACTTGCCATGTGCAAAGGTACTTAATAAATCGTCTTAGCGTTTTTTAACCTCTGTTTTGGTCATTTTGTGCTAAAGAAGTAAATCACCTGGGCAGAATTTCTGGAGTTTCAAAAGCTCATACACATTAACATTTCCTCCCCCATCAACATATGACACAACATGGCATCTCTCATACCTGCACAGGAAGATGACTATGGATGTTTCCATATCAAGGGTTTGATTCAACCCACCTACTCAAAAGAATATTCTTTAAGTTATTTTTTTATGGTCCACAAACAGTAACAGGCATGTTGCAAATAGTGGGTCCAAATTCTGAGCCAACGTTTTGCTACCTTTCTTTATTTTCCGTGAAGTGAACAATGCTGTAATAGGTTGTGTTGCAAATTCTGCAGTCAAAAGGGTCGCAGAATGGAATGACCTTTCTATTAAATACTGATTAGGTAGGCCACTATCTGCAATCCCTGTAATTGGCTACAAACACAGAGATTGTGGCTCAAGGGATTGCAGACCACCAGCCACATATTTGCATTCCCTAATAGAAACATTTTATTTGTAGAAGCTCATGGTCCTTAAAGAAGCAGGTATTGCTTCAAAAAAAGTGGTTTCCTGTTTGGGAAAAATATTGGGAGGAGTACATGGGACCACTGCCTGCTCCCTCCTAAGGCCTCTTAGCAGCATTCTCAAAGGGGAACTGTTCAACAGATCAAAAATGATTCATACATCTCATTGTGAATTGCAAATAGGAGGAGATGCCACTTTCACACCCCTCCTAAGGGTGACTCATACTGAGAAGCATAACCACTTTTGGAATTTGGAAAGGCTTTTCCTAATTGAATGAGGGATTTAGTACATTTAAAAAAAAAAACATTTTGCAGTTGCATACCCTATGATTGTGTGAATCGATGGAGTTTAGACCTCAAAATGGTTTTGTACATCTGATTTAAAGATATCTAAATTGTTCGACTATGAAATGCCTGTTGTTCAATGGACCCAACATTTCTTGCATGTAGAATTGAGAAACAGGATTTTGCTGCAGAAAACAAAGTAGGTACAGTTCCAAATGTTTCTGTCTGAGAAGACTCGTTTATCCCTAATAGATCTCTCCTAGGTGTGAATCTTCCATTCCTGTAAACATATACTGAATAATGTAGTGCCTGTGTTATCACCATGGACGTTGATTTACCAAAATGCCAAGGGTAGCGGAAGTGACATCACACACCCTTTGACCTTATTCACATCAAGCGAAGGGACATTTTATGACTTTTAGCCCTGAATCTTCATAGGAAGTTATGTGACTTGACCTTAACCAGAATGACATCACAATAATTGACATCACTGAAGTTACATTATATCTGTCATTAATAGAAAAATATAACACAAATGTTTCTTTTGGATACAGCTATATTAGGGTGCTAGTATAACCTTTCAAAGTGGTGTGGTTTATGTAATACAATACTTGCCCTAAATTGCACTGAGCAAACTGAATGAACCACAGCGCTTTTGAATTGGTTTGGGGGATAGCGGAGGGGGTGGGTCATGGGGGGGGCACCTCACAAGTAAAGTTTGAAAAACTAGTTTAAATAGAGCATTTTAAAGCAACATGTTCACATAAATCTGCTGAAAAGCAATGGGCTATGAAAGGGCACTTGTATATATGAAGCCTTACATGGTGTGCCAAGTTAATGAAACCTGACA
Organism: Triturus cristatus; assembly: GCF_964204655.1. Taxonomy (NCBI): domain Eukaryota; kingdom Metazoa; phylum Chordata; class Amphibia; order Caudata; family Salamandridae; genus Triturus; species Triturus cristatus. Next base: position 635,699,434 of record NC_140585.1, read on the forward strand.
TACCACAGGAGTGAACCCCATTTTTTTCATAATGTGCTATTGATGGCATCAGATGCCACAAATAACCCTCCATTGTGCCAGGGCCAGCATTTTGCCATGTGGGCCCCACATTAGCTACGGGTGCCCTCTTATGCCAAAAATTACGTATTTTATGCCAGTACTAGAATTATGCTTTTAATGTTATCCCTGTATCCTGGGGGACCCCCATGTCAAATTTGACCTCTAATGTGATAGGGTCATCATTTTTCATGTTTGCCCCCTCCTATATCCCACAGCTGTCATCATTTGGCCAAGAATCACCTCCAGTGTGTTAGCACAAGCATTTTACCATGGGTGTCCCATACCAAACATTACCTCCAGTATGAGTCCACCAGCATTTTACCCTGGATGTTCCACATATCAAGTATTATCTCTGGTATGCCAGGTCCCTGCATGTTAATAATTGTCCCCAGAATGCCAACACCAGTATTTTGCCAGGGCCAAAAGCAGATTCACAAGCATACCACATCCTCCCTCATGCTAATTTAGATTCACTGACCCTCGCCTACTCACTCTTACTCAACCATTGTCACCCACTTGCACTCATTCATTGTCAGTCTCTTGCAGTAGCCCTTACACTCACTCAACCATTGCCACCCCTTCGCCCACTGATTAACTCACAGCTACTCACTCATACTGACTTTCACTAACTCTTTCCCTCACTCCATCATTCTTACGCACCCTAACTCACTTATACTCACCTACTGACATTTAATCTAATTTATTGCTACTCCTATCACGTACTGCCACGTTCAAAGACACATGCTCACATACACACACGCTTGCAAATAAACACTTCCTCTCTCATACAAACACACTTTCACCCGCAAGCACACACACAACACACTTTTAAACACATTTTTACTCACCTGATGCGCCCGTGTTTTATTATCACTAATAGTAAACAATACACAATTATCAACTGTTAGTGTAATTAAAAACTAGAAATACACAAGTCGGGCTTAGTTGCTCCTGTATTCTTGGCACTGATTGCCACCTCTGAGGCCAGGGGTCGAGAAGGCCACAGGTCGCAGTGAGCAAACCAGTGGTCGCAGCAGCGATTCTTGGCTACCGGTAAAGGCAACTACGGTTAGCACCTTTCTCATCCAGTTAAAATTGGTATTTATTATTTTGTTAATTCATGCACTACATCCTCACTTGAAAGAAATATTTTAATTTCAAAAGGTGAACTACAATTCGCTTAACCAGCGCCAAGATACTTTAAAAAGCTAAACCACACCACAGCCTTTTCAGCTCTTGGACCATTTGGATGTTTTTTCAATAAAGCATCTCTTGTTCTTGCTTTATTGGAACAAATATGCTTACCAAATGAAAACCACTTGAGATCACTCAAGGCAACGTCTGCTCGCTAATTCTTCAATTTCAAATATGAGTCCAGCTAAATGAAAATTATAATGATCCGAGTGGTGTGTTCTTCCAACGGTATTGAAGGAATAATATTTCCAAATATGATCGCAAACGAGTGTGCACAGCTAGAGCCCGAAAAGGGTGTGAATGCAGTCTGAGAGGAGTGCACAGAATTTTGACACGGAAGAGAAGGGTTCTAGTCTATGACCCACAATAATTGAATAGGTTTCACCCAATAGCTTAATTCCTCCCTATAATTCTACAAAGTTTTCAATCTTTCATCCCCCTATTAATCATTGGGTGAGATAGTGCACACATTTTCCAGTTTTAACATATCTTCGTGAAGGTCACGTCCTAAATCTCAAATATTCAATAGTCCATATGTTTTTAGAACGAGGTATTTACACTTACCAATATTGTCAATAATAAATTGGCTTCCAAACCGTTATCTACATTTTGATAAGCGTTTCTTTAAAAATAATGGAAGAGGAGGACGAATGAGGTAGTACACGCGGGTCCAGCAAGTTACATAAAATAATATGCACTGTGTTGCAGTGAACACTTCTGATATGCATTGGGCAGGAGTCAATGAGTGGGGGGTTGAAGTGGGATGTAGACTCCCTTGACTCTCATTTCACAAATTTGAGTTCCACGTGTTTACTCCTTTGAAAACGTACGATTTTCTTGGAATTCAGAAAGAGATCAAAGAGTATTTTTCGGAAACGGCATCTATTTCAACTTCGTGGGAGCATTCACATTTGTGAACATTTATGCCCTGCACTTTGAAATCGGGAAATTGAGTTCTTAAAAGTCTATGTACAATTGCTAAGATTTTCTCGATGGGTAAAGTATTTTTCCTTAACGATAAAGGACTTTCACAATCACAACATCCCACCTTTTCCACCCTGCAAATGGATTTATATTGCTCTTAGCGGAAGTAAATCTCTACTATTTCTATGGTGGCGATCTACATGCAAACGTTTTGTGAATACCCACAAGTATAGCAGACCAGCTAGTGGGTGTTCACTAATGTTTCCAGTTTCCCCTCTCGTTTCTCCCTCAAACTACACGCTTTGAGGACATTTACTAAAGCGTAAAGTTACACTTGATTGATTTCAATTTGCTTGTGAGTACAAACATTTACCAGTACAAATGTATGTTTTTTGAGTAAAATATTTATAATTTCATTTGCAGATACCATTTGGTCACCAATGCATCACAACGAGGTCAAGGGAGTGGTGTTGGAGGACTGTTGTGAATGTGTATATCAGAGGGCGTGATTTAGATATCAGAAGACAGGCTACACCGTCACAACAGGGATGGATATCCCATCCGCCAAAATATAAAGAATCCCATAATATCCTATGTGATTTAGATTTTGGTGGGCGGGAGATCCGTCCCCGTTGTGACAGAGTAACCCATCTGCCGATGTCTAAATCAGTCCCAGAGTCCCAATAAAGTAAAAGATGATCTGATGTGGGCATATTTTGTTGATGTGAGATCCCAGTGAGCACCCCCCCTTTTAGAAAGTGGTTTCAACTTTCCCTTCCTGGGCTAAATAATAATGTCAATGGTGGAAACATAGTGAATATTCTAAGGACATGTCCTTTTAATTTATCCTGTGGGGAGAATGCTGATTGACTCCCCAGTATAAAGGACCGTCCTTCTGAAGGAAAAACCCATCATCCTCTTCATCCATCGAGGTGGAACTTTCTTTGTCCCTGGCCTTGCCTCATGTCCTACGGAGCCTCTGTGGCCAACCAATTGCCCCTAAGGTCTCGAGCATTATACTGAAATCACTTTCTTGCCAAGGAATTCACTAGGAGAATTTCTTGTCTGTGACTAGTGGACTCCCCTCTAACCTTATGTACCATCTGCATGGCCATCCACGTACGGCACTTTGACCTACTACTACCCCATATGCACAGCCCAGTGACTCCAGAACAGTGTACTCTTATTCTGGGCAGTGTACTCTGCCCCATTACTCTGTGAATAATTTGCTGCTGCTTGCCAGGAGCAAGTGGGAACTTCATTCTTATGGCAGGGGAAAATCGCTGAGTAGTTTTTAGTGTCCAGAAAGATTTGCAGTGGCTGGTGAGACCTTAGGCCGACGGTGCTTCCGATACTACGGAACCGACACTAATTTTAGTGCTTTCTCACCCCGGCCTTGAATACAGCACAGCCCAGGAGGGCGTGCTCTTTTATCCACGGTACCACACATTTTTAGGGTGCTGTATGCGTGTCCACCATTGTTACCTCTTAGAGACTGTGGGCACCACCAAAAAGGTGTAGGTAGCCGTATTATTTTCCCGGTCCTGAAGAATTGCCATTTAATATATTTTAAGGCAAGAAACATGTTGACCTATTGATCCCCCTAGCACATTCACTCACATAACTAAAGGTGAGAAATGTGCGGATTATCTTCTATTTTAATCAGGATGGTGACCATGCTTTATTAAAATTGTTTAGTGGATCACCTACCCCTGTTTTAATACACTCACTCTCACCTCATTTGCACCTACACTCACTATTGTAATCAACTCTCTCCCCCCACACACACCTCACTCACCGGCGTTGGAAATAAAGATCTCCGCTAGGAAGGCCCCATTGGGTGCCTGATCGGGCATTGCACCTGCCGGCCCGATAAGGAGCAAAGACCCGGTGATGAAGCAAGACACCCGCTTGTTGGGTGTGTGAGGGTCTTCTTTTCCACTAAGGAGTAAACTTGACTCCTGTCTTTCACATCAAATCCCTCAACATCACCTTGGTACCCTTCAGTGAATCTAACACACCCTGCGTCTACTTTAGGAACTGCATATCCTTTGTTTTCACTCATTGATGGGCATGTATGCTGGACCTGTGATAATAATAAGACTGATTGTTATTATTTAAAAGCCCTCCTTTCCCTCCACTTGTTTGATACAGAAAGATTTCTTGGCAGGTGCATCAAAACCCTGTCAACATTCCTCTACCATTAAATAAAAGCAAATCACTGCAAGGCAAATGTAGTAACAATGTTTCTCTCTAGGTGCAGCAAAAATAACTTCTACCCTTTGAAGTGTACCTTTGAAAGACACTGACTTGGTGCTGCTGTTATTAGTCACACCATCTGGTGTTGGACACCACCGAGACTGCTGTTCAGCATGGTTAAAAGTTAGTGGGGTAAAGGAGAGTGGCATGAAATGGAGTATCACAAAGTGTAGTTCCGTGAAATGTTATGGAGTGTCATAGAGAGCCATGGAGCGGTGTGGAGTTGAGTAGCATGCAGTTGCGTAGAGCGGAGCAGAGTTGAGTGGCATGGAGTGGAGTGAAGTGAAGTGGAGTGGCATAGAGTTGAGTAGTGTAGAGTGTTGTGAATTGTGGTGGTGGAAGTAGAATGCCATAGAATGGAAGGGCATAGAATGGCGTGGAGTGGTGAAGAGTTGAGTGGCATAGAGTAGAGTGCCAGAGTAGAGTAGAGTGTCGTGAAGTGGCATAGAGTGTTGTAGAACAGAGAAGTGGCAAAGAGGGTTTTTTGGCATTGAATCTCATAGAGTTGAGTGGTGTATTGAAGTGGAGCAGAGCGGAGTAGTGTTGCAGAACAGAGTGCAGTAAAGTGGCATGGAGTAGCATAGAAAGAGTCACAGAGAATTTTGTAAAGTGAAGTAGTGTTGTGGAGTGGCAGAGAGTGGAGTAGAGTGTTGCAGAGTGGAGTGCCATAGAGTTTAATGGAGTAGAGCATCATAGAGTGGAGTATCCTGGAGTGTAGTGTCGTAGAGTAGAGTGTCATAGAGTGAAGTGGCATGAAGTACAGTGGTGTAGAGTAGAACGGCGCAAAGTGCAGTGGCATAGAGTGCATTGGTTTTGAGGAAAGTGGTGTACAGTGCCTTGACGTAGAGTGCAGTGACGTAGAGTAGTGTGCCGTAGAGTGCAGTGGCATAGATTAGAGTGGTGCAGGGTAGATTACAGTGATGTAGAGTGCAACAATGTAGAGTGGAGTGACACAGAGTGGAGTAGAGTAGCATAGAGTTCAGTGGCGTAGAGTGCCCTGGTACAGAGTAGATTGTTTCAGAGTAGAGTGACATGGCATAGAGTAGAGTGGTGCAGGGTAGAGTGCAGATGTGTAGAGTATAATGGAGTAGAGTGCAGTGGTGAAGAATAGATTAGATAGAATAGAGTGGCATAGAGTGAAGTGATACAGAGTAGAGTGGAGTAGAGTGCATTGGCATAGAGTTGAGTGGTGCAGAGTAGAATGCAGTGGGTGTAGAGTGCAGTGGCATATGCTCCAGTGGTGCAGAGTAGAGTGGTGTTGAGTTCAGTAGCAAAAAATGCCTCCTGCAGAGTAGAGTGTCATAGAGTGCAATGTTGTAGAGTGCAGTTGCATAGAAAGCATTGGTGTAGAGTGCATTTCCTTAGGGTCATGGGAGTAGAGTTGAGTGGTGCAGAGTGCAGTAATGCAAGTAGATTGGTGCAGAGTAGAGTGTTGCAAAGAGCTGTAGATTGGAGTATAGTGGTGACGGATATGATAGAGGGGCATGGAGTGCAATGACAGAGCACAATGGTGTAAATGGCATAGCGTGCAGTGGAGTGCAGTGGTGTAGATTATTGCAGAGTAGAGTATAGTGGCGTAGAGTACAGAGGTGTAGAGTAGTTGGTGTAGAGTACTTTGGTTTTGAGTAAAGCGTAGATTGCACTGGTGTAAAGTAGAGTGGCACAGCATAGAGTGGAGTAGAGTGTTGAAGAGTACAGAAGAGTAGATTGTTTCTGAGTAAGAGAGAAGTGGTGTAGAGTGGTGTGGGTTAGAGTGCAGTAGTAATCAAAACGGGGGGCACTGTTCCAGAGTGAGTGTTGCAAAACGTCAACCCTCACTAAACGAATAGAGGAAGGAGAAATGGAGAAGGGGAAAAAAGGTACTAGGTCAAGGACTTTGTGGGAGAGGTGGGGAAAGACATAAATTGTCTCTTGTTGCCCTCACACATCCCGAGGAATGTCACGCTTCATCATCGGGCAGTTGCTCCTCGTCGGGTCGGCGGTGCAATGCCCTACGGGTCCCCCGAAGGGTCTCTTCGGCGGAGATCTTTTTAGAGAACTGCCGATGGGTGCATGTGGGTATGTGGGTAAAAGTCCTCTGTGAAGGGTGAAATTGTGCATGCAGTGCGTATTAAAACTGCCTAAGGGTTACCAAAAACAAGGTTTTAATATTGAGGTACCCTTGGCAGGATAAAAAACCCGTAAGTTGGGCGTTACCAGCGGATGGGTAATGTGCCCGGGTAACTATAATAAGGTCGACATGTTTCACGCCTATGTTGGTCTAAAAGATCACTGGCGTTTCATCAGGACTAGAGGTGAGGGTCGTGTGAGGTGAGTGCACCGAAATAGTAACATAAGAGGGGTACCATTGGCCTTCTCAATTGTCAAGGGGGGAACCGCTTCCTAAAATGTAGGGGTCGCGACTATGTCTAAAGAGTTAGGTATGCCCTCTTGATCGTGACCTAGAACGGATAGGGAGAGAGAGAACAGGGGAGAGAAAAACACAAGGCTCAGGTACATTGTCTAGAGAACTTATAATGTTGCCTCCCAATGGTGAATAGACCAGGAGGCGTTATCTCGCTAGGATATTGTGAGACATGGCTAGTGGGTTGCAAGCACATAGACCACCCATTGAAGTGAGGCCTGCGTCACCCTCAGATAGGAGCGCGATGGGAAAGGAGGGGTCATCGGACAGAAGCATGGAATATGCGTGAGTCCGGTTGGCACCCCATCCCACACACTCCCGGCTAACGCCATGACTGCAGGCTGCCACTGGGTATAGGTGGTAGTGTGCATCGTACAATTTAAGCATTAGATAATCAAGGTCATGCGTTTTTCGTCAAACCCGCACTCAGCCCGACTGTGTTACTGCGGCTGGAGAAGGAAAATCGGTAAGCGTGTCCCTGCACAGCCTGTATTACATTTAGAGAAGACAAGTTAAAGCTCACAATGCGTGTGTTCAGGGCTGTGTCCATGCTTACCTAAAGGGGGAGCTAACTATGCTCCGTGAGCTAAAGGCATAGGATGCCCGCACCTTCTTGGGCTGCGGGAGCAGAGTGATGGCGAGAAAGAAAAAGGAGATAGAGAAACGTGTGCACACCAAACGATCAGTATCGTAGAACAAACAGTATCCATATAAACGGATGTGGGTATCCCAACGCGATCATTGAGTACTCACGGTTAAACTCGGGTGTCGGCACATGAAGCCTGCCCCGTCCAGAAGCCAGCTCGTAGGTAGTGGACTGAAGTATTCTGGCCATAATTTAAGTGCTCGATGAATCTCACTTAGGAGGTTCCCGCTTCCGGTATGCCCTGTCATGCTCTAGTGAAGTGAGCCTGCATGTGTATGGCAACGTTGAGGCACAGTGACGCACATGTGTGTCGAGTAGCGCACAGGAACTGCGCATGTGCGTGGGAGCGCGAAGGGAGAGGATGAAAGTAAAAGTTCTCCCGATGTGTAATGTATTGGCGTATAGAGTCCAAAGAGAGGCAATGGTCCCAAATTCATTATGTGTGCTAATGTCCTGTGGTAGGATCATTGATAGGCACATAACAGGTGTGTGGGTCCGAGGTGGAATGAACACAGTGAAAACACAGAGCTTGCATCTTGTACCCCACCCCTCCTCATTAGTGTAAGCTTGGTTTTTGGATGCAAAAAAAGGGGGGGGGGGGGTAAACAGGGATTGTGTTACCCACCCAGGCATGGGTTACTCATGGGTGGTAGTTCGAGATTCTTGGAGGAAGAAACTCCAGTGTGTATGAGTATAGAGGCAAGGAGTATTATGCAGATGGTGCCATCCGTGCACAGCATAAGTGTGGTGAAGACATGGCACAGCGAGGATGTGGTGAAGTCTGATAGTGAGGCTGCTACGCTCAGTGGTTGACATGTTATAAATCAATCACAAGTAATGTGGGAAGGCTCGATGGTATAGTCAGGCTGCAACGCCCAGATGGTTGTCATGTCATGGTAACATGGTAAAGGCACTCATGGGAGGGGTTGTAGGGGGATTACAGCTCTGACCAAGGAATTTCATCGTTCAGGCCCTGTGTATTAGTGCGAAGGCGGTGGACCCACCGCTGTTCGCGTCGAAATAGCGAGTTACTGTTTCACCCTGGGTTGGCCTCTAGGATAGTCCACTGGATGGCCTCACATGGGTGGCCTTTTTCTAAGAAATGGTTAGTGAGTTTGGTAGCTGTGCGGGCTCGTCTCACGGTGCTCTTATGTTCGCTGATCCTCTTTTTTATTGCTCTCATTGTCATTCCAACGTAGTGAAGGGTACAAGGGCATGTAACAAGATATATAAAATTGGTAGTGTTACAATTTGCATTTGTGCGTTGTTCCCATAGAAAATTACCCATTTGTAGTAACTTCGTATGTCGCGTGGATGAGCATGCCCCACATGTGCCACACGGGTAGTGTCCTTTAACAGCTGGGAGGTTCCACAGAATGGTTTCCTTGGCTGTCTGTGGTGTACGTGGGCGTGTGTTCACCAGTTGGTCGCGCAGATTTTCTGTTCTTTTGAACGCAAATCGAGGTGGTTGAATGTCTAATGTGTCACTGTTGAGGATCCTCCAGTTCCGGTTGATTATCTTTTTGATTTGATTGGATAGAGGGGTGAATGTAGTGACGCAGGTTATGAGGTCATTGGTTTTGGGTTCCCTTGTCTCCAGTAGTCCTTCTCGTGTGTTGTTCCTAGCCCGCTTTCTGGCTTTTCTGATCACCTCACCGGGGTAGTGTCTCTCCGCGAGGTTGTTAGCCAGGCGGTTGGCTTGGGACTCAATGGACGACACAGGATTGAGACTGTCCTCTAGATTCACCCCCACGGCGGGCATGTTCCCGAACGAGGTCCTCACTTTCAAGAAGGCAGTTCTCAAGGAGGCTAATCTCTTAAAACCTACTACCACCTATAACAATATGTCCAACAACCTACGAGATGCCGTCAACTCATTGAAAAAAGACACCACGATCATAATCAAACCCGAAGATAAAAGGGGTGCCACAGTGATTATCAACATCAAGGATTATGAGCAGGAGTGCACCCGCCAGCTCAACAATACCGAATATTATGAAATACTGGAAACTGACCCTACCACACGCTTACTAGGACAGATACGCATCATGGTGAACGAAGCATCCACGGAGGGTTTGGATCACAGCTAAAGAAGCGGCATTCCTGGTTAATGAAACCCCCAGGATGCCTTACTTCTACCTCCTCCCTAAGATTCACAAGGGAGTCACCCCTTGCCCTGGCCGTCCCATAGTATCAGGCATCAGTTTACTCCTGGAACCACTCAGCCAATTCAGCGACTTCTCCTTACGCCCTCTGGTCCAATCGACACCAGCATACCTCAAAGAGACCCGGGATGTCCTCAACCTGATCCAAGCAATCAACGATGACAATACGGAGGACATCAACCCATTGATCACACTCGATGTAGGGGCACTATATACGAACATCCCCCAGGATGCCACCATCGAAGTCGTCAGTAATCTCTTGAGAGAGTCAGAATTACCCACCAATACTCCAGCAGACTTCATCACAGCCCTCATTTCAGTGGCCCTGACCAACAACTTCTTCATGTACAAAACCATCACATACCATCAGGTACTGGGCACCAGTATGGGGAGCACCTTCGCCCGAGCCTGGCAGGCCTGTACATGGCCCACTTTGATGCTGCCCATATCTTCACTGACACGAACCCCTTCCATGAAAACCTCGTAACCTGGAAACGTTACATTCATCATTTTGAGGGGGACAGCGGCGAAAACATTTCACGAATGGATCAACAACCAGGATCCCCACCTACGATTTACCATGACGGCCAGTAAGAAGGAGATCCCCTTCCTGGACCTATTGATCAGCTTCGAGAATGGAGTACTGCATACTACAACTTACAGGAAGAGCACAGACTGCAACAGTCTCCTTAGCTTCAAGAGCTATCATCCCAAAGCGCTGAGAGAGAACCTACCCTACGGCCAATTCCTGAGAATCAGCAGGATAAATGAGTGAGTCCCAAGCCAACCTCCTGGCATGCTCATCCATGCGACATACAAAGTAACTACAACTGGGTAATTTTCGATGGGAACAATGCAAACCTACAAATTGTAACACTACCAATTGTATACATCTTGTTACATGCCCTTGTACCCTTCACTACGTTGGAATGACAACGAGAGCAATAAAAAAGAGGATCAGCGAACATAAGAGCACCGTGAGACGAGCCCGCACAGCTACCAAACTCACTAACCATTTCTTAGAAAAAGGCCACCCATGTGAGGCCATCCAGTGGACTATTCTAGAGGCCAACCCAGGGTGTAACTCGCTATTTAGACGCGAACAACGGTGGGTCCACCGCCTTCGCACTAATACACAGGGCCTGAACGATGAAATTCCTTGGTCAGAGCTGTAATCCCCCTACGACACCTCCCATGGGTGCCTTTACCATGTTACCATGACATGACAACCATCTGGGTGTTGCAGCCCGGATTTATACCATCGAGCCTTCCCACCTTACTTGTGATTAATTCATAACATGTCAACCACTGAGCGTAGCAGCCTCACTATCAGACTTTACTGCATCCTCGCGGTGCCATATCTTCACCACACTTCTGCTGTGCACAACTGGCACCATCTGCATAATACTCCTTGCCTCTATACTCATACACACGGGAGTTTCTTCCTCCAAGAATCTCGAACTACCACCCATGAGTAACCCATGCCTGGGCGGGTAACACAATCCCTGTTTATCCCCCCCTCCTTTCTTGCATCCAAAAATCAAGCTTACACTAATGATGAGGAGGGGTTGGGCACGAGATGCAAGCTCGGTGTTTTCACTGTGTTCATTCCACCTCGGACCCACACACCTGTTATGTGCCTATCAATGATCCTACCACATGACATTAGCACACTAACAGCCTCATGCATCAACCCAAAATCCAGTCGGTAAAATACCGATTCGGTAATAGCTCCCGGTATTAAGGAAAAAATACCCAATCCCAATGCATCAACCCAAAAGCAGAAATCGCTATTTAAGGAATCCTTAAATAGCGATTCTTTAAATAGGGATTCCTTAAATACCGATTCCTTAAATAGCGATTGCATTTAAGGAATCCCAAAGTGAGATTCCTTAAATGCAATGCATCAAAGTTAAAAAATTAGCGATTTCGCTAATAGGGGGAGCAAATTACCATGAAGATGAACTGCATGGTAATTTGCAAAAACTTTGAAAAATGCACTTTTGTGCATTTTTCAAGGTTTCATGTTGCGCACACACATGCCCTTAGAGCATGTGTGTGTGCAACATATGTGCACATATCATTTTCAGGGGTGCAACAGGGTGTCCTTTTGACACCCTGGCACCCTTGAAAGTGCTCCCGCTATTAGCGATTCGGTAATACCGAATCGCTAATACAGACTGGCTTTACATTCATTCCTATGGGCCTCCAAGCCCATAGGAATGAATGGGTAGGTATTCCTTATTACCGATTCGGTATTACCGATTCGGTAATAAGGAATATTAAGGAATCGCTATTTGAATAGCGATTCCTACATGCATAGCCTTTTGCTATTCCTTATTAGCGATTCCTTATTTTTCGCTAATAAGGAATCGCAAATGGCATTGTTGATGCATAGGCCCCATAATGAACTTGGGACCATTGCCTCTCTTTGGACTCTATACACCAATACATTACACATCGGGTATACTTTTACTTTCATCCTCTCCCTTCGCGCTCCTAGGCACATGCGCAGTTCCTGCGAGCTACTCGACACGCATGCGCGTCACTGTGCCTCAGCGTTGCCATACACACGCAGGCGCACTTCACTATAGCATGACAGGGCATACCGGAAGTGGGAATCTCCTACGTGAGATTCATCGAGCACTTAAATTATGGCCAGAATACCTCAGTCCACTACCTACGAGCTGGCGTCTGGACGGGGCAGGCTTCATGTGCTGACACCCGAGTTTAACCGTGAGTACTCGATTTTTTTTTGATTTTTTTTTGAAAAACCTTTATTAATCGCAGTCACATCATTTTACAATGTACATTCACCAGCCAAGGTGTCGGATCAGTGAGACAAGAGAAAACACATGTTTCCAGGCGGTAAGACACAACCATTCAGCCGGCAACCCGGAGGTCCGGCGGCGATGTGCAGGCGAACATTTGTATAGGAATCAGGTGCGTACATTGTGAGAAGGTAGGCCCATGGTGCTTTTCTGTGTTTTGTTGTAGTGTGTCTGAAGCGCATTGCTAACAACAGAGGATGGCGCTGTGTGCCAGCCCACATGGCGGCTATTACGGTCGCCACCCAGGTTCTTAGCGAGGGTCGTACAAGACACCGTGGCCACCCCCAAATGCCAAGGCCCCCGGGCAGCTTAGCACCAGCGTCATGTTCCTAGTGTAGGCTGGAGCGCGACAAGGAGGTTTCGGTATAGCTCACCGTGACATATATGTCAGCGCATATATCCGACAAGCCCAGTGTGCGGCTTCGCAGTTCAAGACTATGTGCGTGTTGCGTGGCGCGCATCCGTCCCTCCAGCATTGTGTCCCTTAGGCCGCTAAGTGTCTGGGTACGCCTGATATGCAGCCCTGTGCGCTCCGGGTGGAATCGTACCGCGCCTTCCGGGCGTATCCATCCCCTGCGCAGAGTGTGTGCTATCGCTGCCTCATCAGCAGCATTCAGGGCACGCTAGGTAGGGTAGCGCTTCGTGGGCGCCGGGTGACGCCACTATCATATGTTATCCGTGGTTAGGTAGGGATTCGGTCAGGGAGCTTAACCAATAACCAAACTGCTCCCTGAGCGGGCGCTGCGATAGGGGGGGGTCAACAGTAGGGTCGTAAACTCGGGCGGGGTCAAGGGTAAGGGGGGAGGAGGGGAAAGGAGATCATTCTGCGTTAGAGTGGGAGGGGGCATCAACAGCCGATTGGGGCACAGCGGGACCGCGCAACATCCATGAGAAGCAGCAGGCCAGAGGGGGGGGGGAGGGGGGGGAGAGAGAAGGGGCCATCAGAAAGGCCGAGAGCCCGTAGCGCCGGTGTCCGCACCCTTCTTCTCTATGTGTAAGGCACTCCTCTGTGCCTGGGAGGGAGTGACCGGGTAGGGTGGAGTGATCATGTCGTCCCGGCTGGGCCCGTAGCCGGGTACTGTGCGCGTTGCTTCAGACTGCAGCAGCAGCAATCTCTGCACGCGCGTTATGGTTGTACCACGAGTGAGTCCCGGCAGCAGCCTCCTGTAGGGCAAAAGTTAGGGGCGCTAGGGGGCAAGCAGAGAGGGGCGGGAGCCAACTCTGACATGGTCTGACGGATATCGCTATCCAACCAGTAAGGGAGCGGTGCTCTCCATATGCTCAGGTTATCCCTCGGTCCTGGCAGGCCACCTGAAAGGCCGTGAGGAGGTCGTCCCAAAGCTGGGCGATGGGGAACTTCCGGAGCCCTGCGGTTTCCTCGCGAAGAAGCACCGCGCTCTCCGCCTGTGCCCAATTAACAAAGGAGGCTTTCCAATGGCTGATGTGTGGGGGGGTTGCTGCCTTCCAATGCTTGGTGAGCAGGCGTTTGGCCGTTATAAGTCCCATGTCCCAAAAGCGTGCCTGCACTTTGTTATCTTTTGTGCGCTTATACAACCCTAGTATGCATGCGTCCCATGCGTGCGGCAGCCGTCCGTCAGCACCACGCGTAAGCAGTGACAGTACATTGTCCCAGTATGCCTGTATGCCAGGACAGTGCCATAGCATGTGTAAGAGGTCCGCTCCCGGTAGCGAGCACCGCTGGCAAGTTGCATCTGTCCGCAAGAAGTATCTGTTAATTTTTTCAGGTGTGAGGTATGCACGCTGCAGTATGTAGTACTGTATAATTTTAAAGCGGGGGTTGCGTGGAATGTTGGTCGGGCTGGCCAGTATCATTGCCCATTCCCTGTCTGTCCAGTCTCTTCCCCTGTCTGTCGCCCAGCGCTCCCTCAGTGCCAATGTGGATGGCTGCGAGTGTGCCTGCAGCGCCTGTGCTAGCCAGTGTATGACATGCGCGCCATTGCCCATAACGTGCAGATATTGGATGAAGGTATGTGTCGGGGGTTCCACCGCCATGTCGCCCCATGAAGCCGTGAGCGTACGCATAAGGGAGGCATGCAGGAGGAACTGTCCCGCCGGAAGAGCCGTGTCTTCAGCCAGGTTGGCGAATGTAAGTAATTCGCCATCTACATAGAGATCGCTCAGCGTGTCCACTCCTGCTTGTTCCCATCCAGCCAAGTGAGCCTCCGTGAGCGGCCCCGTCGGGCCAGGCATGCCCAGGAGTGGCAAACTCGGGGCATATGGCTTAGTCGCGCGCGTGAGGCGGAGGCACCGCAGGAAACATCTGCGCGCTACCGCCAAGTAGACCTGGGAGGGGCAGGGCGTGCGGGTGATCGGGTGGAACAGTGTATTTATTTGTGTGCGTGTCCAGGCAGCCGCGTGCGAAGTAGTGTCCTCAAGCTGCTTGCCGCTCAGCCATCCCGCCACCCATTGCATCTGTGCCGCGAGGTAGTATAGTTCCATATTGGGAACTGCCAGCCCCCGGAATCTGTAGGCATGTATAATTTAGCTAGCGCCACTCGCGGTCTCCCCTTGTTCCAGATGAGGCCACGCAGCAGCACCTCTAGCTCGCGAAACAGCTTGGTGGGAACATACAGGGGCATATTTGCAAAATAATAGAGGAGGCGAGGCAGCACTATCATTTTGGTCAGTGCCACCCGACTAGGCACATTAAGGGGTAGGGTGTTCCAGAAGCCAATTTGTGCTCTGACAGAAGCGATTGCTCGATGGAGGTTCCCCTCCAGAACGTCTGCTGGGGTTCTGTAGATCCTTATCCCCAAGTAGCGGAAGGTGGTGGGGTGCCACCGCAGTCTGTCCCCTCCCAGCCGGATGTCGCATTCAGGCGTCGCTGGGCTAAAGGGATAGGCTCCCGACTTGGCCCAATTGACTCTCAGGCCCGACATCCCCTCAAAGGTGCGGAAGACGTCAGCGAGGGAGGCAGGGATGGCAGTTATGTCCCTGACGTATAGCAGCAGGTCGTCTGCATACAGAGACACCGCATGTAGGCCATCCGCCAATGGAATTCCCCATTCCAATCCGTGCATCCTGAGAGTCGCGGCCAGGGGTTCCATGGCCAGTGAAAACAGCAATGGCGACAGTGGGCAGCCCTGGCGGGTGCCCCTGCGGACCCGGATGGCAGCGGAGAGGAGACGGCCCGTGCGGACTCGGACTGACGGCCTGCCATAAAGTAGGTCGATCATGGCACTGTATCCCCCCCCAGTCGATATTTCTCTACGACCGCCCTTAGTTACGGCCACTCGACTGAATCAAAGGCCTTCTCCAGGTCCAGTATCAGGCATCCCGCCCTTGGCCACTGCTGCGTGGCGTATTCCTGTACCCGAAAGAGGCGGCGGATGTTGTAGGAAGTGTGGCGTGTTGGGAAAAATCCATTTTGGTCTCGGTGCACCAGGGCGGGTACGTGAGGGGCCACCCTCCTGGCTAACACAGAAGCCAGGATTTTATAGTCCGTGTTCAGCAGCGCGAGCGGGCGGTAAGAGCCCACCCGTGTGCTATCCTTGCCAGGTTTAAGAATAGAGACCAGTATGGCCTCATTTAACGTTGGGGGTAAAGCAGCATCCTCCGCTGCCGCTGCGTACATTCGCAGTAGTTCCGGGACGAGGATGTCCGAGCCTGCCTTGTAAAGCTCAGCCGGTAGTCCGTCCGGGCCCGGGGTTTTGCCATTAGACAGGTGGAAGATGGCTTCTCGGAGCTCATCTGACTCCAGTGGGGCTCCCAGCTCGTCTTGCTGCGCAACGGTCAGCTGTGGCATTTGCAGGGGGGTAAGATAATCGGCTATATCGGAGTAAGGGACTGATAGGCGGGAGCGATACAACGTGCCATAGTGGGCAGTAAAGGCGTCATGTATGCCAAGTTGCGTGTACACCAGTTCCCCCTCCTCTCTCTGTACGGCCGTCACCGGGGTCGAGCGGGCGTCCTGCGAGATCAGCCACGCTAAAAGTTTGCCTGGTCTGTCGCCCAGGTGATGTGTTCTCGCCGAGTGCGCGGCATAATTCACATTTCGGAGTCGCTCCAAGAGGCGCGCATGTTCCGTGCGGGCCTCATGTAGTGGGTCTCCGTCCCCGTCCACAGCCCCTCCTCTCGTGTAAGTAAGTCCGATTCTAGCCTAGTTAAGTCCCTCTCCAGCTGGTGCCGCACATGCCCCTGTGCGTGCAGGCAGTGTCCTCGGAGCACTACCTTGAAGGCGTCCCACTCCACCTGTGGATTGGATGCCGTGCCGGCATTATCCTCAAAATATTGCGCGACGCGCTCGAGCAAGGCAGCTCGGAAAGCCGCGCCCAGCAACTGCGCGGGTTGTAGGCGCCATGTGGGCACGGGGGGGCGCGGGCGGGCCCAGGCTATGGACATGAAGTGCGGGTTATGGTCCGAGTGTGTGCGGCCCATGTATTGTGTGTCTGTCACATGGGGTAGGAGGTCAGCGGACACCATGAATCGGTCCAGGCGGACATGGAGGTCGTGGGCGCCAGAGTAGTAGGAGTATGTCCGCGTCCCTGGGTTGCGCTGCCGCCAAACGTCATGTAGATCCCATTGCGCGGCCCATTCCAATAGCGCCTTCGTGGCTCCCCTTGTAGAGGCGTTAGCTG
This sequence comes from Triturus cristatus, assembly GCF_964204655.1. Lineage (NCBI taxonomy): Eukaryota > Metazoa > Chordata > Amphibia > Caudata > Salamandridae > Triturus > Triturus cristatus. The sequence continues at coordinate 635,716,515 of NC_140585.1, forward strand.
GGGGTGGGGAGGAGCGGTCCAGTGTGGTGTCTAAAGTGCAGTTGTAGTCGCCCCCTATTATCCACGAGGTTGCATGCCAGGTTGCCATGGTCGCTGAGAGCCGCGCCAGGAAGCCGCCCTGGTCGACGTTTGGGGAATAGAGGGATACTAGTGTAACAGGCTGGCCATCTAGTCTGCCCTGCGCAGCTGTATACCTGCCCTCCCGATCCACCACTGTGTCTGTAGCCTCCCACGGAGTCCCAGGGCGGACCCATATCAGTGTTCCGCGAGCGAATGAGGAATATTCCGTAGCATACAATTGCCCTCGCCATCTACGGTGTAGGGCCCGCACCTCGGCTCCGTTCAAATGGGTTTCTTGGAGTAGCGCTATGCTGACTTTATGCCGCTTTAGGTATGAATTGATATGATAACGCCTAGCCGGTGTGTGCATTCCCCTGACGTTCCAGGTGCATATTTGTACATTAGCCATAGCAGTCACGTGCGTGCGCGCCTCCCTCATCCCCCCAGGGCGCGGCCCCCATCCCAAGGGTCCCCCGGGTCCAGCAAGCCACTCCCACCGTGTAGATAGGTTGAGTATTGCGTGCGTAGTGTCGTGATCTCCAGTAGGGCAGGGGGATAGGGAAGAAAGGGAACACATAAAGCCTTAACATGGCAACAAAGTCCAAAATACCAAAAGGTCGGCTGCACAACGGTTCGCCGTCCAAACACTCTAGTGAGCTCGTGAACTATACAGTCTTAGGGGGATCTTGTGGCTTATATTTTAGCAGCGACCAAAACAGTGCAGTCCTGGAAGCGCCCTGCATCTCTGCCGGGTGGGGTGTGCAAGCCACTGCTGGCCGGCGGACATCTGGTGTCTGTTGTTCAAGGCCGTGGCAGCCGTGCGCCCAGTTACCAGTCTAGTGTGGGCGAGGTCGCCAGGGGGGGCACGCCTCCCCCCGAGCGGCCCCCTTGGCAGCGGGCCGGCGGTTAAGTACTGTGGGGCACATTTGCGTGTCTGCGAAGTGGGTGAACGTGTTGCGTGCTAAGGATTAGAATATGTACTCACAGTGTCCAGTCCCGTGATCGAGTCCTCCAGAGCAGCGACGGCGTGGGCGCAGGGAGGCCCCAGGCAGGTCTAGTGGTATGTGGGGCAGCCAAACTGGAACTCAGGTAGACCCACGTCATGCAGCAGGCGGCAGCCCACCACCGGGCCCCGTCAACCAAAAAGATCCGCTGTTTGCGGCGTGACCTCTGGGGGCCCCCCAGAGCTCTGCGTGTCCGGGATGCCATAGATCGCCTCATCGTCCGTTGAGGACACCGCCGGGCTAGCGTCCGGGCGGGGCGACGACGCCGGGGAATTGCTGATTTCCGCTGCCTTGTGCAGGGCATCCCGCTGTTCCTGTTGAACAAGGTCCACCGGTGGGGAGCGGCCCATCGCTCCCCTGGCCAGCGGCGGCGTGGGCGACCTTCGGCGGTGCCGGCGTCTGGATCCCCCGACTCTCTCTGTCGCGGCAGCTCCCAGCGCCCTCCGCGGCGCGTCCGGCATTCCTCCATCTAGCCAGGCCTCCGCTTCCTCAGGGCTTGCGAAGAAATGCGTCTTGCCTCACGCCACCACTCGTAGTTTGGCCGGGAAAAGTAGCGAGTACTTGAGGTCCGCTTCGCGTAGTCTGCGTTTTACCGCCAGGAAGGAATGCCTCTGCCTCTGCACTCTCGCTGTGTAGTCCGGGAAGAACATCACCGCGGCGTTATCTATGGTGACTTCCCCTAGGTTCCTGGCTTCACGCAGTATGGCATCTCGGTCTCTGTAGTTGAGCACCCGAAGGAGAAACGGTCTAGGGTTAGAGCCCGGGGGGAGCGGTCTCGTGGGCACGCGTTGGGCCCTCTCCACCACAAAGTGGGGGGAAAGCACGCTGTCCGGTAGCAGGTCTCGCAGCCAGTCCTCGACCCTGCGGGCAGGATCCGCCCCTTCCCATTTCTCCGGTATTCCCACTAGGCGGATGTTATTCCTTCGAGCCCGGCCTTCCGCGTCTTCAGCTCTACCCTCTAGGAGTTCCACTCTGTTTAGGAGGTCTTGTACCCTTGTTTCTGTCTGTTTCGTCGCTGGCTCAACATCTGCCATTGTGTCTTCCAGCGTTTTTGTGCGTGCTTGCAGCTTTTTATGATCAGCTCGGAGGTGTGTCAAGTCTATTGCCACGCTGTCGATGCGGGTCTCCAGGGAGGTGCGTGTCTGCTGCAGGGACTCCTCCATCCTCTCCATGGCTGCCAGAACGCTATCCAGCTTCGCCGCTACGTGCTCGGTATCCATCATGGGTGCTGTTTTCTCGTGCTTTCCCTTCGCCGTTGCAGCTCCCGGTCCGGTGCGCGTTCGCCCCCCTCTAGGCATGGGGCTGGTGGCACGTGCAAGGTATCCCTCCCTGTCGCAGAGGAGCGGAAGCCCGTCCGGCGCGGTGAAGCGTCTCCGCAATGTCGGGGCCGCCGTCGCGGGTCCCGTCCCACCACGAGGGAGAGGAGTGGTTCACCCTTCTAGGCCAGCGCAGCGCCGGGTTCTGCTGCTTCAATCCGTCAGGCTGCGCGCGACGCGCCGCGGTCACCGCAGGCCCAGTGGCTCCAATCAGCGGCGGGTCCAACGGCAGCCGGTCAGGCGTCTGATGGCTCCCTCCATGGGGTGGGTCACGCCTGTATCCCCCTGCCACTCCGCGCTCGTGGTCACCCCCCGCAGCGACCAGGGGCGCAGGAGATGTGCCGCTCGCGCCCAGAGGGTCCAGCCCGGCGTCCCGGTAATGGTCTCAGTGTCTTAAGGCAGCGGCGATATGCGTTGCTGCGCCCCTCGATGGTGGAGCCCCCGTCCAGCGCAAGTCCACCCCCAGCTTCCAAAGGCCTGCAGGGCACCAGGAGGGGGAAAGGCGCCCCAGTTCAATCGTAACTAGGCCAGAGCTCGGGGGGAAGGCAGAGTCCGTGCGTCCCTTCACAGGCCTGGGAGCCTCCGTTGCTGTGTCCTAATGGCCTTCCCAGCCCGATGGTGACTCGAGGGCAGTATCTTACTCGCTCTCCGGATCCGCCCCGCCGCCTCCAGGGTCCCAGTCAGCCAACTCACTTGTAGGCAGGGTTCCACAGTCTATGTCCTCCTGCCCCTTCCGGGCCGTCCCCAGCTCGCCACCGCCACCAATTAGCCCCTCGGGGGGGAGGGGGGGGGGGGGGGCCCAAGCGTCCCCAGCCGTGTCGCTCGTCTCGTGAGGGCACCCTCGCCGCGATCGCGATCCTCCTCGCAGCGCTGCGACAGCTCCCCCGCAGGCCGCAGTACGAGGCCCAGGGTGCCAGCTGAAGCCGCGGGCTCACGTAGTCGCGGTCACCAGACTCGCGCTCAGCAGGGCGGCCTCAGCCGCGTCGTCAGGGTCGGTGCGGCGTTCCACCGCCGATGCGCCCCAAAGTCGGCCAGGGCACGTAGGAGGTCCCAGTGCAGGTCCGCCGGCAGTATCGGGCCGTGCAGAGGATTCGGAGACGGAGAAACGACCCGGGGCAGGAGGGCTCAAACGGGAGCTCTACCCGGGCACGTCTGCTCCCATCGCGTGCTAAGCCATGCCCCAACCGTGAGTACTCGATGATCGCGTTGGGATACCCACATCCGAAGTAAGTCTGTGTTGATATGGATACTGTTTGTGCAACGATACTGATCGTTTGTTGTGCACACGTTTCTCTTTCTCCTTTTTCTTTCTCGCCATCACTCTGCTCCCGCAGCACAAGAAGGTGCGGGCATCCTACGCCTCTAGCTCACGGAGCATAGTTAGCTACCCCTTTAGGTAAGCATGGACTCAGCCCTGAACACACGCATTGTGAGCTTTAACTTGTCTTGTCTAAATGTAATACAGTCTGTGCAGGGACACGCTTACTAATTTTCCTTCTCCAGCCGCAGCAACACAGTCGGGCTGAGTGCGGGTTTGACGAAAAGCGCACAACCTTGATTATCTAATGCTTAAATTGTACGATGAACACTACCACCTATACACAGTGGCAGCCTGCAGTCATGGCGTTAGCCGGGAGTGTGTGGGATGGGGCGCCAACCGGACTCACGCATATTCCATGCTCCTGTCCGATGTCCCCTCCTTTCCCCATCGCGCTCCTATCTGAGGGTGACGCAGGCCTCACATCATTGGGTGGTCTATGTGCTTGCAACCCACTAGCCATGTCTCATAATATCCTAGCGAGCTACGCCTCCGGGTCTATTCACCATTGGAAGACAACATTACAAGTTCTCTAGAAAATGTACCTGAGCCTTGTGTTTTTCTCTCCCCTGTTCTCTCTCTCCCTATCCATTCTAGGTCACGATCAAGAGGGCATACCTAACTCTTTAGTCATAGCTGCGACCCCTACATTTTAGGAAGCGGTTCCCCACTTGACAATTGAGAGGGCCAATGGTACCCCTCTTATGTTACTATTTCGGTGCACTCACCTCACACCACCCTCACCTCTGGTCCTGATGAAACGCCAGTGATCTTTTAGACCGACATAGGCGTGAAACATGTCGACCTTATTATAGTTACCCGGGCACATTATGCATCCGCTGGTAACTCCCAACCTGCGGGTTTTTTATACTGCCAAGGGTACCTCGTCATTAAAATCTTTTTTTTGGTAACCCTTAGGCAGTTTTAATACGCACTGCATGCACAATTTCGCCCTTCACAGAGGACTTTTACCCACACACCCACATGCACCCATTGGCAGTTCTCTAAAAAGATCTCCGCCAAAGACACCCTTCGGGGGACCCGTAGGGCATTGCACCGCCGGCCTGACGAGGAGCAACTGCCCGATGATGAAGCATGACATTTCTTGGGATGTGTGAGGGCAACAAGATACAATTTATGTCTTTCCCCACCTCTCTCACAAAGTCCTTGACCTAGTACCCTTCCTCCCCTTCTCCATTTCTCCTTCCTCTATTCGTTTAGTGAGCGTTTACTTTTTGCAACACTCACTCTGGAACAGTGCCCCCCCTTTTGGTTACTTCATAAACCATATTGGAGCACGGGCACTGGACCATTAACTAGCTCCTGGTCCCCCCCTCTCTCATTTGACTTGGGGTTAGAGTGCAGTGACATAGAAGAGTGGCATAAGGTGCATTGGCGTACACTGTGGTCGCAAAGAGGGCTGTGTTGCAGAGTCAAGTGACATAGTTTGGAGTAGCATAGAGTGGGGTGGAGTGGCCTTGACTGGAGTGGTGTAGAGTGAAGAGGGTAGAGGTGAATAGTGCAGTGGTGCATAGTAGAGTGAGGTAGAGTGCATTGGCATAGAGTAGAGTAGTGCAGAGTGGAGAAGAGAGGTGTAAAGTGAAGTGGTGTAGAGTGCAGTGCTATAGTGCTGTGGTACCCAGTAGATTAGAGTGACAGAGTGGATTGGCATAGAGTGTAGTGGTGGAGAGTGTAGTGATGTAGAGTGCATTGGTGTAGAGTGCATTGGACTAGAGTGGCATAGAGTAGAGTGGTGCAGAGTAGAGTACAGTAGCATATAGTGCAGTGGCGAAGAGTAGAGTGTCATAGAGTGCAGTGTAGAGTGGCTTAGAGTGTATTGGTGTATAGTGCAGTGGTGTAAAGCGACAGAGTGCAGTGGTGTAGAAAGAGTGGCATAGAGTGCAGTAGCGTTAGTGTTCTAGATTAGAGAAAAGTGGCGTATAGTGCAGTGGAGCAGACTAGATTGGCATAGAGTGCAGTGACAAAGTGCATTGGTTTTGAGTAAAGTGGTGTAGAGTGCGTTGGTGTCGAATGCAGTGGCATGGACTAGAGAGGCATAGAGTTGAGTGGACCAAGGTAGATTGTAGTGGTGTATAGTGGAATAGAGTGCCATAGAGTACAGTGTCATAGAGTGCAGTGGTGCAGAGTAGATTAGAGTGGCTTAGAGTGGACTGGCATAGAGTGCAGTGACGTAGAGTGGAGTGATGCAGAGTAGGTTGGTGTAGTGTGTTGAATGAATGAATGAATGAAATAAGCTTTATTTCGATATAAAATATCTTGAAAGCAATACAATTATAATATTTGCAAGCCTTTTTAAGATCACATGATTATGCACAAGAATAAAAAGCATCACCGATAATCCTAAAACAAGTGGGAATTAAAAGGTACATGTAAACATATAAATAGGACAATCTTAAAAGACAATAATAGAACATCAGTATAACAAGAGAGAAAATCTGGATTATTTTAAGCAGCAAGGGCTTTAGATCTTAACAGCCAAGCCCACTTTAAGAACTTGGATAGTGCACAGACATACAAAGTTCTATTGTCAGATTTAAAAATGCGTTGAGCTACAATATAATCTCTTGTTCCAAGAGCATTACACAAGGGTTTCAACCAATGTAACCTAGGGATTTTGTACTCAGGACATGCAAATAAGACATGAGCAATTGATTCAAACCTGGACTCACAAAAAGGACAAAATGGTGATGTTTGCAGTGGAGGTTTCCAACGTGCTGTTAATTCACGCACTGGGAGGGTACCAATCCTAAATTTAAAATAAAGTGCTCGATCCAAAGGCTTTTGAATTATATCAAGATAAGGCTCAAAGCGCATTTCATCTTTAAGTCTTAAAAACTCAATAGTGCATTTTGAGCCATGGGGACTAGAGTTCCTCTTCGCTGTAACCCACCTCCAGTAAATTTTCTTTAATTCGTCTTTTGGGGGTGGGGTTCTATTCTCCCAAACTTCATTTAGGCCAAGATCATACAATAAGGTCTTGACGTCCTTTAGCCATTTGATTTTGTACCAGGAGGGCATAGAAAGTATCTCAGACAATCCCTCGGCATACTTTGCTAACTCCGGTGTACGCCACAGCCGAGCCCATAGGAGAAGGGGACGAACTCTTGCCATATCTTTCAATGATTGGCACCCTAAGTCCAACAACAAAGGAACCGTGGGTGTACTCTGAGGGAGTGCCATCCATTCCTTATAGAAATTGGAATCAGATTTGGCAAGCGCATCGATATTATTTAGACCCCATAATTCGGCACCATAAAGTGCCGAACTTACACCTCTTGCTTTGTATATCTCAAGGGCTGGTGCTATCGGTCTAGACGAGGAGGTGCGATGCTCTCTAAGGAGGGCACCGGTAACCCGCTTGTGATTTATAAGCATTTTTTGTATATGGGTTGACCAGTGCATTGAGTCTGAGAGACGTATGCCCAAGTAATCAAATTCATTTACTCTATCCAGATTAACTGCATTCAAAACGGGGGGCCGACCTAACTTTTTGGGAGGGTTCAGAATTAAACATTTGGTTTTGGTGGTGTTTATTATGAGCCCTCTACTGTTACAGAAAGCTTGAAAGCTATCAAGAAGAGTTTGGAGACCCTTCGGGGTTTTAGAGAGTAGCAGGGTATCATCAGCGAATAGGAGAGTTGGAATGCGTTCGCCCGCCAGGGATGGTGCGTCCGAAGGAAATTGTGACAAATGCTCCACTACTCCATTCACATAAAGTGAAAAAAGGGTAAGGGCAAGGACACATCCCTGGCGAACACCCCTATTCACTGGAATTCTCTCTGTTTTTTGCCCCTGGGAACCCCAGCGCACCTGCGCGAAATTATCCTCATGTAATTTTATAAGGAGGGTCAGTAGATAAGTTGGAATCTTCATACTGGCAAGTACGTTCCACAAAGTAGAACGGGGAACCAGATCGAAGGCTGTTTTAAGATCTATAAAGGCAAGGTAGAGACTACCTTTGCCAATAAGAACAACCTTCCAGTAGATAAGGAGTAATCTGAATACCTGCTCTATAGTTCCTGTCCCTGTTCTAAAGCCTGCCTGGTAATCCGAGACGATACTGTCATTGTTTATCCATGACAACATCCTCTCCAAAATCACCTTCCCAACAACCTTTTGGGTTGAGTCGATCAGGCTGATAGGGCGGTAGTTTGCAGGATCTTCCCTACCACCCTTTCTAAAGATCGGGACGACCTCGGCCCCCTTCCAAGATTCGGGGACCGGGGCGCCGTTGACAATGGCATTAATTAGTGTTGAAAGGAGCTTCCCCCATCTAGCTGGATCTAGTTTGAGAACATCCCCAGGAATGCCGTCAGGACCAGCTGCCTTCTGGGGAACAATAGACTTGATGGCATTGACCACTTCCCCTTCAGTAAAGAAATTTGTATTCGTGAAGGCCAAGAACGGGGAAACCTCCACACGAGGAAGCTCCCCCTCACTCTCTGGTTGGAGAGAGTAAAGCTTGGAGAAGTGATCGAACCAAGCTGCACTAGAGATGTTACAGGTCATAAGAGCACAATCAGGTCTATTCTTAGACCTGATTGTACTCCAAAAATGGGAAGAGTCCCGCTTATGGGATGCCTCCTTTAGCGTCTCCCAGTACAGTTCTTCCCAGGCCTTTTTAGCATCTGAGACAGTGTTCCTATACTCTCTCCTGGCCGACTGGATCTCAGACGTAACTCTACTCTTAAGGTCCATAATTAAGGCGGATTTCGTCCGTCTACATTTTTATGTATACCAACCTCCCTTAGAATTTTGATTTCCCCAGCCCCTCATAGGCCCTCCTTTGCCACTTACTAAAAATAGAGACCCCAAGCCTTCAATAGTACATTGGAAACAAGTTGGGACCTTACTATAAGCAATCTCGACAGTATTAGACATAGCTAACTCTGCTTCTGCTGTATGCAATATAGTAGCAATCGACTGGACTTTCTTCTCATCAAGAGCCACTTTGCGTCTTTCACAATTTGAGGGATGTACCTCAAGAGTTGACATAAGAGTACCCATTGCCGGGGTCATAGAACCAATCTTTCCCTCCCAAAACGATTGAAAACTTAAAGATAGCAGATTGTGGTCGCTATCAATTGTGGGGATTACTTCCATATCCAACACATATGGCCACAAATGGAGGTCTAAGAGGATATAGTCTATCCTTGAGGAGTGATCTGTCCTGTTATAGGTATGAGCACCATGACGATCTGAAGGAGTTCTGCCATTAGCCGCCCTTAGGCCGAACTCTAGGGACATGGTGTTCATAAATACAACTGACTTAGACCATCTCCTAATAGGAGGCAAGGATAGTAGAGGGATGCCTCTCTTGACGTCATCCTCCAGGAGATCGGGAAGATCAAGCGATGAGAGGGGCTCAAAAGAGCAATTAAAATCTCCTGCTATCAAAACACGTGATGCACATTGGCACTTATGCAATTCCCGTTCAAGAAGTAGGAGGGTAGATGACACGGCTCCCCCACTAAGGCCTCTAGCATAGACATTTAGGAGGTCGAGGGACTTTCTTCCTTGGGCTCCCTTGATAGTAATCCTTAGGATATCAGGAGAAATATGGCAGGCCTGTTTGACAGTGCACCCGAGAGAAATACTAACCCAAATGAGGAGACCGCCCGAGGGGCGACCTCTCCCAGACGGGGATAAAATGGCCGGCTCAAAAAAGGTGGTATAGCCAACCATATGGTACGGTGCTATACTCCAAGTCTCCTGGAAGATGCAAATGCAATAAGGATCTATCAAAGAATTCCAAGTTGGAAGATCTAGTTTGCCAGAAATGCCAGCAACATTCCAGCTTAGAATCTTTAGGGGGGAGATATCTGAAGGTGAATCGCAAATAGTTGGAGAGATAACAGGATTAGGAATGCCATAAAATGGATTTAATATGGAAGACAATGGGGAATAATTTCTAAGCTGGGGACATATGTCGGACTGTGGACTCTGATGATGAGAAATAGATGGGGGAGTGTTAGATAAAAAATCCCCAGCCCCTACTACATCACTATGACCATTACCAGCAGGAATACAGGAATCAGTGACAGCAAGGTTATCATGTCAATAGAAATCGTACAAGAAATGCGGTTCCCGATGCATGGTGCGGGGAAAGGAGGCGAAGTTGTTGACATCCGTAAACTGGGCCCCCTTTTTGAACCCGTCATAATCTGAGAGTAAGGAAAGCTGCAGATGGTAAGAATATATGGAGTCTGAATAAAATTGGCTTAGGTCGTAACATTCTATACCATTCGTAATGGGACCTGAGTGATGCTTGCAAATGAGTTGTGGTACCCGAGGATCCCTAAAGTTTACAACAATGCAATCCCCAGGTAAGTTTTTGCGTCTATTGCCCACCCAAGAGACCCTCCTGACATGAAGAACATGGCCGTCCAAATGCCTGGGGAGCGGCCTATTGTTATTCAGCCAGTGGGTTGTTTTATTTTTTAACTCTGTAAAAGATTCAGATTTGCCAGCTTTAAGCCGAGGGACACCTACTAAGACAGCCACGTAAGAAGAACATTCCGGTGGTAGATTTATGTGGGGTAGAGATTGCTGGATATCGCAAGATTTGTCAGCCAAGCGAACTGGGGTGGTGCACACATCGGGAGGTTTAGGTTGGTTCTTGTTAGAATCTACTTCACAGACCGGCACTTCCATAATGTCAGGACTGGTAGTTGGGCCTGGTACTAAAAATTCGTTGGTCGTGGATTTGCGAGTCCGAGTACATGTGGAAGTAGCAGATTTAGGGCGCGATGTAGATGCACCATGCTTGGGCCTTGCACCTAAATTAGTATTTAGTTCTTGCAAGGTAGGTTGTGAGGTGGGCTCGCTTGAGATGTTAGAAAAGGGGGCTACAGTAACAGAATTGTCCTCACCAATCTTCGATTGGAGTTTGATCAGTGATTTAAGGGAGAAGAAATTGTCTAGGGAGGCCTGCTCAAATCTCTCAAGCCTCTCAGACCAGGTCTTGACCCTTTCGATCAGGGGAAGTGTGATGGATTTAATGAGAAGTTCAATTTGTTCTATAAGAGACAAATTAGACTGAGAGCCAGAGGGACCTGAGTTGAGGAGTGACTGCTCTGCTGGTGCTGATTGAGAGGTCAAATTAGAAGAGTGTTCAGTGGGTGGATGTGATTGCCGATGGCGGCAAGTCGATGGTTCAGTACCACACGAATTGGTGATATTACTATTACATAGCTTGGTTTTGCATTTCTTAGGGGCCTTTTGGCGGTCCCCTTTGTGGCCACTACCTGCTCTTTTTCTCTTACTAGGAGCAGTTTCAGACCCAACAATGTTTGTAACCTCAATTGGAGGGACAAACACGAGGGAGGAGTCTAAATTTGCGGTCAGTACAGAGGAGAGTGTTTGAGTAGCCAGTGGGGAAAGACAGGGGAAATTTGATTGTAAGAGAGGGCCACACCCAGAAGAGGTATCGGAGCTAGTACCGGTACTGGGCGCCGAGCTCTGACGAGTCACCGAACTGCTCGCGATAATCTGAGTGGGTTCTGTAACAGGTGAAGCTGCCGTAGCTATATTGCCCAATGACGAGCGTTTATTAATAGAGGGATCGAGAGATAAGCGGCGCTCAGTTATGGCAATTTCCTTTTCCAGAACTGAGCAGGCACGTATAATGAAATGGTCCAAGGTGCCACTAACTGAACCCCCACCAGTCCCACCTCCCTTTCCCGAGCGTGTAAACATGGCCATAAGCGCGATACAAACAATGCAGTACAAGTGCTAGAAAATCGGACAAATGGCCTAGTACTCAGACCAACACACCTGCGTCTATCACACAAAGTACTGAATAGTGCACCACATTAACAAAGTTAACACAAATGATCAGCAAACCTAGGGAAATGGCCCAGCCCAGCCTCCTTTAGCCTCTGACGGCCACAGACGGTTCCGCCCTTGTCCCGGGCTTCGCCCGGGCTCGTTCCCGCGCGCGTTCCGCGCTGCGGAAGATATGGCTAACTTTTATATAGATAATGGGCGGGAGATCAGGTGGGCGGCCCTCTGCACAGGTGGAGCAAGCAATGGGCGCCTGGGAGCGGTAGTTTTTCCTCCCTTTCTTCTTCCCGGAAAGCGCCGGGTAATCCCACAGCGGCGGCTGGATCGGCAACAAATGTAGCACCACTTGCTACAATGAAGGAGGAGCAGGCAGGCAAGAATCGCGACGAAGCAGGACCCGCGCCAGCGGGTTCCGCGAGCTCTTTTAAGAGTCCAGTAGGCGGGAGATCATGTGGGCGGCCCTCTGCACAGGTGGAGCAAGCAATGGGCGCCTGGGAGCGGTAGTTTTTCCTCCCTTTCTTCTTCCCGGAAAGCGCCGGCTAATCCCACAGCGGCGGCTGGATCGGAAACAAATGTAGCACCACTTGCTACAATGAAGGAGGAGCAGGCAGGCAAGAATCGCGACGAAGCGGGACCCGCGCCAGCGGGTTCCGCGAGCTCTTTTAAGAGTCCAGTAGGCGGGAGATCAGGTGGGCGGCCCTCTGCACAGGTGGAGCAAGCAATGGGCGCCTGGGAGCGGTAGTTTTTCCTCCCTTTCTTCTTCCCGGAAAGCGCCGGCTAATCCCACAGCGGCGGCTGGATCGGCAACAAATGTAGCACCACTTGCTACAATGAAGGAGGAGCAGGCAGGCAAGAATCGCGACGAAGCGGGACCCGCGCCAGCGGGTTCCGCGAGCTCTTTTAAGAGTCCAGTAGGCGGGAGATCAGCTGGGCGGCCCTCTGCACAGGTGGAGCAAGCAATGGGCGCCTGGGAGCGGTAGTTTTTCCTCCCTTTCTTCTTCCCGGAAAGCGCCGGCTAATCCCACAGCGGCGGCTGGATCGGCAACAAATGTAGCACCACTTGCCACAATGAAGGAGGAGCAGGCAGGCAAGAATCGCGACGAAGTGTTGTGATGTGCAGTGCATCGGTGTGGAGTGCAGTCGAGCGTAAGGTAGAGTGGTGTAGAGTAGAATGCAGTGGGATAGAGTGCAGTTGTGTGGAGTAGAATAGCATAGAGTTCAGTGGCAGAGTGCAGTGTTGTAGAGTGAAGTGGCATGGAGTGGAGTGGTGCAGTGTAGAGTGTGGTGGTGCAGGGTAGAGTACAGTGGCCTAGAGTGTACTGATACAGAGTAAGGTGGAGTGGCATAGAATGGAGTGGCATAGAGGGCATTGGCATACAGTGGCAAAGAGTAGAGTGCAGTGGTGTAGTGTGCAGTTGTGCGGAGTACAGTGGCGTAGTGTTCAGTGGCAGAAAGTGCAGTGTTGTAGAGTGAAGTGGCATAGAGTGGAGTGGTGCAGGAGAAAGTGCAGTGGCCTAGACCAGACTGATGCAGAGTAGAGTGGAGTGGCATTGAATGGAGTGGCATAGAGTGCATTGGCATAGAGTGGCACAGAGTAGAGTGGGGCAGAGTAGAATGCAGTGGCATAGAGAGCAGTGGCACAGAGAACAGTGGCAGAGAGTGCAGTATTGCAAAGTATATTGTTGTTGTAGAGTGCAGTGGTATATAGTAGGTAAGTGTAAAGTACATTGCATGGAGTGCAGTTGAATGGAGTGGAGTGTAGCAGAGTAGAGTGGTGTAGAGTGCAGTGACGTAGAGTAAAATTATGCAGAGTACAATTGCATGGAGTTCGGTTGACTTACAGTGCAAATGCGCATAGTGTTGCAGATTAGAGTATAGTGGCATAGAGTGCAGTGGTGCAGAGTGCAATGGTTTGGGACAACGTGGTATAGATTGCAGTGGTTAGAGTAGAGTGCAGTAGCGTAGAGTGTTGCAGAGTAGCAGAGTAGAGTATAGTGGCGTAGAACACAGTCGTGCACACTGGATTAAAGCAGTGTTGAGTGCAGTGGCGTAGAGTAGATTGTTTTCGAGTAGAGTGAAGAGTGGAGTGGTGCAGGATAGAGTGGGGTGGTGCAGAATAGAATGCAGTGGCATACAGTAGTGGCGTAGAGTGCATTGACGAAGAGTGCAGTGGCATAGAGAGCAGTTTTGCAGAGTCAAGTGCCATAAAGTGGAGTGGCCTAGACTGGAGTGGTGTAGAGTGCAGTCGCAAAGAGTAGTGCAGAGTGGATTAGAGAGGCGTAGAGTGAAGTGGCATAGAGTGCAGTGGTGCACAGTAGATTAGAATAGTGTAGAGTGAATTGGCTTAGATTGCAGTGCTGCAGAGAAGAGTATCATAGAGTGCAGTGGTGTAGATTCACAAAGAGTGCATTTGTCTAGAGTGCAGTGGTGTGGTGTAGAGTGCAGTGGTATAGAGTGTTGCAGGGTGGAGTATAGTGGTGTACATTGCAGTGGAGCTGAGTAGATTGGCATAGAGTGCAGTGACGTAGAGTGCATTAGTTTTGAGTAAAGTGGAGTAGAGTGCATTAACATAGAATGCAGTGGTGCAGAGAAGAGTGTTGTAGAGTACAGCATCATAGAAACTTCAATGCCTGGATCCCCAGCTCCACTGACCGAGTTGCTCCCACCAAACCAGCCAAAATGCACAGACCTACCAAACGAGCCAGCTGGTACACTCTGGAACTCAGTACATTGAAGCGCAGGCACAAAAAACTGGAAAGAAGATGGCGCACCAGCAGGAACCACACCAACCAAGCCACCTTCAAATCGGCCCTCAATGACTACCACCGCCAGCTCAAAGCCGCAAAAAAGGAGGCTTTATCCACCTGATCGAGACCAGCACCAACCAAACCAAAGACCTCTTCACCATTGTCAGTGAGTTCACCTGCCCGTCAGCCACTGAAAAATCGATCTCCTCCTCACAATTATTCCGCGACACCCTCGCTGACTACTTCCACAACAAGATAGCAACCATCTAAAGAAACTTAGATCCCCAACCCTCTGACCTCCTCTGCATCCCTTTGTCCACCACTGCTGACCATCCACTCGCCTCTTGGGAACAACTCAGCACTCCAAACACGACTCTCATGAACTCCATTCACTCTGGAGCACCCACCAACCCATGCACCCACCAGCTTTTCTACTTCGGAAGAGACAAGATCAGCCACCAGCCCACCACTATCCACAATGCCTTCATAACCACAGCCACCTTTCCCGATGCCTGGAAACACTCGGAGGTGAGACAATCCTCAAGAAACCCTTGCAGACCCAGTGAGCTCCATAACTTCCTTCCCATCTCACTGGTCCTGTTCCCCGCCAAAGTCCTGGAGAAGACCATCAATCTCCAACTCACCAAACACCTGGAGAGAAACAACCTACTGGACTCATCCCAATCAGTCTTCAGAGCCAACTACATCACCAAGACAGCCCTGATCACCACAAAAGACGACTTCCGTATCCTACTCAACAGAGACAAATCAGTCTCCCTGATCCTGCTTGTCCTCTCCACAGCCTTCGACACTGTCTCCCACCACACACTCATCAATCGACTATGCCAGATTGGAATCACAGATGATGCGCTCAGATGGATGGCATCCTTTCTCAACAGGTGCACCCAGAGAATCCACCTCACTCCCTTCACCTCACAGCCCAAGCACACCACCTGCAACGTCCCCCAAGGCTCATCCCTCACCACAACCCACTTCAACATCTACATGACACCACTTGCAGACATCGTCTGATCACATGACATCAGCATCATCTCCTGCGCCAATGATACCCAGCATGTCATTTCACTCTCAGCGGATCCCACCTTGATGATCCCACCTTGATGAAGACCAACTTCCACGACTGTATGAAGAACATCTCAGCCTAGATGAAGGCCAACTGTCTGAAACTCAACATAGACAAAACTGAAGTTCTAATCTTCAGCTGACACACCGCCCTCTGGAATCACTCTTGGTGGCCGGCAGAGCCCAATCCCACCCCCAAACTAAAAGACCACACCCGCAACCTCCGCATCATCCTGGATGTCCATGATATGTCAGGTCACTGCTGTCTCCTCAGTCTGCTTCAACACACTCAGCATGCTCTGCAAAATTTCAATTGGCTCCCCATTAGGCCTGTGTGGAGTTCCACTTTGCAGAACTCTGCAAAGTGACCAAAACACTCCTCTGCGCTAAGCGATGTTCCACAAGCGGTGAAGTGCGATAGATCAGGCTGTTTGCACTGCTTTTAGAACCAGGTGTTTGTCCGGCACCATGCACAGTGCAAGAGGGCGCTGCTTCTTTCTGCCGCTGGAGTAGATATTCTACTTAAGCATCATCTTCCTCAATGGTAACGGAAGGTTTATCAACTCGAGTGATAGTAGCCATTCACGACCACCTGCATTGAGAAATCTCACCGGGAGGTGGTCTGGAGGAAGATTTTCCACGCTCGTTCTTGCCAACTTAATGTTGGCTAGTGCGAGCGAGAAAAAAACTCTGCTATGTGAAGCAGATATTTCCAAACTCTGCATGCTACGTGGTGTGCGGATTGGGAAAAATGATGCAAACTCTGCGAGCGGAGTGGAATTTCACCTCCAGGCCTACTCCCCATCAACACCAGGAAAACAGCGACGCAGACCTCATCACTAACCGACTGGGCTACGGCAGTGCCCTCTATGCAGGCACCACCACTGAACCCATGGATTGACTACAGATGATCCAGGACACAGCTGAGAGACTGATCCTCAACCTGCCCAAGAGGACCCACATCGACCTGCACCTGAAGGACCTCCACTGGATCCCCATCCAGAAGAGATGCCAATTCAAGCTTCTGTCCCACGCCTACAAAGCTCTAAACAAACAAGGACCCGCCTACATGAACCCCCACCTGCATTTCCACCACCAAACTCCCAGGAATCTCCACTCCGCACACTTCGCCCTCGCACAGATACCTTGCATCTGCTGCTGCCACTTCAGAGGACGCTCCTTCTCCAACCTTGCTGCCAAAGTGGGGAATGTCCCCCCTGCACCTCCACACTGCACCCTCTCACACACACTTCAGAAATGGACTCAAGATATGGCGCTTCGACTGATACCTGCAGCTCAGCACCTGGACTCCCCCTCTGGTTATTAGCCACGCTCTACAAATACTACTTGACTGATTTAATGAGTGCAGTGGTGTAGAGTAGATTACAGTGGCTTAGAGTGAATTGGCATAGAGTGCATTGATATAGAGTAGAGCAATGCAGAGTAGAGTGGATTAGAGTGTAGTGCCGTACAGTGCATAGGCGTAGAGTGCAAAAGCATGGCGTAGAATGGAGTGGTGCAGATTAGAGTGCTGTGGCTTAGAATACAGTTGTGCAGAGGAGGACGGCATAGAGTTCAGTGGCGCAAAGTGCAGTGTTGCAGAGTAGAGTGAGGAGGCGTAGAGTGGAGTGGTGCAGAGTCGAGTGGAGTGGCATAAAGGGCATTGGCAATGTGCGGCGTAGAATAGAGTGGGGCAGAGTAGAGTGCAGTGGCATAGAGTGCAGTGGCATAGAGAACAGTGGTGCAGACTGTCATAGAGTGCAGTGGCGTAGAGTATAATGATGTAGAGTACAATGGTGTAGAGTGCAGTTGGCTTAGAGTTCCGTGGCGCAGAGTGTTGAAGATTAGTTTATAGTGACGTAGAGTGCAGTGGTGCAGAGTAGATTGACATAGAGTGCAGTGGTGTAGAGTGCATTGAGTAAAGTGATGTAGAATGCATTGGCATAGAGTGCAGTGATTAAGGTGCAGTGGCTAGAGTAGAGTGGTGCAGAGTAGAGCGCAGTGGCACCAGGTGCAGTGGCACAGAGTGCAGTGGTGTAGAGCAGATTGCTTCAAAGTAGAGTGGTGCATGGTAGAGTACAGTGGCATAGAGGGCAGTGGTGCAGAGTATATTAGTGTTGCATAGCGTGGACTGGCATTGAGTGCACTGGCGTAGAGTGGAGTGGTACAGAGTAGAGTGTATAAGTGTAGAGTGCAGTGTTGCAGAGCATAGAGGCATAGAGTGAAGTGGTGGAGAGTGAAGTGCCATGGAGTGGTGTAGAGTGCAGTAGCAAAAAGTGCAGTGATGCATAGTAGAGTAGTATGGAGTAAATTGCATTGGTATAGAGTAGAATGGTGTAGAGTAGAGAGGTGTAGAGAGAAGTGGTATAGAGGGGAGTGGTGCAGAGTAGAGTGCAATGAAGTAGTGTGGAGTGGAATGGAGCGGCGCAGTGTGGTGTGGCACAGGATAGAGTGCAGTGGCCAAGAGTGGCGCAGAGTAGAGTGAGGTAGGATACTGCCTGTACAGACGCCACATCTTCAATTGAAATGAGCATTACATTTGCACAGACATACAGTTTTACCTACAAAAGCATACAGTGCACAAACGATAATGTGCGGAAATATCATCGCCTAGTGCCTTGATTTGTTTTGATAGTATTTCATTATCTGTTTCAATCACACTTCAGAATTACCAAAAATTGTGCTTCATTTGTGCTTCCCGAATTCTGATATATTATGAAATATCTGCACAGTTTATTTACAGACATTTAAATCTTGTTCTGTGCTAGAAAAAAAATAATAACATCGCACAGCCTTTCTCAAGCAAACAACCCCAGGAGCCAGCATGATTGTCACATAAACCCTTTCACTTTGAAGTCAGAGAAAGAAAAGTAAACACCAAGCTCCCTGGAAGACAGAGCCTGACTTTGACCTCTCTCTTTGAATGCACAGCAAATGTGACAAGATAATAACAAGATTTAAAGGTCTGTTTACAGACATCCAGTACTGGTGGAACAATACAATAAATAAGGGTTGGGCAACAGAAGGGACGAACTCAAGCTGCACAGCCTAAAACAAATAAAACCAGCAAATGGAAAGCAAACAAATGTGACTTACAAACCACAAAGCCAATTGGTAATCAATGTGTGCAATGCATTCCCAAGGAAGCTTTCTGAATGTCCCCAAGATGTTGTTAGCAAACCAGACTATGCTGTCTGGTGGGCTTTGACCTAAAAAAGGAGTGTCAGGCCCTCACAATAATACTTAGGCAGGAGTCAAATCCTTCCAGCACCTGAGTCACGGTATGCTGCTCTGTGATTTTAGTCTAAACGAGCTACAGAATGCAACCTGAAGGATGGGGGAAAATGGAGGATAAAAGGAAAGAACTCTTCAACCAGTAGGATACCATCAGATTATCAAGACACGTTTAGGCAGCATTTCCGGACAGTGAGACACAGCTACTGTTAAATATAGTTTTTTAATAGGCATACAGCAAGGCAATGCTGATAACTGAAGATAGGCTTTCTGTCCAGCATAAACAATTTCATCAGGACGTGATAAAGGGCTGATGGACTAAGGCAGATTCCTTGAAGATATTGTGAAGCCATTTACAGAAAAGGAG
The DNA here is from genome assembly GCF_964204655.1 of Triturus cristatus. NCBI lineage: Eukaryota > Metazoa > Chordata > Amphibia > Caudata > Salamandridae > Triturus > Triturus cristatus. The sequence goes on from NC_140585.1 coordinate 635,735,450, forward strand.
AGTCTTCTGTGTGTGTGTCTCAGGGGGCTAAACAAAAGAGACAATAGCCACCCAGCCTCTAACGCAAGGGGCACAGAAGGAAGAACTCATCAAACGTTTAGGTAGAGGCAACCGGTCTGCAGCAGCAATAACAGCAGCGGGAACACCCCACAACACATAATATTGTGAGGTTGGCTGTGAGCGTCCGCCTTTCCTCTACAATGCATGCTTCCATGGTTTCCAGGATGTTCTAACTACTGGACCCAGAAGCCCTCCTCCCCAGGTGCGACAGGTTTTTTCTCCTCAAGCTGACCATACGAAGAAGGACGTAGCCTTGGAGGCTCCAAACCTGCTCCCGACAGAGAGAATAAAAACATAGCCCAAGAAACTGTTGAATTTTTTAGACAGATGAGAAACATGAGCTGGATGACATGTTTAATGGTTCGGGGACAGATTAGATCAGGGTGGCAATTTAAACTCATGATATTAAAGGAGAGGGGTGAGATGAGGCATAAACTAGTGGATAGAATAAATACTACATCTGCATGCTTACACAAGCGTTCATATTTGATTGACTAAGAGCTACTAAACTGTAATCAGTGCTTATAAATAACTCTAGAGAGTACTTTTCTATACATCTATGCAGCTTCTTTTGTTAGCAAACCTTAGTGTGCACTGCAGCAGACATCTTTGTTGTTTTGGAATTATCCTAAAAACAGCTTTTTGTGTAAAGAAATTGAAAGAGTAACTGGCAAAAGTGACCCCTGGATTGGTTCGGATCAAACCTTTCTCTTCATTTAAAAGCTATTCCATCTGAAGAGGGTGCCCCTGTGGGCTCATATTGTAATGCCATATTGTATAATTTACATCTTTAGTTACTCAAAAAAGAAAAGGTTACTGAATCTAAGAATTAAGATTTAGGCAAATCCATCAACCTCCAAGAAACAACACTACAGAATTATTCAGTGTATTTTTCCCCACACTGTATCAATTTGATAATTCACAGCATATTAACCATAGTGTACTGTAACTTAAATTAAAACGTTTGCTATAATGATCATTTACAAACCAAGAAAAGATAAAAATAAACCAGTACAATTACACTCTGATATCATTGAGGAAATCTACATTCTTAAATAGTCACATAATTGTAGCTATGATGTTTAGTGCAGTGGTTCCCAAACTTTTGACTTCTGGGGACCCCCACTTAATCATTACTGGAACCCGGGGACCCCAACTGAAACATTATTCGAACCCAGGGAGCCCCCAGGAGTCATTACTGGAAGTCGGGGGCCCGACCTAAGCAATGTTGATGATTTGAACCACAAAACAATACACAAAAATACTAAAAAAGTATTCATCAAACAAATACACAAATAACACATTTTATTTAATTAGAAAAAATATAAATAAAGAAGAAATCAAAATGTAATTTTAATAGAATGGTTGGAGTTTTTATAAATTCAATTGAGGCCGTTCATCATCCATACTATATTCACTTTGATGCACTTGCACTGCTCCCACAAATCAATCTGAGGATACTAATTTAATTTTTAGCCTCCAGTTTCGAATTCCTTCACATTTACAGTATGTTTTAAAATGTTGAATTGTACATTTAGCCTCTTTGTATATCTACACTTTATTGATCTGTTAATATTATTATTCGATTTTCAAAGTAGTCGCGGACCCCTTGAATAGGACCCCAGTTTGGGAACCACTGGTTTAGTGTATTTACACCAAACCTCATAATAAATCATCAAAGTGAAAAACTACGGATACTGTATGATTACCATAGTGCTAACTGTATCTCTATTCTGGCCCAAATTGTACTTCGACACAGCATAATGTGCATTTTGGTCAAATCATTCAATACTGCGTCTTAAAGCATTAGTTGGTTAATGAAGAAAGGATCGCCATTCACCTGTGTAGCAGTACAGGCTCTTCATGAGGTTGAAGTACTTTTACACAAGAGGAAATTTATATGATCCCTCCCTCGCCCCTCACGGTAACCGACAGCTAACAACTGACTCTAATGGTACATTTTCCTTGGAGACCACAAGCATTCCAAGCATAAGCGATGCAGGTGCACTGTGCACTTAAAGAAGCATGTACATTTTTTTTTTTTTTTTAAAGTTTCAAAACCTTTATTGAGAGAGTACATCAAAGTTACAACCTCGCGCCTACAACCCCGCGGGCCGGCTATAGTCCATCACATCTCTAGCCCATCGTGCATAAAGTACACAGCCGATTATCCGACAGCCCGGAGGCCCGGCGGCGATAATCTTCAACACATTTCACTTTGCATTTCAAACCAGTGTCTACTAAACTCGGGGTCTCACAAGTGCGCTTAGTAGATTTGCGCTTGGCCAACATGTGCGAGTTCGGCAAAGTCCGCACAAGGGAAATCCGTGCAGCGACCTACTGGGAGCGAGAAGACACCTTCGTCATAGTCATGCATGATACACAGCAAGCCTCTCCCCATAGACCGAGTGGGCACGTCACGCGGCATTACACCCCTCCGCAGCTCCCGCCACAGCAATCCCATGAGGAAGCCGCAATACAGGGCCGCTCTCACAGTCATCCATCCACAATCTCCACTACCCATCCATTACACTTCACGTGCAGGAGCTACACGCCAGCGGCACTCCAGCCACAGCCCCGTACGCACACCTCCACGCCACTACTCCTAGAGCGTTTCCATTCCGGTCAGCTCAGCCAGCCATCTCCACAGCAGAGCCATCCCCTTACAGCTGTAATGTCTGTTGCCAGGAAACCAGCCCACTCTGCCAACAGTCGTCCCCTAGCCCAGCCTAACATCCCATCGGGTCCCGATCACACTCTCCCTCCCCCTGCGTAGCGGTCTCAGGACCCGCCACTCCTGACTCCCGAGTTCCGTCGAGCCCCGACATGCCCTCAGCCGCTAAATATTCTCGGAACGGGTCCCAAATGTCCTTGGCCCTACTACGCGCCGGCTGCGTCTCTGCGTATATTAGGTTCTGTTCCTGACAGTGGAGGAGGTCGGCGATCCACTCCTTAAATTTCGGTGGACGGCCCCTCCCCCACCTACAAGCCACCCTCCTTTTCGCCATCAACAGTGCAATATCTCCGAACTTCCGATGCGCCTTAGGGAGACTCATAGTGTAGCCCAACAGCATCATCAGCGGATCATAGTCAACCGTGTCTCCTATCATAACCGTCAGCGCCTTGTGGACCTGCGTCCAATAGTCCGGCACTGCCGGACACAGCCATGACAAGTGTAAGAAATCCGCCCCCTCCATGCGACAGCGTTCACACCTGTCGTCATCCGCTAAGTGAAACCGCAGCTTCCTCGCAGGCGTGTAGTACATTCGCTGCAGAAACTTATAGTGAATAATTCGTAATCTGCAGCTAGCTGATATCTGTGAGGTTAACCCGCAACAGTACGCCCACTGTGCATCCGTTATGTCTCTGCCCAGGTCCCCACTCCATTGCCTGAGCGCTCGGCACTCCCCGCCACCACTATGTTCCCGAATACTGCGGTACAAGTGCGATACTAGATGTTGGCCATCCTCTGACATAAGTACAACCTGTAGAGGCGAAACCACCGCAGGCTCCTCTGGAAAGTGCGGTAAGACCGCCCTCAGTCCCTGCCGCAACCGAAGATAATAAAAGACATCCAACGGTATGTGCCTATCCCCACGAAACCACTGCTCTTTCGTCTTAAACCGACCATCCAGGAAGAGATCCCCCCAGCAGTGTACCCCAAGACCAGCGCACATCTCCTGGAACCCCTTTTCCTGCAGCAAGGACAGATCCGGGTGATAAGCCAATGGCAATCTTGGCGCGTACAAGAACGGAAGTCCAACCCTACGGAGGATCCGCTGCCACGCATCTATCGTGCACGTCACTGTTGCGGCTTGGGTGTCAAGCACCCCGACTGGGCCTTGAATAATACCCTTCAGTGGCAGCGGCCGAACAATCCAATCCGCTACAGCCAGCTGTGGCATAAATGGCGTAGGCGCAAACCAGTGGTATGCAAAGTGGGCCTGAGCGCTAAGGTAGTAGTGTCAACAAAAGGAGGGATGGATGGGTAAGTTTAACGAGGTCCAGTGTACATACCCAAGCGACTAGTAAAGACAAAAAGGGTACAAAGTTCCTCAGGTAAGTTAAGGAAAAGTAGTGATTTCAGCAAATAGTGTCGTCTGTCATGGAGAAGGGGGGGGAAACCCTTTAGTTGGAACTAGGGCCCTCACACACCCAGCAAGCTAGGTGTCATGCTTCATCATTTGAGCCTGCCCCTCGTCAGGTCGGCGCTGCAATTCCTGACGGGCTCCCAATATTGGGGCTCTTTGGCGGGGATCTTCTGTTCCTGCCGAAGGGTGCTGTGGGGGTAAGGGGCCCTAGAATGTGTAGATGTGGTGTACGGATAAAATAGGTACTGTTAGTCCACAAAAAAAATGTGTTTAATAGAGTGGTAAACAGCCTAGTTAAAAAGAAAGTGAGGTGGGGATAGCTACTAGTGATTATGATGCTAGTTGTGTATGCCCTACTCTCAGAAGGATCAACATGTTTCTTGCCCTTTAAGCCAGTAATTGGTCACGGCAATTCGTCAGGATCAGGAAAACATAAACTATCTACAACAAGGTATGTGTGTTTTACATACCCGAAAGGTGCTCAGGAGTCACCTATGGAAAGATTGGAGACAGAAAATACATGACAAAATACTGTAAGGATGAACAATACATAAAAAACAACTACAGCTGAAATCATCGAGAGTCTCATGGGGTGAAGCTCTCAGGGCGGGTACTGGAGGGTCTCGAAGGACAGACTAAAATAAAGAACCAGGACTGGGGGTGGAGACAGAGCGGAGGTTGAGAACTCACCTCTTGCGTTAGCAAGGCAATCTTGCAGCAGTCTCCGACGGGTAAAAGGACTCCTAGCGTGGGTCCTGAAGTAAAAACCGGGAGGAGCAATTAAGAAACCAGGTAGGGACGAAATTAAAAATATCTTGGTCAGCCCGGCAATCCATGTGGTAAGTGTAGTTTCTCCATGACAGACGACACTATTTGCTGAAATCACTACTTTTCCTTAACTTACCTGAGGAACTTTGTACCCTTTTTGTCTTTACTAGTCGCTAAGGTAGTAGGCCATAAAATCAGGTACATCAAATCCCCCTCTACTATAAGGCTGGATAATAATTGACCACGCCAATCGAGGCTGCTTTCCAGCCCAGAACAATCGAATCAATTCCGTGCGAAGTGTACGGAAGAAATAAGCACCCGGATAATAAGGGACATTTTGGAACAAATATAAAAACCGAGGCAATACCACCATTTTAATAAGTGATGCCCTCCCAGCCATGGTGAAAGGCAGAGAGATCCACCGCGTCACATCCTCTGTGAGCTTAGCGATGGCCGTGCCGTAATTTAGACGCACGGTCTCCTCCCTATGCTTTGATATCTGTATCCCCAAGTACCGCAAATCGGAGTCACACCAATCGAGTGGATAGTCCAATGAAAAGCGGCGCACCGCAGGGGTCAGAGGAAAGAACTGCGACTTCTGCCAATTAATTTGTACACCGGATATCCGACCAAAGACCAAGAACTCCCGGAGCAATGGATTGAGATGCACCTGCGGATCCACCACATACAGCGTCAAGTCTTCGGCTTATAGTGACACGTCTATCTGACGTTGGACGCATTTAAAAGCGCTGTGCTTATGCAATTGTCGAATACGGCAAGCCAGTGGCTCAATCGCAATAGCGAATAACAACGGGGACAAGGGGCACCCCTGTCTGGTGCCTCTGGTCAATGCGAGCGGGCCCGACATTTCTCCATTGATTAAGACTCTCGCTTTCGGGTCCGTGTACAGCAATCGCACCCAGGCAACAAATATTTTTGGGAACCCCATCCTATACAAGATAGCAAAGAGATAGTTCCACTCTACAGAGTCAAATGCCTTGGTGGCGTCAAGAAACACAGCCGCCACGGGCAGCTCCAGCGCAATTGTATGCATCAGGGAGAAAAGGGTACGCAAGTTATGGGCTGTGGATCGCCCCGGGATGAACCCGGACTGGTCCGGGAGCGCTATTTTAGGCATCAGTAGCGATAATCTATTGGCGAGCACCTTCGCCAAGATTTTAGCGTCGCAGTTCAACAGGGAGAGTGGCCTATACGCATCACATTTAGTAGGGTCCTTACCCGGTTTCAACAACGAGGTAATCAACACCTCCCTCATGGACCCCGGCAACACTCCCACTTCCAGAGACTCCTCGTAAACCTCCTTGAGGACAGGGGCCATGATATCAATATAGCTTTTATAAAATTCCGCCGGTAACCCATCAAGGCCCGACGCCTTCCCGTTGCTGAGAGACATAATGGCTTCCTGGATTTCATCCAATTCGAACGGTGCACCGAGAAACTGTCTGTGGTCATCACTCAACCAACATAGAGCAACATCATCTAGAAACCCCCCAAACTCTACCTCTCCCGCGCTGCGAGCTGTGTAAAGGTCTTTATAATGGGAAGTGAATTGCTCCAAAATACCTTTGGTATCACGTCGCAGAATCCCTTCCGCCGTGCAGACCTCCAATATGTGTGTGTTGTAGCGTGGTAGCCGAGTAACCTCCGCCAGCGCGCGCCCCGGGCGCTCCCCCTCGCAGTATCTACGAGCCCGCCAATACTTGCCACAAAATCGAGCCTCCCGTTCCGCTTCCTTTTCATACTGTGTAAGACGGTCTCTGAATTCCCCATGAAGGGGACCCATCGGCTCCTGGGTCATCCTAGTCTCCAACCCTTTAAGTTCTACTTCTAATTTCGCAAGCGTTCATCTTATATCTTTCAAGACCCCAAAGCTCTTCGCAATATAGTAGCCCCTGACCGTCACCTTAAACGCCTCCCAGATGGTTTCCACACTATCGACTGAATCTTTATTGCGTGGAAAAAACTCTTCAATCTCTTCCCCTAACTCCGCTTGAAACAGCGGGTCCAGGAGGGCCATGGGTTGCATACGCCATCGTATGGCCGCTCCCCCAGACCCTGGAAGTGCTATCTGGACAAGGACCGGGCAGTGATCTGAGTACGTCCGAGGCAGGTGCAGAACCTTCCCCAAGTCCACCGCTATGCCCCGGGACAACAAACAATAATCCAATCTAGCCCATGAGTTAGCAAATGTTGTAAAGTGCGTGCCCTCCCGCTGCCCAGCGTGCACAAACCGCCAGCTATCTATTAAGTTCCCTTCCTCCAAAATACCTGCCACTGCATCTCTCGCCTTCTTGTTGTAGTGAAAACTGCCATCCGATCGGTCCAATCCCGGGGCCAGCGCCACATTAAAATCGCCCCCCCCATAAGATGTGCATGGATCCAATGTTGAGCATCTGCCCCCATAACTGTGTAAAGAAGGTCGGCGAATCCACATTCGGACCATAACAGTTCACGATCGTGATGGTGTCAGCACCCAGTCTGCCCCACAACATAACGAACCGGCCCTCCGTATCCACACGCTCTCCAAGCTTCACAAAAGGTACATTCTTTTTGATCCAGATCGCCACCCCTCTAGCATACCCTGAGTATGATGAAAAGCTGCGGACCGCTGCCCATCTGCCAGCCAAAGTATAATGCGACCGGGGGCTAAGGTGAGTCTCCTGCAGCATTGCAATCTGTACCTTGTGCTGTTCCAAGTAAGCCAACACCTTTCTGCATTTTCTGGCATCATTCAGCCCCCGTACATTCCACGAGAGCACCGTGATCCTTTCCCTCCTTATCCTCTCAGTCATCTTTCAGCCCATGCCCACTCTCCCAGCAGCAGCCCGGCTGCCAGCATCGCTCCGTCGCATGCATTCGCACAGTTAGCCACGCGCACCAAAACCGCAACAGCAGCAGCCCCAAATGAGCAAGCAGCACAGCCATCCCCAACCGCTCCATTGCTAGTACTCTCCGTGAACAAAAACTCCCCTTCCACCCCCAATCCCCCCTCCCCAACCTCAACCTCCGAACTTTCCCCCCACAACATCCCGCCCCCCCTCCCCCCACCCACTGAAGCAATCCCCAACCTGCCAGCCATGTCCCCTCACCATCCCACCCACAATTGCCCCCCGAACACGGGCAAAAACAGGTCCCATAGTTCCCCGGGAATTCTCAGGTATTTCCCTTCGGGGCGCTTGTCTAGGTGGCTCCACTAATACCCCTCCTCTACTCCAGACTCGGTAGTCCGGCTCGATGACCCAGAGGGGTGTCCGGCGATATAAACTTTGGCAACCTTAGGGTGCTAAATCAGCCCCAACGCAATGCACAACGAAAAAAGGAGTCAAATAACATAACAGATACAAATATCGCGTGCGAGACTGCGACCCTCTCAACAGTCCCACCCATGTCCCCCATCCCTGCAGACCTGGAGAGGAACACAGAGTGTACAGTCCAGCGCACCGTCTCCATCAAGTGGTATCGCAATCACAGTTCCCACTCAGAGTATATATTGTCCCCAGAGGACAGTGCATATTGTACAACTGCTCTACTTACAGTTCGCCAGCCATTCTCTCCCCGGGCAGCGGTACCTGGTCATCGTCCGCCTCCGCACCCGGTTTACGGGTTCGTTTGTAGTGCTTGAGGAAGTCCTCCACCCGCTGCGGAGTCGTGAAAAACCGCTGGCGGCCCTGGTAGGTAACCCTCAGTCGCGCTGGGTAGAGGAGCGCGTAGTCCATCTGCAAAGTCCGCAGCTTGGCCTTTACTGGCATGAACTTCCTGCGCTCCTCCTGGACCATTGGTGTGAAATCCGGGAACAGCGTAAAGGAATTTCCCTCATACGATAAAGACCGTGTGCCCCTAGCCGCTCTCAGGGCCGCATCACGATCCCTGTAGTTCAGTAACCGGGCAATAATGGGCCTGGGAGTCGCTCCCGGTTTCGGTCTAGGTCCCAGGGAGCGGTGCGCCCTCTCCACTATAAAGTGGGGAGAGAACGCCTCCGAGCCAATCGCCGTGAGCAGCATCTTTTCCACGTACTCCTCCATTTTGCCCACATTGGTCGTCTCCGGAATTCCTAGGGTGCGAACGTTGTTGCGCCTGCTTCTCGCTTCCAAATCCTCGTTCTTGGACGCTATGACACGCAGCAGATTATCCATTCTGGTGAGCTGCGGGGTGTGCTGCGAAACTGCGTCTTCTGTGTCCGATATCCGCTGTTCCGCACCCTTCAACCGCTCCTCGTGCGCATCCAATTTATGCACCACGGCATCCATTCTCGACGATATCCTTCCACTTTATCAGCGATTGTCGCAAACCCTTGGCGCATCTCACGCAGCACCTCCTGTAGGTTCGCCGACGCAGCCGAGGAGTCCCCCGCAGCTCCACCCGCTCCATCAAGGACCTGCGGCGTCTCCATGGGTTTAGTCCCCTTTTTGCCGGGTTCAAAAGACAGTTTGGACTGTCTCGCGTCCGTTTTGCCCATCGCAGTCCGCTGGCCGGGCGGGCCTCCGCACCCTGAACCGGAACACACCTCCGTCACCACCGCCACAGAACTAGGCACGTAGGAATCAGCAGGCAGGCACAGTGAGGCAACAAGGGCACCCCCAGAGCCGGAACACACCTCCTCAAGTGTCCTCGCGACAGGCCTCAGCCTCCCCAGGTCGTCAGCGGTTCCAGTGCCTGGGCCGGCCCAGTCAATGAGGCCTAGCAGTCAATCCGCCACAAGTGCACTCTGTAGCGCCGCCGCCCAAACAACAGCCGGTATGTAGGGACGGCCAGCGGCGGGCAGGCGACTCCCGCCGTCCCACAGCACTCCCCCCGCAGCAAGTGGCGTTCAGCGACCGGCAGCTCAGCCCCTCAATTCACTCCGGCAGCAACACGGGTGTATGCCATACCCGCCACCACCAGCTCGTGCCCCGTTCCCGCAGCCCCCCGGGCGCCACTTGGGGGTCTCTGTGCTGCGTTGTTAGTCAGGCAGGTCGGCGTGGTGGAGGGGGGGGGCTTCCTTCCAGCCCACCCGATCCTCCCGTCAGCGTCCGCTTCCCTCTCGCAGCTCACAGTCAGCCGGGGGTGCCCGCCGCTGCACCCTCCTCTCTTCCGACGGGGGGGGGAGGCCTCTTCGCCCGGCACCCCAGCAATACCTCTGACCCAGGGGGGTCCAACGCCGCTCTCCTCGCCCGCGCCGGCCCTCGAGGCCCGCCTCACGCACTCCGCCGATCAGGGGCCTACGGCAGCCAGCAAAGCCACGGTCTCGCCTGAGAGGCGTCCCCAGCAGGCCGCCTCGCCTCCTCAAGCCGCTCCGGTCGCTGGGACTTCCGGGGCGCGTATCTCCCTCCGTGGAGCGGCGTCGACGCTATAACTTGACCAGCCAGCACCGGACCTTCCAGGCTACCGCTGTACGTAACTACAGCCCTCCAGGTCGCCAATTAAGGATGGTAGTAAGGATAAAAGTCGCCGGACTGCGGGAGCCTTACGCTAAGGCGACCATTCGCTAGCGCGCCACCTAGCGTCCCCCAAAGAAAGAAGCATGTACATAACCACAACACATCCCCCTTACAAAGAAAAGAAAAAAAAAGCGACAAAGAAAATAATGACAGATTAATTTAACAACAAAAAATAAAGTTAAGGTTAACTAAGACATGAAGATAGCAGAATAACAGGCTCAAAGTCCTTAAAGTGAACAGTAACTTTACTATGCCTCTTAGTAGGATTCCTGGGTCTCTCACTACCAATTGCTTCCTTCCTGGTACCCTCATCAGAGCCACTTGATTCTCTAGAGATGTTACCAGAATATTTCACCAATATGAACATGCTCCATTTGCAACCAGTATGAACTGTTACTGCATTCTTTGCAATGTAGGTAATGGTGAAGGGACCCATGAACTCAGTCACACCTTTCTTCTCCCACCTTCGTTTTCTTACCAACACTAGGTCTCCCACATTCCATTTTTTCTCTCTCACTGAATTCTTTTCATGCTTATACTTCCTCTGGTAAGCAGTCACTCTATCATGAATCTCCTCTTTACTCAAACTGGGCTTGTTACCGATAGGCAGTCACACAGGATTTAGTTTAGAAGAAGCAGTTCTGCACCTTAAGAACTCAAAAGGTGATTTCTCTGTCACACAATTAGGGGTGGTGCGGTGTGCCCACCACATGTCTCTCAATACCACCTTAAAAGTAGTACTCTTGTTTCTGCCGCAGTTTGCATGCAAGCCTTCACCAACCTGTTCATGCGCTGAGCAAGACCATTTGCCTGTGCTGCATACAAAGCTGTTCTCTGAAGTGTTATGCTGAATTGATTACGAAATTCACACATCTCCTGCGAGGTAAACTGTACTCCATTGTCTGAGACCAAATATTCAGGAACTCCCTCATTTGCAAATTCATCCTTAAGAAACTCCAATACAGTCTTATTGCAAACTGCACTCAAACATTTGGTTGAAACCCACTTGGATGTGTAATCTGCCAACAGCACTACAAACCGTTCAGTTAATGGTAGTATCTCAAACAGTCCCATGATGTCTATACCTAATTTTGTCCGTGGCTTGTCAGGCACAACTACCGGGGACAAAGGGGCCTAACTTGTTTTATGTGACTTATCATTGGAAGCACATCAGCAACACTTGTTCCACTTGATGATCCATGGCCGGCCACCAATATCTTTCCCAAACTCGGGCTTTGGTTAAGCTCCTGCCAAAATATCCCTCATGACCAAGATTAATCACACTGGGTCTCATACTCGTTGGAGGAACCACCATTTCCCTTCTAATAAGATTATTTTGGCATATAGGAAGTTCATTTCTCACTGACCATTAGGATTTCAATTCAGAATTAAGCTCTCTGTAATCAGGCCAACCCCCCACAACATAGGTTTTTATAGTGGGGAGCCATTCATCCTCCACATTCCTCTTTGTCCACTCATCTCTTGAAATAGTGGGTTCCCTAACCCAACTCACACAGTCAGACATATCCACATACTTCTCTTCCCCATCTTCTAATGGCAATCGTGATAAGCAATCCACAGTCTTGTTAACTGATCCTGGAAGATATTGAACTTGGAAGTTGAATTCCTCCAACCCTTCACTCCATCTTTTAAGTCTCGGAGTCGCCCTCTCCCTTTGACCACATGAGAACACTTGAACTAGAGGCTTATGATCTGTCTTCATCAAAAACAGAATTCCTCACAGGTAAAATTTGAAATGTTTAATTGCCCATACTAGCGCAAGGGCCTCTCTTCCAATACATGAGTAATGCTCCTCAAACCTCTTAAGGGCCCGGAACGCAAACCCCACCACTTTTTCCTCTCCTTCCTCTACTTGAGAGAGAACTGCTCCCAAACCCTTCAAACGAGCATTCTTAGTGAAGATAGCTTTCTTTGTGCTGTCAAAGTGCCCTAAAATAGCCATTTTACTTATTTGAATTTGAATTTTTTTAAATTTATATAGCGCACGTACACTATGTAGTTTCTTGGCGCTGGAGGGGGTTCCTGGGCGGAATGAGGGCACGGGAGGCTAGGGGCTAAGGGCTAAAAGCTTGCTGGAACAAAAGAGTCTTAAGAGCCTTACGGAACTCCATATAAGAGGGGGAGAGGCGAATGGAGAGCGGGAGGGTGTTCCAAAAGGTGGGCGCAAGGACTGAAAATTTCAGGCCTCCCGAACGTTGTTTCTTGAAACGGGGAATGACAAGTAAGGATTTGGTGGAAGAACGTAGGTCTCTAGAAGGGTGGTAATTGGTGATGGCGGAGTTGATAAAGGCGGGAGCTGAGCCAGCCCGAGCTTGAAAGGTCAAGCAGCCGAGTTTGAAAAGGGCACGTTGTTTAATGGGAAGCCAGTGAAGGGCGGTGAGGAGAGGGGAGGAATGGTGAGATTTGGATAGTCCATATACCAGGCGAGCTGCCTGGTTCTGCACCAGTTGAAGACGTTGAAGAGCATAAGCGGGGACACCATTATAAATAATGTTTCCATAGTCGATCTTAGATAAGATCATAGCCATTACAATCAGTTTAAGTGCAGAGGTAGAGAAAAACCGGGATACTTTCCTAATGATGCGCAGGGAAAAGAAGCAAGAGGATACCACAGCACCTATGTGGGAGTGTAGTGTCAGATGGTGATTAAGTGTGATGCCAAGAGTCTTGGCTGATTGAGAGGGGGTGGGAGGGAGACCGAGAGAGGGGGGCCAGAAAGAGGGGGACCAGGGGTTGCCACTGCCTCCAGTCAGTACCAGCTCTGTCTTATCTGGGTTAAGTTTAAGATGGTTCGCATTCATCCAATCCCGGATAAATAGCATGACGGACTGGAAGCTAGTGATGCCTAATGAGGGGGATGAGAAATTAACAATAAGTTGGAGGTCATCAGCATAATTATAGACTGTGACCTCCATTTGTTGCAATGCGAATATTAGAGGAAATATGTAAAGGTTGAATAAGAGAGGAGAGAGAGAGGAGCCCTGGGGAACACCGCATAGCACCCTACGAGGCGGAGTGGAAAATTCGGCTAAGTGAACAGCCTGGGTGCGCTCAGCCAGGAAGGAGCCTGTCCAGGCTAGCGCCTGTCCCCATATGCCCGCCGCCCTGACACGGGACAAAAGAATAGAGTGGTCCACCGTGTCAAAAGCGGCGGACAGATCCAGGAGGACAAGGGCCTGGGGGGTGTTGGTGTCAAGCCCCTCCCTGAGTTGGTCCATGACGAAATAATCACCTTCTCGGTGGAATGGCGGGGGCGAAAGCCCGCCTGGCAGGGTGAGAGATAGTTGCTGTCCTCTATGAAGGACCTGAGCGCCTGAGTGACGTGAGCCTCAGCTACCTTACCCAGATAGGGAAGAAGGGATATAGGGTGGGAATTTGCCGGGAAAGCAGGGTCCGCTCCGGGTTTTTTTAATATAGGGAGAATTATGGCGGTCTTGAAAGTGGCAGGGACAAGGCCGTGTGAAAAACAGTCATTCAGGAGAGTGAGGATAGGGAATGGGCACTCAGCAAAAATCTGACGGAGAATGCGTGCCGGGCAGATATCAGTTGGAGAGCCCGACTTGACATGCCTGAGTAAAGGAGGCAAAGTTTCTCTGGTCAGTGCAGGAACAGAGGTGAAGAACAGGTTGTTACCAGGTGGTTGGGAGTAAGTGAAAATGGGCGAAGGGGAGGGGATTTTGGCTTTAATGCAAACTATTTTTTCAATGAAAAACTCGTTAAGCGAGTCGCATAGGGCCTGGGAAGGAGGAATCTTGGGCAGTGTTCTGTCCGATGAAGCCAGCTCGTGGACGGTAGCAAAGATCTCACGTGGCTGGCTTTCTGCAGCTAGAATACGCCCTGAAAAATATTCTGTCTTGGCTGCTATGATGGCTTGTTTATATTCGCTGAGTGTAGTGAGGTAGGATAGCTTCTGAGTCGGGCAATATGCTCTTCGCCAGGCTCGTTCGGCCTGTCGTAACTCCAGTTTCTTGGCTTTAAGGCCGGGGCTAAACCACTTGTTGGCGTTGTGGGTGCGGTTGATGGTGATCCGCTTCGGAGGGGCCATTTTAATTGTGTGAAATGCTGATTGACCCTCCAGAGTCCATGTAAAATGGACACCCTTCTTGAGTAAAGCTCTAATGGGCTCCACCACTCTGGCAAATCCTTTAACAAACTTAGAATAAAATTCAGCATGTCCTAAAAAGGACCTTACCTGTTCTTTGTCTTCAGGAACAGGGGCAGCCACAATACTATCCACTAATTCCAATTTGGGCTGAATACCTTCACCAGATTTAGCATGACCTAAATAGGTAACTGATGTCACTCTAATCTTGCACTTTTGTGTTTTTACAGTAAGGCCTTTCTCTTCTAGCCTCATCAAAACTTTCCTCAAAGTCATATCATGCTCCCTTACATCCTTGTCATATATAAGGATAGTATCTTGAAAAAAAACTAAATATTGGGCATCTCCCTCAAAATGAACTTCATTATTCTCTGGAAACAGGCTGCAGCAGAAGCCAACCCAAATGGCATCCTAACAAATTGATAGGCTCCCAATGGTGTCACACAGGAAGTCAGATTCCTAGCGACCTGATCGTGTAGAACTTGATGGTATGCTGAGGAGAGATCAAGGACAGAAAAAAACTCAGCTCCCTTCAGCATGGTGAGGGATTCTGAAATATGGTGGCTGGCAATCCACCCAAATACATTTGTTGAGACTTCTCAAATCCACACACATTCTAATGGACTTGACCGCATCATTTGGTGCTAAAAATGCTGGAGCCAACCACTCTGATGCTTCAATCTCTTAAATTACCTTTGCTTCCGGTAACTGTCTAATTCCTATTTGAGGGGTTTGAGCATCAAATGAGAAACTTTATGTACCTTATGCACACTGGGATTAACATTACTTTTCAAATCAATATGGTGGTCAAACTCTTTAAGTAAGCCTAACTCTTCCTGAAATACACCAGGGAATTCTTCGAAAAACGTTTTCCCTTCACCGCACTCAACATTACTTGGTCCTTGGCATTTGGATAAAGTAATATTCCCATATCTCTTAGGTGTCTCTAACACAGCAAATGGTCTCCTCTTTTTGCTATGTACATTTTGTACATTGTTTCTCTCCCTTTGAATTCAATTTTCCTCACCATAAAGCAAAGCACATAAATGAGTGAGCCACCATAGCTGACTGGGTTGATGTATAGAGGAAGCAACACTTCCTCACGAATCTTACTTTCCCACAGTTTATTACCAATCATGGTGAACGGCAAACCACAATTCGACAGTAGAACAAAGATTTGTTGGTCAATCTCAACTACACACTTGGGCATAATCACCACATCTGCATCCACTCTTTCATCTTCACCTTTTACATGTGGAACTACAGTACGCAATCCCTCTGTGACTGTGTCAACACTCTCTACTACACGCACCTCCTCTGAGGATTAACACACCATGGCATAGTGCCCTTTGACACCACGTTTGCGACATGTTAAATGTCTAGCATTACAATTAGAACTATTGGCCAAATGATTGAAACTCCCACATCTAAAACATTTGGCTTTGCTGTTGTCAGAAAACGTTTTAGACTTGGGTTTAACTGCAACTTTGCAGACACTTTCCACTTCCTGTTGTTTCTCCCTCTTCATCAAGTCATGTATGCTACTCTGCACAGGTTTCCTGTCCGGAATCACTTCCTTGTTGGGTGGGAGAATATGACTTCTGATCTCCTTTCCCCAGCCAGATGCATTTTCAACTCCTTCTACAATGGCAAATGCTTCTTTGAGAGAGGTATTCATGTCTACCAGCTTTTCCTGTACTCTATTGCTGTTGGTACATCTTACTAGTTGGCTCCGGATTAGGGAATCTGTAAGCTCACCAAATTCACAGGTGCATGCTAACACTTTTAAAAATGCGATGAAGTTACCTACACTTTCATTCGGTTCTTGTGCTCTCATGAAAAATGTGTGCCTTTCTAATACTAAATTAATGCGAGGTCCAAAATACCGTTCAAGCATTTGAAGAGACATGTCCAATGCATCAGCAGGTTCACAAGCACCATCACCAATAGGTAACTAGTCTAAACTCTCATACATGTTTCTACCTTCGATACCAAGATTGTGTAAGAGAATTGTCTGCGTCCTGTGTGCTGAAAACTTCTCTCCACCAACAACCACAATATATGATTCACAAACCTTCTTCCAATGCTTCCAAGGTAACGCTAGTTCACCCTTTTCAAAGAGAAAGGCTGGTGGCTGTGACATATAAGATGCTGACATTGCAAGATATAAGCCTTAATATAATGTTAATAATAAGAATAGTTGAAAATGTAAAAAGGCACAAAAGAAAATACCTGGAATATCTTGATCAGTGCATTCAGCACTATAACAGGTTTGTACTGCGGGAGGAAAGAAACGCAACAAACCTATACTGTGAGGAACAGAATAGAATACTGACAAAAGCAGCTCACACAGGCTGCTGTCCCTCGGTTGCAGCTCAATAAATCAATGTTGTAGCTCACCTGTTACAACAGCTGATTCCAGTTTACTTCCGATGCCATTTTACTAGAAGTTGCCGCTTGCATGACACGAAGTGTAGATTTCTTTGTGTGATGACTTGTGCGTTGGTTTGCTTCCGATGCGATCCACTGGAAAATGGCGTCTGCATATTGTGACATAATGACGTGTGCATCACGTACGTTGCCGTCGTTGGTTTTCCCCTACACAGCACCACCGCAGTTCGTCACTGATCCACAACAACCTGTGATTCCGGTTCCTATGGAGCAGTCTCGCTCACAGCAGAGCGTGCTCAGACTATGCACATTCGCGAGCCCGGTGTGGTGCAAAGTGCGATGTGTTCGAGCCAGATCGCTGTAACCTGGGTTCCTCTCTTCTTCCTTTTTATGAATATGGATATATTCATATGTATCAGAAATCACTCAGCCAGGTCAAAAATGAAATAACGTTACCCCAGGAGTAGTTGATGGTTGTTGGACTTGGCCCTTTTTGGCAAAAGTTCCCTAAACTTTTTGCCTTCCCCTAGACCTTTTCTCTGACATGGTGTTGCCCACTTAGATGCTTTGGGCACTTTGCCACTGCTGATCAGTGTCAAAGTGCAAGTGCTCCCTGTGTAAAGTGTAATGGTAATTGGTTGTCCATGATTTGTATGTTTGGCTTACTTGTAAAGTCCCTAGTAAAGTGCACTATGTGTGCCAGGACTAGTAATGCAAATGCTACTAGTGGGCCTGCAGCACTAACTGTGCCACCCACACAAGTAGCCCTAAAGAGAGAACTCAGGCCTGCCACTGCATGACCTGCACGCAGTTCGTTAAACTGCCATGTTGTCCTGACAAGTGCACCCACTTGCCAGGCCTTACCCTTCCCTTTTTATGCACATCAGACACCCCTATGGTAGGTCCAAGGTACCCCCTGGGCAGGGTGAAGTGTTTGTGAAAGGTAGGACATGTCCTGAGGTGTGTACCATGTCCTGACAGTGAAATACTCTCCATTTTGTTTTTCACTGTTGAAAGGCCATCTTGCCCATAGGACAGAATGGGGAGGCTGTGTAATATGTTTCCAGCCCATCTCCCCATAGGCCTAAGGTGGAGAGGTGAAGTTTAATGTGCCTGAACTCACAATTTAATAACACATCTTTTTGTGAAGGTGTTTTTTGCATTGTGTGTTTAGAAACCACTCTTTTAGGAGTGGCTGTGTTTTTGTGTTCTAACATTTCTGTGTGTCTCTGTCTGGTTGTGGATTGACTGTCTGGATTTGAATGTGATAGGCTCTGGGGAATGTCTTGAACCAGGGGAAGAGGTGAGACAGCAACAGACTGACCTGCATCTGGAGTGTAGAGGGGAGGAGTAGCCTCTGGAGGTGAAGAGGTCAGGGCTGATGCCATAAAACAATGGCTCCATCTTCTGATGAGTGACTGAGAATACAGACTCCCACTATCAAAGGAAGAAAGTGTCACTGGCAGGGAGACACCCAGAACTGGTTTGGACAGGGATAAATGCCCTCCTGAACACAAAGACTTCAAAGACATTTAGGGGTATATCTATGAGAACTGAAACCCCTGAACATTGGGATGGAATGGACTGGAACTGTTCAAGACTATAAAGGATTGAAACTTCTTCGTGGTCAAGAGGAACCTATGCCAAGGAAGAAACAGCTGAAGAGACTGAAGGAAAGGACTGACCCTTGCTGTGTGTTCTAGGGCTGGCCTGCAGTTTGCTGATTTAACCAAGGAGAGGCTAAAGTGACTTTGCTGTGTGCTGTGTCCCCCTGCTTGAAAGGACTTTGCTGTGTGCTGCGTCCTGAAGTAACTTATCCCCAAGGGCCTGAGGAGAGCTGGCTTCCTGTTGTGGAAGCTCAGGAACACAAAAGTTTCCAGGTGTGTCTCAGCGACGCTGTGTGCGTGTGCTTTTTGCAGCCTGAGACCCTCGTAAGAATTGCCTTGAGATCGTGGACACCTGGAGTCCAAGTGAGTCTCAGCGACGCTGTGTGCGTGTGCTTCATTTATCCTGAGACCTTCGTAAGAATTGCCCTGCGATCGTGGGCACCTGGAGTCCAAGTGAGTCTCAGCGACGCTGTGTGCGTGTGCTTCATGCAGCCTGAGACCTTCGTGAGGATTGTCCTGTGATCGTGTGCACCCGGAATCCAAGTGAGTCTCAGCGACGCTGTGTGCGTGTGCTTTGTGCAGCCTGAGACCTTCATGAGGATTACCCTGTGATCGTGTGCACCTGGAACTCAAGTGAGTCTCAGCGATGCTGTGTGCGTGTGCTTCGCGCAGCCTGAGACCTTCGTGAGGACTACCCTGTGCACCTGGAGCTCAAGTGAGTCCCAGCTATGCTGTATGCGTGTGCCCTGTTGCAGCATGAGATCTTCGTCTATGCCATTGGACCGTACCGGCATCCCCAGAGGAGCTGTGCTGCCGGCCCGAGCCTGCCGTTGCCAAGGAGGGACCTCAAACCATCTCCGTCGGAGGGTGGGGGCCGGAGTTCCACTGCCCGAAATCAACGAAGTTGCATCGGAGGCCCAAGTCGCGAGGACAGGAGAGGCGAGTGAGGTGACACCCCCCAGGTAACGCTCAGCGAGCGTGCGTGTCGCCTCCTGGGGCGGGGTGCGGGATACGAGAGAAACGTTCTTGATCTTTCCCATTCTCGCAACCCGAGCCTCTGCTCAAGCTCGTATCGCGGACCGTACTAGCCAAGGAGTGGCAATTTCCGGGGCCGGAGTGTGGAGCTGCACTTTGATTTCTACCATACCCGTGTTGGGGACATATTTTGGCAGCAGCTGACCGCGAGTCTGTAAGAGTGGCATAGAGACCGCCCAGAGCACCGTGATAGGTGCCAGAGTACATTATTGTTGGCATTATGAACTGCCTGATTGTTGCATTACGCATTGCATTATTTTTGCATTACTAACTGCCTGATTCTTGCATTACGAACTGCATAGCATTGCATTAGGACTGCATTGGATCATCGAGAATTGCTCATTAATACTGCAAGAACCTACAAGGGCTTGCTGGCCTAATAACCGGCAAGGTGAAATATTACAAATACGCATATGTTGGATTTTTATCATGTGGTTTCTTCGTATATTTTTTTTATAAACATATAATTTTTTTGAAACTCGTGTGGAGTCCATTTGTGGTGTCATCATTGATTTTATGACTTAACAACTACTGCCTAAACCACGACTTCCTGAACAACGAAAGCTAAACAACGAAAAGTACTTAACCACTACTTTTTTAATAACTACTTCCTAATCCACGAAGAAAAAAGATTAATTGCGCCGCTGATGTTAACTGCGGGAGATGTCAGCACCGAGCACACATCCGACAGCTCTGTTGCTACCTCTCAGTGCTGACCTACAGCATCAGTTGTTCTACCTTCCCTTTGACTCTGGGGTAGTAAAGATTTAGTGATGGCACAGTGAGGTGATGTTTAACACCATCCTTCGGTAACGGGCTGGAGGTAAGGGGTTTGCTTTTCGTTTGAAAGCAGTAGGTCAGGTCACCGGGCTATTTTATTTTTCAGCTGTAATCCCGCGAGGCTTCCAAAATATTCCCAAGCTCTCGTTCTTGAAGGCAGCCGAAGAGAAGCAGCAGGTCTAGGAGTGAGTGGGAGACACAATTAAATACCAAGCAATTTGGCACGCACTGAAGGAACAACAAACAAAAGATAGTTTAACCAATGATAATAATTAATACTTGAGTAATAAAAAGATACTGAATTATTAAAAAACTTCCCAGCCCATTACCCCTTTAATCCCTACATCCCGTCTCTAAAAGTAAAACATTCCCAAATACAAATATTTAATTATATATTCATTAAGGGTCCTCTAACACAAGTGAGGAGGTAGATGTCCGAATGCAAATAAAGAACAAGCGACACAAAGCCGTTCACCCATCTTTTTGTGTAACTGTTTGTTTTTGTCTCCAGTTCTGGTAGTCATTTTTATGCTAGAAATCCCTTCAGTTTCCATGCACAACAATTGTAGAGCTTCTCCATATACCCAGAAATGTTTGCAGCAATGCCTTTCAAAAGGCATGGTTTGCGAAAAATAATTTCTATTATTAATACTGTTCATTTCAGAATAGTGAGGGGGGCGGAGAAAAGTGACGTTAAACTCCCAACACTGGCGAATCAAAATGCAGATAAGATGTAGGGGAGCGGAGAGAAGTGACGTGCCTAACATTAACATTTAACATTTGTGGTTCCAGACTTCATGGTTCCGGTCTTCGTTGAAGTGTCGTGTTTCGTTGTTAAGACTTTGTTGGTAAAGTAAGTCGTTGTTTTAACTTCGTTGTATGGGATGTTTCCCGTCATCATTGGATTACTGAAATTGTGGTTGCAAATACTTTACACATTTACCTTGAACATAAGCCTGGCTGCTCGTGCCAAGCTACCGAGTGGGTGAGCAGGGGCTATCTGAGGTGTCCTTCCTTTCCCTGACTTAGAAGCAAGGGTCTCTATTTGGACTAAGGTACCTACCTCAGCCAACTAGAGACCCCCAGTTCTAACAATGGTCTAAAATCATAACCTTAGGCAAAACAGTTAAGGGCAGAGTCAAATATCCTCAGGGGAATTGGTGGGGTAGCCAGCTGGTCCCCAATCCAGCTTTGCTCATCGTAAGTGTTGAAAGAAGACACAATCCTGGTTTTCCAGCTTCTTCTTTATTTCTTACAGTAACACCACCAATACTGCCTGCCAGTGAGCTCTCAATCTCCAACTGACTCTAATGGAACATTCTCCTTGTAGACCACAAGCATTCCAAGCATAAGCTGTGCAATTACACTTAAAGAAGCATGTACATAACCACAACAAAAGCATAACTAAAGGACTTGATTGCTCTTTGGAGGGGCAATTACAAGCTCTCCTACTATGTAGATCAGTTGACGACTTGCAGAGAAATCTGCGTGTCGGTTAATTTACTCTGATGCAAAATTCACATTCTTGCCTGGATATGACTTAAATAGTTTCTCAGATTTTGCCTGGGAAGGGCTATTACTTTGTTAAGAAGCCAAGTGGTGAATCATCTGGCCGCACAGTGAACAGAGCCATTGAGCTGGCTTCAGCCCACAAAGTAGTACTTTCCTACGTTCTAATTGACAAGCCACTTCTGCTAAGAAAGAGAGAAGTTTAGAACATAAATAAAAATAACTCCTCCTCTCAAAAAGGGACCTCTCACACTGTGGAAATTAAAGCATGTAGACTGCAACGTTTGAATTATCTGAAAAGAACCGTTTTGATCTTGCTTGCAAGTTAATTTGGCTTTGTCAAAAATGGTCACTCTCCCAAGAATGCTGGACTATTTTGCTACCGTGGTAGTCCTTTAAATAGCTGGATACTGTGCTACTGGACCTGACGTGGGACTTAGGAAGATGCAGGGTGACACTGAGTAAACTCGGACTGCTGTCCAGAGAGGGAAGTCTGTGTGTGCCAGATTATCAGCTATACTATTTTCCGGATCTCCTCCATTGAACAGCCAACTAGCTGCGAGAGACGGAGATGACTGACAAGAGTGCAAACATCCTACCGCGTACAGTGAAAGATGATGTGCAAATCCTCCTCAGACCCAGGAGAGGGGAGGACACAATATTGCAAAAGGCAGGAGTCCTCAGGTACTGCTGGATATGGTGCTTAAGATGCACATGCATGTTTACACCATATGCACCTGAGATCCCACTACTGGGGATACCAGGTCCTTACACAAAAGGTGTAGCCTTAGTGAGGGACCTATATGACAGTGGGACTTTTAGAAGCTTTTGAGAACTTTTTCAGGACAATGAACTCTCTGGAGGAGAGCTGTTCCTACACGGATCCCTAGCAGGGAATATGAGTGGTACTTGAGGGGCAGACAATACACAACCTCTTATCCAAGAGGCTATATAGCTGATATGTACAGTGGTGAAGAAGCGAGAGCTGTGACAATATTGTACTGAAGACTCCTTCCTCAATCAAAAGGCTCGTTGGATGTCCTATGAGACAAATGGGCAATTGATATTAGCAAGCCCACTGAGAATGGAGACTGGGACAGAATATTGTGTGCCAACACTGGGGTTACCAGGAGCACTTCTTTCAAATTGATACACTTTAATTGTATTCACAGGGCATTACAGTGTTACATGTACTCTAACCGACATCACCTTCATAATTATGCCTTGCACTGCTATTTGATGCTACTGTGAGAGAGTCAAGTGCTATAAGGGAGCACTGGTAGGATATATATTGCACCTAGTAAAATTTACATACTCTATATAGGTACTGCCAAGGGATGCTCTAGGTGCTGGGATGCAGGAGCAGGGTTTTTCCAAATGAGCTGGGACTACCCCAGTTTAGAAACATACAGAAGTGTGAATCCAAACCCTGAACTAAGCTTCAAATAAATAGAATGATTACCATAGACTTGCCTTCGGTCTGTTTCTATAAAAGGTCACTAATAGACCTGCAAACCTTGCCGAAACAGACATGAGCTGGAAGGTGGAGAAGGGACCATGACTGATTAAATGGAAACTAGATACACAGATGTGGGCTGAATTTGAGCATGTTTTAAATATGGAGGCTAAAAGAGGATTGAAAAATCCTGATTTGACTCAAGCATGGGATCTGATAGTCTCCAGTGGCCTGGAAGAGTACTGCTCATTACAACAACATGAGTGCTAAGCAACCTAAGGAGCTGCCAATATATATATCTGTGTTGATGTATGAATCTCATCCCTGAATGTCTAAAAGTCTAATCATTGATAGATTGTTCAGTTTAGCTCTGAGAGTCATTATTTTATTTTAATAACAATGTAATGTTGACTGATAATATTTACGCAATGAGGCAACGTCAGAATGTTCTAGAGTTATTGACAATATGGCCAGAAATGATTTAGTTGTTACCGACTGGACTTGCCCAAAGGTCTAAGGGTGCTTAGAAATGAAGTTAAGACACCCAAGATGGTGCAGCCAAGCATCCCTGTATATATTTAAGAAACCAGCACGTGCTAGCCTAATCAGGGATGGAGTGGCCTGTCCAATCGTGAACGTTCTACCGAGATGCTGAAGCAGAACTAGTAGGATAGATAAATATATTTATTTGATTTCATTGTAAAAACAATAAAACCACATCAATTTAAAGTACATTTAGTCAATACATTTCCAAACAGGTAGTGGGGAGGGGAAGGAAGAGAAGCAGGTTACACGTCGCAGAACTTCAGTATTAAAACGTGGCGGTGGACATGGCTCAGTGGTAGCGAACACAGAGACTGCTCCGGCATTAGAGAGCACCGTGCTGGGAGATTTCATCCACTCAGGTAGAAGCAAGAGATTGATAAATATGTACTAACACCTGCCAGTCCTATTCTCTCAGGCCATTTCACTGTACTTCTTCAGTTGCAGTCTGACCCTTTGAATAAGGCAATGACTATTTCTTTTCAGTAAATCGGCTCGGCAAATAACTTGCTCCTGGGTGCTCTTTCCCCTTTTTAGGTCTCGCTGAGTCAGCGCGCATGCGCTGCTCGAAGAGACATTTTGTATGTGAGTTTTCAAAGTGCTGTTGGCTGGCCTAGCGCTTGCGTGCATGTATGCGTGCACGTGTGCAGCCGCCATGTATCTTTCCTCCGCCTGAGGCACCATCTGGAGCGCAATCACTTTCACTTCTGCACTTTCACTTTCGCGTGCGCGCACACAACTCCCGGTCGCGGCCGCATGTCTTGCTTGTTGAACATCAAACATCAAAGAAAATGTTGTTGTGTTAACTTATAATGTGCTTTCTCTTTCCACAAACTCGATGTTTGTGTTCCTTTATTTTGAGATAGTTTTAGTATAACTGTTTTGTGACTTAAAGAACATTAAGGAAATGTTACTGTGAAACTGGACAACGTGCACAGTGTTTATTTCTGATTGCAGCGGCTGCTTCATGTCCGTTGCACCATTCAGGGAGTCCTTTCGTTGGCTCTTTAATGAGGACATGATGAGGAAGCTGGAAACTTTTGGCACATTCTCTTTAAAAGCACAGCATGTTGGCGACTAGTTAATCGATTAGACCTATGTAGCGCTTTAGATCTCAAAGCGCTATAGTGGGTGCTGTAGTGGGTGCAGCAGTTACAACTCATGAAATATGGGGTGCAACTCACAAGGAGGGGGCAAGTTTGAGTGCACATTGGCTGCAATCGAACTCTTAAGATGATGGGCTGTCGGTATCCATTATCAGCACTCAGTCTTCGCTAAGTGATCTTGTTTGTTTTGTTGTTGTGTTAATGCTTTGCTGTGCCAGTTTGACTTACAACGTGCTTTCTCTTTCCACAAACTCAATGTTTGTGTTCCTTTCTTTTGAGATGCTTTTATTATTACTGTCACACACACAACCACAACCACGCACAAAACCACACACACAACAACCACACACACAACCACAACCACACGAACAACCACACACACACACAACCACAACCACACACACACAACCACACACAACCACACATACAACCACACACAACCACACTCATACACACAACCACACACACGCACAACCACACACACACAACCACACACACACAACCACAACCACATACACAACCACGCACACAACCACACGCACAACCACACAACCACAACCACACACACACAACCACACACAACCACACACACAACCACACACACACACAACCACACACACAACCACAACCACACACACAACCATACCCACAACCACACATACAACCACAACCACACCCACACACACGACACCCAGACCCACACACAACCACACACACACAACCACACACACAACCACACACACAACCACAACCACACACACAACCACACACACAACCGCAGCCACACACACAACCACACACACAACATAACCACAACCACACACACACACACAACCACACACACACACAAAGACAACCACACACACACAACCACACACACAACCACACACACACACAACCACACACAACCACACACACACAACCACACACACAACCACACACACACAACCACACACACAACCACAACCACACACACACAACACACACAACCATACACACAACCACACATACAACCACACACACACAACCACACAACCACACATACAACCACACACACACACAACCACACACACAACCACACACACACACAACCACACACACACACAACCACACACACAACCACACACAACCACACACAACCACACACACAACCACACACACAACCAACCACACACACAACCACACACACAACCACACACACAACCACACACACAACCACAACCACACACACACAACACACACAACCATACACACAACCACACATACAACCACACACACAACCACACACACACAACCACACACACAACCACAACCACACACACAACCACAACCACACACAAGCACACACACAAGCACACACACAACCAACCACACACACAACCACACACACACAACCACACACACAACCACACACAACCACAACCACAAACACAACACTGACAACCATACACACAACCACACATACAACCACACACACACAAAACCACACACACAACCACAACCACACAACACACACAACCACACACACAACCACACACACAACCACACATACAACTACACACACACACAACAACACACACAACCACACACACAACCACATCCCCACACACAACCACACACACAACCACACACACAACCACACACACAACCACATACACAACCACACACACACACAACCACAACCACACACAACCACACACACATACACACAAAACCACACACAACCACAACCACACACACAACCACACACACACAACCACACACACACAACCACACACACACACACAAACACAACCTCACACACAAACACAACCACACACACACAACCACACATACAACCACACACACACACAACCACACACAAACAACCACACACACACAACTACAACCACACACAACAGACACAACCATATACACACACCACACATACAACCACACACACACAACCACACACACACACAACCACACACAACCACAACCACACACAACCACACACACACACAACCACACACACACACAACCACACACACACACACACACACAACCACACACACAACCACACACACAAACACAGCCACACACACAACCACACACACAACCACACACACATACACAACCACACTCACAACCACACACACACAACCACACACACAACCACAACCACACACACAACCACACACAACCACACACACACAACCACACACACAACACACACATACAACCCCACACACACAACCACAACCACACACACACACACAACCACACACACACACACAACCACATACACACAACCACACACAACCACACACACAACCACACACACAACCACACACACAGCCACACACACACGACTACACACACAACCACACACACAACCACACACAACCACACACACACAACCACATACACAACCACACACACAACCACAACCACACACACACAAACACAACCACACACACACAACCACACACACAACCACACACACACAACCACAACCATACACACACAACTACACATAACCACACACACAACACACACAACCATATACACAACCACACATGCGTGCGACTTACAAGAAAGCACTTGCTGGTCGTAAAAAGGAAATCAAGGCCATTACCTGGGATTCTTTGCTTGACCCCTCAACTCTGGGCAACAGCAGTAAATTCTGGGAAATTATAAATAAACCCCTATTCGACAACCCCAGTGATTCAGATCTAGGAACTAATATCCCAGAGGAGGACTGGGTTAATCATTTTAGTGTAATCTTTAAGAGTAATAAGCAACAAGCAGAATATGATTTTTTAACTATAAGGGCGAATTCTCTGTGCTTTCTGGATAATGAGGTAGAAAAGGCCATTCAAGGGCTAACTGGAAATAAGGCACCTGGACCGGATGGCTTACCTCCGGATCTTTTTAAATCTTGTACATCACTTTGGGCCCCCGTACTAACTAAAGTAATAAATGCTGCAACGGTTTTGGGTTGCCCGAAGTCATGGGGGCATTCGACAATTGTCCCCGTGTTTAAAAAGGGTGATCGCAGCAACCCATCATGTTACAGACCAATCTCATTGATAAACTCAGTAGCAAAGGTAGTGGGGGGTGTAATCCTGACCAGATTGACAACATGGGCCCAAGAGAATAAAATTCTGTCTCCAATACAATATGGATTCAGACCTGGTCACTCAACTGTGACCCAATGCCTGAATCTATACTTGATTACAGGTAAATATACTTTGGCCCGGAAGGGAACTATTCATCTGGCTTTTATGGACCTATCGTCCGCTTTTGATTGCGTGGACAGGGGTAAACTATGGGATATCATGTTAAAGATGGGTGTCGAGCAAAACCTAATCCATCTATTGGCTGAGTTTGCATTCTGACACAAGAGCGAACGTTCGCTACACCCAAGATTTGAAAGTGACCGGGGACATAAGAATTAATCAGGGTGTTAGACAAGGGTGTATCTTGGCCCCATTCCTCTTTAACCTGTACATTAACGAGCTAGAGGACTATTTGCTGAGATCAGGTACGGATTATCCTCATGTAGGTTCAAGAGGAGTTCCGGTTCTGCTTTATGCAGATGACGCCGTCCTGATTTCAAGGACAGCGAACGGTCTCCAGACACTTTTAAATTCATTTTATCTTTTTATGGAGTCTCGAGGCCTCAGTATCAATAACTCCAAGTCGTTTGTCATGAAAATTGGCCATGGTTCGCGAAAACCAAATTCCTTTACTATAAATGGGGAAAAAATTCCAACATCTAAAACTTTCTCATATCTTGGAATTCTTCTTGATGACCAATTATCTTGGGGCCCAGCAGTCCATAAAAAAAAGGGCGAAATGACTCGGGCCAACGCAGCCATATTAGGATTTGCGAGAAAATTGGGCAACAGCCCGGTGGCGGCCTTGCTTAAATTATACCAAGCAAAGAGCATTGCAGTTGCCTGTTATGGTAGTGAACTCTGGGGCTATAGCCAGACGCGAGACCTAGAGGTCACAGAAAATAATTTCTTAAAGAAGATCCTAAGGCTGCCTAGGGGCACTGGTAACTTCTCGGTTCACGAGGAGTTAGGTTTGCCCTTTCTAAGCGATAGACTAGCCGCAAATCCCATACTTTGTTGGATGAATTCTTGGTTGAATAATGATATACCCCTTACCAACGATATATTAAGAGAAGCCTTAACCTGGGATGGTAGATTCAAGGTCCCATGGCTGAAATATATAAAAGATTGTCTTACCGAACTTGGACGGCCAGCCCTGTTTTTAACCCCATCCACTATAACAAAAGCTGATGTCACATTTGTAAAAAAAGCATTTCTTACAACCAGGTACCTTGCCCGGGAGGAGGCCGAGTTTATGAAATGTAGTGTCAGGAAACACGCTCTACTTAAAACATGCTTACATTTGGAACCATATCTCTCGTGGCCTATATCTGGCTACGAACGATTTTTGTTGACCAGGTTCCGATTTGACCTGTTCCACCTCCTACTGGCTGTACCAAGAGGGTCCCATCGTGGACAAGTGCTACCTGCTTGCGGCTGCGACGGAAAGTCTCCGCAAGATCTGGAGCACTTTTTATTCTTTTGTCCGTATTATTCAGTACCTCGAAGGCTATATCTAAAGCCTTGTTTAAAGAAACTAAATTTTACACAGATTAAACCAGCACTTTATTTCCTTCAACTTTTGAACTGTGATTGTACTTTATATGTAAGCAGCTTTTTAAAACTAGCTATTACTTTCAGGAAAAGTATGGAGGGATAATTATGCTGTTTTTATTGTCCTATTCCCTAATGATTTTTAACTTTGAACAAATTATTTATATTCTTAAACCTGATTATTCTGCTAGATGCCTTTACTAATTCTGTTTACATAGTCCGCCCATCATACATAAGTATTGGACAGCTTTTTTAAACAATTTATCTGTGAAATGTTTATCCATGTATTGTGCTTTTATGATTGTTAAATCTTACAATCGAATAAAGTTATTTGAACAACCACACATACAACCACACACAACCACACACACACACACACACCCACACCACAACCACACCCAGCCCCAACCACACACCCCCAACCACACACACAACCAACCACACACACAACCACACACACATACAACCACAGACACAACCACACACACAACCACACATACACAACCACACACACAACCACAACCACACACAACCACACACACAACCACACATCCACACACACACCAACACCCACACCCACACAGAACCACAACCACACACACAACCACACACACAACCACACCCACAACCACACACACAACCACACACACAACCACACACAAACACACACAACCACAACCATACACACAACCACACACATACACACAACCACACACAACCACACACACAACCAGACATCCACACACACACACCCACAACTGCACCCACTCCCACAACTGCACACACACCCACACACACAACCACACACACACAACCACACACACAACCACACATACACAACCACACACAACCACACACACACACAACCACACACAACCACACACACAACCACACCAAGCATTGGCATAGCCAATAGGTCTCGCCTTTGGAACCTTAGAAGTGTTTAGCCATGCAACAGGTGATGTGATTGCACCAAGGATATTGTGCTGCATAACTAAATACTTAGACGGTCCCAAAAGCGAGACCTATTGGCTATGCCAATGCTTGTTCCAAATTGTTCTATGTTTCACCCAGCGCAGCCTTTTTGTAGCGATAGGTGAACACAGGTGTAGGTTATACTTGGTCCCTTTCTTTGTAAGCACCGTAGACAACCAAACCTGCTGCATGAGATAAATGTTTAATGTAAACAACACCCAGTGGTATGCCCTGTACTTGTGTTCACTGATCCTGCATGTTTTTGCCACCATTGAATATGTCAATGTGATCGCACGCACATATAAGAAGTCTTTGGTAAAGATTTGAGGATTTATAATGTGTATTTATATGTTTTCTCTATCTGTATACATGTTTGATCGTTTGTCTTAAAGTGAATTTCCAGTACTGCATAAAACCTTGCCTATTGTCCTGAGGTGGCCCCAAGTAGGAGGGCTGAAATGCATTGAATTTTCATAAACATATGGAGTTTCTCAATATGCGAATTATGTGATCAATGTGGACATTGACTGAGCACCCAAAGGAAAGATAGAAGCCCATTGAATATTTGTAGGGGCTGACCTGGATTCACTTGGGAGACAACCATTTGGACGGACTCACCTTGAAACTTTTTAGAGAGACACCCACAATGAATCAGCACACTAGGAATGCAAGACATCAATATATTTTGATGAGGACTTGAGTACTTCTTATGATGTTTTGATTTTCCACGTTTGTTCAATGTTGATTTACATTTGATAATGGTCTGACAATCTTACAACGAATAAAGCAAATTAAATTAGCATTTTTCTGTTGCAAAGCAATTGTGGCTTTCTGCTAGTGTCTCTGGGTCACATGACTGTGAATGGCTCTACTGTTGTGGATTGTGTTTTGCTTCCAGACATTATGTTAAAGGAAACCTAGGTGTGAGGGGATAGGTTCTTCTTGACAGGATGACTGGGCAGGAGCTGCCCCCTACTCTATATACATTTCAAAGGGCCTCACCTGTCGCACCCAGAAAGCAACCTGACACCAGGCCTTCCCTGGCCTTTTGTTACCCTAGGGCATTTTGAGCCCTACACAGGGGAAGGGGAATAACTTACCAGAACTAGTTTTGGAGGGAGGTCAGGAGATTTCCCCACACAAAGTCTGGCACCAGGCATAAAAGTGGGAACAACTCCCTTGCTGTCTGAGGAAGGAAGACTGGACCTGTGTGCCTTGATCCCAGGCTACCCAGCATGACTCCAAGGGTCAGTTGGCTGACTTCCTGTGTGAGCTACAGGGACACAGCATGATTATAGAGGCCTTGCTGGAACTACCCAGCTGGATAGCAACAATTGGGCCTTTCTGAGTCTGCCTGAGCTCTGCTGCTGGCCTCTACTGAAGTGAGTCCTGATCCCCAAGAGGAGCCCCCCACATCCTGGACCCTTGGCTGTCACCAGTAAGAGATCCTCCTGAAGATAAGGTGAACAATCCTGGTGTTTAGGAACCTCACAACCACAAAGAGACCTGTTCTCAACCCTGACTAGCCACCTGCAACAATTGCCACTGCAAAAATTCAGTGGTAGATGCTCTTCATGCCAAAAGTGACCATTTGCAAAAACCGGCAATGCAAGGACTAGCACTCTGCGTCAACAGTGACTGTCTGGGCCGATTAACCAATGTGAATCTCCAGCGTAACCTAGCTCCTCATACTACAGCAATGACCTCCCACAGCGTTCAACCTGCTCTTCCCTCTGGAAGCCTCCTTATTGCATCCCCTGGCAAATGTGAACAGAACTCTTTGCACTGGACCTGAGACGGTAATGCTTCAGCGGGACTCACCTGGTCTTTGTATCCAACTCATGCTCTACTGCGTCCGGCTTGAACTTGTGACTTTCCCAAAGTCTAGAATGCCCAGGTAACTGTGAGTGGAACTTCGACCTTCTTGGTGCTATTTTCACTAAAATCTTTAAACATCAATACCTCCGGTTCTACTGATTGGATTTTTGTCATTCTCGTATCATTTTAATTATTAAAATTTACTGTGTATTCTGTCTAAACTTGCTTGGGTTAATTCTTGTGTAGTGTTTTCACTGTATTACTGTTTGTGTGCTGTATACATACTTTATTCATTGCCTCTAATGTAAGCATAGGTACTTTTGTACCAAGATAGCAGAGGGTGAAGCACAGATTCATTCAGTCTTCTTTGTAGTTCAGCCTGACAAAGATTGTGTTTATTATTTGAGTAGGGCTTCAATCCATTTCAACTAATAACTCAATTTTTTATGGATAGTGTAGTAAAATACACAGGAAGGGCTGCAAGTGTGTTGAGTCACCTCTGGGAACTCTTATGCCATTGGTTAGGGAGTGGCCAGGAGTTTCCCCACCTATAGGCTGTGTTAGATCTGGCATCCTTGGCATGGTTTCCCCTGACTTTTTGCCTTCAGACCGCCTGTTTTTGTTGACTTCGTTTTTGTTGCTTTTAGAACTATGAACACTTTACCACTGCTAACCAGTGCTTAAGTGCATGTGCTCTTGTTTTAAACATGGTAATATTGGCCTATACACAATTGGCATATTTGATTTACATTTATGTCCTTAGTACAGTGCACTACGTGTGCCCTGAGCCTGTACATTAAGTGCTACTAGTGGGCCTACTGCACTGATTGTGCCACCCACTTAAGTAGCCCTTCAAACATCTCTAAAGCCTGCCACTGCAGAGCCTGTGTGTGCAGTTTTAAACTGCCATGTGGGCCTGGCAAATTAACCCTCTTGCTAAGCACAAACCGTCATTTTTAATACATATAAGTCACCCTTAAGGTAGGCCCTGGACTGTCGAGGGGCAGGGAGCAGAGTGTTTAAAAAGTGGGATACGTATTTTTAAATTTGACATGTCCTAGCAGTGAAAAACTTCTAAATCCATTTTTAACTGCTGCTGCCAGGCCTATCTCTTCCATAGGTTAGTATTGGGATTACCTTATTACATCTAATAAGAGTAATTTTCAATTAGGAAGAGAGAGAATCCTCAGAATCGATTTAAAATCCCAACTTATGGTAAAGTTAGATTTTAAATTGTAATTCTCAAAATGTCACTTTTAGAAAGTGCGCATTTTCTTACTTTAACCATTTTGTGCCTTCTGCCTGTCTCTGAATGCACATCTGGGGTTGGTGACAGCTGGGCATTGTGCATTCCCTTTAGACAGCCACACACATAGGGGGTTTAGGTGTGACTGATGGGCCATCCACATCCTGATGGATGGCCCATCAGGATGTGGATGGCAGGATGTGTCAAAGCATCCCCCCCCAAGCAATAGCAAAGAGCTATGTCCCGGGGGTGGGCACTTAGTCCTGAATAGTCTATGTCCTGTCCCCACACAAAGGGCTGCATACCCCCCTGTAGTGAGTCTGGAGCCAGGACAGGAAGGGCAGGGACTCCGTGCACTTCAAAGGCCTCTATTTGTAGTCTTCCCCACTTCCAAGGCACAGCTGAGTATAAGTAATGGACCTCAGACACCGCCAACTCAGTACACTTCTGAGCCTGTGGGTGCTCTGACAGGAAGAAGGACTGATGTGCTGCTGAAAGGACTGCTAGTCTGCTGTGCTGGCCTGCTGCCCTCCTTGCCTGTGAGTGAGAAGGACTGAACCTGCATCTCGCCAACCCAGAACCAGAGTGACTCCAAGGGCTTTCAGGCTTGCCTCCTGATGGAAGTCTCAGAGACATATTAGACTTCCAACTCACCTGCTACAGCACCTGGACTCTGCCATCTGACAGTCTTGCCCTTCCAAGTGGTGCCAATCCAGTCCTGGATCTTTAGAAATGTGTATAAAGTGCTGCGCCAGTAAAAATCCACGCATCTGTCATTGTGCGGTACAGAACTGGTGTATCTCCTTTAAGAAGGATGCATATCCGCTGCTGCAAGTTCCGATGATTAGGCTTCGCCGTTGCTGTGAGGATCGAGTGCAGCGCACCTCCATGATGCATTGACACTGCTGGAAGGATCGAGGACATTGCATAGGCTCCATTCCTGACTCATCTCCAACTATGCACGGCTCGGAGACATTATGAACACTACAACCCGCAGCACACTTATAAAATCCTTAAAACTTGTGTGCCCATTTGAAACTGGTGTACCAGCGCCATGTTACAATAATTCCAGGTGGTGGTAACAGGCGCAAAGTCTCATGATGAATATGTAATCACTGTTTTTCCCATGTACTAGTGCCTTTAGTTATTGTGATCCCTGGTGGCATAGCGCATAATGGTACGTATCATAATAGCTGTATAAATACCAATTGTAACCCTGGTGGTGGTGGTAAGTGATATCTTTCTATTCATCGCTATCTGATTGTTGTTAAAACCCTGGTACCAGTGGTAGGTGCCAATCAGAACTCACGCACATGGCTTTTAGTAGCAGATGCTATGCTAAAATAGGGTAAATCATCATGTGAATCCATCCACAGAACAGGAGCTGGACATGGACCCGTGCAAACGGCCAAAATCTCACAACGTGCATGATTCAAACTGTTGTTGCAGGACAGTGTCATGTGCGCCCCCCACTTGCAGCTGCAGCTATTTAAACCATGCCGTATGGCAACTTTCTGCATAGACTTGCAAAGCAACACTTACCTGGTGCTCCAGTGTCCTCACGTTTCAACGACTTCCTTTCTCCTGTATCTCCCGACATTGGCAGACAGATCCCTGCATTCCCTGCGATGATGGCTTCCTGCTCCCGAACTTCCAGTGATGTCGGTAATGACGACTTCTTGAAAGAGAGAA
This sequence comes from Triturus cristatus, assembly GCF_964204655.1. Lineage (NCBI taxonomy): Eukaryota > Metazoa > Chordata > Amphibia > Caudata > Salamandridae > Triturus > Triturus cristatus. The sequence continues at coordinate 635,770,743 of NC_140585.1, forward strand.
AAATAACAGTGAGGAAGGACTAAGAAATGCTGGTGCAATATAGAGACAGCTAAACAACAGGTAAAGGTGTTCTAATTCATTTAAGGATACAGATACAGTCGCTTGTGCAATCACACAGTATTTCCAATGGAACCTTAGTGCTTGTGGCTACTCGCACAAACTTTGTATAGAGACTTTGATAATTTCAGCTGTGATATAGGACATTGCTCTTTATGACTCCGATGTAGGATATTAAAAATCCAATATAGAGAGATTGCTCTGTAAGACTCTGATGTATATTAAAAACTCTGATAAAGAGACATTGCTTTTCAATATTCTGAAGTAAACACATTGGTATGTCTTCATGGTATGAGCCACAGCATTGTGATATTGGCAAAGCTGGACTAAGGCATGTGATAAACAATAGCATATGGTAAGAGACCAAGGCAACAGTGCATACTAATACCGAGAATGAAAAAGCAACATATGGAGTGATAATATGTTGAGGTACTGTTTGATTGACAAACTGTTGGTATGATTTTATGCATTGCATTTCCAGTGTATCCTATGTACTACGCAAGCGGGTTTACCCATGAGTAATACACCATGTTTGTTCCTTTTCAGATACTGCCATATTAACCCTTTGCAAGTAAGTACCAGCACAGATTAAAGCACTTGGAAAACAGTAACGCAGTTCAGTGGCGCAGACCAGGGTTTAGGATCTCCTGTATTGTTTTTCTCTCTCTCCCCCAATCCCCCTTCCCTTTGGGAACTACTGTTGGTGCAGTGTTTCCATATTACTGCTGCCTCCAGCAGTCCTCAGAAGGATTCAGGGACTATGTTTGTCCAATGGAAACCATCTGGAGTTTTCAGGTGAGTGGCTCTCAACAGGAGCCGAAGCGCTGCTTAGATCCTCAGGATTGATACCAATGTATCTCATCCACGACACAACCGCAAACCAAGGTACTGTCTTAGTGGGCCAAGGATGGTCCCTGTATTTAACCCACGCTCCATCACGGTGGGCCTGAACTTTTGGATTTGACCCGGTCTAGCGCGGCCTGATAGTCCAGATTGATGCTTTATGCTTATAAGCACTACATTTCAGTTTATTCACTAAAAACGCATACCTCAAGTTATACTTATTGCATTTTTGTTGTTTTGGTATTGCTTTGTTCACTAAATTAAGCTTTATTTTTCTAACCAGGTGTGGTATCTTTTTGTGTGGCGTTTTCACCGTTTTACTGTTGAACTACTGCACACATACTTTACACATTTCTTCTTAAGTTCAGCCTGACTGCTTTGTACCAAGCTACCAGAGGGTGAGCACAGGTTCATTTAGGATGTGTATCTGACTTACCTTGACTAGGATTATGGTTCCTGATTGGAAAGGATACATGATTCTGCCTACCAGAAAGTGACGTCCCCAGTAATCTCCTTAGATCACTTCAGGACCTGTGGAAAAACAGAAAAGGTCTGGATCTACTGTCTGTGACCTGAGAAGAACCCTGAAGACTGGTCCTGCATCCCTCTTGTAACCAAGGCAAAGAAATGGGCTAGAGAGACAAAAGGCCTTAAGAGACCTTTTTGTGCATTTCAAGCTGACCAGTCCATCTGGACCTGCCCCAAACCCTTCTGCTGGCCTCTGCTTCAGTGAGTCTTGACCCCAAGGTCATGTACCATTGGCGAGTGTCAAAGTGTATTCCATCTGAAGTTTCCAGAAACCTGGAATTTAGAAACTTTTTGCCTACATTTTGCTCTGAGAACCGACAAGGGATCGCACAAACCTGCCAAGCCGATCCAACAAGCTGCATCGCCGCTGGGCCAAGATTCAGGTTCAACTGTTCAAATAACTTTATTCGATTGTAAGATTTAACAATCATAAAAGCACAATACATGGATAAACATTTCACAGATAAATTGTTTAAAAAAGCTGTCCAATACTTATGTATGATGGGCGGACTATGTAAACAGAATTAGTAAAGGCATCTAGCAGAATAATCAGGTTTAAGAATATAAATAATTTGTTCAAAGTTAAAAATCATTAGGGAATAGGACAATAAAAACAGCATAATTATCCCTCCATACTTTTCCTGAAAGTAATAGCTAGTTTTAAAAAGCTGCTTACATATAAAGTACAATCACAGTTCAAAAGTTGAAGGAAATAAAGTGCTGGTTTAATCTGTGTAAAATTTAGTTTCTTTAAACAAGGCTTTAGATATAGCCTTCGAGGTACTGAATAATACGGACAAAAGAATAAAAAGTGCTCCAGATCTTGCGGAGACTTTCCGTCGCAGCCGCAAGCAGGTAGCACTTGTCCACGATGGGACCCTCTTGGTACAGCCAGTAGGAGGTGGAACAGGTCAAATCGGAACCTGGTCAACAAAAATCGTTCGTAGCCAGATATAGGCCACGAGAGATATGGTTCCAAATGTAAGCATGTTTTAAGTAGAGCATGTTTCCTGACACTACATTTCATAAACTCGGCCTCCTCCCGGGCAAGGTACCTGGTTGTAAGAAATGCTTTTTTTACAAATGTGACATCAGCTTTTGTTATAGTGGATGGGGTTAAAAACAGGGCTGGCCGTCCAAGTTCGGTAAGACAATCTTTTATATATTTCAGCCATGGGACCTTGAATCTACCATCCCAGGTTAAGGCTTCTCTTAATATATCGTTGGTAAGGGGTATATCATTATTCAACCAAGAATTCATCCAACAAAGTATGGGATTTGCGGCTAGTCTATCGCTTAGAAAGGGCAAACCTAACTCCTCGTGAACCGAGAAGTTACCAGTGCCCCTAGGCAGCCTTAGGATCTTCTTTAAGAAATTATTTTCTGTGACCTCTAGGTCTCGCGTCTGGCTATAGCCCCAGAGTTCACTACCATAACAGGCAACTGCAATGCTCTTTGCTTGGTATAATTTAAGCAAGGCCGCCACCGGGCTGTTGCCCAATTTTCTCGCAAATCCTAATATGGCTGCGTTGGCCCGAGTCATTTCGCCCTTTTTTTTATGGACTGCTGGGCCCCAGGATAATTGGTCATCAAGAAGAATTCCAAGATATGAGAAAGTTTTAGATGTTGGAATTTTTTCCCCATTTATAGTAAAGGAATTTGGTTTTCGCGAACCATGGCCAATTTTCATGACAAACGACTTGGAGTTATTGATACTGAGGCCTCGAGACTCCATAAAAAGATAAAATGAATTTAAAAGTGTCTGGAGACCGTTCGCTGTCCTTGAAATCAGGACGGCGTCATCTGCATAAAGCAGAACCGGAACTCCTCTTGAACCTACATGAGGATAATCCGTACCTGATCTCAGCAAATAGTCCTCTAGCTCGTTAATGTACAGGTTAAAGAGGAATGGGGCCAAGATACACCCTTGTCTAACACCCCGATTAATTCTTATGTCCCCGGTCACTTTCAAATCTTGGGTGTAGCGAACGTTCGCTCTTGTGTCAGAATGCAAATCAGCCAATAGATGGATTAGGTTTTGCTCGACACCCATCTTTAACATGATATCCCATAGTTTACCCCTGTCCACGCAATCAAAAGCGGACGATAGGTCCATAAAAGCCAGATGAATAGTTCCCTTCCGGGCCAAAGTATATTTACCTGTAATCAAGTATAGATTCAGGCATTGGGTCACAGTTGAGTGACCAGGTCTGAATCCATATTGTATTGGAGACAGAATTTTATTCTCTTGGGCCCATGTTGTCAATCTGGTCAGGATTACACCCCCCACTACCTTTGCTACTGAGTTTATCAATGAGATTGGTCTGTAACATGATGGGTTGCTGCGATCACCCTTTTTAAACACGGGGACAATTGTCGAATGCCCCCATGACTTCGGGCAACCCAAAACCGTTGCAGCATTTATTACTTTAGTTAGTACGGGGGCCCAAAGTGATGTACAAGATTTAAAAAGATCCGGAGGTAAGCCATCCGGTCCAGGTGCCTTATTTCCAGTTAGCCCTTGAATGGCCTTTTCTACCTCGTTATCCAGAAAGCACAGAGAATTCGCCCTTATAGTTAAAAAATCATATTCTGCTTGTTGCTTATTACTCTTAAAGATTACACTAAAATGATTAACCCAGTCCTCCTCTGGGATATTAGTTCCTAGATCTGAATCACTGGGGTTGTCGAATAGGGGTTTATTTATAATTTCCCAGAATTTACTGCTGTTGCCCAGAGTTGAGGGGTCAAGCAAAGAATCCCAGGTAATGGCCTTGATTTCCTTTTTACGACCAGCAAGTGCTTTCTTGTAAGTCGCACGTAGATTTTTAATTAGGCCTGAGTCCCTAGGTATGATTTTCAATGCTTTTCTTAGGTCTTTGCTTGCCTTGGAGCAGGTGTGGTCAAACCATTTAGGGTAATTTCTAGTTTGTCCCTTCACAGGAACTAGCAGCATGGAACCTACGATAGACACCACGACCTCAAATGAGGCTAAGGTTTGTTCATGGGAAATAGATGTTGATACACAAGCCGCAAGTTCCTGGCCACATAACTTATTAATTTCATTATAAAAGTTATCATGGTTAACTAAATTCCACTTCAGTCGACGTTTTCCATTAATACATTTTAAGGTTCCCCGGTCTTCACGGAGCCCACGCAATACAAAAATTCCACCACCCAATATGATAGTTATGGGGTTATGATCACTAAAAATATTTGATTGAATAGTGAAACTAAAGGCCTGGGTGGTAAGGTCAGCGGACAATATCATATGGTCTATAAAAGACCCGTGAGCACAGCCTTTAAAAGTTGGCACGTCATATACCTTGTCCTCCGGTACTAAAGACATAGCTACATACAAATTATTTTCATTTAACAAATCATTTAAGAGGGTTCCACATCTAGTGTGGTTAAAATGAAAGCCGTTCGCGTTGTTACAACCTAGAGACCCCATAGGGGTATCTCGAGGGTTACCGCAGGGGTGCACATTAAAATCTCCAACTATTAATAAATTGCGTGACATCACACCTGCGCCTTCTGCCAACGTATCTTTCAAAGACATTATATTACAATCCCCTTCACTGGATGTAGCATTATAAAAGTTGATCAAGGTCAAATCACGTTTGCCTCTCTTAAAGTTAAGTATTTGGACATTTCTGTTTGCGTGATATAGGTTACGTATAACACAGGAAAGAGCCAAATTTACAAAAATGGCCAGCCCCCCCTTTGCCCTGCCTCTAACTGAGGGAACTGCTGGGCTGATAAAGCTTTGATATCCTTCAATACATGCGCTGTTGTCTTCCATCCATGTCTCTTGAAGGCAGATGATGGTGTATTTTTTAGCATATGCCAACCAGGCAGGATCACTTATTTTATCGGCCAATCCTGCTACGTTCCAGGAAACTAAAGACACATTATGAGCATCGTATGACTCGTGGCCAGGGTAAACATCAGTAGAGGAAAATTCAGGTGAGTATTCTGGTCGATCAATATGTATACCTCCTGTGTTTTCTATATCAAAAGAATTTAATTCTACAGGAAGTAAGTTAGAAGTATCAGTCATGATAGGGGAATTATCAGTCATAATTTCATGGTTGGGGAGTCAATCCTGTTCGTCCAGTCCTGATAGGATAGCATATCTATTTGATGTTGGAATGGTGGAATAAGATGTCTCAGTGGTAACCCTCGGTGGTGGATATGAGAGTGGAAGGTTTGACAAGAGGGAGCGAGGGTAGAAGTAGCTGAGATCTGCCGTTGTAATTCCCAGACTCCTACCCGGGGTATACCAGTCCGCTATGTAAGGTGACACCCTACGGTCTCGAAAATTGACTATGATGACATCGCCCTGTTTGTCCTTAGGTCTAGGACCCAACCAGTTCAGTCTCCTAACATGTAATATTTCACCGTTAATTTCAGGAGGGAGTGGTCTATTATGGGTCAACCAGTACACTACTTTGTTTTTAAGTTGTTGGTGGCTCTCAGTTTTACCCTGGGCGAGGACAGGAACCCCCATTAAGGTCACTACATATGGAGCCGCTTCAGGGGGCAGGTCAATATGGGAACTTTTATCCAGTTTATACTCTGGGGGGGGCTGCCTGTTTCTATTGTTACCCGGGGGAGCTGCGGAGTTAATAATTTGGTCTTCTCTCAGGTCCCTCTTGGCGGTGGGTTGATTCTCTCGTATTGGTTGGGGGGCTTGTGTGTTCTGTTCATGATTCAATGTGTTAGATTGAGTAGTTATTTGAGTTAAGGGAGAATGTGTAATAACCTCAGTAGGTTTTTTACGCAGGTAAGAGTTCAAATCAGTATTTAGTGAGATAAGGGAGGCATGAGATGCTTCTAAAGATGTTAATTGTGTCTCAATGTTCTTAACTCTCTCTACTAGAGGTAAAAGTAGAGCTCTCACCATGCGCTCGACATCTGACATTGAATTAGAAAAAGGAAACATGGGAAGCTGTGGCGGTGGAGTTGCTTGCTTAGTTCGCAGGGGAGATAATATAGGTTGGGGCATGGCTTTAGGCGCATCCAAGTGGCGTACTTTTCTCCTTTTTTTTGTTGGTGCGGTATATGTTTTTTTTGCCACAGGCTTTGAAGTAGAGGACCTTCTTTTACCAGGATTCCCTTTAGAAGTCGAGGCGATATAAGTAGGGGAAGAGTCCACAGGAGAAGTACCCGTTAAGGGACGCAAATTAGAAGAGAATAACCCAGTTTCATTCGAAATAGATATTACATTCAGTGTATCACACAATTGCGCGGGAAGACCACAGTCGGCAGGTCGTTCAGGATCCAAAATCCTGATTGGCGGAGAAGAAACCTGCTGAATTTGACCCAAGGAGGAACGCTTCTGGAACACTGGGTCTAAAGAGAGACGGCGTTCCGTGATGGCAATCTCTTTTTCTAACACGGATGCCGCCCTAGTAATGAAATTATCCAGAGTCCCCCTCACTGAGCCACCTAACAGGGAAGACCTTGTTTTTGTGGATTGTGTAGCCATAATGAGTTACTATATGTTCTATATCACAGATGTAAAAACACTAATGAACAATTAAACCCAAAGTTAGCTTGCAAATGAAATGGTAAAACACAAGAAATGGAAAACAGTCAACGGCTACAAAGCGCAGGCATCTTGTGCCCTTACATGGAATTGAACAAAAGACAGTCACCTGGTTCTTAAACGAGTTGTAAAGTTTGAGTAGCCAACGAAAGAGGGAAGGCCCAGCCCAGCCTTGTTCGGCCTTGGACGGCCGTAGACGGCCCGCCCTTTGCCCGGGCTTAGCCCGCGCGCGAGCCCGCGGCGCGGGGAATGGTTCAGATTTTAAAGCCCCTCTTGGCGCAGCTTCCGGGATGTTTGGGTCCGGGGAGTCTGGGTAATGTAGTTCTTCCCCCGTTACTCCACACAGCGGCCACACAGGAAGGAGCGCGGCGGCGGAAGCGAGGGGGCGCCAGGCGCAGTAGTCTCCTCGCCTCTCTGGGAGGCACAAGGTAAAGCTCAGCAGGGACAGCCAGGGACAGCCAGGAACAATGCTGTGGACGGCACACCCGCTCCACCGAGAATGGTTCAGATTTTAAAGCCCCTCCTGGCGCAGCTTCCGGGATGTTTGGGTCCGGGGAGTCTGGGTAATGTAGTTCTTCCCCCGTTACTCCACACAGCGGCCACACAGGAAGGAGCGCGGCGGCGGGAGCGAGGGGGCGCCAGGCGCAGTAGTCTCCTCGCCTCTCTGGGAGGCACAAGGTAAAGCTCAGCAGGGACAGCCAGGGACAGCCAGGAACAATGCTGTGGACGGCACACCCGCTCCACCGAGAATGGTTCAGATTTTAAAGCCCCTCCTGGCGCAGCTTCCGGGATGTTTGGGTCCGGGGAGTCTGGGTAATGTAGTTCTTCCCCCGTTACTCCACACAGCGGCCACACAGGTTACTCCCGCTACGTTCTTCTCTGCAGCAGCAAACTCGATTCAGTGGGATCTAATGGAGAATGTGTCTAGCTTCGTGGAGCCTGCAGCCTTGACCCTGCTGGAAGAACGCGAGCTCCAAAAATGTGCCTATGTCTGAAGGTGGAAATCTTCACCGAAAAGGCGCATAAAGTATCTGGCTGGCAAGAGACTTTCTCTGGGCGCAAAATGTAAATGTTTTCGGCTCGAAGCTTTTTTGACGAAAGTCAACTACTTTACTAAGACCTCATCAAGCGGCTATCAGACGAATCCTAAGTTTGAAGGGAAAACTTTTCAGCTGGATGAACCTGACCCGAGCTTCATCACCGTCGGCCTTAAACCTTACCCTTGTCCTCGTCAAGTGCAACCAGATGACTGCAATTGACGCGTAACACATTTGAACCCCAAACTTTAAAACTCAATAACTCCAGTTCTACCTATCGTAATTTTGCCATTTTGGTGTCATTTAATTAAAATCTAACTATTAATCTAAATTGGTATGGGATTTTTCTTGTTTTGCACTTTTTTTTCTATTTGAGTTCTGCTTAATTACTTTACACATTGCCTCTCAGTTACTCCTGACTACTTTGTTACCGGACTACCAGAGTTATTTCGCGTCTTTTGTTGTTCACCCTGACAATGATTCTGACTATTATTTGAAGTGGGTACTCAACCCGTCTTCTAATACTCCAGTCTCTTATAAAAAATTTTAAGCAAAATGCTTTTAAAATCGGTATTCTAATACTTTTGTGTGACTTCATTTTGAATCTAAGCAGAGGAGCTCAGCTCAGATCCAGGCCTTTTTATGTTTTTAACCTGATATAGAATGGCTTAGTACTACATGGAGTAGTTCAAAATGAGCGGGCGAACTAATTCTGCTGTTTCCACGAAAAGATAGGTCACTGTTTCTAACTGAACCCAAGATTTTCCAAACTCTGTAACATTGGAAAAGCATATATTTCACTTTCTGTGTTTATGTTTTTGTGAGGGTAAGGAAACAGTCTCTATATATTAATGACTCAATTTTAATATTTGAAAATGTCATTCTCAGCATTGAAGGAGAATTAATGTGTATAGAAACAAATGCACAGCTTCGTAAAAGCAGATGGTAGTGATGAGTTATTCATGTTAGCTCAAGTGAAAACTTGCAGATGTTTCAACAAAGCTGATAACGTAGGCTATCATAATTGATTTATTAAAACTAAAAAAGTAAAGCGTTCAATAGCTTTTAAATAAATCCCAGACGGTTTTCCTGCAAAATGTGTTTTGAAGGAAGTTACAATTTCTGCTGTCGACGGGGTTTTCGTGCCATTTACTAGTCTCAGTACAGATGTTTTAACAGTTTTGTAAACGTGGGACATAATAATTGAATTCTTGCAACCAAAAATATTAAGTCTCTTCAAATAAAAGCCAGGCAGACAGTTCCCCTGTAACGATAGACGCAAATTATGGTCTGATGCAATGTACCATATCCGTGATGGATTAGTTATTATAAGACCTTTGCTAGTTTCACTGCACAAGATCTTTTAAAATGACATGTGTTAAAGAATAATAAAATATGCTGCTCCTTAGTATAAAGCGTTAACTTGTATTAACCTAGCAAATCAGATTTTATTTCCATCTATATCATTTGTAATATTTTGCATGTTTTTTTATTCTAACTTGTGCTTGATTTTGTGAATCTTTTAACATTTTAAAACAAGAGGTGGAAAAGACTTGTAGTATAAATGTTTTAATAATTTTTCACGTTAGAAAAGGTACCAAACTACATTTCGCCAAAAAATGGCAAACTATACGTGTACGTGGGTTGTATTTTAGGATTACTGTTTTTTTAACTCCTTTTATTATTTTCTTAAGTCAGTTGACCAAGACAGAAACACAATTTACATGTAGTAGCCTGGAAATCGCCCAAACTGGAAACACATAATTATAATACAAATAAGGAAGTAAAAATAAAAAGGAAAACATAGGTATGATAAACCTAAAACCAAATTAATAATGGCACATTAATTGCAGATAACATAACATAAGCTGAAACAACTCATGGTTGAGTTATACAGAGTTGCATATTAGACCCACACAATATCGGCAATCAAATCCCAACAGAATAATTTCAAACATAAACATTGGTCGATGGATTCCAATGAAATCGTGCCCAAATTCGTTCCAATCTTTTAAAAGAACAAACACCCCTCACTTTAGCCAAGATAAATTCTGACATATATTTGCCGAATAACAGCCCACCACTCAACTACCCTAGCGGTCTTTCCGTCTGCCAGGGTCCCCCCGCCATACTAATATGGCGGGGGGGAAATGGGTAGTGGGAGGGGAAGGATGTAGGGCCGATCGCCACTGCCAGGCGGGCGGTGGCGATCCGCCCTACATCCTAATGGACCCCTTAGTCTTCTCACCTCCAGGGTTCCCACCCCACTTGATGATTCTGCCCGGTGTATAGTACAACATTCAAATTGTCTTAAACTGTTCTAGCTTTAGATTTATAGACTGGACCGAGCCATCGATGGTCTCTAAAGCACTAAGAATTTCTGAGGCAAGAATTTCATCTGAAAGCACCTTGCTCCATGTGGCCGCGAGGGCCAAACTATCATCGACCCTGTGTTGGCAAAGCCTTTGGTAAATCGTACTGATTTACAATTTCGTAGGTGAATTATGCAAGCAAGAAAGTCGGTCAGAGTCAAACAAATCAGTTGTAAATCTACATTTAGACATGAAAAAATCCCTGAGGGAGATCAAAAGAGGCCTGGAGCCCAGCAAATGTACGAATTCCATTAAGATCGTAGAGTTGTCCCCTAGTCTCCACCCCATAGCACCACCACACTTTACCCACTGCATCGCGTAATATGGCCGGGAATGCTGGATTATCCAACAAGGGCATATCTGGATGAATTAATGGCAAAGAGTATTTAGTAGATATTTAGCGCCATATACTAACAATGTCTGTAATAAACTTAAACCTAAAATGTTTAAAATAATAGGGATCACAACAGCGATATAAAAATAACTCATAGTCTGGCCCAAGCGCTAATCGATCGCCATAAATTGGAGGGTCTGGGTCACCTCTTATTAGCAAATTACACAGGCAACCTGCAAATGCCACCCAAAAGTAGAATTTAAAATCAGGAAGCTTCAACCCACTCTGCCCATTAGGAAATTTATTTTATGATTCGTGTAGCAAATCTGACCCTCCAATACCCCTGATGAAGCTACCTATAACACCTTATACTCGTTTAAAGAATTGTTTAGGGACCTGGAGGGGAATGCCCGAAATAAGTACATAAACTTTGGCAAAACATTCACATTCATTTTGATGATATTGCATTGACCTATGATGCTAATCTGGAGCTTATCCTGGAGCCGCAGTTTGCAAGTGACTGAAAGTAGAAGGGATTCATACTTAGTTTGATAACTTTCCCGACCAGGGTGCTTAATTGAACTCCAAAATATGTTGCTGTTGAACAAATCCCCAGCAATCGGCTCTTCTGGTGTGAAATTGAGGAGGACTAGAGAATTAGATATATTTAGTTTGTAACCAGAGAATATTCGAAATCTTCTTAATATTATTTTCCATCATGACTGATGGATTAGATGAAAAAATTGAAACATTGTCAGCATATGCTGTAATTTTGATGTTCAAGATCCCTGGACATCATAGGCTGTATTTGCTCATTCCTGAACAAAGCTTGCAAAAATGGCTCCATATAAATAGCAAATAAAAGAGGCGATAGGGGACAGTCCTGCCGAGTGCCACAACAGATCCGAAAGGGTATTGAAAATACCCCAGCATAAGCTAACTGAATACTAGGGTTCCTATATAGTGACTTTACTCACTTACAGAAGCAGTCTCCTATACCAAAAGCAACTATCATTGCCTAAAGAGAGTCCCATACAGCATGGTTGAAAGCCTTCTCGGCATCTAAAAGTATCATACCTACTCTTTGACCTAGTTTTTCAGCTACATCAAATGCAGCAATAGCCGTATTAACATGGCATGTGGTGTCCCTGCAAGATATAAAACCGTGCTCTTGTTGCCAGACTAAATCCGACATTAGATGAGCAAGTCAAATGGCAAGAATCTTTTCAAACACTTTTGCATCACCGTTAATAAGGGATTTTGGGAAAATATGAACCCTATTCAATTGGTGGCTTACCTTTCTCCAAGAAGACTATAATATTAGTCATATTGCACGTACCGGACACTTCACCACCAGCATCAACACGCCGGATAACTCTAAAAAAGACTAAGACGATAATATCTTTAAATGTTTTGAAAAATTTGAGTTGAAGAGAGTCTTCTCCTGCCGGCTGGCCTGATGGTAAAGCTAAAAGAGCCACCTCAATTTCACTCAGAGTAATATCTTGCTGAAGTGTGGTAGCTTGAGGCTCGCCCAAAACAGGCAGTCTACAGTCCTGAGCATATTCAATAAACCCCAAAGAGTTAAACCCTTGGGGATGACTGTGAAGTTCTTGATAGAAAACCGAGAACTGTTTCACAATAGCCTTATGGTGAGTGTATACCGAGCCATCTCTAACTTTAATTGAATGGATTACACCCCTGGAATTTCTGTCAGAAATTTAGTGAGCAAGGGCTCTTCCCACCTTTTCCCCATATTCATATTGGAGGGGCAAGTTCTTAATGTAGCTGGCCCAGATCTTCTATTTTAGGGCCTGCCCTAGAATAGACCATTTTTGATCAAGTTAAGATATAAAGTTTGTACTTCAGCTCTCCCAGTTACTATTTTGAATGCATGCATAACCTCCAGCTGTGTAATTAATTGATAGAGCAGCCTGGTTCTGCATTGACTGCCCTTGTTTGTACTGAGTACAGACTGCAAAGTGGTCCCCCTAATAAGTGCCTTCATTGCAACCCATACCACTCTGACAGTGAGCTAGACATCTGCTTACAATAATCTAAATTTGATAGAGGATAGTGAGGGAACAAAAACTGGCACCACACTGGCCTAGCTGCGCGAAGATTGAAAATACAGTAATATGGGGTTATGAACAGAAGTGAGCCTGAGGAAAATTTCCATCTTGGCCTCCGGGATCAAACTTCCACTAGTGAAAACCAAATCCATCATAGAATAGTGTCTATGGGAGAAGAGTAAAAAGTGTTGCCCTCCAAACATCGCTCAACACATATAGATGAGCTAATTCAAAAATAGATGCCCTTGTTTTCACCATGAGTAAGGAGGCAGAGTGATTTGTGGAATCAATATTATATTCCATAGCATAGTTTAAATCACCCATAATAAGTAGCTCCCCAGACCAATTAAATAATTCAAGACAACGCATATCCAGAATTAAGACTGAGAAGGACGAAGGCGGGCTGATCCCGTAGCTGTGAGCTCTCTCCCCATTTGCTCACTATCCACCACAGATCACGGTTGCACGGCTTTTGCTCCCAGCTCAGATGAGTGGTCAATTATCACCTTCAGCTAAGCTGTGTAGCCGCGGGAGTTTAGGAACGGCGTTTATGTGGCAGCTCTACTGGAGGGAGCTTTCTATGCTTCTAAGGCAGATTCTGCATTCAGCGTGCCTTCATGTCCCCGTTATCAATACAGCAGTATATTTCACCCTTATGGCACCGCAGTGCCCGAACATACCCCACGGGGGCGAGCAGCCTGCGCCACAGCCAAATCTCATAATGGTGACCTCGACCCCACGGCTGAAATTGAGGATGGAGCGGGCCCCCCTATGGACTCAGATGATGGTCACTGTTCACAAGTCGGGGGCCCAATTCTCAAACTACTTCGGTATGGCATGACAGAATGCCTACTGGAGAATTGTGAGAAAGGGCAACTCGCTCCAGGGGAAGAGTTTCTGCTGGCAGTTTAATGGCGGCGGCGCAAGCGGCACAGGTAGTGGGGTCTGATCCTCTGCCTTATACACAGGAATGTTTGATGCACTGTAGTAACAATGTTGCCAAATCATCTGGATTACCAAATTTGTAACAAAGCTACAAGGCTGGATTAACTGGAGCACAAGAAAATGCTTCTCCCGCAACAGCTGACAAGTGACAACCCAGACTTTGCAGTAAGTCAAACAGAGGAAGCTGTAGAGGACTTAGGGGGTGGAGCCGGGGGCTGGCAGGGAGAGGCATCATGGGAGGAGAGCTTCCCCAACTGTTTTGGGAGTATTTCCCCCTGGCATGCAGCGAGCCCCAAGGCATCCGCGCATGCGAGGCTGCTTGTACCTTGTGTCAACATAACCTGGACAACAGAATGCAACTGAGAAGAATAGAAATTTAAAGGAATAAAGAATATTTCAACTATGGACACTGTGGGAAACTGATGATTGATTATATTGAGTGCTCAAGATCAGGGATTAAAAATCGCCCGGGCACGTTAAAAAAGTGGCCCACATTTGCATATTGTCTTTCTACAAAACACTGCTTCGGCGAAATTTTATAAACAAAAAGAGCACGGATTAGTTTAAACTGGTGAAACACAGCTGAAAACAAGTGAGGCCACTTCTGTTCAGGCCCCCTGCCTCGGCTCAATCAGCATACATTAATGGGCTGGTCCAGTGAAAGAAAGGGAGTGTCTCCTCTGCCCGTTGATAAAAGGGAGGTGCTGGATGCCCAGCTACCTCCAGAAAGGCCACTCAGGCACCCACTTGGCCGCTGGCAGTATCCAAACAATGCAGAAACCACCCAAATTGGCCCCCCAGACTGCTAAAAAAAGCAGCCCACAGCTGGAACTGGACTCCGGCATTGCCCGAGTGCCCGCATTACCAATCCGACCCTGCTCAGAATGCTGTGTGTTTGTCATTAAATTTACCCCTTTAGGATTCATGTGTTGAGGTTGCATGATAGCCAACCTTTGTCCTTGGAGCACCTTCCTATTTTTTGAGTAACAGATTACTTAGTTCCAAATATCAAGTTAGCACCACTCAGAAACCTGGCTACCTGCTGCATTTGAACACATCATAATTTACTTTGTTAATCCCTGGTGTCAGTGGAGGATCTGTGCCTTTATATTCCCTTGTGGCAATGGAGGAAATTGCAGCAGCACGAAAGGCCATGATCCAGCAAGATCTCAATGGGAAACATCCACACTTGCTGCAGTAGCCATCTTTGATTCCTGGCAGTATTTAAACTGCACCCAGGCACGAGGCAGCGCTTAGACTCGTCGCATCTTGAAGAGAACTCACCTGGATTTGTCTCTGTCGGTGTCATCACCCAGTGGCTTCTTCGGCTTCCCTTCTCTCATTGGCTCCCCGCGGATCCCGCTTCCTGGCTCCTTTATGTCGCAAACCTGTAAGATACCAGCAAAACAAAGAAAAGGAAACAACATTTAGATACGGTGTGCCAGATGCGCATTTGTTTCTCTACACTGTAAAGGCAGAGCACTTGTCTCTATGAAAAACATGAATTACAACTGCGGCCCACAATTTAAAGCAACTCTTCAAGGAAAGCGAAGAGTATTCCCTATTGGCTACCCTTGATACTAAAGGACTAACTTGATACTAGTGTGCAAGACTAGATACTTACTTGTGTGATGGACTATCATGCGAATTGGGGTTTTGTTACTAACCCCACATATTATTCACCTTATGTTTCTTTATACTTTTTATTCATTTTTTGTACAATATGATTAACCAAGAACTGTGATGCAGCTCATGCTTAACATCTTGTAATTAACCAAGAACTGTGAATCCCATATTAGAGAGACTCGTTGGACACCAGTTGAGAGGCTGAACAGGAGTGCTCATTGAAAGTAAAGCACTGTGTTAATATGTTGATGTGCTTGGTTGGTATAATTACTGAATGTGCTAATCCTAACCATATTAAACAGTAATTCATATCCAGGAGTCTGTGAATACTAATTGTGTGGGTGTGTCATTAGCAGGTACTCCCGAATCAGAAGTAGCAGTCCATTCTGCATCAACGGACCTGCATTCCTGATGCCCACTACATGGCAGTAGGAGAAGTATCAATATCTCCACAAGTCTCTCTCTCTCTCTCACTCCCAACCCCACCTTCCCTTCGGGGATCGACACCAGTGCAGTGTTCCATTCATTATCACTGATGTCGATCCTCAGGAGGATAGGAGGTGTCGCGTCACCTAATTGGAAACCCCTGGAATTCAGGTAAGTGGCTAGCCCTGACACAAGGCTAAGCCACAACAATTAGAGTTTCTTTTGGGTGATATGGATGCACATGAACATATCAATACCCACTACGTAGCACAAACCCTGGCAGGAGAACCCCCTGGTCTAGGAGACATGGCCAGAGCCCTACACCAGTTACAGGTAAAAGTGCAAATGTTAAGAGGGGAAAACACAGAATTGTGGGGAGAATTGTTACGCTACAAACCCAGACAAGCTCCATGGGGGGGGATACTGCATCTAGGGTCTCACAACCTCTTCTACATCCCCCTAAATTAGGGGCAACCTTTAGTAAGAATTAGGCCCGGGCAGAAAACTCCGCTCTACTTGCAGGGTTTGTGAAATATGGGAAATCCACACTCCACGGAGGAGCTCGGAGTTTCTGAATTCTGCCTTCCTGGTGTGATGCAGAGTTTTTTTCTGTTCGCGCTAGAGATTTGTTTTGATGCTCGCTCACACTATGATACTCTCGGGCCGATGTTGTGCGTGGGACTCAACACTTGATTGCACAGCTTCTGGCCATGACGGTGCCAATGTAGTGTTGATCGCCATCGTGAATTCACCACTCGAGTTGCATTTGTACTTGAGAAACAGCTAAAGAGGCTTTTTGAGTGGATTTTCTTCTCCATCGGACCATTGGAGTTGTCTTATATGCAAGAAGCCTCTTTTTTTCTAAAACTCTTTTTTTTTGCTCACGTCCAGCAGGCTCCTTCCAGTGCTTTGTCTATCTCTTGACATTTAAAAAATCCTTGGTCCCTTCAATAGGGTAATAAACAATGGTACATGGAGCTGAAATGAGACCTTTATTGACTCTCTCCAAATGAAGACTCCGTTCATTTTTTATATGCACAATGATTCGAAACCATACGGCAAGGAAATATAAAAATTAGGTGGGCAAAGGATTGGAAATCAACAGATTTCAGGCATTTATATACCTAGTGACTCAACTAGGGGTGGGCGGAATTTGCGGAATTAACCTTCGCAAATTATCGCGAGAATGTTTAAAATTATCGCAAACAAGCAGAAATATCGCGAAGATGCGGAAGTTTTTTTCCGGCATGTTCGCGAGATTTTCTGCATGGTTGCGGGTCGCCAACTTACCCATGTGGTTGCTTGCGGGCGCGGCCATCTTGTTTTGAGTTGTTCTCGCGGTGCATGATCGCGAGAAGAAAGACGTGATCGCGCGACGCATGACGTCACAATACAACATCTCATGGAGAACGCGACCGGATCAAGAAAACTTGTCGGCGAACGCAGGGATTCAGGTAAGGCGATCGCGCGCGCGCGAGAATGTATCATTTTACAGCGCGAGCAAGAAACAAATTATCGCCAAGCTGCGGAAACCGGAATTTTTGACATTTTCGCGCTCTCCGCGGAACGCAAAAATGTCAAATTATCGCAATTTCCGCGAACGGAACGAAATTTTTGCCCAGGCCTAGACTCAACAATAAATACACATTCAGTCAGCCACAATAGAAAAAGGCATCTTATGCTCCTAAGAAATTCAAAAGAAGCATTTTGGAGTCAAGACACAAAAGTCAACGACATTTTAGTCCCAACTGGGATTAGGGGATCATCATCAGGACACAAGAGTTTATGCCCGAGTAATAGCCTGCTGATACGCTCCGATAGGGTATCAGATATGTAAGCACAATAGTATAGGCTGTCAGAGAGATTGTGGCCATACTACCACGGGCTGAAATCTGTTATAGGGCGTGTGGTCTAAGAGTACTCAAAATGAGGGTTGTGTCGGTGAGACTGTAAATACCCACCTAACTCCACTAGCGATACCTCCACATGCGGTCCCTGGTGGGTATAATAGATTTCCCACTGATCATGGGGGCGTGATGATGTGATCAGTGTGCCGCAGTAAAGATCCTGGGGGAAAGTGGAAGTTTCAGTGCCCAGGCACCACGTGCAGAAGTCAGGTCATGAACCTCTATGATTAGCAATTGAGGACACTCTCTTTTGGATTTGGAGCTGGAAGGGTCACTCTCCTTGTCTGCTGCATATATACCAATGGATTTAAGGAGTTTGTATAAGAGATTTCACAACTAAGTTAAAGAATTCTTGTATAAGGGTGTTGTTAGTTTGATAGAGGGCATGCGCCAGAATTTGATTTATCAAAGTTATTGATGTGGGAGGCCTGCATTTTTTCAGTATGGGCCTACCTATTTTTTTGTGTTACATTTTATTTGCTTTTTGGAAAGGAACAATGTTGCACAGTTCAGTGCATTATCTCCATGTTTGCTACATTTGCATTTATTTATTTTACTATGTGGCCAGGTCTGTCAAGTGGCCATCCAGTAGTTCCAGGTCAGTGTTAGTCATGGATGCATGAAACAATTGTTTTTGTGGTAGATGTGGTTTTAAAACATAATTTAGGGCTGGGATGGCATTGGATTGAATACAAATTATTTATTTTTATGTTTCTATTACACTTTTTTGTGTACAAAAAGTGTACATGCGGGGTAATATTTGATGCCTTGGGAGGATGTGTGTTATTGTACACATTGTATAGCTCAGTTACTTTTTGTTTTTGGCATTGCTGAATTAATGCCAGCATTTTTATCAGTATTACCATGCCTCCTTTGTCTGTCCAGTGTGTGTGTTTGCCACAGGCGACCATTGATTTGTCTTTGTTCTCCATGCCATGTGGCCGGGGGCCAATTTGTGGAATCTGTGTCCATAGGCTTGCATGTGTTCTTTACCTTAGCCACATGCTTGCATCTATTCTTTGTTCCCCATGCCTCCTTGCTCACTGTTGGTGTTTGACTATGTGGCACTGGCTGACATCCATTGTGTGCATCCAGCCAATTTGCCATTACAATAGGCTTGCATGTGTTATTTGTTGCCACATGCCTCGTTGTTTGCGGTTGTTGTTTGGCTGTATGTCCGGCAGCTATTTTGTGCATTCAGCCAGTGTGCCTTTGCCATAGGCTTGTATGTGTTCTTTGTTCCCCCATGCATCCTTGCTCGTTGTTGTTGTTTGGCCATATGGCACTGGCTGGCAACCATTTTGTGCATCCCGCCAATGTGCCTTTGCCAGAGGCTTGCATGTGTTCTTTGTTCCTCCTTGCTTGCTGTTGATGTTTGGCCATGTGGCTGGCAGCCATTTTGTGAATCCAGCCAGTGTGCATTTGCCATAGGCTTGCATAGATGGATGTGATATCAGTTTACTAATATGCACGAGGATCATATGATTTTTGTAAAAAAAGTTGTTTTTCCCCCCAAAAATATTTTTATTTCAAGTTTACCTCAGTCCATCCATCCATCCACCATAGGTGCACAGCCGCAATACAGCATTCAGTATTTTTTACATATAATTCCATTTCCTCCTGGACACCTTGGTTGCGGTGCACGGCAGACACATCAGCATCATTCATTTATGTAATGTTTATTCCATTTCCCCCTGGACTACATTGCCTGTCATCGGTGCACACTAACCTCCAATATTTAAAAAATTGTTATTCCACTTACCCATGCAGTTCACTAGGTGCCACAGATTATATGTACATAAAGGATAGAGCTCTATCTGTATATTGTGTGCTATTCTGATGGGGAATTAAATGTTATGGTATGGTGGTGTGGTTTGACTTTAAAGTGGTTATTACCTAAGTAACCAACCACACTAATATTGGCTTTGTCTGTACTAATTCAAACTGCAACAATGCAACATTTCACTAAATGGTTGTCTTGTTTGTTTGCTTTTAGGTACACAAGAGAAGACACATCATCTGCAGTACTGCCAAACAGAAGGCCTCTGCAGTGATGTCACACGTCAGTCCTCCAATCTCTTCCACTTGTGTAGCTCTGAACAAATGCCAACTGAGACTTTAGGATGGCTCCAAAGAAAGATGCTTCCAAGAAAGTGGTCAGTCAGAAGAAACATTTTCCCACCAGTGGCATGTCGGTCCAAACCATTTTTGGACCACGTCGTGTGCCTACCGCACTAGCCACTGGGGAGCAAGCTGAGACCAGCACTCCCACATCAACAGCACCACTCCAACCTAAGCCCAAGGCCTTGTCTGTCAGTGAGGTGACCACTGCAACCATGGCAATGCCGAAGCGCAGTGAAGCTGAATTAAAGTTTTCCCTTTCGCAAAGTAGTACCCAATCATTTCAGGAAACAGAGCAAAGTGGACAGCAGCTGCAGCCAGCGATAATACATCTTTCTGATGTTTGTGCAGAACAGGAGGTTGAGCTTTCTACCGAGCAAGAACCTCCTCTTTTAGAATCATTGGATCCCAGACCGCGAGCAAGGAAAAGAAAGGGTCCTACTAAACCATCTCCTCCAAGTATCCTGATGATGATGATGATGATAGAGAAATAGAGTGGACCCTGGCAGACTCCGAGAGATGCTAGGAGAGGCAAGGGAAAGAAAAGTTCCTGAAAGCCTTAGAATTATGGTGAATGATGAGGAAGATGATGACGACGAGCTAGTCATTGTGGAAGGTGACACAGATGAGTCTGACATTCCTATTCAACCTGCTCCGTGGGATGATGCACAGGCAACACAGGTAGCACAGGTAGCACTCCCAGCTCCCATATTTGTAAAGCCACAACTGAGACCTGTACTAAGCACTACCTCAGTAAAAGCATTGACTGCAGAGAGGCAAATGACGACACACAGACCTACCCCCAGTTCTTCTTCAGGTTTTGGCATTGGCACAGTAAAAAGTACTTCTCCCCAGTTTGGGACTATTTTACCATTATCAAAGAGGGGGAGCAGATTGCAATATGCAGCATTTGCTACATCCATGTTCATCGAGGTAAGCCTGGTACACAGTTTGGTACTGGAGGACAAACGACCCATATGAGAAAGCATCACACAATCCTTTGGGGGAGCACCTTAAAAGAAATTGCTGATTGTGGTCATGTTAGTGAAGGTCAGGATACCAGATATACATGTAAGCACAAGCAGGCACTCTAGTGAGGTAGTCTATGCTTGTTTACCATGCATGAGCATTCCTATTTCAACATGTGCCCTATCCTAATCTAACTATTTGTATCTTTATTTCTCACTCATTGAATAGGAAACAAATGGCTTGAAAGTCCATCTACATTTCCATGATTCATTCCAGCCTTGGGCCTCACTGTGAAATCTTGGCCTTGTGATTAAATGGGCCATATGTATAACCTGGGATTCTCAATATTAATTTCCATAAATTGCTTGAGTGGTTTGTGATCTGTCCTGACACAAACTTGGTACCAAAGAGGTAAGGCCAAAACCTCCTCACCTCACACATCATGACAAAACATCTCTTCTCAATGAATACCCATTTCTGCTTCTGAGGGGTAGTTTACAGCTCATAAAGCCACTGGATGCTTTCTACCCTTCTCATCAAGTTGCATAAATACTGCTCCAGTTCCTTTATCTGTGGAGTCAGTCTATACATTCAATGTAGAGCTATGGTCAGGGGACATCAGTACAGTCAAATTATATTTGCATCTCTTTAGGTTCTCAAAATCCTTCCGACATACCTCAGTCCTGGTCATTATGGGACGAAGCCGGAGGTCCCAGAATATCCATAAACGTCTATAACTGCTCTCACTGACGTGTGTGGGGAGAAACCTCCCACTTCAATACAGACTGAATCCTGGCTTCCAATGGGTGGTTCTTACTGTTGCCTATCTGATGTTCAAGGTAGACTACAGAGGATTACCCCATCAGGCACTTGGTTATCTTCATGGTCAGGCGTAACTGCCTGTATCTTGACCAACACATATTCTAGGTGCATCAAGTGGTCCTCACATGAATTACAAAAAACAGCAATGCCATCAAGTTTATCCATGCAACACTCTTCCAGCTATAGGAGAACAAGATTCACCATACACAGAAGAGTGGAGGCAATATTCGTAAGTCCAAAAGGCATTAACCAAACTTGACTCAATCCCTTTGGTGTAGATAATTCAGTCTTCTTCTTGACACTATGTGTTATTTGACCTGCCAGTAAACACTGGTCAAATCTAAGGTGCCCAGGTAGCTACCAGCACCAAGCCAGTCTTGAACCTCATCAGCTCTGGGATCGTGTGTGCATTTGTCTTAATTACTTCATTGAGGGCCCAGTATTTCTCTCAAATGCTCAAGTTTGTGGATACTTGCTTGGACACAAATACCTCCATGGGCTGACCAAGCACTAAGGGAACACTCAATTATCCTAAAGTGCAACCGGCCCAAGAGGTAACCAGTACCTTGTTTCTCTATTACTCCCACATCAACCATGGCCACCTTGTGATTGACTTCTACCTCATCTTTGGCAATTGGATACTCCTTGTCATCCCCACTAGCTACAAAACCTGAGCCATTGTCAGCAGGGAGAATCTCTTCTCACCCATGGTCCTGTATGCACTTGTATCCCTCACAGTAGGAACCTTCCTCCCACTGATACCTGCAACCAACACAAACCGTACAATATTTTGATGGATCTGCATTAGGGCATCCGGATTCCTATATTCAAGACAATTGGAACTGGAATTTGCAGATTCTGCTAGTGCCATCAATTTTCAGTCCTAATTCAGGTGGCCACAGGCAGACAGAGATATTGGGCCACACCCATGGAGGCTGGGGTAATTTGGCTATGGTGTCCTAGGACCCTCCTACTATGGCTCTGTAATCTGATGCAAGTACACTGTTTTCTCATTTGAATCCCAGTGAAAAGGTGATTAATAAAAGCTTTCTTAGGAAGGGAGTGGAGGGAGCAAGAACTCAACAGTCAACCAACATTCACAATTCTATGTGACCCAGCCTAGTGCTTGTCTTAAATAAGGGAAGCACTTTAGTAGCATAGCAAAACATAATACTAAGCACAAGCGTGGGATATAGTTACCTGTTTCTACAATGTTGCGGCTAAAATCAATTCTTGTCACTCCTGAACTCAACCCAGGGTCTTAGCTTGGGAATGACAGTTGGTGTCCCACTCCAGCAGTTTAGCAGTGTAGCTGTAGCTCCCACCCATGTACAGGGACTTAATATTTCAGGGAAACTTAGGGCAAGAATTTTCTCAGGTAAGAGTATATTACTTGGCTTTTGTGGGTTATTGCCCAGTGAGGAAACCCATAGGTCAGTTTGGTTCCTATCTTGCTATAGAGCTTGTAGCAGCACTCATCCCTCCTTTTAACATGCAACTCTATTACAGGATGAGTTGTGTTTTACCAGTCCATGCGGAGCACTGCTCGATGGTGCAGGGAGGTTGATTCACCCTTTGCTAGCATACTCCAGTGTCTGTGACAGTGAGAGAAGGGTTGTGAGAGTGGTCTGCCTCTCTGGTTACCTCACTGCAGATACAGCAAGGCAGGCCTAAGTATGTGGTTATGCTTCTTTGGCAGTTGTTGCCTACAGGCCATCGGGAAGTCCTCCTTCTATGGCAGCAATGATGATGCTTTGATCTGTAGTTCATCGACAACAGCAGGCAGGTTCCCAACAGAGAATCCAGATGCCTCACTGAAACTTTGAGAGGTCACTTCCTACAGTTTGACAGATGAAACATGTAGGGAGGCTGAGTGACACTTGTCAGCTTAGGTCAGCAAATGTCCACTTTTGGGTGTTCCCTGTACCAGAAACGTAGCTGGGCTTTTCCTGAATGCATGCTGGCATACCTCCTACAGGGCCAGGTCTTCTCCTTCCCTCTTTGATCAGGCAGGCACATTTTATAGATTTGGCAGACTCATGGCTCCTCCAGTAAGTTCTGACATTTTCAGTTGATGTCCCCTCACCTCTGGGAGACTGTCTGTCAAGGTTACACCAGCCCTTGATCACAGCAACTCTTTTAGTACTCTGTGATCCGCCCTACATCCTTCCCCGCACGGCACCCATTTCCCCCCGCCATATTAGTATGGCGGGGGGACCCCGGCGGACGGAAAGACCGTCCACCGGTTTTCCGCCAGTCAACTAGTCGACCGGGCGGAAAAGGTGTTCAATATGGTGGCGGTGTCTGCATGACACCGCCAACCACCATCCATATTTGGATGCAGGCGGAGACGTGCCTTTTCGTGACGGCGATGCCGCCATGGAAAGGCATGCGGAGTTTGCTGTCGGGGCCTGTTGCGTGCCCCCAGGGTAGGGAGGGGGTGGGGGATGCACCCCCCTGCATTGTTATGGACATGGTGGCAGGCACCTCGCGGTGCATGACTATACACATAGAGTGCATTCCCAGCATTGTGGCGGGTGGTACTGTGAGCACCGCCCGCCACAATGCTGGGAATGAAGGATGCCACCACCACGGTGGCGGTGGCATCCTAATTGCAGCTGCGGGACCGCCACACCACTGGCGGCCGGTCCCAGCAACGCTAGGGTGGCGGGCGGCATCCTAATGGGCCCCTTGATGAGGACTGAAACAGGTTAGGATGATCTGGAATAGAGGACACTAGACATGAACTAGATAATGCATGCAATGAAAAAACTTGTCCAATAATGAGGGGCCGATTCCGATCCAGGTCGGAAGGGCACCAAACGCGATCCGGCCGGAAAAACTAGGAGCCGTACACGTGTTTTCCGGCCGACTCGTACAGCTGTACGAGCGAGCCAGTATGATGCGAGCTACATGAAATTTACCGACCGAGTCGTTTCTGGGGCCGAACCGCTCCGTACGTCTCGGTCGTAAGCTAACCGTGGCATGCAATGGATGCGATTCACGACCAAGCCAGTACGATGCACGCATCCGACAGACTGTGTGAGCCGGAGTGTCCGGCTCGCATAAGCTCCCGGAGTCGGACTTCGGGGGTCCGCGTCAGACCCCCCGACACCCACAGCCGTATGACTCGCACACAGCCAACACAGGCATGTACGGTGCGGATGGCACCGACGCGTACCCACTGTAGGGGCGCACTTGTTCGAGACGTGCCCATTCAGTCAAGGGGAGCGCATGTACGTGTCGTACAACTGGCTCCCATTGACTTCTATGGGAGTCCGACCGAACCGAGTCCGACAGCATACGTACGCATCGCACTCGCTCGGTCGAAGTGTAGGGGTCCGGCTCGGTCAGAAAACACTCCGGATCCGACTCGGTCGGAGTGCTTTCCGACCCGGATCGGAATCAGGCCCTGAATGTAATGTAGAACAAAAAACAGGAAAGCAATCATGAAGTGCTAAGGAGAGTAACTATAGACAAACTATCATAAGTGATAGTTTGCATGCTCCATGGTAAGTATAACATATTTTACCCTCATAGAGAGATCACTCTGTTGTTCTGTTTAGTCTTGTCCTCTCTTTTTTGTTATGTTAAAATCCTAATCATTGTTACAGAGGGTTTCAGTGAGATTCTAAAGATTGGTGTGACTTATAGAGAGACTAATCTAGCTCTCTTCATCCAAAGGAGCTGCTGGTTGTAACAGTTAATCCCTCAGAGTATTACAGATGCTAATGCACGACTGGGCTCAGGGAGAAGAGGGACTGGATTCGGCAGATCAAAGAACACTAAAATTCAGAAAAATTCACCTACATACCAAGCGGACTGGAACTCTACACACAGAACAAGGGGTTATGGAATCTAAGGCTTGAAACCTGCACACAAACAGAGTGCAGGGTGGGAGTGTGCAGAAAAAAAAGAAACACTAGAGTACAAAAGGGAAAGAGAGCCTGTAACAACAAGGATCCGAAACACAAAGCACAGTAGAAAAACTGGAAATGGGAATTATTGATAAGGAAAACCAAGGCACACAGAAGCAAGAAGCAATCCGGAAAGCAGAGCAGCAAGGCAGCATCAGTTTAGACAGGGCCTCAAAGTAAATACAATTACAAGAACGCTGCACATTTATCTTACAGGGCAGAAATAGCTAGAAAGCTCAGGAAGGGAGGCCAGGTGTTGAGATAGAGCCAGGTGTGAGTAATCAACCAGGTACTGAGAATACGTGGAATCACCAAACAAGGGTAGGCTGCACAATAACTTAGGGAAGGAAAGACTACTAGGAAAGCTGGCAGGGACTAGAAAGAAATGGGAAACAATACCCATAATGTGGAGCAGAGAACACAAGTATGAATTGGTTAGGATATATTTAGCAGCCAGGATCCAGGACATGATCTAGACAAGGTTTTGAGACAGAAGGAACTACATGTATCATAGAGCATAAGGATGATGATAGAACCCAGGACTGGAGTGTGATGTGGAGTGAGGGTCTGCAATGTGCTGGAGACTTTCTGACATGAATATGACTAAAGGCAGAACCTCAAAATGCCTTCATGAACACATTCTGATAGCCAGATGGTGGAATCCTGACAACAACACTCTTGCATCATCTGGAACTGCTGTCTATGGTGCAGAGACAGAATATCGAGTACAAAATATCGCGTCTGGATTTATTCCCTAGTTGGGATGATTATTAGTGTTGTTTAGTTGTTATGATGAGTATAGGTCTTATGAACATAAAACTATAAACTGCAGTTGCACTGTTATAATGGATAAATAGTACGCTCATGTGATGGTGAGACTGTCTGTAACCAAAATATGATCTATGGATATCACAAATTGTACTCTGTCTATCTGAGCCCAAAGTGTATGAACATGCCTTTTGTACTTGATACAGTGGAAGTGGTTTTTAATGAAAAATAAGTTAAAAAAAAATATATATATATCGAGTTGCACAAATGTCAAGTCATTAATATTGTGGTTCAGAAATATCGACAGCAAGAATATCGTGGTCAAGAATATTGACTTAAGGTAATTAACCCCTTCAGCGCGGTGCGGATTACCGTGCCGTGCTGAAGGTCCGTTGCGCGGGCGGGGCCGTGACGGAGCGGTTCCGTCATTCGCACAGTGCGACCGATGCGCATGACGGAACCGCTCCGTCATGCGCATCGAAATGGTTAATATCGATTTAAAAAATATAGATGTTAAAAATATTGTTTTTTTATTAATGTTATGCATTTTAGTAAATATGTTATATGTATGTGATTTATGTTTTTTGTATAATAATTGTTTGTATTTTTAATATATGTGTAACATTTTTAGTAGTTATTAATTTTTTTTGTTTGAATTTTGCGTTTTAGTTCCGTAGCAGGTTGTGGGTTTATAGTGGAATATGGTGGGAAGTAATTTAATTATATTAAATTTATTGATTATTTATTAATATTTGTTTCATTGCGATATTATAGTGTTAAATGTGTAAAATAATGTAATATTAATTAATTAATAATGGTTGTTAATTATTTTAATTAATTAATTGGTAATTATTTATGGTAATTGTGTAATTAATTTTGGGTGTGTGTTGTGGTGTTTATAGGAGTAAAGGGTGGGAAGTAATTTGTATTTAAATAATTAATATAGAGTTGTTAATTAAGGTTAATTATTTGATATTTATTTGGGGTAATTGTTTATTTGTTGTGTGTTGCTTTTACTTTTAAAGGGTAAAGGGTGGGTATTAAATACTTTATTACTTTATTATTAGTTGTTCATTGTAATAATTTTTAATTTAAAAATAATTTTTAATTGTGTTTTATTATTTTATAGTTTCATTTAGGTGTGTGTTGTGGATATTATAGTGTTAAAGTGTGTGTAGTCAATTAATGTTTATTGTTTTTTTATTAATACTATTTTTAATTGATTATTAATTATGGAGAAAAACTTAAATAAAAATGTTGAAGTGTTTTGTTATTTGTGTGGTGGTATATGGTAAGAAATAAAATAAGTACATTTATGTATTATTTTTTTGTTAGTAAATATTTTCTAGTTTAAAAGAAATATTTTTTATAAATGTATTTATTTTATATATTATTTGTAGGTTTTTGTTATATGTAATTAATATTATAATAAGTTTTCTTTTTATATATTTAATACATATGATTTTTCATTTTTAAATATTGTTTATATATTTTTATGATTTTTCTTAATTTTTAATATTTTAAATTTTTGTTTTAACTGTTTGAGTGTGAATAGTAATTTATGTCTCTCCGCTATCCAACACTTTCCCTAATCTAGCACTCACTGGAGTGGGAATAGTCATTTTTACCCCTCCGCTATCCTACAATTATCCTATTGTTGCACTCTTTGGAGTGGGTATAGTAATTGTTATCCCTCCACTTTCCAACACTTTCCCTACTGTTGCACTCAGTGGAGTTGGAATAGTAAATTTAATTCCTCCGCTACCTAACACTTAGCCTTCCCTTTTGCACTCAGTAGAGTAGGAATAGTTGTTTTTACCCTTTTGTTATCCAACACTTTCCCTACTGTTGCACTGATTGTATTGTGAAATTTAAGTTGAAATATTTTGTATTAGTTTAATGTTTTAATTATATATATATTAACAGAAAAAACCATAGGTTTCAGGCACGTTATAGTTAGGAATTAGCATTTAAAAAACCTCAGAAATTCACTGAAAAAACCATAGGTTTCAGGGGTGTTATAGTTAGCTGGACTTTTCACTTGTACAAAACCATTGAAATTCCCCCGTTATAGTTAGTTCAGCTAACTATAACTCGCGCGCCCGCAATGCACTGCTGATGACGTCACATATTACATCACTCATGACATGGTCAGTGACATCACTCATGACATCACTGATGACATCTCAAATGACATCACTGATGACATCACTGATGACATCATCCAGTGAATGTGTGTTATTCTGAAAATTAAATATGTTTTATATATGTATATCTCAAGGTCGATGGAAGAATAAATGAGTATATAAGTGTCTAAATGGATGATTTGTTTTTGAAAAATTGATTGTGTAACTGACTGATTAAGTGTATCATAGTGAATACATGGCTTAGTGAGTAATGTTTAAATATGTAAATATCTGTATCAGTCTCTCACTTTGTGTATAATTGGCTGCATGGGTTGGTGAGTAGCTACATGGGTGTCTATATAGGTTATTAGTTGGTTTTTTGAGTATCAGTCTGAGTGTCTGCATGGTTCGGTGGGGGGTATTACGTAGTGCATAGGTGCATGAATGAGTGACTCACTGTTTGTATGTGTTGAACACAGTATGTGTGCAGGACTGTATGGGTGGATGAGTGTGTGTATGGGTGTGTTAGTGAGTGAATGACTGTCTCAATAGTGTCTTTATGAGTAACTACATATGTTTTAAACTAGTATATGTGACTATTGGTGTATATATGTGAGTATATGTGAGAGTGAGAGATTGAAAGAGTTCCTGTATGAATAAGTATGTGTTTCTATAAGTGATTGTTTAAAAGACTTAGGGCCTCATGTAGGTAAATAAATTTTACCGGTTCATAAATACCGAGCCGTACCGAATCGGTAAATTAGAACCGGTAAGTTATATGTAGGTAAAAATTCGGTAACAGTTACCGATTCGGTAACATTCGGTAAATACGAATCGGAAGTCACCGAATCGGTAAATACCGAGGTGGTATCCACCGAATCGGTAAATACCGAGGTGGTATTTAGCTAATCGGAAAATACCGAGGTGGTATTTAGCGAATCGGAAAATACCGAGGACACTACCACCTTCCCTTAACTAAGTAGCCAATATCACAATCATGTCATCATAGACGGTCTCTCAGGCTTGAATAGGGGACCCCATACCTCAAAGATCAGCTTAGTGAAATCACATCACAGGAGCATCAGGAGTCTCCTCGCAGGAAGGCTCGTCTTCGGTCTGAATAATAAACATGACGTCTGAGATATGAAAAGCACCAACTGTCAGGTATGTGCAGCTGCGCGTGTGCCATGGCTAAATCGTGGGTCGAACAACCTAGAGTGGAAAACATGCATTGTGTAAAATTCCAGACTGTGTGTCACAGCATGTACAGACCAAGGTCGCTGCGCAGAGCTTGGGATGGGAACAACAGAATGCACTCGTCTGAAGGAAGTCTCGAGTCAGCAGTTTATTCAAGAAAGAACATGTAAACGCAGTGTCGTGTGCAAAGACACAAACATGGCTACATAACATTCAACGTGGTAATGCCAACTGAACAATGCATGTACGTATTCAGGGAGAACTCACTACACGCCCCCTTGAGCGAAGCAATATGCAATAGGCAAGAAAAGAGAGAACGCAGAGTTCAGTTTCGTCAGAGCAGAACAGGGCGAAACCAATGCAGCGCCAAAGTCCTACAGTCCAATTAATTGCAGCATACAATTCCAAAAACACAATGCAAGTATAGTAAAAAACTCAAGCAGACCATCAGGAAGAGGAAAACGAGAACTAAAAGAAATAAATGTTGCGCCAGGGTGCTGTCCAGTAGCACAGGCGCAATGGACGACAATCCAGTTAATCCATGAATGTATAGGCAGCATATGTGGCCACGGCTTCCAACAAGCAATCGTTTTCAGGGCCACTAAAAGTCTCAGCCATCCAATTGAGTAAAGAAAAGGAACATACGTGTTCTCCAACCAACGGAGCCTCTAGCACAATCAGAGGGCACCCGGAATGTTCCTCCAAATAGCTCATGGACAAGAAGTCGTAGGCTGCCGCTGAGATGTCCCAATTACCCAGGATACCATGCGCCGCTCCACACGCCATGATCCGGACACCAGAACAGGACAACTCGTGAGACACTAAGGGCCTCATCAGTCGATCGAAATCAGGCACCGGAGACACCATGTTGGTCAAGCACAAATCCACAGGCCATTCAAAGGGACAATCCAGGCAGTGCAATACAGGTTGTACGCAGGTGAAGTAGGAATACCTGAAGGATAATCCATAAGCCAGGCTCAAAGTCGCCAATGGCAAAGTACCATAGAAGTCAAGCATCCTATCACGAAGAAGATGCAGACGGGACAGGTGCTCGTGTGGCACAGAAGGAGCAGCCATTCCGTAGTATGAAAAGTAAAAGCAGCACACCTGCCACCAGCGCCAGGAGCAGCGGAACACCTCCAAAGATGCTCGAGAACAGTGAATGAACAAATGCCGGAATTACACCACAAATTGTGTGGAAAGAGGTCACGAGACCCGAGCCCCACATGTTAGAAAAAATTGAGCCAGGCCGGTCGTGGTCGAGGCATTGATAATACTTTGGATCAAAGAGCCGAAATGCAGGGGGAGGTCAGTATTCAGAGGCGCCTGTTCCTCAGTGCGCGTAGTAGCAACGTGAAGGACAAATATTTTAACGAGAGGAAGTCAAAGGCACCTCTTTGTGGGACAATGGCGCTCTATTCTGCTCAACTTGTTGGACTCTGCTTTCAAGGTTGGAATCGAAGGCCAGATGGAAACATCCCGCCGCCCATGCGGGGGTGGAAAAAGAACAGTATTGCAGCAGACAACTTCATGCGAGACAGTTATGTACGGGATTACCACTCACATCCCGCAGCAAACTTCATCAATCATTATTAAATGAATACCGTTTGCAAGCACAGTGAAAGAAGGTGTAATCACAGGCACTGGGATACCTCGTAGGACGCACGCCAAAATCGGGGCTTGTACATTGCATGCGCCGTGTACTTGCATGTGCCTATTGTCTCATGTATGAATCCTAGAAGTGAGAGTGCTAGAGCTAATATCTATATCGGCTTAGGCCTTCTCCATGTTTGCTTGGTCAATAGCTCTCAGTCTGGAAGCCGCCTCACTGTGCGACAACTTGCAGACCTCGTTGTAAATAGCATACGCGCACCTTTTGGTTCTGCCATCCACGGGACCATTCACAATATCATTCCATTCGGTATGCACATTGATGGAGTGGGTGGACTTCCTGATCCTGTAGATGTGCTCTGTGTCAGCTGGTGGACAGAGTGGGATGTGTGTCCCATCAATGCAGCCAATATAATGGGGGAAGTAATTCCTGAAGGAACGGGACAGGCAACTCTGGGATACACCACCCACCGCAGCTGTCACCACCTGAGAAATGCCGGATGCCAGCAGATGTGGGCTGCAGAGCACCTGCACATGTGGGGGTATGGCGTGCGCCCTTCTCATTGGCTGGTCCAGGAGTGGGTGCGGGTCCCTGATTGAGTCCATGATGGTTTCGGGGTGTAGCTTGTACCTCTCATGTATCTCTGCATCAGTCAGCTGGAATAGTGTGATGCGCTGTCTGTGGATGCGTTCCTTCCGTCGCCAAACCCTCAGTCCTGCTGCCTGTAGACGTAGGCGCATTGCAATGACGTACATAGCTGCCAGGGTGTCCACGCTGTTGCATTTTGGGATTGCTTAGCTGCACTGTTGTTGGTTACCACCTGCTTTCAATCCGTGTTAATTACCGACTCTTATTTACCGATTTTCTTGGATTTCTTAATTACCGAGTGCTCCTACATGTCATTTTAACTTTTTACCACTTCATATTTACCACTTCATGTTTACCGATTCGTTAATTATGTATTCGGTGAATATGAATCGGTATTTACCGCCTCATATTTACCGAAAAGTGGTTTTTGGTCTCCTACATCTCACTTGTCTGAATACCGGTCGGTAACGGAATATTTACCGAAATTGGGCCGTTACCGACCGGTATTTCGCTACCTACATGAGGCCCTAAGTATGTGTAAGTTTCCGTAGAAGTAAGTGTGGTGGTGTGTGTATAACTGTATATGCAAGTAAATGTATGTTTGATTCTTTATTAGCATGAGTGACTATGTGTGTGAGTAACTCTATGGATGAGTGGCATTGTGTAACAGGATGTATAGGTGTATGAGTACATATGATGAGTGAGTACATGTATGAGTGACTGTATTGGACTGTTGGTGAATGAGTGGATGTGTATGTGGATCTTAGAATTACTGAAGAGGTTGTTGTAACTGGTATTGGTATGTCCATTGTTTTGAAAATGTTAGTCTCTATTTTTGAATGTGTGTATCAAAGGTTATATTAGGGTGAGAGGAGGTCTGCCACTCTATCACAAGGATGATGTCATCAGTGATGTCATCAGTGATGTCATTTGAGATGTCATCAGTGATGTCATGAGTGATGTCACTGACCATGTCATGAGTGATGTAATATGTGACGTCATCAGCAGTGCATTGCGGGCACGCGAGTTATAGTTAGCTGAACTAACTATAACGGGGGAATTTCAATGGTTTTGTACAAGTGAAAAGTCCAGCTAACTATAACACCCCTGAAACCTATGGTTTTTTCAGTGAATTTCTGAGGTTTTTTAAATGCTAATTCCTAACTATAACGTGCCTGAAACCTATGGTTTTTTCTGTTAATTTCAAAGGTTTTTTAAATGCTAATTTCTAACTATGCCTACAGAGATAGGACATGTGAAGAAAGAAGAAAAAATGCACAGAAAGAAACAAAAGAAGTGCAGAAAGAAGCAACAGAAGTCCTCAAATACGAAGATAAGTGCAGGAAGAAGGATAACGTGCAGAAAGAACAAAAAGAAGAGCAGAAAGAAGCCTTGTTGCAAAATCATCCTGTACCCTCAACTTTTTCAGACGGATACTGGTGGTAACTGAGTCTGACTAACCAGTCCTAGAGCCAGTGCTATGTTAAAAGACACTTAGAATACAGTGAAAACACCTACATACACTAGGGAACATTATGCGTTGGGGTCCCCCTGTGATTAGCCTTACCTCCTCTATAAGCCCCTAGTATATAATAGGGCATGGGGATTAAAACTACCTCTTAAAACAGGCCACAGGGCGTTTTTGCACATGTTAACTCAGGCCCCGTCCCCTCCTTTCACCATTGTGTAAACACGCCCTGTGTCCGTTTTTAGTTGGGAGATTAAGTTCATTTGAGTCCTGAGGGTCCCTAGGGTCCAACTAGCCCACTAGGTACCTCCAGTAAGTGCCACAGAGCTGCGTTGCAGAGAGGTGTAAAAAGTGGCACGGCCTGGACCACCTCTCTGCAATGCAGCTCAGTGGCGCTTACTGGAAGCACTTGGTGGGCTAGTTAGCCCCCAGGGGCCCTCAGTATTGAAGGGAAATTATATCCCCAATTTAAAACGTGCCATGGTGCGTGTTTGCACACGTCACCTCAGGCCCCGTCCCCTCCCTTCACCACTGTGTAAACGCGCCCTGTGGCTGTTCTAAGTTGAGAGATTAAGTCCCTTGAATCCTAAGGGTCCCTAGGGTCACACTAGACCACTAGGTACCTCCAGTAAGCGCCACAGAGCTGCGTTGCAGAGAGGTGTAAAAAGGGGCTTGGCCTCAGAACACCTGTCTGCAGCGCAGCTCCCTGGCGCATACTGGAGATGCCTGTTGGGGGCGCGTTTGCAGAGTGCTGCATGGAGGGGGCATGGCCTCCGGCACGATTCCAGTCTTTTATTTATTTTATTTTTTTAAGAAGGGGGGCTGTGTGGTTCCCCTTCTTATTCTAATTTATTGGCCCTGATGACCCCATCCCCCAGGGCCTGTCTCCTAATTATATTTTTTTGACCCCAATCCCCAGGGCCGGCCACTGTTTTTTATTATTTTTAAAAAATATATATTTATAGACACACCTAGGACATGCTGGACAAACCGTACGTACCTATCACCATGACGATTTGCGTGATATTCATTAAAAGGCGACTATGCATGCAATTAATCCACGTGGAATGTATTTACACCACTAGTGAAGCTCTGACATGTCTGATGCTCTACCGTGCCTAATCCCGGTAGACACCCTTGTTGTTTATTTATACAAACATGGGTAGCTATTGACGGGCACATTTAATACACATGCACACCAAGCCATTCAAAGGGGATTCGACAAAAATTCGACCAAAACTATGCAAGAAACCCCCCTCAGAGTTAATAAAACACACATCCACTGCCGGATGTGTAATACTTTTTATTTTACTCTCTGGAAAGGGGACGAACATCACTTGCGAGTCACAGCGCGCTCCTGACAGAGCCCAATGCTGTGTTACACCCACCATTGCCTGCCGAGTGCCACACACCTCTGTATTGTATTCCACTAGCTAGTGCATATGCTATGACACTCTCTAGCCCATGTGCACTGTAACACCACCCCGTGAAAATGTCATGCCACACTTGTCTTCGCACGGGTTATATTGCCCCATCTAACGTGCCTTCCTCGATGCCTATGTTATAACGCACAGTGCTATGCCATACATATTACAATTTGGGATCCATATCTTTGTCACAGTGCATATGCAACGTTACACTCCCCAGCACATATTTTATATTACAACTTTAGAGACTAGTTAGGTTACACAACACTGCCCTGTGCATATTACACTCCAAGGCGCATATCGCATAGCACGCGCTAGTGCCTGTGCTATCTCGCGCTCTCCAATGAATCTGTCATTGCGCACAATGTATTGCATATTATATTTCACGCCTGGTTCATCTTATATCACTCTTTTTAGTGCATAGTTTATACCATACACTATATCTAGTTTTCATTTTCAATCGTGCTCTCAGGACTATGTTCTATATAACACTGTGTTCACCTACCCTTTTCATGGGCATTACATTTTGCGATAGGGGGTGGAGGGTCAGGGGGTGTTTTTGCCAAGTGAGCCCGGAGTCACAGTCACTAACGTCTTCTTCTTCCTGAATAAAAGTGAGATTATGCTGCATACTTGTTCATATTTTAAGTAGTTTGCACAGACAAAATGTTTTAAAAACAATAAAGTTTCTAATACCCGCCTTCTCTGAACAGTTAGCTTGCTGCCCCATCCCCCTCCTCCCTATCCTCTGTTGTGTGAATCCATGGACTAGCCTCCTCCCTCCTGCCATGCATGGTCTGATGTGCTGCCACTGCCCTCAATTTAGTATGATGTACCAGTCCACTCCTCCTGCCCTCCATTGCCCAATTCTATGCCCCATCATTGACCTCCTGCTTAAACTCTGTGCTTAGCTTGCTGCCCCTATTCTCCTTCCCCCTGCCCTCCGATGTCTTTGTGCATGCCCCTGCTCCATCCTTTTTGCCCACCATGTCCCATGGACCTGCCACTCCTATCTACTCTGAGTGTTCTGTTGAGCTGCCACTCCCCTCCCACCTGCCTAGCATTGTCAGATGACTGTAACCTGTCCCTGCCACCTCCACCCTGCCTGTCCACATGCCATGCCTCTATCCTCTTCCTCCTGTCCTACATGGTCCATTGTACTGCCACACCCTTCTGCCCTCCCTGGTCTGTTGTGCTGCAACTGCTCCTCCTGCCTGCCCCGTGTGGTCTGTTGTGAGGCCCCTTCCCCTGAACTTTCTTGTCTGTGCACAGGTCCTGACCCTCCCTTCTATCCTCCATCGTCCTTTGTGCATGCCCCTGCACCCTCCTTCTTGCCCATCATAGCCATTGTGCTGCCACTAACCCTCCCACTTGCCATGCATGGTCTTCTGTGCTGCCATGGCCCCTCCCACCTTCCCTGTGTGGTCAGTTAGCTGCCCCTGACCCCCTCCCACCTTCCCTCCATGGTCTGTGTGTATGCCATCACTGTCTCACTGTTGCTCTTCATGTTGTGTCTTGCTTCTAGTGCCCATCCTGCCTGACCTCCATGGCTATCTTGCTGCTCCTGCCCTGCCCCCTTGCCCCTAGCCCTCTGTTTACATGTGCAGACCCCTACTCCCTCCCTCCTGGCTTGTCTGTTCCATTGTAATGCCCCTGATCCGTCCCTCCTGCCCTTTATGGTCTGTTATGCTGCAGCCTTCTCTCCTGTCTGTCCATTATGGTCAGCTAGCTACCATTGCCTCTTGCCCCTCTGTTCTCTGTTGTCCATGTGCATGGTCCTGTCCCCCCCCTCTTGCTTTCTATGGATTGTTGTGCTGCACTCCCGTCCTGCATGCCCTGTGTGGTGTATTGTGCTGCTGCAAACCCTGATGCCTGCCCTGCAGGGTCAGTTTGGTGCACCTCTCCATGTCTCTCCTGTCCTCTGTTATCCAAGTCCATGTCCCTATCCCATTTCCTTCCATGATCCAATGTACCATACTTGCGAACATTTTGAACTTGGTAAGAGGGAGATTTTGAAAAAAAACTGGGGTATTGATTTTCCCCTTTGAGTTACATTGAAAAAGAGGATATTGTAGACAGGAGACAGATCAAATAAAGCCCATTTGAGCTTAAAAACATTGGACGTTTCCTGGCTAAATCGGGTCTGTTGGCATGTATGGTTGTACTACCATTGCCTCTTCCTTCTGCCCACAATGGTCTATTACATTGCCACAGCCTTGAAGGAGGGTAGATTTTGTATCACAGGGGGCCCCTGGCCCGTTCTGTCCACACCTGAAGTATGAGACCCTTGTCCTTGCCCTGCCAGCCGCATTTGTAGGCCGTATTAAATTGACCAGCGGGTCCTGTGTTGCTATATAATTATCCTGAGACATCCTTACCACTCAGCCAGCATAAAACCCCTGTGTAGGCCCTTCTGTTCAATATGTAGGCCTCTTTGTTAAATTGACCATAGCTCTGCAATTTTAGTGTATAGCAGTCTGAAGGCAGGTCTGCGAGGCCTTCTGCTCCAAACTAGTAGCCCCCACCCTACCCGAGTGCTCCGTGCTCGGTATCAAAGTTCAACATCCCCCTGAAGCTGTCGACATACAGTAGGCTGCATCCTGGACTGGTACTTGCTTCCTGGGCAGGTTTCCCGCTTTTAAGGAAGTGGCAACCGCAGAGCGTCAAGTTAGGAGAACTGAGGAGATTTTATACATGAATATATTGAATTCCTGTACAATACCCATTATTTTCTGCTTGCTCTATGGAACTTACGATAAGCGATTGGCCTGAGAGACTGACCTTTTCACCCAGTCCATTGTCAGCATTAAGTGGGTAAATGACGAAATGTCTGGTAAAATCTGCAGACGAAGCTTTTGGGTAGCATACGTAGGTAGATGTAGCGTGCAAAGGAGCCCACAAAATGATATAAAAAGGGAGCACCCACAGATATCGACGGACAACCTCGCCGTCTGTATGTAGGTTAACAGGCTGTGCAGGTTTTCCCCAAGAACTGGGAGCTCTTGTCTTCCTTTGCTTAAAATGTCTTGCTCTGCTTTGCTTGAAGTATCTTATTCTATTTTACCTATATGAAATGTCATGTTATGTTTAACCATTGTTCTCTTTACTTTTGCATTTAAAAGATGTTGTATTGTAATTGCAGGAATGCTTGCTCTAAGAGTAAATGTGAGTGTCCCTAGGTAACATTTTCCTTGGTGTAACTTGTTTCTCATGATGCATTTATAGATGTGTTTTCTCTCTCTCTCTGTCAGTCCATTAATTGAGATACAGAGAATATCATGACAGCTGTATGATTATCTGGATTCTGTATTTTGTACTTTATGTCTCTATTCTGCGGTTTCTTTGAAGTTGCATCTTCTCATTAAACTGCCATTGTATTCTGCCTCCAATCCCATGTCTCATATGTCTGTTTTCTTCATTTTTGGAGCAAGCGTTCCTAGGCACCCCGGCTCAAATTAAGGTGCCCCTTTTGTCCCTGACTCACTCTCCTGCTCAGTTCTGTGGTGGCTCCCGGGGCTCTGGGGACCGCCCCTAGCTTCCTTGACCCGTAATAGATCTTCCCTCCAACAGCCTCTCTTGCAAGTCCTGTATTGTTGGTTTGTTGCCCCTGCCCCCCTTTCCACTGCCCTCCATAGTCTGTTGTGCTTCCACGGCCCTTCCTGCCTGCTCAGTGTGGTTAAATTGTTGCCTTTGCACCCTCCTACCTGCCTTCAATTTTCAGAGTCCGTGCCCCTGGCCTCTGCCTCTCAACAGTATCCTAATGAACAACTAGATTGCTAACATTCTATATTTATTACAAAAGTGTGGAACGCCTGACATCATCTTGATGTAATCAAAACTGTAATACCTAGAGCATTCCTTTAGAAATTACATATATGAGAGGGTCTTATTGGCATCAAAATTATGGTTAGTGCTCTAAAAGACTAAAATAAGGACATATTTTCTGAGTTTTCAAATAGCGACAAAGCACTTTTAAATTATTTGTTATCTTTATGTTTTTTTATCTAGTTGACAACTTGATTAAATGTTGCACTTAGGGGAGAGGATGTGGTGTTACTTCCAGAACTGCAGACTTTGCAACTGGGGAACCAGGTTGAAGTTTCTGCTTCAGCTCGACATTCTGTGATTCTGGTCAAATCACTTAGTCTCCCCATGTCTACAACCAAAATGAATTTGTTCTTGTGTGATGTAACCAATGCTCATGTAAAGCACTCCAATACCTGACAAGTCTGCACTATATAACACTGCAAAAACACAAAATAATAAGTGTTTTGCACACTTCTGTCATTGGGCTATATTTGGGCTATATCTGGGTGATTTTGGGCTACATTTGGGCTCTTTTGTCTCCGGTGGCCATCTTGGGAGATTCATTTGTTATGAAGTTTCCTAATTTCCTCATGTACTGCAGTCTCCTCAGTCGGAAATGCTTTCAGTTTTTTACTTTGATTCCATCATGAAGGTATTCAGATATGTCACACATTTGCCATAAATTCTGAATGTTAGCACTCTAGTTGCTCATTAGTAGGGGTGGGCGGAATTTGCGAAATTGCGTTACGCAAATCTCCGCGAAACGGTAAAAAATCTCCGCGAACACGCAGAAATTCCGCGAACGCGCGGAATTGCTTGTTCGCGATGCTTTTTTGCGTGCTCGGGGAGAAATATCTCGCGAACACGCATTTTGAGAACGCGAACAAGCAAAAATTTCGCGAAATCGCGGAAAGCAGACTTTTGAGCAATTTCGCGTTCTCCGCGGAACGCGAAATTACGCAAATTCCGCAAATTCCGCGAGCGGAACGGAATTTACCGCCCAGGCCTACTCATTAGATCACTGTAGTAAAACTACTGTTCACCATGGAAGTCTGCTCCTGGTATTAAAAGTGCATGTTTCAGTCTGCATGTCAGAATTTTTTAATGAAATAGAAGAGGATTTGAGAAGTCACTCAAAATGTGCCCTCATTTTCTTTCTTCAGCATTAATCATAATTTCTATGGCAAAATGAACCCTCTCATTGTGTTCCTTTTTAAATTAAATGTTTTAAGTGTTACCAGTTTATTCCAATCAAGATGGCTTCAGGTGTGCCATACTTTTGTCATAATGAAGACAGTAAGTGCTCTAGTTGTTTTTAAGAACATTCTTGGACATTCTGTCATTGGGCTATACTTGGGCTACATCTGGGTGATATTTGGGCTACATTTGGGCTCTTTTGTCTCTGGTGGCCATCTTGGGAGACTTATTTGTTATGAAGTTTCCTAATTTCCTCATTTACTGCAGTCTCCTCAGTAGGAAATACTTTCAGTTTTTTACTTTGATTCCATCAAGAAGGCATTCAAATGTGTCACACATTTGCCATAAAATCAGAATGTTAGCACTCTTTTTGCTCATTAGATCACTGTAGTAAAGCTACTGCTCACCAGGGAAAACTGCTGCTGGTATTGAAAGTGCATGTTTCAGTCTGCATGTCAGAATTTTTGAATGAAATAGAAGAGGATTTGAGAAGTCACTCAAAATGTGCCCTCATTTTTCTTTCTGCAGCACTAATCATACTTTTTATGGAAAAATGAACCCCCTCATTTTGTTCCTTTTTAAATTAAATGTTTTAAGAGTTACCACTTTAATCCAAGCAAGATGGCTTCAGGTGTGCCATACATTTATCATAAGTAGGACGGTTAGCGCTCTAGTAGTTCTTTGGAACACTCTGGAAAGCTGCAGTAGAACACAAAGGAATCAACTGACAGTCTCTGCCCTTGTTGGATGTACATGTTTTACTGAGAATGTCAGACTTCATTCTCACATGACTGAGAAAGATAATGTGAATTTACAGAAAATAAGCTCTCAGTTTAGCTTATAAATCACCTTCCAAACCTCTGTGGTAAAAGCATGAGAAAATATTTTTCTCTCAATCATGATATCCCAGCAGAAGGCTTTTTCACATGGTGAAATCACCTTAGAACATACCACAATTCCTAAAATGAGTATGGTACCATCAACAAATGATTTATAATGTAACTAAAGTCTTAAAACCTTCTATTAACTGCAATGCTTTTTAATGAGGTGCTATCATGTATATTGGTCCCAAGATGGCTGCCAACACTTCTTGGATGAAGTGCTGACAGCCAATCAGATCTCAGGATGAGATGTGTGGTTAGGCTCCGCCCACATATATATATTGATTTAAATGCTATTTTCTCAGGAACTACTGAACAGATTTACACCAGACCTACAAAAGGCACTTCCTTGACCTGAGGACTACCTCTCTGCCAAATTTCAAGTAACTCTGTTCAGCCGTTCGGGCTGTAGCTGTGTCTAAAGGTCCTATGGAAAAATGCATGGGAAAAACGCGTTTTGGGACCCCCCTTTTTTCTCAGCCCCCGCTTGACGAATCCCCCCGAGACTTTCAGGGTAGGAGCGGAGCGTAGCGCCCCACCTATTTTGAAAATTTCGCGAGGATTCATCGACCGGCGCCAAAGTTATTCCAAATAGAATGTTGCGGATTTCCTATGGAAACAGGGTCCTAACTATAACTATCTACTGGCGACCGCCAGTAGATAATATATATATATATATATTTTTATATTTTAAATCATTAATATATATTGTTATTTTATATATTATTTTAGACATTTAACATAAATTTAAAATAATAGTATATTAATTGTTTTAAAGTAAATATATATGTATAAATTATTATGTTTGTGTATTTAGTTTTTATGAGGTTTATCTGTTATATTTTATTAAAATGTATATTAAAGTTATTTTATTTTTGTAAAATTATATTTAATATTTAATATATGTAATACATAATATTTTATTTTATGTTTATATAAAGTCGATATTTTATACATCTATATTTTTTACATCCATTTTTTTTAGTCGATATTTTTGTAGTTACTGGTTTAAGTATAGGAGTGTCAGCGAACCGCTGTATACCTCCTCCATCTTGAGCTATGTCAAGCTAGTAAATATCCAGTAATAAGACTAACCACAACACAGAGGGGCCGATTAACGATGGCGGACAGTCATCGTGGTGGTGACCGGGACCGTCTGCAATACATGCATCGGTCCCGCACACCCAATTAGGATGCGACCGCCACCATGGCGGTCGCATTTTGCACTTTAACATTGTGGCGGGTGCTGCTGACAGCAGCACCCGCC
This sequence comes from Triturus cristatus, assembly GCF_964204655.1. Classification (NCBI taxonomy): domain Eukaryota; kingdom Metazoa; phylum Chordata; class Amphibia; order Caudata; family Salamandridae; genus Triturus; species Triturus cristatus. The sequence continues at coordinate 635,812,611 of NC_140585.1, forward strand.
GCGATGTTCAAAATGCATGTTGTGCATTTCACTGCATTACGTGGCAGGCACCTCACGGTGCCTGCCACTTGGTGCAGTGAAATGTAGGGGGGTACCATGGGTACACCCCCAGTGCACCCACACCTCCCCCCAACACAAGGTTTAACCGCCATGGAAAGGCTGGCTGAAGACAGCATCCTAATTTGGAGGACGGTGCCTGCTAGGCACTGCCACCATTTTATGGATGCAGACCGCTCTACCAGGCTATCGGAACGATTGCATGTGGTGGTTTCATGGCGGACGGTCTTTGTGTCTGCCACGGTCGCAGTCTGGATCCCTAGCCATCGTAATGTGGCGGGGGAAAATTGCAGTCCGATCGCGGATGGCCCGCCACCCCACGGCTGGCGGTGGCGGTCCATCCACCATCGTAATGACCTCCAGAGTTTTACTACCAACCATATTGCACAAACATACTCTACGCACACACCCACACCGAGTCAGTGCAAGGGTCATTAAAGTGGAACTTTAGATGAGTGGGGATCGTAGGCAGAATTCTCATTAAAACAGAGTAACGAGCCTGCTCAGTTTGCTCAGTTCTATAGTGAGGAAATCTGTTTATTATATGGTGTGGTTGAGGGACCTCATTATGCAATAACATCACAAACCCATCTTGGGTTCAGTCAGGCTCATTTTCAAAAATCTTAACACGGGTCGGAAAGCACTCCAACTGAGCTGGATCCGGAGTGTTTTCTGACCAAGCCGGAGGCCTGCAGTCCGACTGAGTGATTACGATGCGGCTGTATGCTGCCGTACTCGGTTCGGTCAGACTCCCATAGAAGTCAATGGGAGCCGGTCGTACGACGCGTACATGGCTCCCATTGACTGAATGTGTACGTCTCGCACAAGGGCGGCCCTTACAGTGGGTACGCGTTGGTGCCATCCACATCATACATGCCTGTGTTGGGGGGACCCTTGGGTCTCCCCCTGTGTCCGAGTCATAGGGCTGCGGGTGTCAGGGTGTCCGACACGGACCTCCAAAGGCAACCACCCGGACGTTTTGCGAGCCGGACACTCCGGCTCACACAGGCTGTCCGACGCGTGCATCAGACTGGCTCAGTCGTAAATCGCATCCATTGCACGCCACGGTTAGCTTACGATGGAAACATACAGAGCGGTTCGGACCCGGAAACGACTTGGTCGGTGAATTTCACGTAGCTCGCATCGTACTTGCTCGCTCATACTGCTGTACGAGTCGGCCGGAAAACACGCGTACGGCTCATAGTTTTCCCGGGCCAGATCGTGTTTGGTGCCCTTCCGATCCGGATCGGAATCGGCCCCTTAGTAGAGTAAATATAGTTGGAAAAAGCAAGAAACGTGATGCAAAGGAAATCCAACACCAATTTATAAAGGTAGATCCTATTTTTGTGAATTTTCTATCAGCATAACAAACAAAGTCCACCAGAGGGTTTTGGATCTATACATTATTATGCAAATAGTAATTCACTACTTTTCACTTGAATCATATTTAAGCATTGGCAACTGCTGTGGTTAGTGGTTGCTTTGAAAACTTTTACAAAGGTGTGATCGACTACTGCAGACTGTTTTGGGTGGCCAACTCAACAGGGGTGATTAAGGTTTGGTAGGACAGTTTCCTTGCAGTCAAAGCAGTCTCCACTCCACTTCCAGCTACTATGGGCGACCTGCCATGAACTTCAATGGAATGGTCCTGATGTAAAGAATACAAGATGTTGAAGATGCTGGTCTGTTGATGGGGCCTACTTGGGGCCACCCCTCGGTCCAAGAACATGGTGGGGTGACTTTAGCCACGGGGCTGATATCCCTTGAAGTCCAGCCAAAAGTCAGTTGCCAGGGGTCTCCAATTACAGCGAAACCAATAGTTCTCTTGAACTGAGGCTAGTGTCTGCCTTGGGTGACCAAACTGCACTCTAACGACTCTCCTGGGTTCAGGGCACTCAGTTTCCACTTTTGGGAATACAGGCTTGGTTTCCGAGGCTGCACTTCAGCAGTCAGCAGCAGTCAAGTGATTGCAGCTACCAACTCACCAAAGCAAGCTCTTTCAGGTTATCGAGCCCTGTAGTTGTAATAGGAAGCCAATCAGCAGACTCTTTGAGTTCACCTCTTCTGTCGGGGGCTCAGTATGACTCTTCCTTGAGCAGGGCACTATAAGCAGAGTCCTCTCTTTACTAGCCCAAGGGTCAGCAGGTGTAGTTCAGTGTTTGGTGTAACCTCTCTTTGCCAAGTACAAGGAGCAGCAATGCAGTCCTTCTTTGGTCCTCTCTTCACTGCAGACGTGATCTGAGGTCTGGGTGCTTGGGGTGCCACATTTATGCTCACAAATTGCCCTCTGGGATGTGGTGTCTATTAGCCAATGAGCTACCAGGTAACCTCCCACATGATGATGACTTCATGCAAAGTGTGGCATCTAGCTATCACAGAGTGCAATAGCCTGCCCCCTCTCAAGATGGCAGAATCCCATTTTTGTGTGTGGAGCTTGGTGCCCAACCTAGAGTTGTGGCTACGTGAGGGCTACATGCCCACAGGAAAGCTAGAGTGCCAATTGTTTACCTCTCTCTCCCCAATGCCAACTTGTCTACCAGAACAAAGGAGCACACATTCTTGTGTGTGTCCACCATTTTCCCTTCAAAGGAGGCTTTGGGATCACACTCTGCTTGGCCTTCCTGCCAGGGAGAGATAACACCTCTTCCAATTGCAAGCCTTTTTGTGTTTCTTCCTGGGAGCCATTCACACATCTCCCCAGGAGAGCAGAAGGCTGTCTAGTGGCCAGCAACTGTAAACCGTCACAGGAAAACTTGATGAACAGAGTGGCAACTTTCTGAAGTTGCTGTTTACATAAAAGTTACATTAAATTCAACTTAGGCACCAAGTCGGATGTGATGTAGCAATTATTTTAATAACCAAATTTAGTAATCTCATTCAAGTTAGCACGGCTGAGTTGTCAGCGTGCAACCCTATACTAGTCAATGGGCTACTAGCCTTTCTACAGTAAAAACGACAATTATGGGATTTACGTTTAGGACATATAAAAACACATATTCCATATTTTAATATACGAGGCTCACCAAGCATGTTATTGCTGTGTGTTGTGTTATGTTTTTTGTTATGTTATATAGAATTGTAGAATGAACTATCACTCAGGAGGGTATCCTGGTGGTGAGCAGGTGCTAGTTTAGGGTTACCTAGGACGTAGTGGGACTACCTGAAAAGCCAGGTCTTCAGCTTCATGAGGAATTCAAGAATTCAGGAGGAGGCTATAATGTGCAGCAGCAGTTCATTTCTTGCTTTAGGAGAGATGTAGGAAAAGGTTTGACTGTCGGATGGGGTTTTCTGTATGCGTGGGATTTGTGTAAGTAAGCGCCCGGATGAGCAGAGGTGTCTAGAAGATTTGTGAAAGCAGATGGGATTGTTGAGGTAAGCTGGGTGTTAGAACAGTCATCCTTAGGATGGCCTTTTCCCCAACTTTTTGCCTTATTGCCTCCCGCTTTTGCTGGTTCTTTTTGTTGGACCTAGAAGTCTGAGCACTTAACCACTGCTAACCAGTGCTAAAGTGCATGTGCTTCTCTCCTAAATATGATGACATTGGTGTATTCCTGATTGCCATAGTTATTGTACTGTTAAGACCTTTGTAAAGTGGTATACCATGTACCTAGGGCCCGCACTTCAAATGCAACTAGTGGACCTGCAGCACTCATTGTGCCACCCACACAAGTATCCTTTCAAACCTGTCTCAGGTCTGACACTGTAGTGCCTGTTTGCGCAATTTACTGCCATTTTGACTTGGCATTTAAAGTTACTTGCAAAGCCTTAAACTCTCCTTTTACTACATATAAGGGTCCAGATCTTCCTTTTTAATATAAATGTCACCCTAATGGGTGAAGGCCAACTATCTAAAGCTGAACACCAACACCCCCAAGGTAGGCCTTAACTAAGAGCAGGGTGCGTTGTAAGTAAAAGGTAGGATATGTACCTTTAGGTTTTGCATGTCCTGGTAGTGACAAGCAACCTATTTTGTTTTTCACTACAGTGAGGCATATCCCTCTCATAGGCCAGTATGGGGAATTCCTTAATATACGTTTAAACTGTAAATCCTAATAAGAGTGGAGTAGCATTTTTATGTTTCATATGTTTGGAATGGGAATGATAAATCCTCCTTACTGGTGAAATTGGATTTAACATTACTGTTTCAGCGTTGGAGAGAGAAGATGGCGGATTGAGTCCGCTACTGGTGGACGCTCACCACCACCTCTCACCAGGGACCTGAGCGGCCGCTACCTGCCCGCGCAGTGTTTGCCGATGTTGATGCCGATGTCAATGGTGCTATGAGGAGAGATGAGACGGCAATATAATATCGGAATATGAAGAGAATTGTTGAACATACCTGAAACTTGAAAAGCTGGAAAAGGAAAAAAAAGAAAGTTAAAACCAACAGCCGTACATGGCCGCCTCCTTGTTGCTGGATGTGCTGGATTGCTCAGCTGAGCGGCACGGTGTATGGCGGCCGTGCAGTGAGGTGGTTCACAGTTACATTGCTTCTGCTGCCGCTATCACCAATTGCCTCACATGTACAATAACAGCGTACCGCGGGGAGCAAAAGCGAAGGGTTAACAAAACTCAACTCCAGGGGAGTGTTTATAAGCTCAGCCTTCATCCAGTGAAGAGGATGGCCCCTTCGCGGAACACACACCACGGACGTGCAGAGCTACCGGGGGAAGCCACGGTTACTGCTGTAGCCACGGATGGGACAGAGGCTCCGGGGATGACAGAGATACCTGCGATAGCGATGGTGTTCAGAGCGAGGGGGCTCTGGTAAGCAATACTGCGCCGCTGGTTGCCAGTAACGTGAACTTAAGCTCAGGTTCTTTAACTGCTCCCCAAGTGGGGAAACCAATGATGAAACTCTTGCTCTCCGGGAGAGCAACGGCTCTTCTCCGATCCTGCGGCTCCGAGACAGTCACCTCGGGTTTGCAAATGGCTGAAGTGTTGAATGCCGCTATACACGAGAGATGGGGGCGTGCTGAGGGCTCTGTCATATCAATCGCACCCACTGCTTTTCATGACCTAAACTCTTGCTCCGATAATTTGTCCATTACTCAAGATTTGTCTGCCAGCGAGACAGTGCTGGAATCAGCCACTGCCCCCTCCCCAGTTGGTATTATTGGTTGTGCTATGGTCAATGTGGATCAGTCTCTACAACCCGGAGAGGACTCTTTGGACTCCTCTGTTAATGGGAGACTATAAGATGGCAATTTGGCAATCAGAGGTGACGAAACCATTGTAGATAGGCAAAATGGCATATGCAAGGCGCCTAATTGCAGTGGGAACAATGTTGTATTAACCCCCGGTTCTCAGGTCTCTCAATATAGTCCAACAGGGACCTTCGCCACCCCCAAATCTAATACTCTGGAGGAGGCGAGAGCAGTTAAAGGGAATGTCCCTAAATTAATCCGGGCTGGCAAAGGTGGTAGAGGTCGGGGTTTTGGAGATGGAGCCAAGGTACAGGTGACAGAGGCGTTGGGAAGACTCAAGGGATCTACAAATGCTGTAAAGTCTGGTGCAGGTGTGAGCCCACTGCGGAAGTGGGTCGCATCAAAAGGAGAGGTGAAATCTATTATCTCTAGATTATCTAACTCAGGAGATTCCGGCACTTTGTCACGGGAATTACTATGCAGTCTACCCACCTAGAGTTTGTGGCAAATAATGTTACCAAGGCCCCTACTGATGTTACTGCTGGTGCTGAAGCCCCTGTCGTTCAGAGTAGCTCGCAGATTGAGCCTGAAGTTGGGGGTCAAAGCTCTTTACAAGGGTCAAAACTTAGGGAGACAGCCCAAGTATTAGGGTCCATGCTTACATCTACATCTAAATCCATTACTCCCTTGGCCCCTCTTGTAATGCCCTCTGTCATCACTCCTGCTACCTCTCCGCCAGTATCTCCTTCAATATCTCTTAAAGAGACAGGAATTCAGAGCGGTGTACACCATTTCCAGTATGAGGATGAAGAACCCTCGCTTTCTAGGATTATGCAGGTACTCGCAATTCAGAGGGTGGAAGCACAGAGCTACTACCAGCAGGCTAAGGTTGACAACATTGAGATAAATCAGGCTCTGTCAAAAGTGACTGTTAAAGTTTCACATTTAACGTCTGAGGTTTCTGATCTCCAACAATGGGTGGCAGCCGTCGAGGAGGTCAATACTCATACAGTCAATTTGGCTAAATCTCCAGATTCTCAAATGACAGTTATGCAACTCAAGATAGAAGACCTGGAAAACCGGCAGCAACGTCAGAACCTAAGGATTTTTGAAATCCCAGAAGGCAGGGAAGGATCTGACCCACGTACTTTTGTCGTCAACTTGTTACAAAAGGCTTTTCCTGACCTAGCAGATCGGGACATGGATACGCAGGTCCAACGTGCGCATAGACTGCCTATTTTTCTTGCACAAAGTAGCCAAGCTAAACCTAATTTTGCTAGACCTATTCTTGTGTTTTAGGTAACTTCCTGCTGCGCCAAGCAATTTTTTTTAAGGCACGGCTTACGGCTCCTGTTAAATTTGATTCTATGTCCATATTCGTACGTTCAGATTTGTGTAAATCAACCATGGACAAACAATGGCAACTTAGACAACTTATGGATCCCTTTAAAGCTGTGTGTACGCAGGTCTTTTTACAGGAGCCAGCTCGCTTAAAAATTATAAAGGATGGTCATACTCACTTTTTTTTTAATGAGCAGGAAGCTAAAAAGGCACTTTCCAGGTGGCAGCCCACTCACAAAGATTGACTTAATGTTTAAAGGTTGTCTGTAACTTTAAAAGGGGGAAAAAAGGGGGGGGGGAATAAAAAAGGGGATGGGAGACAACTGACAAATGGCTTCGAATTACGCTAGCCTTTAACTGCTTCTGATGGTTTTTTACAGCACATGTAAAATGTGCCTCTTCTCAAGGTTTTTTTTTTGTTCGTCTTTTCCATTTTTGTTTTGGCATTGACATGGGTCGGTTGTATGGGTTGGGGTTGCGGTGGCTGGGAGGGTTCTTGGTGGTGGGGTCACTTAAGGACAGCAAGGAAGGGGTGATTCCTTTTCTAAGACATGGGGCAGGGGTGTGTGTGGTATGGGTGGGTTATGGGTTAGTTGGGGGGGTTGTCAGGGAGGGAGGGGGTTAAATAGCCAAGATGTAAGTAAAAATGCACAAAACGACTGTATGACTAAGGAACCTTTAGTTCTGGGGATGGAGATTTGTCCAAAGTTACAAATACCACACAATGCTGTGCATTAAATTTATGAATTGGAATGTTGCTGGGCTTAATCAGTCTAGTAAAAGACGTTTGGTAGCGGAAGAACTCAAGGTCTTCAAACCTGAAATAGTTGGGCTTGCTGAAACGCACTTGGCTTTGAAGGATAGAGCTCTTTTCAAACAACTCGGCCATGATCTAACTGTGTGTACCTCCCAGACAGTGTCTATCCGAGGAGTGGCCCTCTCAAAGTCTAAATTTTGTACAGCTACTGTGTTACGTACTTACTGACAAGTTGGCTGACTATAAGGGAAGATGGGCAATTGCCCAACTTCTGATTTTTGGCCGGAAATTGACGATTTGTATGGTTTACGGTCCTAATGTTGACTGCCCTGAGGTTATCTCTTTCTTGAGTACTGAATTTTTGGAATGGGATGGTGATCTTGTAGTAATGGGTGATTTTAACTGCATTCTGGATAAAAAGATTGACACCACGAATACGGCTGCACGGGCCCGAATGGTACAGGCAAGGGCAGCTATAGCTGACTTACTACATATACACCAATTGGAGGATGTCTGGTGAAAACTTTTCCCTTCTACACCAGGCTACACTTTTTTTTTCAAATCCACATAAACAATATTCCAGAATCAATATGATTTTTACCAATAAAAATATGCTAGAAAACTCACATATGGTGATTTGCCCGAAAATCACTTCGGACCACAATCCCAATATGCTCACTACACATTTTCGGTAGGAGGAGAAGGAGTCAATAAAGGAATTTTCATTTCCCAGGTACTTAGCAATCCGGACTATGTTGCTTTTATGCAAGGAACGCTGAGGGAATATATTGAGAATAACCAACATTCAGCATCATCGGCAATAGTCTGGGATTGCCTGAAGGCATATGTGAGAGGGGCAATACTCCTATATATTATCAAGCAGAATCGCTCTAATATAAGTCTGGTAGAAGAGAAGCATAGGCAATACTCTGAGTTAGAGCAGCTACATGCTAGAGCAATTGTTTTAAAGGACACAGGTGTATCACAGATTTATTGTCAGTTTATTGAAGCGAGAGCTAAGCTCAGTAGAAGATTAAGGGATAGCATAGCCAATAGTTTTCACAAGCACAGACTGAGGCAATACGAGTATAGCGAACGGGTTGGACGAGTTTTGGCCTATCAGTTAGCAGATCAGTGGGCTAAGTCATATATTAAACAAATTAAAGGAGCTGATGGGTTAATGTATATGAAATCCCAAGATATTCTAGAGCAATTTAGGCTATTTTATGTGGACCTTTACAGTGGCTCAGCCAGCTTTAATCAACATGCAGCTACAGAGTACATTCAAGACAGAGCAATGCCGGTTTGGGATTTAGATCAGTCTGATCAACTAGACAGAGGTGCACACTCTTTGGAAATTAATGTAGCAATTAATGCTCTACCCTCTGGTAAAGCGGTAGGCGAAGATACTATCCCTCTAGAGTTTTACAAAACCTGTAAGGACATTTTGGTCCCGGTCCTCCTAGAGTTGGTTAACGATATATTGCAGGGCGGGGATGTGCCCGCCTCTTGGAATAAAACTAACATCATTGTTTTCCCCAAAAAAGGGAAACCTGTGCTGGATAGGAGCTCATATCGTCCAATATCTTTATAATTAATGCGGATGCAAAAATCTTTTCAAAGCTTCTTGCTTCTCATTTAGCTCCCATGATTCATTTACTAGTATCTGAACAACAGTACGGTTTTATCCCAGGGCGTGACAAAGCGGCACATAAATACAGCTATTGCTGCATTCGACGTAGCAGGCCAGTTAAATCAGCAGATTGATGCTTGACGCTGAGAAGGCCTTTGACCGAGTGGCTTGGGGGCCTCTATGGCTGACGATGTCTTCTTTAGGTCTCGGTCGGAGGTTTATCTCAGCAGTGCAGAAACTATATAGCAACCCAACTGCTGCTGTTAGGCAGAATGGTTTATCTTCCACTCCCTTTAATATTCAAAGGTGTACGTGGCAGGGAGTTCCGCTCTCCTCAATATTATTTGCTCTCTATATTGAGCCTTTTATTAGGCATTTGTTTCAAAATACTCTTATTTCTCCAGTGTCATTTAAGGATATGGCTTTAAAAGTTACTGCATATGCAGACGACATCGCCGTATTTACTACAAAGACACTATGGCTGTGATAACAGTAGAGGCTCAACGCTTTGGGTCCTTCTCCGGCTATAAGTTAAATTTAAATAAAACACAGTTAATCTTAAATTTTGAACTAGAGGTAGCCCCACTCTCGCTAGGAATCACTAGAACTGCTACTTATCTTGGAGTCTGCCTTAGTTGTCATGTGGATGATGTTATCGCTTTAAGTTACGAGCCTTTGCTTAAAAAGGCTATTGCCAATATGCGTATGTGACATAAGTTACCACTTACTATTTTGGGGAGGTGTAACACAATTAAAATGAATATTCTACCGAAATTTCTTTATTTGTTCCGCACAATTCCATTAAGGGTTCCCATGTCATTCTTTAAGTGGCTAGGCAGTGCGGTAGGCAGCTTTATATGGGGTTATCGGAGGACTAGGAGAGCTCTAAGACACATCAAGCTAACATACGAAAAAGGCGGTTTCAAACTTCCATATTTTGAAGGCTATTTCTGGGCGGCTTTTGTCAATCTGATTCAGAGTTTACTTAAAGGGCCAGATATGGGTACGGTTTGGTTCGCTTATCAGTTGGCTTGCGGCCCAAACACTGGATTCTTATTGTATAAAATGGCGGATCCAAACTATTATAAAAGGGTCCAATTTAAGATAGTTAGACATATGACGCGGATCTGGCAAGATATCTCTAAAGCATATGCAATACCTGACTTGCATGAATTTACTATACTGTCGGGTAACCCGAGACTGCCTGATATATTCTCTGACTCTGTGGGGAGAGGGTGGCAACGATGCGGCCTAATACGTCTCGGGCAGCTATACGATGAGCAAGGTTTTAGATCATTCGCTTCACTTAAAGAGGAGTTTGGGGTAGCACACAATTTGTTTTTTAAATATTTACAAGTTAGGGATTATTTTATTCGAGGAGAGGGCTTATCAGCCTACCTTGTATAACTGAGGTAACATATGCAATCTTTCAGACTTCTGGCCAGGGGTGTATAGGGAAGGTTTACCAGAGATTCTTATCGGCCGCTAAGGATGATGGCTTACAGATAGTTGCTAAATTAAACCGAATATTTGTAATTGATATCTCAAATGAGGATTTACATGAATCACTGACTACAATCGATACTGCCCCTACTTCTGTTAATTTGAAATTACAGAAACATCGGATTATGTTTATGTTGTACTACACCCCAGAAGTTATCTCTAAGTGGACATCGACAACTTTCTCTTCAAAGACATGCTGCCCGAAATGTCAGGAATATGCTGCTGATCTTCTACACATGTTCGTCACTTATCCAAAGTTAAATATGTTTTGGGTTGAGGTTACCCGCGTTTTGAGTGAGTTCGCTGGTATGGATATTCAACTAACTGCAAAAGAAATCTTAATGGGGATAATAGACGATCCGGACTATTTATCGAAATCGCTGGTTTCTATTGTTATAGTTTGTTCCCGCTGGTGCATTGCCAGGGCATGGATTCAAATCACTAGCCCGAAAAGTACTGAATTTTGGGCATTACTGAAGGGGATTTATGAATTGGAATTGGCCCTAGCAAAAGCCAGGGGTCCACGATCAAGAGCTAAATTTGAAAGGATCTGGTTAAGCCTTCATTGGGACTAGTATAGATGCCTATACCATTGAAGTCTGTGTCTATTCTTGTAAATATGTTATATTTTCTACTTTTGTTATGGTACCTTGTCCCTGGAAAATGATTTTTTCTTATTTTTATTTTTATTTCTGTTATGCAGCTGGCATACATGTTAATCTTTTTGTGCAAATGTCCTGCTTTTTTTGTATATAACTGATGGCTAATGAAAAAATTAAAAAAATTCTGTTTTAGAAATGCCACTTTTAGAAAGTGGACATTTCTCTGTACTAACTGCTCTTTGTGCTTGACAGCTTATCTCTAATACACACCTGGGTTGGGTGACAGCTACATTTTGTACATTTTATAGACACCAACAAACACAGGTAAGTGAGGCTCATCTGCATTCCAAGTACTCATCTTCATTCTGATGGGTCTTCCTGGCAAGGAAGGGAATGGAAGGGGCTGATTCTTACACTTCAATGGGTAGTGTCCTGTCCGCACCAAGGCTCTGATTTACCCTCCCTAACCCCCCCCTCCCCCCCCAGGGTTAGCCTGGGAGGTGGGACTGGGATGAAAGGGATCCTTGTGCACTCCCAAGAGATCTTTAGAAGTCACCCCTTACTTCAAAGGCATTTTGGGGTATAATTTCTAGGAGTCTGACCTCCTGAACTCAGACACTTCTGGATCTTGAACTGAATCTCTGTCAGAAGGACTGTTGTGCTGCTTAAAGGACTCAACTGGACTGCTTTTCCGGAAGGACTGTTTTTCTGCTTGTTGTCCTTCTGCTCCCTGACTCTACAGGAAGGACTTTGCCTTTCCTCTAAGTGATCTAGAAGGGCTTTCTGGCTTCTCTCCTTTTCTTCTGAAGTGTCAGGGACACAAAAGACTTCCTACAAATCTGCTGGTGCTGCTGGACTCTGCCTTCTGAGTCCTACCTTTGCCTGATGGACCCCCTCCAAGCTCCGGGCCTCAATAGTGGGTTCTGAAGCTGTTTCTATAAAAAAAAGCATTGCATCAACTGCGTGGAAGTTCTTGGTGTGAGTGGGTGTTGGTCCTAGCTCCATTGGCCACCAGTTGGAGTCCCATGGTGATGCGCTCTTACCTAAGATCATGATTCCGGACTTTTTGGTGTTCAACCTTAAACAGTTGGCCTTCACCCATTAGGAGTGACATTTATATTAGAAAGGAAGATCTGGACCCTGGACACTGTCACTAGTTAAAATGGCCATGTCGAGTTAGCAGTTTGAAAACTGCTCTGTCAGCAATGGCAGACTGGGAGTCTTGCTTTGTCACGCTTTGTGCTGCAGTCCTGAAGGTCACTCTAACTTACAGGCCCTTGGTGCACCTGTTACCTTACACTAGCAACTTATAAGTAAGATAACTTATGCCAATTGTGGGGGAGACAATCAGACATACATATTCCAATGGTCAGAGGGCTGGCACTGAAGTCTGGTAAGCAGGTCTCAGTGCACTTTGAGTCAAAAAACCAGCAGCATCGGTCCAAAACTTTGGGGGAGATCATGTAAAAAGAAGCATTTTCTTACATCTATCAAATCACAGACGCTAGTGCGCTGCCGCGTACACCACCATGTCAACTATCCAACAGATGGACTGTAGTCCAATGTCAAGAACGTGGGCATGCCCCTCACATTAGTAAACATGTTCTGGACCTTAGGGTTTAACATGGACAGGCCAGCGTCTCAGTGCACACTCTTGATTAGCGTGCTGTCTGGGCCCCCATAAATCAAGATACTACTCTCAGATAGAGTTGGGCTATTAAGAGTAGGGAAACAGACAGAGTCTAGGCAGGGCAAAGGTTGAAGGGGATGTTTATCAAGCAAAGCCCCCTTGGCTTTGCTTGCAAAAAAATCACTCTCAACTGTGGTTGCTCTTTCCTATTCATTAATCCACTCTACATCTGGTTAATAAGACTTTGTATTGTGAAACATCTGTGTTAGAACTGGGGTTTCTGGTTGTCAAAGTATGCACAAGCAGGAACCACCACTCTAGTCAGGGGAAGCTAGATACGCACAAAAAAAACAGTGCTCACCCCTTGGTAGCTTGGCACGGAGCAGTCAGGATTATCTAGAGAGGCAATGTGTAAAGTATTTGTGCAACACACACACACACACAGTAGTAACACAATGAAAACGCCACAAAAAGCCCACACATGGTTAGGAAAATATATTATATTTTTATGAGTAAAACAAGACAAAAACTACAAAAATCCAATTAGTAGAACTGGAGTTATGAATGTTTAAAGAATAAATCAAAAAGTAGTGCTTGGAAGCAAATAGTGCTTAGGGTTTACTTGAGGTCACACTGGACCAGGGTAAATCCGAACTTCTGGCTGACCATCATGAAGGGCGGGCCGGCTACAGGACTCACACAGGTTCTTGGATGGAGCAAGAGTTAACGTTGAAGACTCAATGCTTCGGTTCCGATCCATGCATGCAATGAAGGCATCGTCAATGAACCACTTAACGATGCAGGTGCTGCATTATCTTTGATCCATGCTGTCTGACGTCATGCCGTGCAGTCTGTCAAAGCGATGTCGATCAGCTCCTGCATCGTTGTTGCAGGGCAATGCGTCAGTTTAGATCGGGGAAAAGTCATCACTGCATTGATTTAGATGGTTCTGGACAACATAATCAGTACACAAGAGAGGGAAAGCCTGGGCAGCATAAGTCACCTTTCAAGGGCCCAGGACTGGATTGGCAGCACGTGGCAGGGCAGGAATCACAGATGGCAGAGTTCAGGAAGATTTTGATGCCCCTGAGACTTCAGAATAGGGGGAAGGCTATCAAGCTATTGAAGTTAATCTGGCTTCTAGTGACATGGGTGCAGTCCTTGTTCTTAGATGTAGAGATCAGCACACAGCAGGGCAGCACAGTAAAGCAGAAGAGCAGTTCTTCCAGAGCAACAGTAAATCCTTGCAGCACAGCAGTCTTTACTCCTGGCAGGGTTCTTCACAGGTCCAATAGTGTACTGCCTTGGTAGGGTCATAGTACTTATAGCCAGTTGTACCTTTGACGTGAGGGTGACTTCAAAGCAGGCCCTTGAGGTTCACAGGTCCCCCTTTCTTCTGAGCCCTGGCTCCAGAATATCAGTAAAGGGTATAAGTCCATTGTGTGGAAAACCAGCCACTGCCTATTCAGGTATGTCAGCTCTTCCTCCTCTCTCCCTGACCAGGAAGAGCGATGAGAATGCAGATGAGTTCTCTGTCACACTTACCCTTCCTGTGTTTTAGGCTGTCTAGAGGGAATGCACAAAGTGTAGCTGTCACCTATCCTAGTTGTGTATTGGAGACAGGCTGTAGGCACACAGAGCAGTAACAATAGAGAATGCCTACTTTCTAAAAGTATTAAAGAAAGAGCACTCCTCTTGCGCTCCTACTGTCGCACAGCGAAAAGTGGGAATCAATCCCACCAATGTATTTCATTTAACCAGGTATTCCAATTTAAACTCATTATAACCATAGCTGTTTGCTTGTCCAATATTAAAACCATACGCCGTTATTCTTTCATCATGATGGAGACAGTGTGATTGAATCTGCAATATTTATTGACATCTTCAAATACCAGCTGTATACCAATCCAGGTTTATACACAGGTACGTTCAAATCAATCACGTTTTGAAGTTAGCACGCTGTGTTAATACCCAATCCATTTCGAGCCTACTTGGCTCTTCGTCAGGGGTTGCTAGAACAAATACAATAAACAGCTTAATCACTTTCATGAACGATATATAAAAGACAACGTCAATGTACGACAAAATCTTCAACCCATCTATGTCCTTCCTAATCAAGCATTATTCAAATAATAATAAATTGCTACCCCATTTGCTTCCTTATCCCACCCAAAAACACTGATCACCCTCAGTTTGATGTAAACATAAATGACAGTATACCACCCATACACCAAAAGACTCGTTCCTTTGTTCATAATCCTCCTATGTTCTACAACTCCTACATTCACCAACTCAACTTCCCACTTTCTCCATATCCCTCATATGTTACCTTTTAGTAAAACGGTCAACATCAGTGCTCTGACCTCTCATCCTCCACAAACACGCTGCTTCCTCCACTTCCTTAACGTTGGTCCAAATCGTCAGCTGTGCTCGCTCTTGCTTTTAAGTATTTGCGCTACTTGTTTCCAAGCCGCCCCCACGTGACCGTTTTCCCCAGCTGCTATAATAAATTGCCTACATAACTCTAACGAGAGACTCCCACTCCCATAATACACCTCTCTTCCCTACTCAAAGTTACGCGCTGACCTCGTGTTCTGAATCTTTTGCATCCATGTGTATAAGAAGCTCCCCCATACCCATTTACCACAACCAAGCATCACCCTTTCCTATTAATAATATAACAAAACCATTACGGTGTTTAATCTGAATACATGTGAAAAACTCAATATAAAAAACTGAAATGGAAAAATATGATAAAATACGTGCACATGATTTGTACTGTGGATGACTAATTTCACATCGTGTGGAATAAAAATGATGACAATAATAGTAAAGAATAACAATTTGATTATATCAGGTGAAGTAACTTCAACTGTTCATGTTAAATGTCCAAAGATGTTACTAAACTTAACTCCATTACTTCTGTCTCCGCAATGACAAGTTCATTTCATGTTCTGTTTTCCTTTTTTAAGACATTTTCTGTAACAATAGGGTGCATCAGCTCCTTGAGGCGATGAATTGCATAGCAGAGAAATGTATGATAGAGCATGCACTCCTTCCCTTTAATTGCTCCAAACTCCAGAATCTTACTTGTAGATGCGTGCGTCCAATGTCCGTGGATCGCCCCGAACCACAGCAATACGAAAGTATTAAAGAAAGAGGACTCCTCTTGCGCTCCCACTGTCGCACAGCGAAAAGTGGGAATCAATCCCACCAATGTATTTCATTTAACCAGGTATTCCAATTTAAACTCATTATAACCATAGCTGTTTGCTTTTCCAATATTAAAACCATATGCCGTTATTCTTTCATCATGACGGAGACAGTGTGATTGAATCTGCAATCTTTATTGACATCTTCAAATACCAGCTGTATACCAATCCAGGTTTATACACAGGTACGTTCAAATCAATCACGTTTTGAAGTTAACACGCTGTGTGAATACCCAATGCATTTCGAGCCTACTTGGCTCTTCGTCAGGGGTTGCTAGAACAAATACAATAAACAGCTTAATCACTTTCATGAACGATATATAAAAGACAACGTCAATGTACGACAAAGTCTTCAACCCATCTATGTCCTTCCTAATCAAGCATTATTCAAATAATAATAAATTGCTACCCCATTTGCTTCCTTATCCCACCCAAAAACACTGATCACCCTCAGTTTGATGTAAACATATATGACAGTATACCACCCATACACCAAAAGACTCGTTCCTTTGTTCATAATCCTCCTCTGTTCTACAACTCCTACATTCACCAACTCAACTCCCCACTTTCTCCATATCCCTCATATGTTACCTTTTAGTAAAACAGTCAACATCAGTGCTCTGACCTCTCATCCTCCTGCATTCTCTCCCTCAATATAAATATTATGAGACAAGGTGCCTCATAATATTTATATTGAGGGAGAGAATGCAGTTTGTAAGATTGCCTTCATCCTACCGCCCCCTCACTTTCCCATAGTGGCTGCACTCATGACTCCCTTAAAATAGATGGCATGTCAATACTAGCCCTTCTATTTGGGGATGACACCCTCATGATGTCACAAACTCTCATTGGATTACAGAGTCTTTGAAATTAATCTATTGATTTTTGTGATCTTCTAAGCTGGACACCAAATGTACCAAGAGGGCATAGCCTCCCACTCATGGGAAGACACCTGGCTTGGGGAGTGTAGCGCTTGGGAAGGAGGTGGTCCCAGTTTGCTTTGGGGAGCAGCCAGAGGTGACCCTAGTGTCCCTGGTCGATAAGGCAAAGGTGCCAAAAGCCTGTATGCCTGCAAATACTTCTAAGTAAAGGCAGTGGGTCTCCATCAATGGGCAATGGGCCATGGGTGGAGATTCCGAGGGACACTGGAACCAGCATGACTATGGTGGGGTGCCTGCTGGTGTCCTCAGAGCAGGTCCTCTCTAACACATTCCACCATGTCATAGTCTGCGATATCCATCTACTGGTTTCTCTGGCTCCCTTTAAGTGGTGGGGGTCTTAGTTTCTCAAAAAGTAGCTGTGAGCCCTGCAATACCTGTAGATTTTATGTTGGGTAATGATCTTGAGAACACTATCTGGATAGAGGTAGAGCTCACGTCACACTTGAAGATGTTGGGATTGCCTGAATAGGTCTGCATGACCACAAGGTCAATGGCTGATTGGGAAGAGAGTCAAGAGAGCCTGGAAAAAGGGCCCAGGCAGCTGCCAAGAAGAGTAAGGGTGGGCGTGCTGGAAACCATCCCCGAAGCTCCTGTGGTCCAGGTTGACAGGGCACTTGAGGAGGATGCTCCTGAGCCTACCAGGGAGGACATTGCCACCCTGGGTGACCTTCCTGGGCTTGCTGGATGGCAAGTTTAAAGTCGGTCCCACTCTTGAGGGCTTGAGACAGCAAGCTGAGGCCCAGGTAGCCGGTGATACCTCTGGAGATCACCTTATCTATTGGGACAATGACCTCCTGTGTAGTGACCCTGCAGCAACTTGTGTTCTGATGTCCCCCCAGTGTTACAGGGGCTTCTTATTGGGGTTGGCTCACTATATCCCCTTCGCCGGACATCTGGGGCAGGACAAGATCTTTGCCGGATTGATGCCCACTTCTATTAGCCACGGATGAAGAGTTTCAACTTGGCCAGAAGATGTGCGTCATTGAGCCTGTAGAGCCCCAAGCTCTCTGGGACCATAGGACAAGCCCATATGATGTGAAGGAGAGGGAGGTGGCGTCCACCTACCTGGTAGATCTCAAAACCATTGGGAGCCCCATAAGGGTTCTCCATATAAACTGCCTCACAATCCACTTTAAGAGGTCTGATGTCAACATGCTCCTAGTGACAGATGAAGGGGTGGAAGAGGAAACATTAACCTGTCCCTGATCTCCTGTCTGCTCAGGAGCATGATTGGTCAGTAGATGGTGTTAATCTCTTCCCTACTTACAACCGAGAGCAGCAGAAGGACCATCACCAGTTGTTGGGACAGTTTTCCTACCTCTGTTCTCCCTCACCCCTGGGCTCACACATTTGTGTACCCACAACATAAACACTAGAGACAGTCTGCCTGTAAAAAATAACATTTACAGGCAGTCGGATAAGGTGATGACCACCAGTATCAATGAGGAGGTCTCAAAGATGCTGGGGTTTGGGGTGATTGAGCCCATCAGTCCCTGGTGCAGCCTTGTGGTACTGGTACTCAAGGCTGCCTCACTGGGCACCAGTCAGGTTCTGTGTGGACTACCAAGGAATCAATTCTGTCACCAAGACTCACGCACACCCCATCCCCCGGGCTGATGAGCAGATGCCAAATTTCCTAGTACTTTTGATCTCACATTAGGGTACTGGCAGATCTCACTCTGACTCAGGCAGCAAAATAAAGGTCTGCATTCTGGATCCCAGACACCCATTTCCAGCTTAGGGTGATGCCCTTTGGCTTAAAGAAAGCCCCTGCCACCTTACAGAAGTCCTAGCTGTGAAGAAGGCATTCTGTGCTGCTACTTAGACAACATAACTATCTTACGTTCCAGATGGGAGGAACACTTGTACCACCTCCAGGAGATACTTAAGGCCCTGCAGCAGGCTGAACTGATTATCAAGGCCAGTAAGTGCCAGCTAGGGCAGGGTCCTGTGGTATATCTGGGTTACGTGTTGGACGGAATGAGTGTGCAGCCCCTCCAGGCCAAGATTGAGGCCATCCTGGTCGGGCAAACCCCTAAAACAGAGACTGAGGTGAGGGCCTTCCTGGGCCTTACAGGATAATATAGGAGGTTTGTTAAGGAAAGCCCCATTGTTGGCCACTTAACAGAGTTGACTTATAAGAAGCAGCCCAAAAAGGGGATCTGGACAGAGGCGAGCCAGAAAGACTTTGACATCCTCAATAAGGCTATGCATACAGCACCCGTGCTCAAGGCTCCTGACTTCTCTAAGGAGTTTATTGTGAGGACGTTCGCTTCAGAGCATGGCATAGGGGTTGTCTTAGCACAGTTAAATTAGGAGGGCCTAAACCAACCAGTAGCCTGCATTAGCAGGGAGTTTCTTCTCCAGGAACAGCAGTGTAGTGTGATTGAAAGGAGGGGCCTTTGCTGTGGTCTTTTAAAATTACCACAGACCCCTCAGATGGCTCATGCAAATGTAGGGTGAAAATCCCAGCCTGTTGAGTTGGTGCATCTTCCTTCAGGGAATGGACTTTACAGTGGAACACTGCCCTGGGTCAGACCATGCCAATGTCGATGGTCTGTCCCGGTTTTCCACCTTATTGATGAGAACTGGGGGTGTGCAGAATTTTTTATTCTGCCTACGGAACTGGAGGAATTTAGTAATTCCATGTTACTCTGGTAACACAGAATTACTAATAGATTCCGCTGCTCTGCTGGCGGACTTTATCAGCACTAATTAATTGCTTGTTAGTTGTGGGGCATGTGAATTGCCTGTCCTCAGCTTGAATCCTGGCAAGGACAGCTTCAACATTTCTGACTTCAGTTCAATTAATTTCATCATTTAGGGTACGTGTTACACCAGATCGGAGAGATGGTGAAATTGCGGAACAAAACGCTATGTAAAAAATAAGTTATTATTAGTATACATGGTGCATTTGTAAATAATGTGGTGTGGATAACAAATTACTCCTGTCAGCCGCAACAGCCAGTAATAAATATGCCGAATTTGACATCAGTTTTCAGAAGCTGGGACCTCAACTAGACATGCGTCTTTGCAACTGACCTTCAAAACTCTTCTTTATTGTGTAGCGCTACGGGAACAGCGAAGCTGGAAACAAGTAATCAGCCGGTGCAGGAGCCATTCTGTGTCTGGACGTGATCGATGTAGCAGGAACATGAACGTCTTGTCACATTAATCACCGCTCAATAATCAGCATCCGCCCGTGCTCGTAGCTTATCCCTTTGTCCCTGCTACGAGCGCGAACGGACGCGTACTCTTGATTAATGTGTGACTACAGAGTCTGTTCTCCCCACAAGTCTTTTACAACCATACAAGCAAATGGTTCTATAAATATGGTCTGTATGGTTACGTGTATGTTTTTTACTATTTCATTGCACAGAAAATTAGGAATCGCAAAAAGCAGGGTAAAAATGAGGCCCTGAGGAAAGCCTACTAACTCTTCACAGGCTATATAAAGGCTAAAACATGTCGACCTATCGGATGCCTGGGAACATTAATTCCTAGCCCTAGATCCCACAATAATAAATTTGTTACAAAGGATTTAAAGACTATTTTAAAACACTCACTCAATCCTGCCTTCACTCACTGCTATCACTCAAAGAGCTCCACTTGCAAACGTGTCGAGCTCACCCATTTACGTTCAGTGTCTGGGTGAGGGTCCAATGATTAAGCATGCCACAGGTGGTACCTGTGGGTGAGGACCCTATATATATATATATATATATATATATAGAAAGACGATAATTTCTCTGCACCTCCACACAAATGGCGAACAGAGACGCGAACCCAACGAAATGAGGTCATATGGAGTTTTTATTCGTCTGAACCTCGAACCGGACGCGTTTTGGGCTTCAGAAGCCCTTGCTCACAAGTCAGATTAAAACACATACGTCATCATTTTTAAATGCTTTACAGTGAATGGAGTGTTGACACCACGTGGTGCATGAACATAGAAGAAGCATTTCAAAACGCTAATGTTCAGGTAGGTCTATTTTCTCAACATTTTGTTACTAATTGCTGCTTAAATGCATATAGATAGTCATGTTCATTACATATTATAACCAAACAATGCCAGTAATCAAATATATTCTAAAAGCATGTAAATATACTAATAAATAGAATTAAAAATTGTGCAAATTAGCCAAGCAAAAATTCATGTTAAATAATTGCAACATTCATTTGGTCAGAAATATTTTACTCTATTGTGCACACAAGCCTCTTATGCCCAACTAGTATCCAATAGCAGCTTAAATGCTGTACTATCTCAAGAGGCATTCAAAAGTAGAAACGGACAATCTTATACAGTATAACATACCAGAATAAAGGTGCTAAATACCTGATCCTTAAATGGATCCCCATAAAGTGCTAGTGCAATAGAATGTATAAATACATAAATAGGCGGTTAAAAACATCAAGGTAAAGGAAGGTAAAAACCATTATCCAACAAAGCTAAAATCAGGGCTAAAACCGAACAAAAACCATCTGACGTTTTCTGTATAAAAAGAAGAAGAACCGCAATCACTTCTACTAAAAGACAAAAAATGCAAAAAAATCAAAAAATTGCTCAGAAAAACCAAGTAAAAGGATCTGTTAACCGGATGTATGTCATATATTTTACAGAAAGTGATACATCTCATCTCTGTTATTTAGGCCATTGGGGGTCTTACTATCTAGTTTTAAAATCATTCTAGATTCCAGTTGTCTTAGACTTTTTTCTCTATTCCCCCCACGACGCGGTTTGGGTACACTTGCCACTACAAAATATTTTAAACAACTCAGATCATTGTTGTGAACCGACTTAAAGTGCCTAGCTACTGGATAAGAAGAATCATTATTCACTATGGCACGTAAGTGTTGCAAAATTCTGACGTGCACCTGCAGCTTGGTACTTCCCACATATCTGAGGCCACAGGTGCACGTCAGAACATAAACTGCATATTCTGTTTTGCAGTTAAACCTACCCTGAATTCTGACCATATTGGGACTGAAGGGGGTAGAATATGTATCAGTATTCACTCCGAACTTGCATGCTCTGCAGGAGGAACATTTAATGAACCCCTGCTTTGGTTGTAACCATTGTTTGGCAGCAGCTAGTTCAGGAAAAGGTTTAACGTTCTGAGTTTTCATGGAAGGTCCCTTCCTATGTGTAATCGTGGGTTGTGATGGTAAAATGGGAGCTAAAACCCCATTTCTCATAATAATGGGCCAATTGCGCTTGACAATAGACCTAATCTGTCTTTCCTGTCTGTTATACGCATTGATGAGTCTGGGAGTGTTGTTCACGTTATCATTGCCTGCCAGACGGTTGTTAAAGGATAGGAGTGTTGCCCTAGGTTTTAAATCCACTTTAGAAATTGCCTCATTAAGTATTGATTCTTTGTATCCCCTGGTACGAAATCTTGTTAACGCCTCTTGTTTACAGACTTCATAGTCCTCTGTTGTACTGCAGATGCATTTTAGGCTTGTTAGCTGACCTAGGGGTAGACTCTTAATGGTATGGTGGGGATGTGCACTGCTGGCGTGTAAGGTAGTGTTCCCTGCTGTTGTTTTTCTATGTAGGGAAGTAGCCAACTGATTGTTTTTGACATAGATTTTAACATCTAGAAAATCTATTTGTGTAGTACTCAAATGAGATGTAAATTTGAGATTGTAGATATTAATGTTAATCTTGTTTATAAAATTCTTAGCACTTAGCTCATCCCCTCTCCAAATAATCAGGACATCATCAATGTACCGCCACCATTGAACTACATGGGTGCGGTATTCCTCCTGAAATGTGCGTTTGAGGACCTGCTCCTCCCACCAGCCTACATGAAGACATGCATAGCTGGGTGAAAAGCAGGCCCCCATCGCTACGCCTCTCTTCTGTACATACACTTCATTTCCAAACACAAAAAAGTTGTTAAACAGGCACCACGTTACTAGATCTACTAACATCTTGTTGTGATTATACAGTTCTAGCGGTCTAGTTCCCAGAAAATGTGAGAAAGCATTTAGCCCTGTTTTGTGTTCGATACTAGTATATAGCGATTCAATGTCTAACGAAACGAGCAGTAAATCATCTGTCCATTGTACGCTAGTCAATTTATTTAATAAATCACCGGTGTCTTTGATATACGTCGGGAGTTCCTTGACCAAATCTTGTAAAAAGAAGTCCACATACTGTGTAATGTGCTCACCCATGCTGCCAATGGCTGCTATTATTGGTCTTCCTGGCACTGGAGTGGTAAGTTTGTGGACTTTAGGAATAAAATATAGCCTTGGTAAGATTGGGTGCTCCACAAATAAGAAATTAAATTCTTCAGAAGAGATGCACCCATCTCTCTTCCATTGTAGCAGCTTACTTTTCAAACCATTCTTGGCTACATTATATGTTCTATGATCTACTTTTTCATAACAAGATTTGTCATCCAGGTGTCTTTGTGCTTCTATTGTGTAATCCTTTTGAGGCCAGATTACAACATTGACCCCTTTGTCTGATTTCGTTACCAATATTTCATGGTTAGACTCGAGTTTTTTCATAAATTGGAAGTATTTTGACTCCTGATTACTCTTATGACGTTTTTTGTGTTTGGTTTGATAGTGTAGTTTTTTAATATCCTCAACAACCACCTCATGGAAAATGTCGATGGCATCTTTAGGCATCATGGGGATAAACCGTGATTTTGGTTTGAAAGGGCTTATGCCTGCTCCGCTTTGTTTGATGGCAGTGGCGGCTAAACGATCTTGCGTATTCAAAAAATCAGTGTCTTCCTGTGTTTTATTGGACCTATTATCAAATAAATGATGTAAGGTTAGGAGAGCTGGAACATCTTTTGCTTGTAGTTCCGTGTTTTCTCTGTTGACATTACCCTCTGTTTGAATGTCTTTCAAACCTTTCTTAATGGCAAAAAACTTTTTCAGTTTAAGTTTTCGTATGAAACAGAATATGTCAATCCTTGTGCGGGTGTAATTGAAGTCACTAATCGGGCAGAATGAGAGTCCCAGTGCTAGTAGTTGCTTTTCTGCTTGCGTGAGAGTGATGGTGGACAAATTGATGATAGTGTTGTCATCTACATTTATTTTTTGCGCCAGTAGGTTTTTTTCGGCTTTTTTGTGTTTTTTGTAGTTTTTCCGCCTTTCCCTCCTTCGTATGTTGTTTCTTTTTCGTCTTCTCTCCTCATTTGCTGTCTCGGTCGTAGCGTTTGACGTCGGTCTAATGCTAAAAAATTCACCTCTTCTCCTAAGTCCAGCACTCTATTTTGCACTTCATATTCCATATTACTTCCCCTTTCGGATGAATTCTCATTTGTTAGTGAATCTGTATCCGATATTGTTGTTTGGTCATTGGTGGCGAAGTTGGAATTGGTGCTGGAGCTTTGTTCTGGCAACTGGTTTCCTTTATTGCTGGTCTAATTACGCTTTGCTGTTTCATATTTACGGGCGAAAGTGTATATGCGACCATGTTCATAATCCGCTTTATCCCTGGCAAATTTGAAAGCTTTGCGCGCCTTTATTTTTTCTTCCTGTTTTCTTAAACGTTCTTTTATTTCTGCCCTTGTTTTGGTAATAAGATCATTCGGTTCCATTTTGCTCAGGCTCTCATTGATCTGCTCGATCTCCCGCATAAGTGCTTCTCTGTCGATATCCGCATATTTTACCAGTATTCTTACCAAGTTTGCTGATGCTTGTTAGTTACTTTCGCCCCATTCCCTTAGCATGTTTGGATTAGGGCATTCGTAACTAGGTGCCAAAAGAATTCTTAGCCCCCTCGGGACTCTTCCTGCTTCAATGTATTTGGACAGGGATTTCTGTTCCCACCACTTCGTAATTTCCGCTTTCATGCATTTTTCTAATCTTTTTAAAAGAACCTTCAGGTCCCCGTCTTTTACTGTGTTGCTATCAGCAGACGATACGATGGTGGTATTTGTCTTAGGTGTACTGCTAAACAGAACTTCTGCCGCCGCTTCTCTCTCACGTACAGTCTCAGCTGACATGTCGAGGTTCTATTAATCAATAGCAATCTCCGTCTCAGTGTGTTACCAAACTCGTAACCAGTGACACACCTCTTTCTCCTCCCCGCCGGTACCTTTCCACCGAGACAATCACCACTCACCGCCTTGGATCTTCTTCTGACCGTTAGTCCGTTGTTTGCTTGGCTATCGGGTCAATCCTCCTTCCGGCTGGTGAGATGACTGGCTTAGTGGTACCAGGGGCTGCCGTTTCAAGCTCCTTTCTTGAACTGTGCACTTCCTCTTCAGTTTCACCACGGCAGCCAAACTTGAAAGGGAGTGGGTTCACATGCGGAAGAAAACCGGCTTCCATAACTCAATGTAGAAAGACGATAATTTCTCTGCACCTCCACACAAATAGCGAACAGAGACGCGAACCCAACGAAATGAAGTCATATGGAGTTTTTATTTGTCTGAACCTCGAACCTGACGCGTTTCGGGCTTCAGAAGCCCTTGCTCACAAGTCAGATTGAAACACATACGTCATCATTTTTAATGCTTTACAGTGGATGGAGTGTTGACACCACGTGGTGCATGAACATAGAAGAAGCATTTCAAAACGCTAATGTTCAGGTAGGTCTGTTTTCTCAACATTTTGTTACTAATTGCTGCTTAAATGCATATAGATAGTCATGTTCATTACATATTATAACCAAACAATGCCAATAATCAAATATATTCTAAAAGCATATAAATATACTAAGAAATAGAATTAAAAATTGTGCAAATTAGCCAAGCAAAAATTCATGTTAAATAATTGTAACATTCATTTGGTCAGAAATATTTTACTCTATTGTGCACACAAGCCTCTTATGCCCAACTAGTATCGAATATATATTATCTACTGGCGGTCGCCAGTAGATAGTTATAGTTAGGACCTATTTTCCATAGGAAATCCGCAACATTCTATTGGGAATAACGTTGGTGCCGGTTGACGAATCTTCGCGAAATTTTCCAAACTGTTGGCCAGCTCCGCTCCACTCCTACCCTGAAAGTTTTGCGGTGATCCGTCAAGCGGGGGCCGAGAAAAAATAGGGGTCCCAAAACACGTTTTCCCCATGCAATTTCCCATAGGATCTGTTGTCGCAGCTACAGCCCGAACCGAATGACACCAAATTTGGCAAAGAGGTAGTCCTCAGTTCGGACTCGTGCCTTTTGCTTAAATGGTGTAAATCCGTTCAGTAGTTCCTGAGAAAATTAGAGTTAAAAGTACATATACTCCCTGCACCCTCCCCGAACCCTCCCGAGCACGAGCTGAATGCTAATTGGCTGTCAACACTCTGAATCAGGAAGTGTTGGCAGCAGGCACAAGAAAGCACAAAAACAAAGACGGAAAACGCGACACGGGATGCGCGTAGGGTCCGCGAATCCCGCTAACGAAAAAAAAAAAGAAGCGTGGCCTCCCGCGCTTCGTTTAGATTTAACCCCCGGGGGGGCCAAGTCCCAGGGGCAATATGGATTTATAACGGGAGCCCAGCCCCGGGGACCGCCACCCCCCGGGGCTTATGTTAATGTATGCGGGGGGCCTCATGGCCCCCGCAGCCCCGGGGACCGCCACCCCCCGGGGCTTTTTTAAAAAAAAATTTAAAAAAAAACACAAGCCCCGGGGACCGCCACCTCCCCGGGGCACTGGATATGTAAAATAGGGGGGCTGTGCAGCCCCCCTCCATAAATTTTTTATTTTATTTAAAAGGGCCATGCCCCGGGGGATGGGGTCCCCAGGGCAAATTACGGCCTGGGGAGGGGGGCCACGCGGCCCCCTTCCCGTTTAAAAAAAAAAATATCTAAATTGGGGGCAGGGCCAAAAAAAAAAAAAAAGAAGGGGGGATACACAGCACCCCTTCTTAAAAACAAAAAAACCCCCCAAAAAACAGGATCGGGAGGAGGCCACGCCCCCTCCTTTCATCACTCTGCAAACGCGCCCCCTGGCTCGTTTGCAGAGGGGGAACAAATTCCCCTTCAATACTGGGGGTTCCTGGGGGCCAACTAGCCCACCAGGAACCTCCAGTATGCGCCAGGGGGCTGCGTTGCAGAGAGGTGTAATGAGGCCACGCCCCTTTTTACACCTCTCTGCAACGCAGCTCCCTGGCGCTTACTGGAGGTAACTGGTGGGCTAGTTGGCCGCCAGGGGACCTCAGGATTCAAGGGGACTTAATCTCCCAACTTAAAACGCGCCACGGGGCGCATTTGCACAGTGGTGAAGGTAGGGGGCGTGGCCTGAGGTGATACTGTGCAAACACGCCCTGTGGCGCGTTTTAAGTTGGGCTATTCATTCCTCTTCAATCCAGAGGTCCCCTAGGGGACAATTAGCCCATCAGGTACCTCCACTAAGCGCCACGGAGCTGCGTTGCAGAGTGTTGTAAAAAGGGGTGTGGCCTCTGAACACCTCTCTGCAAGGCAGCTCCCTGGCGCATACTGGAGGTACCTGGTGGGCTAGTTGGCCGCCAGGGGACCTCGGGATTCAAGGGGACTTAATCTCCCAACTTAAAACGCGCCACGGGGCGCATTTGCACAGTGGTGAAGGTAGGGGGCGTGGCCTAAGGTGCTACTGTGCAAACACGCCCTGTGGCGCTTATTAAGTTGGGGAATTAATTCCTCTTCAATCCTGAGGGTCCCTGGGGACCAACTAGCCCACCAGGTACCTCCAGTACGCGCCACAGAGCTGTGTTGCAGAGTGTTGTAAAAAGGGGCGTGGCCTCTGAATACCTCTCTGCAATGCAGCTCCCTGGCGCATACTGGAGGTACCTGGTGGGCTAGTTGGCCCCCAGGGGACCTCAGGATTGAAGATGAATTAATTCCCCAACTTGAAACGCGCCACAGGGCGTGTTTGCACACGTCACCTCAGGCCCCTCCCCCTTCCTTCACCACTGTACAAATATTCCTCTAAAATCAGCCGAACTACGAATTCCGATTTACTCACCTGTAATCAGGAGATAACCCAGTGCTGCATCTTTTAGCCCAGCACTGACCCTGAAAAGTAATTCTAAGCGTACTTACCAGTAACTTGTATTTCCTTCCATAAGAATCTATTGTGTGGTTTAAACCAGAAAATTTTCTAAGTGTCCATTTTTTAAATGTACAAATATTCCTCTAAAATCAGCCGAACTACGAATTCCGATTTACTCACCTGTTATCAGGAGAGAACCCAGGGCTGCATCTTTTAGCCCAGCACTGACCCTGAAAAGTAATTCTAAGCGTACTTACCAGTAACTTGTATTTCCTTCCATAAGAATCCATTGTGTGGTTTAAACCAGAAAATTTTCTACGTGTTAATTTTTGAAATGTACAAATATTCCTCTGAAATCAGCCGAACTACGAATTCCGATTTACTCACCTGTTATCAGGAGAGAACCCAGGGCTGCATCTTTTAGCCCAGCACTGACCTTGAAAAGTAATTCTAAGCGTACTTACCAGTAACTTGTATTTCCTTCCATAGGAATCCATTGTGGGGTTTTCAACAGAAAATGTTCTAAGTGTCTATTTTCACAAACTAAAAATATTCCTAAAAAATCGTCTGTATGACTTAAACAAATTCTTTCAACTGTTTACAGGAGGTTGGCCAGTGCTGGATCCAGGATCCACCACTGAGTAAGAAAAAGTAACGATAACACTACTTATCTGCTAAGTGAATTTTCTGCCATAGGATAACATTGGTGATTCTATGGGAAAAGGTTTCTAAGTGTCAACTTTTAAAATACAATAATATTCCTTAAAAATCACTACTGTAACCAAAGCGCTTTTACTCAGCTGTTTACAGGAGATGTCCAAGGACTGAATCTAGGATCCAGTCTTGTGGTTAGAAAAGTAATCCATAAAGTAACTAATTGCATTTAACTAGAAATTCACATTGAGCTCAATGTTGCTTTGTGTTTGAAATTGTGTTGCCCATTGCAACAACTGTAACTACTGTACTTAAAAGTCTGTTGCCTATTTGCCAAGTATTTAAACTAAAGTAATTCATTCTGAGAAAGTATATTTTGTATTGTAATGTATAATGTAATTATAATGTAATTAACAAAAATATATCTAAAAATAAATAGTTTAAATCAGTATCAAAAAAATCAGTATAACAATTAATACATTCAAAATTGTCATTTAGAAAAACTTTGAAATTCACTGAAAAAAACATAGGTTTCACGCCTGATATAGTTAGGAATTAGCATTTAAAAAACCTTTGAAATTCACTGAATAAACCATAGGTTTCAGGGGCGTTATAGTTAGGAATTGGCATTTAAAAAAACCTTAGAAATTCACTGAAAAAACCATAGGTTTCAGGGGCGTTATAGTTAGCTGGACATTTCCCTCATACAAAACCCTAGAAATTCCCCTGTTATAGTTAGTTCAGCTAACTATAACTCGCGCCACCACAATGCACTGCTGATGACGTCACATATTACATCACTCATGACATGGTCAGTGGCATCACTGATGACATCACTGATGACATCTGAAATGACATCACTGATGACATCACTGATGACGTCATCCATGTGATAAATTAGTGCATCTTCTTACACCCTTTGATATACTCAATCAAAATTTCAGACGTCCATTCTCAAAACCATAGATACTCCAATACCAATAACTACATACCCACTCATTGACTATTAGATCTACACACACATCCACTCACTCACCTGTACAGTCACTCATACTTACAGTCACTCAGTACAGTACTATCATATGCATTTATACACCTACATAGACACTCACACACCACCAATCATCCATAGAGGTACTCTCACACCTAGTCAGTCATGCAAATAATTAATCACACTCCCATTTACTCACCTATGCAGTTATACACACACAAGTTCACTTACTCATAAAAATAGTACCACATTCTTACGCTCTTATACAATCACTGATACAAGCACACACTCATCCATACAGCCACTCTCACAATCACACACTCTCACATATACCCACTTATATACTCTTACACACATATATACTGCCTTTCACATATGTAGTTACTCACACATGTACCACTGAGATATACATTCAATCACTAACACACCCATACATACACTCACCCAACCATACAGTCCATCACAGATGCACTCTTAAAACCATGCACCCATAGAATCACCGACTCACACATGTATGCACAGAGTCACACACACCACACACACAAACACTCAGGCACCCAAACAGATACTCAGACAACCAATCAATAACCCCTAGAGACACTCATATAGCTATTCACAAAACCATGCAGCCGCTTATACACCAACAGACAGACAGATACAAACATTCACACAGTTTAGTCATAGTCTGCAGTAAGATACGTTTAATGACTCACTTATACAGTCAGTCACGCACCTACTAAATCATCCATTCACACACTTATACACCCACTCATTCTTCAATAGGTTTTTCCCTATATATATATTAAACATATTTAAAATTTACAGAAACACACACTCACTGGATGACGTCATCAGTGATGTCATTTCAGATGTCATCAGGGATGTCATCAGGGATGTCACTGACCATGTCATGAGTGATGTAATATGTGACGTCATTGCGGGGGCGCGAGTTATAGTTAGCTGAACTAACTATAACAGGGGAATTTCTAGGGTTTTGTACGAGGGAAATGTCCAGCTAACTATAACGCCCCTGAAACCTATGGCTTTTTCAGTGAATTTCTAAGGTTTTTTTAAATGCCAATTCCTCACTATAACACCCCTGAAACCTATGGTTTTTTCAGTGCATATATATATAATATATATATATATATATATATATATATATATATATATATATATATATATATATATATATATATATATATATATATATATATATATATATATATATATATATATATATATATATATATATATCGAAGAAACTTCCCAAAGTGCAATGGCGCACAACTGCAGGAACGGACAACTTCACTCGCCGATGCTTTCAAATCTTGTTTATTTGTATTTCGTGCCTAGTCCATGACGCGTTTCGAGCCACTCGGCCCTTGCTCACATGACAGCGTTACGTGCAATAATATTATATTTATAGAAAAAACACCAACCACCACCTGAAAATAATCGAATGGCATTATTAAAGGAAACAGAAGAAATACTGTGTCGTGCTGGTTCAAAATTAAACCGTTAACTTTCATTTTCCAGGCGTGTTTTTTAAAAAAGACATAATTCTTTACAATACGTAATCGTTAAATCTAATTGGTTGTGCATACTCAAAATTTATCAGAAAAGTTTATCAGGAAAAATGCATATACCCATACTAGTAGTGCAATTGCTGGTCACATGATCAAATACTTAAGGTTTTGCAAAAACATTAGATCTGTCCTTAAATATACAAATATATACAATGTATCGAGTTATCTACAAAAACAACTCATAGGATTTCAATAAGGACAAAATGAGAGAACAATTAAATAAAAGAAGAATGCTCTCAATCGATCTTTAGCAAAAACCGGTAAAGGTAAATGAAAATTCGTGATACTGGGTACCAATACCCTTATTAACGAACAATGTGGTGACTCAACTGGCTCATTGATGGATAAAGTGCTATGTGTATTGGGAATAAAGCATCTTGAATTAATTCAACTGAAATGGAACTGGGAACGATTCACTAATGCGTGATTAATCCTGGATTATGAATCATGTGCCTCAATACTAATGCCAAAAATAAGTGCTCAGTGCTGGAGTATGTGAAAGAAGTGGGTAAGAAAAACCAACATATAAAAATATGTCGTCTTGGTATCAGCCTTGTAAGTCCCTAATATCTCGAGTAGAAATGGGCTATGACAAAATTTACCACCATACATGGTATAAGTACCCAAGGCTGATAACTAAATGCAGGGATCCCCCTTAAAACTGAACCCATAAAGTGGGTTAGACCATACAGAGACACACAAAAAGATTGCTCCTGTAGTACATCGATCAGAGAACACTTCTTGAGTATATACTGCACACAGGTATAGACACGTATAGCTCAACATCATAGTATTGACATGACAAATTGCTATGTCTCTAACTATAAGCCAGGTAATAATTACAGAAAATGGTGCATATCCTCGCCTGTGTTGAGACCTTGGGGATATTTGGTATCGATCTCGATAATATATCGAGATTCCAATTGTCGCAATCGCTTTTCGCGATTGCCTCCCCTTTTCTGACTTGGTACAGAATCAAGGACACAGTATTTGAGGCAGTTTAAGTTGTTGTCGTGTACCATTTTAAAATGTCTGGCCACTGGGTATGCGGGATCAGAGTTAACGATGGCTCGTAAGTGCTGTAAAATGCGAGCATGAACCGGCAGCTTAGTGCTGCCGATATATTTGAGACCACAGGTGCATTGTAACATGTAGACCGCATATTCCGTTCGGCAGGTGTAATGCCCTTTAATGGGGTAATTTTCCATTGAAAAAGCAGTAGTATAGCTGGTGGTGGTTATCCCAAATTTACAGGCGCGGCAGGAGCTGCATTTATAGAAACCCTGTTTGGGAGATAACCAACTGCTTTTGGTTGTGAGTTCGTGACTAGATCTAACTAAGTCACTGTGCATGGAGTGAGCTTTACGGAAAGTGATGGTAGGCCTGATGGGAAGGACCTGCTTGAGAGTAGCATCGGTCAAGACAATAGGCCATTGTTTGTAAACAATGGTCTTAATGTCTTTAGCTTGTTTGCTGTACGTGGTTATGAGCCTACAAGCGGTTTGGTTACACTGTGTATCAGAAGATAAAAATGATGTGGGTGTGTTTGAAGACTGTGCAGTGTTACTCAAGAGTAGAAGTCTATTTTTGCTATTGGCCTTGTCTCTAGCTGATTTGAGTTTAGTTAGATTGTATCCTCTCTCTAAGAACCTCAAAGTGGCGTCTTCCTGATGGCGATCTAAAACTACTGGGTTACTGCAAGCCTGGCGTATGCGAAGATATTCTCCATACGGGAGACTGGTGATAGTGTGGGCAGGGTGGAAACTGTTGGCATGCAAAATGCTGTTACCAGCTGAGGGTTTGCGATATAGACATGTTTCAATACGATCTTTCTCAATGTAAACTTTGATGTCAAGAAAATTACAGGTAGAGTTGTCTATAATCGCAGTAAATTGTAAGTTGATATTGTTCATATTGATTCTATTGACGAAATCTTCAGCTTCCTCATGAGTGCCATGCCAGATAACAAAAATGTCGTCAATGTAACGCCACCATTGAACGACATGTTTACTCCACACTTCACCATGCTCTCTCTTGAGGACATGCTCCTCCCACCAGCCCACGTGTAAGCACGCGTAGCTGGGGGAGAAGCATGCCCCCATCGCCACTCCCTGCAGTTGTTGAAATAGTAGACCATCAAATGTAAACACATTATTGAGGAGACACCAGCGAATCATGGATAGCAGCATCTGATTATGGCAATGGAATTCTATAGATCTTTGATTGAGATAGTGTTCAATGGCTTGGATTCCATCATTGTGCCTGATGCTGGTGTATAATGTGGCGATGTCCAATGTTATGAAACAATACTCTGCTGACCAGATCTGATTATTGAGTTTGCCCAAGAAATCTTTGCTGTCACGGAGATATGAAGGTAGTTGTGTTACAAAGTCCTGTAAATAATAATCAATATAACGGGAAGTGTTTTCAAAAAT
This sequence comes from Triturus cristatus, assembly GCF_964204655.1. Classification (NCBI taxonomy): domain Eukaryota; kingdom Metazoa; phylum Chordata; class Amphibia; order Caudata; family Salamandridae; genus Triturus; species Triturus cristatus. The sequence goes on from NC_140585.1 coordinate 635,846,041, forward strand.
ACTATTGTTATATATATATATATAGTACCTACTGGCAGTCGCCAGTAGGTAGTTATAGTTAGGACCTATTTTCCATAGGAAATCTGCAAAATTCTATTTGTAATAACGTTGGTACCGATTGACAAATCTTCGGGAAATTCTCCAAACTTTTGGACAGCTCCGGTCCGCTCCTATCCTGAAAATTTCACAGTGATTCGTCAAGCGGGTGCCGAGAAAGAAGGGAGGTCCCAAAACGCTTTTTCCCCATGCATTTTCTCGTAGGACCTGTTGACGCAGCTACAGCCCGAACTGCTGAACGGAATTACACCAAATTTGGCAAAGAGGTAGTCCTCAGCTCAGACTCGTGCCTTTTGCTTAAATGGTGTAAATACGTTCAGTAGTTCCTGAGAAAATTTGAGTTAAAAAGATAGATATATCTGGGCGGAGCCTAACCACACATCTCATCGTGAGATCTGATTGGCTGTCAGTACTTCATCCAAGAAGTGTTAGCAGCCATCTTAGGACCAATATACATGATAGCACCTCATTAAAAAGCATTGCAGTTAATAGAAGGTTTAAAAATGAGGGCACATTTTGAGTGACTTCTCAAATCCTCTTCTATTTCATTAAAATATTCTGACATGCAGACTGAAACATGCACTTTCAATACCAGCAGCAGATTTCCCTGGTGAGCAGTAGCTTTAATACAGTGATCTAATAAGCAACTAGAGTGCTAACATTCTGAATTTATGGCAAATGTGTGACACATCTGAATGCCTTTTTGATGGAATCAAAGTAAAAAACTGAAAGTATTTCCTACTGAGGAGACTGCAGTAAATGAGGAAATTAGGAAACTTCATAACAAATAAGTCTCCCAAAATGGCCACCAGAGACAAAAGAGCCCAAATGTAGCAGAAATATCACCCAGATGTAGCCCAAGTATAGCCCAATGACAGAATGTTCCAGAGTGTTCTAACGAACAACTAGAGCGCTAACAGTCTTACTTATGACAAAAGTATGGCACACCTGAAGTCATCTTCATAGGAATAAAGTGGTAACACTTAAAACATTTAATTTACAAAGGAACAAAATGAGGGGGTTTATTTTGTCATAGAAATTATGATTAGTGCTGCAGAAAGAAAAATAAGGGCACATTTTGGCTTCTCAAATCCTCTTCTATTTCATAAAAATATTCTGACATGCAGACTGAAACATGCACTTTGAATTCCAGCAGCAGACTTCCCTGGTGAGCAGTAGCTTTACTACAGTGATCTAATGAGCAATTAGAGTGCCTACATTCAGAATATATGGAAAATGTGTGACACATCTGAATGCCTTCTTGATGGAACCAAAGTAAAAAACGAAAGTATTTCCTACTGAGGAGACTGTAGTAAATGAGGAAATTAGGAAACTTCATAACAAATACATCTCCCAAGATGGCCACCAGAGACAAAAGAGCCCAAATGTAGCCCAAATATCACCTAGATGTAGCCCAAGTATAGCCCAATGACAGATTGTCCCAGAGTGTTCTTAAGAACAACTAGAGCGCTTACTGTCTTACTTATGACAAAAGTATGGCACACCTGAAGCCATCTTGATTGGAATGAACTGGTAACACTTAAAATATTTAATTTAAAAAGGAACACAATGAGGGGGTTCATTTTGCCATAGAAATTATGATTAGTGCGGAAGAAAGAAAAAGTAGGGCACATTTTGAGTGACTTCTCATATCCTCTTTTATTTCATTAAAAAATTCTGATATGCAGACTGAAACATGCACTTTTAATACCAGCAGCAGACTTCCGTGGTGAGCAGTAGCTTTACTACAGAGATCTAATTTATGGCAAATGTGTGACATATCTGAATACCTTCTTGATGGAATCAAAGTAAAAAACTGAAAGCATTTCCTACTGAGGAGACTGCAGTAAATGAGGAAATTAGGAAACTTCATAACAAATAAATCTCCCAAGATGGCCACCAGAGACAAAAAGAGCCCAAATGCAGCACAAATATCACCCAGATGTAGCCCACATGTAGCCCAGTGTCAGAAGTGTGCAAAACACTTATTTTTTGTGTATTTGCAGTTTTATATAGTGCAGACTTGTCAGGTATTGGAGTGCTTTACATGAGCATTGGTTACATCACACAAGATCAAATTCATTTTGGTTGTAGACATGGGGAGATTAAGTGATTTGACCAGAATCACAGAATGTTGAGCTGAAGCAGAAACTCCAACCTGGTTCCCCAGTTGCAAAGTCTGCAGCTCTGGAAGTAACACCACATCCTCTCCCCTAGGTGCAACATTTAATCAAGTGGTCAACTGGATAAAAAAACATAAAGATTACAAATAATTTAAAAGTTCTTTGTCGCTATTTGAAAACTCAGAAAATATGTCCTCATTTTAGTTTTTTAGAGCACTAACCAAAGTTTTCCTGCAAATAAGACCCTCTCATATATGTAATTTCTAAAGGAAATGCTCTAGGTATTACAGTTTTGGTTACATCAAGATGACGTCAGGCGTGCCACACTTTTGTAATAAATATAGAACATTAGCAATCTAGTTGTTCATTGGGATACTGTTGAGAGGCAGAGGCCAGGGGCATGGACTCTGAAAATTGAAGGCAGGTAGGAGAGTGCAGAGGCAACAATTTGACCACACTGGGCAGGCAGGAAGGGCAGTGGCAGCACAACAGACTATGGAGGGCAGTGGAAAGGGGGGCAGGGGCAACAAACCAACAATACAGGACTGGCAAGAGAGGCTGTGGCAATATAATAGACCATTGTGGGCAGAAGGAAGAGGCAGTGGTAGTACAACCATACATGCCAACAGACCCATTTCAGCCAGGAAACATCCAATGTTTTTAAGCTCAAATGGGTTTTATTTGATCTGTCTCCTGTCTACAATCTCCTCTTTTTCAATGTAACTCAAAGGGGAAAATCAATACCCCAGTTTTTTTTCAAAATCTCCCTCTTACCAAGTTCAAAATGTTCGCAAGTATGGTACATTGGATCATGGTAGGCAGGAGGAATTGGGGTAGGGACATGGACTCGGATAACAGAGGACAGGAGGGACATGGAGAGGTGCACCAAACTGACCCTACAGGGCAGGCATCAGGGTTTGCAGCAGCACAATACACCACACAGGGAATGCGGAATGGGAGTGCAGCACAACAATCCATAGAAAACAATAGGGAGGGGACAGGACCATGCACATGGACAACAGAGAACAGAGGGGAAAGAGGCAATGGTAGCTAGCTGACCATAATGGACAGACAGAAGAGAAAGCTGCAGCATAACAAACCATAAAGGGCAGGAGGTACAGATCAGGGACATTACAATGGAACAGACAAGCCAGGAGGGAGGGAATAGGGGTCTGCACATGGAAACAGAGGGCTGGGGGCAAGGGGGCAGGGCAGGAGCAGCAAGATGACCATGGAGGTCAGGCAGGATGGGCACTAGAAACAAGACACACCATGGAGAGCAACAGTGAGACTATGATGGCATACACACAGACCATGGAGGGAAGGTGGGAGGGGGTCAGGGGCAGCTAGCTGATCACACAGAGAAGGTGGGAGGGGCCATGGCAGCACAGAAGACCATGCATGGCAAGCGGGAGGGTTAGTGGCAGCACAATGGCAGTGATGGGCAAGAAGGAGGGTGCAGGGGCATGCACAAAGGACCATGGAGGATAGAAGGGAGGGTCAGGACCTGAGCACAGACAAGAGAGTTCAGGGGAAGAGGCCTCACAACAGACCGCGCGTGGCATGCAGGAGGAGCAGTTGCAGCACAACAGACCACGGAGGGCAGAAGGGTGTGGCAGTAAAATGGACCATGGAGGACAGGAGGAAGGGGATAGGGGCATGGCATGTGGACAGGCAGGGTGGAGGTGGCAGGAACAGGTTACAGTCATCTGACAATACTAGGCAGGTGGGAGGGGAGTGGCAGCTCAACAGAACACTCAGAGTAGATAGGAGTGGCAGGTCCATGGAATATGGTGGGCAAAAAGGATGGAGCAGGGGCATGCACAAAGACATCGGAGGGCAGGGGGAAGGAGAATAGGGGCAGCAAGCTAAGCACAGAGGCTAAGCAGGAGGTCAATGATGGGCCATAGAATTGGGCAATGGAGGGCAGGAGGAGTGGACTGGTACATCATGCTAAATGGAGGGCAGTGGCAGCACATCAGACCATGCATGGCAGGAGGGAGGAGGCTAGTCCATGGATTCAGACAACAGAGGATAGGGAGGAGGTGGATGGGGCAGCAAGCTAACTGTTCAGAGAAGGTGGGTATTAGGAACTTTATTGTTTTTAAAATGTGTGTCTGTGCAAACTACTTAAAATATGAACAAGTATGCAGCAAAATCTCACTTTTATTCAGGAAGAAGAGGACGTTTGTGACTGGGACTCCGGGTTCACTTGGCAGAAACGCCCCGTGACCCTCCACCCCCCCATCGCAAAATGTAATGCCCATGAAAAGGGTAGGTGTACGCAGTGTTATATAGAACATAGTCCTGAGAGCACGATTAAAAATTAAAATTAGATATAGTATATGGTATAAACTATGCACCAAAAAGTGTGATATAAGATGAACCGGGCGTGAAATATAATATGCAATACATTGTGCGCAATGACAGATTCATTGGAGAGCGCGAGATAGCACAGGCACTAGCGCGTGCTATGCGATATGCGCCTTGGAGTGTAATATGCACAGGGCAGTGTTGTGTAACCTAACTAGTCTCTAAAGTTGTAATATAAAATATGTGCTGGGGAGTGTAACGTTGCATATGGACTGTGACAAAGATATGAATCCCAGATTGTAATATGTATGGCATAGCGTTGTGCGTTAGAACATAGGCATCGAGGAAGGCACGTTAGATGGGGCAATATAACCCGTGCGAAGGCAAGTGTGGCATGACATATTCACGGGGTGGTGTTACAGTGCACATGGGCTAGAGAGTGTCATAGCATACGCACTAGCTGGTGGAATACAACACAGAGGTGTGTGGCACTTGGCAGGCACTGGTGGGTGTAACACAGCATTGGGCTCAGCCAGGAGCACGCTGTGACTCTCAAGTGAGGTTTGTCTCCTTTCCAGAGAGTAAAATAAAAAGTATTACACATCCGGTGGTGGATGTGTGTTTTATTAACCGTGAGGGGGGTTTCTTGCATAGTTTGGTCGAATTTTTGTCGAATACCCTTTGAATGGCTTGGTGTGCGTGTGTATTAAATGTGCCCGTCAATAGCTACCCATGTTTGTATAAATAAACGACAAGGGTGTCTACTTGGAGAGTACCCACCGGCGGGGGCGCCGGGATTAGACACGGTAGGGCGTCAGACACGTCAGAGCTTCACTAGCGGTGTAAATACATTGCACGTGGATTCATTGTATGCATAGTTGCCTTTTAATGAATATCACGCAAATCGTCATGGTGAAAGGTACATACAGTTTGTCCAGCATGTCCTAGGTGTTTCTATAAATATATATCTTTTTTTAAATAATAAAAAACAAAGGCCGGCCTCGGGGGTGGGGTCCCCGGGGCCATAAGTGGCCTGACGAGGGGGGCAACGCAGCCCCTCTCCTAAAGACTTTTTTCCATGACCCGGGGGTTGGGGTCCCCGGGCCGATTAAGGCCTTGGGAGGGCCACATTCTTTTTTTCAACAAAAAAAATTAGGGTGCAGGCCCTGGGGGATGGGGTCCCCAGGGCCAATAAATTAGAAAAAGAAGGGGGGCCACACAGCCCTCCTTCTTAAAAAAATAAAATAAATAAAAGACCGGCATCGCGCCGGAGGCCACGCCCCCTCCTTGCAGCACTCTGCAAACGCGCCCCTTGGCCAGTTGTTAGTTGGGGAATTAATTCCCCTTCAATACTGAGGGTCCCTGAGGGCCAACTGACAGGTGTTCTGAGGCCACGCCCCTTTTTGCACCTCTATGCAATGCAGCTCTATGGCGCTTACTGGAGGTACCTAGTGGGCTAGTTTGACCCTAGGGACCCTTAGGATTGAAGGGGACTTAATCTCTCGACTTAGAACGGCCACAGGGCGCGTTTACACAGTGGTGAAGGGAGGGGACGGGGCCTGAGGTGATTTGTGCAAACACGCCTTGTGGCGCGTTTTAAGTTGGGGAAATAATTCCCTTTCAATCCTGAGGGACCCTGGGGGCCAACTAGCCCACCAGGTGCTTCCAGTAAGCGCCACTGCTCTGCGTTGCAGAGAGGTGGTGCAGGCGTGCCCCTTTTTTAACCTCTCTGCAATGGCGCTTTCTGGACGTACCTAGTGGGCTATTTTGCCCCTAGGGACCCTCAGGATTCAAGGGGACTTAATCTCCCAACTTAAAAAATGGCCACAGGGCGTGTTTACACAGTGGGTAAGGGAGGGGACGGGGCCTGAGGTGACGTGTGCAAACACGCCCTATGGCACGTTTTAAGTTGGGGAAATAATTCCCCTTCAATTCTGAGGGCCCCTGGGGGCTAACTAGCCCACCAGGTGCTTCCAGTAAGCGCCACTGAGCTGCGTTGCAGAGAGGTGGTCCAGGCCGTGCTACTTTTTACACCTCTCTGCTACACAGCACTGTGGCGCTTACTGGAGGTACCTAGTGGGCTAGTTGGACCCTAGGGACCCTCAGGATTCAAATGAACTTAATCTCCCAACTAAAAATGGCCACAGGGCATGTTTACACAGTGGTGAAAGGGAGGGGACGGGGCCTGAGTTAACGTGTGCAAACACGCCCTGTGGCGCGTTTTAAGTTGGGGAAATAATTCCCCTTCAATCCTGAGGGACCCTGGGGGCCAACTAGCCCACCAGGTGCTTCCAGTAAGCGCCACTGCGCTGCGTTGCAGAGAGGTGGTCTAGGCCCTGCCCCTTTTTACATCTCTGCAACGCAGCTCTGTGGCACTTACTGGAGGTACCTAGTGGTCTAGTTGGACCCTAGGGATCCTCAGGATTCAAGGGGATTCAATCTCCCAACTTAAAATGGCCACAGGGCGGGTTTACACAGTGGGGAAGGGAGGGGACGGGGCCTGAGGTGACGTGTGCAAACACGCCCTGTGGCGCGTTTTAAGAGGTAGTTTTTATCCCCTGCCCTATTATATACTAGGGGCCTACAGAGGAGGTCATGCTAATCACAGAGGGACCCCAACGCATAGTGTTCCCTAGTGTATGTAGGTGTTTTCACTGTATTCTGAGTGTCTTTTAACATAGCACTGGCTCTAGGACTGGTTAGTCAGACTCAGTTACCACCAGTATCCGTCTGAAAAAGTTGAGGGTACAGGATGATTTTGCAACAAAGCTTCTTTCTGCTCTTCTGTTTGTTCTTTCTGCACGTTATCCTTCTTCCTGCACTTTTCTTCGTCTTTGAGGACTTCTGTTGCTTCTTTCTGCATTTCTTTTTTTTCTTTCTGTGCGTTTTTTCTTCTTTCTTCACATGTCTTATCTCTGTAGGCATAGTTAGAAATTAGCATTTAAAAAACCTTTGAAATTCACTGAAAATACCATCGTTGTCAGGCATGTTATAGTTAGGAATTAGCATTTAAAAAATCTTAGAAATTCACTGAAAAAACCATATGTTTCAGAGGTGTTATAGTTAGTTGGACTTTTCACTCGTACAAAACCATTGAAATTCCCCCGTTATGGTTAGTTCAGCTAACTATAACTCGCGAGCCCACAATACACTGCTGATGACGTCACATATTACATCACTCATGACAAAAGAGCACACTGGACGCTCCTACCTGCACCCTAACAGACTGGTGCAAATGTACCAGCCATCCCCACCACTCATTCAAAGCGTCTGGACTGAGAAAAATTTGCAGTCACAAAAGTGCACAACACACTGGCCTCCCCATCCTCCCCATCCGCCCTCCACCTGCTTGCTCCAGGAAGCGTGAAGCAAGCATGCAAAAATAATTAAAATTACTGAACTACCCACAGCTCCAACGTGAGTAATCCCAGAAGGAGACACGAAGACAGGGGCAACAAATCGTAAGTTGTAAACTGACATGGGGTCACTCATCACGGGGCGCGTGTTTTGGGGTGGGCGGTGCCCACAAACAGCACAACACCAAGTACGGTCCGACGCCAAGTAAACTGCTTGCATACACCCACAGATATGGAACTGACGCACTGGTTTCCAGTGGGTCCAGGCCGGTGGCCGATGGGCTTTCACCCAGGCAGTGGAGCCCACGTGTTTACACCGCAGGCTGAAACCCCGAGGCCTACTACTCTATGGGAGCTCTCTGCTGCCCTTGCATGGAGCCGCCGGATTAAAAATAAGATTGGCAATAACGCCACGGGCTACCACCTCAGTGAACTGCATATTACAAAAAACAAACATGAGGAACGTGAGGAGAGGCCTTCACAGGTCACCAGGCAGGGCTCCGTCAGGGAGGGAGGGGGGGGGGGTGGTCGGGTCTGACCCTTGATGTGAAGTGCAAGCCAGCAGTGGTGGCGCAGCAGAGCCCCCTGCCTTGGGTCATTCCTGGACACACAACTGTTTTTTTCTTGGCACCTAACATCACAACCATATTTGTACACGTAAGCTACTTTGTTTCAACTAAATGTTCACTGTCCCAGTCCGTACAGACTAGGGCAACACAGCAGGTGACAAAACGCATGCACACATGACAATTAGCATGAAAAATGGAAGGGGCGCTCTCCAGACAAAATCTATATTCTCAAAACATCCTTTCGTATCTGGAAGTGGAGCGCGCAGAAGGGCGTTGTTTGGTTACATATGGGAGCTGACGATGTTAAATAGGGCCTCAGACCACAGCGTGGGGGCTCCGAGGACAGCCAGCTTGTCCCTTCCAAGTCACACACATCCCTTCGTTCAAAGTAGGCCACAGACAGCGCCCGGCACTCATGTTCACAACTGAGTAGCGTCTGCTAGTGCCTGCTCGTACATGCGAGAGAAACAAGCAGCACATGTGCTGCAAGAAAAACGAGTGCTAATTCACCCACCAATCACACAACAAACAAACATTTGAAATGCAATAGGACTCATATTCATGCGAGACCTATTGCATTTTAAACTGAGGTACGTGCGTTAAAAAAGGCATGAACAGGAGGGGGTGGAGGGGTGGTGGTGGTCTGAGAAGTCTCGGACTGCGGGAGGAAACAGGTGGAGGCAGGGGAACAAACGGTTTTAAACGTAAAGGGGCCGATAGCCGTGGAAGGACAACAATGACGACATAGCTGTCAGTAGATGGGATTAAGTTGCCCAAAACCAATCAGATTGCAGCATTTAGAAGTTAGGCCAATGAAAAAGATAGGCGGAAAGTGGGCAGAGCTTCCCCCGCTATACTGTATACAGCATCTCTCGACAAGACAGCGCATGCGCTGCCTTGGCGAGACCTAAAAAAGAAAGTATACTGGCAGCTAAATGTGGCCACAACATGCTTACAGTCAAAAAAAAAACAAAAGTCGACCTTTCAGTTATGTTATGGATTTTACTTTTTATGAGTGAAGGTAACAAGAGGAAATCATCGCCAGTCGCCACCCAACTACGCACTCAAATTGCAGACAGCTACAATGTCACTTATCCACTTAATAAGAGCAATTTTAAAACGACATAGGAAATAAATCACCGTCTCAGTGGGCACCTGAAGCACAGGTAAAATAAATAGACTTTTTTCATGATAATATATAAAAATAAAATGCAAAAAGCGCATTTTGAAGACAAATAAACTATTTTAAATGGGTGTGTACAATGTGCACAATTGTCCAGTCACTCACTGTTAAGGGAACCAATGGGTAAAGCGGGCTGACTCCATGTTGTATACTGCTATGGGGCGAGGCAAAATGTTAAAGACAATTGAACAGACCATTGGATGAAGCTTTCTGATCAAATGCCTCTCTAGGCATGTATATTATGTATGTATTTTGGGATACATTCGTCTGGAGAGCCAGGTCAGACCTAAAAAGAACAGAGCATGTGGTGGGGGAACGCCAGGGGGCGAGGTGGGGAGACTCTGGGGCAGATTTACAAGCCCTTTACGCCACTTTTGCGTCACTTTTCCTATGTTAAAAGTGACGCAAAGGTAGCACAAGGGGCTTGTAAATCTGCCCTCCTGTACTCAACGGTTAATAAGGAATGCAGCACTAAAAACAGAAGAATGTAAAAAACGGTACTGGATCGGTTCTTGCCTCTCACAAGTGGTACCCAACGGTGTCTGAAGTCGGGCCCATGAGCGATATTTCCAGCAATGAAACGGCAGACTCGCAAGGCTTATTGCAGAAAAGGAGAGTGTGGCGCTTAAAAACTCTGCATAGGTAAAACGAGATCTTAATTATCTGCATCGCTGTGATTGGCGATTTGTCAGAGCGGATCTGACAAAGAAGTAACCCTGTCAATGAGTGGAATGCGATGAAAGCGATCATAGACAGTATCTGACGTGTTCAGACTGGTGTGCAGTGTATTAAACGTGAAGCGCCTGGCTTTCAATTTAGCTGGGTTTTTTTTTTAAGCAGCAGATAAGCACTCTTTTCGATTGGCAGCATCCTCTAAAAACATCAAATGAGCGTTCGAGTTCCTCGAGGCTTTTTAATTGAAAAACAATCATTTTTTTAAGCAAATTGGAACGATAGCTGTGCTTTTACTGCAAGCATGTTATTTCCCACTTGCTTTCCTTGTTATTTCGACCCACGGCGCTACTGCAATGTTTCATTCACTTGGTGCCACGTAATCAAACGCCGGTGCTTCAGTACCACCCCTGGACTCACAGAACTTTTGCATAACGACCCTTCGCCGGCCCACGTCTTGTGAATTATGAATTTATTTGGAACATCTTACGGGGGAAAATGTGTGTAATGCAATTTAGGTGATTTGCCACGTCAATATAGTAGCTCTTCTGTAGGAAGGCAGCACATTATCCCCACAGAAGCTCTTCACACAGGGCTGTAGAAATGGCGACCAGATAGTATTGAGTGTGTTGCACTTTCTTACACTGCAGCACCGACGGATTAAGCTACGCAAGGCGCAATGGACATTGCAACAGGACATGCTACACACAAACAACTTTACGAACGCGTAGCTCCGCGAATTTCGGTAACGTGTTCGTTTTCACAGTCTGTACCACCTCAGCCTTACGCTCCTCTCGGACCCTTCCTTCCTGTGAAGGCTCCAGTCATTACCTGGAGCAGACGCCGGTTTGTTTTTTAGCTCATACTCTCGGCTGGAAAATCAGCCCGCGCTGGGAAGTAGGTGGATCGCATCTGCCCACCGTCTGATATTAGGAAAAAAAATCCTGCGTTCACAGGCTCTTGGTTTCCACAGGTGTTTCTTATAAGTTCCACGTCGCGGCCAGGCATTGTGAAGAGACGGAAGGAATTCGGATACAGCTGGGGCTCGGAGCCTGCCAGCGAGCCGCGCCACATCCAGTGAGGGGGAAGACAGCCACGTGGCTGCTGCAGTCCCACCACTCTTGAGAGCGTCTCATCCGGGAAGGGCTGCAGATTGTGCTGACGTGAAGGTCACTTGAAGGGGAGGTCGATTCTGGCACAAAGAAAACACTGACCGCTCTTAACTCTTAACTGAAGGCACGAGGGAGTTGGTCAAAGATGAGATCTTTTTTTCTGGCACTATTTACACGTCTTAAGATATGTCTGAGGCAAAAATAAGGTATTAAGCCTGCCTTATTTTATTTATTTATTTTTTATTTAAAAAGTTTTATATAGCGCTAGCTCGACCCGTAGGTATCAGAGCGCTTTACATACACACTGTAAAAAAAAAAAGGAAATTGCATTACATAGTAGGAAGGCAGTAAGGAAGCAATACAGAGATAAAGAAATACAACCTGCCTGGTGAAGATCAACGATAGTGTGCAAGCAGTTATATTTGTATCATTGTGTAAATTCATGCACTAGTGTGATTTCCCATGGCAACACTACAATATAGAGTACATTTCTGATCGGGTATTTTTATGATCGTTACCAACTCTTAAAAGAGACAATGAGCAAGCCGACTGTTTAGGCTTCTCCTTTAATATGGCTCTAAATGCATGCTGATATTTTCTGGAAAAGGTCTCTCTACATTCTTAGTTAATGCCATGCATATGTCTGGAGAAAGAAAGTGGAAATAAAGAAAAAAGACAGAAAGCGGAACACAGGGAGCAAGGAGGAAGGAAGAAGGACATAGGCATTTTTATACAATGTGTCCTAATTGAACTATTTCCTGTTAAAAATGAAAACAGCAGCACCCTCACAGGAAACATAAGAGGAACAACGACATTATGTTTTGGATGACTCCCAAAGACTGGGATTTATGCATGCAAGTAAATGAAAGCATAAAGTATGCTACCATTGTGCTGCTATTGCTATCATTCATTTGCTAATCCCTTTGTTATGCGGTGCTTAACTTCTAGAAACATAAGTGCTTTTGTGTATATGTTAGGTGAGTAGCTAAGTGCGGGAAAATGTATATTAGTATACTAGTAACTTAAACTGTGATTTGAAAGGGGTCCACGATTCCACCTTCCCACAACTGGCTACTGTTTCCAGCAGACATAGCAGTATAATGAGGGGATGGCTTGGCAATGGCTTACATCTGCATACTGGTACTCCATCTGGTATGTTGATGTCCACTTCTTCCTGGTGGTCCTCTTTAGCTGATTAGCATTCACCATTTTGTGGTTGGCTCTGAGTGCACCCATTGGCCTGAAGAATCCTTGGGATTCTCATCAACACTCAGCACAGCAAAGGGGACATAAGGCATAGCCCAGTCTCGGAACATGATCAAACCAAGGGATTGCCCTTCTCATGCAGAGCAAAAACGACTGCTGCCCTCACCATTGAACCTCCGAGACTCCCTGTATTATACTGTGCGCATGGGAATTTTGGGAATACTCATCCACCAGGACCCTGGAGATGGCTATGCATGTGGGACCCTTGTTCATTCCAGCATGGCTTTCCGTGCATGCACAATTCACCATTCAGCGAAATGCCACAAGTCCCTGGAATGATCTAAAGGAGACAAGAGAGATGTTTGCCAGTTTTAAGCTTGGTGGCTCACTGCTACGGCTCTGCTACACTTAGGATACAGTATGCACACAGTTGTAATAAAAACAACTGGCTTTTATGTCTTTGTAAAAATGTCTTTGTACCGTCTACTATTAAGTCTGACTTGTACCTGGAAGAAAACATTGTAAAATTAATGTCATGTTCCTCAAGGTGTATTTTCTCTAACTTAGAAATTCCTCATCTATTGTGTAAGTGAGGAACATTGTCGGGTGCAGGAATTCACTTATGTAGGCTTCTGCAGGAGGGTGGAGGTTCCTGTTCTCTGGTAAATTTCATCCCTCCAATGTCAAAAGCTCACCATATTCTTCTTATTTGCCAGCAGATCAACAACTCCAGATTATTTATGAATACTAATACTACTATCCCGACTCTTCATTGTCGCTGTTATTATCAAGTAAGGTTACTACCTCACCTTCAGTGAGCCTTCAGTGCCAGAACAAAGTTAAAAAGGTCAAGATTTCCAGGTCAACGCGGTCAAGGGTCTGGCATCATGAGGCTATTACGTACCACAATCTGCCTAGTACTTCCTGGTACTTCTAAAGTCCTATTCAGGCTAATGCAGCCTTAGAACGGGGAAGGAGAGCCATAAGGATTCCTTACAGACACCCCCTGGATCTGCCGAGCCAACAGTGGAGGATGTTTCTTCTCACATCTGGCAGCCAAGACATGGAACTCCCTTCCCCTGCACCAAAGACCACCCCATCTCTCCAGCAATTGAGAAGAGACCTCAAGACCTGGATGTTCGAATGAGATGTGAACGTCAGTAGCCTCAAGCACCTCGAGACCCTAACGGCTGAGTTGCCGCACTCTATAAATGATTGATTGAAGGAAGGTTAGGGCTAGGGATAAAGATGACTACCAATAAGTACTTTAGGAAATTCCCCCACTCCTTGTCTTCTCAGTCATTAATCTGTGTAGTAAAACAAAGACTACACTTTGAATTTGAAAAATACAATGTCTACCATAAGGAGCTGGTGCAACTCTGAATTAATTTGACCACTGAAGCTACACCAATCAACCTGCAACAAAGCGAAACACACCAACACCTTCAGGATGCCGTGCACCTTTCCTTGAAGAATGATTCAGGTTACAGGAAAGATTATAGCAATAGATAGTAGCTGTAGGAAACAGCCACAGTGCAATGGAGCCTAACTCCTGCATTGAGGAGCCTGTAATTCACCCCCGGTCTCCCTCAAATCCCTGTTCAAGTCTAGGATCAAACAAGATCATCAAGATGAGAATCACATGATAACTGGGCATATTGCACAAATTAACAAATACAAAAAGATTGGCCTAGCTGATCCTATCCTGACAAGGCATAGACCCCAAATATGTGCTCCTTTAGTAGAGCAGAGTACTGTAGAAGTGTGTTGGTATTTCAGTCATTATGTTTTCATGGCCACAACATAATGTATTTGGTCGGTCTAATCTATGAATTATGGTAGCCGGCATTTTAGGAATGGTAGTTTATAATTTGGATGTTGACCTCACCTTCGTGTGGCTAAGGCTACTCACATTGTCTATGTCAAGACATTCCACTATCTCATCGAGCACTGCTTTCTTTTGGAACTAGGAGTTGGCCTAACGGCTCGGCCGGCCGACGTCGAATCTGGGGAACTGGGTTCGAGTCTCGGCAATGACGCTGAACATCCTGTGATTGTGGGCAAATCACTTAATCTCCACGTGCCTAACAAAAAATGAATGTGACCTCATGTAATGCAACTGGTGCTATGTAAAGTGCTCTGATACCCGATTCGGGTCAAGTTCGCGCTATATAAAACTCTGTAAAAAAAATATATATATTGTCTAAGGAGCCTAGCTGGGCTAGGTTTGATGGCGAAATTGAGAGCTCTGCTGGAAGATACTTTAATATCATTCCTTATCTGACTGAGTACAAGACTAATCCCAATAACCAACAAAGGGGCATATCAACAAGCAGGCGATAAAAAATTATTGCCGCTTTTGCGGCTGTTTTCGGCCGAAAAGCGGCGATAATTTTATCGCCTAATCAGCAAGGTCACGCTAACGTGTGAAACCTTGCGTTAGAGTCAGGATTCCTAACGCCCAGCTTTGCATCTCTAATGAGATGCAAAGTGGGCGTTCCTGACCTGGCATGACAGGAGAAATGTCACTAAGCGACATTTCTCCTATCAGCAAGCCTAACGCTATGAAGCATAGCGTCAGGAAAAGTAGCGATAAGCCCTGTTATCGCTACTTTCCTTACGTCTGCTTCAGGACTGACTTAGCCATGATATCCTATGGAAGGTGGATATCATGGCTAAGTTTGTGAGTCCCTATCAACTAGCTAACGTGAGATTATCGCTGGGTTTCCAGCGATAATCTCACGTTAGCCAGTTAGCGCTAGGATTTTTATCGCTGATGAGATAAGCGTTGCTAATAGCACGCTATCTCAGCGATAAAAATCGGCGCTAGCCGTCGATAATTATCCGAGCGCTAATTGCGCTCAGCGATAATTATCGCCGGTTGTTGTTGATATGCCCCAAAAACCACTGCCAAAAACACTATCCTTGGGTTCTGGAGCAGCGTGCTGTCTGGCATAAAGCACTTTAATGCTTCATCAAGAGTAGTAAGTGCTATATAAATGCAATAACTGATGCTCCTTGCCCACATTATTTCGAATTCCATAAAACTCAGCAGTCAGCCAGCCAATTTTAGTTCATACAGGCTCTTTAACAATGTCCCTATACTGCTTCACACTCTTACACTCACATAAGACAAAACTGCAACGGCTCATGGCTATCGTTCCATAGTGTGTCCATTTAACCACTAACCTCCAGTCGAATAGACGAGGATAACTGCCACAGGCTGAAGCACTCAAAGAACTCCACTCTGGTCAATCTACCCAGGTTACCTGGAAGTCCTAACTGCAGTTGACAGAAAGTTTGGAGAGGACACAATAAAATGGACTGCATGTTGAGGAGTCCTGAGCCCATCCTCTAAGTTCAGGGGGCCTTGCTTAGTTTAAATTTGCTTTGGCAGGAAATTGTTCCTGTCAGCAAGGTGGTGTCCATCTCTTCGGGTAAGAAGGGAGAGTTGCAGAATGGCCTGAGGAGAGGTCAGAGTTCGTTTTGGTTAATTAAAGGATCCAGATGAAGCGTAGGTGTTAAAGGTCACCGGGGAGCACAGCTGCATCCTGTTAACTTCCCTGCACCGTGTTAACTTTCCTTTCTCCTTTATTGCTTGACCCGGCATGCCATCGCAGGAGTACTCGGAGTTAACAATAACAAACACGCAGCCTACAGCATCACATCACATCTTGGATAAGAGACAGTCCGATATACAATCGACCTGTTTTGCCGAGCTCATACTTGGCTACTTTGAAAACGGTATGACTCTCATGAGGCTGGCGCCTTTGAGGTGCGAGAAGGGCTGAGGCTAGGCCAGCCACATGGCCGACTTGGTATGCGGCTGTCCCAGCCCCACTGTCCTGAATTGGAACTGCGTGGTCTTGATCACAGGGATAAGCTGAAGGGTATTTACATGTGCCAACTCACTGTTTGGAGTCAGTGCCTACAATGGAAATTGAGTTTTATGTACATTATTTTGAAATATATTAGGCAATGGTTTGATGCTGCTATCTAGGACAGAAAATAGATCTATTGGCGAATCAGATAGCTTAAACAGGGCAAACATGTGCATAATAAGGCAGTTTAGAACAGGTAAAGACCCTGCCTAGCTCTTTTACTAGGTATGGGAGACAATATGCATTTGTGCTTGGTGCAGGCAATGTTTGTGGTAATTAATATGAGGAAAATCAACAGTAAAAATCGGCCCACCAGACCCTAAAACAGGCCCACAAAAAACGGCCGTCACACTAACCAGTCACTGCCTGATTGCCTTATTGGCCTGTCAGACCCTGTTTATAAATGTATTTTTTTCATAAAACGTGGTAGCTACAGTTGAATGATACACAAAAGAGATCAACAGCATACGGTTGATGCTTCTTTTTCATAAAGTGCAGATCCTACATTTAAAATGCAGTTTAGTGCCAATGGCAGAATATTTTAAAAGTCTGATTGAAAGAAGCCACGCGCACCGGCGTAACTAAACATGATGGAGCGCAGGGGCCTGAGGTAATCGGCCTTGGGTTGAAAGGGCACCCTCCGCCCCGCGGCTTCAGGGGTCCACTTTAAGCCTCAGGCAACCTGAAGAGGTTTTACTTGTACGACTTCAGACACATCATCAGCGTGCAGTTACTACATGTACAGTAATTCGACCACATTTGTAGATCTGCACTTTAGAAACCAGTCTAGTAACCAATTTTCAGGCAACTGTGTATTTCAAGGGGTTCCACTAATTCCTTCCAAAGTGCAAATGGGAAAACCTTTCCTTAAATGTAACGAAGTTCGGTATCTTTTTATTTCTTTCTAAAAACATCCACGACGCCGGTTGCAATACTGGATATGGAAGTCAGGTGGCGCTTGTGGTTTTGATTCCTTCTCTGTGTCTCACGAAAAGCAGCATTTCTTCTTTATAAGTTTCCTCTGTCAAAGCCAGGGGAGCCAGGCGGACCCGCTGTCAGGTTTAACAGAATACCAATGGTGAAGTCGAGCATATGTTAGCATGGCCATGCTCCCATTATTGCCTAATTTAAAAGGAAGTGACTGTGAGGGCCGCAGAGCACAAACAACCGCAGGTCAATGAACATCCCATGAAATTAACTATTCAGTTGGTGTTTCAATTATTGCACATTATATATGGCAGGTCTGGGTTTCGTATTACAGAACAAAATAAATCATGTAATCTGGATTAATGACACTAATCGGCAAATTGCGCTCCTGTACCTAATACGTATGCTAACGCTATTCAACTAACTTTAATTAGGAAATACTTTGTAGAAGTACTGTTTATAAGTGAAATGTTCCTTCCTGTTAACTATATATATTTCTAGTGCCCGCGTTAAATCAGCGCTGCGCAAATTTGCAGGCGTAAGAATAGTATCGGCTGTGCTGAGAAAGAGGCCGTTTGAACTGGAAACCCAGGCTTTTCTGCGAGTGTGGTTTATTTGTGTTCTTTCTGCAGTTTATGCGCAGATTACTCGCTAGTAATCTTCACTACTCAGATTATCCTTCCTGGTCCCAGAGCTCCCGAAATTAGGGGCCACTCCTTCATCCAGACACGACATTCTCGTCCCAAAAATCGGCATCTCCCCGTACCCGCCCCTCTTTCCTCTGACTCCTCCTACTAATCTGGATACAGAGTGAAGGGAGACCGCAATCCTGTCATCCCAAAGCCGATAGGAATCAAGGTCACCTTCAAGGGAGGGAGGATGGGATGCATGTACCTTCTCAATCATACTTCGTCCCACACCGGAATGAGGATCTACGAAAGCTGAGTGCATCGTGGCCTGATCAACAAGCATTGGCATAGCCAATAGGTCTTGCTTTTGGGACCTTATTCGTGTTTAGCCAGAGCTATTTGCGGTTAGGAATGTCAAAGGGCCATGCTACCTTCAAGGACAGTTCCAAAAGTATTTACATACCAGTACACCTCAGCAGCTCATCCTTCACCAAATAAAGAAACACATTGGTACCAGCCGCGGTCCGTGGAGGGAGTTCCGTGGGGCAGAAAGGCGGGGCGGGGAGGGGCAGGGTGGGGGGTACTAAACACCGGAATATGGATAATTGGAGGTAAGTAAACAATTAAATTAGTAAAACGAATTTCGTAGCGCGCGGAACGCCCTCCACGGACCGCGGCTGATTGGTACGGAATTCCCCATCTAGCAAAGACAATCCCTTGGAATTAATGAAGGTTTTAAGGACCCCGCTCTTCCTCAACAGATGATCCAGGATCATCTAGAATAATAAACAGAAAGAACCACACACAAAGAGAGATGGCTTGGGGTGCATCTCACCCAAGATCACAAGACTGTTCCTCCATTAGGATGGTGGGCACTGCCCAATGGGTCCCCTCTCTCACTCTGCTTTCTTGCACAACAGGCATAAATTCAGCTACACTATCACAGTGATACAAGAAGAGCAATCCACTTCTCATTATGCACAACGTCCAGGCTTCTCGCATAAGCAACCCTCACAAGCCACACTCTTACAACAGCAATCATTTAAAGCTTGAAATAGCGCCATGTTATTCTGAAATTTGTAGGGGGGCACCATAATCACTGATAGTCCGCACCCATATATTCTGTGGCAGCTTGTTAACGTGTGACTTAGGAATGTAGTACTAAAAGTAGTATATATTAATGCGAATAGAAATGTAATCATGTCATTTATGAAGTTCAATGTAGTGTTTAATCGAAAATGTATTTTAGACAACGCATAATGAATTGGTTCTTGTATAATGTGATGCATTAGGTTTAAACGTGCACCATATTAAAGTCTGCGCGTGTAGTTTTGCTTACTCATATATGAAGTGTAATTAAATCAATGCTTATAGTATGATTCTAGAAATGTATGTTTAAACTGTGTAGAGGCCTGATCGCATATACGTTTAAGAAAAAGGCCTGTTCTTCCTTATGTTAGCTGAGTATTTTCGGCCGAAAATGGTTTCCCTTGGGAAGGCTTTGGGTTTCAGAGATGTTGGAAAATCTCAGAGAAGTGGAAAGTTTCTCGTTCCCATGTTTCTGTTGCAGGTGCAAGAACATCTAGCTCGTTAGGAAGACTAACCCTTTTGTTTTAGGAGTTAGGATGGCATGAGAAGCCAACATGGGAGTATACTGGAATGCAGGGATGATACTTTCAGCGGAAAAGGTGCCTGGGACCCAAGGTCAAGCTAACCGTCTTTGGATGGAGTACAAGTTTCGGTGGAAAAGTACCGGAGGAAGACCTGGCTGGAGAGGTGTGACGAAGGGCGTTTTCTATGATTTTGGGATTTTGAATTAGGGACAGTGCCCCGTGGGTTGAGCAGTTGAGGATTAGATGGGAAGCTAAAAGGAGCATCTTAGAACGAGCACTGTACTAAGCAAAGTGAGTGTACTTCTAAAGAAGTCTTCACTTCTGACACCTTTTTCTAATTTCTTGCCTGGGGACAATGCTAAGTAAGGATGTCATCTTAGAGATAGAGTAGGGATAGACTAACTGATTTTTTCTTTTAGGTTAATGACTTCTAATATAGAGATTGGTGTAGTTATTGGTTGCCTAATGCTTCTGGAACTGTCTATTCTTCTTATTCTGAGTCAGATGAGACTTCTGCGTATGATATTTTTTGTATTAGTGGCCATTTATTTTCTTAACCTCATGATGAGGTGCTTGTATGTGCAATTATTTTTGGCTTTGTAATAAATCCCTAAAATTTAAGATTCGGAGTCAGTTGTCCTTTAGAGTTTAAATTCGATTTGGTAGTTTATGTGCTAAAATTGGATTTTCTCCCTTTTACACTATTTAGCAGATAGAAAGATCCTGGCGACCTGAGCGGATTCTTGGTGATGGTAAGACAGATAAGAATACGGCTTTATCAAGCTCAAGCATCCTATCCCTCACTTCTTTTCTCCACCATACACTTAAGCACAGTGGCAGAAGACAGGATAAAAGCACCACTCTGGTCATCACATGAGACTATAACACTTTATACATTACCCACACTATAACCCATCCTCTTTCAAACTAAACACAACTTACAGTACAACATGCTACCCATCTTAAAAAGCATGTCAGCCTCCTGTCAGGGCTATGAAGCATTATATCTACACTTACTGAAAGCGCTTGAGAAACCAGCTTCCAACTTCTGAAGAATTCTCCACTAAACACATTCTTTGCACTCCTACAGACTCTATATTGATTACACTTTCGGGGTTTAAATATAAGAAGGATCTCCCAAAAATGGCAGCGGGCAGTGCGAGCTGACCTGGGTTGAGGCGCACGGAGCAGTGTTTCATCAGACTCGAGTGGACGAGACCAGAAAACAAACAGCAGGGGGTGCTGCAGGATAGAGGAGTATTATCGATAGTATTTAGAGCATGTTGAAATAACAACAGTTCGGTATTAAGCTCTGAACTCCAAACACGGTAACATTACGGTAAACTAGTCGAGTATAGAAAGGGGTGCGGGTGCTATCTGCTCGTAAGTACATAGCAGCGAGATGCTTCGCCACAGAGAGAGGAGGGACTGGGGGTGAAGGATGTTCAGTAGTGTGACAGAACAGGCGAGGTGTTCTCCCGGGACACAGCCCAGAGATCTCGAACTGCACTAGTGGATGTGCTGTAGGGCAGGATGGCTCTTAGAAAATGGGCCTGAAAATGAGATGAAGGGAGCTGCAGGACTGCAAAGGGTTCGGCAGTGACGGAGGGTGGTTGGTGTTAGGCTGGATCCAGTTCTGATGTGGGGGCGGTCTCCGCAATGAAAGAGTGGTGAGCTCATATCGAGCAGCGGGTTCTAGGGACTCGGTTTTATGTTATTTGAAGAGAAGAATGGCAGCGGGCAACTGAGACACGGGGAAGCGGCATTGAGGGGATTCCTCCACTGGGAAAGCAGGGGTGGTGCAAAGTCAAAATAAAAGCTGGACCCTCATACAAGCAAGTAATGCAGCAGCGGGACATTGAAAACGTGGATCGTAAACTGTTTGCGGGCTGCTGGCCGGATGGAGAGGCTCAATGGCACGAGGATAGTTTGGAAAGCATTTGACCTCCGCGAGGAACCCTCCAATTCACACCCCTTCCGCCAGACCCATTGGGCTTGCTGTGTGAGCGGGTAAGAAAGAAAACAAGCGCGCGCGCCTCGCGCTCAAAGTAAGAAAAAAACAAAAGTTTGACGAGAGGCAGCAGGGGGAGGGGAGAGAGGAGGCGGCCTGTGCCTGTTTCCCTTGCGGGAGCGAGCAGGGGCACCATATGTTTGCAAGTTAATTACAAACATATGGTGTCAAAGCTTGCTCCCATAAGGGAATCGCCAAACGTGCACGCGCTGCCATTGAAAGCAATGCAACGCGTGCACGTTTTTAGGGCAAAAACTGAATCGATTCCAAAAGGTCTCTCCTATGCAGCGCATGCGCGCTGCATAGGCAAGATCTAAAAACAAGCCTCAAACTCCGAAGTAATGCTAGAACATCTCTATTTCAGCAAAAATGTAGCACTAAAAGGGGAAATCCTCTTATTTTCTGACGTAGCCTTCAGAAATATAGTTATAAAGTCCAAAATGTTTTTATAAATTACATTCAAACCATAGTGTTTAACAAAAGTGGATGGAATCACCCAACTCGCTGCCTCATCAGATGCCATTCCACAAGTGGAGCGCCCCTGAACTACTTCTGGTAGGGAAGCTCCCTTGGAGTGGTAAGCCAGGAAGATAACTGACCTAACCTATCGATTTAGGGAGGAAGTGCATGGTTTACCATCCTGCTTAAAAGGACCATAGTTAACAAATAGAATGTCACACAGCCTGAAATCATCAGAAGGAGAAACTCGACTTTCTACTGCATTGGTGATATTAAGAAGTATAAATTCTACCCCCTTCTGAGGAGGTGATTCAATTGGCCATTTAGTATGCCCAGATTTATTTTACATTTTTGATCACCCGGTTTTTGACTTTTTACTGTGGGTGAGACGCACTACCTGTGTTCCACCCACCCTAATCACATGGTAAAGGGACTGCGTGTGTTTACGGCCAGTGTCCACCTTTTAAGATAAGGCTGCTGCAACACAGCTAGAGTAAGAGGCATTTGGCTGGTTACACGTTAACACATTCTTACGTGTGAGGGCTGCACGTATGAAACTACCTTCATGCACAGCCCTGTATCGACGCACAAGTAGCTTAGTGTGGGGGAACGACTCTGCAAGGTTAAGTGGTGACCTAAGATAGGCCTTATAATATTAGTTGGCACTCTTAGGTAAAGTCAGTAGGGTTTACTGTTTTGTCTGCAGTGACATTGTATTGTACATATGGTGGAAAACTGCCCTAGAGTGCAGTTTTGCTTCCCATAGGGCTAATAAGTCCTATGAGGTATGAAACTGGAGTAACACATGCACTATATGGGTCATCCCGAATGTTCATATTTCTCTGGCACAGCTCAGCATCAGAGCTCAGGCCTTTTGTCACCCTGCTGGGTCAAGTTAATTACATTACTCCCCAACAGAGGGAGCAAAGGCCCCCCACACAAAAGGAGTAATTAACAGTGCTTCCCTCTGCTCCTGAGGAGGAAGTGGTGGGAAGGAAAATCTGCATCTGTTAATCACCAGGTTTCGTTGTAAGAGTAATTATTGAAGCCTTTTTCCAGTCAACGGGAAAACCCCCTCCATCAATTATATTTTTATATATATACATGAGTTAGATGCGCAACAACAATATTAGGTTTCATATGAAATATTCTACAGAGACAAGGATCAGATGGAACTCCTGATTTTGTGGCGAGAATAAGATCTTTCACTGGCTGTTCTGTGAGATGGAAAAAATGTTTAAAGGCTGAATCTGTATTTTCACTACCTTCAGAGATATAGGGAAATTTCTCCTCATGCTAGTCAGCAGAAGGAAATTCTTGGTATATAGCATCTTCCTTAGTCTGGGAGCCTGGAAGAAATCTGCTAAATTGTCACAGAAGGATTGAGATATTTTGTTGTTAGTGACCATGTGTGTCCAGGAAGATTTCTCAAAGAAAAAAACTCTTTAGATGGCTTCTTGGCTGTAATAAAATTTGGAGGTAAAATATTTGGATCTTTCCTCCAAAATACCTTTTTTATAGTCCCGAATGTTTTTCGCTACTGTGAGGCCTACTCCTCTCATAGGCTAGCATTGGTAATTCCTTAATACGAGTTTAAGCTTTAATTCCTTATTAGAAAGGAGTAGCTGTTTAATGTTTCATATATTTGAAATGGGAATGATAAATCCTCTTTACTGGTAAAGTTGGATTTAACATTACTTGAAGACTATGAATTCAACCCAGACACTCAGGTACTAGTACCCTTTGATGTCATCTCTCTTTAGGCTGAAATTCCAGAACATGAAGGTCTCCAAGCGATTGAAAAGTATCTAGACAACAGACCTAGGCCACACCCAGTTCCAACAAACTTTATTGTTAAACTAGCCCATTATGCGTTCAGTAACAACTATTTCAAGTTTGGGGATGAGTTCTTTGTCCAAATCAAAGGGACCGTGATGGGCTGGCCCTTCGCTCCAGTGTTAGCCGTGCTTTTCATGGCCAAATTTAAAGAAAAACACATTTATGAAAACAACCCTTTTGATATGTCAGCCACTCACCTGAATTCCAGGATGTTTCTTTGGTGAGAGATGAGAGAACCCACGCCACCTGCAAACTAATCCGGCAACAATGTACAAAGAAACACTGGTGCCCAGAAAGGTCTCAAGGGGAGGGGGGAATTGGAGGAGAAAAACAAGAAAAAAAACAAGTGCACAGGATTAATGAGTCTCAGGAATGAAGACCTGCATCTTTTCTGGCTTTTCAGCTCGAGACAGGGTAGGACTATGCTCTGGATTTTGGCAGGGAATGAATACTGCAACTTCTATTAGAGGGGACAAAAGAGTTACTAATTAGCACCTGACAAACGTAAGCTGACATCTGCAATCACAAGACGCTTATTCATCAATAATCTCAATACACTACACAAATGCACTTACTATATCAACATGTGGAGAGGAATTGTATAATGTTACGAAAGAAGAATGACGAAATGCACACCAATTTTTCACGTTTTATCAAAAAGTTCTTTTGTATTCATTCATAAGCGTGCTGGCCCGGTATCGTGGATTGCCCGTACCACGTGTTTAGAATAAGAGAGACATCGTCACATGATGGACTATATAACAGCCTATTCTGAAATTAATAATGATGAACTGCTATTTTGGAACAGCTTATTCTGAAATTAAAAATCATGAACTGCTATTTTGTACATGTTAGAATCCGGGTTCTCTGGTTGGCACAGGTGGGTACTTGTGGCAAGCAGGGAACCTTTCCTCTAGTCAGGGTAAGGGGCTACACTCCTAAAATAACCCCTGCTCACCCTCTAGGTAGCTTGGCGTGAGCAGACAAGGCTTATCTCAGAGCGTTATAGGTTAAGCATTTGTGAACACGTACAGTAACCAAGTGACAACACTACAAATGGACACCACACAGGTATGTATATTAAAAATAAGGATTCTTTATATAGGATTATCACAAGACCATTAAACGATTAAAAATACACAATACGGTTGCTTAGTTGGTAGAAGATTGCTTAGTTTCTCTTAAGTTCTTAAATGCGACACTTTAAGTCAATGTACCTTAGATGCGACACGCAGGGCAACGAAAGTGTTGCAGCGATGCAGATGTATTGAAGTTCTTGGTGCAAAAGAAATAAAGACGGGATCTTCCAGATGCGTTACGCTTCTCCGATGTTGCGAGAAGGCTCGACTCGATGCGTCAGCTACAGCGGCGTCACCCTTGACGAGATGCGACGACAGCGGCCTTGGCAGCAGCACTCTCGTCCGACATTGCGAGAGGCTTCCGCTCGATGCGATGCTGCAGCGGCGACACCCCTTCTGCGAGATGCGTCGACAGCGGCTCCGACGGCGGCACGCTTCTCCGTGGATACGAGGCGTTTTTCTGGATGCGGTGCAATGCGACAACTACGATGGCGACACGCTTCCTCCTCGATGCGAGACTCTCCTCTCGATGCGGTGCAATGCGACAGCTACGATGGCTGCGATGGCGACACGCTTCTTCGGCGTTGCGAGACACTTCCGGATGATGCGAGACGCTTCCACTCGATGAGATGCTGCAGCGGCGACACTCTCTGCGAGATGCGACGGCAACAGCTCCGACGGCGGCATGCTTCTCTTCCGTGAGTCGCGCTTCCAGCTCCTTGCGACACGCAGTCCCTCAGATGGCCCAACAACAGCAGCAGGCACTTCCAAAAGACTTTGGGGAGCTGGGGGTGAAGTCCACTGGTCCTGGGACTTCGTTCAGGGGGCAAGCTCAGTTCAAGCCCTTGGAGATCTTTAAGCACAAGTTGAAATAAAAGTCTTTGTAGTCTTTTCTCCTCTCCTTCAGCAGCAAGGCAACCACTGCAGGCCAATCCCCCAGGTCAGGGACAGTTACTCCTCCTACAGCTTTCCCAGTTCCTTCTCTTCTGGCAGAGGTTCTTCTTGTTTCAGCAGGATCTGATCTAATATCTTGGGAGCAGGGCTCCTTCTTTTATACTGCAATTCTTTTGTTCTCTGTCGCCAGGGGGCCTGGGCCTGGCTCAGTCCGGTTTTGGAGCACTTTGTTCTAGTGACTCTGCTCTTTCCTTTCAGCAGCAGGGCAGAGACATCAGCCGCTCCACAGGGGGCAGAGCCGGCATTGTGGTGGCAGAGCACAGGTCTATTCAGAGTCAAAGTGTACTCCTCCCACCCATCCTGGTGCAATCTCTCTACCCACCACCTGGCAGCCAGCCTGTCTCCTGGAATTCCCCAGCCCTGCTCCTCACTGTAACCAGGCAGAACACACACACACACACAGCAGAGGCGGACTGAAATGGCCAGGTCAGTAAATACTAACTTTCTAAAAGTAGTATTTACAAACACAGGATATTAAAATAAACTTTACTAAAAGAAGTATTTTATTATTCTGAGTTCAGGCATACTAAACTTGACTTTCTACCATGCTCTCTGAGTCCACTGGGATTAGCGTGTAGTAATTCCAGCAGCCCATTCTGGCCTTTGGAGAGCAGGTAGCCTTCAATAGTGAAAAACGAAAATGGCTGTAATTCACTATTAGGACATGCCACACACATCAGGGCTTGTCCTATCTTATGCTTACAATGCACCCTGCCCTTGGGCCTACCATAGGGGTGACTAATATGAAGTTAAGGGAAGGTTTAGGGACTGGGAAGTGGGTGCACTTACCCAGTCAGCATGACAGTACCAGACTGCACGCAGGTTCTGCAATGGCAGACCTTAGATACCTTTTACCAGGCCGCTTCTGTGGGTGGCACAACCAGTGGTGCAAGTATTTGTATTTACAAGCCCTGGGCACTCCTGGTGCACTTTACTGGGGTCTGACAGTAAACCAAATAAACCAATCAGGGAATCCAACCAACAAATACATTTTAAATAGGGAGAGCATATGCACTTTAGCACTGAACAGCAGTGGTAAAGTGCCCAGAGTCATAAAACAGCCAACAACAGGTCAGAGAAAATACAGGAGAAAGGCAAATATTTCAGTGATGACCCTGCGAAAAGGGCCAAGTCCAACACGACCCCCTTCCAGCCAAAACGCAGGGCAGACCAATCACCACCGTGATGGTCTTCCCTGCTTGGGGCGATAGAACAAGGACCTGGCCCGCAACTGCAGGGGCAGACTCCAGTTCTACGCCAATCTGAACCTATTGGAAACCCTCTGTCCATACTCTCAGGGCCCACCAAGCCAATCCCTGGGGAACCCTTCTCCTCACCTGTGGACACCATCTGTGCAGCACCTAACCTTAACTGGCTCACAGGTGTGTCCCAACAGACAGACAGCAAAATGCCACAGTGGCCACTGACAGTAGTCAGGGATGAGACCCAGGCCGTATGCCTCTCAGGGCTCTCAAACCTCTGTGGTGCCAGGGAGCGGGGGGCACTAGCCCCAGGTGCTTGGCAACCTTTGTCCACTGTCCCTCCTGTTAGGTCAGGTATGACATCCTGGCACTGACCCACCAGCGAAAGCAAAGGAGGACTGGGATGACCCAGACCTACATAGCGCACAGCTGAAGAACTATAAAAGTTTCAAAATGGTTTTAATTTTCAACTGAATAGTTAAAGCACAAAAGGAAAACACTTAAAACTGTGTCAATTATTACAGGTAAATACCAATATTCCAACGGTTACACAAAAGTAAGAGACAATTAGAAAGAACAAAACATATGAGTTCAGGCGACTTGTTGATGCACAAGTTATATGAGTTAATCATGGTCAATGTTCATTGTAAACGAAGGTCCCAATGCATTTCGGCTTGTTCAACCCTTATTCAGGGGGTGCGAATGTACAAAATCAATATTCTGAGAGTCCACCGTAAAGGCAACTACCACAAAACAAAGATCAACAATGGGTGTACATCCTTGATACATAAGGGAAATCGAACTAGGAGTTGCACTCAGTGAGAAACATAATAAATTGAAAAGCAAAGAGACCTCCAGTGATTACGTAGTTCGGTGAAGCCACACCCGTGTGTAAAAAGTATAATACATATCATTAATTGTGTGGAGATCGAGAATGTCAAGACCCAAGTGTTGTGCACGTGAAAACAATTATAAGCGTGCTCGAAACAGAACCTAAGTTGTGAAGGAGTTCCTAGTGGACATGGCCGTTAGCTCTGCCCATGGAGATTTGATTACTCACATAAAGTGATACTCTGTGGGAGTAACACGAAGTTGGGTATCAGGAATCTGTCTTCTAAAAATATTAGTAAACACAAGATAAACGGGGTAAAACAAGGTGCCTGGTCATTAGCCCTTGAAGGGAAAACCTTAGTGTTAATGTGCGCTTACCGGAAAGAAACAACGTTTGTTCCCAGATTTTTAGAGAGCCATTCTAAACGTAAAAATGAAAGTAACGAAATTATTTAGAGCCACAGTCACAATGGTGACTCTTAAAGATTCGAATGCATAAAGGTGAAAAGTTTCAGACGCTTATCAGCGGATATTCAAACAGTGCAACGCGATGCGTGTCCCGTCACGAGGAGAAGGCGTGTGTAAGGACGTGTGTGTTACGTGTTGAAATTTAAAGGGGCCACCATGTGAAGAAGAAGAAGCTTTATTGACAGCAGTGCTAAAATGACAGACAATGAGTCTTATGGTCGTGAGGGTAAAGACAAATCATAAAAATAGACCTAACTTCAACAATGTCAAAGTGAAATGGGGAAGAGAAATAAGAAAGTGAGGGTTAAAATCATGTAAGCGGACAGCCGGAAATTCAAAGGGAGTGCAAATCCTTTACAAATTGCAATATTTCAACGACAGGTGCATGTTCATGGCGGAGCTGTGCAGATCTAGTTATGTGGATACAATGAGGCATTCAAACATTCTCAAAGGGAGTGCAAATCCTTTACAAATTGCAATATTTCAACGACAGGTGCATGTTCATGGCGTAGCTGTGCAGATCTAGTTATGTGGATACAATGAGGCATTCAAACATTCAAAGGAAACATAGAAGCTCCACATGATCATTTAACCCCCCTGGTATCAAAGTACCAAGCTTTTTTATCCCAAAAGTCTCTTTTCGAGCTAAGCTGAGGTTCAAGTCTGTACCTGGAGTGGATGAAATGTTTTCTAGAATGGTGAAACGTAATTGCGGTATGGTGTGTGAGGTGTTGTTCCAATGCGTGGCTAGGCAAGATTTGAGATTTTTGTTACGTATTGTGCTTTTATGTTCCACTATTCTGGTTTTAATTTTTCTGGAAGTCCTGCCTACATAAACTAGCCCACAGGGACAGCGAATCGCATAAATCACTCCCTCTGTATTACAGTCTGAAGAGTGTCTCAATTGGATTTTTTCACCCGAATGGGGATGCGAAAAAGTGTTCCCAAGAATGACGTTACCACATTGTCCACAATTGTGGCATTTGGTCATTCCTTTATAAATTTGTCTGGTGGAAGAGTTTTGCCGTTTCAATATTTCTCTGATGTTCTTGGATCTCGTGTATGCGAATAGGGGAGGCCCTCTGTATCAGACTGACCCACCAGCCCCAGGCCTGTACCCGGCGGCTGGACTAAAAACTGGGGTGGCCTCTCCCACACCCGGTCCTCCTCCTTGGGGCTCTGTACCCTCCCACTTGGAGTGGTACCCCCTTCCCGAATTGCCAGGGCACCTGTGGCAGGTGTCCTGCGCAATTCGCCCACCAGTTCAGGGGTTCTATCCTGCAACTGGGCGTCCAGGTCAGGGGGGGCACCCTGAACCTGGCCCTCCAACCTAGGGTCTAAACCCTTCAGTTGAGCGGGGGACAGAGGCGAGGACTCCCTTCCTATGCACCCCTTTCCAGATGGCTGTACCCTCCCACCTGGAGTGGTCTACCAAGAAGACAGACATGTAGGGACACTGATTACAGATGTCCCTCCCTCCAGGTCAGACAACACCTGAACCTGGCTTCCCAACCCTGGGACCAACCCATGCGGTTGAACGCTCGCCTGGCGCACCAGGACTTCCCGGGGAGCATGCATGCCCCCCCCCGAGGGTGACACATAACACCTGTGTCGTGTGACAGTCTGCCTGGCGCAGATCTCCCAACCCCTGTCCACCTGACAGTGCGCGAAGATCCCCCAGGACAGAAGTGGTGTCACCATGGTCATTCACTGGTGACGCAGCCCTTCTGGCTGGCCCCTGACCCACTGGTTCTTCCACTGGGGACTCCTTCCCCCTCTCACCCCTCACTCTGGACTTCTGCACCCTCCCAACTGGAGCGGTACTGCCAGACACCAGAACTGATGGAGGCCTGCTTACAGACACTCCCCGTTCACCTGGCACTAGGGGGTCCCGCACAACGGGCAGCCCCTCAGAACAGACTAAGCTCCCCACCTGGTGTTCCCTTAAAGAACCATCCAAGCTCTGAGACTGAGGTTGGGCACTACCGGGACATAACCCATCCTCACTCTTTCCCCTTAAAGACAGGACGTGAGGCCCTACACCCCTCTCACTACTACAGGACCTAGTTGGGCTACTCTGAGCCACTTCCACCACACTGGGTTTGAAGATACCTGAACCACTCCTCTTGGGATCACTCCCCAATGCCTGTCCAGACCCTCTGGACTCCACCAAAAGGTCTGCCTCTAATGTGAGCTCCCTGCGGTCAGAGAACTCACTCTCCAACAGGTGTTGGCATAGCTCTGGAAAACAGGGACTTACAATATGCTCTCCCACAATTGGATCACACAGCCCCCTAGCAGGGTTAACCAAACTATCCTTCACCTCACCATCCAGTGCCTCGCACACGTATGCCACCCCACCCTCCTGAGACTGGCAAGACAGTATCTGACTGTCTCTGTCACACAACCCACACTCTTCTGGGTGGTCTTCACACTCACCCTCCAGGACTTCAATTTTGGGGGAACCCCTCTCCCTGCACCTTTCAGCTAGAGTCAGTAGAGTGTCCCTCCCACTATTAGGACCATGAACCCCTACGCCAGTTACCCTATTCCCTTCAGGGATACTGCGCACTACTGGAGCTACCTCATGCCCTTGAACCTCCTGGTGTATGTTAACCCCCTCCTTCAAGTCAGGCGCCACATCTCTGGGTGTGTGTACTACTCTCTCAGCACTAGAAAATTCAATATTGCTGCCACCATCTGAGCTGGATTCCTCCTCCCACTCAGCAAAGCTCAATCTCTGAGCTACACCCATTTCTTGTTGCTGGGCTGAGACACTCCTGGTCTCAAGCCTCTCGAGCTCTAAGTCAAGCTCCCTCATGATCAACTCATGCTCCATTTGGATTCTTTTCTCTTCCATTTTCATTCTTCTCTCTTCTATTTCCAGCCTTTTCTGTTCTATTGCCAGTTGTCCCTTTAGTTTGTCCATCTCTCTTTCATGAGCTCTGGTTTCCTTCCTGTCTGCCAACTCCTCTGGAGATAAACTTTTACCAGGAACACTGCTACCTGCAGGGGAAGGGGTTCTCCTTCCTCTTGAACCTACTGGCTCATCCAGCTGTTCATCTGCACTATCATCATCAGTAGCATTCCTTGCTTCTACCTAGGCCCTCAGCGCCTTGTAGAACTCTGCCTTGGTTGTACATTTAGTAATGCAAGCTTTAAATCTCTTGCAGAAGGACTTCAGCTGCTTGGCAGTGTAACTATCCAATTTCTCTTCTTCCCATTTCAATTCAGTATTCACAGAGACTATGGATGCTGCTTTCTCCACCATGGTTAAGCTTGGCAGTGCTCAAAAATAGACAGTCCAAAAGAAATCTACCAACAAGTATTGGTTGCGTTTAAGGTCTGCACTTACTAAGTAGTGTTCACCAATCACTGTACATGAGTCACAAATGCAAATACAGAATCCTCACCGCTGACCACCAATGTTAGAATCCGGGTTCCCTGGTTGGCACAGGTAGGTACTTGTGACAAGCAGGGAACCTTTCCTCTAGTCAGGGTAAGGGGTTACACCCCTAAAATAACCCCTGCTCACCCTCTAGGTAGCTTGGCGCGAGCAGACAAGGCTTATCTCAGAGCGTTATAGGTTAAGCATTTGTGAACACATACAGTAACCAAGTGAAAACACTACAAATGGACACCACACAGGTATGTATATTAAAAATAAGGATTCTTTATATAGGTTTATCACAAGACCATTAAACGATTAAAAATACACAATACGGGTGCTTAGTTGGTAGAAGATTGCTTAGTTTCTCTTAAGTTCTTAAATGCGACACTTTAAGTCAATGTACCTTAGATGCGACACGCAGGGCAACGAAAGTGTTGCAGCGATGCAGATGCGTTGAAGTTCTTGGTGCAAAAGAAATAAAGACGGGATCTTCCAGATGCGTTACACTTCTCCGATGTTGCGAGAAGGCTCGACTCGATGCGTCAGCTACAGCGGCGTCACCCTTGACGAGATGCGACGACAGCGGCCTTGGCAGCGGCACTCTCCTCTGACGTTGCGAGACGCTTCCGCTCGATGCGATGCTGCAGCGGCGACACCCCTTCTGCGAGATGCGACGACAGCGGCTCAGATGGCGGCACGCTTCTCCGTGGATGCGAGGCGCTTTTCTGGATGCGGTGCAATGCGACAACTACGATGGCTGCGATGGCGACACGCTTCCTCCTCGATGCGAGACTCTCCTCTCGATGCGGTGCAATGCGACAGCTACGATGGCTGCGATGGCGACACGCTTCTTCGGCGTTGCGAGACACTTCCGGATGATGCGAGACGCTTCCGCTCGATGCGATGCTGCAGTGGCGACACTCTCTGTGAGATGCGACGGCAACAGCTCCGACGGCGGCACGCTTCTCTTCCGTGCGTCGCGCTTCCAGCTCCTTGCGACACGCAGTCCCTCAGAAGGCCCAACAACAGCAGCAGGCACTTACAAAAGACTTTGGGGAGCTGGGGGTGAAGTCCACTGGTCCTGGGACTTCGTTCAGGGGGCAAGCTCAGTTCCAGCCCTTGGAGATCTTTAAGCACAAGTTGAAATAAAAGTCTTTGTAGTCTTTTCTCCTCTCCTTCAGCAGCAAGGCAACCACTGCAGGCCAATCCCCGAGGTCATGGACAGTTACTCCTCCTACAGCTTTCCCAGTTCCTTCTCTTCTGGCAGAGGTTCTTCTTGTTTCAGCAGGATCTGATCTAATCTCTTGGGAGCAGGGCTCCTTCTTTTATACAGCAATTCTTTTGTTCTTTGTCGCCAGGGGGCCTGGGCCTGGCTCAGTCCGGTTTTGGAGCACTTTGTTGTGGTGACTCTGCTCTTTCCTTTCAGCAGCGGGGCAGAGACATCAGCCGCTCCACAGGGGGCAGAGCCGGCATTGTGGTGGCAGAGCACAGGTCTATTCAGAGTCAAGGTGTACTCCTCCCACCCATCCTGGTGCAATCTCTCTACCCACCACCTGGCAGCCAGCCTGTCTCCTGGAATTCCCCAGCCCTGCTCCTCACTGTAACTAGGCAGAACACACACACACAGCAGAGGCGGACTGAAATGGCCAGGTCAGTAAATGCTAACTTTCTAAAAGTAGTATTTACAAACACAGGATATTAAAATAAACTTTACTAAAATAAGTATTTTCTTATTCTGAGTTCAGGCATACTAAACTTGACGTTCTACCATGCTCTCTGAGTCCACTGGGATTACAGAGTGTAGTAATTCCAGCAGCCCATTCTGGCCTATGGTGAGCAGGTAGCCTTCAATAGTGAAAAACGAAAATGGCTGTAATTCACTATTAGGACATGCCACACACATCAGGGCTTGTCCTACCTTATGCTTACAATGCACCCTGCCCTTGGGCCTACCATAGGGCTGACTAATATGAAGTTAAGGGAAGGTTTAGGGACTGGGAAGTGGGTGCACTTACCCAGTCAGCATGACAGTACCAGACTGCACGCAGGTTCTGCAATGGCAGACCTTAGATACCTCTTACCAGGCCGCTTCTGTGGGTGGCACAACCAGTGCTGCAAGCCCACTAGCAGCATTTGTATTTAAAAGCCCTGGGCACTCCTGGTGCACTTTACTGGGGTCTGACAGTAAACCAAATAAACCAATCAGGGAATCCAACCAACATATACATTTTAAATAGGGAGAGCATATGCACTTTAGCACTGAACAGCAGTGGTAAAGTGCCCAGAGTCATAAAACAGCCAACAACAGGTCAGAGAAAATACAGGAGGAAGGCAAATTTTTCAGCGATGACCCTGCAAAAAGGGCCAAGTCCAACAGTACAGAACATTAAGAGAATAAAATACAAACAAAGACATGTTTTTTGTAACGTTAAAAAATGACATCTGTGGGTGGGCGGGGAATCTAAAGTTTTAAAGTGTAAATGCACAGAGGGTGATCAATATGGAACACAAAGGGTGATCAACATGGAATGAGTACTATAGGTTGATAATCATTCTAGAGAACAAGTAGGCGCAGGCGAACACAAGTGAACCTAGAATTTTTCATGAAATTATGTGCGCAAACGTCCATTAAGGCATTTCTAACTTCCAGTTGCAATGTACTATGGTTAGTGTAGTTGGATGGAATAGTCGGTTTTCATTGGATGAATACTAAAGGGCAGGGAAAACCAATGGGCGGGGATATGTTGCAGGTGATTAAAATCGAGTGAGAGAGAGAAGCGATTAGAAGGGTTTAGAACATGAGGTGATTCGGTGTTTGAACACAAGATAAAACCGCCATAAGTATGATTAAGGTATGTGTTCGCTTCATAAAGCACATTTAGAGGGATATTTTTATCAGAAGTGGTTGTTGACACAGTGAGGGAACCGAGTGATGTGAACTTAAGGGGTGGTGGGAGAAAAGATCGGACAGTGAAGCACTGGGCATTTATTAATTTTTCAATCCAGCGTGCATAACGTTACCAACGGGTTTAACTTTAGTCACTAAATGTGCTTAATGTGGATTATCATGATGTAATCTAACAGAAATGTTTTGAAAATTGCAGAGTACCCCTGACGAAGGGCCAAATAGGCCCGAAATGCATTGGGTGAGGATAATTATCATTTGAGGAATACCTATGTATCACACCGTGCTCTAGAACAAGGCCAGTATTGGCATGTCTACAGCATTAAGGAATTAAAGGAAGCATAGAGAGTCTTTCATGTGACAGGATGATTTTGGAAAACTTTAAACAAAGCGTCGATGAAATTGAAATAAAAACTTCGACTTAACTGGAATAATTGTGGCATATTTGTTGTGCATAAAGGAAAGCTGTGCGTCTGGAGTGGGGTGTCACTTCGCCCCACACTTTTTCAGAGATAAAGGAATTCTCAGGAAAGGGTTAGAGGTTGAAATGTCCTGCAACATACAGTGCAAACATATACGATTATGTAAATGAAGTAAGTCACAATAAGGTATCAAAATAACATCAGAACTGAAAAGAAAACATTACAGCTGGAAGATGCGACTGCTTCTTGCAGTATATACAAGACGTTCCCTCAGCTGGGTAGATTGGAAATGGTTAATAATGGTCTCTCTTGAGCGGATGGATGAAACAGTTATTGCTCCTTTATACAGAGAAGGCACATAAAACAATGTAAATTAAATGACAAAGTAAAGAACAATCTTTAGCCACTTTAACCATGTTTTTTTCTAAAGAAGCAGTTCTGCGCCACACAAAAAATAAATGTACCTCTGGTTCTGTCGATAATATAAAATAGGAGTTTTTGACCACGTTGTAAAAAAAGTGTCTGTGCGCAATTCAATAAAACTAAAATGTACCTCTAGGTCAGAGTAGAATCTATGTTGTTTTATAGTTTTCTTCCTGCTTGTTTTAGTTTCCTAGGAGATGGCACGTCGGAGCTCCGACACGCGGCTGTGAATCTGGATGAGCGGCAGCTCAGGACGTTGACGTGAAGCAGTTGAAGGAAATCCGATGACAGAAGAATCCGAAGCAGGAGCACTAGAATCCAGGTAAGTGTTGGAGCAAAGAGGCAAAGCGAAGGGTACGGGGACTTGGCTTCCCTATATAGGAGGCTGGAACTTACTGGAAGCTTTGCGCATGAGGGTGTGTCGCTTAGGGGCCTGCGACACAGATTAATGACAGGTGCAAGGAAGCTAAGTCACATGTACTGACAGGTGCAAGGAAGATGAGCAACCCACGTGTAAGCAGGGGAGCTGTCTGTAATGAAGGGAGGGTGTGGTGATACTCAGCAGGAGACAGCTGTCACAAAGGCGGTCGATGGGCATGGCAATGATTTAGCAGGAAAACATGTGTAGTATTAAGAAGCAGTAAGACAAGTATATTGCACAAACATTATGCTTATTAAAATAACAAAAATAGAACACAAAGAAAACATGAACTAATCAATAATCAATACTAACTTATCGTACATGGATCTATGTGAACATCCTGCCATCAGAAAACACGTGCATTACACATTAAGAATGTGTGAGAATTTCCCACTTAGGAACTGAGGCGTGCCCTACTGTGGAGATGACGGTGGTTCATAACAGTCGCCTGCCCGAGGACCGCTTTACAGGGCGGTGTTTGTTAAGATGCAGCATATGGAATCTCCTTACTAAGCGGGGAGCATGGACAAATGAAGCAGGTTCCCAGGAATTATTTGATGCCTCATAGCCTTTTCAGGTGATGAGATAATATAACCGTCCTAGTAACTTCTTTGAGTCAAGGATGCGCTGAAGTTCATATTCCAGGTGTCCATCTATGGAAATATACCTTTTAAGGGGTACACTGATGCAGGGTCACCCTATTGTCCACGGGTTCAAAAAGCAACAAAGTAGAGATCAGCACTGGAGTAGGAATAAATAACAAGTTTATTAATCACTCATGAGTGGGACCAGGTCCACACAGCACACTCAAGTGCTGCCTGAGGTAGTACACTGAAGTCACAGAACACAGGGCTTTTATATAGTTTTTCTGCAGTGTAAGCATGTGAACAGAAATAGGAAGGACACGTTTTTGAAATAGTTTTCAACAAACAAGGGCAGATGAATAACACCTTGGTCAGCAAAGTGGGAGGGGGAGCAGGAGTACTTATGGCAGCAGGAATGATTGACAGTTAACAGGTGTACTGGCAGCTACAAACTCTCAGCATGTACATTGCTTTTAGCTGAGACAGGAAGTCAAGTAAAATAGATAGTACAGGCAGAAAAAGACGAGCAACAGAGGACGGGAGCATTACGAAGAAAAGGAAATGGACACCACAGCCAAAAAGGCTGCAGCTTATGCCAAGTAAAATATTACACATTTTCCACAGATGGCTCTTTTGGCATAAACTAAGACATTTTCTTGTGCTTTAAAAGGGGTACAATAAATATCATGTATATCGATCAGCATCATACCGCTGACTTCTCGGTCTATTGCTAAACGAGCATTTACATTTTGGACATTTGTAAGCGCCTAATTTCCCTGCAATTCAAAGCCTCACCAACAAAGAAAAAGAGTCCTAAATTAAAGTCAACATATTGCTGTAATGCAGTGTCGGTTTGATCCACTTCATCATTATTTATAGTTCTTTTGAATCGGTTCAAGGTAATGTCAATAAACAGTTTTTGATCTTTATGATAAGATGCAGGTGCTAGGAACACAGGCGGAAGCAAGAAGGACACATAGCATGTTCCGGACCATCCAATTGGTAGATGATTGTAGCCTTTACTTGCACAAATGAAATAAGTGTTGTGCGAGGATAGAAAACTGTTATTGTTTGTTCCAGTAATGTTCAACACTGTGGACAGTCAGTTTTTCCCACTGGGATACTACCAAAACTGCTCACACAAAGATTTGCTCGGGCTCTAGTAACAGCGATGACAAAAGGCCTGTTACCCATGGCTGTCCGAGTGTTGGGGAAAACATAACGTGTGGAGGAATTTCCTCTGCGATACTCCTCCATTTCCTATACAGTTCCTTTAGCTTTTGGGTCCCCTTCTTCATCGGTGTAACAAGCTTTTGATTCATTAGAGGCATATAGAAGTTTGAACCAAGCTGGGCATGAGCCATTGTGAGAGAATGGCAGCAGTGACAACGGGATTCCTTTTATGTTCTGATGAGGAGTAATCTTGCCACAAACCCAACAGTTAGTAGCATTGCTTAGCTGGTGTGTCTGATGCAACATTTGAAGAAATGAATTGTTTCTCAGATTTTGCCGGTATCCCTGTTCATGTTGCAGCAAATCAAAATGATCGTGCTCTTTTGCAGCAAGTGATGTAACAGTAATGTTAGGTAAGGAGGCTCCAGGCATTACTTCCTCCACTACCCACATTACAGTAGCGATGATGGCAGCACTCAAAGTCAGACCAAGGATGCAGATTGTACAGCCATTGCACATTATCGCAGCGATCTCCTTCTTCTTAGGCAAGCTCATTTTCATTGGCAAACAACAAAACAGATGGTGCCCTAAGGTCCTGGGCAGGCGTTGGTTTCTTCATTAACATTGAGACGAGTAGTCACTAATAAGCTACCCCCCTTTGTAGTCAGTCTTTAACCACCCAGGACAGTGGCTCAAACAGTTTCTTTCTGTGATTAAATGTCTATCTTCCTGGTTTGAAGCAGATATCTAGATGTACCAGGGATCATGTGGTCCGGGAAGACTTCCTCAGATCTTTGAGGTGACACAGCTCGTCCTTTGTCGGTGACCAGGATGTCACGGTGGTCTGTCAACAGAGCAGGGCTCACGAAGGAAGAGCTTCCCGCACCTGCTGATAAATAGAAGACAAGCTGTCAGTTAACTGGAACAAATAGTCACTCATCAACATGTCTGGGGTACCTAATACTGGTGCAGAACAAAGGGCTTGGCGTAACTGTTGGAAGGCGCTCTGGCACTCAGCGATCCATGGGTGGGGCAAAAAAAGGGCCAACAAAGGTTTAATAATGTGTGAAAAACTGCCTACTAAAAAAAAAGGTGAGGCCAATCAGTGCACGAACATCCTTCTGAGTGCGGGGTACAGGAGTGTCTAGAATGGTCTGAATGCGGTTTGGTGTGAGTGCACATCCCCCTTAGACAGGAGGTGACCTAAATAGGTAACCTGCTGTCTACAATATTGCAATTTCTTTCACAAGACTTTGTGATGATGGGAGGAAAGAAATTATAACAATAACAGTGTTCCTTCATCACACTAGGTAAAGTCGCCAGAACGGCATCCTCATCGATAAGACAGAATCTCTCAACCATTGGATGATAGTTATTTAAAATAACACGCACACCTTCTGGAGAACAATGTATTGTGGCACGAAAATATTTAAGCATATCAATACCCACAATGTTGTCCGGTGTGGTAGAGGAAAGCAAAAATGGACATGCTGCAGTGAATTTATCAAGCCTGAATTCAAGTGGCTGTAAAAGTGGGCTAGGTGTAGGTTTTCCATCGAATCCTATCGATGTTATCATTGTGCCGGACAGGAGAGCCCTAGGAACCAATGTTTTAGACAGAGCACTACGGGTAGCCCCTGTGTCAACCAGAAACTGATCAGTAGATCCCAAGACGCTTGCATCAACATAAGGACCCATTTGACCTACTGGCACCTCAATTGGTCTCTTATCCCATCCTAGTTATCCCTGTGCATAATCGGAATCTGCAAGAGCACCAGCGGAATAATCAGATATTTGATATTGATTTCGTCTATCAAAAGTATTAGAGTAATTTGGTCCTTGTTCAACTGCTTCAAATCTAGGGCGAGTTCCTGAACCTTCCCTGTTTCCTGAATTCCCTGGGCGTCCTTTCATACTTCCCCTTCCCCGCTGATACTGATGACCTCGCAAAAGGGGGCACTCAGAACGCCAATGCCCAGTCTCTTTACAATAAGCACACTGATCAGGGGACAAATTTGCTCGAGGGAGAAGGGGTACTCCAGGTGTATACATTGCACATCCGCCTCTTCCACCTCCCCTAAATGGTGGACCATATACTTGAGCCAACATAACTTTTGTCTTTAATTCTTTAACCTTCTTATCCTCCCTGCCTTTCCCTTCCTGTTCCTGTCGCTCATAATATTGGGCCATAGTTATAAGGGAAACTGGGGAAGACGTGGTCCAAGAACTCTCGCTGGCCTTTAAGCGACTAGCTATTTCTGGTAACATATTAACGACAAATTTATCGACAAACAAATGTTTACCCATATCATCGGCCAATGACTGACCACTAAAATCATGGAATGTCTCCTCAAATCTTGAAAGGGATCAGAAATTGACTCATCCTTTTTGGACTGTTCCCATGAGGCACAGAATCAGACTGATTTGCATATGGCCATGTCTGAACTGGGGTGGCAGAGTGGGCTAAAGAACGGTGATGGATTAAACCCAGATCTGTTGACTGGGGGTGAGTGCTTGCAATGTTCAACACTCCGTCCATCATTCCCTTTGGTTTTTGCTTTGTTCGCCATAAGTTGGCAGGGTATGCTCAGACGTGAGTCCCTTGCTCACTTTGCCACTGGATTCAAGCAAGCCTGGCTGAAGACGGCTGAAATGCCAGAAACCGGTCCTAGGAAGCTTGTTTCCGGTCCAGGGAAGGCATGGCTTGTCACTTCGGGCTGGACTGTACCCATGAGGCACAGGGCCAGACTGATTTGCATATGGCCATGTCTGAACTGGGGTGGCAGAGTGGGCAAAAGAACGGTGATGGGTTAAACCCAGATCAGTTGACTGGGGGTGAGTGCTTGCAATGTTCAACACTCCATCCATCATTTCCTTTGGTTTTTGCTTTGTTCACCATAAGTTGGTAGGGTATGCTCAGACGTGAGTCCCTTGCTCACTTTGCCACTGGATTCAAGCAAGCCTGGCTGAAGACGGCTGAAATGCCAGAAACCGGTCCTAGGAAGCTTGTTTCTGGTCCAGGGAAGACATGGCTTGGCAGTTCGGGCTGGTCTGTTCCCATGAGGCACAGGGTCAGACTGATTTGCATATGGCAATGTCTGAACTGGGGTGGCAGAGTGGGCTAAAGAACGGTGATGGATTAAACCCAGATCAGTTGACTGGGGGTGAGTGCTTGCAATGTTCAACACTCCGTCCATCATTTCCTTTGGTTAAAGCAGCTTTAAGAGCCATCACATCAGCTCTACTCCAAGGAGTGTAAACCCAATTATATATCAAATATCCCTTTGCATCATTCGAAGTTTTATTATTATTCGTTCCCGCACCCTTCGGAGGAACATACTTCAGCTTTACGCAGGTTTCATAGCAGACTCACTACCACTAGGTTTATTCGCATCCAGCAAAGCATCTACTTTCTTTGCCTGAGATTGAACTGCTTCTGCAACTTTATTTTTCCTAGCTAATTCTTGCTCCTTTCACAAACGCAATGTGTTATCTCGTAATTTGACCACCCGTCTAATCATATCAGGTAGGTTCGAAAAAAGAAAAGTCCCATCTCCTAACTGTTTATAATCAGTACTTATATCATTTGGTTCTGTTGCATTAGAAATATGCCGCCAACCATATATTACCTCCCAAGTGAATATTTCTACAAAAATAAAACTGTTTGGCGTTTTCCCAAGTCTGAACTGTAACTGTGAGGGCCGTTGCTGTAGTAGTCCTACGTGCTTTCACTCTAGCAATATCCCGCAAGGTATCTTTCTCTTCCCTAGATAAAGTAGAGCGAGTCTACCGCCCAATTTGCTTATCTTTATCCTTTTCTTCTGACGACAAATGCTCCTTATCAAAAACCTCATCCTCAGGGGCACTTGGAGTGGGGAATTTATAAGGGGGGTGGAGGGCGTTCTAATAGGATGCAGTCATCCTGAGGTTTATTAGGTATGGGATAAAGAGGGCACCTAATAGGGTACTGGCAATTTACCTCTAATCGACGGTCCCTATCTTTTTTTCTTTATTTTTTAATTCTAGCGCTTTTTGATATATCGTTTTTCATTGTTCTTTTTCTGCTATAACTTCTGCTCTTTTTGCTCTCTCACACTTCTTTCTCCCACACACGTACACACTCAAACATATCCTATATACTTTATATTTTAAATAAACACTGCTCTACATATTGAACCTTTTTTTAAATCAAATGACCCATTCACAGGTCATTGTAGATCAGAATCTGTCTTTGTGCATTTGTTCCACAGTATACTGTACATTATGGAAGAAATACCATATTTGACATATATGTCTTTATTAGGTGTCCCCTCTGGGGGAGCTGGCTGACTTTTTTCTAAAGTTTGTTTGGTACCAAGAGAGCAGCAACACCACCTACAGAGTGTGCTGAGAACAGGCATGCTTCATTAAAAATGTGTAAAATATTACTACTTCAAAATATTTGAAAAGGAGAAAAATCTCCACATTACCTGCCTTCAATTTTTGCAAAAAGTGAATCTCAAACAAAAAGCCCAGGCTTAACAAATCAAGAGTGCCGCTTTAGCGACCTTACCAGACAGTCTCCAACTCCCACCTGCTGATCTCTGGTCGACCTAATGGTCACCCCAAAAGTGCACCAAAAAAAACCCCAGTCAAGACCGGCACCACCTGGAGGGTCAAATCAGGAAAAAACTTAAAATTCACGTCGGCCTGCAAAGACAAAGGTCTCCTCGTGCAGTGCGCTTCCTCAGTGAAATTCCAATCCTCCGTCAAGACCACTCCTTCGGGCGGCCACGCCTCCGATGGGGTCCCACAATGGACGCCAACTGTGGAAATATACCTTTTTAGGGGTACACTGGTACAGGGTCACCCTTTTGTCCACGGGTTCAAAAACCAACAAAGTAGAGATCAGCACTGGAGAAGGAATAAATAACAAGTTTATTAATCACTCATGAGTAGGATCAGGTCCCCACAGCACTCTCAAGTGCTGCCTGAGGTAGTACACTCAAGTCACAGAACACAGGGCTTTTATACAGTTTTTCTGCAGTGTAAGCATGTGAACAGAAATAGGAAGGACACGTTTTTGAAATAGTTTTCAACAAACAATGGCAGATGAATAACACCTTGGTCAGCAAAGTGGGAGGGGGAGCAGGAGTGCTTATGGCAGCAGGAATGATTGACAGTTAACAGGTGTACTGGCAGCTACAAACTCTCAGCACGTACATTGCTTTTAGCTGAGTCAGGAAGTCAAGTAAAATAGATAGCACAGGCAGAAAAAGACAAGCAACCGAGGATGGGAGAATTACGAAGGAAAGGAAATGGACACCACAGCCAAAATGGCTGCAGCTTATGCCAAGTAAAAAATTACACGTTTTCCACACATCTATTGGTATAGGAGGTGGTGGTGTCTCATTCTGTGTGGCTGGGTTATAGGGATTTAATAGGGATACATGAAAACTGGGTGGATGGGATATTCAAGTGGTAATTCTAATTTCATGGAAACTGGATTGAGTACATTGACAATCATAAATGGGCTAATGTATTTTGGGTATAATTTAGGAAGACCTTCCAATTTCAGGTTTCTTGTGGATAGCCAGACTTGGTCTCCTTTTTTGTAAACAGGGGCCCGACAACTCTACATTTTCGATGAGGCAGACTAAGCATGGCCTCCCCAGGGTTCAGAACATGTGCATGGTCACCTCTGACTGTGAGAGGAGTAGACAAAATTCCACATCTTGCCCCGAGGGGAGAAGATATTGCCACACCGTTGCAGCCCCACTGGTGAGGGAGGCTGCAGGGGAACTGCTAAACATGCCTGAGGATGCAATCCTCATGCAGGAGAGGATAGTGCCAAAAGCAACTGCAAGACTGACAGTGATGAGACGCTCTGGGTGGAGGCTGCTACAATGACTAAGGTACCTGCACAGTTTGTGAAGGAGCCAGGGGAGTAAAAAGCAGACTGAGGCAAGGCAGCAGGTTTTGGGCCTGTGAAGTGCTTCCATGGGACATGCAGTGCTCGGTTGCAGCCAGCCAGCCCATAGGAGATAGAGACAGGCAGCAGGTCCCCTTTAACAATCCCCAAACCCACTGCCCTCGGGAACAGTGACATGGCAGGAGGCAGTGTGGCACTCGCAGCTGTCCACTAGCTGCCATATATATATAAAACTAAGAAAAGAATAGATAAGCAATGAACAAACTGGTGGCCGCTGCCTAGGGAGGCCGTGTGCTGCGTGCCAGGCCCTGAATGCTTTCCAAAGTTTCTGGTTTCTCCATTAGAAGAAGAATACAGAGCTGCACTCTCTCCACCCAACTCAACCTAAGTACCTGCAGTAGCTGGTGCAGCCCACCACCTCCTCCCTTGTCATAGCCAGGGCTGAAGCATCCTTGTATTAAAGACCTGAGACGATTGCTAAGAGCACCATGCGCTTGTTGGTGGTAGCATACCAGGATTACAGGCACTGGTGAGGCTTTACTAGGGGTGCTACACACCCCGCGGCCTCTGGTTGTTGTCTGCCAGCACCGTAGGAGATGAAAAGACTGTTTCCCTCATACTTCGACAGCCATCAGTTACTGGCATATGATTGGAGACATAGCAATATAATCAAGGAGAGCCGCACTATGGCCACTGTTCAACATGAGAAGTGACTCACAAAGTAGGACAGGGTGTGAGGTTGAACACACTGATCCCTGTTGACCATTCTGGGAGTTCCCCTGAGGAGCTTACCAGCACTTACACCCAAGAGATACTTCACCCATGGACCAGGGAAGGCTACAGAGTAAGAGCGCCAACAAAGTCTGGGAAAAGGGACTATGCAATACGTGGCCAGGCACCATACAGCAGCAACAAACACGAGAAGAAGTGGATCAGCAACCAACCTGATCCTCAGGAAGCCAGGGCTGGTGCCCAGACTACAAAAACTACTAAAGAGGTCCTGTTGGCCTGTCCCGAAGAAGGTGCACACTGCTGCACCCAGAAGAAGGAGACAAGACTTGAGCACTTAGAGGTCTCAGCAGTATGAATGGTAAGAAAGTCCACGATGACACATCAGGAAGAGAAAGAAGTGTGACCTGCCAGTTCAAACTGGGAAACCTG
Source organism: Triturus cristatus (assembly GCF_964204655.1). Taxonomy (NCBI): domain Eukaryota; kingdom Metazoa; phylum Chordata; class Amphibia; order Caudata; family Salamandridae; genus Triturus; species Triturus cristatus. The sequence goes on from NC_140585.1 coordinate 635,890,916, forward strand.
ATGACTGACAAACCTCAGAAGAGAAGATCAAGAGTGGTCAGTCCTGAAGGGCAGGCTAGAGAAGACTCAGGACACAGTCGGACTCCTTCCATCCCCAGAAGCAAGCCACAAGAGGAAAAAAGAACGACCTGGAGACAGAACATTGGTAGAACTGAGTAAGATGCAAGTAAACCTGAACCAAGTCTCTGCCCTACATTTCTCAGCATAACTGCCCACACAGTAACCAGCAGCTCACCAACCCAATGCATCCAGGCTGAAGTGTGCAGATGCCTCCACCAAATGAAAGATGTAAGCACCTGCTCACCATCACTTCTATTTGGCAGAGACCCAAGAAGAAATCCATGCGGCCATCTAGGCAAGTCACATATCACTGTAGTACTCTATCATTAACTTATCAACTACTATCAAAGCACCATAAGGCACATTTTTAACTTACCTTACACTTAACATTTAGCTCTATATGATTTACAATGTAGTATTTCTGATACCTGAAAAAAGGTTAATATTGCAAAAAGATCTTTATCTTTTGCGATATTTAGTTAGCTATGAAAATAACTTTGTTTCAGTTTTTCTGGATTCTTTTTTTTTTAACAAGGTCTACATGACCAACCATAACAATAGTCTCAACAGCAAACAGGAGGACAACACAAAAAAGACAAAGAAAAAAAACTCAGGGCCGGATTACGACTTTGGAAGTCCGACTGCCTGACTGCCGCGACCTCTAGCAGACCGCTGCGCTGGCGATCCTCTGCCTGCCATATTATGAGCTGTGCAGCCTGAAACTCTGCCCATGTCAATGGCGCGGTTCCCGCTTGTGCCGCAGCGGTCTGCAATGTTGGCTACATGTACTCTAACTCCACCAGCCTATTACTACAGCACAGTCGTACTGGCGGTCTCCTAACGGAGATTACTCAACAGCGGTAGACCTCCACGGTTTGCCTGCAGCAAAGCACCACAACATTGATCATTGGATGAATTGGAAAACTGCACAGCTGATGTCCTTTGCCAAGTGGACACGCCAGCAAATCACACTATAAAACACACCCAATCCCTGACTACGATCCTTTGCTACTTACCTGTAGCACACAAGACAGGACACACCGTTTATACCATTGTGAATTATGGCAGCCCTTTTTTTCATCTTCCATCATCCCATTTATCACTCTCCACACCTATTACATTTTATTTTTCACTGATTCACCAATATCCCTTGTTTTCTTACCTTTCATTTTGTCACTCTTACTTTTTTATAGTAATTCATCGCCCCACCAATCCACGTTTCACAGATGCTGAGTTGTCAGTCATGGTGGATTACATCCTTAGAGTCGAGCCATACATTTGTGGATCCCAAGTCCAACATACTACTCTCAGTAGGAAAACGGAAATTTGGGACAGGATAGTGAACAAAGTGAATGTTGTTGGTACCATCCTGAACACACCGCAGGAAATTAGGAGGAGGTGGCATGAACTGGTGTTGAAGGTGCATGCCCTGGCCTCCAAGGACCACCTGGAGGCCCAGAGGACTGGTGGTGGCCCTCATAGCTTCCCATTACTACTCTTTCCCTGGGAGGAGAAGGTCGTGTCCATCCTGCATACTAACGGCATGACAGGAATACCTGGGGAAGTGGAATCTGGTAAGTTACACTTCAATACCTGTCGCAATCCTTAACTTCTGGATGCCTCTCAACTCTGCTATTGCTATTGTCTCATCTATCTACTTACCAGACATGCAATCCACAAAGTAGAGATGTAGGTTTGTCAGTATTAATGTGGAGTGCTGCATATAAGATCACGTGCCACATGTTGGAATGCAGTTTGTAAGTGTATAAATAGAAAATTGTCACCTCAGGACCCATAATATGTGTAAAAATGTAAATGTATGGTCAATCTCAAATGCATGTTGCCATCAGGTATGTAACACTAACCATTTGTCAAGTGTTGGTAATGCAACATAGAAACCACTACAACTACCTTGAGGCCCTGTGACTAACGCTAACCAAGGTGCCATAGTTCTTTTGCCCCTTCTTACTTATCTGCCATGTTAAAACCTTATGTTCACTCATCATGCAGGTTACCATTTGTCAAGTGTTGGTACTTCAACATAAATATTACTTCAACTACCATGACACCCTGTTACTGTAACTCTAACCAAGATGCCATAGTCCTTTTGCCTCTTCTGAATTGTCTGCCATTTTACGACTGATGTTCACGTATCATGCAGGTTACCATTCGTCAAGTGTCGGTAAGCTGATATAGAATAGCTACCCCTAATACCATGAGGCACTGAAACTGTAACTCTAACCAAGATGCTACACTCGTTTTGCCCCTTCTCACTTGTATGTCAGGTTACAACTGATGTTCACTCTTTATGCAGATTACCATTTATCTAGTGTTGGTAAGCTGAGGTAGAAAAGCTACCAATACTATCACGAGGCCCTGTGACTGTAACTCTAACCTAAATGCCATAGTACTTTTGTCCCTTCCCACTTGTCTGCCATGTTACAACTGATGTTCACTCATCATGCATGTTACCATTTATCAAGAGTTGGTAAGTTGAGATAGAAAAGCTACCACTACTACCATGAGGAACTGTGATTTTAACTCTAACCAAGATGCTATACTCATTTTGCCCCTTCTCACTTGTCTGCCATGTTACAACAGATATTTACTCATCATGCAGGTTACCATTTGTCAAGTTTTGGCAAGTCTGCATTGAAATCACTGCAACAAACATGAGGTCCTCTGACTGTAACTCTAGCCAAGATGCTACACTCCTTTTGCCCCTTCTCACTTGTCTGCCATGTCACAAATGATGTTCACTAATCATGGACTTTGCAATGAACATACAATTCATGTCTGACTACTTTGCTTGATGGTGTCCTGATCTCCTCAACTGAAACAATTGATGGCATGAGTGACACCATACCAACTGTGTGCCTCTAATATATGTATGGTAGTATGGTAGAACAAGGGTACCCCATTAGGAGAACCTGGGTTCAACATATGTTAAAACAACGGTTCAGTTTTGCCCAATCGGGTCCTGTGCAACCAAGTGTCACCCCAGAGTGATTCACTGCAGCGCGCCGACCAGACTGGTGCTTGATTCCCGATGGAAGCCTGAAACAATTGGAGCTCCATTTAAAGAGGTGCCTCATACCTTCAGGTTGCTCCCTTATTGTCCTGATGATGATCTTAAGTCCCTAAAAGATCGAAACGCCGTTGACCCCCACAACAGGAACTTCCTCAATTGTACTAACCTATGCGAAGTTCCTATTCTGTTGTCAATGTGATGTAATGTTTTTAAGTTCACCGCACCTTGTCACATTACGCACCTGTCACTTTATGTGAGCACCTGTTTAGTCTGACTATCGCTAACCGTGCTTTTGTAACATAAAGTGTTTATTTTACACCTCATATGCTCCCCTACTATTTTCGTGCTCCCTCAAAGATTAATTGTCTAGCTAAAAGTTTTACCTTGTGTCCTTCCCAAGGACTCTACTTGACTCTACTTGGTTGCACAGGACTGAACTGAACCGTGTTTTCCCTAAAACATCTAATCTATGTAGGCCATGAAGGAAACTCAGTTGATTAGCAGCAGCAGGTGACCCACTGACTCTGCAATGCTCACATGATGAATAATGCTAAATATACAAACAAGGTCTGTGTTTGTCTTTATTATACACAACTAGACCTTGGAATGGTTAAATACATGTTTTAGGACTACACCCTGTTGGTTGAAATGTTTTGGAGATGTCATGTTTATCCCTAAATCCAAAATGCCACATATTAACATATCAAGACATCTAACGAGATGATCAATTCTACTATACTTATTGAACTTCTCCAAATATCTAGTTACCAACTTCAACATCACCCAAATAGATTATAGTATTTCTCTACCTATTTTGTTTCATCTTAGGTCTCTATTTACTGTGACATAAACAATGTGGATATAGATGTCACACTTCCACCAATAACAATGTTCTCTATTTCTCAACAGGTCAGAGCTTGGCCACCAAACAGACTCCTGCTCCACTCCAGGATGAAGCCCTCGGTGATGACAACAATACTGGAGATGTGGATATGAATGTCGGTCCTTGTCCATCTGGTCAGCCTGGGAAGACAGCAAAAGTGGGGCTCACTGTGCCTACAGCAACACCTCCTAACCCACCTGCAATAAGACAGACAACCCCTGCAACCCCAAACTGTGTACCTAGCACAGTCACTACCATGTTGTGTCCCCAAGTTCTGGATTCTGAGGTGGCTATCACCACCCTAGTCACTGAGGAACCAGGAGGCAATGGGAGGATGCAGACCCGTAAGAGTAGGACTTCTGGGAGGGTAACTGTGGGCCTTCAGAGTGAGCCCTTTGACACCCAGGCCGCATTTATGGGCCAGATACTTACCGCAATCCAGGAAATGAAGCAGCTGCAGAGGGACACATACTAGGAGGTGGCCGGTATCAACACCAACCTGGCCTTACTGGTTGGAGTGCTGCACGAAATAAGCACCACCCTCTGCGGGACTTTTCCACCTGCATCTACCCCTTCCTGTGGTCTAAGTACATCTAGGCCAACAACATCTGCTGCAGCCACAAGAAGTGAGGCCCTATCAGAGGAAAACATGTCTGCAGACACCCCTGTCTCAGCAGCAGCGGACCCCCCCCCAAAAGGAAGGGACGTCTACCAAAAAAATCCAGGAGGTTCGAATGGCATGACACAACCAACGCCAGTAAGAAATCTTGAACGCAATTCCCTCCTGTGAGTGCAAAACATTTCTTTGTGAACTATTCGTGGCACATGTCCATATCTGATAGGAGCAGTATGCTGGAATTTTGGACAGGCAATTTGGACTCCATCCACCATGACTGACATCTTCACTTTTGGTTTTCCCCGTTTAATTTTTTTTACACTTTTTGATTTAAAACCTGTTCAATTCAATAAATACATAAGTCAGCAATTCAATGTCTCCTTTTGAAACTCTCACATCTACCAATATATATGTGCTACCATGTGAACTTTACAATGCCAAAACTAGGTACTTATGGAAGCATGGATATGCTGTATGTAAACCATGCTCAACTCTGGATCACTACCATGTCACAACTACAAATACATACAAGTATCTGATCTGATAACATCTTAATTCCATTGTTCAAATCATAGGCTGACATGATGTCAGAAACATAGCAAAGAGGACATGACTCAATTTGTTTGTGTCAGTGATCACATATTCAGTTGCAGACATTCACAACATGGAAGGAGGGGATACATAAGACATTATCCTCTACAATAGGCTGTAGTGTAGTTCCTATATCCCTGATAGGCTCTGCACATTGTAATAATATACACTATAGATTTGACATAGGACTGAGGTCAGTATGTCTCTATCGAGTACATTAAACTTAATTACTTGTGTGTGCCAGCTGACTCAGAGGTCACTAGAAACTTCTCGAATAAACAAGAAGTGATTAGTTTCTGACAACCGCATAAACATGACAACTTTGTTTCCCCTAGAGTTGGAACAATCTCAGAACCGTGGAAACAATAGATAACAGTTTCACTCAGTCAATCGTGCATGCTTCGTTTCTACAGAGTTGCACAGAAATAGATAGATGGGCGTTTCAATAAAAAGGGTTTATTGAACAGTCTTATTTCTCATGCAAGAGATATGAACTGCTACAATCGTAAGACAGGCTGCGAAGTACAATATGTACAGAGTTAGCAGTAAGATAAAATAATACTGCAATCGCATGGTTTGTAGCTATGACATATATTCATAAAATACATACATAAATAACACAGGCTAAAATGTGAATACTCATCTGATGCTTTTAAATTTTCTACCCCAGTGTACCTAACCTAAGTGTAGTACGAGGTAAAAAGTAGGTGATGTTGTCTAAAGTATAGCTAGCTATAGCTATAGTTTTGCCAAGAGTTGCCAAAAGTTTCCCTAAGTTCTAGTCTGCTCCATACCTTAGAATGTGCGAGGTTGGAATCTCTTTCCGGGACTCGATATCTAACACCCCGCAAGGGGTGTCAGAAACACTGGAGCTGGATTCTCTGCAACGCGGATGACAGCGTCTGGTCAGTGCATCAGGCTGGAACTCGATCTCCTTCCGAACTTGCTGTGGCGAACCGCAAGTAGGCAGTCGAGCTGGACCGTACAGGAACCATGGTTTGCCAGGGCAAGTGCAGGTATATTTATACCTTGAAGGTGTTTAGGAATGCCTGTATTGACGTAAAAGTCGGGCATCGGAATGTCATGATTGAACCCCTAAGGAATAGATGTTCATACATACTAAATTAGTTCTTGGAGAAATCAATATCCAAGCAAGGGAAATTCCTAAAGGCTTAAGAATCTGGTTTTCCAAGAACTCGTTGTGATGTGGATTGATGGATGTAGGAGACCATGCCTGTATTTGGTTAGCATGGACAGTGCCTAAATAAGGGCTGGATTTTCTATGCCTAAATAAGGGCAATATGAATTGTTCCTATATAAGGGTATAAATCAGGAAACCTATATACGGAATCTAAATCTACACACAACACCCACTCCAGTTTTGTATGAATGACATTACTAACTCCTAAATATACTAAACATGTCTAAAAAAGAGTATTGCATGATAATCTAAAATATGCTAAATCATATCTAAAAACATATGTCCTAAAACTGCATTACAAAAACCACTGCTATGCATAAGATGCTGTACATATTAAAAGCAAAGTTTAATTCTAAGTATATGCGTGCATTGAAAATGCCAACAAGAATGAATCAGAAATATATACATATGATGAAATGGCTCGTTAATACAGAAGAAAAAGGCCGAAACCATTTCATATCAGGTTAACACAATTCAATTGTTGATGTGACAAGGTGGCATAATGTCCCTGGAAGATTTTCAAAGAATTCTGTTCTCTATGAATAGTTCTACTATAAGCAGGTTACTTATGCCAAAAATGAAAAAATACAAATTTGGAAGAAAAAAATTAACCATAGGAAAAAGTTCCAAAGTTAGTCCCTTGTCTGAAAAGAATGAAGGACAAATTCAGAGTCTCATCGGAACACTGTGTGCCTGAATCAAAAGTCAGTGTGTGGGCCTGGAGAAAACATGAAATCTTCTAATCCTGTAGACAAAAAGCCATCTACCGTTGTAGGTGAAAGTTGTAATACCTCGTTTAGAAGATTAACTGCACATAGATATGAACCATCGCCGTCAGCATTGGTTGCATCGGCAATGTTCGAATCGAATGTTACCTGCGTGCCTGTTGTTTCACCTCGTACCTCAGCAGTAGCAATTCGCGTCTGTGAGATCTCAATGAATGCCGTCATCAGGATTGGTAGCTGCTCGGGACAACACAGAGCATGGGCCGTAATAGGGTCCAGGAGAGTATCGATATCCGTAGGCATGACTGATGGGAGTGTTAGACAGATGTCTAGCACGCATTCTTCACCGCAAAGCAGGCAGTGTAGAACAGGTAAGATGCAATCTTGCCAGATTGGTCTGAATGACAGAAACCATGTGGTGTTTAATTCTCGTAGATGAGGTAAATCCAAAATTTGGACGATGCGCTCACGACACTTCATCTCCAACAGAGCTCTCTCTATGGTGAATTGGGTGTCGATGGTGAGTTGGCTTGCCATATCGTAGCAGTAGGAGCAAAAATAGGATCCCTGCAACCAGTGCTATAAGGAGCGGTAGTCCGCCAAACACAGAGTGCACGAAGTTCGGAAACATTCGGGGGTCTGCTTGAAAAGGTGCTAACAGTCCTCCACACACGTTCTTAAATACATGTATAATAATGCTCATATCAGACATGTTTAAGATATGACCTAACATTTCTGAGAAATGTACAGGGCAGTTTGTATACAAAAGGGTATGTATCTCCGCAGAAGTCCCTGCAACTTGGAGATCATAGGTTTCTTTGGCCTAGGTCAATGGCACTGTTTTTTGTAAAAGAATGGCTTTCATTCTGCTTAGAGTATCAATTCGTACAGAAGAGATGTTCAGTGAAGGCCACAAAGGCGACTCCCTGACTGTCTGCATTTGTGGAAACAAGACTTGCATGCAGCAAGTGACCCTGGATGTAACCGTAACTAGATATGGAATACATGGCAACATGCCACAGCAGCTGTGATCATTCAACATAATGTAACTCCCGTTAGAAAGTTGGGCACAAATTGGATTAATCATTGCTTTCGGTGAACCTTGCAGGTGACAGGATAAGTTTGAAGTGGAACTATCACAGGTCCCGTGTAAGTTAATACTCTGACAAAGTTGAGAACCTCTTAGTGTGTGTTCACAGTTTTCACCGCTGACAAAACACTTCACATTCCCCACTCCAACATCTATGTGTGCAAGGTAAATCCCAGGATGTCTTGATGTATTCTTTACACAACCTTTCATATTTGCCAACTGGTATATGTTTTAGGCAATACTGAAAATGGAAAGTTGTAACAGGCAGAGTAATTTTACCATGAATGATCCACTCAGAAGCTGGATTTTCTGCCACTGTGAATGGTAATTTTTCCAGTTTTTCAATGCTCAGCATAGTGTAGTCTGCTCCCCTTTGTGCCAGTCTGATCTGTTTATCAGTGAGATTGAATTCTGAAAACAGTGACGTAGTATTGATTAAACGCCAAGGCACATAGCCTGCACGCAAGTTTTGTAGCGTCCAGCCCAATAGCATGATAGAACGTAGCTGAGACTGACCATGTTGCAACATGACCGAGTCCTGTTCCATGATGTCTATGACAGAAGACACAATGCTGTCCAATGAATATATTCTGGACGACAGAGTCGTTAACCCATTGTCTACTACAGAGAGAGTTTTCTCTAAATGAATAAGATCAATTTCTTGTATTCGTTCTGCAGTCTCTGCTTGGGTAACCTTCCATACTTCATTATAAGTTGCGTAGATACCGGCATATATAAAACGTTTTTGACACAGTTTTCTTGGTCCTAGCAAGAATTCCCTAAGGTCTGCGCCTTCTTGAAGTAAAGATAAGTGTTGTTTTACATCCTTCAGTGTAGGTTTCTGTAACCAATGGAGGCAAAGTTTCCCTACACTGTATGTTGTTACTACCCATGGATGCTGTCTTTGAACATAGCGTGGGTCTGGCCTATTGATTGTGAAACCCTGTGTTTTGTTCAGGATACGATCTTGACAGTTGTTTGTGTCTGTGGGCCAGAGCAACCATTTTTTCCATTTTGGATCTGATCTGTTGTGATGCAAAATATTATGTACGTCAACCTCTCCCCGTGTAGTGCTATTACTTGCAGGTAGAGGTATGGTCGGTGTGTTCATGTCTTTGATCTTGGCTAATCCAATGGAAGACGTGGACAGTGTCATTCAAAAACATAATTTGCTCAGGGATGATACAAGCTCTAAACAAAGCTTCTACCCCCTGTACTTGCAAATCTTTTGTACCCCAGACAGATTTTTTCTCAATGTTGTCTCTCCAAAAGTCGAAACCCTGTCTAGACAGTTGGGCAATAAAGGCTGCAGAATAAATCTGTTTCGTATTGGTAAACATATTTTTCGTTCCTGTCTTATTCATATTTTAAACTAAAATGTTTCTGGATTTGACAAGTTGAACCCTGAAAAATATGGAAACTTCATTGCAAAAGTTTTCGAACTACCCTTTGGAGGTGTAGGACAATGTTCCCATTGGTTATACATAAATAAATTTCTAGGTGTTGCAGATTTATGCAAGAAATGATGACCATAGTAGTTATAACAATACATTTGTTCATATTTTGATGAACCCTCTAAATATTCATGATTTGTGAATACAGTAGACATCTCTAGATCAGACATCATGATATTAACAGACTCAAAGTCCCAATCATCAGATAAGGTACTAGAGGTAATAAAGTCACTTAATGAAATCTTAAATAAATGTGGAATCTTCAAAAGCTCAGATGGGCCAAAAATCTCATATTGAGTTTGGTCCCAAACTATACCATCATGTATAGGAACGGCTGTGATGTTCACTGCTGACAAGTCTCTCGCTTCATGATGGGATGATTTGTGTGGCTGGAGAAGTAATTTCACTCTTTTACTTGTTGTGTCCAGTTGAATATATCTTCCATTTATCAGCATACCCAGAGTTAATACCAGAGCTAACCAAAGTAGAAAGAAGAGTGGGGCATATCAACAAGGGCTTTATCTCTGCTTTTTTGGCTTTAAAAGCCAAAAAAGCAGAGATAAAACTAGCGCCCTATCAACAACAGGGTGCTAACACGCAAATTTGCATGTTAGCACCATTTTACTCTACGCTTCCCCTTGCATCTCTAATGAGATGCAAAGGGGGCGTTCCAGAGTAAAATAATAGGAGAAATGTCGCTAAGCGACATTTCTCCTATTATCAAGAATGTCGCTAACCCTGTTAGAGACAAAAAAAGCAGCGCTAACCGCGGTTAACGCTGCTTTTTTACGTCTGCTAATTTTCAGACTTAGCCATGATATCCTTTGGAAGGAGGATATCATGGCTAAGTTTGCCTGTCCCTATCAACAAGGTAACATGTGATTATCGCTGGGTTTCCAGCGATAATCTCACGTTAGCCTGTTAGCGTGTAGATTTTTATCGCTATTGAGATAAGCGTTGCTAATAGCACGCTATCTAAGCGATAAAAATTCACGCTAGCCGGCGATAATTATCCTCACGCTAAGAGCGCTGAGCGATAATTATCGCCGGTTGTTGTTGATATGCCCCAATATTCCTCAAACAATCCATAGTTCAATCCATGGTGAAACCAGATAAGTCTTTTTCAGAAGATGAAAAAAGTCTGTTGCTTGTTCTTTGAAAGTTCTTTGTGCTGGCGTCGTTTCAGGTTCGCTTGGATCCTCAGAAAACGTATCAAAGTTAATGAAATAGCCAGAGGCAGTTCTGTCAATGGTTTAAATTGCATCAGGATTTGTTGAATTCGCTGGAACCAGTTGATCACTTGTTACTTCGTTGTAGACAGGTGTATCAGGACGAACTGTTATTTGGGTCTCAAGAGGGACGAGGTCCATAGCTCTGTTGCTTAGTCCTTTACTTCTCACTGCAGAATCTTCAAAGGTGATGAGTTTCTCAGTTTGAACCTCTTGGATTGTAGCTAGAGGAGTGCGTCTGCTACATTGGCGGAGTCCACTTGGCCTACTGCTTAGTATCTGCCACATAGTGTGGTTATGTCAGGTCGATGGACACAAATCTTTTCTCCTTTCTACCAGCAAGGGGCAGCAAAAGTACTGTTCTTGATCCGTGGATTGCTAGGACAGGTACTGGTTGTCAGTAAGAAGGCCCAAATTCCTTCTTGTCCGCGATCTTTCCTCTGACAAGATCACCAAGCTTTGAGATCCAGACAGGCCTTACTGGGACGGCGGGTTTTCCCTCAGTGATGGTTTGCTTCAGGAGCACGTTGCTTTGTTTTGTTCTCAGTTCATTTAAGTCCTGTAAAACAGCCAAACGATCTTTGATATAAAATTTCTTTTTTTCCATCACTGTGCCTTGCATATCAAGGTCCGGTACCAACATTCTAGTTCCAAATAGAACTTCGTATGGAGTGACACCCCCTAGAGAACTTCTTGGCAAGTTATTAAGTGCGCGTTGGTCCCCATAATGATGTTTGACCCACCCATCACCCGAACCTCATACCCTAGCTGCTATAGACTGCTTTATGTCCCGTTTTTTTCTTTCCACAACAGAATTCTCCTCAGGATGAAATGGAGAAGAATACCGCAATGCTACTCCCAAACTGGCCATGGCTTCTTTGTAAGCTTGAGAGCTAAACGCAGGACCCTGGTCAGAATGAAGCGTGCCAATTGCGTATGTGCCGATAAAGACTCGCAAATCTTTTATAACAGTTTGAGCGTCAGCCGAGCGGGAGGTCATGTGTTGGATCTGGTGTTTGCTAATCAGTCCGAGACAAAAGTGCTTAATATTTCGCCTCTAAATTGGACCGACCATTTCCTTATACATTTCAGGATGATCATACCCAAGGCCACACAGAATAGGAAAGTTCAAACTACCTATCGGTGGGGGACAGACTGGGCGAAACTGCCAAAAGATAGCCCAGTTCCTCTCTTTCCAAATCAGACCCTTTTCAACCCAGGTGAGTCAGTAGATAAGAATTATAATAGATACAGTAACTATATTACCAATATCCTTGACGGTTGTGCCCCGATGAAAAAGATCAAGAATAGGAGGAAACCCTCGGCCCCTTGGTTCATCGAGGAGCTGAAGTCGTTACGCTCTGCTTGCCGACAGGCCCGAGAGGAGGTGGCGGTGATCATATTCAGTAACAGAAATTAGTACAGGTCCAATATAAACAGGCCATCATTGGGGCCAAATCACAGTTCTATGCCAGCTCTATTCTACAGGGACCCAATGGTACAAAGGCTCTTTTTAAAATCGTGAGGGACCTCTCTAACCCAGGGTGCTTGGCTAATACAGCGCAGGCATCACAAAAACTCTGTGATGAAGTTGCCACTTTTTTTAACGACAAGGTCGCTAAAATTGTGGGGGGGTTCGACCAGGGTATCATTAGTACCCGGGTAGGTGACAAGGAAGTTCGGACTGATATATTCCTCGAGCACTTCCAACCCCTTACTGAAGAACTTTTTAACATCATCGCCCAGGAGATATCCTCTGGATCACCCCTTGACCCCCTTCAGCACAAGATCTGGATGGAGTATGGTCCTGATTTATTCCCATGGCTGCGACAAATATGCTGCCAAACCCTGAGTGAAGGAGTAGTCCCTGAGGCTTGGAAGCAGGCAGTGGTAACCACCTTATTGAAGAAGCCATCTCTAGATCCATCAATACCAGCCAACTTTCGACCTATATCCCTCTTGCCGTTTCCTATTAAGATCTTGGAAAAAATGGTCAGTAAGTCCCTGTCATGTTATCTTGAAGAAAACCATCTGTTGGACAGGGACCAGTTCGGATTCCGGCCTGGCCACGGAATGGAAACTGCTCTGACAACTGTGTTGGATAAGTTACGAATGCAAGGCGACAACGGTGACTCCTCGGTGCTGGTGTTACTGGATATGTTGGCCGCTTTCGACACAGTTAGCCACGCGGTATTGATCGCGAGGCTGGAGAGGCTAGGGGTGAGGGGCGGTGTCCTGGAGTGGCTGCAATCTTATCTGTCAAATAGACAACAGGCGGTAACCATGGCGCCATTTGCCTCCCCGAGGTCTCCGGTTTGCTATAGAGTGCCTCAGGGCTCGGCAATCCTCTTCAATGTCTATCTACGCCCTCTGATCCCTATTATAAAATCTTATGGGATCGACCTGGTCAATTACGCCGATGACACCCAACTGCTTTTCTCCCTGGAAGGAAAGCACACGGTGCCTATGAACATCTTCCAGGAGTGCATGGGCCAGGTCTCGGATTGGCTGAAGGCTAACTCCTTGCAGTTAAATGGGGGGAAGACAGAGCTGCTGTATTATTCCGCAGCAAGAAGGTCTAAACCCCTATTATGCAAACTTAGGCTTAGGCCGGAGGATGATCCTATAGTGGCAACAAACACGGTTCGCAACCTGGGTGTTATGGTGGATGAGGACCTTCAGATGCAATCTCAGGCCAATAAAACAATCAGCATATGCTTTGTCTAGTTAAGAGCCCTTCAGCAAATTCTCCCTCTTCTACCCAGTGAGGCTAGACCCCTAGTGGTTAGAAGTATAATTCTGAGCAGACTGGACTATTGCAACTCCCTGTATTTGGGCGCCCCTCAATACATCTTGCAGGGGCTGCCAAGAGTCCAGTCCATGGCGGCCAAACTGGCTCTTGATAGACAGCGTGGCTCTTCTGCTACGCTGGCCCTTAGGGACCTTCACTGGCTGCCCATCAGAGACAGAATCAGCTTTAAGTCTCTATGCATGGTATATGGGGCATTACATAATACAGGCCCGATAGCCCTGCGAGAGAGATTCTCCTGGTACGAGCCCAAAAGACTTCTTCGATCTACTAGTCAAACCCTGGTTTCTATTGTTAGAGTTAAGATGGCCCGGATGGGAGGCAGGGCCTTTGGTACAGCAGCAGCATGTCTTTGGAACGAGTTACCCCAAAACTTCAGACAAGCCGATTCCCTGATGGGCTTCAGGAAGAACCTTAAGACCTGGCTATTTGCCAGGAATAGGAAGTAAGTCTCCTGACTAAGAGCTCAGCCGGTTCTCGCTGTCCTAATTTCATCATGGTCTCTAAGCGCCAGGATACCCGTTGGGTGACAGCTGCCCTATACAAGAACTCCATACAATACAATACAATACATCACATGACATACTGTGACAGTGCATGCAGTGACTGCGCAACCCTTCCCATTAGTAAGCACTGGTAATACATTGAAATGAGTGTGCAAACATCACTGGTGCCATCAGCATTAGTGCCTACATGTTGGCCAATGTACATTTGCCAATTGATGGTTAATCTGCAGTAGTGTTTCAAAACACTCATTCACTGAATGGTGACATGCATAACAGAGTGTGATTTCGAACTGTAGAGATCATATTTGAGTGTCTACGCTTATCCTTACAAGGTAATCTGAGTTTGCAATAACAAATATTGCTGTGATGTGCCATCCCGTTGGGACTCGAGTGGCCCCACATCTTCATGTCATAGATATTCAGGTACACCCAAAAACCCTCACAGGTGTATTGGCTTTTAGGTATACAATCTATGAACGGCGTTATTCACTGTACCAAGAATATTGGGTATGTTCATTTGGCTATATTAATACTTGTGCTGTGTGACATCTGAGTATCTATATCTCAGATGTTTGGACCTCAATGTTTTAAGGCAACTTTATTTGCTACATTTGATACATACCTAAACTACTTCTCTACAGCTTTCATTAGACTTTTCAGGTAATGGACATATGATATAATTGGAAATTCAAAGTCTCATCTGTGTCCAATGAGCATTTGCAAGTGACATGATGTCTACCACAACACTAATTGATGGGACGTTCTGTTGAACCCTGGGTCTAACTTTATCTTATAACTCTACATGATAATTTACACCTGCACTAAAATTACTATAACTCGTGCATCACTGTACACAGTGTTGTCAACTTGTGTGGCCAACCCCCCACCCACGGCAGCCAACTTCCCACTTCTCAGCCACAGGGCATGGCGGGAGCTGGTAATTCTGTTTTTTTTGTTAAATATTGGGAAGGGGAGCACACAGACCCCTTACCGATCCTATAGGACCCCGGATACCACATACCTTGCGCCATATATTTTAATTAACGGGAGGGGATGATGCAGCCTCTCTCCTTGAGCATCTATGGGCTCCAGGGACCCCACACCCTTGGACTGTCCTTTAGTCTAATAGGAGGGGGCACACAGCCCCCTTCCATGAGACAATAGGGGCCCTGTGGGCCCCATACCTCTGAGGCCTAAACATATATTTAAAGGGGAAGGGTGCATGGTCCGCCTTCCTGTGCCAATATTGGCCCAAAAGACATCATTCCTCATGGCAAAAGCGCGGGCAGGGAAACAAATGTCTGCTCCCAACAGTCAGGAGCATTTTTGCAGCTCCTGCTGGGTGGGAACAGACAAGTTCCTGCCCACGGTCCTGCAAGCAGTAAAACTGTGTCTCAGGAATGGGCTCCTGGGGACACATTACCTGGAGCCAGGTCCTGAAGGATGGACTTTAAGTGGCTTGGGGAAGTGGAACAGGAGCAGTGACATGATCTCAGTCCTGGTGACTGGATAATGGCAAAGAAACGTGTGCAAAACTTGTTTGGACTGTGCTGAGATGGCCTTTTCAGATGATCTTAGTCACCAACACTGCTATGAAGTGTGAAGGTCTTCCGAATTAGCAACACGCAAGTCATTCTCGCAGAGTCCCATATCCTCTTGATGACACAACAGCACCTGTTCCTGATGTACCAGTGGTTACAGTTAGATAGAATGATAAGGTTAGTCAAGCTGTTGGGGACCAACAGGCAGCTGGAACATCACTTGTTTGGCCTGAGTGGGGACCGAGAGAGTCAACTGTAGGTATCGAAGGGTCTAAGCAAGTGAAGTTGACGGTGAGAGGTACAGATCCGAATGAAGGGAGTGGTGCAGCAAGAAAGTGAGTAGTACCCGGAGATTGTTGGCCCAGAAGAGGTGAGATTCTGGGAATTTATCCTTCATTTTTTTTAAATTTTATTGATGATTCAGAGAGGACAAAAAAAATAGTTAACAGACCATTTGCGTCTAATCACAACATATAGAACATGAGATACATAGAAGTTTCCGACTCTACATCAATAATTTGTCAACAGCAACAAAAAACATGAAAAACACAAAGAAAAAGAAAAAACAGCAATAAACAAAAAAATAAAAGAGTTAAATGTCATTGCTGTGCCCATATTCTAAGCGGATCCCATATTGCAGCCCCCATTTTTTTTTTTGCCATGCCTTTCAGTTTGTATAGTGCAAATTCCTAGTTAGTTTAGCCCTCCAGCTTATAAATGTCGGGGGCTCCGGGTCCAGCCACTGAGATGTTATACATAACCTCAATACTGACATACAGATAAACTTAAAGCCTCTATAAGATGTTGATAGTCTACCTGACACAGCACCAAATTCAATTCCAAACATAACCAGAGAGGCTGTAACAGATATAGGCATTCCCAAAATTTGCAGCAAGAACCGTTCTATATCCATAAGGAGGAGCTAAAGGGCAGGACACAAAAAAAACATATGAATCGAATCTGCTGCATAATATCCACATCTGGCACAGTTAGTCCCCCTCCCCACCTTCCATTTTGCTATCTTCCCCGGCGTATAATACAAGTTAAATGTGGCCATATATGATTGGCTTCTAAGACTACCAGAAAGCAAAATGGAGCTGGCAGTTCGCATTACCAGATGCAGGTCCAGGTTGTTTAGCACCATTTTCTCCTTCCATAATGCTTCCTGTCTATCCATATCATCAGGTTGTATTAACATAAATTCTGTATATATTTGCCCTATTTTACACTTCATTTTTATTAACTCCAAAATATGGATCTGCCTTTGCTGGAATTTCCCCCCCGCCATTGCGGCCTGTAGAACACTCCTAACCTGCAAATACTTAAAGAAATCAGCCCTCTCAACACCAAATCGTTCTTGTAGAGTTAAGAAAGATAGAATCTCGCCCTGCTCTAATAGATCCGCTACTTGTCTAATATCATACTGTGCCCACCTGCGCATTATCGCATCCTGAAATACAGCAGGCGGTAATGCGGACGAATCCAAGGGTGTATATTTGATAATGGTTGGGATACCTAGTTGTTTACGCACCCTCATCCAGACTGAATAGGCCGTCTGAATGATCTTAAACCTAGTTTTTTTGTAGTAACTTGGCTCCAACACTTTTAAAAGTAAACCTTGTGCAGATTCTCCCAAGCACCACTCATATATAGACGGAGAGAAAGCCGGATCAAGGACTGCCAACTTGCCCCAAACCAGGATCCCCATTAATTGGAGTAGCGAGGATAGATGATATAGATAGAAATTTGGGAGAGCAAAGCCACCTCGATCGACCGGCAGATAGAGCCACTTAATAGCCCTTCTAGACCGACGATAACCCCAAAGGAATCGTGAGCACATTCGTTCTATTCTAGAGTATACAAGCTTTGGGAAAAGCATTGGTATAGCCCGAAACAGGTATAGGAACTTTGGGAAGATGGACATTTTTAAAACATTAACCCTTCCATATAAGGAGAGATGCAGCCGGTCTATTCGCTCCAAGATTTTATTTGAGGAGGCGAGTATAGGATCCACATTGATCGTCGGAATATTATAAAATTGGGGTGAGATAATTATATCCAAATACATTGCCTCTGTAACCACTTCCACGTGAACCTCCAATGGCAATCCGACCTCTGTATGGAGCACCTGAGTCTTCCCCAAATTTAATTTATAGCCGGACATTACTCCGAAATTCTCCGTTATGGCTTCTATTTTACGAATGGCTCTATTCATGTCTGATGACAAAACTGCCAAGTCATCGGCATATGCTAGAACTTTGGCTGAATATGTCTGCGTGGTTACCGGTACTATTTCCATGTCGGACTCTAAGCTTTCAATAAGGGGGTCTATAAACAAGGCAAACAGGAGTGGAGAACAAGGGCACCCCTGCCGAGTGCCCCTGTTAACCAAAAAGCTTTGAGATTCTTCCCCCCCCAGCTGAACTGTCGCCATCGGAGAAAGATACATCGACTGTATTGCCCGTATATACTCATTAGGGAATGATTTCCACCTCATTACTACCCACAGAAATTCCCAGGAGACCGTGTCGAATTTGCCTTTCAAAAGGACAAGTTCAACCAACTGTTCCTGAAAGCTCTAAGCAGTCTAATCAAAGTGATACTGATGATGAGCAAGCACCTGTGGGGAGATCAAAATGAGCAAGAGTGCCCAGTCAGAAGTACTCAACTCCTGCATGGACTTATCTGGCAGCAAATGAATGAGAATGTAAGTTCATCAACCATTGTTTAACGAATACGAGTCCACCTGAAACCTCCTTGAAACGAACTGTGATGGAGATCTGATTTTCAACCTTGGTGTAACTATTGAAGGACTGACAATTTTCCTTGAATATACTCATCAACAAAGCTGATATGAGAATATTTCCACATTGAAAGAAACTGTTGAACTATGCCTTAATAGTTTTGTGACAAACTTTGCCAAATTGCTCAAATCACTGCTGCTATTTTTGAATTTTTCTAGTTAAACAACCTGAATTTTGAGATGCCATGGAGTTCAACACTGAAAACTCCTATAGATGCAGACATGTATATCCTTGAATCTTTTCTCTTGTTTTTCTGATATTACTTGCTTTGCCTATTGTTTTAAATTTACAACACTATGGGGCATATGTACAAGCCCCTATCGCTACGGGAACGTAACTTTTTGAGACAATAGGGGCTTCGCCTTATTTACAAGGCAGCGTTAAGCCACTTAAGGTGGCTTAACGCTGCCTTGTAAATAAGTCCCCCTTTCACGCTATGCTTAGCATGAAAGGGGTGGGCAGTGGATGTTGCAGTGGGCGTTCCACTGCAACACCCATTGAATTTGACGCTGCCCCCTATTTGCAAGGGTGGCATAAATAGGAGGCAGCGCCAAAATTAAGACCAGGTAAAACCTTGTCTTAACTTGGCGAAATGAGGAGAAATGCTTAATTTCTCCTGGTTTTTGCTTTTTCCACGTGTGCTGCCTTGTGCAGCACACATGGAAAAAGCAAAACGCCTTGGATTGTTTATGTGTAGGAAGGTGTCCCTTCCTGCACATAAACAATCTTTAAAAAAAATGGACATTTTGTAACTTCTATGTGTGCTGCATTAAGCAGCACATATAGAAGTGACAAAACGGCATTTAAATATTGTTTATGTGCAGGAAGGGACACCTTCAAACGCATAAACAATATTGCCTTGCATGCAGACACCTTTGCACTATGGTGCAAGGGTGCTTGCGTTGGCACTAAGCTGCTAAACTTAGCACCAGCGCATGGGTAAATGCAAGGCTGCACCATGTTCTTGCACGGACGTGCGCAGCACTATTGAGGTAGTGCTTGCGACGGCCGTTGGCCGACGGGAGCACTTAAGGGGTTAAGCCATGACGGCTAATGCCTCACTACGCCACTTCTTTGTACATATGGCTCCATGTTCCTGCAAAAGATTCTCATCTTAGAAATTTCATCTGAAGCTGCAAAGATTAATGATACTGATACTATCACCTTGAATGCTAAAACTTTACATCATGATGTTACAATAAATGGTTTGTCAGCAAATTCATATATTAGATTGCTAAATAAATATGTCAATACCATGGATGTTGGTAATTGCTACTTATGTATGCAGATACCTTCATCAGTTACTGAAGGTGTAACCTATCATAGTTTACCTTTTGACGTATGGAATTTCATGCAAAGTAATAAGTAGCTTATTCTATGGTGCTGATCAATTACAGTATTGTTTCTCAAACCAAGAATGGATCTCTTCTGAACTCTTTGTGTCAAAACGCTCTTATCCATATTCTGAAGGTTTAAATGTTAAAACTATGGTCCATATATTTAGACCAACTCAATCTTTGGATATGGCTTATGCACTAAAAAATAACCTAGCATGTAAATTAGGGAGAGCTGAAAAGAATTTTATAAATCTAGTGGAAAGTAGATGAGATAATGTATCAATAAATGCATTGTTTAAATTAACTCCTTGCTAACTACCACAAGAAGAAAACAAAATATTAGAAGGAATGTCTTAATTAGCTGTAGACTGGCAACACAAAGGTAAACTTTGTATATATAGAAAAAGATCAATTATTAACACACATTTTGTAGCTTCTAGTGAATATAAACATACTTTTGAAATGAGTGAGAACTGGGGAAGACTCTTAAAGGGTGTTGATCCCTTCGCTTGTGTATTATATTTCTGGTAAGAATACTTTTCATAGATTACCAAGAGGTTGGTATGGAAGTTGTAATATGGGAATAGTTTTTCCAAAGATTTATCATATTAAAGATTTTGAAAGTGAAATCAAAAATGAGAATGCGGAGATGCGTGGCTTGGCCAGCAATCATGGCAGACGCAGCTTGAATAAGCTCTGAGCGCATGCCACCTTAATCCTACATTTATCCTACCTAATCTGACTCTTGTGCAGCCAATCCTAGGTACACAGGACGGAGGTGTCATCCGGTGTGGCCACGGAGCCAGGAGGAGATTTCTACCGGCGAATTGTGGGCGAGTGCGCTGACCGAGAGGAGCGCGCTGTGACCATAGTTTGGCGTCCCCGTTCTAACTGTCATCTCCTGTGAGGCCGTGTCTGGGGCCGGGGCATGGCTCCGCTCCGAATCAAGGTGAAAGGAGTTGCTGGGGGACTCAGCAGGGCTGACTGGTTGCCGCAGGTCGTTGCCCCCCCGGGCCTTTCTGAGTGACGGTTATGGTCGCCCGTTGGGGCCTGGGCTGTTGGGAGGCCTTGTGGGCCTGGCTGGAGTTCCAGCCGCGGGCACGGGGCTTGTCTCGGCCCGAGCTTCGGTCGGCGTGGGCGACCGGCTGCTTTGGAGCTTGGAGGCGGGAGGTGCCGGTTCCACGAGCTGCATCTGTGGGGCTCCGCCAGTACCCTAGGACATGATCTCCCTAGAGGAGGGGGGGTCGCCCGGGCACTGGGCGCTGAGGCGCGGTTGCTCGTCGGTGGAAGAACTATTTCGGGGGCATTGTTGAAGCTGGTGCGTGACTGGGCCTCCGCCCGTCACCTTGGACATAGAGGCTGCCTCGGGGCACGGCCCTAGGTCCAGAAATACGAGCATGCATCAACCGCCATTTTGGTTCCTCCTAAGGCCTCTGGAGACCTGGCTTCGGCGCCGTCGGCCCGGGCGTTTACCCTGCACTGCTGCTTTGGGCCCCATAGTGGAGCCCAGATTGGGGGGGGGAGGGGGCCCTGTCTGGAAACACCTTGACTTTGAGGATACGTTATGCTTGGCATGCCACACTGCCGGGGAGGGCACTGCCCCTAGAAGTCGGGGTACTGGGGTCTTTTACGTGCAGGTGGTCTGGCGAGCTCAGTTCCTTTAGAGGGGTCTGCTTGGCTGTTTGCTGCTGGTTGCAGAAGCGGCTGGATTAGATCCAGTGCAGCTTGCGGCCTAGGGATAGACAGGGTCCATGAGGACCGGCCGCAAGGCACCCCTGGAGAGTCTCCTAAGGTGGCGGAATGGTGCCCTAGCATTCCTATATATCTCACTGGAGTGCGATCTCCCAGAAGTAATTGCCACTGTTTGATGGAGGTCCCTACAATGGGGAAGGACAAACTTGGTGCCACAGGACCGAAACAGAGCACTCTGGACCAGTTTGCAATGTCTGGGGAGGGGGGCTGTTGAAGAGTGGGGGTTTCAGAGTTGTAGGGTTGTTTTTTTTTGTTGTTTATACGAACAGATGCACATCCCACTCTTTACTAGGCAGGCTGCTGCTCTTGGACTCAGACTAGATATATGGCTCATTCAGCAACAGCATCCCATATAGGCAAACTGATGGTGGTGAAGTGGAATGTCTGGGGTTTGCTCAATAAAGTAAAACGGGGGGCCATCCTCAGGCAAGCCAAGCATTATGGAGCCGACATTCTCCTATTGCAGGAGACTCATCTCCTAGGTAATAAAGTCCCTTGTTTGGCTAGGTTCGCATTCCAACAGGTGTTCCATGCGGGTTTCACTAGGGGCTCCCGTGGGACCACCATTTTTATTCATGCCCATGTCCCTTTCCTCCATACTAAACATTGGGTGGACTCTGGGGGCAGGTATGTTCTCCTGACAGGGACGCTTTATGGGGAACGGCTCACGCTGGGTAGTGTGTATGCTCTCCCGCCCCACTTGGGGCTACCTTTGTGGAATGTCTGACACGGTTGTGGGGTGAGCTCCCTGGGGGTCTGACTCTGTTGGGTGGTGACTGGAAGGGCATTATGACATCACTTGACAGGAGACAGGTAACCGGGTGGCCCCCCCTGCATGTGTCTGTAAACTGTCATCGCTTGCTGCGACACTGGGTTGGGTGGATCTATGGTGGGCATATCATCCCGCAGAAATAGGCTACACGTACATATCGGCGGTACATGGCTCCATGTCACGCTTAGACTACCTGTTCACACAACGGAGTTATGTCCACAGGTTCTCTCAGATCGCACATCTCCCGAGAGGGTTGTCTGATCACTCGCCTGTTACGGTGACACTCCTCCTAAACTTTAAAAAGCCCCCGCTCAGATGGCGGATGTCCCCGTAGCATCTGCGTGATCCCAATTGCCAGGAGTGCCTCAACACGGTGATCCAAGATTATTTCTCCCTGAATGTAGACTCCGCTCCCTCAAGAGTTAGCTTGTGGGAAGCCTTTAAGCCTACATTTAGAGGGGTAGACATTAGCTATAGGACTAACGACAAGCGCAAGGGTTCCGCTCAGAGGTCTGAACTTGAGGCCCAGTGCACTTCCCTGGAAGCGAGGTGCTCTTTGGAGCCCACCCCAGCCCTTCAGAGGAATTTATCCGTGACGTAACAGCAGCTGTACCACCATTTGACAGAGGAGGCGAAGGACATCTGGTTGGCGTCGCAGTATCGGATATACCAGTGGGGGGATAAATCTAGTAAAATGCTACATAGACTATGTCAAGCTAGGAAGGGCCCGCCCATGGTCCCCACCATCCGAGGTGGTGATGGTGTCCTGCGGACTGCACCCACGGAGGTGGTGGAGGAATTCGCTCGTCATTTTTCTGAGCTGTAAACCCATAGGGAACAGGTCTCCGGGGATACCATCGCGGAGATCCTACATGATATTCCCCCCCCCAGCGACTATCGGCCCAAATGAGAGATCAATTAGACATCCCCATTACCATTGATGAACTAACAGCCGCAGGCAATGTGATGCAACCAGGTCGTGCTCCGGGTCCTAATGGGTTCCCAATGGAGTTTCTTCGCTCCCATATAGCCGGCATGGGTCCGCATTGACTGGGCACGATTCACGAGGCCCTCGAGCAGTAACTGCTGCCTCAGGACTGGCGTCAGGCTGAAATGTTCCTCTTTTTGAAGCCCGGCCATTCACCTGAGGATCCGTCCTCCTACCGCCCTATCTCCTTAATAAACTTTGAAACCAAATTATTGGGGAAGGTCCTGGCGGACCGTTTCCAGTCATGCATTCAGGACCTGGTCCATTTGGACCAATCGGGCTTCATGCCGCATCGTGCCACCCGACATAACATTTGCCTGGTTCACAATGCTATGGCGTTGGCTCCGGAGCTGGGACGTCCCGCGGTCTTACTCCTAGCACATATAGATAAAGCATTCAACTCCCTCAGCTGGGAATTCCTTTTCCAACTCTTAGAAGCGATTAGTTTTGGTCCACGTTTTCTGGCTTATGTGTGCCTCCTTTATACCGATCCTATGGCCTCTGTACGTATAGCTGCCCATCGGTCCCCCTTCTTTCCTATTGGCAGAGGCACACATCAAGGCTGCCCCCATCCCCTCTCCTCTTTGCCTTGGCTGTAGAGCCCCTGGTGGTATGGGTTTGTGGGGATCCGGTGCTCAGAGGTTTTGACTGGCCACGTTCACAACGGGACCGCATTGCGCTCTTGTCCTGTTTTTCATGACCGACCCCTGGATTTCGGGCCCATGTATTTTGCAGATCCTCCAGGTTTTTGGCCAGAACTCTGGGCTTCAGACTAACCCCACTGAATCAGTTCTGTTCCTAGTATGTGGGCATCAGGGTAGAGGCACCTGGTCATCCCAGTTAAAACATGCTACAGACAGGTTTCAATATCTGGGAGTATTTGTGTCCCCTTGTCCGCAGACCTCGTGGACACGCAATATAAACCCGCTCCCGCCAACTCCCACGATGAGACAGCTGTATGGTCATCTCTACCACTTTCATTATATGGGTGGTCTGCCATTTTTAAAATGGTCTCTCTTCCCAGGGTTGTCTACCGCCTTCAGAATTTCCAATACCACATACCGCGTGCGTGGTTTGCACAAATCAACAGCTTACACAATACATTTTAATGGGGGGGAAGTGATTCGGGTGGCACTTCAGACCTGTACGCAATCCACCAACTGCGGCGGTATCGCGGCTGCTGATGTATACTCCTACTATGTCGCGGCTCACCTGTTAATCGTTAACCACTGGTGGTATAACTCACCTACGGACCCAGCGTTTGCAGTAGAGCATGCGGCCATGGGAAGGACACCCCTCCTGCAGCTCCTTTATAGTGCTCAGAACCTTGACCATTTGCCACATGCCAGTCAAACGACGATCAGGTTGTGGCGGTACACTGTTCGACGTATGGTATGGCACATGCAGCTGACGCAGGTGACACACTTATGGTACGGTAATTATTTGCGTCCAGTGGCTGCACTGAAAGGGTTCAATCAGTGGGATCTGATTGGTATTTTTACCCTGGGGGATGTTATGCGGGGCACTGTCCTTAAATCATTCCAGTGACTACAAGAGGATTTCTATCTCCACAAAATTCAGTTCTATATGTACCTCCAACTGCGTCATGCCTTGACTCCCTCGCTTGCAAATATACTGGACCTCAATGAATTCCATCTGTTGGAAGGCCAACTTCTTATGGGGGATTTAGGAACCCACAAAATAAGACAGATATACAAGGTCGTACTCCACACGACCCTACACAAAACAAGAAGGGCTTGGCAGGATGACATTCCCGACTTGACGGATGACGACTGGGCAGAGGCGATAGCTAGTCCCCGTGGTGCTGCAGTTGCTTACAGATACCATCTCATACGGGGAACAACCTTTACAACGCAACTTTTACAACGCACTACACTTACAACACAATTTTTACAACGCAACATCCACTACAACGCATTCCATTACATCGCATGACACTACAACGCATTTTTAAAAACTACCTTTACAACGCATTCCATTACATCGCATACTACCTTTACAACGCATACCATTACAACGCATAATATTACACTACACTAGCCAACACTTACCCTACTGTTGCACCCCCTGGAGTTAGAATAGTAATTTTTAACCCTATACTATCCAACACTTACCCTAGTGTTGCACCCCCTGGAGTTAGAATAGTAATTTTTACCCCTATACTATCCAACACTTACCCTACTGTTGCACCCCCTGGAGTTAGAATAGTAATTTTTACCCCTATACTATCCAAAACTTACCCTACTGTTGCACCCCCTGGAGTAAGAATAGTAAGTTTTACCCCTATACTATCCAACACTTACCCTACTGTTGCACCCCCTGGAGTTAGAAGAGTAATTTTTACCCCTATACTATCCAACACTTACCCTACTGTTGCACCCCCTGGAGTTAGAAGAGTAATTTTTACCCCTATACTATCCAACACTTACCCTACTGTTGCACCCCCTGGAGTAAGAATAGTAATTTTTACCCCTATACTATCCAACACTTACCCTACTGTTGCACCCCCTGGAGTTAGAATAGTAATTTTTACCCCTATACTATCCAACACTTACCCTACTGTTGCACCCCCTGGAGTTAGAATAGTATTTTTTACCCCTATACTATCCAATACTTACCTTAAATGCAATGTAATATTATGCGTTGTAATTGTATGCGTATTAAAGGTAGTATGCGATGTAATGGAATGCGTTGTAAAAGTAGTTTTTAAAAATGCGTTGTAGTGTCATGCGATGTAATGGAATGCGTTGTAGTGGATGTTGCGTTGTAAAAATTGCGTTGTAAGTGCATGCGTTGTAAAAGTATGCGTTGTAACGTCATACATCCATCTCATACAGTTTAAGTATGTGCACCACGTGTATTATACCCACCTACGTCTTTGGAGGATGGGAGTCGTGGAATCCCCCCAGTGCTTACATTGTGACTGGGAGTTAGGGACATTTCTCCATACGGTGTGGAGATGTGAGGCCCTGCAGCCCTTTTGGGGTCGGGTATCGACTTGCCTTAAAGAGGTGTTGTGGTGGGACCTCCCGCACGATCTCCGTCTGTTTTTACTTCATAGTACAGACAACATAGGTGAGAACCGATATAAGCAGCATCTCCTCTTTCTCACCCTCACTAACGCCAAAAGGGACATTGCCCAACTATGGAAAGGCACCTTTCCGCCAACAATGGGGACGTGGCAAAGAGAAATAGATACATTCATGGGTGCAGAGATGGCGTTTTTTCAAGCGAGGGGCTGCCCCCAAATGCATAGGAAAATTTGGTCTCACTGGGCCACCTTCCGGGGCATCGATCTCCCTCCTCTACCATCACAATCCCCGTAACAGTGGCTCTATGGGAGGTTTGCTGACTACACTGTGTATAGTATTGTTATGTCTATTTGGGTGTGCGGAGGTATTGACATTTGCTTGCCATTGGGGTGGGGTGGGAAAGTCTGTGCGCAGTTTTCAGTGTATTATTATTTTTTGTTATCTATACAAATTGTACCCATTAATATTTCCACACCTGGTAACTTCTTAATAATGTGTCCTCATGTGGATTGTGTTGGGCCTTCGCCCTTGTGGTACTTTCAAAATCTAGTAAAATATGTTATAAAAAAAATTAGAATGGGAGAATAAAAAAAGGTGTAAGTGCAAGTGAGATAGTAGGTGATATTTTTGAGTTTAATACCTTCAGTAGGAGTAACATTAAACTCACAACAAATTACACAATTTCCTATTATAGTTGATAAATTAGCAACCAGTACAGCTGGGGGATTTTCTGCTGTAGATGTAAAATTGATTTCAATAAGATCAATGATGACTCAAAATAGACTTGCTCTTAATATCCTTCTCCGAAAGAGGGTGAAGTTTGTCGATTATTAAAGGTCCAACATTGTTGCACCTACATACCAGACAAGAGACTTAGAGAGTTACATCAAAAACATTACTGACTTAAATGAGGATTTAAAGGATTTGAAAGCAGATGGTGCATGAGAAACTATAGTTAAGGGACTGTCAACTGTTTGTAACTGGTTCGAGAACTTAGGAAACTGATTAATTTATTCCATCTTGAGAACTTTAGTGGCGATTTCTCTGTGCATAATTACTGATGATGCTATCTATCAAATTTTGCAAATGCTGAAAGGACAAACAAGTAGTGAAAAGAATGAGAACTGATCTTGAAATAGAGGACAAACAATGTAAATATTATGAAAATTTTAGAAGAGAATAGACAAAAGAGGTTAAAGAAAACAAACCTGTAATCTGTGATGAGATCTGATGAGAATCTATTGTGATGGCTTGATTCGCCATTAGAGGGAGCTTGACTAAGGGAAATATTTAAAAACACTTCACACTACACATTTACCAATTTAGACACAAAAACCTGAACAAGCACATTGCATATGTTGAATGAAGTAATACAGCATTTGAGACAAGTTATGTAACAGCACCGTAAAAGCATGCTTGAAAGAGTTAGATAAAGAGAACATTCATTGTGAAATGGTTATAATGTTATTAAAAGATTTTCATAACAAGATTACTCATGATATTATATTTTATTATTCATTTACTGATGAAAACTAATGAATCTAATGATGAGGCCTAACATTTCTATTTTCTTTCATTGACATAAATTATGAATAGATTGTGGTGCAATTATGCAATAAAATTAGTTAGGAATTTGAAACTTACAGAGAACCTGATGATTATAGAAAATATGAAATGATTTTAATAAAATTATTTATAAGAAAATTTGCATGTATGGATGTTGAAAATTGTGGCAGTAGACCATTCGGGAAACATGAATCATTAACCTCTTATCATAAAAAGATGATTTATTGCATTACAATTGATTCTAAGTGAGTTTTATTCATTTGAAGCTGACATATGCATTTTAGGTTTTTAAACATGTTCTTTCCTAACTTGTATTTTTCCTTAGCCAAGTACAATGGTCCTTTGGCATTTCTGTAAATTTTGCATTATTTGTGCTGTGTATGTGTCATCCTAGGTTTAAAGGATATTCTTTAAAGTCCACTGAAAAATGGCTCGGTGGGAAAGTCAATTCTAACCTGATGCCACATCTGATACAGTGTATATTCTTACCGTTGACAAACCTGTGAGGCCCGTAAAGCCAGTTCTTTTTCATGAAGATCATGGGTAAGTATGCAGGAGTAATTAAATGTTTTTGGAGACTACATATGCAAACTACTCATGTGATGGACTGACTAGTGGAGTGATACTACAACACTAATGTATCATAGGGATTGTAAAAGAAGAAACCCCAAAGGAGGTGCAACGTTTTTTGATTTAATCTTTTAATGCAACACCATATCTTTCTTTTTCAAAGAAGCATCTTTGGGAGAGGTGTATGAACGCCTTTCCTATGATTTTATAACCATCCTTTAAATCTCTATTGTGGACTGCCTCTTTGATAATACTGCTGCCTTTATACAGTTGACCTGGAATCCTTCTTTGTCGAACTGTCTGTTTTTGCTTCATTTTCCTTTTTGTTCATGCTTATGGACTCGCCCTTAGAGGAATTTAATTTGATCCCATTTAGCATAAGTTGCTTTAGAACCTTTTGATCTTGCTAGAGAAACAAAATACCCTTCTGCTTTTAATGGTGACAGGAATATGTAACCTGTGATTGATGTCTATTTATAAGCATCCTCTTTGAAGATCAAACCTTGCCTAAATGTGTAGTCTTCTACTACATACTTTAATGTTCCTGACTGAAATGCTCAAAAGATTACTGTAGTGAAGTATAATGTAATAAAGTTCAGCAGGCAGGAATACTTCACGTCGTGTATTTATTAGCTACAGCTCTAGCAGTTCCCAAGTAACTGACTTACAAGGAATCTTTCAACCAAGAATTCACATAGGACATTCTACATTCCAGTGATGTAATGCTGGAATATAGTTAACATGAGACCACCACAATATCTCCCTTCTTTACACTAAAATAATGCAAACAATGAACAAAGCAAAACATAATGTAAATACAGTAGTCAATTAAATACAAACAATATAAGTGTGGAAAAATAAAAGAATTTCAATCACGAAATCTCAAGGGTTTAACAATGTTCCGTCTATTATTCCTTCCTTCGGATAAAGGATGAACAGAACATTTGGACTCTGAAACATCGGCGTCAAAAGAAGAAGATGATGAAAAAGGAACGGCACGAGCACGCAGAAACGAATTAGATGAAGAAGAAAGATCATGAGGAGGAACATCATGGGAATGCATCTTCACAACTCTTCCCTTGTTCCACCATTCGTTTCTGCTGGTTCTCACTGCATTCCTGGTCACAACTTCAATTCTGACAGGTGGTTTAAATTTTGACATCCCCTTAAGGACATGATTGGGATCTTTCACCCGAACCCAATCTCCTACATAGAAGTCTCTCTCTTTGGACCTCACTGTGCAAAGTGTAATAGTGATTCTTCATTTTAGCCTGAAACTTTTCCACATTAGGTCTCACAACTTTGTCCACATTTAACATATGTACATTTTTGTTCTGACACTCTCTTAACCATGCAGAACACAACCTTGAAGCAGGAGTGCATCCTCGTAGAATTTCAAATGGAGAGCGGCCAGAAACAGCATTGGGACATGACCTATGCGACCACAGAATTTCTTCAACAGCTTTGGACACATCTACCTTGTTTTGAATTGCCCACTGAATACACTCTGCCAGTGTTCGGTTTATTTTTTCTACCAGGCCGTTTGCCTGAGGGTGATATAATGAGACACATTTATGTTTAATTGCATTAGAGTCTAGAAAACTTTTCATTTCTTTTGAAATAAATTGAACACCATTGTCTGATACAATTTCTTTTGGAAAACCTTCTCTCAAAAATACATTTTTTAAAAACTTTATTACACTAAAAGTGTTTGCCTCTTCAACAAATTTTACTTCCCACCATTTACTATAGTAGTCAACAACTACAATAGCGAATTTGAACTTTCGAGGAAGAACACAAAAAGGACCAATGAAATCTATGGCAAGTTTGGACCATACAAAATCGGGTAATTCTAAAGGTTGAAGGGGAACAGCTTCAGTATTGAGACCTTTATCACTAGTCGCACAAATAACACATGCCCGAACACTTGCAATAATGGCAGAATCCACCCCAGGCCACCAATAACTGTGTCTGAGTTTTCTTTTGGTTATGGTTTGGCCTAGATGTCCTTCATGACCATACACTATGATCCTATCTCTCAAATAGACAGGTGGAATACATTTGTCTCCCCTTACCAACATTCCATTTTCTTCTATTGACAATTCATCTGAAATTTTATAGTAAGGTTGCAAGTCCTGGGGTAACACTTTTTCTTTTGGCCACCCATTCATTACATACTCTCTTACTCTACTCAACTCAACATCCTTTGTAGATTCCGACATCCACTCGTCGTGGCAAACATCAATACAAGTGATTAAGCATACTTCGTCATTTTCATCATTATTTTCTGGATACTCAATAAAACTTAAAGGTGAACGAGATAAGTAATCCGCCCTTACATTCTTACCGCCTGGGATGTATTCAACTACAAAATTGTATTGTAGAAGTTTTGAACTTAGCCTTGCTATTCTTGGTGTGTGGTCTTTAATGGTACATCCACTCAAGATGCTGACTAACGGTTTGCGGTCAGTCTTTAGAACGAATTTCCTTCCCCAAACAAAACATTTCAATCTTTCGACTGCTCAACAGCATGCCAAAAGTTATTTTTCTATAACAGAGAAAACTTTTTCATTAGACCTCAAAGACCTAGAAGCAAAACCAATGGTCACTTCAATTTGCCCTTTCATCTGTGTAATAGTGGCACCCAACCCGTCATTACTTGCATCTACTGTGATGATACATTGTTGTGTAGGATCAAAAGGTGCAAGAACACCTGCTGAAATAATATCTTTTTTTAGATTCTCGTATTCTTCTTGACAATTTTTCTCCCATGCAAAACTTTTCTCTTTTTTCAATAATTCTCTTAACCGAACAGTTTTAGCAGAGAAGTTTTGAATGAAATTTGAATAAAATTTGCAAATCCCTAAAAATGAAGCCACATTCTCCTTGCTCTTGGGGGTTGGAGATTTGACTATTGCATTGACTAAACCAGATCTAGGTTCAACTCCCTTCTCAGAGATTACGTGGCCTAAATACTCAATAGTATCTTTTGCAAATTCGCACTTACAACGAATTGCAACAACTCCAAAAAATTTTAACCTCTCCAAGACTGCATACATGCGTTTATCATGAATAGACAGATTTTCCCCTGCTATTAAGATATCATCCTGGACCATTACCACACCTTCAATTCCTTCTAATACATTCTCTAACACACACCGAAATACTGCTGTTGCTGACGCAAGGCCGAAAGGCATCCTTTTGAATTGATTGGTGCCCATAGGGAAAACAAAAGCAGTTAAATGTTGTGATGATTCCTCAAGTACAACCTGATGATAGGCAGATGCTAAGTCAACCTTTGAAAAAAACTTAGCACAGGAGAATGTACTTATGATGTCATCTATTCTAGGTAGAGGGTGGGAATCAATCCAGATAACTTTATTAAGACTTCTTAAGTCCACACACACTCTCAGTTGGCCGTTCTTCTGCCTGGCGATAACCAATGGACTTAACCATGATAATGACTCAATGGGTTCTATCACACCCTCATCACACATTTTTTTAAGGATATTTTCTAAGACTTCATGCACACTAAAAGGCACATTCCTCATCTTATGTTTCACAGGTGTAACATCGTCTCTTACTTTAATTTTGTGCTTGAAACCTCTAATTGTACCTAGTTTGTCGCTCAAATACCATAGGAAAATTCTCAATCCATTTAGTACTGCTTTCAACCTTTTCAAATGACTCTTTGTTTTCCTCACACTCAGTTACTAAAGAGACTTGAACGTCTCTGCCAGGTCTGAGGGTCATCCCAAAAAGACGTTGGTGATACCATCCAAGTATGTTTAGCCCTTTCTTGGCAACATACACTTTTCCAAAAATGGTGCGATTTTTAAACTTGAGTTGGCATTCAATATATCCAGACAATTCTATTTTCCTACCATCATATGTTACTGGATTCCTGTCTGGAGGAAATAACTCTCGTCTTCCCAAGACTTCAGCAAACAATTCATCGGTCACCATTGTCATTCTTGCCCCAGAATCAATAAGGAGTCTTAAATTGTTCCCATCTACTTCAATTTCTTCGTAAGGATCTACACAGTCAGATTCATCATCTTGTATAACTACAATCATATCTCTCATTCCCCTTACACAACTTTCTTCTTCATCTGAACTGTTACATAGGTCCCCATATGGAACTGAATTGATCTTGTCTTTGGGTGACTGGCAAACTTTTGCAAAATGCCCAATCTTGTTACACAACTTACATTTCAAATTTTTTGCAGGGCAAGGATGACCATTAGGTCCATGATTGGAATACCCGCAATTAAAACAAATATTTTTCTGTGAGAAAAACCCACCTTTATGTTCTTTCTTTTTGGGATATTGTTTTGAACTTTTGTTTTGTCCAGAGACCATTTTTTCATTAACAACAGACATACCACTAGTGTCTTTACGAGTAAGTTCTTTTAGTGCTTTAAGTGACACCTCAATTCCTTTTACTATGTCAATTGTTTCTAATAAATTTGGATTTCTCATTACAAGGAATCTTTCAACTAAGAATTCACATTGGACATTCTACATTCCAGTGATGTAATGCTGAAATATAGTTAACATGAGATCACCACAATTACTTATTTGTATTGATTTTGGATCGTTAATATAATAACCAAACTATCTAAATAGCCTGAATCTATTACTTTGTCCTGATGTTATTTTCATTGAACTGTGTGGCATTTCTATTTAGGTTAAATGCGTTGTAGAGAAGATCAACAAATCTTTTCAGAAGATCATTTTCTGCTTCTTTTATTTTGTGTAGCAGAGCATCTTGTATGAACAATTTTGGTTAGACTTAATTTCTTTAGGCGATTGGGTCTTCCCATTGCAGTATTTTATTTTTACAGCATGATCCTGAGAGTGGTGTATTTGAGCATTATTTCAAACTTATGACTTAGTCACCAATTATTGGTCCTCACTGGATGACTAATGCTGTGTTTTGGACATCCTAATTCACACCACCCCTATCAGTGGAGAATGGTCCATCAGAGGACCATTCACCTCTGTGGCAAGGGTAATGCAGTGATCGGTCTGACTGTAGAGGGCCCAGTACAATTAGAGGGATGAAAAAGGAAGTAGCGGAAGTAAGAGATAAAACCAAAAAATATTTATAACCGCTTCCGCTGGATCAGCATCATAGGCGTTTGGTGAGTTGATGCAGGAGCAACAAAAACCTCTGATAGGTACAGCATTATGCACATTCGGATGTAAAATAGATTTTGAAATGTACATGCTACTTAATTGGTGGCATATGCAGTGACAATAGAGCGGGGTGGTATGTTCTGTTCGTTTAATACCCACGATCGTGTCACATAATTCTGCACACTGTATACCTTGCCCAATATTTTGGAAGGGCTGCATTTGAAGATGTAATTGCTTTAGTCAAAGTGGGAGGGCAAAGCTGCAAGTACAAAGGGGTTACATGAAACAGCAGCATAGGCCCAGTCACAGTAAGAGAGCAGAAGTGGAAGAATTCTAGGTTGTTTTTTTTCTCTGTTATTTACAACAGAACATTTGCATGAGAGACTGAAAAGACTGTCAGGTAGTGCTTTACTTCCACACTTTGCTGACCGATATAAGCAATTGGTCTCAGACGTACCTTTAATATGAAGGTTGTGTTGTAATTTTTATATACCAGTGTTGCAGATCTGAAAGTAATCTAATCTGTTAAATACAACAGACACCTGAGCTTTCAGAATTCAAATTATTCTCAGCATCATTAAAAAGATGTTTCTGGGAGGTGCATAAATGAGCGTAGGAGGAGCAAAAACAAAACAATATAACATTCATGTACAGAGGTAGGGTATTGCAGGCTATTTAATAACTGTTGTTACCCACACACAAAAACAAACTTACAAGGGAAATGTGCAAGTAATGCCATATCTACTTTTGGGGTTTATTATAACAACTTCTACATTAACCTCTGTGTTCACCATGATAGAGATTCAACCTACTCTTTCCTCGATGTAGAGTATGAGGCCTCGCAGTTTAGGCAGGACTACTCTTTTAGGTCTGGCATCAGTGAAAATCATTTGATTTTGCAAAAACACATGTATAATATACTTACACACAGTGACTTTCATCCACCTCTCTTCATCCATTGGTCTGTTGTTCTGTCATTCACATTTTGCTTTCGGCCTCAGAGAATATAACATAGGGCAGTGGATTAGCCTACTTAAACCACTGGTTAATTTCACTTTGAGTTAATGTATTTTGCTCTCTCACAAGGAGCACATCTGTGCACAAGCTAGTTCCATCGTGTCAGGAGTCCGCTGACGACAGGAGAACTGGTTGGCCTCCCGACGCAATTAACGGTGGATTGTTACCTTACATGCAGGCAGGAGTGGAGCCCTTTAAGGAATCTCCTTTGGAGGACTCTCCGGAGGCTTGGCCTGTGACATCTTCATCGTCCATCCAATCGAGTGTGAGAGCGGTCGGAACAAGAGAGGCGAGCCCCCGCACGTATGCGGAAGAGAAATCCCAGCCGAGAGCAGAGTCGGAGGCGTGGAGGTTGAAGAACCCGGACGAGCGGAGGGAAACCGAGAGAGGAAGCGCTGTCCTTGAATAAGACGTGAAGCCAGGAGGCCAACGAGACCGTGCTCTGCCCCGCCACCCTCCAGGAGGAGGGTGGCTCGACAAGGTACGGGCGAAGCTGCAAGGGTTTCCAGGGCAAGGGTAGGGGAAGGTGACAAACGAGAGGGAGGTCACGATAGGGATCGCACGGTGTTGGCGTTTGTGGTGGTGACTCATCCCTCACTCCCCGCTCTCTTTTATGAGGAAGGAAGTCACTTCCTCACTGACCACATTTTCATTTCTTTTGCCTTTTGGGTTTTTGGCCGTGTTAACCGAGACAAGCTTTGGAGACAATACACCCAGTACCCAAACCACAGACTGGTGAAGAAACCAGGACGGCCTTACATTCCTCGTTTTCCTGGTGACAAGGAAGCCCCAACCAAAGGAGGACCCGAGTACATAAGAGACTGATTGCAAAATCAAATAAAGATTTGTTTTCCCTTCCACCTTGGTATCCTTATTGCCTAGTATCGTTCTGGACAGTAACCCGTCACACATCGCTTAGTGTTTTTGTTTTTACTTTATAATTACTTCAGTATAGTCTTTGTGTTTAAAGCCTGATCTGATAGCAGGAAGCTTCTGATGCACATTCCATCTTTACTATTTCACAGCATATAATATTGTGTCCATTTGAAAATATTCTGTTTTAAGTTAACCTCTTTTTACCTTTTTATTTCTGTCCTTTCTTTCCTTCTTTTTCTTTCCTTTTTCTCTTTCTTTCTTTTGTTCTTTAAAGGTTTTGCCTGTACAGTGCTTGCGCTGTGCTTGTGAAATCTATCATATTAAATATACATTTTAAAAGGGTCTTGCATCCCGTTCTCGCTTTTCATTGGTACGCTTGCTTGCCACCTACTTTTCCTCTGTTTCTATTGGCTGTAGCCTGTTGTTTCTCGTGTGCTTCTCTTATCAGTCTCCCGAGGCCCAAGTACTGTTTTCATACACTTGAGGAACTTTTTTACGTTATGTTTGCCTGCACAGCGCTTGTTTTCTTGTGTCCTTCCCTTGTAGGGCTGGTGAGGTGTTGCATTGCCCCCGCACAATACAGACATTACTTCAGGTATGTGTAAAGGCCAGTGGTTCTGTTATTATTTTTCTTATGATTGTTGAGGCACTGTTTACTTAATGCTGCGGTGGCGCTGCTTTCTACATTTACTTTTTTTTCACTGCAGCGGGGTCGTTGAGTCTTATGTTTTCTTTTTTATTGTGGTGGCGCTGGAGGCGCAGCATTGCCACATTGGCTTTGTTTCAGCACTGCCAGTGTACACTTCATTTTAAGCAGCTGCGGAGGTGCTGCTTTCTGTCTACGGGTGCTACTTGTGTGTTCACCATGAGCAGCACTGTGTACCTTACACGCAGTCAGTGACCACGTGTGTTGTCAGAAGGTTTTCATGCCTAAGATTGCTCCTGGCAGGAGAGAAATGCCTTTCGCTGTTCTCTTGCTTCTAGCTAGCAGGTCTGTCTGATAGCTCTCAGGTGGCCAGGGTAACCAAACTGGGAATTAAAACATCACAACGTCTTAAATGGTGAAATCCGAGTGAGCATGTCCTCGATAAATGTCTGTAGGCAATTTAGGTTACAATAAATCTGTCCTAGTGGTCGAAGTAAATGTTATATTTGCAATGACTGGTCGGAGTAAATGCCTTTTTTTTGCACTGGAGGGATGATGCAAAAGACCATTTAATGGTTGCAGAATTAATTAATTATTTAACAATTTATTTACTTATTTAGAATTATAAAAATGTATTCTCCTGCACAACACTCACATACCCATCACCAACTCTCAGACACCGCTTGCCCTGGACACGCACCGACCTTTACTCTGTACAGTCACCCTGACATTGTGCTGGCAGTCAAATACTGCTTGCCCACCACTCACACAGTGTGGACTTTGCACTCAACACCACTTACATACCTCTCACCAAGCAATCACATTCCTCTCATCCTCCACCCACACCTCTCACCCTGAACTCAAACCGCTCATCCTGCACTTACCCTAGTGACATACCGCTTACCCTATACTCGCACTCTTCTTACCTTGTAAAAGCTAACATCTCTCACCCTGTATACTCACACAATTCTCATTCAGCACTGAACACACATCGATCAGGCACTTAACCCTGCCATCAGACACTTATCAACCTTTATTCATGCAGTACTCAACCGGCACAAAGAGCACTCACTCCGCTCTTGCTGCACTCATACACTGCTCCCACACCTCTTATTATTAATCCCATAGGCAAAATGGAATGCATTTACCAATGTTTGTTTTTCAATCTTTCTTTTGCCTTTTTTCATTCTTGCCTTCTTTTATTCTTGCTTTTTTAATAAATTTTTTCTTTCTCTCTGCATTCTCTCCTTCCTCCTTTCCTTCTTGCCTTTCTTTCTTTCTTTTCTTTCTTTCTTTCTTTCTTTCTTTCTTTCTTTCTTTCTTTCTTTCTTTCTTTCTTTCTTTCTTTCTTCCTTTCTTTCTTTCTTTCTTTCCTGCTTTTTTCATTCTTTCTTTCTTTCTTTCTTTTTCTTTATTTCTTTCATTATCCCTTTTCTTGGCTTTCCTTCCTTTTTTCTTTCCCTCTCTCTCTCTTTTTCCTTCTTTCTTTCTATTTCTTTCTGTCTCTTACATTCCTTCTCGTTCCCTTCGCTCTTTCCTTCTATCTTTCCCTCTTTTACTTGTTTGTTTCTTCGTTTGTTTCACTTTTATTTTTGCTTTATTTCTCTTTCTTTACTTCTTGCCTTTTATCCTGACTTCTTTCTTGCCTTCTTTCTTGACTACCTTCTATTTTGCGCTTTCCTTCCTTCTTTCTTTCTCTTTCCTTTTTTCTTGCCTTCTTCCTTGTCTACCTTCTTTTTTGCCTGCTTTTTTTTTGCCTGTTTTCTTTCTTTCTCTCTCTCTTTCTTCCTTTCTGCAAGCAGTGCAAGAATTATTGACTTCTTTTAAAGACAGTGTTAGCCAAGATCTTTTGATTTTACTAAAATTATGTGCATACTCTAAGTTCTTACAGAGGTTTTCAGCCAGACTCCACCCATTAGTATGTGGCTGATGTCTTTCACATTTTTGTTCCACTCACTCCAGCATGAATTACAGAGTAATGTATCAGCCCATTTAGGTATTGGCTGACATTACCACAAGTTACAACATGCTGCCCTTTCACAAGGAATACATCCACACACAAAGACGTTCCCTTCAGTGCCATGGAGTAGTATAGTATTGTGTGTATGTGTTTTTTAGGTCCAAACACGTTATTGCCTTTTGCTAATTATTTTGCTTTAGATTGAAGAGAGACCAGCATATTTCTAAACAAAACAAGAATTGCCTGGCAGCCAACATCTGATCTATTGGATTTACCAGTGCTTGTTTGGAGTGGGAATAAATTGGCTTAAATTGAGTCATACAATAAAGTAAAGGAATGCAACTCGTATATCTTCAGTAGTTGACAATGCAAAGTAAATATTCCCATCAGAACCTTTTTTTATTGCTCATTAGTACCGCATTTAATACATGTCCACAACATTTGAATAGTGAGATGCTCAAAAAAGGATATTTAAACTATCTAACTATGGATCAGTTCATGGAAGTATGAAGTGTGCAGTTCACCAGAGGCTGCATTATGGATTGGGCACACTGCCCTTGGTCTGTGTCACGGCGTACCATTAACAAGGTGCGCGGACGCAGAGCAGGGCAGTGCGCCCGTTTACAATCAATGCACTTCCACAGTGCAGCTATAAATTCACAGCTGCCCAGTGAGCAGGCATTAGTGAAAAATCGAGCGGCTGTCTGAAGGAGCCACTTTGTCTTTTACAATGCAGGTGGCACCTACCTGCACTTTAAAGGCAACAGAAATCCCCCTACAGGTGGTGAAGCCACTCACTGGAACGGTCGATGAGACCCTCTTTTCATGCCTTGCAGGGGTCGCGCTCAGGATTTTGACTCTGTAGCCTACAGTCAATGCTGCTCCTGGCAGTTTTTTTTGCCTCAGACACTGAGTCCATAATGAAGCACTAGTGCAGAGGCAAAGTGTATCCCCTATTTGCATTGCAGCATGTCCCAATGCAAATGAGGGATTGCCCCTGAAAGCTGCACCAAGACTTTATGTGCGCCAATACTATCTGTATTACAGAAAGGTTCATCTGTGCCCCCTCTGTAAAACTACAGTGTCCCTGGGGAGTAAAAAGCAGGCAGACACGTCATTTGCACCCTCGAGGAAGTAAGTTTAATTATAAACTGATCGTATCAGGACCGGATAGTAAGATGATAAAGCCGCAATAGAAAGAGATGTGTGAATTATAGTTCACAGGCTATTGGTTTGGTGAAAACGTTGCTAGCCAGTCTTAGGCCTCTGATCGTACAGTAATGTAAAATGGTCAGCAGATCTTTGTGCCCCTGTATGCGACCATAATAGATCAATAAGATTAGTCATGTACCACCGTTCTGAAGAGGTGGTCTCTTGTAGCATGTAACAACTCCCTGGTTCTACATATACATAGAGAACGTTCCCTAGTGAGGAGCCATGTACATAATGAGCACTGACTCCAACTAGTTCGCTTTTTTTTGAGGGATCAACTTCATATGTCTGGGTGTCTGATAACCCTGAAAGACTATACAAGGGTACTGAAGGGAGTGGCCTGACATAGACTACACAAGGGTATTGAAGGGAGTGGCATGACATAGACTACTCAAGGGTATTGAAGGGAGTGGCATGACATAGACTACATAAGGGTATAATTGAAGGGAGTGGCATGACATAGACTACACAAGGGTATTGAAGGGAGTGGCATGACATAGACTACACAAGGGTATAATTGAAGGGAGTGGCATGACATAGACTACACAAGGGTATTGAAGGGAGTGGCATGACATAGACTACACAAGGGTATTGAAGGGAGTGGCATGACATAGACTACACAAGGGTATAATTGAAGGGATTGGCATGACATAGACTACACAAGGGTATTGAAGGGAGTGGCATGACATAGACTACACAAGGTTATTGAAGGGAGTGCCATGACATAGACTACACAAAGGTATTGAAGGGAGTGGCATGACATAGACTACACAAGGGTATTGAAGGGAGTGGCATGACATAGACTACACAAGGTTATTGAAGGGAGTGCCATGACATAGACTACACAAGGGTATTGAAGGGAGTGGCATGACATAGACTACACAAGGTTATTGAAGGGAGTGCCATGACATAGACTACACAAGGGTATTGAAGGGAGTGGCATGACATAGACTACACAAGGGTATTGAAGGGAGTGGCATGACATAGACTACACAAGTGTATTATTGAAGGGAGTGGCATGACATAGACTACACAAGGGTATTGAAGGGAGTGGCATGACATAGACTACACAAGGGTATTGAAGAGAGTGGCATGACATAGACTACACAAGGGTATAATTGAAGGGAGTGGCATGACATAGACTACACAAGGGTATAATTGAAGGGAGTCGCATGACATAGACTACACAAGGGTATTGAAGTGAGTGGCATGACATAGACTACACAAGGGTATAATTGAAGGGAGTGGTATGACATAGACTACACAAGGGTATTGAAGGGAGTGGCATGACATAGACTACACAAGGGTATAATTGAAGGGAGTGGCATGACATACCTTTTTGGTGCCACGTAAAGCCACAAACTGTGCTCCTTCCTTTATAGGAATCCAGTGTAGGGTTATCGAGTAAGTCATTATGTGGGGCATTGTGTGCTGTGGACGGATTGCAGCTGCGGAAACTGGGATACCAGTTTAAGTGTGGATGCCCGTTCCTTTTGTTTTCTGCCCGCTGGGGTACCACAAGACCCGACCTGCAACACAACTTCCTAACCGCGCCACTGCTACGCGCCAGGAGGGGCTAGAAAGCAAAGGAGGGCTCCCGCAACGCGGGACGCCCGTACCTGTTGTTTTCTGCCCGCCGGGGGACCACCAGACCCGGCCTGCGTCACAGCTTCCTGCCGCCACTGACCTCGCCACTGTTGCGTGCCAGGAGGCGCTAGAAAAGTGGAGGAGGGCTCCCGCAGCGGGCCGTGCCCGGGCCAAGGGTGAGCCCGTCTGCACCTGGAAGAGGCTGGGCTGGGCTCACCCTCTTGGCTCTGCAAACCTGGCCCACTGTGGCTGGGATTGTAGTGGTGAAATCCTGCCCTGAAGTTACATGACAATACAAGGTAACCTTATTAACTTCATCCTTTTTGAAGAAACGTAAGATGAATTGCATTATGGGGAAACAGAAGCCTACACCTGTCCTAAAAACCACCGACACTACTCTTGATGGTTTTCTCCAAAAGGCGGCAGTATTTTAGTAAAGAAATTGAAAGCGGCGAGTGGAGACTTTCATTAGTACCAAACCGTGAACCACTTTTCTCACCTCCAAGTAACAAAGAACCCCAACTGAATATTTTAGAAACAGTTATTGATTACAGGCCTCAACCCCCAATCTCGCCTACTGTTATAGTCTTGAGCCAGGGTGAGCCTTGTGCCATACGGGATGAGGGTGAGCTTTCCGCACGCACAATCAGGGAGAACAGACTGTACCAGGTGGAAAGAGAAAACGAATTGAGAGGCCAGGGGTCACCCACAATTTGAATGGCCAGTCGCCAATGGCAAAGAGAACTAAAGAAACCCATGCAAAATAATATTTTTGTAAATCTCGCATGGGTGGGGGAAGTAACATTGTACAGGATGGGCCTGACACCTCAATTGGAAAAATCAGTAAATTAGTCCAGGAGGCCCTGGCACCTATTTTGACTAGATTGACCATCATAGAGGATAAACTAGCCCACGTTCTTCTAGAGCTAGTGGAAAAGTAACCAGCAAAAAACACAGCTGAAAGGGTAACTAAATCAAGTAATACAGCTGAAGGGCAGGGTGTTGCTTTCACAGGTGCCTCCTCGGCTGGGGTGACCCCAATAGAAGCAACACCCATTTCAAATAATATGGCCCTCTCTCAAGATCATACCCATGATATTACAAATACTAACACCCTGGCCATGATACCAATGGACCATGGGGCAGATTTACAAGCCCCTTGCAACAACTTTAAGCAGCCGCAGCGGCGTCATAAACAATGCGCCACGTTGCGACATATTTACAATGTGACGCATCTATGGAGATGCGTCACGTTGTAAAGCCCTGCGCTACATTATACCTGTGTAAGGTATAATGTATGCAGGGTGGGCGTCCCCACATGAGAAAGCCTTGTAAAAGTGAAGCAGTGAAATCTACAATATTTCACGGAGTCAGTTTTACAATGCCACTGTGTCAAAACCTTAGCACCACTATTGAAGGATATTCAGCCTTGTACATATGTTGAGGGGTTCCAATATCTACAATCATTGGCTAGTTCTGATGAAGCAATGTTCGGTTGGCCAGCAGCCTTGTTCGGTTTATGAGTGCAGCAAAAGCAAAGCTGTCTCTGGCAGCCCTCTAACAAATTGGTCACCAATTTAGGCCCATCGTCCTCAGAGTAATTCATGACAACCCTGCTTAAAAGAGATCGCCCTTGGTAATTGTGCCTATCACTCTGGTCCCTTTGCGTCTTGAAGCAGCCAGTCTTGGGATGTGGGCCGACAACGCTAACATAATATTGCTGAATCTATCGTGTCACCCCAGGCTCACTAACATGGGCCAAGGAACCAGCCAAGCACTGACACGGGAATCACCTGGCAAGGGGTGTAAAGAACTGGGCAAGCAAAAAACACGACAAACTGCAGACTGCAACTGTCAACAAAGAAAATTTTGGTAGCCCGCTTACAGACTCCAATGCTATTTAGATCAAAATCCTTAATACTAACTTTAAAGGAACTGGCATTACAAATGAACTCTTAAGAACTAACACCCGAAAAACGTTGCACTTTTCATGCCACTCTATGCACCTTACTGGCTGTATTGTATGTCAGCGTTTATTTTCTTGTAATTTTTTCGATTCACCGTAATTTTGAACTGTATTTAACCAATTTTAGTATTACAAAGGATCCTGTGTTGCTTTGACACATATGTTTTACTTATTGCAAAGGTTTTAATTAATCATGCAATAAAGAGATTACTTACTTCTGATATTTGTATTGCGGTGTCAAATTTTAGAAAAGTTGCATGGCTATTAGAATGCGTTATGAATCATAGCAAACAAACAGGAAGGAAAATATTTTTATTGTAATTTTTAACTAATATAACATTTTTATGATTGATGATGTTTAACATGTGTGAGTTTCATTATAAGGATAGGTAAATTTTAACTTGCAATGTTTGTCTGTCAAACTTTTGTGGTCTTGGCACCGAATAAAGTTATTTTGACTTGTGGTAATTTGAGACTTGAGTCATTATGTCAACCATGGCAGCATGGTCTGCAAGGGAAGACTGGAGAGCTCCTTTATGTAGGGCTAATGCACATGGCTTTATAGGAATGTAATTAAGCCTGAACATCCCAACTGCAAAATCAAGCTATTTGGTAAGACAGTTCTAATAAAAGGAATGTTCCACATATCAGAGGTATTTGTATATTTTAAATACGTCATTGCACTTTTATTCAGCGAGCTATACATAAGAAAAAGAAAAGC
Organism: Triturus cristatus; assembly: GCF_964204655.1. NCBI lineage: Eukaryota > Metazoa > Chordata > Amphibia > Caudata > Salamandridae > Triturus > Triturus cristatus. The sequence continues at coordinate 635,934,621 of NC_140585.1, forward strand.
AGTAAAATAAATTAGGCAAAAGCCAACTTCTAGTCACTTGAAACAAGGTTGGTTGGTTGACTCAAGGAGATATCAAAAGTTTATTTCTTGATTTTGACAGTAAGAGGACAAATGCTTGAAATCGAGATGAAGCACATGGAGGTCTTGGAACACAAACAACATTGAGTAGCACAGCAGAGAACATCACTGTAAACTAATGAACATAAATAAGGTGGAGCCAGTGAAAGAAAACATCTGTATGTGAGGCGGAAGAAGGCAAACCTACATTCAAGACGCACATGGAGTCAGCAAAGTTGAGCATGACAAGCAGAGATGTGTGCATGATATCGAAGAGAGATTAGAAGAACACAACATTCTGAATAATCTGGAGTGCAACAGTGATGTATTTGCCAGCGCGATGTAGAAAGTAATTAGGACAAGAAAGAACAAGAGTTTGAAGCAGATGTTTTAAAGGGAGGCAAAAATAAGTCATCTAGATTTCGACAGGCAGGAACTTGAGTTCAGAGGTCAGCAGGAAAGTACGGTATGGTGAAGAAAATCTGGGACTAATCCTAATATAAGTGCTACTCTATCCCAAAGGTGGATGTAATAGGATATATAATATGTAGTACAATATAATACAGCATTATAGGGGAGAAAAAGTAAAGACAGATTGCACCAGGAATCTGAAAATGAACAAGACCACCTGCAAATATATTGCCGTTGGTGGGGAGGGGAAATTTGAAGAAAGGATTGGGTTTATAAAAGCATTTTATGAATTTTTAACTAACCTACTTTGCGTACTTGTATATTGGCATACTTCATTGGGCTAAATTGATTGTCGGGCGCTTCCAGCGTTGCCGCTGGTGGGCAGCAGAAACTTGGGGAGAGGATTGGGTTTTAAAAAAAAGTATTGCATGAATTTTAACTGACCTGCGTGGCGTTTTTGCATATTTGCTCACTCTTTGGGCTTAATTACTTCTCAGCGTTTCCGGTCCGTCACGGCTCTTGTGCCGCTTGTATGGAGAAACGCTGTAGGCCACAACCCCTTCACACCCACTCCACCCCAACTTCCGGCTGGCTGTCGGGCTGGTGGCGGGAGCCGTGAGAGGATTTAAACGGGAAGCTCTCCCGGACTCGCTGCAGATTGAAGGTCTGTTTTCTGCTGGTGGGCAGGGGAAATTTGGAGAAAGGATTGGGTTTATAAAAGCATTTTATGAATTTTTAACTAACCTACTTTGCGTACTTGTATATTGGCATACTTCATTGGGCTCAATTGATTGTCCGGCGCTTCCAGCGTTGCCGCTGGTGGGCAGCAGAAACTTGGGGAGAGGATTGGGTTTCAAAAAAAAAAGTATTGCATCAATTTTAACTGACCTGCGTGGCGTTTTTGCATATTTGCTCACTCTTTGGGTTTAATTCTTTCTCAGCGTTTCCGGTCCGTCATGGCTCTTGTGCCGCTTGTACGGGGAAATGCTGTAGGCCACACCCCCTTCCCACCCACTCCACCCCCACTTCCGGCTGGTTGTCGGGCTGGTGGTGGGAGCCGTGAGAGGATTTAAACAAGATGCTCCCCGGGACGCGTGCCACAGGCGCGCTGAAGGCAAGCCCGTCTGCGCCCGTCCGCGCCCGAACAGGACCGGGGGCCGCTCCATATGCCCATTTTTATCAGTACTTCAGCAGGGAACTGCTTTCTCTTCGCAATAACTATTGTATTAATGACATCACCCGCTCCTCTCTAGAGGAAACGAATATTCTCGTTTGTAGACAAATTTTTCCTGAAATTGACATTAAAACACATCCCACACTCAGCACACCCGTACCTCCTGCCTCTGTAGCTCAAAATATCCAGGAGCCAAAGGACCTTAAAATTTATTATTTGAATACTCGATCAATGGTGAGGCACCAGCTGGAATATTTTCAGCTCTTAGACTCTGACAAACCTGATATTCTCCTTCTTACAGAAACGTGGTTAACGGAGGATTCTGCCCCTGACATCTTGGCTGCAATACCTGACAAGTATTATATCTTGCAGGCCAACCGTCCTTCAGGGAAAGCGGGTGGATGGGTGGCAGCCATAATCCACCATGACTATCAGTTTACCACTTTAGTAATCAAGGGCCCACCCTCAGTTGACTGCTTAGTCTTAAAATTTGAATCCCCCCAGCTTCCTTTCATCTGTGCCCTCTTTTATAGACCGCCCCAACATATGCCTAAATTTCCCCGGGCATTGGGCGAAATGATATCTCACTTTGCCATTAATAACACTAGAGTCCCGATAATAGGGGACTTTAATTACTGGCCTAATGATGAAGGAGAGTGCCCCAACTCAAGGGAACTGACCAAGCTTTTAACTGGGTTGAACTGCACCCAGCACGTCAAGGCTGCAACACATATAAAAGGCCATGTCCTTGACCAAATATGGACATCCAATCTGGAGATCTCTATTCCATCGATTTCTCCCTGCATTTGGTCTGATCATTTTTTAATAACTTTCTCCATCACTGTTGCCTCCCCTTCGAAACCACAACATTTAAAGAACGTGCAGTCAAGAAATTGGCGACGTATGAATACTGACTACGGCTCCACCTGCACAGGAGGCATTTCAGACCCAGGCAGAGAGCATCAAGAACTGGCTCGAGCGTGTCAGTGATTGCATTGCCCCTCTCAAGAAAATCACGATTCTAAGACCCCATGATGCCCAACGATGGCTTTCTGAGGACTTGAAAAACAAGAAACTTATTTTAAGACAGGCAGAACGCCGTTGGAGACATCACTATCTTCCTGATAAGAGGGCTATATATGTAGCCCTCCAGAAAGAATACAAAAAGGAGATTCTTCGAACCAAAGAAGATTATTTCTCAAATAAAATACTCAATTCATCTAATAAACCTAATGAAATCTTTTCTATTGTGAATGAGCTTTCTAAACCAGATAGGATCATGCCTAAGGCAGTCCTAACACAGAGTCTCTGTGACTCCCTGAACTCTTTTTTTTCTTGAGAAAATCGCAGTCATCAAAGCCAGTATCCCCCCCTCCAGGCCATCCACTTATGATTCGAACACCTATCAGAACAAACATCAGTTGTATCACATTCCCTTGATCTCGAAGGAGACCTTTCTCAACTTACTCAAAAAGGTCGACTCTGGCTCCCCTACTGATTGTTGTCCCCCCTCCAGATTCTTAGGGAAACTTTTTCTATTTGTCCTGACACCCCACTGTCGCTCCTCAACAACTCACTTAACCTTGGTATTGTCCCTGATATTTTCAAAAGTGCGGAAATCATCTCCATTTTGAAGAAACCGGGTGTGGACCCGTCAGTTCTAAGTAATTATCGCCCCATCTCCCTCCTGCCCTATCTGGGTAAAGTTCTTGAGGCATATGTTGCCAACTGTCTCAGCTCATTTATTGAACACCATCAGATTTTGGACACCCATCAGGCAGGATTTAGACCCGTCCACTCCACGGAATCTGTTATACTCACCGTTATGGATGAACTAAGAAGAGGAGCCGATAACGATATCCTCCCGGGCCCTGGTCCTCTTGGATTTATCAGCAGCCTTCGACATGGTCGACCACAACATTCTGGTTGACTGTATCAGAAGTGCTGGGATCCAGGGTCTGGCGCTCAGATGGCTCTCCTCCTTCCTTGGCAACCGCTTTCAAGCAGTGCGGCTGGCTAATCTCTCGTCCAACAAGAGGGAACTGACCTGTGGGGTGCCTCAGGGCTCCTCTCTCTCTCCCCTCCTTTTTAATCTGTATCTCCTCCCTTTAATTCGATCTTTGAAAGAAAAAAGGATTAGAATATTCAACTATGCTGACGACCTCCAATTGGTGTTTGAAATCAATTTGTCAGCTTCGTCAGTTACTCACTTTCAATCTACCATGATCTTCATTAGGGATTGGATGAATCCCAACCAACTCAAGCTCAACCCTGATAAAACCGAGCTGATTCTCACAGATGGCTCCTCCAACCCATGGCATTCCAACTTCTGGCCAACTTCTCTTGGTAACCCTCCAGAGCCTGCAGATTCTGCCAAAAGCTTAGTCATCGTGATTTCTAACGACCTGTCAATGAATGCCCAAATAAGCTCAGTAGTTTCTGCTAGTTTCTTCCAATTACGGAGAATAAGGAAAATCAGCAGATTTCTGTCTAGGAAAGCTCTGACCTTGGGTATTTTAGCCTTGGTGATCTCCCGATTGGATTATGCCAATTCCTTATACTGTGGCATCCCTGCTTATCAACTAAGATGCCTTCAGCTGGTTCAAACCCAAGCCGCCAGACTTATCTTTCACCAACCCAAATGGCAGCACGTGACCCCTCACAATGGAAAACTTACACTGGCTTCCCGTGGCCAAAAGGTGCGCTTTCAAGTTGGGATGCACCATTTTTAAAGCTCTTCACTGCAGTAGCCCTGTCCTTATTTCATCTAGGATTCACAGATATATTCCCTCTCGGGATCTGCGTTCTTCTCACCATAACCTGCTGACCATTCCCTCTTTTAAACGCAAGAAGCTTGGATACCTTCGATTTGCTGTCACAGGCCCAGTTCTGGAACTCTCTCCCTGTGGAGATGAGACTGACTTCATCCTACGTACAGTTCAGAAAAATGCTCAAGACCTATTTGTTTGCTCAATCATATACCATTCAATCTCAACTTCCTGCAACCTTATTTTTGCCCTATCAGCGCCATGAAACCGCATGGTGAATGTGTGCTTTATAAAAGTTTTTAACATAACAAATATAGCATCCTTCCAAGATACTGAGAAAATAGTGAAACTAATAAAGAACAGATCAAGAGATACTTAATACAGAATGAGATAATAGATATGTGGGGAAGACGACGGTCTTAAAAGCTGCAGAGAGTTCTATTAAGATGAGAATAAACAAAAACGTGTTGTGACTTGCCTGAACAGAAATCTAAGAGACATTTAATAGATCATTTTTAGTGTCCAGCTCGGGAAAATAATTGAAAAACAGCAATATATCTCTCTTTTTTTTTTTTTAATAAGAAATGGAGACGAGGAACATGGCTGCAATTGGAAGGGGTCAGGGAGGGTCTGACAATGGTTTTCTGAGAAGGAGCAGAGAAAACACTGCATGCAAGCAAATCACTGATTAATGTAGCGTGATAAGTGAGAAGATAGGGAAATCACAACTGCAGAATCAAGGGGGCGTGGCTTGGCACCCGAGGAACATGGCGGTGCCTAAGTTAGACTCCTCGGAGCGGCTCAGTGGGGTCACGTTATCCCGTCACCTGGTTGTGATTGAGGCAGTGCTACCAGCGGCGGAAGAGTTCCTGCTCGGCACTCCTTATTTCAGCTCTAAGATTCAGTTTTTTAGTGAGGACGTCTCTGGCATCGGCGCGGCAAGTTGCGGCTGCCATGTGTAGGATGCAGCTTCCGTGGTGCTGACGCCTCGTCAGGCTTCGTTCATGGCGGTATGCGCATTTGTAGTCTGGAGCTTTCCAAGACAGCCTCAACTGTGGGCCTGCTATTTCTATTGTTGGATTGTTTGTCTGCATGCTCATTCTTTTTTTTTTTATAACTCTTTTTTTATTGAAATAGGCATGACACATGAGTAAACAGTTAATAGCAAGGTGGCAATAAGTATACATCATACTTGGCTAAACAAAGCTTAGGTTATACAGAGTAAGTGACAGTTCCAAGTCTGCATATTTAAAGGCCGCTGAAAGTATCATCTCTGGTCTTAGGAGGCTCACAAATCCCTCCCCTGTGGATATCCCAATGTTCCCATATTTTCGTCCATTTGTTTGGGCACCCCCTGGCCTTGTAGATGGATTTTTCAGTGACCATACACCAGTCCATATCTTTGCCCCAGTCTGCTGTGGCCGGTGGGCTCTGAGCCCTCCATAACCGAACAATATTCCTTTTTGCAACCATCAGTCCCAAGATAACCCATGTTCACTCCCTGGAGTTCAAGTCAGTGGGGTCCCATATGTTTAACAGAGCCGATTTGATATTACAATGGATTCGCTGTCCCAACGCCTCCTCCATCAGACGTACAACAGCCTCCCAGTAACTCTGGATTGCTGCGCATTCCCAGATAGTATGGATAAAGGTTCCCTCCTGCCCACATTGCCATAGACAATCACCACCTAGAATGTAACCCATGCGATCCATCAGGGGCTCTGACAGGTAGGACCTATGGAGCAGCTTCAAATGCACCAGACAGAGCTTGGAAGAGATAGACACCTCCCGAGGGGAGGCCACCGCCGCCTACCATTCCTCGACGTCCAAGCCCGCCACGTCATGGTCCCACTTTGCTTTTAGGCAGGTCTGCCTGCACATTCTTGGAGTGCACTTCCCCTCATGGTTTCCTTTTGCTGAGGGAAGGATAAGTTAACGGTCGCCATTTTGTATGTGAAGCAACTCCTTCAGCGCTGACACCTCATCAGGTTTTATTCATAGCGGTATGCACATATGTTACTTTGTGCTTTTGACACAGCCTTAACTAAATGCTCGCTATTTTCATTATTGGCTTATGTGTCTGCCTGCTCGTTTTTTCTTTTTCTTAAGTGCACTCCCCCTCATGTTATCTTTTTGTTGAGGTAAGGAATAATTAACGGCTGACATGTTAGCCCAACCTGCATTACTACTGTTGGGCTTGCATTCATACCCTCATATGGTGTGACTATGCTGGGTGATTTCTGGATGCAGCAGGACCTTCTTTTCTAATACTTGGCATGCTACAACATTATTAGCTGTCTGGATATCGACATGCGCCATATTGCCTGATATAGAAAACTAGTTCTGACATGAACTAAGGCTTTTTACTTGACTTTTGGATCGCTTATGTTCTAACTCACTGACTCTTCAAGCTCTGTGGTTCTCTATACATTCCAGTGAGCATATTATATAACCATTTTTCTGCTGGCATTATAACATCTCCCACACCATACATTGTCTACTCCTTATTGTGTTACATGGGCAGACTAAAAAAATCTGGTCCTCTTTCTTTGAGATCTACTCAACCATTCATTAAGAATTCCAGAATTTTCACTCAATTTTCCAAGATGGAAGACTCTGTATTGTCTTTACCTAAGGGGCCTGTCTCAGCGATCCCTGCTCCTTCAGCGGCTGGAAAGTCTAATATAAAACGCTTGAAAAGGACCCTCCTTCTCCACTAAAATCCTCCTCCCCTATCTCTCTGGAGTTGGTCCTGGAAGAGATACGGGCCCTTCGACCCTTTGTGGAGGAAACAAACACCAAATTGCAATTTCTTACTGACAACTGGTCCCAAATGGATGAAAGACTTATGGCAGTTGAACATAGTGTGTCCTCTTTTGGGACCACTGATACTAAAGTTCATGCACTCCAAACCTAAGCCTCCATTCTTCAAAAACAGATCGAAGACCTTGAGAACCGTAATAGGAGGAACAATCTACGTATTTATGGCCTACCAGAAGGAACTGAGGGTTCAGACCCTCTCACCCTCTTTAAGTCCTTTCTTCCTAAACTACTTCATATACCAGCGGATACTGTGCTCAACATCCAGTGTGCTCATAGGCTTGGTCGCTCGCCATCAAATGCATCAGCTTCACAGCGACCGAGAGGAGTCATTCTTTATTTTCTTGAATACACAGACTTACTAAAGGTTCTTTCTGCTGTCAAGTCAATCCAACGCGTTGTGTGGTCTGGTTCGACTTTATTCTTTTCACAAGATTATGCTAAAGCTACAGCAAACAGACGTAAAGCGTGAGACCTGATCTACGTTCTTTGGGAGCTCCTTTTGGACACTTCCATCCTTGTCTCCTCAAAGTTACATACAGAAACAGAACTGCTACTTACGACGACCCACTGAAACTACAGAGCTTCATAAACTCATGCAAAATAGAGACTATGGAATTATCGGAAGCCTCATCATCGCATAACATTTAATTTTATCAGTCTGCTGAGATATTTCTCATCTCTCGTCTATTCTATCTTTGTTATTGGAATGGATTTACATTCCACAATTCTTTAATTTATTGTTGTGCTATGTTACATTTGCGCATGTTTTCAACTTGTTCATAGTATACTTCGCTATAAGAAATTTCCTCATTTGTTTCCTTTTTTCCCCCTCTTTTGTCGAGTTTGGGCGTGCCTCTTGTTCCGTGTGGTTTCACCCCCCCCCCATGCCTGCTTGATATCTGTAGGTATGTATTTTTCCCTACACTTTTTCTATTTTTTTTCTTTCCTCTGCCTTTTTTACCCCTTTTTCTTTATCTCTTTCAGGTGCTGCTATTGCTTTTTCACCCTATTCTTCACTTTTTCATCTACCCATTCTTTTATTATTACAACTGAATCTTCTTCTATCCTCTTTTTTGTATTATATGGTTAATTCTTTACTCTGTTGGATTTCTCTCTACTATGTTTTTTGTTGCTTGTTGAACAAATTGGATTAGTGTTTTTTGCTTTTCTCTTTAATTATTTTATGTCTTTGAAATTAATTTCATGGAATGTCAGGGGTCCTTAATCTCCTATAAAAAGGCAAAGGGTTTTGACCCACTTAGCTAAATTAGAAGTTGATATAGTATGTTTACAAGAGTCTCATTTAACAGTGGATGAATCTTTAAAGTTAAAGAAAGGATGGGTTGGAGAAGTCTTCTTCTCTCCAGGAGATGGTAAGCGGAATGGAGTCACGATCCTTTCCGCAAATCACTTTCTGTTAAACTTCTTTCTCAGGATGCTGATAAAGATGGACGTTGGTTATACATCAAATTGTTGATTGGGAATGCTCCGGTTTCTTTACTTAATGTATATGCCCCCACTGCTGGAGACTCTTCTTTTTGGACCTCCTTAACTCAACAAATTACACATTGCATTGATGATAACTTTATTTTAGTAGGTGACTGAAATCAAGTTTTAGACCCATTTATAGACCGCGATTCAAGGAACTCTTTTATCCCAAACAAGGCTTACAAACATTTTGGTCAAACTATCGAACAGCACAAACTTATTGATGACTGTAGACTCTGTAATCCAACTACAAGAGAGTATACTTATTATTCTCCAGCTCACCATACTCAGTCACGCATTGATTACTTTTTTATTTCCCATAATGTTTCCCAATCTCTACTTGGTGTGGATATTGGTTCTATTCTAATATCCGATCATGCTCCTATATCCATCCAGCTAGACATTATACAAAAACCCAATACCCCTAGAAGATGGCGTTTTATTAATCCTCTTCTTTTAGACCCATTGTTTACTTCCTCCTTTGTTCCTTTTTACACTTAATATTTTTTATTTAATCAGAATGCCACTATGTCTTTCTCTGTTGTTTGGGACGCTTTTAAATTTACGGTGGTCAAAACAGCAGGGGAAATCTTCGCTGATTATCTTAAGGTAAAACACAACAAACTTAACATGGATTCTATCATGGACGAACATTTAAAGACACAGAAATTTTAAATGAATTTTTACTTTTTTATAACTCACTTTATACTTCAGAAAATCCCCCCTCACAGCATCACATTTCTCAATTTTTTTCCACCATTCAACACTCCTCCGATACCCCACACAACCTTTCCTCTTTTGATTTAATTTATCACAAAATGAACTCCTACTGCCTTGCAAGCTCTTAAAAAAGATAAGGCACCAGGTCTAGATGGTTTCACCGTTGAGTTTTTTTTACATTTCGCAAAACTGCTGCTTCCCAAGTTACATAACCTCTTAGACTCCTTTTTGCATTCAGGTGGCTCTTCTGGCTCTTTCTCAGAAGCATTGTTTGCCTTATTCCCAAGGATGGTAAAGACTTAAAATACTGCAAAAACTATCGATCTATTACATTAGTTAATATTGACTATAAATGTTTTTCAAAAACTCTGGCCATACGCTTGAAATCTCACTTACCCAATTTGTTAGGAATGGAACAACCTGGTTTGGTTAAGGGTTGGCTTATTACAGATAATACCCATTTATTTTTTGATATTTTGTCTAAATCATGTCATCTACCTCAATCCTTAGCAGCAACAGCATTAGACGCGGAAAAAGCGTTTGATAGAGTTGAATGGCCTTACCTTTTTCATACCCTTAAATGGTTTGGTTTTGGTCCCAAAATCATATCTTTAATATCTCTCCTTTATTCAAACCCCCTTGCAGCAGTTTTTGCTAATGGCGCTACATCCTCATATTTTAATCTGGGCAGAGGTGTTCGCCAAGGTTGTCCTTTATCCCCTTTTCTCTTTAACCTAGCCCTTGAACCTCTTTTATCTAGAATACGCCAAAACCAAGAAACATCAAACATTCCCAAATCAAACTTGCAGCTTATGCTGATGACATTTTACTATTTATCTCGCAGCCACAGACCTCTATTCCTGCCTTTTTAAAGGAAGTCCAATCCTTTTCCTCTGTTTCCGGATACAAACTGAACAAAGATAAATGTGAGATATTACCTCTAACTAAATACACATTTAAAGACCAATTTCACTTGGAATCCCAAACACATTAAATATTTAGATTTATACTTAACCTCATGCATTTCTGATACAATTTCTCTCTGTATAAACAAATGTATCCAAAGGGTCTCAGAACTAACTGCCAAGGGGCATCCCCTTTACTTATCCTGGTGGGGCCGACTCGACACCATGAAGATGATGATAACTCCTATAATACTTTACACAATTTTTAACATCCCAATTCCCATTCTTGCACAATTGTTTGAGAATTGTTTGAGAAGATTAATTCTATACTTTCCTCTATTTTATGGAATGACAAAAATTCATGCATGTCTTTATCAAAATTAATACGTCCCAAGTCAGAAGGAGGGGTCAATTTCCCTGATTTTCCTACATATCAGAAGTCCTTACTCCATCAATCATTGAAGTGGCTGGCTGATCCCTCGGAAGACTGTCCTTTATGGGCCACACTTGAGCGCCTTTTTTTTATCATCCCCCTTTTCCTTTCAAGAACATATATCCTTATCTCGCAAGCCACAATCATGTAAAATTTTGGATAACAACTTTCCTTCAATTCCCACAGACGTTGATCCTTTTCTCAATTCCACAATATGGCATAATAAATTATTGTTGATACGTAATAGACCTTTCTATTGGAAATCCTGAAGGCAGAAAGGCCTCATTTGGATTCATCAATTGTTTGCACATAATGACATTTTGTCTTTCCCCCTAATTAGTAGCCTTTTTAACCTACCCCTATCATTTCATTCTGAATATAGTCTTTTGAAACAAGTTGTATTAAATGTTTGTGCTCAATTTACACCTCATTACACGTCCACTTCTGCCCCAATTAATTGGTTGCACACCCTGCTTTGCACCAAACCTAAGGCTTCTGTTATTTATAATCATTTACACTCTACATGCACTATAAGGGAAAAAACAAATGTGGAACTTGCTTGGGAACAAGATTTACAGGTTTATTGGTCGACATCCCTGTGGAATAAGATTTAGTTTAAGATCAGATCAGACTAGAGCAGCAAACACAACGCAGACTCTCTTCTTCGTATAGAATAGACTTTTGCTTTGTCCGGTCACATTAAATAAACGATACACTAATACACCAGATACGTGCTGGACATGTACATCTCCAATTGCAGACTTAAAACATTTGTTATTTGTGTGCTCACATGTTCTTAATTTCTGGAAAAATGTATGGGCTCGAATCAATTCAATTTTTGGATCCAGTTTCCCCTTTTCTATTACTAATGTGCTCCTGGGAAGTTTATCCTCTATTTGGGTGAACTGTACTTCCAATACTAAGATTATTGATTTGTTGTTGGCGGTTGCATTCCAACAATTAACCCAAAATTGTAAAGATTTTACCAAAATATCATATCAAGCATGGTGGTATGCCATTTGCCATAATCACAGATTGGATACCTCCTTTGTTTATCCTATTCATATGGCCATGAAATGCTTAAACCTATGGTTACCTATCACATTGTTTATTGATGCTAGTGCTAAACGATCCTTTACTCTGAGCCCTGACCAACAAGAAGTTCTTCAACCCCCATGTCTTTCCTAATGCTGTTCTATATTCCTTGATATAAAATGTATTTTCTCTTTCTATATACCAATCCAACTATTTTTGCTCCTGAGAGTTCTGTATTAGGTGAATATTTATTGTTCCATTGTATTAATTATTGACACCTCTATTCCTTTAATAAACATAGCTTTTAAAACTTACAACTGCAGAATCAAGCCAATTCTTGGAGTACTTGTAATAGAAGCTTAATCCCATAAATATAGTAAACATGTAATATTTAGATGGCATTGATAGGGAAGCAGAGGTCACTGTCAATTTTTTCATACCAGTTGTACAAGGGTTGATCCTCAGGGAACTATGCAACAAACAGACAAGTGTTTTTTAAAGGAAATATACTAAATTTATTAGCTGGCCACAGTTGTTGAGAAAGTATAGGACCTAGGCCAGAATAATGTCATGAATGTGATGATAAGAAGTGTGTTGAGTGCCCTTCTAGATAGCCTGAGTAAAGGATGACGCCCCCTTGTAGACAAGATGTCACCATGTAAAGAATAATATAGGTACAAAATGATATGTTTCCTCTAGAGGGTGGCGGTTAGGAGGAAAAACCCACAATGGGCAAACAACCTCTTTTCAAACACAGATAATGTGATGAGAGGAATGCTTGCAACAAGTATTACCACCGACAATCGCTTGGGTAGCATTTCAACCATACCAGGCCCTCCCTGAATAGGTCTTGGGGTGCTTGTGTTCCAGTTCAGGTGTGACCTGGCCAGGCAGTTTGGGTTGGACTGTTCCTTTCCAAGCAGGATCAAGATGGATTTGCATATGTTTGAGTTCAAACTGACAAGGCATGCAGGTGCAGCCGGTGCAGGTAAGGTGGGGTGGGACATGAAGGGGACGTCAACAGACGGAAAAGAGAAAATAAAATAATTTAAAAAAAGAAAACCTCTTACCTTGCACTAGCTGCATTTCCAACTCGCCGATGCTGCAAGCGCAAGGTAAGTGGGTTTATTTATTTATTTTATTTTCCCTATTCCTTCATCTGTCGCATTCCTCCACCCAACCCCACCGCTCTTACCTGCATCAGTGCGCCTGGTGGTAAGGTGGGCAAAACATCAATTGTTTAGAATACTACCCTGAGCGATTACAAGTGGTTAGACAAATTATAGGCATCCCTCCCATCCCAACACCTTTTGTGTGTTCAAAAACCCTCTTTTAACAATCTTGTAATTCTTCATTGCAGATAGCACTCGGGAAATCAGCAAATCGCCATTCTTTCTGACATCAAGAAGGGGAAAACAGTCAGGCGGTGCCAAAAAAAGGACCCAAAGGAAAACAAACCAATATTCCAGAAACAAAAATTACAAACAAATATAGTAGCAAGAGGTGAAGATAGTGACACAAAATCGTGGAACAAAATGCCTTACGATATAACTTATGGTTATAAAGCCTCTTGTAAATATGCTATAAACTGACATCACAGAAAAATACTTTATTGCAATATAGATTTGGAAATTTAGGCATCCTCCCATCTTGGGAAAGAGTATTTAAAGGGTGTGTTCCCTCCCTTTCATGTTCATGAAGTAGGATGTAGCCTTATGGCTAGAGCGTGGACCTTGAAGCTGGGAAACTGGGTTTGAGTCTCGGCGACCACGCTCAACATCCTGTGTTTCTGAGCAAATCACTTAATCTCCCCGTGCCTAACAAAAACAAGCATTTGCAATGCAATAGGTCTCGCATTACTGAAAGTTTGAGCTATTGGCATTGCATTATTATTAGCAACGTCAGTAGCTCAAACATTCAATAATGCGAGACCTATTGCATTGCAAATGCTTTTATTTTTACTTACAGCCATGTTTCACAGGGAGTGCACTACTGTGCAATATGGCACAAAGTTTTTACATAGCCAATAGATCTCGTAGAGGCGAGACAAATTGGCTTTGCCAATGCTTGTTTTTGCATACTGTTGCCTGGATCGCTATGAAGCTCTTTCTCTCAGTAATAAAGGAGACCATTTAAGTAGCACGAACCACAAACTGAGTTATTTCTTCGCGCTGTGCTTAACTCGATGAGAAAAACTTGCAGGTGAGGAAAAACAAGAACAACTGTATGGACAAGCAAGAATTAAAGCCAATGATGCAAACAATACCCTGACATCTCTGCAGCAAGCATATAAACCCACAGAACTATCTTGTCATTTTAGACCGCTATTACACCAGTATTAAGTTATATCAGATAAATAGCAAACATTCTGAACTAAACCGTCTTTCATTAATGTTCTTACCCAATTCGATGTGTTGATTAACAACCTGTGAAAGAATGTGAAATGAAGCAGTACCACAAAAAACAGATCAATGAGCTGTATGTCACACACAAATCACTGTAGCAATCATATTAAGCCGCTGGGCTATCCTACAGGCTTTTCTTTTACCTCTACTACACCAAAGCTGTCGGAGTCTTTAATGCTGAGTTAGTAACGGTCTGAAATAATGCACATCTGGCTTCCTGTCCGGGGAAATCCTTCTTGTGTGTGACATAAACCACAAAATCTTGTAAATTTTGGGACCACCAGTCAAATTTATAGCACGAGGACGCTGTGGGCCTCGGGAAGAAGGCACTGTATATAAAGTAAATTAGTTATCAACATTACTTACGGAATGCAGGCTGTTATCTAGCACTGGATGAGAATGTAGGGGAGTAGGGTTGGGGAGGCGCATGCTGCTCCTGCAGGTGGGTGGGTTAGTTCTGAAGCCTCAGGAATTTCTGTGGGCCCAGAAGCAGAGTCTGCCCTCACAGCAGCCACGTCGCATAATTTAGGTAATAACTAAGCTCCTCATACGAGACGCTTTGGACGCTGTGACGATCGCGTAGATCCTTTGCGAATGAGGTTGTATGCACCCAGCAATGAAAATGGCACTCTGGTAAAAAGGACAGCTTCGCCAAGAAATACGGGCGGGGAAGAGAACTTGCGAAGCTTTGGTAAGCATAAAAGCAGGCACTCTGCAGCACCCCTGTTTCAAACATTAAAGTGATACCTTCTCCTTTGTTAAAGAGGTTGTATGCGCATAGCAATGCAAATGCCACTGTGATAGAAGGGATAGCGTTGATAAAAAAAATAAAAATACGGACATGGAAGTGAACATTAGAAGCTATGACAAACAAAAACAAGCGGAAGTGATCGCGTTTGCGATCAAACATCAAAGCGGCAAAAGTGAAAGTAATCGAGCAGAGCATCAAAGGGCTGGGTGAGAAGGGAGGGGGAATGCAATGAGCAGAGGAGCAGCTGTGCACGTGCATGTGATCGTGCACTCAAGGTTTAGGCCAGCCAAAAGACTGTGGGTAGCACTTTGAAAATCCCACATATAAAATGTCTCTTCGAGCCTTTGGCTCGCGAGACCTAATGAATGTGTCGATCTGTAACGAAACTGGTGCTCATGTAAAGCGCTCTGATACCTGATATCTTCGGGTCTAGTTTGCGCTATATAAAAACTCTAAAACACAAACAAAAGAAAAACAAGTTTGACATCATGCATACTGTACAGAATTCTGAAGTTCTAAAGTTGTCCTTTGTGCGTCACAGTCCACATGACTGCAAGAAAACTCATCTGAGTCACTGCAAGTACTGAAGTGCTGGAACAGGCAACCATGGCGCTAGGCAAAAGTCTGAGCATGGTGTCCAGCAAAGCATTGATAAGGGTGCAGGGAATGCTTCTTCTCCTTCTGAGCAGTCTCTGGTAAGCTCCTGATGGTATCCTCTGCATAGAGCCAAATACAGATTTAACAAACAGGGACCCAATTCAGAAATGTAGGCAAGATCTTCAATCAGCATGTTATGGTGAATAGCACAAACACTGCTGAGATGTCTAACTTAATAAGTACACCGACGGGACTAGGTCTTGAGTCCAGCAGCAGCTTTGAAACGTGGGTTTCCAGCTGATCAGAGAATTAAATTCATACATTGGATTCCAAAGGCTTTGCGATGCCAATGGGACCTAGGATGGCCCCTCAGTTGGGAAATATTTCAGGATTGAAGTTTGGCATTTTCAGGAGTGGTATGATTATTGCATGTTCGAGATTATTAAGGAAATCCCCTGTTGAAGGTGAAATGTTGATGAAATTAGAGATAAGAGGGCCAGTTACAACTGGGACTGGGTTGTTAACAATGTAGGTGTTTGTTAAGGGAAACGGTTTCCTGAAGAAAGATATAAGTATCTCCTTCATGGTCCTGAGGCACGAAAACTTTCTAGAAACTTACCTTGCAATTGTCAGTTTTGCACTAATTAGGTGATGGAGCAGGGTTTTTGCGAAATAAAAACTGCTCGGATTGAACTCCTCATTGTGTTAATTATTGACAAAATGAGTGAAAATTTCCAACGTAAAACTGAAAAGGGGTAAAAATGAAAACTGAAAGCGCGTGCTGGCAGAGTTAGAGTAGGCCGAATAAGGAATATGTTTAATGCAGAAAATAACAGGCAAAAGCCGCAAGCGTCTTTTCCACAAACTGTTTGAAAATAATGTGCAAAGTGCTAGAAAATGTAAGCAAAAAGCATTCATAGAGGGTTTAATAATGGAGTTTTATCAAAATAACCATGATTATCGCACTTGTATTTGTTTTTTTCTAGAGTGCATTTTACTGCTCGGCAAAGAAGGCCTCAAAAGTTTTTTAGGTTTAGTTTGCTTATTAGAAAGTAGAAAAAGAATATGTAATTTGTCCTTTGTAAGTTCCTTAGGATGGCCACGGTTGTGTAGAGGAAACAAATGAACATATTGAATGGAACTTCCTTGCTCAGCTAAGTATGTGGACACTTTTACTGCAAGATCGATACATTTTCAAGATGAAGAAATGTACAAGCCACGGAACTGCAATATCATAATTTCCTCTGCTAAAGGGCCAGTGATATGAGCTGCCAAATACAAAGGAACTGTTGAAGAGTTAGGCACATCGAGAGTGGCATGACGAGACACCCCCTTTTTCTAACCAGTGAAAGATGAGGCTTCTATGTCTGATGATACCTGAGGGGTTGGATCTTTAGTGAAATTAGGTTATAACTATTAGTAGAAAGAGGGTGGGGGCTAGAGCATGTTTTTCCTACTTTGCGAGAGGAGAGAGCTGTGTTGCTGTTTCCTAAATTCATTGGCTGGCTGTTGTTCTGCTGATCCTGACTCTGATCTTTGCACCTCAATTCTTTTTGGGGATGCCCAGTTTACTCTCATGGTCAGAGGGTAGCTTTCCTGATTTCTAGAACTTAGCGTGATCGGTTAGTATGATATTCTGAATTTGGATAACTCTTATTTGCAAATGTCTTTATCCTTTTGTCTCTTCACCTATCCATTCTCTCATTGCTTTGCCAATTGAGATGTACAATCAAGTTTTATCATTGCTATTTCTTGTGTGATTATCTATGATTCAAGCTATATTCAACAGAGGCTGTCTTCATTAGTGTCATTTAGTTATTTTGAATGATTATTTCTTCATGATGATACTTCTTTAGAATTCTGATATTATTTGCCAATCCCTAACGACTATCAAAGATTCGTCGAGAAATGAAGAGGATAAAATAAGGAATGAGCAAATTGGTAAGATTGGTTTAAACTTAACCAGCATGAAAGAGACTGGTAGGTATTCAATTGGGTCCAGATGATAGAAATTTGTTTGTTTATAAACGCTGGATCTTACCTTGCAATTGTCAGGTTTGCACTAATTAGGTAACTCACAACCCTACAGAAGCGATACTAATATCCAAAGTTCCATAAACCCACTGATAACAAGCTAAAATATATTTATAGCTGTCTGCAGTAGACCTGGGAAAAAATCAGTGGGACGAGAGAGAGAGACACACATACACAGACACTGGATATCTTCACTCTGCCTGTTCTTGCAACCACGCTTAACTTGTAGTGCATAAGTGTGTGGATCTACAACAAGAAACAACTCATTTAATATTTCATTATTACCATTCCTATTCACTATTTATAATATGACATATGATATAACTTGTGACAACGTCTGCAGACCTATTATCTATGCTTTGCTGAAACTCTGTGCCATTTTAGAGCTAAATACAACAGATACCTGTAGGACATAGGAAATAGCCTAACATGTAATACATATTTTTATATAGATAACAACTTTCAGTGATTTGTAAATCAAGTCTGTGATCTGATTCTCACTGTACCAAGCCCACAAGCTGTAACACAATTCAACACATTGTATTGTATTTTTCCCATTTACGAATATACATTCACTTCCCCACCACTGCCAATACGATTCAGAAGTCATATAATCAAAGTATGTAGAAGTTAAGGATTCCTTTTGTTTCTCTTGTGAAAGAATAAGCACGATTAGAGTTTATTATCTTTGAGAAGGGTGACTCCAGTAATAGCGTACAAAGTCTAAATCATTGGTCTCTAGTGTTATATACCAGAATAGCTCTCTGTATCTATTAAGTCCTTGATAATATTAGATGATAGAATGACAAACTTCCATCTTCTGGCAACAAGGGTTTAGCTGAAGCAGCTGTGTGTAGGAAATCTGCCTTTTATTTATATTCACCCTATATTTTTCACCTTTTGCTGGACCCTGTATATTTGCTTGCTGTAGAACTCTGTGAATTGTACGCCTGCTAACCAGTGGTGGTGCTCTTCGTTTCAACATGGTAAATTGGGATACTCTTAATTGTTACCTATAAGTCCCTACTATATAGTAGAAGGTGTACCCAGGGCCTTTAAGTTAAACGTCACTAGTGGGCTGCACCAACCATTTTGCCATCCACAGTGTTACCATTTTAACATGACTGCAGGCCTGCTACCTACAGCCTAGCTGTGTGGGTTTAAACTGCAAATTTGACTTGCCAAAACATCCCCTTTAGACAAGCCTTAACATCGCTTTTAAATATTTATAAGTCACCCCTAAATAAGCCCTAGTAGTAGGGCATGTAAGAGTTTAATGCCACACATATAATTTTAGTGAAAAAGCCCTATAAGCTATTTTCACTGTAGCAAGGGTGGCTGTGCCATAGGAACACAGTGGGTTGTATTATTACCTTTAATAATGCTACTTTCAGTTTGGAAGCAGCTAGAAACATAATTAAAGGACACGTTTTTATAGTTATTTCAAATCTAATTTAATGGTGCAAGTGAACTTGTGATAACTATTAAGGAAAATATACTTTTAGAAAGTAACCTTTCGCAAGCCGAGGTCCTATGGGGTCCCCTTTGCATTTGTTCTTGCACTCCTGCCAAACAGTAATTAACATTTGAATAGCTCTGAACCTAGCAGTATATATGGGGTGGGCTGTGAGCATCCTTTTACCATTAAAGTGTCAAACCAGCTTGAATGTCACATCTTGCTTGACAGGACTTCTATGGTTTCTGATGTGAAACTTTTAGCACACTTTCAAGAGGCATCCCTGTCACAAGCAAAAGTTAGCTGACACTTGGCTGGTCCTTTCCTTTGTTTCCACAACCAGGCAGACTACAATCAAAGTAGGCCTCTTTTTGACATCTGAGTCAAATCCTATTGGAGTGCCAAGACCTGCTTGCCAGGTCTCCTAGGGTTTTACATATAACAAGTGGGGTGCACTTCAAAGGGTGAGGACAGGATGCTTAAATAGTCATTGTTTATTCACTGTCTGGTTGCTGAAAACTCAGCTTCTGTTCTATCGTTGTGTTTGATGTGGGTACAGGCCCTGCCTGAAATCGGATTTTAGTGTTAGTCATGGGATGACACTAAGATTACCATAGTACACTCCTCACAAACACCATCACCCTCACAGCCCAAGTTTAGTGTGTCCCAAACTAAATAGTGTTAGCCCCGGGAACCTCTACCCCATTGGTTATGGCAGGCAGAGGGTTAATTTCCTCCCACTAGCTTGTACCAGGCATAGATATGGAATCTTCAAGGCCCCACTTCAGAACACTCCTAGACCTGTGGAAGATGAGAAGAGGACTCAACCTTCTGTCTGAGACCAGAGAAGAGGTCTTAAGGCTGGAACTGCTTTCCCACTTGTAAACAGGATAAAGAAGTGGACGGCAAGGGTCATAAGTATGACCTTCTGCTCAAGATACAGGGATACAAAAAGCTACAAGAGGCCTTTCCGGTAACTGGACCTGGACAGGACCGTGCCGATGGGCTCTGCCTGACACCCAGTGAGTCTCTAAGTACCTCTCCTGAGTTCCTGAGGGCCTTCAGAAGTTTACTACTGTGGTGGATTTGGACCTGAAAGACTAAGGTACAGATGTAGAAAGCACTGATCGCAAAATAATGGTTGCAGTTTTAAAATCAGTATTTTTGTGACCAGTGTGGTATTTTTCTGAACTGAGCTCTGTACTGAAATTGCTAATGGTCCGCAGTTTGATATACCACATGAATATTAATATGGTAGGTCACAAACTGAGACTCACTAGGAATCATTGTCATCACTGTGGTGATGACCTGGTGAGCTCAGCAGACCACCATATGTGTGATTGCTTTTATATAAAGTACTTTTTTTAAAAGCAGGCAGTTATCCTTAAAGGAAAACAGGATGTGTTTGAAATAAAGGTAATAAAAACATTGCTAATACTTGGGGGGCCGATTACGATGTAGGTCAAAAACTCTTCTGACCGAATCGGTTTCAGAATCTTTTCTGACCAAATCGAGTTCTGCGAGTCCGACCGACCAATTACGATGCTTCCGAACATCGTTCAGTCGGACTCTGATTGCCTTCAATGGGAGCTTGTGTTCTTAAATAAGAACACAGGCTCCCATTGTAAAAAGGGGTGGTTGGGGAAAACCTTGCACCCTGTGGCGGGCCCCTCATGGTGCCTGCCACATTGTGCATGTTGGAAAGAGGTGATGGAGCAAGGGTTCATAAAGAAGAGGTCCCTTGGGTATACCCATGGGCCCCAACCGGGGCCCCTTTCAGGTTGTGAGGTGGATGAGGGACAATGACCAATGTTCCACCGGCTGATCAGTTCTACCTGCCCTGGTGCGTCCGGGTGCAGCGGTGCTGGATGTGATTATAGTCTTGCATGCTACGCGGTATGTAGGAATGGGAGCCCCCTGGAAATAGGATACAAGGGGGGACTTGGAGACAAGTGAAGGAGCTCCCAATAGGAGACTCCGTTTGTGAGGGTACTGGGAGCATGGGGGAGCAGTCAGGTTCTTTAAGCCTGGGCCAGGCAACTTGGGTACAGAGCGTTTGTGGTTGGCTGGCTCTTGTGTGTCAAGGTGCTGACTGGTGTCAGTCAGGACCAGCACAGAGGACAAAAACAGTTCAGCTGTGCCACTCTTGGTGTTGGCCCTTGCAGTGCTGAAGTCCCTTGGTGACTGGTCATTGGAGATGTGATTGCAGTCCGGACTGGACTTTTAACAAGCATTGGTCTGCAGCAAGAGTCCGTTACCATGGATATTGGTGCAGGGGGACTTGTGGAGGTCCTGGCATTTTCAGGCTTGGCATGGAGACAGATCTGACCTCCTTGAGTTCTCTAACATTCTTCTGGTTGGCTACTTTTTTGTGGACCCAGTGGACGGTAACTTCTTTTAACCAGATGTCACGGTCGGTGCCTGCAGGCGAGTAGCTCCTCTACTCAAAAAAGAGATGTTGGCTACTAGGCGAAGTGCCTGCAACCATACGGAGCTTGTGGAGGATTCACTGCTGCAGGACAAGCCGGGTCTTTGCAATTGTCAAGTCACTGTGCAACATTAGTGTTTGGCGCCAAAAGTCACCAGCAGACTTCAGTTCTTGCAGGGTCAGCTCTTCAGTGTCCTCTTCCTCTTTTCAGTCAGTGCAATTTAAAGTTCTAGATTCAGGGAGCCCCCTAAATACTAAATGTAGGGTCATTAGGGAAGTGGAAGGTAGTAGCCAATGGGCACCCTACCCTTGGGGTCACTATGCCTCCTATATGACCACTTCCTGTGGGAGGTGGGCCTTACCTTGTCCCAGTTTCCAAAATTATGCCATCACCAAAATGGCAGAATTTTCCTAGAGTGGGGCCCATCAGGCAGTTCACTTTATGGGTGTGACTGTTCTAGGTGTGCTCCATGCCTACTTTGCAAACTAATTTCCCACCTGTCCGGTTTCCAAATGGGCCTCCTGGGCAGTGGGTGGCATCTCCCAGATCGGGGGAATGCCGGAATCACGTATCAAAGATGGCATGGCTTTGAAGCCTCCGTCCTTGGTATGTTGATTACACGCTATCCTGTTTGGAGGAGGTGTAAACACCTCCTGCCAGTGCATGCGACAAATGTATATGTAGGAATCAAACACAAAACCAATCTTATGTCAAGTCTAGAGTACAAACCATAGCTCACACCTGTCACCACAGGTATAGAATACCACAACCAAAGGAAGCTCCATAGATTGTATCTATATTTTACAAGATAACCAATCGAAATTCACAAAACAATTCACGCCAGTCCATTACACAGTGGACTTTTTCAAGGCTAAAATATCATATATACATAATAGACTCAAATGATATGATATAATAGAACTAGTAATTTCATGCACCAACGAATAGGAATAGAACACTCATAAACCAAGAAACCTGGTGGCAGACAAAGCAAAAACAAGAATATTTACAATTAAGGCACTACCCATTATTTTTAACTGTAAGCTCCTCTACATTACGACATTAAATACTATAAAAATGTGAATGTGTAACTACCCAAACAGATAAAAGCACTCTGAGAAAATGCCACATTTGCATGATCACTCTCATTTTTCACTTAATTTTATTGCTGGTTCCCATGAGGCACAGGGTCAAGACTGATTTGCATATGGCCATGTCTAAACTGGGGTGGCGTAGTGGGCAAAAGAACGATGGATTTAACCAAGATCTCTTGACTGGGGGAGAATGTCTGCATTGTCAGCATTCCGTCCATCATTTGTTTGTTGTAACGCTTTTCGCCCTAAGTGGGATGGGTATGCCCAGACGTGGGTCCCGTGCTCACTACGCCACTGGAGTCAAGCTATCCTGGCTGATGACGGCTGATAGCCAGAAACCGGTCCTAGGATGCTTGATTCTGGTCCAGGGAAGACATGGCTTGGCAGTTCGGGCTGGACTGTTCCCATGAGGCACAGGGTCAAGACTGATTTGCATATGGCCATGTCTAAACTGGGGTGGTGTAGTGGGCAAAAGAACGATGGATTTAACCCAGATCTCTTGACTGGGGGAGAATGTCTGCATTGTCAGCATTCCGTCCATCATTTGTTTGTTGTAACGCTTTTCGCCCTAAGTGGGATGGGTAGTCCCAGACGTGGGACCCGTGCTCACTACGCCACTGGAGTCAAGCTATCCTGGCTGATGACGGCTGATAGCCAGAAACCGGTCCTAGGATGCTTGATTCCGGTCCAGGGAAGACATGGCTTGGCAGTTCGGGCTGGACTGTTCCCATGAGGCACAGGGTCAAGACTGATTTGCATATGGCCATGTCTAAACTGGGGTGGTGTAGTGGGCAAAAGAACGATGGATTTAACCCAGATCTCTTGACTGGGGGAGAATTTCTGCATTGTCAGCATTCCGTCCATCATTTGTTTGTTGTAACGCTTTTCGCCCTAAGTGGAATGGGTATGCCCAGACGTGGGTCCCGTGCTCACTACGCCACTGGAGTCAAGCTATCCTGGCTGATGACGGCTGATAGCCAGAAACTGGTCCTAGGATGCTTGATTCCGGTCCAGGGAAGACATGGCTTGGCAGTTCGGGCTGGACTGTTCCCATGAGGCACAGGGTCAAGACTGATTTGCATATGGCCATGTCTAAACTGGGGTGGCGTAGTGGGCAAAAGAACGATGGATTTAACCCAGATCTCTTGACTGGGGGAGAATTTCTGCATTGTCAGCATTCCGTCCATCATTTGTTTGTTGTAACGCTTTTCGCCCTAAGTGGGATGGGTATTCCCAGACGTGGGACCCGTGCTCACTACGCCACTGGAGTCAAGCTATCCTGGCTGATGACGGCTGATAGCCAGAAACCGGTCCTAGGATGCTTGATTCCGGTCCAGGGAAGACATGGCTTGGCAGTTCGGGCTGGACTGTTCCCATGAGGCACAGGGTCAAGACTGATTTGCATATGGCCATGTCTAAACTGGGGTGGCGTAGTGGGCAAAAGAACCATGGATTTAACCCAGATCTCTTGACTGGGGGAGAATTTCTGCATTGTCAGCATTCCGTCCATCATTTGTTTGTTGTAACGCTTTTCGCCCTAAGTGGGATGGGTATTCCCAGACGTGGGACCCGTGCTCACTACGCCACTGGAGTCAAGCTATCCTGGCTGATGACGGCTGATAGCCAGAAACCGGTCCTAGGATGCTTGATTCCGGTCCAGGGAAGACATGGCTTGGCAGTTCGGGCTGGACTGTTCCCATGAGGCACAGGGTCAAGACTGATTTGCATATGGCCATGTCTAAACTGGGGTGGCGTAGTGGGCAAAAGAACGATGGATTTAACCCAGATCTCTTGACTGGGGGAGAATGTCTGCATTGTCATCATTCCATCCATCATTTGTTTGTTGTAACGCTTTTCGCCCTAAGTGGGATGGGTATTCCCAGACGTGGGACCCGTGCTCACTGCGCCACTGGAGTCAAGCTATCCTGGCTGATGACGGCTGATAGCCAGAAACCGGTCCTAGGATGCTTGATTCCGGTCCAGGGAAGACATGGCTTGGCAGTTCGGGCTGGACTGTTCCCATGAGGCACAGGGTCAAGACTGATTTGCATATGGCCATGTCTAAACTGGGGTGGCGTAGTGCGCAAAAGAACGATGGATTTAACCCAGATCTCTTGACTGGGGGAGAATGTCTGCATTGTCAGCATTCCATCCATCATTTGTTTGTTGTAACGCTTTTCGCCCTAATTGGGATGGGTATTCCCAGACGTGGGACCCGTGCTCACTGCGCCACTGGAGTCAAGCTATCCTGGCTGATGACGGCTGATAGCCAGAAACCGGTCCTAGGATGCTTGATTCCGGTCCAGGGAAGACATGGCTTGGCAGTTCGGGCTGGACTGTTCCCATGAGGCACAGGGTCAAGACTGATTTGCATATGGCCATGTCTGAACTGGGGTGGCGTAGTGGGCAAAAGAACAATGGATTTAACCCAGATCTCTTGACTGGGGGAGAATGTCTGCATTGTCAGCATTCCGTCCATCATTTGTTTGTTGTAATGCTTTTCGCCCTAAGTGGGATGGGTATGCCCAGACGTGGGTCCCGTGCTCACTACGCCACTGGAGTCAAGCTATCCTGGCTGATGACGGCTGATAGCCAGAAACCGGTCCTAGGATGCTTGATTCTGGTCCAGGGAAGACATGGCTTGGCAGTTCGGGCTGGACTGTTCCCATGAGGCACAGGGTCAAGACTGATTTGCATATGGCCATGTCTGAACTGGGGTGGCGTAGTGGGCAAAAGAACGATGGATTTAACCCAGATCTCTTGACTGGGGGAGAATGTCTGCATTGTCAGCATTCCGTCCATCATTTGTTTGTTGTAACGCTTTTCGCCCTAAGTGGGATGGGTATGCCCAGACGTGGGTCCCGTGCTCACTACGCCACTGGAGTCAAGCTATCCTGGCTGATGACGGCTGATAGCCAGAAACCGGTCCTAGGATGCTTGATTCTGGTCCAGGGAAGACATGGCTTGGCAGTTCGGGCTGGACTGTTTCCATGAGGCACAGGGTCAAGACTGATTTGCATATGGCCATGTCTGAACTGGGGTGGCGTAGTGGGCAAAAGAGCGATGGATTTAACCCAGATCTCTAGACTGGGGGAGAATGTCTGCATTGTCAGCATTCCGTCCATCATTTGTTTGTTGTAACGCTTTTCGCCCTAAGTGGGATGGGTATGCCCAGACGTGGGTCCCGTGCTCACTACGCCACTGGAGTCAAGCTATCCTGGCTGATGACGGCTGATAGCCAGAAACCGGTCCTAGGATGCTTGATTCTGGTCCAGGGAAGACATGGCTTGGCAGTTCGGGCTGGACTGTTCCCATGAGGCACAGGGTCAAGACTGATTTGAATATGGCCATGTCTGAACTGGGGTGGCGTAGTGGGCAAAAGAACGATGGATTTAACCCAGATCTCTTGACTGGGGGAGAATGTCTGCATTGTCAGCATTCCGTCCATCATTTGTTTGTTGTAACGCTTTTCGCCCTAAGTGGGATGGGTATGCCCAGACGTGGGTCCCGTGCTCACTACGCCACTGGAGTCAAGCTATCCTGGCTGATGACGGCTGATAGCCAGAAACCGGTCCTAGGATGCTTGATTCTGGTCCAGGGAAGACATGGCTTGGCAGTTCGGGCTGGACTGTTCCCATGAGGCACAGGGTCAAGACTGATTTGCATATGGCCATGTCTGAACTAGGGTGGTGTAGTGGGCAAAAGAACGATGGATTTAACCCAGATCTCTTGACTGGGGGAGAATGTCTGCATTGTCAGCATTCCGTCCATCATTTGTTTGTTGTAACGCTTTTCGCCCTAAGTGGGATGGGTATGCCCAGACATGGGTCCCGTGCTCACTACGCCACTGGAGTCAAGCTATCCTGGCTGATGACGGCTGATAGCCAGAAACCGGTCCTAGGATGCTTGATTCTGGTCCAGGGAAGACATGGCTTGGCAGTTCGGGCTGGACTGTTCCCATGAGGCACAGGGTCAAGCCTGATTTGCATATGGCCGTGTCTGAACTGGGGTGGCGTAGTGGGCAAAAGAACGATGGATTTAACCCAGATCTCTTGACTGGGGGAGAATGCCTGCATTGTCAGCATTCCGTCCATCATTTGTTTGTTGTAACACTTTTCGCCCTAAGTGGGATGGGTATGCCCAGACGTGGGTCCCGTGCTCACTACGCCACTGGAGTCAAGCTATCCTGGCTGATGACGGCTGATAGCCAGAAACCGGTCCTAGGATGCTTGATTCTGGTCCAGGGAAGACATGGCTTGGCAGTTCGGGCTGGACTGTTTCCATGAGGCACAGGGTCAAGACTGATTTGCATATGGCCATGTCTGAACTGGGGTGGCGTAGTGGGCAAAAGAGCGATGGATTTAACCCAGATCTCTAGACTGGGGGAGAATGTCTGCATTGTCAGCATTCCGTCCATCATTTGTTTGTTGTAACGCTTTTCGCCCTAAGTGGGATGGGTATGCCCAGACGTGGGTCCCGTGCTCACTACGCCACTGGAGTCAAGCTATCCTGGCTGATGACGGCTGATAGCCAGAAACCGGTCCTAGGATGCTTGATTCTGGTCCAGGGAAGACATGGCTTGGCAGTTCGGGCTGGACTGTTCCCATGAGGCACAGGGTCAAGACTGATTTGAATATGGCCATGTCTGAACTGGGGTGGCGTAGTGGGCAAAAGAACGATGGATTTAACCCAGATCTCTTGACTGGGGGAGAATGTCTGCATTGTCAGCATTCCGTCCATCATTTGTTTGTTGTAACGCTTTTCGCCCTAAGTGGGATGGGTATGCCCAGACGTGGGTCCCGTGCTCACTACGCCACTGGAGTCAAGCTATCCTGGCTGATGACGGCTGATAGCCAGAAACCGGTCCTAGGATGCTTGATTCTGGTCCAGGGAAGACATGGCTTGGCAGTTCGGGCTGGACTGTTCCCATGAGGCACAGGGTCAAGACTGATTTGCATATGGCCATGTCTGAACTGGGGTGGCGTAGTGGGCAAAAGAACGATGGATTTAACCCAGATCTCTTGACTGGGGGAGAATGTCTGCATTGTCAGCATTCCGTCCATCATTTGTTTGTTGTAACGCTTTTCGCCCTAAGTGGGATGGGTATGCCCAGACGTGGGTCCCTTGCTCACTACGCCACTGGAGTCAAGCTATCCTGGCTGATGACGGCTGATAGCCAGAAACCGGTCCTAGGATGCTTGATTCTGGTCCAGGGAAGACATGGCTTGGCAGTTCGGGCTGGACTGTTCCCATGAGGCACAGGGTCAAGACTGATTTGCATATGGCCATGTCTGAACTGGGGTGGCGTAGTGGGCAAAAGAACAATGGATTTAACCCAGATCTCTTGATTGGGGGAGAATGTCTGCATTGTCAGCATTCTGTCCATCATTTGTTTGTTGTAACGCTTTTCGCCCTAAGTGGGATGGGTATGCCCAGACGTGGGTCCCGTGCTCACTACGCCACTGGAGTCAAGCTATCCTGGCTGATGACGGCTGATAGCCAGAAACCAGTCCTAGGATGCTTGATTCTGGTCCAGGGAAGACATGGCTTGGCAGTTCGGGCTGGACTGTTCCCATGAGGCACAGGGTCAAGACTGATTTGCATATGGCCATGTCTGAACTGGGGTGGCGTAGTGGGCAAAAGAACGATGGATTTAACCCAGATCTCTTGACTGGGGGAGAATGTCTGCATTGTCAGCATTCCGTCCATCATTTGTTTGTTGTAACGCTTTTCGCCCTAAGTGGGATGGGTATGCCCAGACGTGGGTCCCGTGCTCACTACGCCACTGGAGTCAAGCTATCCTGGCTGATGACGGCTGATAGCCAGAAACCGGTCCTAGGATGCTTGATTCTGGTCCAGGGAAGACATGGCTTGGCAGTTCGGGCTGGACTGTTCCCATGAGGCACAGGGTCAAGACTGATTTGCATATGGCCATGTCTGAACTGGGGTGGCGTAGTGGGCAAAAGAACGATGGATTTAACCCAGATCTCTTGACTGGGGGAGAATGTCTGCATTGTCAGCATTCCGTCCATCATTTGTTTGTTGTAACGCTTTTCGCCCTAAGTGGGATGGGTATGCCCAGACGTGGGTCCCGTGCTCACTACACCCCTGAAGTCAAGCTATCCTGGCTGATGACGGCTGATAGCCAGAAACCGGTCCTAGGATGCTTGATTCTGGTCCAGGGAAGACATGGCTTGGCAGTTCGGGCTGGACTGTTCCCATGAGGCACAGGGTCAAGACTGATTTGCATAGGGCCATGTCTGAACTGGGGTGGCGTAGTGGGCAAAAGAACGATGGATTTAACCCAGATCTCTTGACTGGGGGAGAATGTCTGCATTGTCAGCATTCCGTCCATCATTTGTTTGTTGTAACGCTTTTCGCCCTAAGTGGGATGGGTATGCCCAGACGTGGGTCCCGTGCTCACTACGCCACTGGAGTCAAGCTATCCTGGCTGATGACGGCTGATAGCCAGAAACCGGTCCTAGGATGCTTGATTCTGGTCCAGGGAAGACATGGCTTGGCAGTTCGGGCTGGACTGTTCCCATGAGGCACAGGGTCAAGACTGATTTGCATATGGCCATGTCTAAACTGGGGTGGTGTAGTGGGCAAAAGAACGATGGATTTAACCCAGATCTCTTGACTGGGGGAAGATGTCTGCATTGTCAGCATTCCGTCCATCATTTGTTTGTTGTAACGCTTTTCGCCCTAAGTGGGATGGGTATGCCCATACGTGGGTCCCGTGCTCACTTCGCCACTGGAGTCAAGCTATCCTGGCTGATGATGGCTGATAGCCAGAAACCGGTCCTAGGATGCTTGATTCTGGTCCAGGGAAGACATGGCTTGGCAGTTCGGGCTGGACTGTTCCCATGAGGCACAGGGTCAAGACTGATTTGCATATGGCCATGTCTGAACTGGGGTGGCGTAGTGGGCAAAAGAACGATGGATTTAACCCAGATCTCTTGACTGGGGGAGAATGTCTGCATTGTCAGCATTCCGTCCATCATTTGTTTGTTGTAACGCTTTTCGCCCTAAGTGGGATGGGTATGCCCAGACGTGGGTCCCGTGCTCACTACACCACTGGAGTCAAGCTATCCTGGCTGATGACGGCTGATAGCCAGAAACCGGTCCTAGGATGCTTGATTCTGGTCCAGGGAAGACATGGCTTGGCAGTTCGGGCTGGACTGTTCCCATGAGGCACAGGGTCAAGACTGATTTGCATATGGCCATGTCTGAACTGGGGTGACGTAGTGGGCAAAAGAACGATGGATTTAACCCAGATCTCTTGACTGGGGGAGAATGTCTGCATTGTCAGCATTCCGTCCATCATTTGTTTGTTGTAACGCTTTTCGCCCTAAGTGGGATGGGTATGCCCAGACGTGGGTCTCGTGCTCACTACGCCACTGGTGTCAAGCTATCCTGGCTGATGACGGCTGATAGCCAGAAACCGGTCCTAGGATGCTTGATTCTGGTCCAGGGAAGACATGGCTTGGCAGTTCGGGCTGGACTGTTCCCATGAGGCACAGGGTCAAGACTGATTTGCATATGGCCATGTCTGAACTGGGGTGGCGTAGTGGGCAAAAGAACGATGGATTTAACCAAGATCTCTTGACTGGGGGAGAATGTCTGCATTGTCAGCATTCCGTCCATCATTTGTTTGTTGTAACGCTTTTCGCCCTAAGTGGGATGGGTATGCCCAGACGTGGGTCCCGTGCTCACTACGCCACTGGAGTCAAGCTATCCTGGCTG
The DNA here is from genome assembly GCF_964204655.1 of Triturus cristatus. Taxonomy (NCBI): domain Eukaryota; kingdom Metazoa; phylum Chordata; class Amphibia; order Caudata; family Salamandridae; genus Triturus; species Triturus cristatus. The sequence continues at coordinate 635,964,947 of NC_140585.1, forward strand.
ATGACGGCTGATAGCCAGAAACCGGTCCTAGGATGCTTGATTCTGGTCCAGGGAAGACATGGCTTGGCAGTTCGGGCTGGACTGTTCCCATGAGGCACAGGGTCAAGACTGATTTGCATATGGCCATGTCTGAACTGGGGTGGCGTAGTGGGCAAAAGAACGATGGATTTAACCCAGATCTCTTGACTGGGGGAGAATGTCTGCATTGTCAGCATTCCGTCCATCATTTGTTTGTTGTAACGCTTTTCGCCCTAAGTGGGATGGGTATTCCCAGACGTGGGACCCGTGCTCACTACGCCACTGGAGTCAAGCTATCCTGGCTGATGACGGCTGATAGCCAGAAACCGGTCCTAGGATGCTTGATTCCGGTCCAGGGAAGACATGGCTTGGCAGTTCGGGCTGGACTGTTCCCATGAGGCACAGGGTCAAGACTGATTTGCATATGGCCATGTCTAAACTGGGGTGGCGTAGTGGGCAAAAGAACGATGGATTTAACCCAGATCTCTTGACTGGGGTAGAATGTCTGCATTGTCAGCATTCCATCCATCATTTGTTTGTTGTAACGCTTTTCGCCCTAAGTGGGATGGGTATTCCCAGACGTGGGACCCGTGCTCACTGCGCCACTGGAGTCAAGCTATCCTGGCTGATGACGGCTGATAGCCAGAAACCGGTCCTAGGATGCTTGATTCCGGTCCAGGGAAGACATGGCTTGGCAGTTCGGGCTGGACTGTTCCCATGAGGCACAGGGTCAAGACTGATTTGCATATGGTCATGTCTAAACTGGGGTGGCGTAGTGGGCAAAAGAACGATGGATTTAACCCAGATCTCTTGACTGGGGGAGAATGTCTGCATTGTCATCATTCCATCCATCATTTGTTTGTTGTAACGCTTTTCGCCCTAAGTGGGATGGGTATTCCCAGACGTGGGACCCGTGCTCACTGCGCCACTGGAGTCAAGCTATCCTGGCTGATGACGGCTGATAGCCAGAAACCGGTCCTAGGATGCTTGATTCCGGTCCAGGGAAGACATGGCTTGGCAGTTCGGGCTGGACTGTTCCCATGAGGCACAGGGTCAAGACTGATTTGCATATGGCCATGTCTAAACTGGGGTGGCGTAGTGGGCAAAAGAACGATGGATTTAACCCAGATCTCTTGACTGGGGTAGAATGTCTGCATTGTCAGCATTCCATCCATCATTTGTTTGTTGTAACGCTTTTCGCCCTAAGTGGGATGGGTATTCCCAGACGTGGGACCCGTGCTCACTGCACCACTGGAGTCAAGCTATCCTGGCTGATGACGGCTGATAGCCAGAAACCGGTCCTAGGATGCTTGATTCCGGTCCAGGGAAGACATGGCTTGGCAGTTCGGGCTGGACTGTTCCCATGAGGCACAGGGTCAAGACTGATTTGCATATGGCCATGTCTAAACTGGGGTGGCGTAGTGGGCAAAAGAACGATGGATTTAACCCAGATCTCTTGACTGGGGGAGAATGTCTGCATTGTCATCATTCCATCCATCATTTGTTTGTTGTAACGCTTTTCGCCCTAAGTGGGATGGGTATTCCCAGACGTGGGACCCGTGCTCACTGCGCCACTGGAGTCAAGCTATCCTGGCTGATGACGGCTGATAGCCAGAAACTGGTCCTAGGATGCTTGATTCCGGTCCAGGGAAGACATGGCTTGGCAGTTCGGGCTGGACTGTTCCCATGAGGCACAGGGTCAAGACTGATTTGCATATGGCCATGTCTAAACTGGGGTGGCGTAGTGGGCAAAAGAACGATGGATTTAACCCAGATCTCTTGACTGGGGGAGAATGTCTGCATTGTCAGCATTCCATCCATCATTTGTTTGTTGTAACGCTTTTCGCCCTAAGTGGGATGGGTATTCCCAGACGTGGGACCCGTGCTCACTGCGCCACTGGAGTCAAGCTATCCTGGCTGATGACGGCTGATAGCCAGAAACCGGTCCTAGGATGCTTGATTCCGGTCCAGGGAAGACATGGCTTGGCAGTTCGGGCTGGACTGTTCCCATGAGGCACAGGGTCCAGACTGATTTGCATATGGCCATGTCTAAACTGGGGTGGCGTAGTGGGCAAAAGAACGATGGATTTAACCCAGATCTCTTGACTGGGGGAGAATGTCTGCATTGTCAGCATTCCATCCATCATTTGTTTGTTGTAACGCTTTTCGCCCTAAGTGGGATGGGTATTCCCAGACGTGGGACCCGTGCTCACTGCGCCACTGGAGTCAAGCTATCCTGGCTGATGACGGCTGATAGCCAGAAACCGGTCCTAGGATGCTTGATTCCGGTCCAGGGAAGACATGGCTTGGCAGTTCGGGCTGGACTGTTCCCATGAGGCACAGGGTCAAGACTGATTTGCATATGGCCATGTCTAAACTGGGGTGGCGTAGTGCGCAAAAGAACGATGGATTTAACCCAGATCTCTTGACTGGGGGAGAATGTCTGCATTGTCAGCATTCCATCCATCATTTGTTTTTTGTAACGCTTTTCGCCCTAATTGGGATGGGTATTCCCAGACGTGGGACCCGTGCTCACTGCGCCACTGGAGTCAAGCTATCCTGGCTGATGACGGCTGATAGCCAGAAACCGGTCCTAGGATGCTTGATTCCGGTCCAGGGAAGACATGGCTTGGCAGTTCGGGCTGGACTGTTCCCATGAGGCACAGGGTCAAGACTGATTTGCATATGGCCATGTCTAAACTGGGGTGGCGTAGTGGGCAAAAGAACGATGGATTTAACCCAGATCTCTTGACTGGGGGAGAATGTCTGCATTGTCAGCATTCCATCCATCATTTGTTTGTTGTAACGCTTTTCGCCCTAAGTGGGATGGGTATTCCCAGACGTGGGACCCGTGCTCACTGCGCCACTGGAGTCAAGCTATCCTGGCTGATGACGGCTGATAGCCAGAAACCGGTCCTAGGATGCTTGATTCCGGTCCAGAGAAGACATGGCTTGGCAGTTCGGGCTGGACTGTTCCCATGAGGCACAGGGTCAAGACTGATTTGCATATGGCCATGTCTAAACTGGGGTGGCGTAGTGGGCAAAAGAACGATGGATTTAACCCAGATCTCTTGACTGGGGGAGAATGTCTGCATTGTCAGCATTCCATCCATCATTTGTTTGTTGTAACGCTTTTCGCCCTAAGTGGGATGGGTATTCCCAGACGTGGGACCCGTGCTCACTGCGCCACTGGAGTCAAGCTATCCTGGCTGATGACGGCTGATAGCCAGAAAACGGTCCTAGGATGCTTGATTCCGGTCCAGGGAAGACATGGCTTGGCAGTTCGGGCTGGACTGTTCCCATGAGGCACAGGGTCAAGACTGATTTGCATATGGCCATGTCTAAACTGGGGTGGCGTAGTGGGCAAAAGAACGATGGATTTAACCCAGATCTCTTGACTGGGGGAGAATGTCTGCATTGTCAGCATTCCATCCATCATTTGTTTGTTGTAACGCTTTTCGCCCTAAGTGGGATGGGTATTCCCAGACGTGGGACCCGTGCTCACTGCGCCACTGGAGTCAAGCTATCCTGGCTGATGACGGCTGATAGCCAGAAACCGGTCCTAGGATGCTTGATTCCGGTCCAGGGAAGACATGGCTTGGCAGTTCGGGCTGGACTGTTCCCATGAGGCACAGGGTCAAGACTGATTTGCATATGGCCATGTCTAAACTAGGGTGGCGTAGTGGGCAAAAGAACGATGGATTTAACCCAGATCTCTTGACTGGGGGAGAATGTCTGCATTGTCAGCATTCCATCCATCATTTGTTTGTTGTAACGCTTTTCGCCCTAAGTGGGATGGGTATTCCCAGACGTGGGACCCGTGCTCACTGCGCCACTGGAGTCAAGCTATCCTGGCTGATGACGGCTGATAGCCAGAAACCGGTCCTAGGATGCTTGATTCCGGTCCAGGGAAGACATGGCTTGGCAGTTCGGGCTGGACTGTTCCCATGAGGCACAGGGTCAAGACTGATTTGCATATGGCCATGTCTAAACTGGGGTGGCGTAGTGGGCAAAAGAACGATGGATTTAACCCAGATCTCTTGACTGGATGAGAATGTCTGCATTGTCAGCATTCCATCCATCATTTGTTTGTTGTAAAGGAGAGGTTGGCTGACTGGATGAAACAAGCCAGGAAGACAGGTGGGGAGACCTCAACAGCGCCTGCACCCACTGCATTAGAACAAATGGTGGAGTCCACCCTCCAGCCGGAGAGCGTCAGTGGCATCGGAGACGTGGACAGCTCAGCCACAGGGTCCAACAGACGGTAAGATGCATGCAGAGCATGCTGTGCCTCCTCCCTAACCCCAATCCCACTACAAGAATCCCACTCCAGACCATTTTTTGCCTAAAATCAGCAATGCATCATGGGAGATGTAGTCCCTATGAACTAATAGCACATCAGTCAGTCCACAAAAAGCATATGCATGTCACACAAATCAATACATTAGCAAGCGGGGGACAGACAGCTAGATTGGCAGTCATGAAATTTATTTGAAGGCAAATGCTGCCAGACAAGGGAGTAATAGTACGTTCTGTATCCACAGGTGAAACATCGCGCAAGGCTGCAGAAGGGGAGACAGGAGAGGCTTCCAGGGAGCAAATCACACTGGAGGAGGATGTCCTATCACCTGCTGACGCCACACCGCCACCATCACCACCACAATCACCACCACCATGTGCCAGGAGTTATACAGGGTGTAGCCTCCAGGTGATGCAGGGCACAGAGGATGAGAGCCAGAGAGCACAACAGACCCCGCAGGATGATAGTCAGGCATCTGTAACACAGTCCCCCATGGAGGTTGGCAACACATGTGCACGTAGACACCGACAAAGGGCACACAGTCCTAAGGCAGAGGAGTGCAGTGTCTTCTCCAGCCTGGAGGGGCAGATGCTTAAAGTGCAGCACCTGCAAGGAAAAACAATGAGGGCAATGCAACGCCAGATGATGGCAAACAATAGACACATCAATGACATGAAGTAGGCCATATACTGCCACAACAACACCGTGGCAGAGGGCATGAAGGAGCTTTCTGATGCTGTGAGGCTGTTATGCAGCAATATTGATAGCGACTGTGGTGCAAGGCGCAGGGACAGTCAGAGACTGGAAGGGCACACTAAGGTAGTTAACAGGCTGTGCAATGCCGCACATGTCCTCAGCAGGCCCTCAGTGACCATGCAATTAGAGATGGCCAAGTGCAGCCGTGAAATCACCCAGGGGCTGGTAACAGTCACCAGTGCTTTGGAGGTGCTTCAGACCAACCAAATTGCTGCCACAGGGTAGTGGGATGGGGTTGAGAGTGAGGATGCAACAAGCCGCAGCAGCATCACCCCCCCATTACAGGAGGTGCAGTGGTAGGCACGGTTCAGCCGCAGGACACAGCATTAGCTACAACAGTGTGCCTGCTGAACGCAGCAGTGCTGCGCGTGGGCGCAGGAGATGGGCACTGCCATCACATTCCATTGTGTGGTGGGTGACGTAACCCATTGGACACAATGATGGGACTAGGGATGTTGCATGGTGGAGTGACTATGCCATGTTTGGCTTGACCAGGCACGGTGAGGCCATCATAGTGTTGCGCTGTGCTGTACAATTGCCTGACTGAAGGTCAATTAAACGCTGTCACACAATTGCAGTTACTAGCTTTGTCTCATTACTTACTCAGAAATAGTTGTGTGTGATCTCTGCCCGTCTCTGTCTCCCATCTGGTGCAGCTGCGACGCCTGCAGCGCTGTGCTGTGGCTGGGGACATTCCTCATCCTCATCTTCTGAATCACTGATTTCCACGGGTGTCCCCCTCTTTGTGGCATGGTTGTGCACCATGGCACATGCAGCTATCATTTTGCAGCAGATCAGGGGCCGGTACTGCGGTGCACCTCCACTCTTGTGGAGGCAGCAGAACCTGATTTTGAGGAGTCCAAAAGTACGCTCCACCACATTGCGCGTAGATTTATGTGCCACATTATATCTCTTTTGACTTGGGGTAGATGGGTTGAGGTACGGCGTCAGGATGAAAGCACACACCGCATATGCACTATCACCTAAGTGTAAAAGAAAGGAAAATTATTCACAGTCAGCAATCGATGCATCAAATGTATGCTTCGGGGTGTGTCACATGGATTTACCTAGCAGGTAGCCAGCTCCAAATTCACCCTCAGCAAGACGAGTATAGATCCAACTGTTCCTGAATATGTAGGAATCATTCGTGCTCCCTGGGAATTTTGCAACTATGTCGGTGATGATGTGAGAAGCATCACATATAACCTGTACATTTACAGACACTTTTGCAGGAATGCATGTCTTCAGCTTCTTAGACAATCTCCTATTTAAATCCAACCTGGTATTCCAACCCACTGTGAAAGGACCCTGCTGTTTAAGAGGGTCCTGTGAATGAGCATGAGAAGCCCTTCCTGTCATCTGCAAGTCAAAAGAGAAAGTTCTAAGTCTGTAATTTGTTCTGACAGCTGTTCTTGACACTCCCAGATAGCTAATCCCTGCTAGGTCAGGAGTTAACATAACCCTATCCTTCGGTAAAGGTAAGTATTCCTACATGGCAAAACACTTTCCTTGCCATGCGATATAACCCTGCCTTTAAACCTCAGCCCAGCTAGAGTACAGAGATGGTCCTGGTAGACATATATTTTGTAATATATGAGGGTAGTGCAAATTCTTATTGCAGGCAACATACGATATTTAACGCCCATGACATTGGCTAATTTTTGAGCCGTCTACTATGTTCTTTCAGAAAAGTTAAATACACCAATTGGGTGAAATCATTTTTACCAATACAATTTTAGGGCCAGAGCACTGACACTGTGCACTGAATGGCAGTAAAACCAACAGAAATAGGGTACAGGAAAAGGTTAACAAATCTGGGGCAGCCATGCAGAAAATGCAAATTTACTACAGGACCTATGAGTGTAGTGTTGACTCAGTTTGCAAGGCTTTATTGGGAGATTTCTGCAACCAGTGCAAGGTTTCACTTTATTGATAAATATTTATAGGAGAAAAGTAATTGCATCCACAGTAAAGCTTGGAGGATTTCATATTTTGCAAAGAAACACAAGCTTCACTTAATTTGCCCGAAGCCAGCACACATTAGCATCAAAGCATTCCTTAAGCAAAATGTCACACCCATCATGGATGAAACCTGGGCTGTAGGAAAGTGTTTTTCTTAGTTGTCACCTCTATGGCAGCAAGTAAGTAAAATAGCTGCCACTTTCTCACTTCCCCTCTTTCCCACTGCTGGTGGTTCCCCTTGGGACTTCAAAAAGGTAGGTCTTGGTGTAGAGTGCGCCCTTTTTTTGAAATGGTATAAATCCATTCAGTAGTTCCTGAGAAATAAAAAAAAGAAAATATCAATATCTGAGAACCGAGGAGGGTTTGCGACACCTCCTGAGCACAAACTCAATTCTGATTGGCTGCCAACACTCCAAACCAGGAAGTGTTGGCAGCCATCTTGTGACTCGGTAACGGAGTCACAACAAAAAGGGTGAAACAAAAATAAAAAACATGAAAAGGGGGCAGGGTACAAACACCCTGACCCCCTAAGCATTTTTTTTTAATCGGCCGGATTCACGCTGGGGTCGCGAATTCGCGCTTTGTTTTTGAAAGCCCCGGGGGGGGGGGCAAGTCCCAGGGGAACACACCAATTAATAGGAGGGGGGCCCACAGGGGCCCCCGCAGCCCCGGGGACCAACACCTTCCCGGGGCTTATTAAATTGAATGCGGGGGGGGGTACGCATTAATAAATGTGTGGGGGCTCCCAACACCCCCACGCTGCCCCGGGGACTGCCACCTCCCCGGGGCATTCATGTAAATTGGTGGGGTGGCCTCGCGCCCCCCCGAGCCCCAAGGACTGCCACTTCCCTGGGGCTATAAATAATAATTAGTGTGGGGGCTCAAGCCCCCCTACACTGCCCCAGGGACCACCACCTCCCCGGGGCACTTAATATTCAAATTCAGGGGTCCGTTACGGACCCTCGCGGACCACCACCTCCCCGGGGCTTTAAATACATTGGGAGAGTGGCCGCGGGGCCCCCCTCCTGGAGCCCTTGATGGCCCTGGGGACTGTCACCTCCCAGGGCCGGCTCCTGCAATGTCCCGGGGTGCCCACACCCGGGACAATGCTGTTTGCTATGGCAGGGCGGGAGCATGCCTCCCACCCTGTCATAGCAAACTCTGCTGTGCTTCAATGAAGCAAGAGCAGCAAAACCTGCTCTCGCTTCAATGAAGCAAAGCAGGATTGCTTTTGAGCAAGGGGTGCTGCTTCCCTTGCTCAAAAGCAATGCTGGCTCCCGCAGAAGGCGTGGAGCTGGCGGGACTGTGGGGGCATTGGAGCTCCCCCCACGGTCCCCAATGTAAAGGGCAGGCCCCGGGGGATGATGTCCCCGGGGCCAGAAGTGGCCCGGGAGTGGGGCCATGCAGCCACCCCTCCCAGATTAAAAAATAAATAATTAAAAAATATATATAGAGAGAGGCACAGCCCCGGGGAATGGGGTCCCCGGGGCCAATAATGGGCTCAGGAGGGGTACAAAGCAGCCCCCCTCCTTAAAAGAAATATTAAACATGTTGCCATGCCCTGGGGAATGGGATCCCCGGGGCCGAAATTGGCCTCGGGAGGGGGGCCACGCAGCCCCCTTCCCATTAAATTTTCTTTTTTTTAATGAAAATGCGGCAGGCCCTGGGGGATGGGGTCCCCAGGGCCCCAAATATTTTAAAAGAAGGGGGGCCACACAGCCCCACTTCTAAAAATAAAAATAGAAAAGCCGCCCCCTCCCTGCAGCACTCTGGAAACGCGCCCCCTGGCGCGTTCTAAGTTAGGGTATTAAGTCCCCTTCATTCCTGAGGATACTTGGGGGCCAACTAGCCCACCAGGTACCTCCATTATGTGCCTCAGAGCTGCGTTGCAGAGAGGTGGTACGAGGACCCTCCCTTTTTACACCACTCTGCAAACGCACCTCTTGGCCCACTGGTGGTGGGGCGATGAGGTCCTCTTGTGTCCTGAGGACCTCAGGACACAAGTGGACTTCATCCCCCGAGCAGCAGTGCTCCAGGAGCTGTGTTTCAGAGTGGTGTAGAAAGGGGGCGTGGCCTCAGACCACGTCTCTGCAATGCAGCTCTGTGACGCATACTGGAGGTACCTGGTGGGCTAGTTGACACCTAGAGACCCTCAGTAATGAAGGGGACTTAATACCCCAACTTAGAATGCACCAGGAGACGTGTTTGCAGAGTGGTGGGGAAATGGGGCATGGCCTTTGTTCACCTCTCAGCAATCCCACTGTGTGTGGCTTACTGGAGGTAAGATGTAGGCTAGTTGGCCACCGAAGGACCCCCAGCAGCGATCGGGACTTCAACCCCCATCCAAGAGCGTGCCAGGAGCGCGTTTGCAGAGTGGTGGGCAAAGGGGGCGTGGCCTGCTATGAGAACGTAGCAATCCTGCTTTGTCGGACTTACTGGAGGTAATAGGAGGGGTAGTTGGCCTCCAAGGTTATCGTTGGGGGCTAAATACCCCTCTTTTTACCTGCAGTAAGTCCTACACAGTGGGATTGCTAAGACGTCTAAGGAGGACATGCCCCCTTTCTCCAACACTCTGCAAAAACGCCTCCTGGCAGACTGTGGGATGGGAGATGAAGTCCAATTTACTCCGGAGGGACTTTGGGAGCCAAAAAGCCCTCTTGGTACCTTGTCTAAGTTCTATGCAGAGGAATTCCTGAGTGCTGGTCGGAGGCCCAGCACCCTTTCTCCACCACTCTGCAAATGTAACTACTACTTAAAGAAGCGGCTTTCTGTACCTCTGACTTAGAGGTAGCTTCAGTCTCCTTGCCCTAATATGTACTAGGGCCTTACAGAGGAGGTCATGCCAATCACAGGGGTACCCCAACGCATAGTGTTCCCTAGTGTATGTAGGTGTTTTCATTGTATTTTAAGTGTCTTTTAGCATAGCACTGGCTCTAGGCCTGGTTAGTGAGTCAGTTACCACCAGTACCTGTCGGCAAAAAGTTGGGGGCACAGGATGACTTTGCAATAAGGCCTCTTCTGCTCTCCACAGTCGGTTCTTTGTGCACACCTCTTGCTTCTTTCTGTACCTTTCTTCATCTTTCTGGACTTCTGTTGCCTCTTTCTGCATTTCTGTTGCTCCTTTCTGCGCCTTTCTTCCTCTTTCTGCACATGTCCTACCTATGTAGGCATAGTTAGAAATTAGCATTTTAAAAAACCTTTGAAATTCACTGAAAAAACCACAGGTTTCAGGGACGTTATAGTTAGAAATAAGCATTTATAAAACCTTTGAAATTCACTGAAAAAAACACAGGTTTCAGGGAAGTTATAGTTAGTTGGAGATTTCATACAAAACCCGTGAAATTCAGGTGGAAAATTTAGTTAACTATAACTCACGCCCCCGCAATGCATTGCAGATGACATCACATATTACATCACTCATGGCATGGTCAGTGACATCACTGATTACATCACCGATGACATCTCAAATGACATCACTGATGAGATCATCCACGTGATAATCTGATGCATCTTCTCAAACCCTAATAAAACCTTTTATACACACACTCTATATTACAGACTAGTATTCTCAAAACCATAGACACTCTGACACCAATAACTACATACCCACTCACTGATTCTTAGGTCTACACACACATCCACTCACTCACCCATACAGTCACTCATACTTTCGGTCACTCATCAGTGCAGGACTATCATATGCACTCAAACACCAATATAGGCACTCACACACTGCCACTCATCCATAGAGTTACTCACACACCTAGTCAGTCATGCAAAGAAATAATCACACTCCCATTTACTCACCTATACAGTTATACACACACCACCTCACTTACTCATACAGATACTAACACATACTTATGCTCTTATACATCACCGATAGAAGCACACATTCATCCATACAGACAATCTCACAATCACTCACTATCACATATAGTCATTTATATACTCCAACACTCACATATACTGCCTTTCACATATGTAGTTACTCACACATGTACCACTGAGGCATCCATTCACTCACCGACACACCTATACACACACTCACCCATCCATTCAGCCCTTTACAGATGCACTCTTGCATCCAGACACCCGGTGAATCACCAATCACACATCTAGTCACTCACCTCCCACCCACACAAACACTGAGGCACCCATACAGATACTCAGACAACCAATCAATAACCCATATAGACACTCATGTAGCTATTCACCCACCCATGCAGCTGCTTAGACACCAACAGACTGATACAGACATTCACACAGTTTAGTCACTAACCTATGCATTCAGTAAGATACGTTTAATCTCTCACTTATAGAGTCAGTCATGCACCTACAAAATCATCCATTGCGACACTCATACACCCACTCATTCTTCAATAAAGCTTGGCCTATATATATTAAACATATTTAAACTTTACAGAAACACACAGTCACTGGATGATGTAATCAGTGATGTCATTTGAGATGTCATCAGTGATGTCATAAGTGATGTAATATGTGACGTCATCAGCAGTGCATTGCGGGGGCGCGAGTTATAGTTAGCTGAACTAACTATAACAGCTGAATTTCACTGGTTTTGTACGAGTGCAATGTCCAACTATCTATAACGTCCCTGAAACCTGTGTTTTTTTCTGTGAATTTCTAAGGGTTTTTAAATGCTAATTTCTAACTATAACGTCCCTGAAACCTATGTTTTATCAGTGAATATATATATATATATATATATATATATGATCCACAATGTGCCACTGCTTTTAAAGATGCACTCCATAGCAGAATAATTAAAAAGCAACCAACATTCTTCATTTATATTTCTTTACTTGCCTGACCCGTTTCGTAGACTAGCTCACAGGCTTTCATGGTGCACACAGTATATTTAAAGAGCATCCTCCTCTGCATGTTTAGTTATTTCAAATGACCTCCAATGGTTCTTAGCAGATGAATTAAACTAGTCTTCCATGCTGGGATATGCCGTCCCTTTCAATTTTTGTTTAGTCTCTCATAGACCCTGCGCTGCAACATGCATTGTTCATTTTAACATTACCCTCCAGTGGGCATCTAAATTTTGAATGTTCAATCATTCTGCTTATCTGCTGTCCCATCAGGCTCCAGATTTCCACACCCTGGCCCCACTCGGGGTGGTGCAGTCTTCACGGCCAGGCTGCCATTAAAGTTAGTGTGCTACTGCTTTTAAAGACGCACTCCACAGCAAAATAATTAAAAAGCAACCAACATTCTTTATTTAGATTTCTGTACTTGCCTAACGCATTTCGGAGCCCAGCTTCTTGCTTTCATGGTACATGCAGTATTTTTAAAGGGTCTATGAGAGACCAAAACAATACTCTTTCAGCCTTAGAGTGGCGCTGAAATTATTCAAGAAAGAAGAGAGCTCGCGTTAGTTCCCAAGATTAGGTGAAGAGCAGCTCCAGTTCAGAGCACCCTACATTGCCACCGACACTCTAATTCGAATGTATGACGTTACTATGCCATACATTACCACGCAGTAGGTTACAATATGGACATTAAATCGTCCGCATTGTTACCACGCATGGCTTTACATCGCAAGTCGTTTCTGCGACTTGCACTAGATAGTGCGCTGGACTTAGGAATATAAATTACTATTCCTACTCCAGTTAGCGCAACAGGAGGGAATGTGTTGGATTTAAAATCCAACACATTCCCTGGTGTTGCGTGCCATCTAGAGCAAGTCGTAGAAACGTCTTGCGATGTAATGCCATGCGTGGTAACAACGCGGATGATGTAATGTCCGCGTTGTAACCTACCAGCGTGGTATTGACAGCGTTGTAAACACTGTTTCCCCTCTGAATCTATTCGCCTCAAATATATGTTTTCCTAGCATAGTTTTTAAGTAGAGGATTAGCACAGTGCCATCCACACCGAGCTAGAAAGGGACAAAGTGTTTTGCCATTTTTACAGCAAAGTCTTTAAGCATAGAATTAGCACAGTGCCATCCAAGCCGAGCTGTAAAATGACGAAAGCCTTTTACCACTCCAGGCACAGTTTTACAGCTTTGAATTGGTAAAATACCATCCAAACCAACCCGGAATTAATAAAACAAAACCAGATGTTTCGCTGTCATTATAGCTCTTCAGAGAGGTTTAGCTTTGTCCACACACAAGGGAGCACCCAGTATAAGTCAGAACAATACCCTTTCAGTCTTAGAGGGCTGCATATATTGTGCAAAAACACAAGCAGAGAGCTCTGGGTAGTTCCCAGGTTTAGGTGTAGAGCTGTTCCAGTACAGAGCACTCCACAATACCAGCAACAATCTGAATCTTTTTACCTCGAATGTCTGTTTTCCTAGCAAAGCTGTTAAGCATATGATTAGCACAGTGCCAACCACACCGCGCTAGAAAGGGACATAGGGCAAGATGCATCAACAATCCATTTTGCGAATTCCTAATTGTGAATTCTTGCAATTCGCAATTAGAAAATCAGAAAATGGAATGCATGAAAATGTGTTTAACACTTTCTGCAATTCCTAGGGGATCACAAATGACCTACCTCATGAATATTAATGAGGTAGGTCGCAAGTTGCGACCCTCTAGGAATCGCAAATTTCAGGGGGATGGCGGCCTGCTGGGGTCAGCAGACCACCATGTCCGTGATTGTTTTTAAACAAAGCAATCTTTTTTTTTTTGTAAAGCAGCCCGTTTTCCTTGAAGGAAGACGGGATGCTTTACAAAAGAGAAAATGAAAACTTTTCCTTTCATTTTTTAAGAGCAAGCAGTGGTCCGTGTGACCACTCCCTGCTCTTAGAAAATGCTTTTACAGACATTCACACAGGGGAAGGGGTCCTTTGGTGACCACTTGCCATTTGCGAATTGAAGTAGGTGGTAAAATTAGAATGTTTAGCAACCGTATTTCGGTCGCAAAACATTCATGCATACCGATGCGATTTGGTATTAGGAAGGGACGCCCTAAACACGCCCCTTCCACATAGCGAATCGCAAACCCATTTTGCAATTCGGTAACAGGTTACCAAATCACAAAATAGGGTTTGCTGCATTTGAAATGCATTTTTTTGCGTTTACAAACGGCCGATTCTGCGAATCGGCCATTTGCAAAGGCAAAAAATGCTTGATGCATCTGGACCAAAGTTTTTTGCCATTTTTGTTGTAGGGTTCCCTACACTGGACCTGTTTTCCACCCAAACTTGGGAACTATCCAGAGTTCTCTTTTTTGCCTATATATGTAGCAAAACTCTGAGCTCTAATTCTAGCACTTGAGAATATGGATCCTGGATTCCCTACTATCGTAGTGTGTGATCGTATTATTGTGTCCAATCTTACAATGCGTATCTACACTACTGAAGCCAGAATAAATTCAGAGATTCCAAAGGGTACACCATAAGGCATTTTGGGGACAGGTGGCTAAGCTTAGAGAATGCTTGTCACAGACTCATGTGATTTACACCTTGCGTCATCAACTTGTAGGAATGCACGTTGCAGGGAATTCCATGACTGACGAAGGTGCAGAAGCAACAGTGCAAACAGCTGCTGTCGCTGCAATTACTCGTTCCAGTACGAGGATAAATAGAGACATTATGTTGGCCAACAACACTGCACGTGAGGACACCCATTTGCTGTAAAGTCTTCCCAACAATGTATTCCTATCAGTTAAGTGCACAAATCATACAATGAGTTCATATTCCCAGAGTGGGGGATAGAGTAATGCCAAACTCAGATCACAGGTTAGGTTTAATCCTAGCAGCACATTAGAGCTTAGCATTTGCACATGCAGGGGTGGCTTCTTACAATTTCACAATTGCAGCAATGCTATTGGTGGGCAGGTCTTTACAAACAGACAAGGAAATGTGTCTGTAAATGTAACATATGCCATCAGATGAAGGGTTCCACCATAGTACACCCACCACAGAAACCACTGTTAATATCAAACAAGCCTCTAGCATGTATTTATCTGGACAACTGCGGCCCCTTAAAATCAGATGAGGCTTTTTTATTGCCCTTCTAACGAGGATCACACTTTTCATACTATTTGTAAATTTCAGGAAGAAAGTAAGAAGTAGCTGTTTTTTACACAACCTTCTCCTTCTCCTACTTTCGCGTCTTCCTGTGTCCAAACCAGTGTCATTAGATTCATGGTCGCAATGTTTACATTTTGTTGTGAGACAGCCAGAAGCATGGATCTGAGCCATATCAAAAATTCCAACTGTTTCTTGGTAAATATTCTTCTTGGCTTTATATATTTAGTTGTCTGCCAATTGACTGCTTAGAATTTGTTTGAAAGAAGGACTTGCAAAACACTTTTGTAAATACTGTGCTCTGTCCCGCTTTCCTGCAGGTTCTCCATGCTTTCAGGGGGTGCTGCACTACCTCCAGTGGCGTAGCAAGGTCAGGTGGTACCCAGTGCGGAAAATTTCTTATCATCCCCGGCTTGACAAAATGGCCAAAATATGTGTTTCAAACACAAATGTTTGCCATTTTGTCACCCCCCACAGTGATGACACCCATACGGCCCACACTCACCGCACCCCTCCTTCCTACGCCACTGCCTACCTCCAGCACCCCTAGATTTATCGCCACTTCAGCTGTAGTTTTTGGTGGTGCTCATAGATAAGATTTTATCCTGGGGAGCAACACGTCATGCAACTCCTTGCAAAGCAGGCCAAAGCGAGCCATGTACTATAATACTTTGTTAAAACGAGTTCAGAATAAAAATATTGCACTAACAATATCAAGCTTAGACTATTTGGTTGTAATTGACCAGCAGCGTTTTCGGTTCTTTTTTAGAACATTTAGAATTTTTTAAGCACAACCATTCCACCACATTCTTTTAAACCTCCACTTGGAAATTCCCAAGATTCGGAAATGTGAAGCTCATTAAACAGGATACATTTATATGGCCTTTTAACGGTGCTAACTAAAAAAGCAGAAACACAATTGGAGCTACATGAACATTAAAAGAAAAGAACACATGGACTAGGATGTGTGTCCCAAAGGAGAATTTGGGAATCCATTGAAGGCATCGGTGCTTAGTGGTTTTGGAACTCGAGGTTTCCAAAGTCAGAATCATGAACATCTGGACTAATTGGGATGATAAAAGAGCAAATGCTCTATAATGCAGCCAAAATAAACCTGCACAGAACTGACACTTAGAAAATGTAAATGAAAACAGATGATTAGAAGAATCACGATTGAAGGGCTAATTATCCTGTTTTTAAAGAATATAGCCTAGACTTGGAGTTAATAGATAAATTCATTCGATGAGGTACGTACAGTGAAATACAGACTATTTTTACTTTACTGGAAATGCGTTTCTACTTCTTTCTTTTTATCTGCTTGAAAATTGTGTTGTTTTAGTTCTGATAATTGACCAGAGGTCTCTTAGCTGATAGTAATGCTTTGCAAAATACCCCAACTATCTGCAGTTTCTTCGGACTTCCCCAAGACACCTACAACTAATATACAGCTCAGCTCTAACTTTGAAAACTTGCACAGGTGTAATATCACGATCTCCCACTGTACGTGCTGTTCAGCACCCCCATAATAGGTGCACATAGTTTTGATGGAGCAGGGTTTTGCGAAGTAAAACCTGCTCAGATTAAACTCCTCATTGTGTGCATTATTAACAAAATGGTGTGAAAATTAACAGTGCAAAACTAAAAAGGGGAGTATGAAAACTAAGTTTGTTCTAAAGAAACCAGTGTTTCAAGTGCTTTTGTAGTAGGCCGCAAATGTAAATGAATAATGCAGAAACAACAGCCAAAGAAAATAATAATAATAGAAGCCATAAGTTTAAAAGAGACATGATAATTTCCTTTTCACTAACTGTTTGAAAATGTATATAACGTAATGCTAAGAAGCATTAATAGTGGAGTTTTTATAAAGGAACAACAATAATCACATGTATATTTGTTTTTCCTAGAGCACATTTTACTGTTCTGCAGAGAAGACCTCGAGAGACTTTTTAGGTTTAATTTGCTTTCCAAAAAGGTAGGCTGCAAAATATGTATTTTGTCCTTCATGAGTCCTGATGATGGCCAAGGCTGTGTGGAGAAGGTAATGAACATTATGAATGGAATTTCCTTGCCAAGCGGATTATGTGGACACTTTTACTACGAGTTTGATGCATTAGCGAGATGGAGAAATGTGCAAGCCACGGAAGAGATTATCTGAGTTTCCTTTGCCGAAGGTTGTTGACGAAAGTTTTCTAAACACAAAGGAACTGCTGAAAAGTTAGGGACACCAAAGTGGAGTGACCAGACACCTCCTGCTTTGACCAATGGGACTTGAGTGTTTTCCGTGTGATGATACATGGGGGGGGGGGGAGTTCTGCAAGATTGTCCTTGCGAGAAGAGAGAGCTGTGTTGCTGTTTCCTAACTTAATTGGCTGACTGTTGTTCTGCTGATCTTGACTCTTTGACTTTGCTCCTCATTATCTTTGAGGGTGCCCCAGCTATTCTCTCGGCTGGAGAGTAGCTTTTCAAATGTCTAGTATTTTGTGCTAATAGGTTCGTTTGATATTCTAAATTTGCAATAATCTTATTTGCAAATTACTTTGTTCTTTTATCTCTTTACCTATCCACTCTCTGATGGCATGGATATTTGGGACGTGTTTATGAATTACTATTTTGTTATTTCACTTGTATTGTGATCTATCATTCGAGCTGTATTGTACTTGATAAGCATTCACAGTAATTTAGGTAGAGGCATATTGATAAGTAATCAGAGTTTGTCTTTATTAATGTCAAAAAAGTTATATTGAATGATTATTTCCTTATTTAGGTCTTCACTGTTGGAATTCTGTCAATTCTTTGCCAATCCCTAACAACTATTAAAGATTCATCGGAGAGGAGAGAAGACCAAAATAGACAATAGACATTGGTATCTTTGTTTGAACTCATGCAGCGTGAAAGGGACATGTAGGTATTGAATTGGGACCAGATGGTAAAATTGGCAAAAGCCCCTTCTGCTGCATCAGTTTCCAATACTAACGGGAAACAGACAAACTTCATTATCGATTAGGTGTTACATTTAGGGCATATAGTGTATTTCATTAAAATTCCTCAAATGAATCAGGTTCTACTTAGTATTAGTGGTGACCGACATAGTAACAGCACTGATTGTGTTTCCGGTCAGATTATTCCACAAAAGTACACTTCCTCAAATGGAATGTTTACCACGCTTGCTGAATCACCAGAGTGTAGCCCCCTCGAAGCAAAACCGTGTATATCTCCCCTTCCCATATGGGGCCAGCCATCTGTTCCATACAAATTCCTGGTGATCAATACACCAGACTCCTTTCCAAAATTATGAGAGAAATAGGAGGGTGATCTCATAGCACTGGAAGATGCTGAGTGGGCGATGGCTTAGATGGGACCTCCAGAATCAGCAATAACTAAACAATCCCAAGTAATCCAATTATATTGCATGTTCTTGACTCCACTGTGACTAAGAAGAAGGAACAGAGATCCTGTCCGTACCTGCTTTCGATAAGTGGTTACGACTTCCTGCACAATGTGGAGCTGAATGGTCATTCACCCTTTCTGGGACTTTAGTCTGGCAATGCATAGTGCTGTCCTTGATCTCCATGTTAGCCTTATCCCCAAGATGGGCCTCCTAAACATAATAGATGATGATGAATTAATTCATGCTGAATTGACATTATCCAGACTTGACGTTGTAATAGGTAAGAGAGATGTAGCGCATTAGTGGTGAAAGGAGACAGCCCCCACTTTTGCGACATGGAGAGCTAAGATGGACATAGGTTGATTATGGGAAAACCCTGCATATGAAGCCTGAGGCTGCCCTATAAAACATGCAAGGGTATGAGTATAACATCAACAATATAGACAGCCGTGTGGGGGATAATCAGATATCTAATATGGACCATCTTTCCTTCTTGATGGGGCGATGACCTTTGAAAATTCTACAGCCATGGTACTATATTACTGGATTAATTTGGGGATATTCGTTGATAGACCGTGTGTTACAGTGTTCTTTAGTTTTTGCCTTTATTTTCAATGTTGACCAGGGCTAAATTTGAGGGCGTGGTTTCCAGTGCTCAGCACCAAGCACTTAATCATCAATTCTAGCCTTTTTCAAATTACAGGTAGATTAAGTGATTTGCCCAGAATCACAGAATGTTGAACCGATGCTGAGACTTCAATCTGGTTTCCCAGCTCTGAAGTCAGCAACTCTGGCTATGGCGCCACATCCTTTCCCTACCTTCATGGTTAGTAGTTGGTTCTGTTTTATGCAGTGCTGACAGCAGAGTGGAAACCTCAACTTCAGACAAGGGTCTATTCACACTGTGGGTCCATCACCTTTCTATTCTCTGGCCCCACAGTCTGTTCCCTTGTGCCGGAATTTACAAATTGAGGAAAGGAATGCTATAATGTCAGAAACTATATCCAATCTGAAGGGATGCCACACCACTCTCCCTCGCCTACCATTTCCTGGAAGCAGTCATTTCGCTGGCCTACCCTTCTGCACAGCAATCTAGAAATTTCTAATTTGGCAATTTCAACCTAGATTGAGAAACACCTCTCCTCGCAGGTTGGCTCCTTTCAGCCAGAATTGGATTCTTCCCTAGTAAAGGGAAGAATCCAGTTTCTTGGTAACTGATGCCAGGTCTCTTCCTGCCCGTTCTTTATTTTATTTCAGCAGTTTTAATGAATATGTGCCATACCACCGGGGTGTCATAGTGCTTTCCAGAGTCAACAGAGTTTTTAATTATGGTTCATGTCTGGATGATTGCACATAAACCAGTCTGGGTCTTCCAATATATAGGTGACTGTTGCCGGAAGACACAATGTCACCACAAACTGGAAAATGTGATAGGCAAGTGTGCTTAAGAAACTGCCACCTTCGCAGAAGGAAAAAGCCAAAGCCAAAAAACCTTACTGTTGGACGAAGACTTGAAAGATTTGAAGAAAACCAGGAATTTGGAATTTAATAGTATAATTCTTCGGGAGCAAGGACTCAGGATGAGCAAGTGAAGGGAGTGAGGAAACAAGCAAATAAACATGGCTTTGTAGTGATGAATTCTCTAACCAGACTCAAGCCTTCATATAGTAAAAAAGCAGGACTCTGGCTATTGCGCCACATCCTTTCCCCACTTTCATGGTTAGTCGTAGTTCTGTTTTAGGCAGCGCTGACAGGAGAAATGGGCTGGTGCAACCTGCCTCCATAAGAGAGCCCCAGCACTTATTTTGCTTCTTTTTTAACAAATTAACCACTGATGTTGACTACAATGAAACACAATAAAAAGTTCTTTTTAAAACAAAATTATGTTTTTGACTGTGGACTTGGGCTGGGACATCCATGCCTCCACAGTGATTTTTACCGCAAGCTTCCATCCCGGTCAGTACCACACAACCAACCCCACTATATTGTAGTACTGTATGTTAACCAACTGAGGGGCAGATTTACAAGTCACCTGCGCCATCAGTACCTCACTTTTCGTGATGTACTTGTGGTGCAGGGGGCTCCTCCATATTTACAAGGAAAGGATAAGCCACCCTAAGTGACTTTTCCTCCCCATGTAAATACGGCCCCTTCACATACAGCACTTTGCGTTGAAGGGGTGTTCCATGGGAGTTGCTGTGGGTGTTCCTACGCAACACCCATGGAACAAGATACATCTCCAGATTTACGAGAAATTTTAAATCTGGAGATGCGTTTGAATGCTACGCCACCCTAGAGGTGGCGGAGAGAGGCGCAATGAGGAGAAATATTTTCATTTCTCCTCGTTTTTCCTCTTTCAATGCGTGCTGCATTCTACAGCACACATTGACAGGGAAATGCCTGTAGTGATTGTTTTTGTGCAGGAAGGTGCCCCTTCCTGCACAGAACAATCTCCCCACGACGCAGGCATCCTTGCACCATGGTGCAAGGGTCTCTGCGCCAGCGCATGGCTGCAGTTTGTGCGCCAGCGCAGGGGGAAGCACAGAGATGCAACATATTCTTGTAAATATGTCGTATCCCTGTGCTTCAGAAGTGCCGCAGCATGGTGCAGCCAAAGGGTTTGCGGTGCCACGCTGAGGCACTTCCTTGTAGATCTGCCTCTGAGTACCTTGTACAACGCTCTGACACCTTTGGGTCACCTTAATGCTCTTCAAAACTGTATAAATAAAATACCACAAATACCGTCATTCCAAACAGTCATTATCCTTATCTAGGCATTCCAATACCAATACATCTCATATTACTTAATTTTAACTAGGGTCTTTTGCTTCAGGCGTTCCGGGGCCTTATTCTACAGACCTCTAATCTTGGAACCAAGTACCTCTTTTAACACTTGAGTTTCAGGGTACAGAGGTAGCGCAATCTAAGCTTTACTTAGAGAAGTGCTGTGGGTTAAAGACTCAGAACGCTGTAATGCAACAAACCGCTCTTAGTAATTTAATGTCCAGTGAGTGTTTTTTGGGGGGCACTCTTTAAAGAGCATTGCAAACTACAAGGGGTGCACAGCAAGGAAAGGTCAAAGTCACCTAATAACCCCCTACATGCAAACTAGAAACCATTTGCCTTCAACTATTTGTGCACCAGCAGGACCTAAACACAATACCATCATATGAGATTAACATAAACATGTATGGTTTGATAAAAGCTCAAGCCTTCCAGTTTTGTCAGAGGGTGTCACCATATAATCAACAGTAGAATATAAGCTCTTCATTACATTTCACAAATAGATAAAAGTTCAAGTTGATGCCAAAATATGCATTCATTTTGAGTTATCATTATAATTGACAGATCTTCAATAGACGACTGAATTTGATAATGGTCACACTATGATCTTTGTAATGAATTGATATAATAGTTCCTTTTCACCAACAGTGCAGCATCTACAGCATCAACGCCTTTTATTATGACCATATGAGACATTGGGTTTCCCAGTTCAAGTTTGTAGGTGCCACAAGAGAACATTTGCCCAAAAGTTGGACATTTGTTTACTGAAAACAGTGAAAATTTCACAAGGAGTTTTACTTACACCAATAGCCAGGTTGCCTAACAACCTCAAATAATCCAGAAACAAATGCTCTAACCAATAATGCCAGCTCTAAGAATGTTCTGACGTCCTTGGAAATGTCTCCCATAGTTATTTCCTGTCAACTTCAAGAGATTTAGTGTGGCAAACTTTAATACGATGTCCAGCAGATGTATGTGTGGACCAACAGCTCTTCGGACCCTATGAGAGTTCAGCATTTAGTTGTAACTATGCCCTGCGTAGGCATTATAAGACAAGGTTGCAAATTACATTATCCCCACAGAGGGTATATGGGGCATGCTATAATTTGCAGATTATCTCTTTCATACAGCTACAGTAGCTGAAGTTTAAGGGTGAGGGTGATCCAGTCCCTTCCTAAGAGACAAATGCTTAGCCAACAAGTGTAACTAAGTTGTGATCCTCCTAGCTCTCCTCCTGCAGCCCATTTCCCTGCAGACTGACTACACCTTGCCCGCAAACCCCTCCTAGGTCAACTAGCCACTTGCAGGATGCTTGAGGGTCCTGCATAATTCTGGGATAGCCAGAGCTAGTCCAAAGGAGTCTAATGGGGTGCTTTTGCTTCAGAGTCCCTAGCAAGCTCATTTTCTACTGTCCTCCAAGGGGAGTGGGAAAATGAATGCCACAGGCTACAGAGAGAAAGCCTACTGTAGTCCAACAATACAAGTGCAGAGTGGAAACCTCAACTTCAGACAAGGGTCTATTCACACTGTGGGTCCATCACCTTTCTATTCTGTGGCCCCACAGTCTGTTCCCTTGTGCCTGAATTGACAAATTGAGGTAAGCAATGCTATAATGTCAGAATCTATACCCAATACGAAGGGATGCCACACCAGTCTGCCTCCCCTGACGCTTCCTGGGAGCAGTCCTTTGGCTGGCCTACCCTCCTGCACAGCACTTGGCAATTCAACCTAGATTGAGAAACACCTCTCTTCCTCTCAGGTAGACTCCTTTCAGCCAGAATTGGGTTCTTCCCTACGAAGGAGTAAAGGGACAACCTTGGTAACTGATACCAAGGCTCTGCCTGCCCCTTCTTTATTTTATTTCAGCAGTTTTAATTAATGCGTGCCATACCACCGGGGTGGCAGACTGCTTTCCAGAGTCAACAAAGTTTTAATTATTGTTCATGTATTGTTCATGTTTGAAGATTACACATAAACCAGTCTGGGTCTTCCAATATACAGGTGACTGTTGCCAGAAGACACAATGTCACCACAAACTGGAATATATGATAGGCAAGTGCCCTTAAAAAAATATCACCTTCGCAAGTGGAAAAAGCAAAAGACATTAAAAAAACTTTACTGGTGGACGAAAACTTGAAAGAATTGAAGAAAACCAGGAATTTGGAATTCAATTGTGTAATTCTTCGGGAGCAAGGACTCAGGAAGAGCAATTGAAGAGAGTGAGGAAACAAGCAAATAAACATGGCTTTGTAGCGATGAATTCTCCAACCAGACTGAAGACTTCATATAGTAAAAAAACAGGAAAAGGAAATAACATCAAACATCACACAACAGGAAACACAAAGGTTTAGGAAAATCAGGAAGGAGTCAAAGAAGAGAAATTAATGATGTAAAAGAGAAAGAAACAGGAATGAAAACCTGAACTGGACTAGCAGCAGAGGAGCTTTAAAGGGCAGCTGCAAACCTGCAGGTAGTTTGTTGCTATTTTCAAACTGGAGGAGCAAGGACAAGCAGCTAGGAGCCCAGGAGCACAAGGGAATGCAGCTCCAGGTGAGTGAAACTTACAGCCTGCAGCTACAGCCATCATGCAGTATTTCCTGAGACCAAGTAAACTCGGGAGACCCACGAGGTGCCTCAATTCTCAGACACCAATGCGGCCAAGATACCATGGTTGACATAAAGCTGCAGGTGTCACTAGAGGCCACAAAGAGGAAAATAAAGAGTGCATACAGGGATAGAAAATCTATACAGGGTACACCACACCAAGAGGGAGGTCACATATATTTACAAATATTTTTGAAATTCCAATGAGCAAGATGATGACTGCAAGTTCTCGAAGAAAGACGTATTTTGTGTTTTATGTTTCATCAATGACAGTGTGTATCTGTAATGGAAGGTCTTTCTTTCTTGAAGGTGTCATGGACTAGGTTTAGCCGGATCCCAGTTGGTATTGATTTCAGACCTTCACAGCATTGGCAGTGATCCACTGGGAGACCAATTAGGGTTTACTGAAATAAGCTATTTAGAAGAGTAGGAAGCCGGTGCTTTAGAAACTTTTACGGACTCCTGGGGGGTGTGCTCAGACATAGGTCCCACACACACTGTGTTACTGGAACCAAGATATATCCGGCTAATGAGCCCAGCTCAAGGGCAAAACCTGTTCAGGATTGCTTGAGTTCTAGTTCAGGGAGGGCCTGGCTTGGCATTTCGGACTGGGCTGTTCCTATTGGAGCAGGATCAAGACTGATTTGCATACAGCTAAATCCAAACTGAGGTGGCATGGTGTGCAAAATGACGATGGACTAGGATGCAGCCTGAGAAATTACCATGGCTGAGATTAATTCAAGTATTCCAGCTCACTTTTGTAAACATTTAGAATAGTGGAATTTTCTTGCCTTAGCCAATTAGTGCCTGTGGTCTGTCTCTGGCTGTTTTGGTCTTGTTTATTTATTTATTTAAAATCACACTATTTTTCTAAATCTGTTTTGGGCTCCTTTAGTGGTGTGTTTTCACTGTTTTATTGTTTGAAGTGTTGCACAAATATTTTACACCTTGTCTTTAAGGAAAGTCTGACTGCTCTGTGCGAAGCTAACAAGGGTGTGTGCACAGGGTAATTTGGGGTTTGAGTGTGCCTTACCTAATAAGGATTGTGACTGTTGCTTGACCAGGGCTTACACCTCAGTCAACCATCATCCACCCAATTTCTTACACTGGTGTTCAACAGTGAGCATTGGACTTCAGTTTGTGCAGTTCCATATAGTAATTTTGTGTTACACTACCACTGCATATATATAATTCAAGAGTAAATCATTCTTTTAAACTCTCCTTAATTGGCCTTTTTAGATGTTTTCCAATCTATCCTCATTCCTACTACTGGACTGCCTGAGACTGTTCTGGCAGTAATTGAATTTTAGCTGGCTAACCAGGAAAGCTGTACAATGGTTGAGCTTAAAGAGTTCTGCTAGGAAAGGGGACTAAAAATTAAGAAGGGCACAACAAGATTGGAGCTTCAGAAAGCTCTGAGAGCCTGGACAGAAGTCCAGCGGTTGATGGCAGTCACAGAGTAGCAAGAAGATGAAGATGATATGCAAGATCAGGATCAATGCCAGTACAACTGCCCTAGAATGAAGTCTTCAGGGGAGGAGGAGAACTCATTCCCTGAGTTGGATCCCACTGCCAGAGCAGGAAGTAGTGTTGCATGGTCTGTCCTTAGAGGAACTGGCAGACAGGAGCGCAAAGAGGGAGTTTCAACTACAGATGGACAAATGAATGGAAAAAGAATTTGCCCTTGAGGAAATTAAACTGGCCATGGAGGAGAAACCCGCTTTGTAGTGGTTTGATCCTGAAATGAGCCTGAAAGAGCTGGAACTAAGGGCAAACCAAGAAGAGTCCACCAATGGTGTAGGCAGTACACCTGGACACAGCTTGCCACTTGCCTGTGGCCTCCAGTTCCTCCTTGTTCCAGACTGATCCAGTGACTCCACAGCTGCATCGGTTTTCTCGCTAGGGTTTTCCTGACCTGGTTTTCCCACTCACCATTCTTCCCACCAACGGAACCCTTGCCCACCCCACATCTTACTCACTGAAAGCTGCAGCGCAGGCAAACCCATCTGCACCCAACTGTGCTTGGACAGCGCCCAGTGCCAGGACACCTGCCCCTCCTGCCAAAAGATACACCATCATCGAGCTCTTCACCCGTGAGCCCCTGTTCCGCAACAAACACTGCCACTGCGCTGACCCACACTTCACAATAGGACCTTGCACCTGCACCCAATGCCACTTCACCTGCGGCTGCACACACACCAGCCCACCAACCAGACCCACCCCTAACACACTACAGACACCACCTGAACAAAAAAAAACTTGCATGTGACCTTCTCAACACATGCTCACTATGCAAGCATTCCACTGAATTATGGGACCTCGTTGCCACCCTCGCACCTGACATCCTCTTGCTCAAGGAGACCTGGCTCAAATCCCCATCAGCCCCAGACATTGCCACAGCGATCCCCGACTGATATAAAATCACTCACCAGGACCGTACCAACAAGCCGTGAGGAGGAACAGCCATCATCCACATAGAGACTATACAGTATACCACTACTAGTGACAATACCACCACCCCATGGAACATTACAACTCCTAGCTCCACACAGACGATAAGACAACAATCAGAGGCACCCTTGCATACCGACCCCCAGGCCTGTGCTTCTGCAACACCATCGCAGACTTCATTGCGACCCTAGCCTTAGACTCCAAGGACTAGATTTTCCTTGGTGACCTTAATTTCCACATCGACGACCCCAGCGACAAAAACACAGCACACCTCCTTGACAGTATGAGCAGCCTCGGATTGACCCAGATCATCTATGCCTCTACACAAACTGCAGGACACACGCTAGACCCAAATTTCACCTCCAAAATAAAGCCATGTCACAGTGGTCACATAGACCGATCACTCCATCACTCACTTCAGCATCTTCAGCATCTCCAGCACTCACACCACCACTCCCTAGATGACCAAGTCCTCCATCGTAGGTGAAACAAAATCTCAGATACCAGCTGGGAGAATGCCCTCAACACCTCCAACCCTGCTACTGCCACCAACCTCGAAGCGGGAGTGAAAAATGTCAATGCCTGGATCACCAATTGCACAGACAGCATTGTCCCCATCAAGAGCCACACCCAGAGAAAAACCTCCAAAAAGGCCAGATGGTACACCCAAGAACTCTGAACAGCGAAACGAGACAGCAAACAGTTGGATAGGAGATGGACACCTCCGACAGGGCAGCCTTTCAGACCTCCCTCAACCTCTACCTCAGCCTACTGCAGGCAACAAAGAAGACAGCTCTATCCACATGCATCAAAACTAGTGCCAACAACACCAAGGAACTTTTCAACATCATTAAGGAATTCTCCAACCCAGCTGTCAGTGAAATCAACATCACACCCTCAAAGGAGCTGTGCGACAACCTCACCCACTTATTCTATGACAAGATCTCAACCATATACAGAAACTTTGAACCCCAACCACACCTATGGACTTCCTCAACAGATATGCTACCACTATAACTGACACAAACAATACACTGGCCACCTGGAACATCCTCTCTACCCAGGAACCCCCCCCCCCATGAAATCTATCAACTCAGGAGTGCCACAGACCCATACCCACGCCACATCTTCAACCTCTGAGAAAAAAGGACCGGCCACCAACTCACCACACTACTCACACCTCTATAACTACTGCAACATTTCCCGATACTTGGAAACATGCTGAAGTCAGACCACTACTCAAAAAATCCTCCGTTGACTCCAGTGAACTCAAAAACTTCCAGCCAATTCCCTGCTCCCATTCCCGGGAAAGGGGTACTGGAAAAGATCATCAACAATCAACTCATGACACACCTGGACTAGAACCAGCTACTAGACACCTCCCAATCTGACCTCTGCATCAATCACAGCACCGAAACTGCCCTGATCACATTCACCGACCACAACCGAATTCTCCTTGACTGAGGAGAAACAGCAGCTTGATCCTCCTTGACCTCTGGGCAGCCTTCAACACCATATCCCACCACACACTGATTGAAAGACTCCACCACATCGATATCTAAGGGGACACACTCAGATGGATCACTTCCTTCCTCACCAGAAGAACCCAGAGGATCCAACACCCACCTTTCACCTCAGAACCCAAGGATATCACCTGGGGTGTCCCTCAGGGCTCACCCCTCAGCCGTCTTCAACGCATATATGACCCCGCTGACATCGTCAGATCCCACGGTCTCAACATAATTTCCTACTCAGATGACACCCAACTCATCCTCTCACTCACCAATGACCCCATCACCACCAGAACCAACTTCCACAGATGCATGCCAAACATCATCGACTGGATGAAGAACGACGGCCTGCATCTGAACACAAGACAGAAGTACAGGTCTTTGGCAACAGCAGCAACAGATGGTGTGCATCAGACCTAGGATCCGCACTCACTCCCTGCCAACCAAGTCAGAAACCTTGGATTCATTATTAACAACAAGTTCCCCATGAAATCACAGATCAACTCCATCTCTGTCTGCTTCCTCACTTGCATGCTATGTAAGATCTTTAAGTGGCCACCCCTACACACGAGATGCACTGCTTCACAAGCCCCCATCACCAGCCGACTGGAATTCGGCAACGCCCTCTACGTAGGAATCGCTGCACACTTTCTACAGAGACTTCAGGCCTTACAGAACGCCACAGCGAGACTCATTCTCAGCCTTCCCCAATGACACCAAAACACACCCCACCTGAGGAAACTCCACTGGCTCCCCGTACAGCAGAGATGCCAATTCAAGCTGCTAACCCATGCACACAAAGCTCTACACAATCAAGGACCTGCCTTCATTAACCACTACCTGGACTTCCACCAACCATCGAGAAGACTATGCTCTGCCTCCCTTACACTTGCCCATATTCCCTGCATCTACTGAAGCAGAAGTGGAGGACACTCCTACTCCCACATCGCAGCAAAGATCTGGAACCACCTCCCCACACACCTCCGGACCATCACTCACTTCTGGAATTTCTGAATGGCCCTCAGGACTTGGTTGTTCAAATAAGCCTCCGGGAACTGGAAGCGCCTGGATACCCTATCGGGTGATTAGCTGCTCGTTATGAATCCTGATAAATTGATTGAGTGTTGGCAGCAATTCTACAGTGTTGTGAAAACATATGCCTACTGTGAGGCAGGAGAACTGCTTACTTTAGAGGTCGGGGACCAAACCAGGTACTCTCCCATGAAGGCCATATAGATAGCTAAATTTGTGCTGGCCCCTGAAAGGTACCACCAAAGTTTTGGGGACAGGCAGAAGCTCCCCAACCAATCCTGGGTAGATTTTGTGGATTACTCTAGCAAGGCACTGAATGGTTGAGTGTGGGGCTGCAAAGTTAGTGATTGCAATAGGCTGTACAATCTGATTATGGGAGAACACATGCTCAGTATTTATTTTCGCAGACCTGCACCAGCACGTTGTTAACAGCAAGTTGACTGACCACAGAAAGTATGCTGAGGTGGCAAAACTCTGGACTAGCACCTGAGTATCCAAAAAGCTATTTGGGGAGAACTCCCACAAGAGTGGTTAGGGGTCCTACCAGAAGAAAGAGGGGAGAGAAAAACTTACAAATAAGGAGTTCCCTAAAGGCCCCCAAAATAACTTCCAAGGGACTACTGGTAACCAGTCCATGTCTGGTATGGGCACTCCAAGGGTGACTGCAAATACCACAAGAAGGCACAGCCCCCCCCATCCACAGGTGGGCAAACACCTGGGTTGGCAAGTGTAGCTCTTGGGAAGCAGGTAGTCCCAGTTGGCTTTGAGGAGCAGACAGAGGTGATTCTAGTTTCCCTGGGGGATAAGGAGATGGTGCCAAAAACCCATACGCCTACCAATACTTCTACGTACAGGCAATGGGTGGAGGCTTCGAGAGACACAGGAGCCAGCATGACTATTGAAAATTGTCTGCTGGTGTACTCAGAGCAGGTTCTTCCTAATAAAATCCACCATGTCATAGTCACCCACACTCATGAGAGATATTTACCGGTGGCTCTGGTTCCCTTTGAGTGGGGGAGGCAGAGATCTCAAGTTCTCTAAATGTAGCTGTGAGCACTCCCAAGCCTGCAGATTGAGTGTTGGGCAGCAACCTGGAGCACACTATCTAGTGGGAGGTAGAGCTCAGGTCAAACTTGGAGATGTTGGGATTGCCTGAATGGTTCTGTATGACCACAAGGTCCATGGCTGTCTGGGACGGGAGTCAAGGATGTCTAGAGCCTGGATCAATGGCCAGACAGCTGCCAAGAAGGAGAGTGGTAAGGGGTATGGGAAACCAGCCTCTGTAGTTCTCACGGTTGAGGTTGACAGGGCACCTGAGAAGGATGTTTCTGAGCCAACCAGGGAGGACATTGCCACCCTGGGTGACCTGCCTGAGCCTGCTGGTTGGCAAGGTGAGGGTGGACTCACCAGGGAGGAATTCTGCAAGTCAATGAAGAGTTCCCACTCTAGAGGGCTTGAGGTGGCAAGCTGTGGCCCAGACAGCTGGTGACACCTCTTGAGATCATCTGATCTACTGGGAGAACTACCTCTTATACAGTGAGCCTAAGGCTCCTGGATCTGGGGCAGCCCGTGTGCAGGTAGTCCCCAGTGTTGTTACAGCACCTCCCTACTGGGTTTGGTTCATAACAGCCCTTTCAGGACATCTAGGACAAGACAAGGCATTTACAAGGCTTGTTGCCCACTTCTACTGGCCCCAGATGAAGATGGCCTCAGATGCTTTCTATAGGTTCTGTTTCACCTGCCAGTGGTTCTGGAACAGTCTTCAGAGAGCGAGAGGATGAGTTGAGTGTCGTTTATGTATGAGATTAATTTGCATGTTTTGAAGAGAGTGGGGTTGAGGGATGATCCTCTGGATATGCAGCATATGATGCCCTTTGGTTCGGAGGTGAAGGGAGGCAGCCAGAGCCTCTGAATAGGACCTGTCAGCAAGGTGGTGATCCACTTGCGAGCTTTGTGTAGTATGCCGTTGCTGTAGAGTCTGTTTATGAGGGTGTGGCTGGACACAGTGTTATACGCTGCTGAGACATCTAGAAGGATCAGGGCTGCAGTCTCTCCATGCTCGAGGAGGATCCTGATGTAGTCTGTGGCAACAATCAGAGTGGTCTTGATGCTATGGTCTGCAGGAATCCTGATTGTGAGGCATCCAGTGGGTGGTTCTGTTCTAGGTAGTCGGTGAACTATTGGTTGATGGCCTTCTTGAGTACTTTGGCCAGTAGGGACAGTAATTGGAAGTACTGTTGGGTTGGCATTTGGTTTCTTTAGGAGGGGCCTGACCTCTGTGTGTTTCCAACTGTTTGAGAAGGTTACTGTGGAGATGGAGAAATTGATGATGCTGGTAAGTTCTGGGCTGATTGGGTTGGATTTAAGGTTCAATAGGTCATGGGGGCACAGCTCGGTGGGTGCCCTGGAGTGGATGGATGACATGATGGCCAAGGTGGTCTGGGTGGTGAGCCAGGACCAGGTGGTGATCGTTCAGCTAGTTTGCGTTGGTTGGCTGGGGCTTTAGAGGTTGGGTGCTGAGGGTTAAAGTTGTTGTATATGGTGGCAATCTTCTTGGGGAAGTAGTCTGAGAGTGCTACTGAGTTCTTGTGAGGTGAGAATGGTGTTCTCTGTGGTTGTCGGGTTGGATAGTTCTTTCGTGTGGTTGGCTCGTGTTTTGATGTGTGTTGTGATTGCCTCATTCTTGGCTTCTTTGATGCTCTGGTGGTAGTTGCAGAGGGCTGCCTTGCAGGTGGCTCAGTCGGCGGGTTTCTTTGAGGCATCCCATTGCCTCTTGAGTTGGTTCCAGTTGTGCTTCGAGGCTCTGGGCTGTGCCAGCTGGCTTCATTTGAGGTTTTTTAGGATTTCCCTGGTTTCATAGAGGGCAACTCTGTCAGCACACTCGGCGAGCCACTTGGAGAAATTCTGGACAGCTTGAACATGTTTTTTCATAATGAATAATAGTTGCATAAATACTTTCATCTAAACTCTGCAAAATGTTTCTACTTACAAAAAGATCACCGTTAACTCGTGATTCCGTTTTGTCAGTAAGAGGGTTAATGAAGAGTTCATGTGTAAAGATGCAGCATTTTAAAGATTATGAATGGTTATTGCGCAAAATGAATATCTTTTCATTGTATATCTGTTTCAACTTCTACATCGACCATTGTTAATAATGGAACAATAGAAAGCAGCCCTAAACGAGAGAATGACCCACATGAACTCAAAAATGATACAATTTAGTTGTAATCTCAACAATGCTGTCTCCCGACTATTGTATGCTGGTTAGAAGAAGAAGAGTGATCCTGTTCCCATGAGACAATAGAGAGCTGATTGGCTGACTGGAAATAGAAGAATCAACATGTTGCAAAAGCTTCAGAATGTGTTGTCTATAATAGTGTGTGTTCCTAGAGTACGCTCAAACCTTTTCAGAACATTATTCCATGCCACTTACCCAACCAATGCTCATGCTGTTTTGAGACTCTACTGAGTTTCTTGAACCTCTCTTTATGGGAATCTATGCTTTGAATGATTTTGAATTATTAAACTACTTTATATGCTAAAGCTATTTGCTCACACTCTCACTCTCTTGAACTGGAACTCTTTATGGGTTCTGATTGACGTCACTTTCTCTCTGCAATTTTAGAATAGGGATTCTAATAAAGATGACTTACTAAAAGATTGAATTATAAAACCCATTAACTCATACCAAACTCTCTTTATTGAATACAATCAGATTACGGATTTTGATTCAAATGTATATGAATCATTGCTCCCGATCTTCTCTAAAACAAAGGCAAAGATCCATTTGCCTTGGACCAGAAAGAATAAGAGCGGTAATTAGACCGTGTGATGGTAAACCGAGATTCTAATTTGAGATCTGATTCCCGTTCCAGAAAACTCTAAGCCGGCCATAATCAATTTGACTTGCCTCATCTTCCATAGGGCTACTTATGCACAGATAGCAGGGTGAATCAGGCTGCAGTCTATTTCGCTCAGCCTGCACCTATATACGTACTTATTTGCATGTGTTCACAAGTAACAAGCACAGAGACTGTTAACCGAGCTGTGTCGAAACAGACCTTACCTTAAAAGGTGTCTTCTGAGAGTTACAGCTTCAACCTGTTTTAAAAGAAATGCATAGTGAGTAAAAGTCAGTTATAGAGACTTACAGCAGCAATCCAAACAACAGAGGGCCTCATTTACAATTTTTTAGCGCAGGGCAGCACCACGAGGCTTCTTGCAGCACTGCCCTGAGTCAAAAGGAAAGGGCAGGAATGTAAAACGGTGCATTCTAGTCCTTTCTGCCAGTGCCAGCACGCAAATTGGTGCCTAGCGCCAATGCAGGCACCTTTGCAGCATGGTGCAAGGGTGTCTGCTGGGTTGGCATGATTGTTTTTCTGCAGGAAAAGACACCTTACTGCACAAAAACAATTAATGGAGGAATTTTCCTCTTTCTTTTTGTGCTGCAGAATGCTGCACACATAGAAAGAGTAAAAAATGAGAAGAAATAAAGTTATTTCTCCTCATTATGCCTTTCCAAGAGAGGCACACAGTTTTGGTGTATTCCCAGGTTTACAGCTCCTTTTAAATCTGGCAGTCTGTCAAAACCTATGGGTGTTGTGTGGAAAAACTCTCTGCATCACCCAGTGAGCCCTTCTTGCCTTACTCCATGTCTATGAGGTCATGCAAAGCCACGTCGCCTCATAGATATGCATGAGAGGCCTGTGTCACTGCAAGCATCATAAAAAGTGACGGTCCAGCGGCGCAGCCCTCTTGTGAATGAGCCCAAGGATTTCCAAAAAGTAGAGGATTTTGCAGGTCTGAATGCCTCTCTTAAACAAACATTTCGGGTGCTCATGGGCTATTTAAGGAAGGACAGTATTAGTAAGTTTAATAGAAAGTTTAATACAGAGCACAATTGACTGTATTAAAATATATCTGCCCGTCTCTGATATGGCAATAGATAACGCAGAATCACTAACGACCGAAGTTATTTCATGAAATTGTAGCAGTCTGTTGGCCAGAGAAACTCGACAGCAGTGGTTATAAAAGTAAGACAATTCAACATATTACATCAAAACATGACTAAGTTTATGTAGAATATTTTGCTTATCAGATTGAATGCCACTATATATTGTCATTGAAGACAAAAGAGCTAGATGCAGCCACATCACCCCTTAGGATGCATATGTGAGCAACAGATTAAGCAGGGAAGCTTTCAAATTAGACACATCTTCCGTGTCTTGAATATAAATAGAAAACATCTTTACTGTTTGGGTTTTTGTGCTCACTTGCAATCTCTATATTTTAGCATATACAAGTTGCCAAAATCAACTTTGGCTTGTCACTCGTGTTTTCAGATAGCAGTCACAGGAGGGAGCCTTCTTCTGCAATCACACATTTGGATGCTATACACATATGTTTCCTACATTATACCATAGCTTCTGTAACTTGGGCTAGAAATCCCTAGCATGAAAACTGACATCAACCTGGCTATAAACTTTCCAGCCTTCACTCCTTCCCCATTCTATTTCTCCTGAGGTGTCACTGTGACATAGGATCGGAATTAAAGGTGTGCTGACGCTGGAGTAAATAGCCTTTTTTATATTTATATATTATGTTAGCAATTTGTAGAGCGCATGGTTACTCCAGTTCGGAGTGTCAACACGCTAAAATTCCGAAGGACCGAGAGGGTGACAAGACTATCTCTGTTGGTTTGAGCTTCTCCTAGGCAGACAGGTTTTTAGGTGTTTTCGAAAGGACGCTTCTGAAGACTCTAGTATCAGATGCAAAGGAAGTAGGTTCCACTGATTAGCTGCCAGGAACCTAAAGGAGCTACCACAAAGACGCTTCCTATTGAATTTGGGAACGCCAACTAGTCCTGTTCCAGCTGATCTTAAACAGTGCTTTGGGTGGTATGGTGAAATCATAGGAAGAAGATAACTCGGACCTTTGCCCTGCAATATTTTGTGAATGTAGCCCAGGGATTGAAAATATATCCTTTCCTCCTTGGGGAGCCTGTGAAGTGTGTCCAGAGCCCTGTGGGAGCATTTTTGGGAATGTTCCGCAGCATGCGTGCTGCTGCCTTTTGGACTTTCTGAAGCATATGTATGCTCCTCTTGGAGGCCCCCAAATAAAGGATGTTGCACTAGTCCAGTCTTGATACCACAAGGGCCTGGACTGTTGATTTTTCGTGCATTCTGGAGTAAGCCCAGGATATTCCTAATCATTTTTAGGACCTGTAAGAGTGGAGAAATGGTCTGAAAAAGATAACGTGGAGTCAAACCAAACTCCATGATTTTTTACTTTTGTGATTCGGCCAAGGTAAGGGACTCAACTCACCGGCCAGCAAATCGAGGACATCTAGGATGTCAGTTTTACTAGCGTTGAATCTCAGACAGCTGTTTTTTATCTAATTCGCCAAGTCAGCTAGACATAATTTTAAATCTTCTGCCGCTTGGGCATTGCCTTGGGCCAGAGTTAGAAGCAGTTGAGTGTCACTCGAATAAGACACTATCTGCAACCCATGGCTTTCCGTGAGGTCTGCCAGAGGGCGCAAATATAAAGTAAAGAGGGTCAGGCTCAGAACTGAGCCTTGGGGCATGCCCTATTTCAACCGCTGGGTGGTAGAGACAAATGATTGGAGGATGAGTTAGAAGGTGCGGCCCTCCAGAAAGTTAGCCAGCCAACGAAGCGCAGTGCCTCCCACCCCTACATGATGTAACCTTTCTAATAGCAGACCATGGGAGACAGTGTCAAAGGCTGCCCTCAAGTCAAGCATGATGAGTGCAGCCGTTTTACCATTGTCTGCTGTTTTGCAGAGAGATTCAGACGCTTGTAGCACGGCAGATTCTGTGCTAAAAGAAGGTCTAAACCTGGATTGTGTTTCATGGAGAAGTCTCTTTTCCTCCACAAAGTACATAAGTTGTTGGTTGACAAATTTCTCCGCAAGTTTTGCAAAGAAAGTCAGTAGGGATGTAGGTCTGAGATTTTCAGGCAATGAGAGATCCAAGGTCGGTTTCTTCAGAAGCGGGATCACCATTGCACGTTTCCACTCTTGGAAAACAACCCGCAAGCCAAAAGATAGATTTAATAACTCAATGAATGCTGGAAGATTGGCTTCTCTGCCCTGTTCTAGTATAGCTGGGGACGCTGGATCTAGAGGAGATTCAGACTTTATTTTCAACATCAGACTGTTAGTTTCAGCCTCCAAAATGGGTTTTAAACTTTGCCACTGGATTCAAGCAAGCCTGGCTGAAGACGGCTGAAATGCCAGAAACCGGTCCTAGGAAGCTTGTTTCCGGTCCAGGGAGGACATGGCTTGGCAGTTCGGGCTGGACTGTTCCCATGAGGCACAGGGTCAGACTGATTTGCATATGACCATGTCTGAACTGGGGTGGCAGAGTGGGCTAAAGAACAGTGATGGATTAAACCCAGATCAGTTGACTGGGGGTGAGTGCTTGCAATGTTCAACACTCCGTCCATCATTTCCTTTGGTTTTTGCTTTGTTCGCCATAAGTTGGCAGGTTATGCTCAGACCTGAGTCCCTTGCTCACTTTGCCACTGGATTCAAGCAAGCCTGGCTGAAGACGGCTGAAATGCTAGAAACCGGTCCTAGGAAGCTTGTTTCCGGTCCAGGGAAGACATGGCTTGGCAGTTCGGGCTGGACTGTCCCCATGAGGCACAGGGTCAGACTGATTTGCATATAGCCATGTCTGAACTGGGGTGGCAGAGTGGGCTAAAGAACGGTGATGGATTAAACCCAGATCAGTTGACTGGGGTGAGTGCTTGCAATGTTCGGGCTAAAGAACGGTGATGGATTAAACCCAGATCAGTTGACTGGGGTGAGTGCTTGCAATGTTCAACACTCCGTCCATCATTTCCTTTGGTTTTTGCTTTGTTCGCCATAAGTTGGCAGGGTATGCTCAGACGTGAGTCCCTTGCTCACTTTGCCACTGGATTCAAGCAAGCCTGGCTGAAGACGGCTGAAATGCCAGAAACCGATCCTAGGAAGCTTGGTTCCGGTCCAGGGAAGACATGGCTTGGCAGTTCGGGCTGGACTGTTCCCATGAGGCACAGGGTCAGACTGATTTGCATATGGCCATGTCTGAACTGGGGTGGCAGAGTGGGCTAAAGAACGGTGATGGATTAAACCCAGATCAGTTGACTGGGGGTGAGTGCTTGCAATGTTCAACACTCCGTCCATCATTTCCTTTGGTTTTTGCTTTGTTCGCCATAAGTTGGCAGGGTATGCTCAGACGTGAGTCCTTTGCTCACTTTGCCACTGGATTCAAGCAAGCCTGGCTGAAGACGGCTGAAATGCCAGAAACCGGTCCTAGGAAGCTTGTTTCCGGTCCAGGGAAGACATGGCTTGGCAGTTCGGGCTGGACTGTTCCCATGAGGCACAGGGTCAGACTGATTTGCATATGGCCATGTCTGAACTGGGGTGGCAGAGTGAGCTAAAGAACGGTGATGGATTAAACCCAGGTCAGTTGACTGGGGGTGAGTGCTTGTAATGTTCAACACTCCGTCCATCATTTCCTTTGGTTTTTGTTTTGTTCGCCATAAGTTGGCAGGGTATGCTCAGACGTGAGTCCCTTGCTCACTTTGCCACTGGATTCAAGCAAGCCTGGCTGAAGACGGCTGAAATGCCAGAAACCGGTCCTAGGAAGCTTGTTTCCGGTCCAGGGAAGACATGGCTTGGCAGTACGGGCTGGACTGTTCCCATGAGGCTCAGGGTCAGACTGATTTGCATATGGCCATGTCTGAACTGGGGTGGCAGAGTGGGCTAAAGCACGGTGATGGATTAAACCCAGATCAGTTGACTGGGGGAGAGTGCTTGCAATGTTCAACACTCCGTCCATCATTTCCTTTGGTTTTTAAATTTGAGAGCCTTACTGGAGTATCTAACGGCGTCAAGGCAGAGACTGCAGACTGAAAGTTCCTGGCACTCTCAGAGGAGGAGATATAAATATTATTTATCTTTTCTAGGAAAGATTGTGTGATCTGATCGCAAAGGCCAGTAGAAGGTGGAATTGACACTGCTGTTCGTTCCAGAGATGTTAGGGACTAAAATATGTGAAAGAGTTCCTTCGATGAGTTTTTTGATTGCTTGATTTTTTTAGCACAGAAGTTTGCGAGGGCATGACTGAGATCTTTATAGTAATATTTCAGGGTCACAAGATAGGCAGTTTTGTGTCACTCCTTGTAATCTTTGCCTCACATGCATTCTAGCCGCTTGCAAGATTCCTTCTTTTCCTGTAGTGCTTCCAAGAACCAAGGAGCGGAGGGTTTGGCCCGTATACTGGTAACTTCCTTCTTAGGAGCTAAAGCATCTTAGGCCTGATTAATCCACCCCATAAGTTGCTTGTTGGTGGTGGACGGACACGCTGAAAGTGTTAGTGTGTTTTGGTTTAGAACCGCTGGGAAGGTAACTGAAGTAGTGCAGGACCCTTTGCGCGTGCTTTGTTTCTGGGAACGTACCGCTGGCTCAGGAAGTTCAGTGATCCCAAAAGGGATCAAATGGTGGTCTGACCAGGCCACCGGAATCGGCACAGCCACTGGTATGGAGTTTGAGTTAGTAAATGTCGGGTCCAGAATGTGACCATGCACATGTGTGGGTGCACCCACCAGTTGAGTGACTTGGAGCAGGCCAAGATCTTCCACCAGGACTTTAGATAGAGGTCAGTTCTCATCATCAATATGAATATTCAGGTCTCCTTTTAATATAAAGTATGATTCAGTTAAATGTTTTGCCAGAAAGTCTTAAATATCATCGAATTATCATGCCCTGAGTGATGCACTTCATCCCACAATATCACAAAAGAGGTGCCTCTTATAAGCTTTCAGATTTTACAGATTTCACAATTTTATTTTAGTTAAATAAAATGTTCATTTTATACTAATAAAAAATACAAAATATATAATAAATAGGTACACATATTTTATGTTAAATATTGATGTACATTAATGTATATATTTATTCTAAATGTAGGACAAAATAAACAAGCATTGGCATAGCCAATAGGTCTCGCCTTTGGGATCTTATAAGTGATTAGATAGAGCTATTGGCTTTGCCAATGTGTTTAAACTACCTTGTAGAGCATTATGGCTGCTTTGTAGCATTTTAAAAAGTTATTATAAAAAAGTGTCATAATAATTTTTGCTACCCTATATAAAACTAAGAAGATATTATGTACTAATGAACGACCACTTACATTAAAAAATTTCTTCTTGTTTTTTGTGTCCTTGCAATGCTGGTAACTTCTTCCTGCCTGTTCAAAATAGATATATAGTACCCCCAAGGACAAGAAGAGACTCCCATCTCACATAACTCAGATACCGGTCCACTGCCCGAGTGTCCGCCTTACCAATCTGACCCTAGGCGCCTTATGCTATCCCCAGTAGTTACAAATACCCCCTGTACCAGTAACTCGGGGGGGGGTGTAACTCGGTGCTACTCCTGACACGTTGACTCCAGAGCCATTGGTCCTCAGGCAGCTCCACATGTCACTTGACACCCAAACTCACGTCTAGCTGGACAGGGGCAGGTTAAAGACAGTGGTGAGCACCATGCAGTGCATTATGGGATCGTGGGGGGTGATAGGAGTTTATGATGATTAACAAGCTGAGGGGGGTCGGGGTTAAGGTGGGCTACAGGCTTCAGTTCATTCAGGGAGGTAGCGTCTGAGGGTCAGATGTGTATTTTATCTTTCAGAGAGAGTGTTAATCATGTGCACCGGATTCCAGAACCAAGCTATGAGTCTCATGAAAAATGCTATGAATAACACCATTCAATTCAGCCAGATACCCCGCCTGAGAGTGGATACGTGGATGCTTTCAACTTCACTGTTAAAGTTCGGACAGTAACTCAGGAATGAAACACACATGCACAGAGGTACATGAAACCACACCTACAAACACATGCCCTTTAATGCAAAAATACTCAAGCATACATGCATTTGAGCGGGTATCTCACAAGTAGATGTAAATACGTTGCACGGGCATTCCTGTTAACATATGCTTGCGTGTGCAAACATACTTGTAAACACACAGATAGTGCTCCAGAAGCTGGTATGTGCAGATAGCTTTACCGATATTAGGTATATTTCTTTATTCAAACAATGCAACTCTGCTGTTGCGTGTGCATTAATTGCATCAGTATACGTACAGTCCTAGGGTATTACATGTCCATTGGTGCATAAATGCTTGCTACAGACCAGAGCCGTGCATGTGCATCAACCTATTCATAATGGAAGGGTTTAAGGACACTCGTGGAATGATTGCATGATAAATGTGCGCTCCAGACAACGTGCAAGGAATCATGAACACACAGATTCATACATTCGCACGGATTCCTATAAGTGCCGGTAATCAGGTGCAGCATTTGAGCCATGTTTTTCATGGATTTGTCTGAGTAGCTTAAAAGCTATGTCCGTGAAAGCCGTTGCGCAAGTGCACATTCAAAGCCAGGCGCGTAAAAATGAATTGTAAACATGTGAGTCAAAAGCCATGCATCTGTAATCTGAACCACACACATGCAATTTACAGCAATACATGTGAACTGAATATATAAATGTAGCATCAAATTAAAAGCTTTGCTCAGTTGGAGCTCCTGGGCCGGATTCACACTTAAAGCCCCGCAGCAGTGCACATGCACTGATGTGTACAATGCCCATCTACTTCGTCAGGCACATGTCGGGATCCAATGGGCAGCCGTAGGTGGCTCTGTGCTGCTTTTCTAGCGGACCAAGTCCTCTACTAGTCGGCCCCCAAAGCAGAGCATGACAGAAGCTCTACATGGCCGCCACTCCAGTGTTTAACAAGCATTGACCGTGCGGCAGTAAAAGAAACGGCACGCGGCCGTAAAAATGATAGTCATTGCGATCGCTCTGAAAGCGAAAGTGATCGCGATGACGCGCTAAAGCACGAGTTTTCAAAGTGCTGCTGAAGGCTAGCGGTTCGAGCGTGCACGCTCGCGTGAACGCAAACGCTAGGCCAGCCAGCAGCACTTTGAAAACTCACCTCCAAAATGTCTCTCCGAGCCAGCGCATGCGCTGGGCTCAGCGAGACCTAAAAATACTACCGTACTAATAACTAAATTTTGATCTAAATATTTAATTAATTTCAATATATTAAATAAATAAAAAAATATTTTTCCTGAGATTATATGAAAAAAATAATAGGAGTTTAATTATATTTCAATAAAAAATAATGTTATGTTCTATTCAAAAATGTTTGTTAAAATATTTTATAATTAAATAGTCTGTTTTATTTTTAGATATTTTCAACCATTAAATGGTATTTATTTATATTTTCACCTATTCAAAATACTTTAATTTGATTTGACATTATTCTCAATGGTGTTTTATTTTAAGGCCCTGTCTTCATTATTTTCTCCAGTTGATCATTTGTGGTGTTTGGATCACTACTGTTTCTTTCTGACGGTAGTAAATAACTCTCGCAAATATGGCTTCACTTTCTTTTTCAGCAAGAGGACACCTATAAGTTTACATTTTTGAGTAACTTTACACTTTACCTTTGCTCCCCCTACAGCAAGTCGTTGTAATGGCTTGCGATGTAAAGGTATTGCATACTAACAACGCGGTTGTTGTAACGACGGCGTTGTAATAGCATGCGATGTATTCGCATGCGTTGTAGCATGCTATATTCCATGTGTATGCAGGTGAAGTGGGATGACGTAGAATTGGAACCAGCTTATCCTTAATAACCAAATTATTCACAAGTATCTTGGGTTCTGCATCATTACAGCATTAGAACCACATCAATGTACAAAACTGCACACAGTCATATTTAAGTGCTTAGGGGCAGATTTACAAGCCCCTTACGCCTCTTTTACGCTGCCGTTGCGTCACTTTTGTGACGCAGCGGCGGCGTAAAGCCAGCGCCATGCTGCGGGGTATTTACAACGTGACGCATCTGGGAGATGCGTCACGTTGTAAAGCCCTGCGCCACATGTAGGCGTTCTGGCGCAGGGGGGGCGTTCCGTCATAGGAACGCCTCCTAAAAGTGGCTGAGTGAAATCTACAAGATTTCACTCAGTCACTTTTAAGGCCATGCTGCGTCAAAACCCTGCGCCTGCTTGAAGCAGGCGTAAGGATTGACGCAGCATGTTAGGGATAGGGCACCCCCAAGCCTTGCTGGAGCTGCGTCGCGCTTGCGACGCAACTCCAGCAGTGCGCCGCCTTTCCGATGGGGGATGCGTCACGCATCTGCCCATCCGAGCGCCACGGTGCGCCGCATTGTAAATGTGGCACATCAGTGGTGGCGCACGGGTGGGCAGATGCGTCGCAACTCTTCTGGCGCATCTCTGCTGATTAGCAGAGATGCGCCAGAAGTCGTAAATCTGCCCCTCAGTGCCTCATCTACCGAAATCTACCTCACCCAGTAAGTTCAGTAAATCTGACTCACATCATTGGTCTGATAGAGATAGAAAACAATCAAAGACACCATTTGAAGAGATGGCGAGGGAGAAGCAAATTGGGAATACCTCAGATGGTCCGGATGTATTTGGGCGAGTAAGATCAAGAGATTCTCGCACCCTCTGGTACACTATGGCAAATGCAAGCAAAAAACAGACCCTAAGACTTCAAATGCACTTAACTGAAGATTGCTGAATACCATATCCTTAATTTTTTGTTAATCATGTTTTATTGTAATACACAAAGGAGAAAAATGACTTGACACATTTCCAACTCTGCATGGATCAAGTAATGCCTAACAATGCAACAAAAGTAGTTTATACAACAGATTCCTAATGAATATATTCTTACCTTAACCCCTTCGGTGCTCATGACGGAATGGTTCCGTCATGACCCACGGTTGAGCTGTGCTCATGACGGAACCATTCCGTCATGACCACACCCGCGCAAGATTCCGTCAGCACAGCGGCGGAATCTGCGCAGCATCGAAGGGGTTAATTGAGCTAGGTTCACCTACTCAAAGTCATTGATCCTACAACCATTCTACCATCATTTGATATTGCTAGTTTCTACAGCATAGTGTGCCCCCCTTCGCAGCCCGCTATATACTTGTTTACTGTTTTACTCTCCGTGACTCAATTGTCCCGTATTTACGCGATCATTCTCGTTTCTTACTATTACTTGTTATCGTTATAGCATTTATGTCCTTCCTTCCACCCTATTGTAAAGCGCTCTGATATCTTTCGGGATCATATACGCACTATATAAAACTTTATAAATAAATAAAATAAATAAAGACGGCTTCGTCGAAATCTTACACATAGAACAGTTAGATGGCTTGTAACAGCAGAGACAAGAAAATAAATACAAACATTTAACAGAAGGTGGGATGGGCACACTGAGAAAACTGAGAAGGAGAAAGTAACCTAGGGCCTGTCACATTTAGAATAAAGTGGTAGACATCCTTTAC
Source organism: Triturus cristatus (assembly GCF_964204655.1). NCBI lineage: Eukaryota > Metazoa > Chordata > Amphibia > Caudata > Salamandridae > Triturus > Triturus cristatus. Next base: position 636,008,158 of record NC_140585.1, read on the forward strand.
TCTCTGCGGTGATATCACATGTGGGGTCAGAGGTCATATAATAACGCCACTCTATGGGGCAGGTTTACAAGCCCCGTGCGCCACTTTTCTGCCGCCGTTGCGTCACTTTTGTGACGCAGCGGCGGCGGCATAAACCCTGCACCACGTTGCGCCCTATTTACATCGTGACGCATCTATGGAGATGCGTCACTGTGTAAAGCCCTGCGGCACATGAAACCTGCGTCAGGTTTCATGTGGGCGTTTCTACACGGGGGGGGGGCGTTCCGTCGCAGGAACGCCCCTGAAAAGTGACTCAGTGAAATCTACAAGATTTCACTGAGTCACTTTTCCAACGCTGATGCGTCAAAACCCTGCGCCTGCTTGAAGCAGGCGTAGGGCTTGACGCACCATGTTAGGGATAGGGCAGGTTGAAACAGTGCTGGAGTTGCGTCGTGCTCGCGACACAACTTCAGCACTGCGCCAACCTTACCCCGGCAGATGCGTCACGCATCTGCTTGTCCTTGCGCCACGATGCACCGCATTGTAAATGCGGCGCATCTGCGGTGGCGCAAGGGCACACTTGCATGACGCATCTTCCCTGGCGCACACCTGTTGATTTGCAGGGATGCGCCAGGGAACGTAAATCTGCCCCTATGTATCTGAGGTGATATCTGAGCTGCGCAGAGCACAGTGGGCTGCCCTGTTAATTGGCAACCATCTTCCTATACAATTCGTGCCCGGCTCTTGGTCTTTTATTGTCTTGGTATTCTATCTGCCTGCAGTACATTGTCTCTAGTCCTCTAAGATGTCTTTTCATGTTTCAGCGAGTTTATCTAACTGATCATTAAGTCTCTGTATGACTCGTTCAGATTTCACTATTTGATTCATTTCTCTCACTCGTGTCTCTGCGGAGGTGGACTCGTCCGTTTTCCACAGTCAGAGTTCACATAGTCTTGCCACCGCCAAGGCTCCTGCAAACCGTCTGTCTCGCTCTGTGATCGCTGGATATTCAAGTGTTTCATGCAATAGGGCCTCTCTCTTACTCAGCGGGGAAAAAGATTTATTTGTCACGCTTTATTCTGGACCAGTTCGCATCCTAATGCACACATAGAACGGGGCAGCCCTGCAGCATGTGGCCGATGTCGCTGCTCGGGGCTCGACATCCCCAGCACAAGGATCACCAGAAAGACCTAATTTGTGTAGTCTGGTTGGTGTCCACTGCCAACCATATATTGTCTGTTAGTAGCTAAACTTGAGGCTAGCTTCAAGCAGATTGTTGTCGTGTGTTGGTAGAATTTCAACTCTGTCTTCATCTGTATACCCTTGGTCCAGTCTCTCCGTCCACCAATTTGGCAAATCAATCACTAGGAAATGAGAATGTATGGTCAGTTACAATCTTATAAAGTCCCACTAATACTCCTTTATAGGTGCCTTAGGTGTTTAAATATTGCAAAATAAAAGTATGTGGTAACTCTAACGGGTCTGAGCCCAGCAGTGGTGGAAGTGGGGGAAAAAAAGTAGGGGAACTGTGGGCGGAGCATCAGGGGGCAGGAATAATCTGAGGATTGGGTCAGTGGGCGGAGTCAGAGGTGTGGCTAGAAAGAGCAAAACTTCCCAATTTCTATTATGTTTGGCATTTCACTGATGAGTTACAGCTTATAACGTTATTCAATGCAACCAATAGATACATGTTTATCCAAGTGCACTGGTGCCATTTCATCAGCCTAGCGCCAACACAGGCACCCTTGCACCATAGTGCAAGGGTGCCTCCAGGGCCGGACTGGCCGTAGCGGGCACCGGGCAATCCCCCGGTGCGCCGCATGGGTGGGGGCCGGTTTTAGGCACCTGGGGGGCGTTTTTGTTGAAGGGCTGTTTTTGCAGCATGACTGCAAAATCGACCCTGTAACAAAATCGGCTGGAAACCGGCCCTGGCAAAGAGCTCAGCGGCACCCCCAACCCCCCGAGGGGGGCGGGGAGTGCGGCCGAGCACTTTGCCAGGGCCGGTTTTGGTTCCCAGTCCGGCCCTGGGTGCCTCCGTTGCATGCAGTATTGTTTTTGTGCAGGAAGGGGCACCTTCCTGCACGAAAACAATCCTAAAAGGCTTTTTCCTCTTTCTATGTGTGCTGCACATATAGATTGAGGAAAAACAGGGAGCAATAAAGATATTTCTCCTTGTTGTGCCTCCTGGGGAGGCGGAAGATTTTGATGTAGTCCCAGGTTTACAAGTCATTGCATAAAAAAACCAGGAGAGTTGAGTGGGAACACCCACTGCAACGCCTCCCTTGCGCAGAGTAAGGCAAAGCAGCAATTTGCTCTGTGTTGCATTACTCCATATTTATGAAACCATTCAAAGCCATGCAAAGTGGCTTTGCGTGGCTTCATAAATACGACTTGCAGATTTGTGTTGTGCATTTACCACTTTCCGTGGTGCAAGCATGACGCAAGGCCCTCCTAAATATGCCCCTCAGTTTGGTGTGACCAAATCCCGCATTGCCGATCCCTGGTGGTTTGAACTACTACTGCTGGAAAAAGGCCAATGAGGCACTAATGGGTGAGGCGGACTGGCCTCAAGGGTCCTGTGACCTCAGTGACAAAGTCTCTCCTGATCTAGGGTGTGCTGCTTTGTAGGCCTGCCTGGAAGACGGGAGGTGAACTATAGTATGGATTGTGGTGGACAGGGCTTCAAGGTCAACCCACACTGGCCTCCGGTAGGGTCCACCTGCTGGTGCTAAGAGACCAGGTATTCTGTGGTCTAGCGGGGAAATGTGCTCCCTCAGGAGAGTGGTCTGGTGGACTGTTCATGAAGCCTGATTCCCCAGTTCCAGATTTGGTAGCTCTGGCCATGGTGCCCCCCCGAGCACCTTTCTACCCCACTGAGAGACACTTGCACTGCCTTCAGCTACAACCCAATTGTGCCCCTTTATAAACACCTTGATGTGTGTCAATTCAAATTATGCACTGCTTGAAAAAAAGTAACAACATCCTGGAAAAAGCAAACACTCATAGGCAATGCAAGATTATGTAGAGCATGCAAAATATAAGAAGGAACGACATGGTTACCTTTGCTTTTACACTCCTTGTTTGGAAATCAATTAGAGTTTTTTGCCTCAAACTTTGAGGACATGAAAACAGTGCTCCTCATGTACACAGGTGTGTCATTGGTGTACTCGTGGACAGCAAGGAAGGGGATAAGCGGGGCTCAGAAGATTAAGGGCCATATGTATCAAGCCTTTTTCCAGTTTGCAAACTGGCAGATTCTCAGAATTGGCCCGATTGCGAATTGGAAAAAGCCTTTTGGGATGTATCATCCCAAAAGGCTATCGCAAAATAGAGAATTGCTAAATGTGCGATTCTCTATTTTGCGAATGCAATTAAGGAATTACAAATTGCGATTCCTTAAATGCAATTCTGGAAGCACCAGAAATTTGCTATTTGGCCTTAAGGAATTGCAAATTACCACCAACTTCAAGTTGGGGGTAATTTGCGATTTTCTTTAAAAAAGCACTTTTTTGATTTTTTAAAAGTGCCATATGTCGTACATACATGCCCTTAGGGCATGTATTTGCGCAAAATGTGCACACATGCATATTTCAGGGGTGCAACAGGGTGTCCTTTTGGCACCCTTGCAACCCTGAAATTGCATTCTCAATGTGCAATTGGTATTCGCAAATTGAGAATGTCTTCCCATTCATTCCTATGGGCCTCCTAGCCCATAGGAATGAATGGGAAGGTATTCCTTATTTGCGAATCTCAATTTGCGATTCGCAAATAAGGAATATGTAGGATTTGCAAAATTTTTAGCAAATCCTACATGCATTGCATTTTGCGATTCTCTAATTGCGATTAGCTAAAAATCGCAATTAGAGAAACGCAAAACTCTTTTTGAGACATATGGCCCCTGGGGATTCTTCAGGAAAATCTGATCTGACTCACAGAAACCCACAAGGGCTCCTCCACATTCATGTCAGCCAGCTAGCTGCTCAAACATCGACATTATATATTTGAGTGTCCCGCTAACGATACCTTTTGAACTGTCTGGCTTGCCAACTCTCCTACCCCCTAAAAACTTGAGAGAGCTCTTGAGAGTAATAGGCAAAATTATATTTTCATTCAGGAAGTGAAGGATACATCCAACTTAATTTTTGTGGTGACACAATAGTACATTAGTTATGCTGTAAAGCGTCACTAAAAAAAATCACAAACCTAAGAGGTCCCAAAGGCAAGACCTATTGGCTTTGCCAATGCTTGTTTAGATCTCTCACTTGCTAAATGGGGCACTTTTAATTTGGTGCCTGACAGGGCCGAACTGGGAACCCAAAGCAGGCCTGGCAAATTTGTGTCCATCCCCTGCACGGTGTGATGTGAGCGAACGCAGCAAGCAAGCGTGACGACTGCAAAGGGGATATGGGTAGAGGATGTTCTCTCCCCAAGAAAATTTTGGAATAAATTATATAAATGGTGCATTCTACAACACATTGTATTATATATTCCATTGTATTAGCTTTTAGAGCACAGTAAATGATGACCTTACGGTGCACCAGGATACGACAATCTTCTTGGGGCCCTTCAATGATTCCCTCACTATCACCTTCCAACACTGCCCCTCATCTCTCCATAGCCCCTCTCTCACATGTATTTAAATTGTTTTATAGGGCCTATCACACCAGTGAGGGCCTTGGAGCACTTTACATCATGCACACATACAGAGACAGTGAATCATATGTGTGTAAATCAATGTTTAGAAAATGTTTACAAGACAAAAGGGGCTACAAGGTGTTAGGATTCACATGCCATCAATTCTGGTTGGCATTTTTTAAGATCTGGAGAAGCACAACCCGAGGATTCAAAACATAACATCAGCTGGCTCACCTACCCGATCCGGTGCCGGCGTGGAGGGTAGGTGAGCCAGCTGATCCCCAAACGACGGAATGGACACCACAGTACCAGGTGTCATATAGAATAGCCGCACACCGATTGAGGCGATATCCCCTACTATGGGAGATCTTTGAACCGCACTATTGAATACCTCTATCATAGTGACTACTTGTGGTAGGTAGCTAGTATCCCCACCACTGAGTGTAGATAGATTCACTTCACCTTTATTAGGTCCTGAAGAATTGCCACGGATTATTAGAACCACTAGGCAAGAAACATGTTGACCTTAGGAGATGAGCATAGCTTGTACTGAACCTAGTAGCCAGGAAAGCTGCCACTCCACACGTTTTTAGTCAAGGGGATAACCAGCCGGAATAAAAATATTATTTGGATAATCCTACTTGTTTTAAATCACACACTTCACTGTATCTACACTTCACGGGCCACACACCCCCACTTCATCATACGGCAAGGAACAGAAGATCAACGACAAAGAGCCCCTTTATGGGAGCCCGTTGGGTATTGCAGCGCCGACCCAACGAGGAGCAGGTTCAAATGATGAAGCATGACACCTAGCTTGCTGGGTGTGTGAGGACCATAGTTCCGAAAGAGCGGGATCCCTCTTGATCCTTCTACCCTAAACAGCGCCATACTGTCATATCATACTCCATGGTGGGTGTACCGTCTGTTTATTTTCTAGGCATCACCGTGTTGAGGAACAGCAAATCCTTTTTTTAATATAATTGTACAGAGCATCTTTTCTGGACCTCGGTAAAAAGCCCCTTAGTCCCTCCTCTTTGCTGAACATGTGGTTGGTGTCAACAGTTCAAACTTTGGTGCATCAGGAGCGTTGGTGGGGTCAAGCTGCGGAGCATACACTCAGGGCATCTTTGCACCGTGATGACAAGTCTTGCGAGGACTGGGATGGCATCGACAATGCTTGAGACATTTTCCTCTGAAACCCCAGTGCCTCCCGGTACCTAGTCAGTGGAACAGCTTCCAGACCATCTCTCTTACCAGGCTACCTTCGTGGAGCAATGGCCTTGAGGCCCTTTTCGCTAGGTTGCCATGTGACCAAGTGGACTGTGCAGGGCTGCATGTGGGTTGCCTGTGGGACACTGCAGGATTGCTGACAGGGACACAGCTGAGTCATTTGTGTAACCACCATGGTAGGTGACACAATAGTCGGTGTGTTTGCAAGCAGGACCCAGGTGTGGGTGGGCTGTCAGATAGTCTTTGGACACTTGATCTCTCAAATTGCCAGGGGTGCCTCGGTCTATTGGTGCTTTGCTAGTGTAAGGCTCCACCCTTGTGATGAGTTGCTCCTTTGTTGGATTGGGTCATGCACATGGCAATGATGGTGTGGTTGCCTTTTATGATCTGGATGGCAGGTGGCGATGATTTGCATGGAGTAAGGGAGAATGAAGGGACTTTGTAGCCACGTAACTTGGTGCCTTTGCTTGTGCTGTTCTTCTCCTTTGGCCTGTGCGGTTGCGAGTAGGGATGCCATCTGTCTCAAGCAGCTGGTGTCAGGTGGTTGAATGGACTCACTGTGAAAAGGGGACAGATATGCAGTTCAAGCCATCAGGCGGCTTCCATTCGGTACTCCCATTGGGCTGTCTCCAGTAACATCACTGCACCCCGGGGGATGGCTTGAGTTTGTAGGGGCACTCTTGAGTGGTGACACAAGGTCTCCGTCTCTTAACCCTGTGATCCTGTGCTCTTGCTTATCTGTGGTCGCCAGGTCCTTCAATGTGACAGGTCAGGTCACACACTTCTCTTTCTTCCTTGGTTCTTGCTTGCAGTGTGGCTTCCTGCCATGCATTGTCCTCAATGGGACCTCCTGCTAGCTAAGGTGCGTATTTTGGACTGCGTCTTGGACCACTCGCAGGTGCAGTCCTGTCTGTAGAACTGGGTGTTTTCTGGCATGTGTGCTAGCCATTTCGTGGACAGCAGTGGAGGTAGGTGTGCTTTGACGGACCCAGTCTGCATCCTCTTCCATACCTTTCTACTACGAAACAAGGTATTCCAGTTGCAAATCAAGATCGCTGTGGGTAACCAGGGTCTCCTTTCATTCACAGTGGTGTCAGCCTGTTACTGGGGAATCTGCAACTCTCCTTGTGCCTGTAATGGGTCGGTGTGTGACTCAGTCTTACAGCAGTGTGGGGGAGGACTCTCCCTCAATAGTCGCTGGCCCACTGTGGGGCAGTGCTAATGCAGTTAGGGTTTCCTTTCTGCATTCAGGCTACAGTAGGCCTTTCCTCCCCTATTGTCTCTGGGGAGCACTGGGTCTGTGAGTAGGGTAGATGGCATGCAGTTCCTTACTTGTCTCATTGTTGAGAGCAGTGACAGTCTTCCTCCTCATGGCATCAGCAGCAGCGTCTCTTGCGGCCACCTGGCAGGCAACCAGGCCCTTTCTATGACTGACATTGTGTCTGAGGGTGCTGTCAGCTGGGTCCCTGTACACTTGTGTCTTCTTTCCTAGTGGACCTCTTGCAGGTCTTATCCTTTCCTCAAATATCTTCTTGGTGCTGCGCTCCGTGGATGGAGCATCACCTTTCTTCTGTCTTCTCTTCGTCAACTAGAGGGCGTAGGGCTTGCACTTCAAGACTGCTCAGTTACGGCACTGGGTACTGTCTAGGTTCGGGCATGCTGGCAGGGTCAGTCACTTAGTGTGACGCTCTCAATGGAGAGCAATCTGTGGCCAATCAGTGCTGGGGCTGACGGCTGGCTGGCATGGCCCCCTCCTTCGAGTCATGCATAGTCTATGTGCCTCTTGAGCTTGTACTAGTACCCTTTCAGGCAATGCTGGGGCTATCTGGCAGTCTCTTCCTGGATGACCTCAGCTGGCACCTTACATGTCTGTCCTTCCTGCTTGCGTTAGTGGCCGTTTACCCCTGGGGCGTGCGGCGCAGTCTTCCTGATTGTGGTGGAGGCAGATGGCCGCTGGGAAAGGGGCGCTCACAGCGCACAGTGCTCCTCATGCCTTTTGTGGGGCTCGCTGCTTTTCGGCTTGGCTGCCTTTGGTTCCATTACCTTTCCTGGACCTTTCTTGGCTTACTTGATGCTTCACAGCCTTGGCTCCCGCTGGACTCCCTCTGGACTCCTGGCAGCTCTCTTGGCCGGGGCAGCTTTGGGCTTCTTGGAACCCTCTGTTGGGTTTACAGTCTTTCAGGGGTGCGCTTGGCTAGCTGCCTGTATTCCTCCTCTCCTCGCTTCTGTCTCCTCTGCAGTATAGTAGGCGGGGAGGGGCTTCTTTGTTCATTTAGGGGAACATGATTGCACTTCAGGTTTATGCTTAGTGCCTTCTTCTGCTGTCAGAAGTTCTGGGTAGAGGCATGAGCCTGTAGTCTCACACCCAGATCACACTACACCGACTTTGGCCACTGCGGGCTGTTAGTATGTTTTACTGTGCTTTGCAGGCTCTTCATACGTGCAGGTGCTATCTCCTCGGGCCAGGGCTGAGGTAAGTTGCAGCACGTGATCACTAGGTGGTGCTGCAGGTGTTTCAGGAGGCTACAGCAGCTTTCTTCTTGCTGCCAGGCATGCCTTTACTTGCGGGTACTGTGGAGACAGATGTGGGGCATTTAGTGCCAGGGTGAGCTGCCTTCAGTAATCTGAACTACAAAGCTGGAGATGCCAGATTGGAGTTGAGTTGATGAGGTTCACTGGGGTGCCGCCAGGCAGCGCTGTGATTGCATCCACTCAGGAGGCCGTAACAGCTTTTCGGGGGCTGCGGGCACATGCAGGTGCTGTGCAGGAAAGGTCAGCAGAGGTGCTTGTTCACGGGCAGAGGTTGCTTCTGTTATGCTTTGCCTCACATGCTAGTGACACTGCACTGGGCCTCCTGCCCAAACCCAATCATACCTTTATTTGTGTGTGTTAGGACACATCGGTTGGGCACAACAGGGAGTATTCCGCTTTTCAGATGACCGGTGCTCAGCTGCTCTGCAGGACGTTGTGTGAGTCTGTTTGCCTCACTGATCCTGCCACTGCGGCAGCGGGTGACAACGCTGCAGGCTTTTACCACCTTCAGCAGAGTTGGGGCAGGCGTATGGCAGCAACTGTGCTGTGGTTTTGGAGATGACCAGTCTCCTTGCTCCCCTTCTTCTGCAAGCGAAAGTGTTCACTCTCATCGTGGGGCGATGGGCTCACTTCCCCTGACAGGCTATGGCGGCAAAATCTATGGAGCCATACACCCTCCTTCTTCAGGAAAGTTGGGGCAGCACAGCAGGCCGGGTCAGACCCCTCGTCGCCATTCACATTAGTTAGGGTAGTAAACTGGCATCTAGTATGTGCACTCAGGCTCTTTTATTGGCAGGGTCACCTGACTGGTGATGCCTGTGTTGGATGGGTGTGTGATGGGTGTATGGCCAGCCCTTGAGGGAGTGGCTGGCCATACAGGACGTGCTGAAAGTTGAAGGGTGAGAGCGAGAGTGCTTGTTTTCACGTCAGGGGAGCGCCTGGTAAAGGGCTCCGCCATTCTACTATATAAAAACTGCTTGCACGGAGCGCCTGGTAAAGGGCTCCTAATTACGCTGTTTTCTTAATTTGCTCACTGTTTTAACATTGTATACTTGTATACTTTTAAAATTGCACCAATACCTTGATTAAAACACTTGCGTCGCATTATCACCGCCGATTGTAGCACACGATCCCCGGTCCACCACCGAATTTTCGGATTGAGTGGAGTGATTCCCCGTGCAACAGGAAGGGGCCGGCAGTTCCGGTATAATCCTTCAATCAGCTGCGGGCACAGATAGTTAAAGCCAGATGCCCAGCGCAACGCGCAGCGGACGCGCTGAAAGTTGAAGGGTGAGAGCGAGAGTGCTTGTTTTCACGTCAGGGGAGCGCCTGGTAAAGGGCTCCGCCATTCTACTATATAAAAACTGCTTGCACGGAGCGCCTGGTAAAGGGCTCCTAATTACGCTGTTTTCATAATTTGCTCACTGTTTTAACATTGTATACTTGTATACTTTTAAAATTGCACCAATACCTTGATTAAAACACTTGCGTCGCATTATCACCGCCGATTGTAGCACACGATCCCCGGTCCACCACCGAATTTTCGGATTGAGTGGAGGGATTCCCCGTGCAACAGGAAGGGGCCGGCACTTCCGGTATAATCCTCCAATCAGCTGCGGGCACAGATAGTTAAAGCCAGATGCCCAGCGCAACGCGCAGCGGACGCGCTGAAAGTTGAAGGGTGAGAGCAAGAGTGCTTGTTTTCACGTCAGGGGAGCGCCTGGTAAAGGGCTCCGCCATTCTACTATATAAAAACTGCTTGCACGGAGCGCCTGGTAAAGGGCTCCTAATTACGCTGTTTTCTTAATTTGCTCACTGTTTTAACATTGTATACTTGTATACTTTTAAAATTGCACCAATACCTTGATTAAAACACTTGCGTCGCATTATCACCGCCGATTGTAGCACACGATCCCCGGTCCACCACCGAATTTTCGGATTGAGTGGAGGGATTCCCCGTGCAACAGGAAGGGGCCGGCACTTCCGGTATAATCCTCCAATCAGCTGCGGGCACAGATAGTTAAAGCCAGATGCCCAGCGCAACGCGCAGCGGACGCGCTGAAAGTTGAAGGGTGAGAGCGAGAGTGCTTGTTTTCACGTCAGGGGAGCGCCTGGTAAAGGGCTCCGCCATTCTACTATATAAAAACTGCTTGCACGGAGCGCCTGGTAAAGGGCTCCTAATTACGCTGTTTTCATAATTTGCTCATTGTTTTAACATTGTATACTTGTATACTTTTAAAATTGCACCAATACCTTGATTAAAACACTTGCGTCGCATTATCACCGCCGATTGTAGCACACGATCCCCGGTCCACCACCGAATTTTCGGATTGAGTGGAGGGATTCCCCGTGCAACAGGAAGGGGCCGGCACTTCCGGTATAATCCTCCAATCAGCTGCGGGCACAGATAGTTAAAGCCAGATGCCCAGCGCAACGCGCAGCGGACGCGCGCAGCGGGCGCGCCGCCGGCGCGCCGAAGGCGCGCCAAAGGCAAGCCCGTCTGCGCCCGTCCGCGACGGGCCGGGACCAGGGGCTACATCCCCTGCACCAACTCACAGCCCCATCCTAGGAATAACGAGCCGCCGTATTCATTACTCTAGTGATGAACTCAGGAGCCTCAATATTTTAAAGGCAAACAATCCAGCACTATGCGCACGAATGGGACCTTCAAACACCACAGGCCCTTTCTGTTGCATTAACTGTAGATGGGAGAGTGTTAGCTGGCTTGATCCCACTCCGATAAACACCCCAAATCTTGCCCTCAAATGCATCTATATTAACGCAAGATCCCTACCCAAACATGCTACGGAGATATGGGACATTTTGACTAAGCTCAAACCCGACCTAGCCGTTATAACCGAGACCTGGCTGGATAATCATAGCACCCCTGATATTGCAACAGCCCTCCCAATGGACTATAAAATACTCTATTTAAACCGGGAGAAGAAAAGAGGGGGAGGGGTAGCCCTGATATTCAAGGACTCCCTCTCCTGCAAACAAGAAGCGATCACACAGGCCAATAGCCATGAAGCTATGGCCTTCTCGGTGTCTATAAACACTAATATTTTATTTGGCGGTGTGATAATTTACAACCCCCCAGGCAGCACGATGGATTTCTGTGCCCAGCTTCTTGCACAAGTCATACCAGTCTGTCTCAAATACAAAAATATCCTGTTGATAGGGGATTTCAATATACACCATGACAACGACAATAATGCCCTTACTAAACAGCTAATAGAAGATATGGAATTCCTACAACTGACTCAAAGAATTGATCAGCCTACTCACACAGCAGGACACACATTGGATCTGATGTTCTCTAATATAGGTACCATCGACATCACTGCAATAACTCCAATGACTTGGACAGACCATTTTCTGATTGAGTTTTCTATCAACCTATTCTCCAGACACCTCAAATCATCAACTCAAGCATCAGTGAAAACAAGGAGCTGGAAAAGATTTTCGGCAGAAAAATTCCAGCAACATTTCTCACTCACAAACATAACACCCACCAGCACGAATGATGAAATACAACAACTCCAGAACAACATCAGCAGTGCATTGGAACACTGCTCCGTCTCACACTCTAAACACAAAAATAGATCCACGAGATCAGAGAAATGGTATGGATCTGAATTAAAGTTAATGAAAAGGAAATGCACACTTTATGAACACAAATGGAGACTCAATAAAACTCATGAAACTAGAGCCACTTACAAAAAAGAACTTTCACTCTATATTAAAGCTATTAGAAAAGCGAAGAAGGACTATTTCTCAAGTAGAATAACAGAAAATAAAAATTCTTCAAAAGAACTTTTCAGAATAGTCAGGGAACTATGCAGCCCAACGAGTCTTTCAAGTGATCTCACTCCCTCGCAAGAAAATTGCAATAAAATAAACAAATATTTCTGCGAGAAAATTGACACAATCTATGCCTCCTTTTCAAATACCGATCTGAGATATACTGAACCCCATGTACCATCTTCAGTCCAGGCTAACTGTCTCAGGTTCGGCCCCTTCTCAGAGGAGGAGGTGTGCAAAGTAATGCTAGAAGTAAAATCAGGCTCCCCCTCAGATCCATGTCCACATCACATATTTTCACAATTGACCTCGACAATAGGTCCTGCCGTTACAAAAGCATTGAACTCTTCCCTAAACTCTGCTGAATTTCCTAAAATTTGGAAAAACGCCATAGTTACCCCTCTACTAAAAAAAGCGGGAACTGATGTTAACAATCCGGCAAACTATCGGCCCATATCTCAGTTACCCTACCTATCTAAGGTGTTGGAAAAATTAGTCAACAGACAGTTGTCTAACTTCCTGGAAGTCAATGATCTACTGGATATATCTCAAACAGGGTTCCGGATTAACAACAGTACGGAGACAACCCTACTAGCAGTGATGGATAACATCAGAACCCAGGTAGATCAAGGGAAAACAGTCGCCCTGATACTACTAGACCTCTCGGCGGCTTTCGACACTGTACCCCACAACCGGTTACTGGAAATCCTTGCAGCAAAAGGAATCCAGGAAAAAGCCTTAGGGTGGCTACAGTCTTTCCTGCAAGACAGGACACAATCGGTGCAGATGGGTGACTTTCTATCCACTCCCCAGAACATCAAGTATGGGGTCCCACAGGGGGCGTCATTAAGCCCGACTCTGTTCAATGTGTTCGTCTCCTCACTGGCCAAAATAGGAAGAAAATGGGGTGTCGATATGTGTTCCTATGCAGACGACACCCAATTGATGATCACACTGGACGAGGACGATGACCCTAAGGATAGACTACTCAACTGCCTTACGGAATTAGCCACCTGGATGCATAGGCACTGTCTTAAATTAAATGCAGACAAATCGGAAATAATGCTGTTTGGCAGACATTCACAGCTATGGGACAACAGCTGGTGGCCCCCAACATTAGGCACCCCCCCTAACCCTACATCGATGGCTAAGAATCTAGGGGTGTCACTAGATAACACTTTAAGCATGAAAACCCACGTCTCAATAATCTGTGGAAAAGGCTTTGCAGTACTAAAAATGCTCCGAAGAGTCTTTCCATGGATTCCTATTGTATGTAGGAAGATCTTGGTTCAGTCCCTACTTATGAGTAGACTGGACTATGGAAACTCCCTGTTCGTAGGAATGGCCGACAATCTCTTTTCCAAACTACAGGTCGTACAAAATGCTGCAGCCAAGGCAATATGCAACAAAAGAAAATACGACTCAGCCAAGAGCTGTATGAGAGAACTTCACTGGCTGCCAATGAGACAAAGAGCTATCTTTAAGTTACTGTGCATAACGCATAGAACACTACATGACACTGGCCCCGGTATTCTAAAAAACAAAGTCCAAATCTATGTCCCATCTAGGAATCTACGTTCCCAAACCACAGCTAGAGCCAGAACCACACGCGTGAAAACAACAAAAATGGGCGGGCGAGCTTTTTCCCACCTGGCGGCTACCAGTTGGAATGCGCTGCCTGTGAATCTTAGACTAACAAACAGCCATCTGCTCTTTAGGAAGCAGTTGAAAACATTCCTCTTCCCTAAACCTGACTAAAATTTTTCCTTCTTGTGCTTCCCTTCACTTCCTGCACTGCCACAATAGCGCCGTGATATCCTATCTGGGATGATTGTTTGCGCTCTATAAGTACCTATAACATAACATAACATAACCTAGTGCCTCTTGAGACACTATAACGTGTCTAACGGAACACTACCGGGTGATAATGTTTATTTTAATTGTTTGTATTCTTCCCCAAAGGGATAGATATAGTGGGAACCACCAAGTGATTTTGCTCTGTATTCCTTCCTTTAGCAGACTAAGGATATCCTAAATTACAATGGGGAGTCCTTTGTTTATGCGTATTCCTAAAGATTTATGATTGTGAGTAATCCAGCAGAATCAAGAAGTTCAGATTGAGGGCCTCATTTACAAACTTTTGGCACGGGGCAGCTCTGCAAGCCTTGCTGCTGCGCTGCACCACGTCAAAAGCAAATTGCAGGAATGTACCATATCCATGAGATATGGCACATTCCAGTCCTCTGTTACTGCGCTGGTGCTCAAATGGGTGTAATGTGCCAATGCAAGCACACTTGTACCATAGTGCAAGGGTGTCCACATGTTGGGATGATTGTTTTGTGCAGGAAGGGTCACCTTTCTACACAAAAACAATAGAGGCGATTTCCTCTTTCTATGTGTGCTGTTGAATGTAGCACACATAGAAAGAGGAACAAGCATTGGCAAAGCCAACACATCCTGCAGTTGCTGTGCAGCATGGCTAAAGTAAAAAAAGCCTTTGACACGGTCAACTGGGTAATTTTTTTCAGAGCATACATCACACATGCGCACCCGTTAAAAAAAGGCAGGTTATTTTTTCTTTTAGTTACCAATGTGAGTCAGATCAGTTACTCTAAAAAGAATGTAAAACATGTAAAAGCTTTTTTATTCATTTTTTTTTTTTTAAATCAGTCACGCTGGAAGCAAACTCAGAGAAGGTAGGGATAAGCCTAAAGGATGAGATGCAAAAGCAACCTTGGGAGGAGGGCTGGAGGGGGCGTGAAAGCTACTGAGGAGTTGGAGTAAAAAAACATGGGGGGCTTGGGTGGGGATTGTGTATAAGCTAGTGCAAAAAGGAGGGAGCAGGGAGGTGCAGTTAGGCACCAGAGAACAACATGAGTGAAGGGGGGAGACATACATGAGGGAAATGGCTCAACTTCATACATTCTAAAGGAACACTTCACACAAAAGAGAAAAAAGCGAACAGTGAAGCAATGATGTCTACCAAACAATGAGATTTGAAAGAGGCAATGCTCACTAGGAGGGACAAACACCAGATTGACAAGCTGGGGTATGAATAAAAAGTAGGCAAATGAGAGTGATCAAGAAAGCCAACCAATAGTGATCAATGTGCAGGCTCCAAGCCCCTCTATGTTCTTGGTAAGACACAATATGCATTGAAAGAGACAAAGCTGTCTAATAGCAGGACCTAAAAAGCAAAACTGCATCTCATCCAGTAGGCAAGAAACGTCTATACAGTTATAAACATCATGTACGAGGAAATTAAATGGATCCATTATTTACTTAGCATGTGCCCTAGTATTTTTCATCTATCCTTCATTTCGAACGCATCAAACCAAAATTCCTGATTTGATTTGAATTCTATTGAAATAATACGTTGGATGCCAAACATAGCCCCAATCCCAAACATGTAAGCTAACGTCCAAACAAACATGTGAAACATATTTGGATCACAGGCATCAAGGAAAAATGCGACTTAATTAGATGACAAATGACTTAAATACGCATTTAAAGACCATTCCAAATTACTCCATCTGTAACATTGAACAAAATACATAATACAAGGCTATTGTTTTACTCACACATTTTGTCTCTCAAATATAAGTCTGGTGTCAAACACCAGTTGCAATAACTATTTAAACAACATGTGTGGTTGTGAAGTTTGTAAAGTATTTCAGAATATTTTCTTCAAACTAAATATTGTCCCAAAAACAGACTCCTTAAATAAGTAAATCTAAAATGGTTTAGGGAGTTCACAATGACTAAGTGCAACAGCAACAAACTGAGTATCAACAATTACATTATTTAAAAAAAAAAAAAATAGAACAAAAACGCCGAAAAGCAAAGAAGGAGCCTGCAAATTGTTTGAAGCAAAGACATTCACCAGGCATTTTCCGGTAAAAAACACGCAAACAAAAACTTGCATTTACGGACTTGTGTAAAAAAGTTATGGGATGAAAAGAAAGAATAAAAAGTACTAAGTTCAAAAGAAAAGAAAAAAATGTATAGCAAATAGACGAAATGAAACAAAAAAATTGAAAAGTAGAGTGCTGTGTTTAACAAGATACTTTAAAGAACAAATAGAAAGCAGGAAGCAGCAGGCTGATAAATTATTCATCAGCCTAAAAGAACCTCCTACCCACCTCTCTATTTCATAGCTGTGGTGGCTATTACACCAGTCAAATGGTGTTGCAAGGGCATGAAAACGGCAGCCTGGTGAAGAGGGTGAATGAGGCCCTGTCCAGCGGATGTTTCACAGCCGCTGGAATCTCTAGGTCCGTGACTTGAGCAGAGTCAGTCATAAGCTCAATATGCGACTGTGACTTCCCCTGACCTACTTGCCTTTTGGCTACAAGTTACCCTTAGGGCAGTTATGTCTTTAATAGAACTCATTTTTCAGGCCATACTGACTACTTAATTGCCCCCATCCTTTTTGTTTTACTTCTAAGGTCCACAAACACCAGTACATTACTGACTACACCCGATGGCCCCACTACTGGAAACATGCAAACAAAAGTTGCCATGGGTGTATTTTTTGGCCAGCTGCTGTTCCCATGGCTTCTTCGGGCTGCGTACGGTACCTGTATAGACCCACGCTCACTCAGCACAATTACAAAAAAAAAGTGTGATTGAAATAGCGCCAGTTTGCAGAAAGCGCAATCAGTCTTGTGGCATTTCTGCCAGTGAAGGGTCAGCAGCGCTCTCAGCGTCACCGCTAGCCTTTAATGTATTCATATCATTTCTGGTCACATATAATGAAAGCAGAATGCATTTCAGCAACATTTTTACACACTAAGCTGGCCGCAAATATATACAGTATGTATTGTTTGCAATTTCTTCCCCAAAGTATTCCGAAAAGGTTTTAAACAATTGATCCATTGTGCGGACACCACACATTTTATCTACTAGGATCAGACGGGAGAGGATGTGTTGTTATGGGCTGAAATGCCAACATTGGAACTGGGGAAGCACGTTCCAGTCTTGGTGTCAGCAAAGCATCTCCTTATTCTGGGCACATCAGTTAACCTCTCCGTGACTAAAAAAAATGAATGTGTCCCCGTGTATTGTAACTGATGCTCATGTAAAGCGCTACAATACATTTGGAACAGGGTTTGCGGGATTTAAAGTTTCATAATAAAACCCCTCGATCAAGTGACACACGAAGCATGCTGTCAGCAGTGTTCAATTTTATACCAATACTTCAAAGGCAGTAAAGAAAAACAATGGGGGGCCAAACAAGGAAAAGGAGAGGGGCGGGCGATCTACAGTTGAAGATGTGATTGAGATAGGAGGGAGGCAAGCAGTGATTGGAGTGAGGGTGGGGCATGTAAAGACAGCTTGCAAAATTATATACCACTATGGAGTGCTACTCTGGAAAGAAAACACAAGCACCTGACTCAGCAGTGGAAAGACGGAGCACATGCATTCGTATGGAGTGTGGGCCTGAAATGAAAAAAAGCATGCTTGAAATGGTGCAGTCATGGAGAGATAACATAAACAAGCACAGCGCAAGTACTGCTTGAGCTTTGCAGGCAAAATATATAAAAAAAGTTCCACAAAAGTAGATGAAAACAGTACTTGCTCATGGGACACTGATAAGAGAAACACACGAGGAACAATAGGAAAATGTATGCTTCAGCCAAAAGAAACGGAGGAAAAGTAAGTGGCAAGCACACAAACCAATGAAAAGTAAGGGCAGGATGCAACCCCTTTTAAGATATAGTATTATATTAAATACAATAGATTTCAAAATCACAGCACAAGCTCTGTGCAGGTGAAACATTAAAAACAAGGAGAAATAATGTTTTTTCTCCTTCTTGCACCTCTCCTATGCCTCCCCTGGGGACGCGTAGGCTTTTGATGCATTCCCAGGTTTACAGCTCGTTGTAAAACTGGGAATGTGTCAATGTAAATAAATGTAAATGTTGTAGACTTGTAAAGCGCACAGCTGCCCCAGCAACGGGGCATCCCGGCACTGTAGACCGCTGGGGAACCCGTCCTGGCTATTCCTGTGAGATGGTCCCTTTCTCCAAGGTGAAACCAGGCATCCCTGGCGTCTGTGGGGGGCCGTTGTAGAGATGAGGCAAGCTTAATGCCCAGAGTTGCCGAGTGTGTTCCTGGTTAGAGTAGGTACCGAGGCGAGAATTATTGAGTCCGTTTTGACCCCGGTCCACGACCCTGCCGCGTCGGGAATTGAACCCTGGTGCCTGGCCGATTCTCTGCTTACGGGTCTGCCGCCTCTAACCAGTGAGCCACACCTCTCCACTTCGGTGTTATGTGGGAACCCCCACCGTAATGCTCATGGCATGCCTC
This sequence comes from Triturus cristatus, assembly GCF_964204655.1. Lineage (NCBI taxonomy): Eukaryota > Metazoa > Chordata > Amphibia > Caudata > Salamandridae > Triturus > Triturus cristatus. The sequence continues at coordinate 636,026,653 of NC_140585.1, forward strand.
CCCATCGTAGTGTGAGGCAACTCAGCAACTTAAATATCGACAAGGCCACATAAAACACGCAAGTGAAATTCCGGATGCGCACAGGTATTGTATATAAGCCCCTGAATCCCTAGTTGTGACTGGGGTAAGAGACAGTGCCAGCGCATTTGTCCCAGTATATATAATAGCCTGAGAATGTGGAAAAGTCTAATATCAGAGCTACCCGTGCTGAGATGGAGCTACGTGGCTTTGAGAGTGTGACTAATATGTTGTTGGCATAATACAGAACATTGTGCTCTCCTCCTGGAGTATGAACACCTTTGATCTGGGGATCCTTTCTTATTGCTTCCACTAGTGGTTCTAATGCCAGTATGAAAAGGAGGGATAGGAGCCAGCCTTATCTGATTCCCCTGCCAATGTTGATTGCCTGTGATGAAAAACTATTGCATGTTACTATGTTTTTTGGTTTACAATATAACCATTTGATTCTGACAAGGAAATACTCTTTCATTGCCACCCTCTCCAGCACTCGAAACATGTAATCTCATTCTACTCTATCAAATGCTTTCTAATGCCACAGCCACCTTTTCATCTCTGTTGTGTTTGCCAGATGGCATGCAGGAGTGAGGATAAGTGGGATACGGAGGAGCAATGGGGTACAAAAACCACTTGCATTGTATGTATCAAGGTCAGTATTAGACGCAGAAGCAGGTGGCCAAACATTGGCGAACATTTTCATGTCAACATTAATTAATGATATTGGCCTATTGCTCCCACAGTTAAGTGGGTACTTGTCTGGCTATGGCATTAGGGTGATGCATGCCATGCTGAGTTCTCTAAGGGGTTGTGACCTAGAGAAATCTCCGTGAAGAGCTTTTGTAATAGTGGGCTACTTTTTCTCTGTTAATTTTGTAGTAACCAGAGGGGTAGATGTCTGGACCTGGTGCTTTGCTGATAGTCAGCATCTATGGCTTGTGTTAATTTCATCTGCCAAGATTTTTGTCTCAAGTGTTGGAGCCTGATTTGGGTAAAGGCTTCAAAGATCAATGCAAGAGAAGAACCGATCCTCCTGCCCTCAAGAGTAGTTTTCTCTGTTGTGTATAGCAACTGACAAAACTTATGGAAGGTTCTACGATGCTGACGGGATGTGTCAATACATTGTTTTGCTATTTGCAAAATGCAGGTATGGCATGTGGTACTTCTCTTTGTCTGAATTGGAGGGCTAATGGCCATCCTACCTCTCCCCGCTCATAGTGACGTTGGCTGTTGAGAAAATAATGCTTTATCTGCATTGGATGTCAGTATAGAGATGAGATCATGTTTTGCTTTGGAAAGGGGCTATAGTGACCGGTGCCTGGTTTTTGCTTGTACGCATAAACAAGGTGTTTACATTTCTCCTCTAGGAAGGTTTGTTGATGGGTGGTATTTTACCTTAGCTGGCCAGAGACCCTCATTGATTCTCCCCTAATGGTGGCTTTCCCAACCTCCCACAAAATTTGCGTTGAGGAGACTGTGCCTTTGTTGTTAGCCAAGTACAAGGTTAAGTAAAATTTAAGAAGTTGCTTATCATATCTTGACTTATAATAAGACATATTGAGTCTCAAGGTCCCTCTGGCTGGTGTTTGTAGCCCAAGGTTGATGTGTGTTCTCTGTGGGGACCTCTTGTCTAAACCTTTGGAGGAGTCTAGTTTACCGGGAGGAAGACGCTTGATTCTAAATCCACCACCATTCCTAGCCGCCTGGGGTGAGAGACAGTGCAATCTGCCTGAAGGACTCGTGGTCTGTGGTTAAAGGGTGCAGCAGGGCTGCGAGCGTTTCAGCAGGGACTCCATCTCCCAGGAGTCCCTGCCAGACTGACTGCCAACACCTGGTCCGCTCTCCCTGTTGCTCCGCCCACGGCCGCCCGAGAGGATTACAGACACCTGCCTGCCCTGCTTCAGTGGGACCTCTTGTCTAAACCTTTGGAGGAGTCTAGTTTACCGGGAGGAAGACGCTTGATTCTAAATCTACCACCATTCCTAGCCGCCTGGGGTGAGAGACAGTGCAATCTGCCTGAAGGACTCGTGGTCTGTGGTTAAGGGGGGCAGCAGGGCTGCGAGCATTTCAGCAGGGACTCCATCTCCCAGGAGTCCCTGCCAGACCGACTGCCAACACCTGGTCCGCTCTCCCTGTTGCTCTGCCCACGGCCGCCCGAGAGGATTACAGACACCTGCCTGCCCTGCTTCAGTGGGACCTCTTGTCTAAACCTTTGGAGGAGTCTAGTTTACCGGGAGGAAGACGCTTGATTCTAAATCTACCACCATTTCTAGCTGCCTGGGGTGAGAGACAGTGCAATCTGCCTGAAGGACTCGTGGTCTGTGGTTAAAGGGTGCAGCAGGGCTGCAAGCGTTTCAGCAGGGACTCCATCTCCCAGGAGTCCCTGCCAGACCGACTGCCAACACCTGGTCCGCTCTCCCTGTTGCTCCGTCCACGGCCTGTAACCCCGCCCTACTTAAACGATCTAGATCCCCACTGCGCGGGAGTGCCCGGGGCTAAGCCCGGGCAAAGGGCGGGCCCTCTTAGGCCCTCCGAGGCCGAGCGAGGCCGGGCAGGGCTCATACCCTTTCATCTTTTTCCCTTTCCATTTGTATCTTTTGTTAGCATTGTTGCTATGGCCCAGAGTCTGGACAATGTCATTCTAGAAAAGCCGGGGGGGGTCGTTAAATGGCACTCTCGACAGTTACTTTAGAAGGGTTCCCATCGATCTAGATAGGGAATCAACACTAGAAGAGCGTAGGGCGGAGCGCCGTCGCTCGGTTGAATGTCTGAAAAATAGGGCTCCAATAGATCTTACGCCTCACGCCCTCTCCCTCAGTGGAGGAAGTCTCAGTGGTATTGCCGACCTTACATCTTTAGAGAGTGTTCCACTCCTGCTACGTGATTGCACACCTACACATTGTCTCTCCATTGAACAGCCCATGAGTTATACTCCCCTTCCCAGTCCCGTCAACATAACTGCCAATTTGATCAACCCGACCACTAGTAGGGGAAAATCTGTCCGAACTAAGATGAATAAATTAATGCCGCATAAGGGCTATGGCCCACCACCAGGAAAAAGAAGACGCAAAGGGGGGGAACAACAAAAATCCAAGATTGGTCATACCGACTTTGGCAGGCCTTCCAAGCCGGCCATTAGAACAGATCAGGCGTCAGTAGCCGTATTAGTCAACTTGCCTAACTTGGAAGTCCCCCTTAAACCTCCATATATCGATAAGGAAGTTGGTACCATTGTACCTACTGACATTTCTGCTGAATCCGTGCTGAAAGCAGCATTCCCTACCGTCCCATCGGATAGCATGGAACAACTAATTAGGTCTTTTATTCTACCAATTATTGAGGGGCTAAAGAGGGTGGAGAAACGACTCGAGGCCATCGAGTCTGTTATTAGCAGTAAGGACGGTGCAACTAGGGCCACAGTGAGTACGGCGGTGCCACCCATAACCCTGGTTGCACAACCAACCAGTTCTGCCTCTAAAGTTTTATTCCAACCCACCAAAGTTACATCACAACTTCCCAATCTAGCAAAATCTAATCAACAAAGGTTATTTCCCCCATTGCAGGCAAACAAACTAGCTGTAACTCCTGCCAGTGAACCCACGAGGGGAATGGAAAAGGTACTTGCAGGAAAAACGCGGGAGGAGGGGGAAGCACCAGACACGTAAGGGCACCAATGAACAAAGGTCCACTAGTTGAACTTCCCCCTGAAGCTGTGCCCTTCGTGGTTGTCTTGACGGGGGTCCCTATACTGACAGACAATAAAAGGGAAGGGTTCGCCCAGTTAAAAAATAAAATCATGCACTGGTTCAGTATATACAGGCCAATCACAAAAAACATCAATGGTGAAATAGTGCATGTTCGGCGACTCCCATGGCTGGGTGGTAGAAGTAAAGACATTGAGGGAGACGTAGTTGTAGTTAATTTCAGAGACCCACGTGTGGTCAATTACATATTAAACTGGCCCACGGGCAATGGCAATAACTGCATCACCCCTCGTGCCCTGACATACTTCTATCCCAGATCACTTGTGTTCCCTCCAACTTACATAAGTGGACAAGCACCTACCTATACAAATTTCTTAGCACCGTACAATTCTGGGCATTTTGTGCAAGCACAATACCCAGTACCTGTTGCTGATCCCTTTGGGTGGAATACCGTACCTCCTAGTTTTAACACAACCACTAACAGGAGAATGGATCATTTGAGACCTTTCACACCCTTGGAGACAGTAAACAGGTTTGATGTGTTCACTGGCATGGAAGGGTGCGATTGAAGATTACAGCCCTTGCGGGGCATGTGGGCCCGCCCGATTGGGGGTGCTACCCACGTGAAGCCACAACTCATTGAACCCTCTAGCACACAAATAGTTCAGTCTGCCCCCCTCACTGACCGCGATTCCATTATTGATCATGGTAATATTTGTAGGGAGGAGGTTTTGATGGTTGGTGAGACTTGCTCTGTAGATGAAAAAGGCCTAACTACAACTTTTAATGTGCCATCGCCTTTGTCAGTTCCAGTTAGGGAAGCTCCAACCGAAGGTGGGGAAGAGACAGGAAGTCTAATGTCATGGAACATTGCGGGCTTGCGTCACAAACAGGAGTCCCAAGATTGGGTTGACTTTGTTAATGGTTTTGATATATGTCTATTTCAAGAGACATGGATGTGCGAACCCATGTTCCTTCAGGGCTATTTGAATTACTCTATACCAGCTACTAAGGGCCAAAAGGGTCGACCTATGGGAGGTCTGACGATCTGGGTTCGGCAAAACCTGTGTTTTAATATAAGAGTTATTGAGACAGGGAGTATTGATATCCAACTTATAAATCTTGATTTGGGACCGTTAGGGCGCCTTGATTTATACAATGTATATGCCAGGGGAAACAAGGGTGGAAAGTCAGAAGTTTTAGCTTCTTTGGTGGCTCTCCTAGAGACCCACTCCCTGGTTAATAATATCATAATTGCTGGCGATTTTAACAGTACATTCGAACCACTAGACATAGGCGATGACTGTATTGGGTCAGAAGAGGATAGGCATTGGGGTGTCCCTCCACTAGATCTAGACCCGATAAAACGATGGTCTGATGATGTTATTTGCCTAAACGCCATCTGCCTAGAGAGAGGCCTCCGTGCGTTGAATGGGAGACCAAGAGTGACAGGGTGGGGGCTTGCACTTTTGGCAATGGTCGGAGTAGGAGTAGGATAGACTATGTCATGTGTAGTTTGGAAATATGGAAGCAGGTTAATGATATGGAGGTTATGCACAGGTTGGAAAGTGACCATGACCCTCTGTGTATTTGTCACAGATGGTGGACCTTGCCTAGCGGGAATGTTCGAACAGAGTGGGAAGGTCTCCCCTTACCAGTTCCTTCAAATGATACACGCCGGTTAAAATGGCCTTGTGTACTGGCCAATCAAGATTCTATGGCTAGTATAAATATGGAGGTGGATAGAGCAATTGAGGCCTTGGAGCAGGTTGCCATTGTTACCCAGGGGTCGCAGGAAGCGACAACAATTTACGATATTCTCTTTTTAACTATTAAGTCACATTTCCAGAAGGTAGGTAGGAATAATAGTAGGTCCCTAAACAAGACTGCGAAGTGGTACAATGCACAGTGCAGGATGGCAAGGCTTGCTTTGGGCAGTGCTATTAAGACTAGGGATCTGGCGGTAATTCGTGGTGCCAGAAGTAATTATAAAGATTGTATAGTCGCAGCAAAAAAGGAGTGGGATGAGAGGCACTGGAGAGAGCTACTGGAAGCCTGCGGCTCCAAGGATTCCAGGCTTTTCTGGAGTATTGTTAAATGGGGGAGGGGTGGTGAGCCTGACTGCCCTGATAATAATGTCCAGGAGGAGGATTGGGTCAAATATTTTAAACCTCAATATGCCAAATCTAATCCTGGCAGGGAGATGGACGGGTTTAAGGTTGTCTATCCCAAAGAGCCATTTTTTTGTCTCAAAGAGGTCCTGTTGGCGTTAAGTGTAGCATCGTCGGGTAGAGCCCCTGGAATGGATGGGGTCCCGGTAGACCTTTTTAGTAATAATAAGGAACGATGGGGTAGATACATCCTTCTCCTCGCTAATGCAGTCGCTCAAGGAGCACCGGTACCGATGAGTTGGAGGGGTGCAATCATTATTCCCATATTTAAGAAGGGCGATAGGGGGTCGCCTGGGAACTACCGGCCAATTAGCTTGATAGCGACCATACAAAAGGTTGTGGGGAGGATGGTGGTAAACAGGCTCATGGAATGGGTTGATGAGCATAATGCACTATCACCGTACCAAGCAGGGTTTCGGAGGGCTACCAGCACGATGGACCAGGTGTTTCGATTCACTCTGGTACAGTGGCGGACTGTGGTACTTGGTGGTGGCAGCTTGTACGCTGCTTTTGTAGATTTGCGGGCTGCCTTCGACCTGGTGCTTAGGTCCAAGCTGTGGTTTGAATTAAGAAGCTTGGGTCTGCCTGACGATCTACTGACTATGGCTATGCGGTTACATGAGACAAATTTCGCCAGGATACAGTGGGGTAGGCAGGGTGAGACTACTGCTGATTTTCCGGTAGAACGGGGTGTGCGACAAGGGTGTGAGATGGCCCCGCTGCTCTTTTCACTATTTATTAATGGGGTAGTAGCAAGAATGCTATCCGCGAATGTGGACGCACCCTCGTTGGCGGGCATCAAGATACCGATCTTGATGTTCGCCGATGATACGCTGATCCTGTCAAAGACTCCCAGTGGTCTGCAAAGTGCCCTCTGTATTTTTGACGATTTTTGTAGGAATAATGGTTTGGAAGTCAACGTGGCAAAGACTAAACTCATGTTTTTTAACCCTCACCGCAGCGCCAGATCCAAGTTGTATTTGAGCCAACGCCCCCTAGATGCAGTTAGAGCCTTTACTTACCTGGGCATCTACATAACTGATGATTTAAGATGGGCTCAGCACATTGACTTGGCTGCTCTAAAGCATAGGCAAGTGGCTGGAGTCCTCGGGCTCGAGCATAGGAAATCACAGTCGAAACCCATTGCACCAGCTTTGCAGTTGTATGAAGCAAAAACCCTGGGATCTGCACTGTATGGTGCAGAATTGTGGGGATTTGGTAACCTCAATTCGATGCAGATGTCTGAGAATAAGTTTTTTAGGTCATTAACCGGTCTCCCTAAAAGCACACCTCTGATCCCCCTCAGACATGATTTGGGAAGGAAGGCAGTAGGTGACCTGGCAAGGTTACGCCCGATTTTATATTGGAGGCGGCTCTGGACTACACCTGAACTTAAGCATTATGCCGAGGGCTTTGTAGCAGTGATTAAGGCCGATGTCTTCCATAAGATCCAATGGTTGAGTAAACTTAGAACATTGTTATGTGTGCTTGGGCTAAAGCTGCTATGGGATACCCCATTAGAAGCATCCTTTCCAAGCAAGCAAGCAATCAAGGAGCTGTATTGGGCCCATGTGTCTGAGCAGGCATGGAGAAAATATGATGCTGGTTCTATGTCTGGTCGTTTCTTGGAGGTTAAGCCCCTCCCTACACTGGAACTATTCTGGGACACTATAACTAACCCAAGGGATAGGAAACTTTTCTTTCAATTGAGGATAGGTGCCCTCACTTTAAGGTCTTTAACCGGGAGGTGGAGGGGTTCTACCGATACTACCTGTCCTGCCTGTGGAATTACAAAAGAGTCCATTAGGCACTTCTTGTTTTCCTGCAAAGCCTATGCAGCCCCACGACGTATTTGGTTAGCACCGGCCTGTAAAAATGTAGGTGCTCCCAGCAGCTCTGTAGCTATGAGAATTATTTGCACTAGCTCCTGTCTTCAACTGACTGTAGCAATCGCTAAATTTTTGGGGTGGGCATGGTCCATTAGGCAGAGTGTCATTGTTTAGGAGCTATTTAATTAAAAGAACGTAATATTGGTTACTGTGCTAATGCATTGTGTTTATATCTAGCTTTCCGAATTTTGATCGTCTGTATATTTTATGAGGTATGATTTTAACAATGTTTTCTAAAAATTATCATTGTGTGTACTGCTTTTATGAGAATTTCTCGAATAAAGCCTTTTTGATTGATTGATGTGTGTTCTCATTGTGTCATGGCCATATAAACTGCAAAGCGCAATGTCAGTTTGTGCAATTTTTGGGTAGGAGGGTATGAGATACTAAGTAATAGTGAATCTGAGTTTGAGTGCCGTGGACACAGGAAGTTTATGTGTAGTCTTTTTATGCAGGCACCATGGGTTCGTGAGTGAGAAATCTTGTATAATGTCTCATAACAGGTGACAGTCTTTGGGGTTGCATATCATGTGTTGTTGTGATTTGCCTAAATAACGGCCCAGATACGTGATTCCAATCACTGCTACTAATATCTTGCTGCATAGCAGAAATCTGGTCATTTGATTGAAAAAAGGTGCTTTTGTCACTTATTAGGGCATATATCTATTAGGCCTGGGCAACATTTATTTTTCATGAGTAATCAGAGTTATTTTGTCAATTTGGAATTACTCTTGTAACGCTAAATTACAGACAATCATGCAATTATGATCGCTCGCATAATTTAGAGTAATTCCCATTCCTGCAATGCACTTGTTCCATGCCATATTAGGTTAGCAGTGTGTGGCTAAATAGATGCCATTTGTATTCACGTTATACAACCCGCTGAGTTATCCCCGTAATGTGCAGGCTTCGGTTAGCAAATGTGACTCCATTTTGCATTTCGCAATTCCTGTTCGGCTGCTCAGTCTGGGCCCGAGTTAGACCACATTGATCATGTTGCTTGCCTCAGCAGAACACTGCATTTCGTTATTAGCTTTCTCTGCTGCTCAAGGCTGTTTTCTAACTTGCTAATAAATAGGCAATTTTGCCCTGGCAATGCTTATCTGAATGTGTAGTTTCTAATCCAACGTTAGGAGATGCTGAGACCCAGCGCCTTGGCCTTGAGGCCTTGATAACGTGTAACCAACTGGCAGGTGTTAGCTCATTCCACTGTGCCTCTTTGTTCATGTTCGGCTCAGGCCGGTAGTTTTCCATTATGGGCGTGGTTGAGGGCTTCACGAGAGCAATGATTATCCACCGTAGATTGTTGGGGGGTCAGTCCCTGGGCATACATCTTAGGGTGCAGGTCTGATTGGATTCCTCTGCATAGTTTTGCAAATAAACATGTAAGTTTGTATTCTCTACTGTCTGACCGACTCTTCATTCTTGGGAAGGCATTGCAGGGGGTTGCAAGTGGCCCCAGTGGCCCCTAAGGGTCATGTCCTTCAGTTAGCACCCGAACAGGAACCCCACAAGGTGATATGCAGGGTTGGGGGTGCGTTTGGTCGGTCGGGCGGATCGGGTTACCTCACACAAAACCGAGCTTGGTTCTCGCAGCTGCCCCGCCCGGCTGATCGGGCAGCTCCTCGTCTGGTGATCACCGGCTGGGGTCCTGAAAAAGTGAAACCTTGGAGTTGACCCTTTGGTCCGAAGAGTCGGCAGTGGAGAATACTTGACTTGACTTGTGTGCACCAGGTGAGTGATCTGGTTCTGGAAAAATGGTGCCATTCTTGGACGGCACAAGCCTACAGGCTGTGTCTTGATACAGTCTCCGGACTGTCTTGTCTGCAGATTTAGTACTGCCTTGCTTGAACAACACGAGTTGACGGGCTGTGTCTTGGTATGGTTTCCGGATTGTTTTGTCTTGAACTTGGTGGGTTTGCGAACCCTTGAAAAGGGCACAGAGTGTTTGTGAGCAGTTTACCGGACCACCTGTAAATTCGGCCCGCACTCGAAAATATCCGGGACTGTTCGCGAACAATCTGCCAGATCAACTAGTAATTTGGTAAATGCTTGAAAAGGTCCGTGGCTGAAGCCTGTCATCTTGAACTTGGTACAGCCTCCGGACTGCAGTGGGTTTTTTGCGGACCGTTCTGTTTTGGGTTTTGGACAATTTCCCTTTTGTGCATTTTCTTTATTTTACATCGTTGGTGTTATACTTTTCCTTTGGGGACGGCGTATGTGTCTTATATTAAGAAGCCTTGTTTAAGTAAGTTAGGCTGTTTTGGATGTCAATGTTGTTCTACAGATGATTGATTGAAAGAGAGTCAGCCTGCGCCCGAAGCGTTATCAAATTTTGAGGTATACGTTAAACATGGTATTGACCCTATTATGTTTAGCACATTGTGACATAAATATACGAGGGACAATGCTGAGTTACAGTGGCCACTTACAGGCTCGTTTGATGAAAAAAAAATATTTTTTTGCTGGATAAATTGTTTGCTAAAAAGAGAAGGCAGTTGATGTTTGATCTCTGAGAGTATGGCAGAAGGAAGCCAAGCAGTGGCGCATGAGGGGGAGAAAGAGGCTCGGCAGAGACAGACGCAAACAATAACATAGAAACCAGTAGCCTATGAAAGAGGGAAGATAGAGAAGGGCATAGAATGCGCAGATAGAAAGTTTTGGTTACAGACAGATAAATGTTATGTTACTAGAGAGAAAGGTGATGATTTTGTTGAAGAGCTGTTGGATTCTTGTCCTCCTCCTCCTTATGCTCCTGAACGGATATACCCGACAGTCCCGACATCCCAGTTCTCGGCCTCTAGTGCCGCCCCTTCCATTGTTTCTGGTTCCATTCTGAAGGTATGGCTCCCAATGAGGTTTTTAGCAATGTAACGACACTAGTGAGTTACTGAGGCAGATTGCTCCAGAAGGTTCCAACTAGGGGTGGCCGGAATTTGCGAAAGTGACTTTTGCAAATTATCGCGAAAATGTTAAAAATCTCCGCAAACAAGCGGAAATATCGCAAAGATGCGGAAGTTTTTTTCCTGCCTGTTCGGGGTATTTTCTGCGTGGTCGCGGCTCGCCAACTTACCCATGCGGTTGCTCGCGGGCGCGGCCATCTTGTTTTCACTCTTCTCGCGGTGCATGTCCGCGAGAAGAAAGACGTGAACGCGAGACCAATGACATTACGGCGGGCTCGAACTGTCGCGAGACAGCGCAAATGGCTACCAACAATCCAACATCTCGTGGAGAACGCGACCGGATCGGGAAAACTTGTCGGAAAACGCGGGGATTCAGGTAAGGCGATCGCGCGCGTGCGAGAATGTATTATTTTACAGCGCGAGCAAGAAAGAAATTATCGCTAAGCTGCGGAATGCGGAAATTTTGACATTTTCGCGCTCTCCGCGGAACGCGAAAATGTCAAATTATCGCAATTTCTGCGAGCGGAATGGAAATTTAGCCCAGGCCTAGTTCCAACGCTGGGGACGCAGCATCCCATGAGGGAAGTCCATCCCATATACCACCCTGAGATACCAGAAATGTGTGACTCTACAAATACTGTAATCAGTCCAAGAGTCGACGTTCGGTTCCAGGAGCGGAAGAGGAGTGAGGTCCTATCTCTGAAAAGCCAGTTGCCGGACCCTCGGAAAAAACCCATGGCATATTACAAGGAATTGACGGAGGCGGCCTCCTCCACAGTGATGAAGCTAGCTGATATAGAGTTGTTTTTCGGCTTGTTGGTACCGGTGGATATATGGAGGCAGGTTCATACGCAGGATCATGTAGTAGAGTTGGGGGGTAATTGGGATGAGATCAGAGCTTGGGATAAGGAATGTAAGCCCGGCGATAAGCCGAAACCGAGCTCCTAGCTTTGCCGGGTCGTATCATAACTTACATGCACTCACTTATCCTGCTGAAACGAGTGGACCAGCATAAGTTGACTGCGTGTCGTCAGAAGAAGGATGAAAGTGTATCGGATTTCTTTACCAGATTTGAAGGAGTGTTTTTAGGCTTTAGTGGGCAGGACCTGTCACAGGAGGGTGATGTTTGTCTGTTTGTTAACAGATTTGTCCCTAACTTGCTTCCTGAGATTGCAACACGGTTGCAGGCTTTGGAAAGTACTTGGATGACCTTTTTCCCGTCAGTGATATTGAGTATGGCACAGTATTACGAGCTTAGAGAGAATGAGGACAAGGAAAGGGTAGAGAAAAAGTCGAAGGATTTGAAGACAAGGGTATTAATGCAGCAAGTTGCAAGGGGAGGTGGACGAGGGAGAGGTTCGGGATCAGCCCAGCAGCTGCCCTGGTCTTGTAGGGGCGGTGCTTAGAGTGCGCCCCTCAGGCTCAAGCAATGTGCGTACTTTAAGCAGGAGGGACATTGGTGGAACGAGTGTCCAGAGTTGTTGCAGAAAGGTGAGGCCTGAGAGGGTGGGGTTTTTGGGGGCGTGAACGAGGAGCAGGAGGTAGAAGGGGATGTAGTCAGAAGATGCATCATACAATAGGCAGACCAGGAATTATTTTGATGATCCCCGAGGACAACAGTACTATCATGACGTCTATGACATGGATGAAGTGACAGGGTTGTCTCACAGCTAGGATAGCCGAGGACAGGGCGAGGGACCAGTTCTGGTGCCTATAGATAAGCCAAGCCCTTATGTCACTGCTGATTTACAGGGTAAGACCGTCTTTTTTCAGTTGATACAGTGGCTATGAATAGCTCTGTTTCCTGTTCACCGTTGCCGGGGGCAGCTCTGTCTGGCCAAAACAATGTGTCGGTGGGTTTCTCAGGCGTGCCGGTCATTAGCCTAATTTCGAAGCCTCTTGCTTTGACTCTTGGCCCCATTACGGTTGACTCACCATTTTTACTGACGTCCAATTGTGGGGAGAATTTGCTAGGACTGCATTTGTTGAAAAGGTTGCATGCAACAATTTATTGTTAACCAGATGTATTTACATGACTGTCGGACCGCAGGTAGCCCATGCCAAACAGTGTTTTGCAAAAGATGCCCCCTTCCTGCTGAGTTCAAAGATGTGCCACGTACGTTATGGGCTACAGGACACATGGTTCTGGTGTTCCTTCAGATCCCACCAGTATCAATACAGATCAAAGACAATGCTAAATTGCCCCAAATTCCCCAGTACAAGATATCCCAGGCAGGTGAACAGGCCCATTTGCAAATAATACAGGATTTGATTAAGTCTGATGTGGTTGAAGAGACCTTGATGAATGTGTGTAATAGCTCTATTCTTCCTATTCTGAAAAAGACACCCTTGTATTCCTCTGATGCCCACCCTGACATTTACCGCTTTTTGATTGATCTTAGATTGGCAAATAAGATCGTGGTTCCCCAGTACCCTGTGGTCCCAGACATTACCACGATCCTGACGATGATCCCCCCCAATCAGCAAATTTATTTTCCGTAATAGACTTAAAGAATGCTTTCTTCAGCATACCAATCCATACAGATAGCAGATATCTGTTTGGATTTTCAATAGCAGGCCGGAGCTTTAGATTCTGTCGTGCTCCACAAGACTATACTGAAAGTCCCAGCATCTATAGACAAACCTTGAAAGCTCAATTGGATTCTTTGGAGCTTCCCCCTGGTAATGTGCTGCTGCAGTACGTTGACGACCTCCTTGTAGCTTCAGGTGATGAGGATGGTTGCAAGGAAGCCACAGTTAAATTATTGCTGTATTTGGCACCGCATGGACACAGGGTGTCACTTTCGAAATTCCAATATTGTCGACAGGAGGGCACCTATTTAGGTCACCTACTGTCGAAGGAGGGTCGCAGACTAACATCTGAGCACATAGCTGCTATTACTAATATGCCTGTTCCTAAGACCCAACGCAAGGTATGCGTGTTTATTGGGATAACTTCGTATTGTCGGCACTAGATCCCTAACTACTCCTTACTAACAAAACCCCTTCTTTGCCTGATTACTAAAGATGTGCATGGACCCTTTCCTTGGACACCTGCATGCCAGCAAGCTTTTGAGCAATTAAAGGTTGCGCTTTGCTCTGCTCCTGTGCTTGGTACTCCTGATTACCAGAAGCCTTTTGTGCTCTATGTGCATGAGGCGGACCGCTGCGTGCTTTCTGACCTAACACAGGGTTTCGGTGGTAAGCAGAGACCCTGCGCCTACTTCTGTGCTATGCAGATAATGTCGCCAGTGCTCTCCCAAGCTGTCTGAGAGCTGGGGCGGCTGGGGCTGTTTCTATCAGACAATCAGCAGGTCCATTCCTTGATACTGATCTCAGAGTAATGGTACCTCATGGTGTGGATACATTATTGAATAAGACAAAGATGCAGCACCTTACTAGTGTGCGTCTGACTGGCTATGAATTGACTTTGTTTGCTCCGCACATTATCATCAAAAGATGTGCTACTCTGAACCCAGCCATGTTACTACCCCTCCCTTTGGAAGAAAAGGACAATGATGTCCATGATTGTTTGTTTCGGACTGAGGAAGAGACAAAGGGACGGGTAGACTTGCCTGATGTTCCCTTATCTGAACCCCAAGGGGAACTATATGTTGATGGCTCTTGTTTCAAATTACCAGATGACACCACAACTGCAGCCTATGCAATCACAACGTTACACACTGTAGTTGAGACATCCCGTATCCCACACCAATTGGCCCAAGCTGCAGAATTGGTTGCCCTCCCTAGGGCTTGCGAGTTGAGTGAGGGACTGGCTATCAATATCTACACCGACAGCCAGTACGTCTTTGGGGAGGCCCATAATTTTGGGTGCCTCTGGGCGGAGAGAGAATTCTTGACTTCGCACGGACGGCGAATACAGAACGGCCCATTGATACATAGATTGCTGTCCGTATTGATACTTCCTGATAAGTTAGCAATAGTGAAATGTAGCCCCCATAAATCCATTACAGATGAGGTTGGGAGGGTAAATGTGTTCGCAGACCAAACAGCTAAGGAGACAGCTCGATCAAAGATGAAGAAGACGTTGGTGGCAGGTCCCGCTAGGTGGGTCCCAGGCAATGGAATGTTCGAGGACACATTGGAAAATATTAGGGAAAATCAGGGTGAGGCGACTCGAGATGAATTAGCAATGTGGGAGGAGAGAACAGGTCATTTGGACGAGGATGGCTGTTGGACTGACTTGTCTGGGAAGCAACAATACTCCCTTTTGTCACCATGGCCCAGCGCATATCAGTGCCATAGGAATATGCAAGCTACTGGACCCAGTATGGCAGAATGATAAGATTGCTAAGGTAGCCACCCACCTAGTAAACCATTGTATCATTTGTTTGAAACATAACCCTGGGAAAGGTACTCCTACACCCCGATGGTAACTTTGCACCGCCTTCCTTCCCTTTCGAGGTTCTCCAAATGGATTTAATCAAAATGGAAAGTGTGAACAACCTAAAGTATGTGCTAGTAGTGATTTGCGCATTCAGTAAATGGATTGTGGCTTACCCCACCAAAGAGAATACAGCCATGGCGACGGCCAAGGCCCTTCTAAAATGAGTACTTCTCGCGCTATGGATTGTCACGCGTGGTTTGGAGTGACAACAGAAGTCACTTCAATTCACGAGTCATTGAATTGGTGTGCACAGGTTTACATAATAAGCAGAAGTTTCATGCAGTGAACCACCCCCAGTCAGCAGGTCTGGTTGAGAAGTACAATGGTACTCTCAAACTGAAATTAGCAAAGATTCAAGAGAGCACAGGATTGCGATGGCCAGATGAGTTACCCTTGGTTTTACTATCCACAAAAGTGACAGCGCATTCTAGAATAGGGTTGTCACTGCATGAAGTGGTCTTTGGGCACCCTGCTAATGTCTGGGGCATCCCAAGCGATTTTCTGAGATAGAGTATCCCCTACTTGTAGACTATTTGTATGAGTTATCTAAAGATCTCCGTTCTCTTCACCAACAGATAGATGCCACATTGCAGCCAGTACCAGAGGGGCCCTGGCATCAAATCCAGCCCGGTGATTATGTGCTGATTAAAAACTTTGAATGAAAAAGCTGCTTGGAGCCGAGATGGAAGGGGCCTGTCATTGTTCTTCTCATCACTCGAACGGCTGTAAAGGTAGATAGCAGAAAGCACTGGATCCATACATCACATGTTAAGCGGGTGCCTCTCTCGCTCCCGTATGAACACTGGGTCAACGAAGGCATCGCTGACCAGAAATGTGAGAGACCACCATTAGTTCCCTTCTCTGATACACAGACGAGGAGAGTGACGCAGCCCTGTTTGAGGTGATCCCCCAAGAGATAAGGGCTGCTCGGATGACTCTGTTCCCAATTCCAATACCCCCAACTCTGAGTCTTCATGCCAGCCGGATCCTGAGTTTCTGCCTCTTTTTGTTGATGAAACAGTGCCTGCAGTGACAAAATATAATCTTAGGCCCCGGAAAAAGGATGGTGCACCAGCCGAACAGTCCAGGAGTTAGGGAAAGACTTTAGCTTAGGGCGCAGGTGCAGTGCCTAAAGTTCCTGTATTAGATTTGAGTGAGCTACACTGGTGCACTGCCCTGAACACTGGACAGGATAGTTGAGGGCACTTGACAAGGAGGGAGCGTGCCCTATCCTGAAATAAAAGGATTTGTTTTTCTTCTGCAAGGGCTGCGATTGCGTAGCTCCTCTGTGGTAGTGCTTCATAGCACCGTTGTTGATGAACAATAGGATCCTGCCAGCGAGGCTCTAAACGGACGCTGGGTGAAGTATGCCCCTTGGTACTGTTGCTGCAATAGTAGCTCTAGCCCGAGAATATTTCTTTTCCTTGTGACACCTATAAGTTGCCCTTGAAGTTTTCTAAATGTATCCCTTTGGTCGTCCTGTCCCTGATGATGAGCAGCCGTTTGAGGCTCCGCGTCCCACTTCAGATGGTCCTGTTTGATCCTCTTGGTCCCCCAAGACTAAAATAGTGTTCATGGGAATAATTTTACTTTCTCTGATATTTGTATTTGGGGTGCTGTTCTTCCATAAGAGAAATATCCTGCGCATGCTTGGATAAGTACTACACCAACACCTCCTGTGTATATTTTTGGTACCTTAGAGCCTCAAAAAGAAGAACACATGAAGTCCTATATGGACAATGTTTTTATTCAGACATTGCATCAAACACATGCTGTTTATAATAGCATGAAATTTTGGGTGTGTGGTTTGTTACCTTCTGTCACACATCAAAGTGAGAACTTGCTGCCTATCCCCCTGTCCTATGTTAATAGCTATGCGGGATGATTTACCTTACTTTGTTTGATCCGCTCACCTTTTCAAGTTCACTCCTTGGAATGCAGAGGCACCAGTCCTCGTTCTCTGACAATGAATGTATATCCGCAACATAGGTCCCCACCTTGTGTTTCCCCTGGGGATGGACGGTTCGATTGAGTATGCTTGAGCTCTTGCCTCAGAGCGACAGATCTAGGTAGACAGACCAACAGAGCAGAGATGGATAGATATAGATTTTCACAGTTCAATGTATCCGAATACTACCAATCCTTCCAAGCCCGCAATGTCATTGAAGATAAGCCCATACCCCTGGCAGTGGTAGACGTACTGGCTCTTTTTTGTGTTCCGGGGCGGGAGACATAGAGGTGGGGAACAGTAGATGCAACACCACTTCCATATTGAGAATGCTCAAAAGTCCGCCATTGATCCCACCACCTAATGTTTATTTTGTTTGTGGTGCTCGTGGTTATGTGTGGCTCCCTGAGGGATGGTCCTGGTGATGCTACATCTCTTACCTCCTTCCCCCAGTTTATATAACTCCTCCCAACTACCACAAAACTCATTGCTTGCAGAGTAGGGGTGCCCCACCACCCGAGTTAAGAGAGTTGTCACTCCAGACGATATTGATCAGACGGATACCACCCTACAGCAATTTACTGACATAATGAAGGGCATTCTGCCGTTCTGGGGTCCCATGATCAATAGCCGTAATATTCTACGCCTGGCCAGAGTAGTTGAGGGAGTTATTAATACTACTGCAGGTATACTGACCAATATTACAGTCGAGTTTCAGGCTACGAGGCTTGTTGCTCTTCAAAATAGAATGGTTTTAGATTTCATCCTGGCTGATAGGGGTGGAGCCTGTTGCGTCATTGGCAGCAGCTGCTGTGTTTACTACCCCGATAGTGCCCTCACTGTCTACTCCGCAATACAGAAATTACACAGACGTGCCTCAGAAATCCACCAAGATAATGGTTCATGGTCCCTCACAGGATGGTGCTGGGGTCTTTTGACATCATGGGGTTGAAAGATACTACTTGTCTTAATAGCTATTGCAGGCGTCATCCTTACCTGTTGTTTATGTATTCATTGCCTTCCGGTGTGCTGCACTTACTGTGTGACTAAGCTTACCTACTCCTAGATTATCAGGACATGATAATAAAGTCTCCACTATGATGACGCAGGGTATCCAGGATCTAATGCTCATAGATGAGGGCATCTTTGAGTATTAGAATGGGTTTACACAATTAAGTGTGTTACTTCCTTCCATCGCTACATGTTTGTCATATGAGTACCTATGCATTTCCTCTTCCCTTAGAATTGTAAAGACCCTACTGGATAGCCAAATAAAGCATTTAGCCACTTCTGCTAAAAGGAGGGTCTGTTAGGTTTGAAATTCCCATTCCTGCAATGCACTTGTTCCATGGCATATTAGGTTGGCAGTGCTGGGGGGTCAGTCCCTCTGCAGACATATTAGGGTGCAGGCCTGATTGGACTCCTCTGCAGAGTATTGCCAATAAACATATAAGTTTGTATTCTCTACTGTGTGACTGACTCTTTATTCTTGGGAAGTGTTGGACTTGGCCCTTTTTGCAGGGTCATCCCTAAACTTTTTGCCTTTCTCTTAGCATTTTCTCTGATATGGTGTTGGTGGTTTTAGGCCTCTAGGCACTTTAGCACTGCTGTCCAGTGTAAAGTGCGTGTGCTCTCTGTGTTACATATGATAAGATTGGTCTACACCTGTTTGGCATATTTAATTTACATGTCAGTCCCTTGTAAAGTAGTATCTCGTATACCCAGGGCTGGTAAATTAAATGCTACTGGTGGGCTTGCAGCGCTGATTGCACCACCCACCAAAGTAGCCTTGCAAACCTATCTCAGGCCTCTGCCAATGCAGGGCCTGTGCGCGCAGTGTCTCTGCCGCTTTGACGTGGCATCTAAAGTGTGTGCCATGTCTGTGACCACCCCTTTTACTGCATGTCAGTCACCCCTAAGGTAGGCCCTAGCTAGCCCTATGGGCAGGGTGCATTGTAGGTGAAAGATAGGATATGTACCTTAAGTGTGTGACATGTCCTGGTAGTGACAAACAGCCATTTTAGTTTCTCACTACTATGGGGCTGCCCTCCCATAGGAATGCATTGGGGATTCCCTGATAAGTGTTTCAGTGGTAATTCCTGATATAGGAGGAGCAGCGTGGTCAAGATTAGTATATTTGGAATTGTCATAATAAATGCTGCGCAATGGTGTGCGCAGATTTATTATCACTTTTTTTAGAAATGCCACTTTTAGAAGTTGGCATTTCTGTGTGCTATGTGTCTGCCTGCCTATTGTGAATTGCATGTCTGGCTTTTGAGTGACAGGGGCTGGGAGGTGTGTGTGGCTCCAAGAGGGGCAGGGTGAGTCAGCACTAGGCTGAATGGGATGTCTGCATTGGGAGTAGTGGGAGGAGTAATCCCTTGACCCTGAATAGGTCTGTGCCTAACCTGTACACTGCTGGCTCCACCCTCTGTGGTGTGTCCGATCACAGAGACCCCACCTGACAAAGAGGAAGAGGAGCCTGTTAAGCTCCAATTCCCCCCTGGACCAGTTTCTGCTGGTTCCCCCAAATCCTGTACTGCCGACAAAGGAGAGAAGTAGCATAAGTATAGGGGCTGTTCCTGACTTGCTGAGGCTTGCTGCTGCTGGGGTCCAGGAGGAACCGCCATGGGGGCTTGACTCCTCGCTGGAGGGCCCTGTGTGCTGGCCTCCCTGGGCCCGGCTGTGCCCCTAAACTTTGCTCTGGATCTTGGGACATCTAGCGCCTCGTGAGCGCTGTGTTTTGCTTTCCTAAGAAGAGTAGCGTGTGGGCTTCGCAGCTCGGAGCTGCAGGCCTATTGGAAAGAATCCCGACGTAGGGATTCCCCCGCATTTGGTGCATTTTCGGCAGGAGCCCACCCCGCATTGTGGTGCTTAGCGGGAGCCTACCCTGTTATACGGATATTCGAAATGGCGGGTGCCTACCCCGCTTTTCGTGAATGTTCGCACGTGCCCACCCCGCCTTGATGATTTGTTTGGGTGAGTGGGTGCCCACCCCGCAATCGTCCTTGGTTAAAAATGGGAGCCTACCCCATATTGCCACAGAAGGGCAGCTGGCCACCGCAGCGTGACCAGGAAGCCAGGTGAGCTGCCTGACTCTGGGTGGAGCTGCGCCTGGAAGGAGGAAGTCCCGCCCACCGAGGATGGCCTTTCAGAGCCTCGCGGGCTCCACGCTTGAGTCCCGTGTCCCAAGGATAGGGACCGGGTGAAGAGGAGCAGACTCGTCTGCCAGGAGTAGAGCAGGAGAGGTCGCTGCATCTTTCCTCCCGCAGCTGGAGTGCCCAGGTATTCATTCCAACCCGGGCCGAGGTGGTGAACGGCTCTGTAGTGTGGCCCTTATGCAGCTACAGCCTTCCTGGATATTCGGGGGCATTCTACATTTACGGAGATAGTGGGAGCTGAGCCCCACCCCCTTGCATACGGTGCCGGTGCTTGGTCCAGGTGAGGAGCTGTGGGAGAGGTGGGTGGAGGAGCAGCTTCGTTCCCACGCGGTAGCAGCTGCCCCAGATGGTAGCTGGCAGCTGCCTTGAGTGCCTCCCCGCACCAGAGCCCCCTTTCGAGGCACATTGTCGGTGCCAGGTTTTGCTGAGCCGTCCCCGCAGGAGAGTGGGCCGCTCCAATGTTGGGGGCCAATTTAATTTAGAGAGCCCCAGTGGGGGCCCAAGGGCACAGTCGTGCATGAGCCCCTTTACTTTCTTCACAGCTGCGCTGCACCAGCGCGGGCAGCTGCAACATTTGGCACCATGTTGATAGAGAGTCCCAGAGAGGGGCTCAGGAGGCACAGTGGTGCCAGGGCTGATATCTTGTTCCCAGCTGCACCGCACCAGTGCGGGCAGCTGCAACATTGGCCGTGTTTGTTAGAGAGTCCCAGTGGGAACCACAGTGAGTGCCCAGGCCCACATTTGATTTCACAGCTGCACAGCAATTAGTGGCAGCTGCAACGTTTAGGCCTGCGCAATTACGCACTTTTGAATCCTGCTGCATTGGCAGCCTAAGCCCTGACTTATGGACATAGGGCATTTTGAACACTCTGAGAAGGCCAGTTGACCAGGGGGACTGTGATAGGTTGATAGGGTGCCAGGCCCTGATGTGATTTATGTGGTGCGCATGAAATGTGATTTATGCACCTTGATTTATGAATCTAATGTGGTTTATGATTATGAGGTTATTTGCATACGGTGGTTTATGCTTCCACCAGCATTCTGTCCTCTCTGGGTCCACCCATATCCTCCAGAATACCTAAAATAGCTATCTGGGGCTGTGGCTCAATGTGAATCTCGATCGCAGCAGAAAAGATAGATAAGAGAGTCTACTAATAAGACTGAATGACAGGGCATGCCCGGATTGCACAGAAGATATCCCCAGGGGAGTATTCGCATCAAAGGAGAATTGCTGAGGCCAGCTCTCCACCTCTACAAAGGTGTCATGTATACTTGTTATAAATATTTAAATTGTATCAGCTGAAGCCTAGCCGAGAAGAGGAGCCATACCTGTGTTGCACCAATCGGCCTTGTGCAGTTCTCCAATCCAGTTCTCCCATTTGGTTCCTAAGGTATCTAGTGTCGTGGGGAATTAATTACTAAGGATCAATACATTTATGAAACCCCTCCCTTGCCTAAATGACCCACAAAAAGCTTACACTCCATGGGGCACCATTTAGGGAAATCAGTAAGAGCATCCTGATACTGGGAAAGGGCATGGTGGAACTGAATATAGCAAAAGAATTGTGAGGATGGCATATTAAAATCTGATGCCACCTCATAAAAGGGCTTCAGCATTCCACCCTTCCAGATGTCTCCAAGTCTAGGAATCCCTATATTATCCCATCCTCCGAATCCCTCAAGTGAAGCCACTTGCGCAAGCACGGTGCCCTCCCAATGGGGAATTTCTAGAGTGCGCCTGTGGTCCAATCCAGTCCAGCGGAGTACCATCCTCCATGTATGAAACACTAGCCAGCTGAGTTCTGGCAACTTTGAGGGGATAGGGGAGGCATATAGGATACCCATTATTCTGTCGAGCCCCAGCTGGGCCATATCATCTCGCTATGCAGCATCATCCCACCCCCCATGCGATCAGTCATTCAGTGAGAGAAGCTGAGTACCCAAAAATAGAGCTTAACATCAGAAATGGCCAGTCCCGCGTCGTAAACCACCCGGGTACATTTTCCCCAAGCCACTCAGGAAGGTCACCTGATCAAATGAATCACTTTCCCATGGCCTTGATGGCATCAAACCAGGACCATGGAAGAAGCAATGGCTAATTCTGCAGGACGTACAGTAGTTTAAGGAGAATCAACATTTTAAAAAGGGTGAAGCGACCCATGACATTAAGAAGAAGATTATGCCACCGCTTCAGATCCTCCTAGACCCTGCGTGTCACAGGGTCCAGATTAAGGCATCTCATGAGGTCTGGTTCTGACGGATCAGAACATGAGATTGCCATGACTCAGAACCAACTAGATTAACGAGGACTTGGGCCATGCGGACAGGCAGCCTGATGCTTCACCAAAAAGTCATAGGATATTAAGAAACATGGGCCCAGTTCCTGCCTGCCGTGCCATAAAAAGCAGGACGTCGTCAACATACAAAGCAATGTGATCATCTATGGTGAGGCCCCAATCAAACCACCATATCTGCGCATCACATCTTACCCATGTGGCCAAAGGATCCGTAATGAGTGCAAAGAAGAGCGGGACAGGGGCCAACCCTTGAGTGCCACATCTAATAGGAAATTTGTTTGTCTAGGTGCCGGGGTTGGAGTACAAAACCTTCATGTATGCCCTGAACCGTGGCTCATAACTCATGGCCTGTAAGGTTTTGTCCAGAAAGGACCAGTGGACCGTATCAATGGCCTTTTCGAAACCGATTAGGAGAGTCACCAAACCTCCCAGGACATTCATACGAAACAAAGCCACCTGGATGCGGTGAATACAATGTCTGGTACCCCGACGAGGAATAAAACTGCACTGGTCTGGATGAACTAGGGAGGGGAGGACTAAAAGCAGGCTAATGGCCAAGACCTTGGCATAGATAGTTTTTACGTCGCTGGTAATAAGGGAGATGGGACAGAAGGAAGCACAGGTTGTCTGGGGGTGGCCTGGCTTGGGTAAAACCACAATAGTTGTGCGATCGACTCTGGAAAGTAAGCGGACACATTCTATCACTTCAGTGAAAACCGAAAAAGGGGCAAGGACAGCCCAGAACTGAGCTTGCAATAGAACTCCATCGGGTACTCATCAGGACCCACAGTCTTGCTTGGGTTGTAGACAGTATTGGGCAATCCTATTTCCTCCACCGACATGTCCTGATCTAGAGCCGAACTATGTGAGTGAGAAAGGCGAGCCAAAGGCAACTCTGAAACCAGATAGGACTCTAGCTCAACCTGCCGGTTGGGACAGGAGGGGCATATAAAGTTTCATAGAAATGAGCAAAGGCCTCTGCAATCTGAGTGTAGTTCTCAATCCTCTCCCCCGACAGGATCTCTATGCGTGGAACAACACTGGAGACATCCTGATGAGTAGCCACCCTATGTAATAATTTGCTGGATTTGTCCCCCCACTCATATACATGACGCGTTGAGGCCATCCAGCACTCCCTGGCCTCCTCCATTCATAATTGACGCAAGGATGCTCTATCTAGTACCAACTGGTGCCACTGAGACTCAAAGCGCAAGTTGGGATCATCTTGCTCCCAGGTTAGTATGGACAATTCCAAATCAGTTACTAATCTGAGTTTGTCCCTCTCATCGCCATTTAGGAAGGAGTGAGCCATACCCCTCATGTATGCCCTAAGGGTTTCCCATAGAGTGCCCGCAGACTTTATGGACCCTACATTTACTTGAGGAAAGTGGTCAGTCCTACACCCAAATTGTGAACAAACTTTTCATCTTGGAGAAACCAGGCACTGAGATGCCAAATCAGTCGAGCCTCAGAGGGAGGAGCGTCAAAGCGAAGCAGGACCGGAGCATGGTTGGATATCCCCTGGGGAAAAATCTGCACCCCGAGCTGCCATGTAATTTATAAGTAGGGAGAAAACAGAAGTCAATATGGGACAGAAACCCATGAGCCGCTGACACATGTTTTTTTTTGTTTAAATTTGTTTATTGAGATTTTACATTTCATGGTACAAAGTTATACATCATCATTAACACATCTTGACCGGCGTTTTCAGGCGTTTTGATGGTACCTGTGTAGAATAGATCAACAATCCTATCATACATCATACATCACGGGCAAGGTACAGTGAGATACTATGGGGTTACCCTTCAGATGGACTCTGCTTACATCTGTATGTTTCGTTGAGCCTGATGATGTGGGTTTCCCAGGGGTATGGGATGGTGTTTCGTCCCCATCTCTGTCTTCGTGAAACGTCATGTATGGGGTCCATGATTGTGTTCCCAATTGGGGTAGGTCTGTTTCGGGGATTTCGAGGGGAAGAAATAGAACCATTAACTATGGAGGGGAACCAGCGGGGGGGGAGGGTTAGGGAGCCGTCGGAATGTATCTTGGTGATAGTCAGTTGCGTGGTTAACTATGGTTTGTTTTCAGTGTGTTGTGGTGTGTAGGGGGAGAGAAAGGCTTGTCTGGTAGCACCTAAGTATAACGTTGGTCTTATGTTTCACGCATCTGTCTCGCATTGGTTATTATTTGTCCTAAGGGGGATAAGGGCGGAGTTTGGGATTGAGACTGTGAGGCCATGGGTGATACCTCTGGTGTTGCCTCCTGTATGAATTGAAATAGTAGTTGCTCCCATTCCATAGATATGGGATGTTTACGTATCCCTTTCACTTCCTTGTCCATCAGTGCTTCTTCCTCCGCCTCCACCCACTTTTTCATGGCGCAAGGCGGAGGTTGCTTTTGGGGGACCTGCTGGGGCCCTCCAATGCATGGCTATTCCTCGTTTCGCTAAGAGAATGGCTAGGGATGCAAACCAGCACTGTACCTTTTCGGTCTTCCGCCTGCGGAAGATTCCCAGGGCACACGCCTCCCATGTGGATATGGCCATGAGGTTGACCGTCGCTCGGAGTGTCTGGTGCACCCTATCCCAATACTGTTGGATCGTGGGACAGTCCCAAAACATATGTTTAAAGTTTGCCTCAGGAGTCTGGCATCGGGGGCATGCGAAATTTGTATCAGGATAAAAACGGTGGAGCCGGTGTGGTGTGAGGTGTGCGCGGTGCAAGATATTGAATTGAATGTTTTTGAAGCGCGCGTTCCTGGAGACCTTTTTTGGATACTCCAATGCTTTTTCCCATTCCCCATCATGGAACACCCGTCCTACCTCGTCCTCCCATTTCTGTCGTAACGCATTCAAGGGAGTGGTGATCAGTTCCCGGATTGCTTTGTAGTGCCAGGTGACTAAGTATCTCCCCGTACCCATATGTAGGATACTGTGTAGTACCGGGTGCGTCGGTAGTTCCCCATCATTAAGATCCCAGCAGTGCCGGCCTCTATCTACTAGTTGTCTATGCATCAGGAACTGTCCCGGTGGGAGATCATAGCATTCCATCATTTGGGCATATGTCCTTAGCTGCCCGTCCTCAAACAGGGACTCGATTTCCGTCACTGCATGATCGGTCCATACTTGAAGGGCTCCAGAGGTTTAATATTTCTCCTGTTGGGGAAATCCTACTAATGGGAGTGGTGGGGAGTATAGGGGCTTTCCTCTCGACATACGATGTATTCACAACATTCACGTGCGGGCTATTGATACCTGTAGGGGGTATGTGCGCATAGGCTTGGTTCCCGGCATTAGCATTCTCCGGCGGACGGTGACTAGGTATGGCCATAGCAATGTATTGAATGCCTTTTCGAGGTCCAGAATCAGGCATGCTGCGCTTGGGAACTGATCTTTTGCTCTATCCTGTGTATGGAATACCCTGTGTATATTCTGTGAAACGTTATGCCCTGGAAGAAAACCACTTTGGTTTGGGTGGATCAATAGTGGGAGAATTTGGATATACCGATCTGCTAATATTTTCCCTAGTATTTTACAGTCTGCATTGAGCAATGTTATTGGTCTGTATGAGGGTGGGAGCATGGGGTCTCTATGTGGCTTGAGGAATGTCACCAGGGTAGATTCCCTGAGCGAGCCTGGGAGCTCACCTCTCTTCAGCGCCTCTTCATACATGGACACAATCTGGGGGGTCAACTGGGCTCAGAAGGTGCTATAGGACTCGAGCGGAAAGCCATCCATTCCCGGCGCTTTGTTTCGTGCCAGTGCTCTGATTGCGTGGGTTACATCCGGGGGCTTAATCTTCGCCTCCAACGTCTTCCTGTCTGCAGATGGGATGCTGGGCATAGGTAATGGGTGGAGGAACTGGGTTAGCACATGACGTGATGTCGGCGTCAGGGCCCGATAGATTCTCGTGTAATAGTCGTGAAAAATGTGCGATATATCTACTTGTGAATGTTTAGGGGTGTCTGTCTTATCTATCAACTCGGCGATTGGTTTCATGTCCGTGTCTTGTTTAGTGAGCCAGGCTAGGAGTGTCCCCGCCCTATTTCCCTCTCGATGCACCCTGGTAGGGTACACCCTGAAGTTATATTTGCGGAGGTCACTCATGGCCTCTGCATGATATGTTTTAGCCTCTGCCACTTGCTCTGGGGTGGCTTCCCCTTTGTCCATGTTTTTAGTTAAGTCCGCAAATATTGTTTCCTCCTTTTGTAGTGATCTCTCAAGTGTTTTTCTCACACCTACTATTTGTTGGATACAGTGTCCCCACACTTCAACCTTAAACGCGTCCCATTCTATCAGTCTACAGGTCGCTGTACCGGCATTTAGTGCGAAGTGTTCTTGAATGTGGTCTCCGTGTGTGTGACAGAACGCCTGATCCATGAGGCACTCCTACGGCAGCTTCCATGTAGGCATGGGGGGTGGGGTGGTCTCCATCTGAGGATCACTGTGTGTGTGTCATGGTCTGACAAGACTCTTCCCAGGTATTCAGTGTGTTGTATTTTGGGGAGTAGTGTTGTGGAGCAGAGGAATCTATCTAGCCTCACCCGCAGATTATGTGGGGTGGAGTGAAAGGAGTATACTTTAGTGTTTGGATTCTTCTCTCACCAGGTGTCTACCAGTGCCCGGTGGTTCACCCAATTTCGAAAATGCTCTGTCTGTTTAGGCGCAGGGAATTGCATCAATGGGAAGGTGAGACCTATCCGGACAAATGTCTAGGGTACAGTTATAATCCCCCCCAAAAGCCACGGTATCGATGTGTATTGTGCTAGTACTCCTGTAAGGCGGTTCCAATATTGGTCCTGCTCCACATTGGGGGCATATATGCTTCCGAACAGTATTAATCGACCCTCTAATAGTCCTGCTATCAGGGAGTATCGGCCTTCTTTGTCTACTACTCGTGATTGTTCCCTGAAGGGGATCCTGGGTCTAATCCAAATCAGGGCACCCCAGGCAAAGTATGTTGTGGCACAAATAATACCCCGCCATTTTTTATGTGGGCGATCCACTTCTATCGCTGTCAGGTGTGTCTCCTGTAGGTCGCAATTTCGTCTAATGTCTAGTCGGTGCCTCTCCTGGCATAGTGCCCCAGCCATCCCCTGTGCTCCTCCCCCATCAAAGTGGCAGCCACTTGTGTGTATTCTATATTTTCCATTTCCATACATACGCTCCCCTAGGAGTACATGAGGATTGTGAAAGAGGGGGGAAGTACGATTAAACAACCGGAAACATTCCCAACTTGAGGGACCTATCATTCGGGGCGATACGTCCAAACTGCACTTCATGTGCTAACTTTAGTTCGTTGCTTGGGGAAAGTGGACATCCATCTCCACCAGCTGCTGCCACTGTGGCCACCTGCCAGTTGACTGTGAATTAGTAGTGCCCAAAGGTGTATTTTCCTTCCTCTTCTACTCGCTGCAGTTCAATTCAGTATTCAGTCTTCAAGCTTGCCTTGTTTGGGACCTCTTGCATGAGCACCTCGCTGGTGACGAGCAATGTCCCCTTTTCGGGTGTTGAGGTCTCAGAGAATGCCTTTCCTGATGTTCATTGTGACGTATCGGGAGTATCAAATCAATGTGTCTGCTGTTTGGGAGGTTACTATTGGGGGCGTTACCAAGCCATCACGGGGAGTGTGCGCGTCACTGCCTTCTTCCTCGGTGGTGAACAGGTGTGAGCCTCTCTCTCCGTCCTAACTTTCCCCCTTTAGTCTCACCTCTGCGGCCACTCGTAGTGCCCTTCTGTGTTACGCAATGATTTGTTCGAGATCTGGAGAGTTTTTAGTAGTTGAGTCAGTTCGCGGTCTCAGCTGCCCAAGGGTGACTCTTTTGTGTTGTCGCCTCTGGCGGCCCGGCAGTCGATAGGTTTGTATGCTTTTGGGATTCTCCAGGTTTGATAAAAGCTGTTCTACCCAGGTACTAGCCTCTGCAGTGTCTGTGAAAAAGTATGGGGTTCCGTCGTGAATAATTTTGAGATGGGCTGGAAATAGCAGAGCATATTGTACATTCTTTTGGCGCAGGGTGTGTTTAACCGCCAAAAAGGTGGCTCTCTGTTGCAGAACAGCTTGCTTTTCCTCCACACAAAGTGTTCCCTGCTATCTTGCTGCTTGGAGAATAGTGTCTCTATTTTGGTAATTAAGCAGTTTGAAGAGGAATGTTCAGGGCGGGGATCACAGAGGTGGCCTGCAGGCCGGAACCCGGTGTGCTCTCTCTATGGAAAAAAGGGGGTCAGATCCCCCGCCGGATGTAAACGTCACGATCCATGTTGCGATGTACCCTCCACCCCTTCTGGCAGATTCAGGATGCGGATGTTGCTCCTGCAGGTGCGCCCTTCTAAATCATCTGTTTTATTTTCCAGGATCTTCATCCGCGATCGCAGGTCTATTAAGGTGTCTTGCGGTTCTAGGGTTTGCAACGTTTTCTCCCCTTATTTAACTTTTTTTGCCAACTTCCTGTGGTCATCTCGGAGCAGCTTGAGATCTGTGGCCAGTTGACCAAATTTATTTTCCATGGTTACTCTTGAATGTTCTATGGCCGCGAGGACTTTGTCCAGTTTGTCAGACATGGACTCTGAGCGAGAGGGCTTCCCCTCCGGTTGCATGTTTTTAGGGTGCGGGGAGGTTGTTCTTAGGGGCCCAGGGGCCTGCGATGTGCCTGTTACGCACTGATGCCCCATGTAGGTCGTGTCCCTCGCTGACGTTCACGGGTGGACTCCTGCGCCGTGTTCCTCCTCTATGTACCCGGGGGACTGCGGGCAGTTGCGTCCTGTGCTTTGCTGTTTGCCGCCTCCCTTCCTCGTCTCGGTGAGTTCTCCCAGTGGCAGCCCGGACCCTGGCGTGGATTGCCCGTTGTCTGGTCCGAATTTCGCACTGATCTGATAGTCCGTGTCTCTGTTGGTTGAAAATGTCTCCGAGAGGCGACTAGAAGAGTCCAAGCCCCCCTGCGTGTCCTTTTTTTTCCTGGGCCTCGTGTCCTGGCGGTGATTGGGAGGGAGAAGAGAAAGGTCTCAATATAGCAGGGAAAAGATGCTCCCCCAATCCACTTCCACAGGCCTACTACCTGCGGCCTTGCTTCTTGTTGGTTGGGCTCTGGGATCCCCCGAGCGGGAGGGACACGGTCAGCTATTCTCATCAGGATTCTCCAGCAGAGGGACCCAATTTGGTTTCCGCAGTGAGCCGGGGCCTATGTACAGCGCTTTCAATGAACAGATCGCCACAGGCTCCAATCCCGCCGTCACTTGGAGCGTCTTCAGGTGATGATAGTGTATCCGTGCCGTCAGGGGCCCAAGGGGAGGCGCGGGTGGCATCTAAGGGTGTTGCTGTGCAGAGCCCCCCAGAGCCTCGCCTCAGTCTGTTACTCCGTAAAACCCACCGAAGGCCGGTCCCATGTGCATTCGGTGACACGCCTATGGGGTCTTGTACCAGCAGAACTGGCTACCGATGCGTCTGTACCTCCCGCCGCGCGCCTCAGGTCCCGGCACCGTGCGCGGGGAGGTCGCTGTGCCTGGGTCTGCTGTTGAGTGGTGTTGGGAGTCCGCGTCGTGGGGGTCTGCTCTCTTGAGGCCCGTATGCCATTTCAGTTTCCTCTCCGGGGGCCCCAGTCGCTCCTGTGCAGTGGTCTGTAGGGTGTCCGTGAGTGTTGGCCCACCCGAGAGGCCCTGGTCGTGGTCCTGCCTCCCCCATGTGCCTCGAGGCCCAGCACCTTGCTGGGGTGGGTGCCTCGCTTGGGTGCGCTTTTTCACGGTGTATTTTTTCTCTCCCCGGTGTTGGTGTGAGACCCTTTCGGCTTGGTCCCCTGTGCACGTCAGCCTCTCAGGACAGCGAGCAGCGCTCTCACCTGTCCCAACCAGATTCACCCCACCGCTCGGGAAGCACTGTCATCAATTTCCGACTGCTTAAGCGCCCAGGGGGTGGCGGCCATCAGTCCGAGCATCCGATCCTCTTTCAGCCGCCGGGAGTGCTCAGGATTCGAGGGATGCCGCCATTTTGAGCTCGCAGCGGGGACCCCGCCAGAGCCGCTCATGTTGCTGGAATTGCTTTCCCGATCGCACTCCAGGGCTCGCTGGGTATTCCTCAGGGTCACATCAGCTTTGATGCCATTTGTCGTGGGTTTCAGGGAGTTTAGGGCATATATTACTGACGATGTCGCGAGCTGCCAAGTGGAACGCTAGGGAAATGCGTCCGCCATCTTGGCCGGCTTGGCCACACCCCCGAGCCGCAGACACATGTCAATGTTAATGTTAACTGATTTTTATATAGAGCTAATCACCTCTATGCGCTTGAAGGAGAGTTACTAAAGGTCGTCATCGGTGCATGGCCGTATAGTAGGCTAGTTGGGCCGTGTCTAGTGCCTCCTTAAACAGAAGCGTCTTAAGCTGTTTCCTAAATGGAAGGAGTGCTGGTTCCTTGCGCAGGTAATCAGGCAGTTGATTCCAAAGTTGAGGGAACTAGTTGGAGAATGCTTGGCCGCCGTTGGATATGGTTTTGTAGCCTGGAGTGGCTGGACGGCAGGTCTCAGAAGATCGCAATGTGCGGCCCGGAGCATAATTTATCAGACGTTCTTTGATGTAGGCCGGGGCTTTGCCTTGGATTGCCTTATGGGCGATACAGAGGCCTTTAAATCTAGCTCTCTGTTTGATTGGGAGCCAGTGTAGTTTGCGCAGCAGGGGGGAAGCATGAGACCATCATGGCAGCCTAAAGATAAGTCTGGCTGCGTCATTCAGTACCACTGGTAATTTATTAGGTAACTTCTGAGGGAGACCGATGTAAAGGGCATTGCCGTAGTCCAATCTGGATACAATTGTGGCTGATATGCTCATTTGCAGCGAGGCAGTTGAAAGGAGAAGTTTTCGGGGACAAGTTTTCGTAATTGTCTCGTAAGTCCTATACAGGTTCCGACCACTGTGGTAACTTGGTTGGTCATGGAGAGCTTTTTACAGCATGCACTGGTGTGGGGGTGGCCCCCAGCTCTTGAGGCCAGACATGGTTGCTCCAGGGGTTATCTTTTGTGGGGACGACAAGTACATCCGTTTTATCTGGGTTGATTTTCAGTGAATTGGCGGATATCGAGTTCACTGTGAATCTAAGGATTTTTTGTGCCACGTCTTGGGCATAGCTGGAGTTGTCAATCTGAAGAATGAGCTGGGTGTCATCCGCATAGTTGCAGTCTTTATAGTTAAAAAATCAGGTGATCATGGGACTAAGATGAGGCCCAGGAGGAGGCTTCTAAACCAAAGAGCGGTGTGCTCGCTTGATCACAAAGCAGGAGGAGAGATGTCCAGGATCCACCCAGGAACAAAGCCAGAGCTCGAGTCATTCTCCTGGGTCCTGAACCTCTGAAGCCTCTGGAAAGCCAATAAAATGAAGGTTGATGCCCTGAGCCATGTTTTCTGCATCTTCTGTGAGATCATGGAAGGTCTTCGTGTCATGGCTTAGGCAGGCCACCTCCGATAATAAATGCTTCACAGTATCTTCCAGAGAAGAGATCCTCTCCTCCTCCTCAGAGACCCTCTCAACTGTTTGTTTCCCAAGTGAACTAAATGTTTGATTTGATTCTGTCAGAAGTAACATGCAGCGACCTATAAATATTAGAAGTCAAGGGGTTAGTGTCTAGTAATGGAAAAAGCATAGCAGATGAGGGAAAGGAAGATTACAATGTAATGTGGAAATGTAATCAGCGAGGATGTGCGTAAAAGTTCATATTGTGTTCTAGAGGTAGATTGATGGCAGAATATAGTTTGGAGATCAGAAAAAGATAGGATCTGATTATCATTGAAAAGTTGCGTTAACCAGCACAGTCCTTTAGTTGGCCAAGGTTTCCAGTATATAGAATCAGTAAGGAGCCGACACATCACCATCCCTGCGGTTGTTTTTGTTTATGATTGTGACGCATTCAGAGTAATTTGTGATAAAAGTGTTGCATCTATAGTTTGTTATGGACAGAACTGTTTTTACCTTCAAAAGTTATATTTTGATAACTGTATTGTGCATTTTTGTCATTTTGGTCTTGTTTGGTTTAGATAAAGAGCAAGTATTTTTGTAAACTGGTGTGGTGTCCATTTGCTGTGTTTTCACTGTATTACTGTCTGTGTGCACAAATGCTTCACACGCTGCCTATGAGATAAGCCTGTCTGCTTGTGCGAAGCTCCCAAGAGGGTGACCAGGGGTTATTTTAGAAATGTATCCCCCTTACCCTGACTAGGAAGAAGGGTCCCTACTTGGACAAAGGTGCAAACCATTGCCAACTAGAGAGCCCATTTCTAACAGGTAATTAGAGACGTTTCTAAAAATATCCATCGAGGAAGGGGTAAGGGGAGGTCCGAAGAGAGCCATTTGCTTTAAAGAGAAAGCCTAATGATATTTCAAAAATGTGGAAATTTAAGGCCACCATCAGATTATTTTTTTTAAGTTGATAAAGCTATATCAGGTGATTTGTCTTTCCAAAGCAATTTTGATAAAAGGGAGTTCTATTCTTTTAAAATAGTTATTAGGAATATAAACTGGAATCATAGAGATTATACATAATATTATAGGAGTGAGAATAATTTTGATAGAATCGATCCTGCCCCACCAAGAGAGACATAATGGGTGCAATGGGATAATATTATCATTTAGTGTTTTAGTAATGTAATGGAAATTCAATGTAGGAGTCTCTTTAATAGTCTGCAAAAACCATAACCCTGGATATTTAATTTTGGAGGGTTGCCAAGTAAATCCAGTGTGACCAAAAGGTTGCCAATTACACAAGACATATAAAGGCAATATTTCAGGTTTATCAGTATTAAGCCGATATCCTGACAAGTAGAAGAAAAGAGTGGTTTGTTCAAGGAAAGGAGGATGGGAAATGGGAGGGTTAGAGCAATATAGGAGGATGTCATTAGCATAAAATGACATCTTAATTTGCTGTGCCCCAATGTGAAAGCCGGAAATGTGTGAGTGAGGTCGGATTTTAGGTTGCAAAGGGTTTGAGTGCGATAATAAACAAAAGAGTGAACAACAGAAAACCTTGGTGAACACCACTAAACACAGGAAAATAACCAGAGTATACCGTTAACAAAAATTGCAGCTTTAGGGGGTATATACAACAAGATGAAAGCAATCAGTGTAGGTGGAAAACCCATCCGTTTCAATGCATGAAACATAAAATCCCAACTGATCCTGTCAAAAGCGTTTCCCGTATACAAAGCAATAGCAGGAATAGGATGCTACAGTGTAGACGTTTACTGAGAATGTTGAAAAAGACACGTGCTTTGTTAGAAGCCAGTAGGCCCTCAACAAAACCATATTGTTCTGGACCTATATGATCAAGCAAAATAAGATCAATGCACAACACCAACATTTATGTAAAACTTTGGAAGTCAATATTAACTAAAAAAGTCTTACATTGAACAAGGTCTTTATTATCTTTTGGAATGAAATAAATCATGGCATCTTGGTAGGAGCCTTGAGAGGTGCTATTAGTTATGAATGAATTAAACAACATTAGAAGGTTGAGGAGTAGGATTTCACAAAATTACTATACAATTCAATAGCAAAACCATCAGGTCCAGGGGCTTTCCCTCTTCATAGTATAGAGACTGCATGGGTGATTTGTGATAACGAAATATTTGCACCCAGCAGGTCGAAATGAATATGCTGGGATTGAGGTGATGCGATGGATTGAAAGTATCTGGCCAAATCTGATTCTAAGGGTTGTGTTGCTACGGAGTAGAGATT
Source organism: Triturus cristatus (assembly GCF_964204655.1). Lineage (NCBI taxonomy): Eukaryota > Metazoa > Chordata > Amphibia > Caudata > Salamandridae > Triturus > Triturus cristatus. Next base: position 636,060,854 of record NC_140585.1, read on the forward strand.
TGCACAAAAGTTCACTACTTCATTCAAAATATCCTTGTTCTTAAAAAGAGTGGCTCCTGTACTGTTTCTTAAAGATTCTATTCGGGTTCTGTCTCATTTAATCTATAAATAATTTTCCGATTCTATTTTGACCCCCATTGTACCGGACACTACTCTTTATTAAATAAGAAGAAGCGGAATTCATAGTTAACCTGTTAAAAGTGAGTTTGGATCTACCAGGTGTTGCAAGGAAACCTAATTTGTTGAGCGATAGTAAGTATACTCCAATTTTTCGATATTGTCAAGTAATTGATTTGTTTGGGTTTCCATAGATTACTTCTTTTGTGGAACACAATTTGTTATAAAACATTGTGCTGCTGCCATAAAGGAATCCCAAATCATTACAAATGAGGAATCGGTTGCAGTGTTAAGAGCAAGCAAAAAATTCAGAGGTGAAGGTTTCAAATTGAGATGTAATTTTAGGCATATTTACAAGTATTTACAAGCCCCTTTTGCCACAGGAATATCACTTTTTACGATGTTCCTGTGGCGATAGGGGCTTTGCCTTATTTACAAAGCAGAGTTAAGCCACTTAATGTGGCTTAACGCAGCCTTGTAAATAAGGCCCCCTTTCACGCTATACATAGCGTGAAAGGGGACGGCAATGGGTGTTGCTGTGGGTGTTCCACCACAACACTCATTGATTCTGATGCTGCTCTCTATTTACAAGGAGGCGTAAATGGGAGGCAGCACCAGAATTAAGACCTGGGAAAACCTGGACTTACCTTAGCGCAACGAGGAAAATGTTTCATTTCTCCTTGTTTTTGCTGCTTTTATGTGTGCTGTGTTGTGCAGCACACATGAAAACAGAAAAAGGCCAATGATTGTTTATATACAGGAAGGTCCCCCTTCCTGCATATAAATAATCATTTTTTTTAAATGCCGTTTTGCAACTTCTGTGTGTGCTGCATTGAGCAGCACACATAGAAGTTAGAGACCGGCATTTAAAGAATGTCTATGTGCAGGAAGGGGGACTTTCCTGCACATAAACAATCTCCCCTTGAACGCAAACACCCTTGCACTATGGTGCAAGGGTGCCTGCATTGTCGCTGGGCTGTAACTGTAGCGCCAGCGCAGGGAGAAACGCAGGGCTGCACCATATTCTTGTAAATATAGTGCAGCCCTGTGATTATGAAGTGGCAGAGTGAGGCATTAAGTCAGGAAGGCTAACGCCTCACTCAACCACACCCCCTTCGTTTCTAAAAGCAGTGAATTGTTAATTCGCCATCTACATGCATGTGGTGAAAAGGGTATTAGATCAATATCTGTGTATAATGGTGCATGATCTGATATGAAAATTGGTTGTATATCAGAGTGAAGGGCGTGTTGAGCCAAAGATTTACTAAGGAAGAGATGATCTATTCAGGAATAAGAATGATTTGGAGCAGAATAGAAAGTGTTTTCCCAAAGATTCAGGTGGCATCATCTCCAAAAGTCAACTACTGATTTATAATGACTGATGTGTGTACAAACCTGACTGTTGAATTTCTCTCCAGTATGGTATCATGAATTTGATTACAATAACCCCTGAGAATAATATAATCATCATCAAATTGAAGCAATTTGTCAGAGATTGTGATCCAGAATGTGTTGTCAACAGACACTGGGCCTTAAACATAAAATATTGTTATGGATATGTTGTCAACAAGGAGTTTAACAATAATCCATCGACCATCATAGTCATGTTCATGGCTGATAACTGTAATATGTAATTTTCCATGACAAGGAACTCCATTCTTCTTTCCCATAGCTGTAGAAGCAAACCCATTGCCTACCCAAGATATTTTTAGTTTGGCAGCCTCTAACTCAGTGAGATGTGATTCCTGAAGTAGTGCTACGTCTGTTTTGAGTTTTGCTAGATGGCATACCACCCTCTGCTTTTTATTAGGGTTACTTAAAGCCGGGATATTCCATGTAGTAAATCAGAATGAAATGCTGCAACAAACTCATGTTCAATTGATATGTCTAAAGTGAAAATTATTGCAGAAAAATAAATGAAATATTGTGAAGAATAAGAATTATGCTTAGTTAGAAGAAGGAGGGAGAAAGGGGTAGTAAGATGAGGCACAAGGAAGAAGAGAGGACAGAGAAGAATCACAGAAAGAAACATGAGCAAGGAAATAGTGAAACAGAAAACATAAAGATAGCACAAGGCATAGAAATAACAACTGAATAACATACCAAAAATACACACAAGACAAAAGGAGGGTGTCAACAATGGAAGATCCTGGGGAAAACACCCGAACTCCAGAGGATGGCAGGTCAGCTTTAACATGGATGAAGACATCACATAAGAGTGGGACCAAAAGAGAACGAGAGGTAAAAACAGATACCTATACCACAAAAAAGAGATATTATAGAATTAAACGTTGTTATATTTGAGACAAACATCATAACAATAAAGATTGTGAGGAACCAAATAGCTTCATAATTCTAAAACGAAAGCATGCAAGAGAACAAGTTAATAATCAAATAATTCTTGAAGTGTCCATGTCTTCTCCACTGCTATAGAAATTTCTTAAGTGCCGTTGGCTCCTCATAAGTGATTGCTTTTTCTTTGTTAGCCACTTTAAACATGCAGGGTCGAAGTAAACCAAAATTAGCGTTTATGGCTCTCAATTGAGGACACATACCAAGGAACTGCTTCTGGCAAGTCACTGTGACTTTAGCTATATCTTGGGAGAAAAATAGTGTGTAACCGGCCCATAAAATTTGCTTTTTAGACTTAACAGCAGACATCACTTGTAATAGATCAGTGTGTTGCAAGAAAAACAGAATAAGTCCTTGTGGTTTTGCAGAAACTCTGGGACCAAGCCTTATCACCTTTTGTATGTTGATAGGGGTGCTGGTAGACATGTTGTGCAGTTTTGGAAGATGAGATTGAAAGTAGACAGTTGGATCAGGGATCTCGATGTTTTCATGAAGGCCATATATGCAGAGGTTATTCCTTTCATTTCGATTTTGAAGATCCTCAGTGTGCTTTTTAAGTAGAGAGATCTCTGACTCAAGAGGGAAAATGCCTGAAGCTGTAAGTTGAAGGGTATCTGTTTTTTGCTCTGCCAATAACACTCGTATCTCCAGAGAAGCCTATTTATCATCTAGATGTTGCAAGGTCTTGGTAGTCTCTTCAATGAAGGGTTTTAGTACACAAATTTCCTCACGGATCATGTCATAGAAGCTGGGATAGATTTCACTGGAAGGGGGGGACTTTTTTGGCCTCTTATTTCATGCCAGTGGCATTTTACCTAGTGAGGATGTTTTCGGAATAATACTTGGATGAGAATCAAATGTCTGAGAAGTAGCATCATCCATATCGTTGTAGGTAGTGCTTGAGTCTGTTATATAACATTGTTGAAGGTACCAGAAAGCTTAAGGTTCTGTTTTTCCCATATAGGATAAATGGGCTATAAAGGGAAAATACCAGGAGACTACTGGCTACCCATGAGCATGTGAGGCAGACTTTTTTTTTACGTAAAGCACACTGGAGGCATTGCTAATGTACAAAAAAACATAAATATAAGCACTAAAACCAAGTAATTCGTGAACAATAAGATTATGAAAATAGTAGTGATTATCTCCCTTTTGTAGCAGTAGAAAAAGGTGACTCTGCATTAAAAAAAGAAAGTCAGCATCCCAGAGATCTGAACGTTATGACAAAACGCTCAGGAAATTATGCTGGGAATTTGGAAGCATTAGGCAGCATCACACACTTAGTTTTGTCATTCATGAAGAAGACCATCTGAGCAAAAGCTGAGGAGAGCTCTGAGGTGATAAAAAGCATTCTGGTGTGTTGACAAAAACCTGAAATGTTTTCATCTTCTAATACCTGACAAGCGCAGTGTGTCCATGGTGAAATGGAGGATCACCAGTGGTCTGGAGCATACTTGGTAGGAGATGCGGCAATTATTTGAGGAGTGTGGCAACTTCAAATGACTCAGTTTATCGGATACATGCTGACTGCCTCACAAAATGGCAGGTGCAACCTCGCACTGTGAAGTGAAATACTCTGTGGCCTCCTGCACCTGAAGATGAGGAGTAGTGCTGTTAAAATGAGCTCCAGTGACTCACCGGATGCTAAGGAGGAGACACATCGAAGTCTCCTCTGTCGGTGAGCATAGGAAAGTCTCCAAAATTGGAGGAAGCTACCTGCATCAGCCAAAGCTCAGCGGTGCCCTGCCATCTTGGTTGGTTTCGAAACTGTGCCCCCCTTGGAAATACTGAATTTTAAGAGTGATGGAATGAGGAAAGCATGACAGAATACAAAGAGAGAAGACAGGCCAACCTAATTAACTAAATAAGAAAACAATAAGGTTACAGAAAATAGGAAAATTCAATACCAGGAGCATTGGTTGGTACTATGGAAACTAAACAAGGAACTTTGGGACACAGAGCAAGAAATGTATGAACAAGAACAGGAGTGGAAGCCTGCAGGTAGGAAAATGGAACTCTGAGAAACAGGACAAAGGCAGCGGCACCTTAAGATAACATCAACTGTGACTGACAGATGAGCTATAGGATCAATGAATAATGGTCAAAAACAAAGAAATATAGCAATAAGACAGAAATTGGGATATAAAATAACAGTGAATGCACAAAGCAAGCAGCAATTTGGAGTGGACCTTTGAGGCCACCAGCGAGACATGCGAGGTTTATGCAGTCTCAGTAAGAAGAAGATTGCAAGAGCTCTGAGTACTGAGCTCACAGGCTTATGTAGCAGGTAGCTTAGTTGAGAAACACTGATGGAGGGAGGGAGACAGGTAACTAGGTAATAATAATGGGAGCTGCACCAATAGAAGGAAGGATGCACTGGGAATTGGAGAAGAAAAGAATGCAGTAGTCAGAGGGCATAAGAATGGAAATGGGAAAGCCAGGAACACGGTGTGGATTGTTGCAGAGACAGATGAAGTTCAGAAAAGTGTCTACAGAGGAGTCAGTGAATAGTCCTCACAAAGGTGGTCTTCGTGTTGTAGTAGGAGATTCCAGTGGCAGCAAGAAGCGAATGCTTTGTAACCAACCCTCATGAATCAGTGGCATTGCTAGAGTGCAATGATGCCTACTGCAACAAGGAAATTTGGTCCCCTGCCCAACTCAGGTAGTAAAAGACAACCATACTTGGGATGCAGTGGGACCCTGAACTGAACCTGCTGCTCCAATAATAGCTACTTACCTGTCAGGAATATCTATTAGTGCCACACACGTGCAGCAGGCTTCAATGCATGAAGCAGCAAAGTCAAAATCTAGAGAATCATTGCAATGGCACAGCTTTTTAATTTCCCCAGGAGCAGGGGAGATAAAAAAAAACTATTCAAAATCCCTCCAGTAAGCTTGACGAAAGTTGAAAAAATCATATTAGCATTACAGTTAAGAGAAGATATTTGAATAAGTTCACGAACACTTGGGAGAGGAAAGAGTGACATTGAATATATATTTGTAATGTTGTGAAGAAGCGTACAGCACAAGATCAAATGTGGCCAATTGAAAGATAACTTAAATTAACCATTGCCACCATCGCCAAGTGAGTAAGTACAGGCATTGTACAACCAGTGGCATTTGGACCATGTAGTTGTATAATACTCATTCTGTGTACTGGCAATGCTGGTACACCAAGTCCAATTTCAAACGCACCCTTAACATTTTCCTGCAAATGGAGGAGCACATTTTTACAAGTAGAATTTTTCTTCTCTAAGTGTAATTTTTCACATTCTTTGTTTGCTAAGGTCTCAGTTCATAACTCCGAGCCTTCTTATAGTGCTCAGAGGACAAGATCAGTGCCCAGTCCACTGTCTACATGTAACTACTAATCTGCCTGAAGCTCACAAAATTCACTGTGGGGCCAATTAAAAAACTGCATTTTGTATTACATTTACATGTAGTAGTACTACAAAATGTACTAAGAATGCTATTTACAATCCTTTGTGTGGAATTTATGCAATTTATTAAATGAATTTAATGTAACAATATTTCCTATGGAGAGTTCTCTGTACACCAAGAGAATGATAAGAATTATATTGATGAGAGGGACAGAAATCATGAAAACAGTGCCAAACAAAACTTTGTGCATGGGTTTGCTTAATGTGAGAGCACAATGGTACTGGTGAAACATTTTCAGATGTCTAACCATATTATTGGCTTCTGTGAATGCTCGCTATCACACAGTATTACTTGTCTGTCTACAGATTCTGTTGTAAAGGAGATCCGTTGTTTGAATAGGCTGTACTTGCCCTTTTTAGCAGCTGTAAAAATCACAACAAATAAGATTTAGTTTATTTTTCTGGCTACATGAGCCAACTCAAAAGCTTATGATTTTCCATCCATTATGCACAAACATTTCCTAACCTGTCAACTGTTTTTTAAATTCATTCTCATGTTTTTCAAGCATTTAAAAAAAGCAAACTGCAGTAGATGACAGACAAATGCAACAATACAAGTACTGTTATTGAACTTTCATTAAGCCTCACTTGAGTTGAAAAAAGTGTTTATTCTCATTTTAAGACAAACAAATTACACATAAAACATGCATAGCACGCAACTTGAAAAGTGATTTTTCGCTGTGATGAAGTGGGTGAGCAAGATTATTTTGATCATTCCTCACGTGGCACGAAGATGACTGATTCAGGCCCTGATACTCTCACAAGAGGATTACGGTAACATTCTCTACCTGGGAATTGACAAGTCCTGTATTCGCCTTCGGCAGGTAGTGCAGAATTCAGCGGCAAGACTCCTTTTCAGCTTCCAGAATATGCACCGGCTTCTCCTATTCTTAGTGAACTGCATTAGCTTCCAATTGAAAAAAAAGTGCAATTTAAAACTCTGTGTTTCATTTTTAAAGCTAGAATTGGACTTGGTCCGCACTATGTACAGGATCCGGTCTCCCCTATCAGCCTAGCCAGAGGCTCAGATCTGAGAATCAGGCTTTATGCCGTGTGCCCAGAATTCGCCTGACATGCACAGAAGGTTGCTCCTTCACATACATGGACCCTAAACTTTGGTATGCCCTACCGGACTTCTTAAGGCACTGTACGTCTTTGCTGCTATTTCGCAAGCACCTTAAAACATGGTTATTTAAAATTTTTGGTTAGACACTTCTACCTATTCTTAGCGCCGGGAAACCCGCCGGATAGCTGTGTGCTCTATAAGTGGAAATAATAATAATGTATGTATTTGAAACAAGTGAGAATTATCTTACTAATCACTTTCATGTTTGTCAACAATACCCCAAAAATGTACAGCAGTCATGATTGTTAGGTCTGGGCAGACCTCATGCTAGTCACACTAAAACAATATATGGATAGAGGCTTAGTGTCAGCCTCCTTCTTACTTTGGTTTGGTTGGCTCAGCCACCTTTATCACTGCTTGAAGAAAGTGTTATTCACATTTTTAATAAGGCTGGAGAAGTATTTCAGCCTCACTATTAGCTGTTGAGTGATTACCTACACTTGCATATTGTGGTTGTCCCATACTGAATCTACTTCTTAAAATCAATACCCAACTTGTTATTTGAGAGTGGTCTTATTATGTCCACCAAATGTAAAATACCGGGCGCTTCATTTCAGATTAGACTCCAGAATGCATTTAACAGCAACTCAGAGATCATATTTGCCCTAGACAAATCCAATATTATTCGTAAAGCTGACATGGAGTTAGTGACTTCGTTAGTGAATTTCTAATCCAAGAATTTCCAAAAAGCCTGACCATCTACATGGTACCAAAAATACATAAAGATCCACTGAACCCACCATTCAGACCAATCGTGTCCACAAAAGGAAGCATACATGAACCCATCGGACAATTCATCGACCGATACCTTCAACCTATGGTCTTCAAAATGCAAACATATGTCAAAGACGCTACAGATTTTCTCAAAAAATTGCAAAAAATTGAAATCCATCCAGATGAGATGATTTTACTGTGCACCATCGATGTGAAATCTCTATACACGTCCATACCACATAACCTAGGGATCGAAGCGATTGAACAAGCATTGTTACACTCAGACCAAAATCTGGACACCCAAGTCTTCCTTATGGAGCTGTTACAATTTACTTTGTTTCACAGCTATTTCAAATGAAAAAATGAATGGTATATACAAACCACCGGAACTTCCATGGGCAATTGCGCCGCACCAGCGTACGCGAATTTGTTCATGGACAAATTTGAACAAGATAACATACTCTGGAAAGACCAATGGAAGAAACACAGCAAATTGTTCTTACGTTACATCGACGACATATTTGTAGTATGGAATGGTCCATTACCTACTCTTACAGAAGCACTCCAAAATCTCAATCAAATCGATGAGCGAATACAATTCACCCATGACATACAAAATGAACACATCAACTTCTTGGATGTTCGAGTATCCTTCATCAATCATAAATTTGAAACAGATCTATACAGGAAACCAACTGATCGAAATGACACACTGCACTATGCCAGCTTCCACCAAGAGCCACTCAAACAACATTTACCTTACTCACAAATGTTGCGAGTAAAACGCATAGTATCCGATCCACAAACCACCAATATACGCCTACAGGAAACTATAGAGCGCTTTTTACAAAGAGGATACCCACCAAGAATATTAAATGAAGCACTTAACAGATGCCAATCACAAAACAGGAATGATCTTCTTACCAAACCTATACAAGAAAAAACAAACCCCTTAGTGATGGTTTCTAAATTCTCTACTTGTAGTCAAGACATGAAACTCATAATTAAACGACATTGGCCAATGTTAACAATGGAACCAGACTTTAAAAATGTATTCCAGGAGCTACCCACATTTGCATATACCAGAAGTAAAAACCTGGGTGAAACGCTCAAGCAAACCAATAAAGTCGATGTCAACACTTACAGAGGAACGATGGCATGCTACAACTGCAACAACTGTAACAACAACATTCTAGGTACAACCATAACTCACCAAAGAAATGGAAACATCATAAAACTCAAAGTCACAGCTACCTGTGATACCAACAATGTAGTGTATCTAATCAAATGCCCATGTGGCAAAATCTACGTGAGAAAAACAGAAAGAAAAATAAAGACGAGAATCAATTAACATAAATCTAATATACGTACTAAACAACTCAAATCAACTGTGGCACAACACTTCCATGAAAACCATCACAACATTAGCCAACTACGATTCCTAATCCTCGAAGTGGTACAAAAAACAGAAGGACGAGACAACAGAAAATTCTTACTGCAGCGAGAAAACTTTTGGATCAAAAAATTGGACAGCACACATCCACATGGGATAAATGAACGCATTGAATTTGTTTGTTATCTTTGAATCAGTTTATCTTTTTTATTTCACATTTTTATTTCACTCGTATCCCTCCTAAACATCACTTATATTCATCATAATGGCACATAAACACACTCAAAGATGGCCCCCAATATGATTAACCATACCTACACTTCAAGATGGCTCCCAATGTTAGTACACCCCAGTCCTTTCATATGTCACTCACACGAATGAATCCTATCATATAGACGCTCTTCGAACGGTATAGCATATATCGGCAACGAAAATTCTCCAGCAAGGAGCACTGAAAAGATTCTTGGTATGTAATGGCATGAACTTTATTGACATTCAATTTTGTGTAACGCGCAAATAGCTACACTAAGCACTTTCGGTTTTAGAATGGCACGTTGCGAACACTTTAACGGCAACCCGTTTCACCTCATTGCTTTACTTCATTGTATAACGCGTGAAAATAACAGTCATTTAAACCATTATTGATAACTTTTTACCATACGAACTGGTCACAAACTCTTAAACCATCTAGCGTAATGAAAACCCACGGGCACATATGTCACATATACGAGGACGCTAAACACTATTTACTTTATCCATTCACACAGTTTGAAAGATTCGACGACACTTCCCGTACCGCGCACCATAATTTGATAATGCTCTTCTCGCACTGAACGGTGAATAAAATCAGATAAAATTCACGATTTTAACAACGCACGGCAGTCGCTACTTCTATTGTAACTTTTTTCACAATTCAACAACGAATGTATGTAAACACAGTCCTAACCTGATTACCCAAACAAGTACATCAACCAAATGTGATAATACCTTATACAATATTTTGCACAGTTGTCTATGATACTTATATTCTTACTGCAGGACTAATCCCTGACGAAGGGTATTCATACCCGAAATGCATAGGAATAAATAGTCCATAAATAAGAATAACCAATTTAGTATGAATATTCACAATGTATGAATAAAATACATGAACTGAAATTCAATCTACCACGAGTCGCCTCAAATACTTTAAAGAAAGATAGAACGGATCCAAAGCTGTGCCTAGGGGGACACATCTATGAAAGAAGTGCAACAACTAACAGTTTAAAACTGCACACACAGGCTGCAGTAGGAGGCAAGAGACATGTTTGAATGTCAAGGCTCACCTTCAGCTTCTCGCTGGTTGCCGTTGTCTTGCACAGGAACAGAAGCTGCTAGCTTCCCGACTCCCACTACTAATCACTCAGCCCCAAGGAATGTCTTTGGCTCTAACTGATCAGCAAGGGGTATGGGGGAAATTGGATAAAATAACAAACGAGAGAAGAGACTGGTTCTGGACCTTCTGGTTTTCCTATCTGGAATTCTTCTTCAGCTATCTCTCTGCTACTGAAGATTCCTGAGGTAACTAAGCACACAACATTATATTATTATTATTCCTCCTCTACTCTATTCTGTCTCTTTTCCTCTCTTCTCTAATGGTGTTTCCTACCTACCCAGTATCCTGAACTCTGTGCCTCTCTTCTTGTTTCACTCTGCCTTTTTCTTCTTTCTTGTTATTGATGTCACTAATTATCTGTAAAACATATATTCATTTATTATACCTATTTATCTTGTAGTCTTAATATCTTTTAACTTTCTCTTTTGACCTACCATCAATCTTTCTTCTCGTGGTTTCTCTTCTTTCTTTTCTTGCTTCTAGCTATACTAGTAACTGTTGTCTTCTAGATGATTCTTAGAGCCTTAACTTCTCCAGTTGCTTCCTCTCCTATGGATTCTGCGAATTATTATGGCTCTGGTAAGTCTTACTCCTTACTTTCTTAGTTGACTGTTCTTATAGTCTTTAATATCTTTTCACTTAGTAACCTCTTCAGTAATACTACAATATACTTCTTTTCTTTTCAGGACTCGGTATGCTTATCTCTGGTGTTCCTGGTAAGTCTTTACTTATTGCGTCACCCAACACTACTTATCATTTTTATGTGACCTTAGATAATCTATCAATAATTCACTTAGCTTTCTTCTGTCTTCTCTCAGGTGCTGCAGAAGTCGTATCTTGATTTCCTGGAGCGACGAGGAAAACTCCGAACTCTACTCTCAGTAAGTTGCCTCTAAGGACTCTGCGGCTTTTTCTGTTCTCTTCGGTAAGTATCGACACAACTCTCTTGCGTCACTCTGGAAAACTTCTTTGACAAGGTATTCTCTTCAGAACTGGGAACTCTCTCGAACACGTCTTCTCTGAGGAAAATTCTTGGTGAAGTGCGCACTACCTCAGGCGCGCGCGCGTCACATCGTCTCTCTCTAGATCTGCCAGCAACTAGACCGCCGACCCCAGCGTCTGCGCGGCCATCTTGGAAATGCGGGCATGCCATAAACTCGACCATTGAAACCCATTCAAGACTGAAGCGCCCATAGAACTCAATTCCTTGCGCTTCACTTTGGAACTCGCATTAGGGATCCTGACAGTACCCCCCACCAAGGATGGTCCTTCCACTCTGGGCTTGGTTGGATTGCGCTGATAAAAAAGTCTTATTAGCCTAGGAGCATGAACATCTGAATCTGATTCCCAAGACCGCTGCTCTGGACCGTAGCCTTTCCAATCTACCAAATAGTACAGTTTACCTCTGAGTAATTTTGAGTCCAGAATTTCTTTCACCTCAAACTCTACTCCTGTATCTAGCTGAATTGGTTTTGGAATTGGTTCTTTTCTCAAATCAGAAACTGCCTTCTTCAAAAGGGAAACGTGAAACACTGGGTGAATTTTGAATTGGGAGGGTAAGGTCAGTTTATAGGTCACTGGACCAATCTGCTCTGCAATTGGGTAAGGGCCGATAAATCGTGGCTGAAATTTTCGGTTCCCTTTTAACCTTAAATTTTTTGTATTCAACCAGACTTTATCTCCAATTCCTAGTGGAGGGGGTTTCTTTCTTTTCTTATCTGCGTATTTCTTATACTTTTCCTTAGCCTGCACTAGATTCTTTGATGCTTCTTCATGCACTGACTTTAAGTGAGCTACCAAATCCTTGGCTGCTGGGACTGTGAGCTCCACATCTTGTACTGCGGAATTTGGATGTCTACCATAGTTTAAGTAGAACGGGGAATATCCGGTGGACACATTCTTCGCGTTATTATGAGCGAATTCTGCTGTCCACAAGTAGTCCGGCCATTCTCCCTCCTGTTTCAGCAAGAACAATCGTAAATATTGTTCCAATTCCTGGTTCACCCTTTCCGTTTGTCCATCCGTCTCCGGATGGAAACTGGTGGAAAAACGAGTTTCTACTCCTAACCCTTTCATAAAAGCCTTCCAGAAATGTGAAACAAATTGGGTACCCCGGTCTGATATTACGATCTTGGGTATTCCATGTAATCTGACAATCTGTGTACTAAAGTGTCTTGCTAACTGTTTTGCTGTAGGGATTCCCTTTAAGGCCAAGAAGTGTGTCATTTTCGTGTATGCATCTACTATTACTAGTATTGTATTTGTCCCTTGACAGGATGGTAAGTCTGTAATTAAGTCTAGGGTGATTGTATGCCAAGGATGAGGAGGAATGGGAAGGGGTTGCAACAGCCCTTGTGGAGCGTGCCGTTCTGATTTTCCCTGAGCGCATATCTCACAAGTCTTTACATATTGTTCTATGTCTTTACTCATCTGTGGCCACCAATATTTTCTTTTAATTAGATCGGCTGTCTTGAACTCTCCCTTGTGGCCAGCCAACAGATGATCATGGCATTCCTGCAAGGCTTGCTTCTGCAATGCTGTAGTCGGCAAATACAATGCACCTTCTTTAAATGGTAACTCATCGCGAACTTCTCTTCCAGGTTCTAGTTGCACCCATCTCTGCATTTCTTCTGGGGTTAGAGCTTGGATTACCTTTTCCTTAAAGTTCAATATATCAGTGGCGCCTATAATCTTGGTTTCAGGTATGATCACTTGAGCGCTTAGTGGACTTCTTTCTTCTCCGGTTCCCAACCTAGACAAAGCATCCGCCTTTCCATTCTGTGCCCCCGGCCGATAGGTTATCACAAAATCGTAATCGGCAAAGTACAGAGACCAACGGAGTTGGCGAGGTGTCAAGGTTCTGGCTGACTTCAGGAATTTTAAGTTCCGATGGTCCGTGTAGACTGTTACCAAGTGGTGGGCCCCCATTAGATAATGTCTCCACTCCTTGAAGGCGTCTTTTATCGCCAGCAACTCTTTTTCTGTAATCGTATAATTGATTTCTGCTGGGGTCAACTTCCTGGACCGATAAGCCACCGGGTGTAACTGGCCCGTTTCCTTATTCCTTTGAGATAGAACACCACCAATCGCAAGGTCCGAAGCATCTGTCTCGACATAAAAGGGCTCCATCGGATCGGCATGAAGGAGGATTGGCGCAGTGGTGAACTCGATCTTCAAATCTTTAAAGGCTTGCTCTGCTTCCTCCGACCATTCGAATCGTGTTCCCTTCTTCAGTAGTCGCGTCAAAGGTAGTATTCGTCGGGAAAATTCTCCAATAAATCTCCGATAGAAATTTGCGAACCCAATAAATGCTTGGACTTCTTTCACACAAGTGGGCGACTTCCATTCTTGTACGGCCTGAATCTTTCGTTTGTCCATATGAATGTCTGCTGGCGAGATTACAAAGCCCAAGAACTCTACCTGTGGAACTCCAAAGGCACATTTCTCCAACTTGACAAATAGTTTGTTCTCTCGCAGTTTCTGCAAAACTCCTCGAACCTGTGTTTGATGCTCCTGCGTATTCGTTGAGTAGATTAGTATATCGTCAATATACACAATTACACATTGATCAATGAATTCACTGAGCACATCATTTATGAAGTGTTGGAACGCTGCAGGCGCATTACACAACCCATAGGGCATCACCTGGTATTCAAATAGCCCCAAGCGTGTTCTGAAGGCCGTCTTCCACTCGTCTCCCTCTCTAACTCGAATAAGGTGATAAGCTCCCCTTAAATCCAACTTCGTGAACATCTGTGCTCCTTTGATCTGGTCCAACAAGACGGAGATAAGGGGAAGAGGATACCTGTTCTTCTTGGTTATTCGATTTATGGCTCTATAATCAATGCACGTTCTCAACTCGCCCTGCTCCTTCTTAGGCACAAAAAATAGTGGCGAGGACACCGGCGATTGAGAAGGACGTATAAATCCATTGGCCAGATACTTGTCGATATACTCCTTTAGGTGATGATTCTCTTGTTCCGTCAAGGCGTACACTCGACTGCAAGGCAAATTTGCCCCTGGCTCCAAGTCTATTTTGCAGTCGTAAACACGATGAGGCGGCAGTTGCTCTGCTTCCTGTTCGTTGAAAACGTCCTCGAAATCTTTATATTCTTGTGGAATTGTTTGAGTATTTACTACGCACACAGAGACTTCCGCTGAACATAAGGCATGAGCCGGGTTCTGTTTACTCGTTGCCTCGTAGGCCCCAAAACAGTTCTCTCTACAATATGCCGAGTTCATTTCAATTGTTCTGTTGCTCCAATTGATTGAAGGATTGTGCTCTGTGAGCCAAGGAAGCCCCAATATAAGTTGAAATTGGGGGGCATCAATTAAGTTAAAGTGCATAGCTTCTCTATGCCCATCTTCTTGAATCAGCTCTATCAACTCTGTGTGACTCGTGATTGGCCCTGAGGATAGATTGGTACCATCGATTGCTCGAACTGGTTCACTTTTAGCCTTGGCAATTGCTTGCAGCCCAATCTTAGTCGCGAATTTCTGATCGCAGAAATTACCCGTGGCTCCTGAGTCCACCATCACAGTCACTTTTTTCATTATTTTTTCTCGAAAACGGATTGTCAAAGATAAAATCAAATGAGGCGAAGACGACTGTAATGTATTCGCCAGCCGATGTTCCTGAGGAGTTGATTTCTGATTCGCATCCACCTGCACAACTCCTTCTACAGGTGGTGCTGCGAGTTTTCCTTCGGCTTAAATGAACCCTTTGGCTTTTTTGGACAATTTCGCACAAAATGTCCACTAGATCCACAATACATGCATAAGTTGTTGGCTCGTCTCTTCTCCTTCTCCTCCTTTGTGAGCGGTCCTCGAATCGTTCCTATTTGCATAGGTTCAGATCCTGAGGTTCCTTCTGTACTTCTTCCTGTTTCTGCCTTAGCTCGGTCGAATCGCGGAACCGTGCTTCTGTACTCTCGTCTTCTCTCTCCTCTTCTCTCTCCCTGCCGGAAATCCAGTTCTAGCACTAGGTCTATCAGGGCGGAAATTTCAGTTGGACGATTCGGTATTTGAGCCAAGCCATCTTTTAACTCAACTCGCAGCCCTCGATAAAATATTGCTGTCCTCTTGTTCTCCGGCCAATCAGTCTCCATTACAAGTTTGTTGAATTGAGCTAGATAAGCCACTAAGTCTCTATTTCCCTGCTTCAATTCCAAGAGCTCGTTATCTACTGCTTGAGAGATCCGTCTTCGATCAAAGATTCTCAAAAATTCTTTCTTGAACTCATCAAAATTCTGCAATAATGGATCATCTCGTGAGAATATCGGCATCGACCATGCTGCTGCATCTCCACTTAAATATGACAAAATGAAGGCTACTTTCGACTGCGCATCAGGAAAAATAGAAGGGCGACACAAGAAATGTAGTGAACATTGTGTAATAAACACCTGCGCCTTTTGTGGGTCCCCACTAAATCTCTCTGGCGCTGCCAACGGTATTACTGGCGACAAGGAATGTATTACTTGCGTTGTTAGCTTATTTGTCTCTCCCATTGAAGTGGCCGGACCCTCCCTTCCAGTTGAATACGGTTGTCTTATCCTCTGTGCTAATTCTGCCGTCTCTTTCCTAGATTTCATGACCTCCTGCCTTAGACTTTGATTCTCTTCCTTAACTCCTACCAATTCCTTTTGTATCGCCTCTAGGACTGACCCTAAGGTCTGTAAATTTATTCCCTCAACCATTTCTTTTCTGTTCGGGTGCAAGATTAATACGTGGGCACTTCACTCTGTCAAGGCTCACCTTCAGCTTCTCGCTGGTTGCCGTTGTCTTGCACAGGAACAGAAGCTGCTAGCTTCCCGACTCCCACTACTAATCACTCAGCCCCAAGGAATGTCTTTGGCTCTAACTGATCAGCAAGGGGGAAGGGGGAAATTGGATAAAATAACAAACGAGAGAAGAGACTGGTTCTGGACCTTCTGGTTTTCCTATCTGGAATTCTTCTTCAGCTATCTCTCTGCTACTGAAGATTCCTGAGGTAACTAAGCACACAACATTATATTATTATTATTCCTCCTCTACTCTATTCTGTCTCTTTTCCTCTCTTCTCTAATGGTGTTTCCTACCTACCCAGTATCCTGAACTCTGTGCCTCTCTTCTTGTTTCACTCTGCCTTTTTCTTCTTTCTTGTTATTGATGTCACTAATTATCTGTAAAACATATATTCATTTATTATACCTATTTATCTTGTAGTCTTAATATCTTTTAACTTTCTCTTTTGACCTACCATCAATCTTTCTTCTCGTGGTTTCTCTTCTTTCTTTTCTTGCTTCTAGCTATACTAATAACTGTTGTCTTCTAGATGATTCTTAGAGCCTTAAGTTCTCCAGTTGCTTCCTCTCCTATGGATTCTGCGAATTATTATGGCTCTGGTAAGTCTTACTCCTTACTTTCTTAGTTGACTGTTCTTATAGTCTTTAATATCTTTTCTCTTAGTAACCTCTTCAGTAATACTACAATATACTTCTTTTCTTTTCAGGACTCGGTATGCTTATCTCTGGTGTTCCTGGTAAGTCTTTACTTATTGCGTCACCCAACACTACTTATCATTTTTATGTGACCTTAGATAATCTATCAATAATTCACTTAGCTTTCTTCTGTCTTCTCTCAGGTGCTGCAGAAGTCGTATCTTGATTTCCTGGAGCGACGAGGAAAACTCCGAACTCTACTCTCAGTAAGTTGCCTCTAAGGACTCTGCGGCTTTTTCTGTTCTCTTCGGTAAGTATCGACACAACTCTCTTGCGTCACTCTGGAAAACTTCTTTGACAAGGTATTCTCTTCAGAACTGGGAACTCTCTCGAACACGTCTTCTCTGAGGAAAATTCTTGGTGAAGTGTGCACTACCTCAGGCGCGCGCGCGTCACATCGTCTCTCTCTAGATCTGCCAGCAACTAGACCGCCGACCCCAGCGTCTGCGCGGCCATCTTGGAAATGCGGGCATGCCACAAACTCGACCATTGAAACCCATTCAAGACTGAAGCGCCCATAGAACTCAATTCCTTGCACTTCACTTTGGAACTCGCATTAGGGATCCTGACATTGAAGGGGTACTTAAGTGACTAGCCCAATGAGTGCTGCAGGCCCACTACAAGCATTTAATTTACAGGCCCTGGGTACATGTAGAACCACTTTACTAGGAGCTTACAAGTCAATTAAATATGCCAATTGGCTGTAAGCCAATGTTACTATATTTAAATGAGAAAATACAAGCACTTTAGAACTGGTTAGCAGTGTAATGTGTGCAGAGTTCTAATAGCCAACAGAAATGGGTTCAGAAATCAGCAGGATGAAGGCAAAATGTTTGGGAATGACCCTGCAGGAAGGGCCAAGTCCAACAGCCTCTCCGGAGACCTGTCTTTTTCAACACCTCCTATATCTCTGCCTTATTTATTTATTTCCCAAGCAGGTAATCCTGTTGTGGCTGGTAACTGATGTTTGTGAACTAATGGAAAAACGAAAAACGAGAAATCTATTTGGAGGAAACCATATCATAGCGGACCAATTTGAAGGAGAGACAATTTTAAAGAACTACAAATAAATCGAAAATCAAAGGAAATATTTTTAAGAAAAAATAGTTTGAAGGAAAAATCGCACACTTGGGTGAAGGTTAAGGGCTGTGAGGGTCTTTTTTTCAGGGATGAGTAATGTTTAGGGGAGATGAGTTTTTTAAGGTTTTCGGGGTTCAGCAAACAGTAGGAATTTAGGGATGATTAATTTTTTTAGGGATCAGGCATGGGTGGAGTTTAGGGTATGAGGGACTTTTAGGGTGCACAATGGAGTTTAAGGGTGGTGAGAGTCTTTAGGGTTCAGAGATGGGTTGCATGTAAGGGGGTGTTGAGGTTTCTTAGGTAATACGGACGGGTGAGGTTTAGGACTGGTGAGTGGTTTTAAGGTTCAGTGATGGGTAGAGTTTTGGGGTTTGAAGGGTTTTTTGTGTTCAGGAATGTGTGGAGTTTAGGGTGGTGTAGGATTTTAAGTGTTCAGGGATAGATGGAGTTTATTTGTAGAAAGGGTTTTGAAGGTTCTGGGATAAGGGAGTTTAGGGGTGGTGAGGAATTTTAGGGTTGAGTTTGTGTGGAGTTTAGAGATGGTGCTGGGTTTGAAGGGATCATGGATGGGTGGGGTTTAGACATAGAAAAGGGTTTTTATGTTTAGGAATGGGTGGAGATAGGTGTGCTGAGGGGGTCTTAGGTAACGAGATGGGTAGGGTTTAGGAGTAGAAAAAGAAAAGCTTTAAGGGTTCAGGGAAGGGTGTAGTTTAGGGGTCAGATATGGGTTGCGTTTAGTTGTGGTGAGGTACTTTCAGGGTTCAGGAATGGGTGGGGTTTAGGAAGGGCTTTTCGGGATCAGTGGAGTTTGGGGGAATAGATGGGTGTAGTTTATCCTTGCAGAGACATTTTTAGGGGGAAGAGATGGGTAGTGCTTAGGGGTGGCGAGAGTTTAGTGAATTAAAGCATCCAAGGTAATCATTCGACAATTTAAAAAACATAAATCTGAAACAATGTTCCCTGATATAATGGCCTGAAATAAATACCTTCTAAAAGCAAGACCTGCAAGCATTTAATTTACATCTCAACAAACAAGAATGCAGAAGCGAATAAAAAAAACATTCTATTAATTGGTTTCTATAAAATGGTAAATAACAATCACCCATTAAACTGTTTAGATAAAATGGTTTCTCAGTAATGGTATTCCATTAAATCGTGTTTCTATGAAATCACATACAACCCTGGTAACTCCTGAGATTACTGGGACACAGAATGAACTTCCATTAATCTCATGAATGAGTTCCACTTTGTACTGCCTGGCAAGGTATGCTGAGTGTTCTGATATTGCATCTTGGCACCCAAGTTCACTTTCTATTGAGTACCTCCTATGATGGCTCTCTGAGTGCCAACTGATCCATCCTTACTGGCAGTAAAGGTGGTGAATTTCCTCACATCAACGTGGTACAAGCAGTTGTATGGTTCTAAGCTCTCTTCAGGCTGACAAAATGAGTATCCACTAGGGGCAATAGTGATAGATCTGGTTGAAAGTAGCCATAGCCTAATACGTTTCTTATATTGATGGATATCTTTGTTTCAGTGAAGCACCGGACGTCACAAGGGGAGTACTCAGGTAGTGGTCCATGTTATTCTCAGGCAAGCGATGAACCTGCAAAAGAACGTGCCAGGGTTCTCAATCACCTTCCTTTTCAGGTTATGCCAAGTCCAACCATATGATTCCATAAAATTTACCAGGACTTCTACTGAGGAGCGGCAGAGACCAGAAAATGGAAAATTTGGTGAGCGCCTTTGTTGGTCAACAGGCAACAACTCCATAAAAGGCAGGCTCCGAAATTCACTTTTTCTTTCATCACATTCGGACCAAATTCTTTTTTCTGTAGCATTTATGACATAGCTGGGAATATTTTTCTGACAAGACATAGCCCATAAGAATACCTTTTTTTTTACCATTAAACATCTGTTTGAAGGTTTATATCTAGCTATATCTACCAAAAAAATCTGAAAATAGATGGAATGCCAGCATCAATCCAATCACATGTACAGAAAATTCATACGAAGCTTAAACACGAAACCCTTGAGGATACACATAAAAATCTTTGTTAGTAATATCTGAACAAATTGGAGAACCAATAGAACACTGCAGCCAGAAAGAACAATAATTTATGTTTAATGTCACAAACGTGATTCAAAAACTGACATCTGCTCTGACATTTTCAATGCTTTCGCGGGTTGCACAGTGAATGTTGCATCCACACGCTTCAGAATGAGCTTTGTAGCACAGTTCTGTTTCTTTTTCAAAGCCGTGTAATCAATTATGACTGGAGCATAATTTCGAAATGTATGTGCAGGTTTGTTACATGAGGAGTGTCTACAGCCTACTAACAAGTTCTATAAAGGAGGTAAACGAAACCAGGCTGCAGAAAGCACTGTACAATATACCTGTCACTGTGTTCGTCTAATCCATTATTTACTGTGTGGAGTTCTGCAATATGCAGCAAAAGTTGCTGAACTGCAGACATGGAATGATGTCTCTGACTGATCTGAGCCTGCCCCTCATTCTAGGCGGCTCGTTTAGGGCATGGGCAGGCAGTGGCATGATCACGAGGGTGGGCAGTAATGTTTCTGCTTCCCGCTCATCCCAGTGTTATGCACTCTAACCAGCAGTGAATACGGGTGGCCCTGCCCATCGCAGAAAGGTTTAAATATGCATATTTCGTTATGCAAGTTTCTATGTAGGCAGGAAATTGCTTCAAAATGATGAATTTGCTTGCCTCTCTGATTATGAATTCCGATATATGATATCTAGAGAGCAGCATTTGCTGACATATCTCCGACGATATGTTTATGTACACAAATGTATAATACAGCAAGCCTTTTTTGCACTGGGATGTTTCCTTTGCTGTAACCACTGAATATCGATTCAACAATATTGATGGGACAGAATGTCGAGGACATCTATGTACCTCCGCGGAACATACATCTTCATGGTACATAGACGAAGAGTTAGGAATAGTACATAGATGATTCACTTTCTATGCACTTGCCTTTCATTATTCTGTTCTCGATATTAGTGTGCCACGGTATTCTTGATGTTGATGCGCAGCAGTAAAATTGTCTCTGTTATACCAATACTAGATGTAAGTGTAAGAGTAAGCCAATGTCAGTATTACCTTTTTGGTCACAAGCAGGCAGAGAAGCTGATCTAGCGTTTGGAGGGTGCATGGCCTGCACGCCAGGTTGGAGGAGAGCATCCAATGGATGCTGAATTTGTAAGTATAATACGACTTTGCTAAGGATACGCCCTGCTGCTTCCGATTATGTCACCTACGGCCTGAGAATTTGAGGATAAACAAAATTATGTGAGTTTTTCAACCAGTGCTAATTAGTGTTGGTTCACAGTATCACTGCGTACACCAGTCACTGAAGTTTACATAAGAAAATATCTTTGTTGCTCTCCTTTCTATAGTGCAAAAACAAGGTCCGAGATGTCAGTTCCTATTTTGTTCTGTATATCGGGTCCACGAGTTGGAAGCCTGACGGTCTTGATACTAGAAAACTGGTACTGCAAGATTTGATTCTACGGCTGCAATGTAGACAATATTTTGTGCCGTTTATGTGTTTTTTTCTTTGGGAAGATTGTGAGATGCAAAACAATTTTTTTCCCCATATGAACTTTACAGTCAAAAACTACACATGAGTGTAAGACCAAGGTACAGAAGAAATACAAATAAAACACAGTCATATCCAGAATATAATTGGAAATCTCTGGCAGACAATATTCTAAAGTATAAAAATTGAAAATACAAATCTCATAAAAGGATAAAATCAGTAATACAATAAGTGAATTTTCTAAACAGAGTGATGTTTTGTAAAACTCAAAAAAATGATGCATTAAGAAAATAAAAAATAAAATAATATAATATTCAAAATGTGTCAGATTTGATAAACTGTAAATCATCTTAGTATTAGAGATTTTAAAAACCATGAGAATTATTTGACACAGATCTGAAATGCTGATGAGTATCATGTTACGAGCGTGTTAGAGAGAGGTATGTGAGACATTTCTCATATAAGAGAATGTGATAATGTTTGTAAGAAATTGTGATACTTGTTGAGGGGAGTAGAACACTACTCCAGCAGGAACCGCAATCCTTGTCAGGGTGAAGTCGCAAGAAAACCCTAAATTAACCTGTGCTCAACCCTCTGGTAGCTTGGCACAGAGCAGTCAGTCTTACCTTGGAGACAATGTGTAAAGTATTTGAGTATCACCATAAACAATAATAAAATGAAAACATACCACAGAAGGGATCCCACACCAGATTAGAAAAACAGAGTATTGCTTAATAAATAAAACAGACACAAATCCAATTAGTAGACCCGGAGATATGTAGATTTAAAGATTAAGGGGAAAATAGCACCAAAAAGCACAAAGCACTGTGAATAACTGGTCTCTTCAGACTGGAACAAAGTAATTGAGGCCGACCTCAATGGAGCATGGCCCCTGGAGCAACAGTCTCTTAAATCCTGGTTGCGGAACATTATAAGATCCTATGTTGAGGATGCGTCACACAGCAGAGGCAATGTGTCAGTTCCAGGGACCTGCGAAGTTTTGATATGAGAACCTGCATTGTAGTCAAGGCTCCTGTCAATGAGAGATTTGCAATGCAAGGGCCTGCCTTGGGAAAGCTTCAGACAGCAGCAGTTCTGGTTCAGTTACAATGCAGACTGCAAGATTGATGCACTTTAGCAATGATTAGCAGAGGCAAAGTGCACAGACTCCTAAGGCCAGCAAAAATGATATCACGAAAAATAGGAGAGGCTGAAGGCAAAACATTAAGGGAAGGATGACCCTAAGGCTAGTACGTCTAATACTCTTAAGCACATGTTTCATGCATTATAACGAAGAAGTATTTTATTCACTTTGTTGGTAGAGCATAGTGGCATATGATGAAAGGGTAAGCACTCTTCTAAACTTTGGGTAGCCATAAATTCTGTGGCCGGTGGTGAATACTTATGCCTGTGAGTTTCATTATTATGAGAGCGCCCACACATTGAAGGAAGGCCCCATAAACATCTGGGTGATTGTGTGATGTTCACAAAGTCAGATAACCTAACCCTTCTTTTTGACAAGAGACATAGAGTAGACACTATGGTGCAGAGGGCCCTCTGAACCTGCTCATGGAAAAGTTGTCTGTATATGGGCAGCTGACACACCACCAGAAATAAAAAGCCACATTTATCTTCTTCCTAGACGTTTTCCAGGCCCAAGATTGCCTGATCTGTAAACAGTGTGTTATATTAAGTATAGTAGAAGTAGATATAGTTCATTTGCAGGGAAAGAAAAAAAGGATTTTGACAATCCTGTCCACACACAGTTCAGTGTGCAATTGGTGATAGTTTACAGCTAAAAGCAAACTTACTGCAGTGGGATGTTCCTATATCACATCTTCCATAGTGGAGCTATTAAATTGTTCTAATACCTTCCATTTGACAAAGTCACGAGTACTATGTAAAGGTGAAGAAACACACAGCAGTTGAGATTCAATTAACTCTTTTTTGGACCTATTAGTAACTAAGAATAGTCAAACTAGTAACAAAAATGTAACTGGTAAAATCCTGTAAACTATTTAGAGTTTTGTTATATATTTGTTGTGAAAAAATACTCTAAGAGCCATATGTAAAGCATGAATTTTGTAAAATTCCACCTGAGAATCCTGTAACAAATGGGCTGAGAATTGTAAAACGACCATGCAAAAAAGAAACCTAAGAAACACCACTACTGAAAACTCTTTTGATAATCTCTAATTAGGATGCTTCATGCTACAGATCAATACACCTTTTCTAGCACATTATAGCCAGGAAGACATTGTTAGAGCTGTCTTCCTTAGAGTGGTCTTTCCCCAACTTTTTGCCTGCTTACCTCAACTTCTTGCTGTTTCTTTTTGTAGGCCTTAGGACTCTGAGCACTTTACCATTGCTGCTAAGTACTAAAGTGCATGTGCTTCTCCCCTAATCATGGTGACATTGGTGTATACAGGATTGACCTATTTAGAGTTCTACAAGTCCCTTGAAAAGTGGTATACCACATACCCAGGGCCTATAATCTAAATTCTACTGGTGGGTCTGCAGCACTGGTTGTGCCTCCCACACAAGTAGCATTTCAAACATGTCTCAGGCCTGCCTTTGAAAGGCCTGTGTGTACCGTTTACTGCCACTTCGACTTGGCATTTAAAACCTCTTGCCAAGCCTTAAACTCCCCTTTTAGTGCACATAGTTTCCCCCTAAGGAAGGACCTAGGTAGCCCTAAGGACAGGGTGCTGTGCAAGTAAAAGGGAGGACATATACGTTTACGTTTTACATGTCCTGGTAGTGACAAACAGCACATTTGTTTTTCACTACTGTGAGGTCTACTCCTCTTATAGGCTAACATTGGGAATTCGATAAAAACACTTTAAAACTGTAATACCTATTTAAAAAGAAGTAGATGCTTCATGTTTCCTATCTTTGGAATGGTATTGATAAATCCTCATTACTGGTGAAGTTGGATTTAACATTACTGTTTTTTTCGAAATGCCACTTTTAGAAAGGGGACATTTTTCTGCTGTTACTGCTCTGAGGTGGGTGACAGCTACACTTTGTTCATTTCCTCTAGACAGCTGGCAAAACAGGAACGGTGGGTGTGACAGAGAACTTATTTGCATTCACCTACATTCTGATAGCTCTCCCTGGGCTGGAAGAGTGAGTTAAACAGGTACTTACACCTCAATAGACAGTGTCCTTTGTCCCACACAAAGGGCTGATTACACCCCACAGATATCCTGACAGACAGGGCTGGGATGAAAGGGGACCTGTGCACTTAAAGAACCTGCTTTGAAGTCAACCCCATTTCAAAAGGCACATTTGGATATAAGTATTGTTGTGTACTTCCTACTAATCAGTAGGATCTGCTCATTTGTTGGACAACATAAACTACGGGCTTGGTGTCTAGACTGGTTCCAGACACCCCCACAGGATTACCTGGCCTAAAGACCAGCTAGCTCACAGTGCCACTGTAAGCTCCCTTAACCTTACCAGGGAGATAATGGTTTCTGGCAACCACTGAACTCGACAACCCTGACCCCTCAAGGATCGTGGAAACAGTACAAAAACTTTGCGCTCAGTCACTCGTGCTCACTTATCCTCAGAGAAGTATACAGAGAATACCCAGTGGGACGTTTTCAATATGTTTATTGACCCAACTTTATTCTTGTATAAAATACGTGTGCTACAAAGATTAGTTGACAGAAGCAGATGAAAGGGATTACGAGCTCCAAAAGTTTAAATAGTAGATATAGTTCTACCATGGTGCTAAAGCAGTGTATATATGCAGGCATATAAGAACAGGCAGTAACCTGGATCCTACTATGCAACCCCTAATCTAAGTGTACCTAGATTGTGTGTAGGTATGGAGCCAAAAATCCCCCCAAGGGACGATCCAACCCCATTACCCGATGGGAGAGAATGAAGGACCCCATCTTAGTCACAAACTGGACACACCTCAGGAGATGTCATACTACTGCTGTGTGAAGTCTGAGCATGCAGAGACCCTTGGTGTCAACTGAAGTGCCTCCTCTACTAATCTATCGGGATGCTCAACTTTTATAATAGAAAGCAGCCCTGCGATGTGCACATAGAATAGTGATATTACGGATATGTAGATAGCCCTGTCACCCCATGGATAAAGAAAGAGATGACATTTGTATATAGTGCGAAAAGAGACCTTGTACATGATCTTCAGGGCATTGTGATAATGTTGTGCAAAGCTAGATGTGTAAACAAGTTTAGTTTCAGAGAAACTGATCCAACTTTGTCGCACACACACATATCTGCAAAAGTTCACTGCTGAAATGTTACTGTGAGGAAAATGTTAGAAATAAGCTGCTTCATTACATGGGCATAACCTAGGATTATAACACCCACTTCTCATACTAAGGGTTGATAAATAAAAGCTATCTAAAAAAACAGAAGAACATTTAAAAATGTTAAAAAACTATACCATTTGAAATCCAAAGCTCTCATAAAGCCAGGGTGCCTAGAAAAGAAAGCAAAATGCTGTTTTGGTTCATTTTGTTTAAAAAACAGGCCAAATTGTTCAGCAGGTTTTGTAGAACCAGTAAATGACTCAAACTGTGGCATATTCATATAGACGTATATTTTTTTCATTGAGATTTCTGTACTTGTTGATTATATAGTTGTAGTTGTTTCAACAGAGAGAAATATTATTTCATTGTTGTTTACAGCTTCTCTTTGGAGAGTGGACTCTACTGTCATTATTGAAGCTTCCATATGAACTTCCTGTACGGTAGCGAGAGGAGTGTGGCAGCTACTGTTGAGAATCGGCCACATAGTGTGGTTTGATCAGATCAATAGAGACAAACCTCTTGTCTCAGCACCTGGCAAGGGGCGGAAGAAGTACAGTTCTGGTACCGTCAACAGCCAGGACAGGTACAGGTGCCTTTATGATGGCCCAAATTCTTTTTTGTCCACTATTTTCTCCCTGACCAGGTCCCCATATTTTCGGGACCCAGGCAGGTCTTGCAGGCACATCCTTCACTACCCCAGTGGCTGTGCGTTTTACTTGGCAATTGCTTTGTAGAGTCCGGAATTCATTGAGTTCCTGTAAAAAAGCCAAACGTTCATTGATGTCAAATGGTGTTTCAGCCACCATTGTGCTGACACTATCGAGGTCTGGTACCCACATTCTCGCACCAAGCAGGAGTTCATAAAGAGTACGAACCCATAGGGATTTTCTTGCCATGTTGTTAAGCACCCTCTGGACCCCATATAGGTGATTGACCCAACTGACACCGAGCCTAATACCCTTGCTGTTAAGGACTGCTTTAAGCCACATTTTTTCACCTCAACCACTGAATTTCCTTTGGGATGGTAGGGGGAGGAGTACCGCAAAGCCACCCAAATTTCCCATGGCTTCTTTGTAAGCCTGAAAGCTAAAGGCTGGACCCTGGGAATATAATGTGACAATTGCGTATGTCTGATGAAGACTTGCAAATCCTATATAACAGTTCAAGAGTAAGCCAAGTGCTGTGGCCAAACCCACAGGCCTCTGCAGCATGAATCCACTGCCACCAAGTTGTGCTTGTAAGCCCCGTCTGATTGTAAGGGAGCACAGTGATCCAAATACACACAAGCCAGGGGCTTGTCTGAAATCAATAGAGGTGTCTGTGCTGGATGGGCCACTGTGGAGCTTTTCCTCTGCTAGCAGATGTCAGATTTAAGGACAAAGTCCTTGGTCTGTTTTGATAGACCTAGGCACCAATAGCATTGCTTCAGTAATGAAACCGTAGCAGTAATCCCTGCTTGAGCGGAACACAGACCTATTGTGCATCTTGCACATGAGGGTCTGCTCTGCCCTAATCTGTGATCAATGTTTGGAATTAATCTATACCCCACTTCTGGAATCTGAGCATACAGAATGTTTTGTGCATCTAACCTGTAGGAGTACTTGAGTGGAAAGCCTTTTGGCAGGGCTGTTCCGTTGTGCTTGGCATTAACTGCCACCATAGTTCCAACTATTCTCATACTTGAGCAAGTTATTGCAGCAATGGAAGCAGAACGAACTGTTGCCATGGCAGCTTCATCCATCATGGAATTCCCTTCAACATCAACGCCAACATATTGATGACTCAATGTATGAATAACATGAGCCGTGGCAGGCCTTCTCTCAGCTTTGCCACCTGTTACCAAAGCATCTTGTGCTTTACAGCACACAAAGTTACATACATAAGTGCATTCAAAATGAAATGGCTTAACATGCTAACAATCTGCAAAAGCACAAATCCAACATGCATTTGTCAATAGTGGAACACAGTGTACTGCTATTTTTTAAATTTTTTATTCATTTATGAATTTTGTGCTCCTTTATTTAGGGCTCTAAACGTTCCGTGACACTTCAGTGTACTGAAGAATGGGGAGAAGTGAAAAAGCATAGGAATTCAAGGTGGTGCCTGTGAATATTGGGAGGGATTCACCAATGAAACTGAGGAGTAGTAAATTTACAAATGCCAAGTCCTAGCGCTCATAACTTTACTACTCCTAAATTACCTTTGTGAATCACGCCTACTGTGCATAACCAGAAGTGAAAAGGAACGTTTTCAGAGAATTTCTGAACTTCAATCTGCCTTCTCTAGGTGTATCAGTAGCTCTGTCAAAAAGATACTCAGTACTGACAAGATGTACACTGAAATTATTTATGTTTAGACTTGTGAATAGCCATCTTGTGTTTGGAAGCCAGCCTTAGTTATATGGTCGGCTGGTTGAGCTGGAAAGCATCAAAGTATTCGGTTGAAGGGCTGTCAATTGGTTTCCTGTGAGGTGTAATGTGTACTATTTGTGTGTAGATGGGTGGAGCAAGAGGTTCCATAGGATGACTTTGTAGTACTGAGATGAGTCTGTATAAGCGTCATGCATAAATACTCTAAACTATGACGAATGTAAGGGGCATATTTACAAGTCACTATTGCCCAAAGGAACGTCACTTTTAACGCCGTTCCTGTGGCGATAGGTGCTTCGCATTATTTACAAGGCGGCGTTAAGCCACTTAACGCCGCCTTGTAAATAAGGCACCCTTTCATGATATGCTATGCATGAAAGGGGTTGGCAATGGATGGTGCAGTGGGATTCTGCCGGAACACCCATTAGGGCATATTTACAAGGGAATGGTGGAGTGTGAAGTTAAACACCAAATGTTAACACCATGCTTCACCATTCCGAGAATGCAGGGATGAGCCGTATTTCCCTAGCACTAGCGCTAAATTAAGCTGCCTAGTGGCAAGGCACGCACCCTTGCCCCATAGTGCAAGGGTACCTGCGTTGAGGGAATAAATATTTATGTGTAGGAAGGTGTCTCTTTCTGCACATAAACAATCACAAATTGCGATTCTAAACTTCTATGTTTGCTGCATTGTGTAGCACACATAGATGTTGCAAATCATCAACTAAAGAGATGTATGTGGCTGAAGCTCAAAGTCAAATATTGAATAAGGAACGGTATCGACAGCTTAAGGAAGACCCAACACGACAAATCCTGGGAGAGAATAATGACAAATTAAAATGGGGATTCGATCAAGGTATTTTGGGACCAAAAGAATATAAGTTTCTGAGTAAATCACATCCAAGAATTACAGTTATTTATTCTCTCCTAAAAATCCACTAAAGTTTGACACAACCTCCGGGGTGACCGATCGTCTCAGGTTGTGATTCAGTACTGGAGCCATTAGCAAAGTATGTTGATGTCTTCCTGAAGCTATTCATGGCACAAGTACCGTCTTACCTAAGGGACACTAGAGATTTTATTAACAAAATTGAAGGATGCCCCTTTGACAGAGGCCACCAATGGTTGATCTCATTTGATATAGTCTCCTTATACACCCAGATTCCTCAAAATGAAGCTTTGGAAACAATGGAATACTTCTTAGAGACGCGACCAAAGCCACACAGAGTGCCAACTAATTTCATACTAGACCTGGCAGGAATTGCCCTGAAGAAGAATTATTTTGAATTTGAAGACACCTTTTTTGTCCAGACCAAAGGAACCGCAATGGGTTGTGCATTTGCACCAGAAATGGCCATATTGTTCATGGCCCTGTTTGAAGACAAGCTTGTCTTTCATCAGAACCCTTACAGTGAATACATTTCACAATGGTACCTATACATCGATGATGTATGGTGCCTTTGGAGTGGCACTGAAGAACAACTGTTGCAGTTTCACAATTGGTTAAACCATAGGCACCAAGACATAAAATTTACCATCACAAAAAGTAGGACTCAATTAACATTCCTTGATGTGGAGGTAATGACATATGATGACCAACTATCAACAACTTTACACCGACAACAGACAGATAGGAACACAATCCTCCACTACCAGAGTTTCCATCCCAGGAGCCTTAAGGATAATCTCCCTTATGGTCAGTTATTAAGGATCCGGAGAAACTGTACCCGGAAAGAAGATTTTTTTCATACATGCACAGACATTTTGTGATCAACTCAAACAGAGAGGGTTCCCACGAAAGATGGTAAAACATGCGCCCAAGAGAACTTGGTATACTCCAAAAAAGAAAAACAACCTCTTGAGAAACTTGTATGTGTATCAACATTTAGCCAACATACCAAAAAATTTCACCAAATTATTCTCAAAAATTGGCATGTAGTCACGCAGTTGGACTTCCCCATGGAACGTCCACTATTTGCAATGAAACGGAACAGAAGTATAGGCCAGAGGATCATTAGAGCTGACCTAACCAGCGCTCCAAAGAAAAATGATTTAAGGGCCCAATGGAACCAGCATCTGATTGAAGGTCACCACAAATGCGGCAATTGCTCAGCTTGTAGTACTACAATTGAAGGTCAAGAGTTCACACATGATTCAATAAAGTGGACCCACAAAGAATTCACCAATTGTAAAACGAAAAATACAGTCTATGCCATCCGATGTCCATGTCCGAAACAATTTATTACAAATAGGGGGAACTAAGGGGGCTATTTCCGCTCGCAGGGGAGGTCCAGTCAGGTAGAGTGCCCCGACAGTAAGACTACTAAGAAGAGTTTTACCTGCTGTTCCTCAAATGAAGGAGAAAAATGGTGAATCAACAAGAAGGCCGGATTAGACTACATGCACAATGTGTGCGAAGTTGGTAATCCTTTTGTTGGATATTAATGCCCTCACACACCCTTTCAGGTGTCATGCTTCATCATCTGGGCTGCTCCTCGTCGGGCCGGCGGTGCAATGCCTAACGGGCTCCCTAAAAAGGGGCACTTTATCGGAGTTCTTCAATCCAACAGCCGTTTGGTGAAGTGCGGGTATGGGGGCCTGGTTG
Organism: Triturus cristatus; assembly: GCF_964204655.1. Classification (NCBI taxonomy): domain Eukaryota; kingdom Metazoa; phylum Chordata; class Amphibia; order Caudata; family Salamandridae; genus Triturus; species Triturus cristatus. The sequence continues at coordinate 636,091,763 of NC_140585.1, forward strand.
ATGTAGATGTGGAAAAGTGTTTTAAAACAGGGTTGATAGTACCAGTATAGGAATTCAATTTTATTCTAAAGGTCTCCTTCCCTGATTAAAAAAGTGTAAGTGGCACTCAGTAGAGTATAATGTCTCTAATTAGAGTGCTTAAAATTAGTGTTAATGGTCAACATGTTTCTCGCTCGGAGCTCGTGCACTCGCGATTCTTCAGGACCTATGATCACTATCTACAAAAAAAGGGGAAGACTATATGGTATTTTAAGTCTCTCAATCACAACAAGTTTGAATGTGAAACAATATCATTTAACTAAAAATACCTGTCATGGTCTGGTGCTACCCTATTTAGTAGGACTGCGGACCACAACAGTACTTGGTGGATTAAGCATGAGCCAAGGAACCTCTAAAAGAAGGTGTCTGCCCCGCTCACGCTGCACTTCTAGACCTACCCGCGCCACCAAGTCTGGGAGCATGTCCGAAACAATACATCGGTAAAACAAATCAGCAAATCAACCAGCGAATCGTGCAACACCGTTCAAGAATCAAAAAACAAGTGATGACAGCACCTACGGTATCCCATTTCCTGGAAAAGAAACATGCAGAGAGAGATTTCCAATGGACAGTACTAGCAGGGCTTAAACAACCACCGCAAGGCGGCAACGTTGAGAATCTACTTCTGAAAAAGGAAGCTTACTTGATTTTAAAATGTAATTGTTTGCAGAAAGGTCTAAATGAAAAGTCAGAGCTTAATCAAGCTATAAACTAAAACACAATCAGATATAACATTAAGGGGGTCAAACTCAGCACTGATGAAGATAAGAGCGTCGGCTTTATAACAATCTGCACATTTAGAGGACTGAATGAAAGTATACACTATATTGCCCAGAAGACTTCACCAAAATGAATCCGGTCTCAGAACAGGAAGTATGCATCATGAAATTTGAACACCTTCATGGCATAAAGCAATATATTTCCACTATGAGCCAGACAAATTAACAATAAGGTTTAAAACCTGCTTTCACGAAAGGAGCCTTCTTTCCCTTAAAAAGCGAAATCAACAATCGGGATCTGGAAGATGAAACTACATGTCCCAGAAGTCTACATTATAACGGGAAACAGTGACTTCCTGTTTGCTATTTTCCCAATTGGAAAATGCCACGGAGTTGAGAATGCAGATTACGCCATCTTGAATAAGCAGGCGCCCAAAGTTGGAATAAGTAAGTGGTGAGCTACTGGTCGCTGCAACCAATTTCGCTGCATTAAGAGAAAAGAACGTTTTGCAACGTGTGAGTAATGAAATGCTGCTTTGTTGTTCCCTTCAATTTCAGACATAATAAGTAAATCAATAGCTTTTGCCATAAGACATTCACTGAGCCTTGACCTCCTGTGCTGAACTCGTATATATCAACAGTTGAACCTGAAAGCAAGACGGAATTAAAAAAATAAAAAACAAGGAAGCGGTGTTTCTGATGACACAGTTGCTCGCACTCATAAATCAAACAGATAAATCAAACACTTAAGGAACAGATACAATGTTACATATTTTTTCCGGTTTGATTCTAGATAACAATCGCTCGAGGATTTTCACAAAGTGAGCTGATTAGTTTATTTATTCAGAACAACTTCTGATGGCGCTCTGCAGTCGATGCAGAGATAATTCGACACAAATAGAAGCAGTAAAACAAGTAAGCAACCATTTTTAGCCCTGAATCAGTTTTGGTAAATAAAGAAGGCCCACTCAAGGACCCTGAACTAAAGCAATCCTATATTTTCATTGCAGGTCCAATGCTCACGTGTTATACTTAGCAGATGAAAAGGAAGCTCCCTAAAATTTCAGGTACCATATTATTCAGGGTGGCAGAATGTGTACCAATCGAGGTAAAGGGCAAAAGATAGTAAACACAATTTTCTTTTGTTGTATCACCCTTCACAGGTTACACCGTGTATCAATCAGCCCTGATGAAAATCCCCAAAATTGTTATGGGATTGGAAACGCGTCGGCATTTCCGTTAGATCCAGAAAGGTGTACGAATTAATCCCAATTTCTGATGAGGGTGCAGTCAACATTTAAATCCCCACATAATTCTAGGTATTCACCTCTGGATGCTTTCTCTGATTAAATCTTTTGCCAAGTAAAGGGCGTGTTACAGAGAACGTGATGTATAACCAAAAACATTCTTTTTAAGGTATTGCAATTTTTTGTTTCTCTTAGTTTGGTGTATTTCACATTTATTTGTACAGTCACATTTATTTGTACATTTCACTTGTCACAGCTATTTCACCTAATCATTGAGATGTGTGTCTTGGAATGCCTTATTTTTTAAATTTGAAATGAGTGCATATAACTGATATGAATAAATGCAAAATGTTAAGCATTGTACAATGACTAAATGCATTGCCTTGTAAATAAGGCACCTTTTCATGATATATTTTGCATGAAATTGGTGGGCAATGGATGGTGCAGTGGGCTTCTGCCGCAACACCCATGGGGTATATTTACAAGGGAATGGCGGAGTGTGAAGTTAAATACAAAATGTTAACACCACGCTTCACCATTCCGAGAATGCAGGAATGAGCTGTATTTCCCTAGCACTAGTGCTAAATTAAGCTGCCTAGTGGCAACGCACGCACCCTTGCCCCATAGTGCAAGGGTACCTGTGTTGAGGGAATAATTACTTATGTGTAAGAAGGTGTCTCTTTCTGCACATAAACAATCACAAATGGCGATTTTAAACTTCTATGTTTGCTGCATTGTGCAGCACACATAGAAGTTGCAAATCATCATTTTTTTGAATGATTGTTTATGTGCAGGAAGGGACAACTTCCTACACATAAACAATTACTCATGGTGTTTTGCTGTTTCTATGTGGTGTAAATAGGAGGCCACGCCAAAATTAAGACCATGGAAAACCTGGACTTAACATGGCGAAACGAGTAGAAATGTTTTATTTCTCCACTTTTTTCCTGCTTCTATATGTGCTGCATTGTGCAGCACACATGGAAACAGCAAAATGCCATGAATGATTGTTTATGTGCAGGAAGCTGTCCCTTCTTGCACATCAATAATCATTAATAAAATGAGATTTGCAACTTCTATGTGTGCTGCACAATCATTCCCTCAATGCAGGCATCCTTGCACTATGGCATAATGGTGCCTGTGTTGGCACAAGGCAGCTTAATTTAACGCCAGCACTAGGGAAAATGCAGGTATGTGCCATATCCTTGTAAATACGGCTCATCCCTGCGTTTTCAAAATGGCGGAGTTTGGTGTTAGCATTTTGTGCTTAACGCCATGCTCCGCCATTCCCTTGTAAATATGCCCGACATTTTTTGGTTTCATCCATGTTACAGTGGTACCATAAAAATTGCGATACGTTTTCTCATTTCAGTAAGATCCAAGGAATTGTGGAGTGCTATTGATCCAGCGCGAAGCCAGAAAAAGAGAGAGAGCAAATTTACAACTATCCCTCCTCCGTCACAGACCCAACGTCACACGAGCTCATTCAAAACACACATTCATTGGTGGGGCCCATAACACCAAAACTCACACGTCTCTGACACACGAGTCTGCACACAGGAGGGAATGATGGTATTGCGCTGGACATGTGGGGGGGGGGTACCTTATAACCTATAGGGAAAGAAAAGTTATCTTACATAATATACATTAACATTCGCCTATAGATTCCTAATACCAAACATCAAGGCACTCCACCCACTTGGTCGACGGACAAATTAGTTGGATTGGTTGATGGTGATTTAGAACCAACTAAAACACATTTAAGACTCAGAAACCTTTATTCTCTTTAACGAAAAACCACAAACTCATAATTTCTATTAACCAATATTTGTTTATCTTAAATTTCATTGCAAATAATATTAGCATTTATTTCAAAGTTTTAGAATTTTCTAGATCAATTTATTTAAATCACAGAACACTATATTTACCTATTCTGGCTATCTGGATTTTCTCTAATTCTTTGGCTCTGCATAACCGAATTAGCCGTTAAATTGTCCAATAAGCAGGCCAAAGCCCAAAAGTTCTTCGATAAGCACGTCACAGTCCCAAAGATTACCAAAGGACCAGAAGTCGTGCAAGCATCAGTCATCACCTGTGGGGTCAATGCAGCCATAATAACCGCTGAATGCCAACCCCCTCCCTATTCTATTACTCTTTTTATAATACATTTCGGGATTAACATGAAACATTTTTAGGCAGAGAAAGTCTATGATTGGCTAATCGCAAACATCCGATATTTGTTCATAATAATTTCCCATGGATTTTGCTGTTACACTGCCGGAAATGACATAGTCCTCATGTAACAATATTTCTTGGTTTGCTTGTGTGATCCAATTGTTCATTTTAAACCGGTTTTTACTGTCCGAGGATTTGGCAGTCCACCAAGACAGAGGATTATGGTGTACAGGGTTCGTTAGGAAGTTCACGGAGCCATCCGAGACTGAGCAGTAGGTATCGCGCTCACGAGACGGTGGCCACTTCTGAACTTGATTTCCGCCGCCATTTTGTGGAAGGCCCAAATGCTAACTTAAGCGAAACAAACACAAAAGAATAATTAATACAAAGAAAAGATACTTCTAATGTTATACCCTTACTAATCCCTTTATGTATTAGTATTTTCCTAGCGTATAGCGACGTTTAAAGCAATAATATTTACCTTTTGGATCCAACCTAAAATGCAAACATCACCAAAGCAACATAGGTCACGTGATATCTATTACCACATGTACTACTATTAATATAGTCGCTCAAAAGCACCAAGTCGGTGCACTCACAGGCGGGTGCTTCTCATATGCGGGGGTGCTCCCGCATCGTAAATGAAACTCCAATTCTCCTACAGTTCCTGGTCATTACCAAGGAAGACAGCACTCTCGGTGGCCGATTCTGTGAATTTATTCAAACAGAACACTTGCACAAACAAACAGACGCGTTTCGGCAACGGCCTTCTTTTATGTTTACCATAAGCGCCGGAATTCATGCAATATAAACAGAATCACTTCCTGTAACAACACAAACAAGGGACTATCGCGTCATCGCGATCTATCGTCCCAAAGCAAAATTCATAAGCGCCATTTTGAAATGTCCTCATATGCAAATAAACACATGGAAACCTGATTAGAATCACCACTGTGCTGAATGCATAATGCATATTGCCCTACCTTAACCCCTTCAGCGCTGCGCGGATTCCCCCGCGGTGCTGAAGGGTTCGAGCGCGGGCGGGGCCATGACGGAACGGTTCCGTCATGAGCACAGCTCAACCGATGCTCATGACGGAACCGTTCCGTCATGAGCATGGAAGGGGTTAAAGGAAAATTAGGGGTGTATTATGATTCTAAATACGAATACATTAGCGCCCTTAATGGGCCCACATATAAAAATGGCATGATTCTCTTAATGCTTATTCCGATTTATCAAGCCCTGTGTGGGCAAAAATCTCATCACCACCATGGTGACATAGTGTTGTTAAAATCTAAAATCATTCAACATGATCAGAAACAATCTATGTACATTATCTACACTATATACAATCACTACGAATGGACACATGCTGCTGTTCTAAATAATTGAAAAATTACAGAATTTTAAAGAATCTTTAAACTACAGTATCAATTGATCCAGAACTGAACGAAGAGAAGAAAATACATAATAAGAATTTCAATTTCATAATACATTTCTCAATATATTTTCTCCTATAAATGCTCCAAATCATGGAGGTTGGTGCCCATGAAATAACTTCATTGCCCTAGGTGTATGGCAAGCTCCTCACTACTATTCAAACCCTGGGGTGCTTTGGTCTGAAGATCAATTATAAATCGTGACTCCAGCTTCCTCAACCTCAAAATCCTATCACCCCCTCGGGGAAAACTTTGCACATGATCAAGACAAAAGTAACTGAGCAAGTCCCTGTTGCACTGATGTACTTTATCAAAATGGCACGCAACAGGGTACGTCTCATCCCCATTAGCTATTGCCCACATGTGCTCCAATATCCAGATCTTAGTTGGAAGAATCTCCTGAGGCTTGAGCCGGGAGATCGAGGTTGCTGCGCTGCGCGAGGTGTTGGAGTATTTTATTCTCGCTGCAAAGTGGTTTTATTGTCGTTTTTACTGTGCTTTTTTACTGTCTTTTTATCCATTGATATATTAAATCACACTCATCCTACTGATGCATACTTACTACACGCTCCTCTTAATTGACGCATACTAACGCTGTACTTACGATTCCTGCCCACCCGCCCGCCATCTTGGAGGTAGCGTGGGGAGCAGTCTAGTGTCTGCTTCCCACACGCTACAAAGAGGGCCATGGCGCAAGCGTGCAGCGGACGCGCGCAGCGGGCGCGCCAAAGGCAAGCCCGTCTGCGCCCGTCCGCGCCAGGACATCGCCAGGCGCCAGGGATTATGCCAATTTTACAGCCAATCACGGTAAGCGTAAATTCGCATACAGTGGGGCTGAACTCAGGCTCATTCATGCTGAGTGTCGCCCGATCAGCTTGATCTGCCCAAATGGGTGGCTGCAATTTCTGGAAGGACCCATCTCCTGCATACAATGCAGATTACAAAGTTTCTTCGATACTGAAATCCCACATAACGCCCCTTCTGCATCGACTTGTGGACAGTGTGATACCGCACCCTTTGTCCCCCTGGATATTAATACTGCCTGCCATACCCAAATCCCCGAGACTACACAGGGCAACTTCTGGGGAACGTGAGTTCGCTCCCAAAACACGGCTTAGAGATTTGGGATATATTAAACACCGATTCACCAGAGGTGGGTTTCCTGACTGAGACTTGGCTGAAACCCACCAGTGGCCCCAATATTAAGATCGCCATTCCAGAAGGGTACAGAATCTTGTGGCTTGACAGGCAGCTGAAAACTGGAGGGGGGGTTGCAATTATCCATAAGGAGTGTGTACAAATCACGATGCTAGACCAACGTATTAACGCCCAATTAGAAATCTTAATTTTTAAGATGGAAATGGCCCCACATGATCTATGGAGAGGGGCATTGGTTTACCGGCCTCCGGGCCTCATAAAGGACTTCTCATCACAATTAATGGAAATAATAGCCCCTCATGTGATTGCCTCTAATAGCTTCCTACTATTAGGCGATTTTAACATACACAGCGAAAATCTTTCGCTTCCTGAAATATCTTCCTTTTTCGCTGACCTATCTACACTGCATCTCACTAAAAAGAATGATGGCCCTACGCATACAGCCTGCCACACCATTGACATTATTTTTTCTACTACCGACCGGATTACCTGTAAAGCCCCCCGCCCTATGTGCTGGACGGACCATGCATTCATTAATTTTCAAGTGCAGCGTCCCCATTCATCCACTACAACGGCAGCACACACCCAATTTTCCTACAGACAATGGCACAAAATTAACCCTGAGTCTTTTTCTTCAGTCTTTATACCCCCTAGGTATCCCCTGACCAACAACACTGAAGAAAATCTTACCCTCTTCAACACTGCCGTCCTAGCGACCATCAATTCCATCGCCCCTGTAAAGACTTGCACTAAAGCCCCTAGGAGCACTCTGGCTATTTGGTTCACCCCCGAACTACGCATGACGAAAAGCCGCTGCAATAATTTGGAAAGAAGGTGGCGCCGTACCCATCGAGATACTGATAAAGAAAGCTATGGAGCTGCGCTCACTTTATACCATAATGAAATCAAACAAGCTCGCAGAGCATACATAGCCCAGCAACTAAGGCAGGTAGGCAATACCCCTAAAATTCTCCATCAAATCCTGCAAGATTTCATTTGTCCTAAAGCATGTGACTTGGACAATAACCTCTCCCAGCCTCTCTGCAACAAAATTAGTTCCTTTTTTATACAAAAAATTGACACCATTTACGATAAATTTTCAAGAACTTGCCACACACCTATGTCTGATGACACCTCTAAATCGCATAATGCCGACCACACAACCCTGCTGACCTTCCCACCCCTCTCACGGGACGAGACCATTACACTTTTGTGTAATGTTAAATCTGGCTCCCCCTTAGATGTTATGCCTGCAAAAATCTTGGCGTCTCTCGCACATGTACTCGCAGACGCTGTCAGTCCTCTTCTTAACTCTTCTTTAGGAAAGGGTCTGGTTCCCCCGCTTGGAAAGCAGCCCAGGTCATTCCATTGCGTAAAAACAACAAACTTCATATGGATGACCTCTCCAACCTCCGTCCTATCTCCCTCTTGCCCTATCTGAGCAAGGTCCTAGAGAAGCATGTGAACAAACACCTCTCAAACCATATCGAAGCGACTGGCTACCTGGACCCGTCCCAATCAGGATTCCGAGCTAATTACAGCACAGAGACCACCTTGGTAGCCGTCACCGACTACATTAGACTCACACTTGATCAGGGACAGTCTGCCATTCTGGTCCTTTTAGATCTTTCCGCCGCTTTCGATACGGTTGACCATTTGACCTTGCTCGGAAGATTAAGGGAGACTGGACTTGCGGGAATGGCGCTGAACTGGGTAACCAGCTTCCTTTCCAACCGTACACAAACACTTAACTTAGGTCCATTTTGTTCTACCACCGAAAATCTGACCAAGGGTGTGCCACAGGGCTCCTGTCTGAGCCCTACGTTGTTTAACATCTATGTGGCCCCCCTTTCCTCTCTTCTTAGATCCCTCGGGTTCATCCCCGTGTCTTATGCGGATGACACCCAACTTATCTTTCCATTCGACAAATCTTCTTTGACAGCTCAAACATCTTTCTCCCTAGGTATGCTGGCTATTTCGCGGTGGATGAGCGATAATTTTCTTCAGCTGAATGCCAGCAAAACGGAGATTGTCCTCTACGGAGATGCCCCCATCATGTGGTCTCCTACCTGGTGGCCAATTGAACTGGGCCCTGCTCCCCTGCCCAAACTAACAGTAAAAAATCTGGGTGTGCGATTTGATCAGGCCTTGTCCATGAAGGAGCATGTATCTCATACAGTCAGCGCATGCTTTTTTACACTGAGCCTCTTGAGGAAAGCCCTTCCTTATCTCCCGGACTCTTTCCGCAAGACACTTGTTCAGGCTCTTGTATTGAATACATTGGATTATTGTAATGCCCTTTTTGTCGCTGCTAATGAATCTGCCCTTAGCCGTCTGCAAGTGGTGCAAAACACCGCTGCACGATTAGTTACTAATGCACCGTATAGATCAGCCTCACTCCCGCTGCTTCAACAACTTCATTGGTTACCTGTGCGGAAACGGGTCAAGTTTAAGCTCTGCTGCTTGACTCATAAAGCACTGTGGGGCCCTGGCCCCCCATATCTGGCTGAGAGGCTCCAACAATATACTCCCAACCGCGACCTGAGATCCTGTTCCAAATCTCTGTTATTTGTTCCCAGGATAAGGAGAATATGGTTAGGAGGTAAATCCTTCTCCTATCAAGCTCCTATGATCTGGAATCAGCTCTCCCTCCCTCTAAGGCAATGCTCCGACTACTTAAGGTTCAGAAAGATACTGAAGACCACCCTCTTCATAGAATGACATCTCTTCATCCATCCTGCACAGCTCTGCTAGCGCTGAGAGACCCCCTTGGGGGTGATTCACGCGCTTTATAAACTATTAAACTAAACTAAACTATGAATCGTGCTGCCCACGTAACGTAAGCCGCATGGGCTCATGAGACAATAAACAGTATAAGGGGTGGTACATGCCAGGAACTTAGTGATACTCCTTCAGATCCCTACACCAAAAATCTCATAGGCGAGGACCCTCTTAATTCCCCTGCAGGCTTTACACTTCCCACATGGGAAGAACCCTTTCATCGACCCAAATGTTCATCTTGGAGTATCAGTATAACTATGGACTAGGTCATTTTTCAATGACCTAGCCTTCCTGAATGTGCCAAGAGGGTTAGATGGAAGATCCCCTCCTATCACATTGTCAGTCAACAAAATATGCCAGTTCTTTCTCATAATTCTCTTCAATTCATTGGCATTTCTTGAATATGTAGTTATAAGACGGAATTTACCTTCACTCATTGTAGATTCTATATCCTGTTTATCTCTGTCTACCAAAAGCCCTTCTCTCTTCAGGGAGTTAGCCTTACTGTAGGCTTTGTTAAGGCCCTGCTGGCTATATCCTCGTGCTCTAAAGCGTCTGATGCTATCCTTAGCAGCCACCTGAAACTCATTCTCATCCGAGCTGTTTCTCTTGATCCTGAGTAGTTCCCCATAGGGGATACTTCTCACTAAATTAATTGGGTGGCTGCTAGAAGCATGCAGGATAGAATTCCCTGCCGTCTCCTTTCTAAAAAGCCTAGTATGCAATTGACCTCCTTCCACATCTATATTGAGATCTAGATAATCTACTGAATCAGCACTTACTAGACCTGTAAACTTCAAATTGACCTCATTCTTATTCAAGATCCCAGTGAAATCTAATGCTGTTTCTGTTGGCCCGTCTCAAATAATGAGCAGGTAATCTATAAATCGGTACCAGCCAACCACCCGATCTGTCCATTCTCTGTTGGGTGCGCCCAGGACCACCTGCTACTCCCACCAGCCCACGAACAAGTTCGCGTAGCTGGGGGCAAAGCAGGTGCCCATGGCTGTACCTGAGATTTGTTAAAACATTTGGGTCTGAAAAAGAAAGATGTTGTTATATAGGCAGAACTCAGCGAATTTCAACACCAAAGAACTATGTTCCATATACTTCAATGGGCGTTTGTCCAAGAAGTATTTCATTGCCTTCAGGCCATCTCGGTGTGCTATTGAGGTATACAAGCTGGTAATATCAAGCACCATCATTTTGTAATCGTCTTTCCAGTGTATAGACGCAATATGTCCCAACAGATCTTTTGTATCTCTAATATATGATTTAAGAACTTTGACATTAATATGCGTACATATTTTAATTATTAGAGTTAATTTGCCATGCAAAAAGCAATAAGTCCCATGTATAATTGGTGTATGGAAATGGTTGGTTTAGTTTCACACAGCAAACCGTTAGTAAAATTATAATCAGTAGGTTATATAGTTAATCTTTTGATGCAAATAGAGGAGGTACACAAAAGTTTGCTCTACCTGCTCCATCAATCCTCCCTTTGGTGATTTTTAACATCACCACACTACCTTTAAATTTGAAAAATTTAGTAAATAGAAATGAATTCAGTTCTCTTAACTTTTGTTAGATCACATTACTGTTTCACCTGTCTCCTCTTCTCTTGTTTTTCTATATATATTGTCTTTCCATTCCTCTAATTCTACTTCTTCAAACTCTTTATTTTCTTTCTTTCTCTCTTTTCTTTACAATTTCTCTTTTTATGTTATTTTGTGAATTTCTTCTTTTGCTACGTAGACATCCTAATTTCAGAATTAATACTAAAATAATCACACGTTACTGGAAATAATTTCTTACCAATAAAGGTACTACCTAATCTTAATAAAAAGTTCTTAATAGTAGAAAACTTTTTCCCAATATTTTCCCAAATACCTTCAGCCTTCAGTGAAACAATTTCCTAATGCAAATCAGTTATATTCTTAATATACGTCTTCAAATCTTGACTTTCGTCAGGAATGTAAGTACAACAATGTTGAACTTTCAGCATTCCACAAACTCCACCCTCCTTTGCCAAAATTATATTAAGGGCAAGTCGATTTTGCATTACCATGGCACGCATGGCAATCATTTCAGTATTTACCAATAAAAATCCTCCAGCGGTGCTTGTTGATAAGTGATCCACTACTGTTGATAGTTTTCTAATTTTGTGTGCATTCAGAGATATTCCCACTGCTGGTACCAACGCTCCGAAAATGTCTCCTACAATTTCTGACCAAGATTCTATTCTCCTACGTGTTAGTTGTCTACCTATCTCATGTGCACCATCCTTTCCTCTATCCACATGAAATATCTTTGGGAAAACCAGGCCGAGATAACATGTGCCATACCAGTGATCTGGCAATCGATAATATGCTTTGTTCCCGCAGATAAAATATAGTCCAGGTAAAACCGGACCATTTCCTCCTTTAAATCCCCATCCACCCATGATTCTATAAGTATCATGGCAATCACTTGTACCTACAAAACAATTATCATAAGCAGTTTGATTCCTTCTAATACACAACTTCCCTTTCTGAGGCCAATCTAGAGCCATTGTTGGACTAGCTTCTTCTTTCAAATGTTTTTCTCTTTCAACATCCCAGACTGTCTTTTCTTCTTTTCCCTAAGGTACTTTTCTTTGCATTTTTAATCTCCTTTCTTTTACCATATCTAAGAAAATGTTCTCCTCCTTCTTTAAACTGCAAGTTAGATTGTTTCTAAATATTGATTCTAATGTTAATTCTTTAGTTTCTAAGAAAAATTCACCTAACAGCAGGTTTTACTTTATTCAGCTTGTTAACTACAGGTACTTGTGAAAATATGTTATCTACATCTGAGAAATAATATTCTAATTTCCCTATTTTGTAAAACAAACTTGCAAATACACTACATGTTATTCCATATGTTACTGGGAGGTGATGGTAAGTCACTCCCTCAGATACAGACGCAGGCAACTGCATGCAGACGTAACAATCCCTCACGTCCATCGTCTTCACATATTCGTATAGTAATTTAAAAAAAACATTGTTAGAGAAATCAGGTATAGACCTATCTTTATGTAAATAATTTCTATCTATTTTAGTCGGATACATCTTTTGAATCTTTTCTACATTAGACTTATTTTCGCTATGACCTTCTATTGTTTCTAATGTAACCTTAAATGAAACCATTAAAGCTAACGCACTCCACAGAAGCATTAGTAATCCTGTACAACAACAACACATTTTAAACCATCTTCTAAGGAACACACATTTAGATTTTCTACTTTCTGTGTTTGCCATTTCGAAAAAATGATCAGTGCCTTTTGACTTAGCCTCTCCTACTTCACAACTAGTTTTGTCTAACCCAAGGCTCTAAGCACCTACTTGGTTCTTTCAAATTATGTATTTTCCAGTAATTTATTGTTTCTCCATTTAGAACACTTTTGTTTTTTTCAGTTTGGCATTTGATCGTTTTTCACTTTTCTTTCACAATCTTGATACAGAACTTCCTGAACATCCGTCTCTTCTCCGATGTCGGACAAGATAACTCTCAGGATTTCCGATTCTTCGTCTTCCTCAACCACTTCTGGTACAGTCACCTATGGATCCCCTTGGCTATCTGCCTCCTCTTTTACCTCAGGCAACGCCACATATGACCATTCCGGCGACTTATACTTCTTGTTAGGTTTTCTCGTTCTTTTACTTTCTTCTGCTGGTGTTTATTTCACGTCTTTTGATTTCTCTTGGCTAGACACCTCATTCACCTGTTCAGCTCTAGATGAATTTACTTGTGTCAATCTGTATCTTAATCTTTTTATCTTGTTTGGCCAGATTTCATCTCATGCTGACCTTTTCAATTTACTTCCTTTTCATTTCTCTCCGTTCTCCATGCTCTTTTTCTCAGGACTCGACCTTCTGGTATTTCTTCGTCACTGTCCTCTGATTCAGTTCCAACTTGTCCTTTACTTTCAGTAGTCTTTCTTTCCACCACTTCCTTCTTCTCACCTACTTCTGTCCCTCCTCGTGGTTCTTCCACACAATCTTCCTGCTGACTAACTGTCCCTTCTTCTACCTGGATGTGTGATTTCCCTACAACTCCTCGGGGGTTTTCCGCAAAAATCTTTCCCTCACTCTCTGTATCTGGTACCTTACCATCTAATTTTGTTATTTCAGGTGGAATTTCTCTTGAATTTTCATTCGGGACTGTTTTATCAAGAATCTTTTTTACAGTCTCTTCACTGATTTTATTCGCACTCTTGTGTGCTTGAACGGGTTCAGTGTCGGATTCTGAGCTGATGTCAGAAATCTGTAATTTTCTCCTTAGAGGAAGATTCTCTGGTGCAATAACTGGACTTGGTTCTAACTCCCCCCTTTCAGGAGTTTGTCTTGTTCTTATTTCTTCAGTATCTGATTCAGAACTTGTATCTGATTCTTCAAAGTATTCTCCTTCCTTGTTATCCACTGGATTTGGAATTCGCAAGGTGTGACTAGCATGAATCCAGTTCTTTACTCCTGCACATTTTACAGCTGTAGTCGTGGTCAGAATCACCTGACGTGGTTTTCCCCAATGTGGGACCAAATAGTTTCTACTTCTGTGCACTTTTATTCTCACCCAGTCACCTGGGCTCAGATCATGAGCTGGCTTCTTTTCAAGAGTGGTGGTATCCGATTCCAACCTGATGGAACACAGAGTGAACGGAATCAGCCAACCCCTTGCAATAATCCAACACCAAGTCATCAGATATAGGCAATAGCTTGTTGACTGGTATGAAAATATGTCGCATTGCTCTTCCCATGACGATTTCATGGGGACTCAAACCTGTATTCCTATCTGGAATAGATCTAATAGTCATGAGTACCAGAGGCAAGACATCAGGCCATTTCAAACCTGTGGCTAAACACATTTTTCCCAGTCTGTTTTTAATGGTGCCATTTACTTGCTCCACCACACCAGAAGCCTCTGGGCGATCGGCACAATGTAGTTTTTGTTGTACATTTAATGCTTCACAAATTAATTTCATGATTTCATTATGAAAATGTTTTCCTCTATCTGACTCAATTGTAACTGGAAAATCAAATCTAGGAAAGAACTCTCTCAATAATAGCTTAGCTACTGTAATTCCATCACTTCTTCTTGTGGGATATGCTTCCACCCATCGGGAGAACAGACAAACCATCACTAGAACATACCTCAACCTGTTACAGGGAGGCACTTCAATGAAGTCAATCTGCATTCTGGTAAAAGGCCCTCCTTCTTGACCTATCGTTCCCAGACTTACCACTGTTTTTCTTCCAGGATTGAATTGCTGACATATAAGACATCTTTGACAAAGACTTTCAGCTACAAGTCTAAATTTCGCATTATACCATGTCTGTTTGAAAAGTCTGATCATAGCGTCTTCCTACATGTGCTTGTCCATGATACATCCATGCCATGGCAGAAACCATGCTATCAGGCATAACTGGTCTTCCATCCCGATAAACCCACACATGATCTGTTTCCCGTGGTGCACATCCTGCTTTTACCCACTGTCTCATTTCCTCATCTCCTGCTTCTTCCTGCAACTGCCTCACTTCTTCCCATGTATTCACATTGTTAGTAAACAACAAGGACATGAATTCATTTCTCTTTCTCTTCCCCGATTCACAGAATTCTGATTTGGTGCACAATATTGGGCCATATCGTTGGCAAACTGATTGCCAGCTGATACGTAATCATTTGACTTTGTGTGAGCTGCACATTTCACAACTGCTAACTGCTTAGGGAGCTGTATCGCCTCAAGCAATTTTCCAACCATTTCAGCATTCCTTATAGGAGTTACACTCAATGTCAAAAACCCTCTTCGGGACCAAATTTGCCCAAAGTCACGCACTACACCGAAGCCATATTGACTATCGGTTATCACAGTCACTCTCACATTCTTTCCCAACGTACATGCTCTTGTTAATGCAAAAAGTTCAGCAACGTGGGCTGATTTTACTCCTTTTAGGCAAGATGCTTCCAATACAGCTGCTACTGTACATACTGCATATGCTGCACTCAGAATTCCCTCATCCGTTCTCAAGCATGATCCATCCACAAACATCACATAGTCACTTTCTGTTAAGGGTACATCTGTTATATCAGGTCGTGGTTTGGTACAGAAGTCAAACACTTCCAAACAGTCATGATCCACATCATCTCTGACTTCCACATTCTCAGCATCAGGCAGTAACGTTGAAGGATTCACATTCAGACATCTCACAAGGCTCACATTCGTTGCACCTAGGATGACTTTCTCATATTTAGTCAGACGACTATGCGTCATGAACTGAGTGCGGCTCCTCGTTAAAACATCATGAGGTACAAACACTCTCACAGGATATCCCATCACGATTCCTTCACTCTGTTCCAAACCTTTACAAGTGGCTGCTACAGCTTTCAAACAGCCAGGCAAGGCTACAGCTACAGGGTCTAATATAGCTGAAAAATATGCAATTGGTCTTCTCAGTTTTCCATGGTTTTGTATTAACACAGAAAGTGCACACCCATTTCTTTCGCTGCAATAGAGTTCAAATTCTTTCTCATAGTCAGGCATGCCAAGTGCTGGAGCTTACAAACTGTCTCTCAATTGTTTAAAAGCCGTTAATTCTTCTTTATTTAATTCAATGGGGTCTTTTACATCACTTCTCGTCAAGCGTACCAAAGGTTTTGCAATCAGGGAATAGTTACTTATGCACTGAAGACAATATCCAACCATTCCAAGAAACATTCTCACTTCTCTTTGCGTCATTGGGGCTCTCATTCCTTTTATTATCTTGATTCTATCTACAGTTATTTTTCTCAGTCACTTTTCAATTTTGTGGCCTAAATATTGTACTTCTTTTTGACAGAATTGCAATTTCGATGGGGACACTTTAAGTCCTCCATCTGCCAAATAATTCAACAATGCAATGGTATCCACTACACAAGCTTCTCGAGTTCGTGATGCTACAAGCAGGTCGTCTATGTATTGGACCAGAACCGAACTTTCAGGCATTTTTCAAATTTTCTAGAGACCTTTTCAATATCTCATTGAATATTGAGGGACTCTCTGTGTACCCTTGTGGGATTCGGTACCATGCCAAAATACGTTCGCCAAACCGGAACGCAAAAATCTGTTGGCTGTCAGGGTGCAATGGAATGGAAAAAAAGCATGACACAGATCAATTACTGTATACCATTCTGCATCGTGAGGAATCTGATACAAAATCACTGATGGATTCGGTACAATGGGACAACATGATACAACAATTTTATTTATTTTTCTCAGGTCTTGTACTATTCTAAATGTTCCATTAGGCTTTTTCAGACCCATAATTGGTGATTTACATGAGCTGCTCATTATTTCCTTCAAAATACCTTGTTCAATCATTCTGTCTATTATAGGAGTAACTCCTGCAATTATCAAAGGTGTCAATTTGTACTGTGGAATATTTGGGTAACTTACTCCTTCTTTTACAGCAACTTTTACGGGTTCTACATTTTTCATTAATCCCACATCGTCTCCTGTGAAATCCCATACCTCCGTTTTTACTGTCTTTTTCAACTCTTGAGGCAGCTCTCCGGGGACAAATACAGCAAATGCCTCGGTAATCTCAGATTCCATATTAGCCATAGCCATTTTATACAGTACATCCTCATCAGCGGTCTCAAATTCTATACCATCTGGAGTACAAAATATGGTGCAATTTATTTTGCACAGCAAATCTCTCCCTAACAAATTTACAGGGCTTGAATCGCACATGACAAAACGGTGCATTTCAGAAAATTTCCCTATGTCACCTTTAACTGGTTCAGTGAGATACGTTTTTATCTGTCGGTTGGATACTCCAACTACTTGGATTGTTTCGTCCGAGGGAGGACGATTTTTAACATCAGCTGACCTAACAGTTGAACGAGTAGCACCAGTATCTAATAGGAAAGTAAGGTTTTCGTCATTTACCTTTCCATCCACGAATGGGCCTGTCTGGTCTACTTCTAGAGTTGTGCCAAGTACACACTCTTCCTCCTCCCCTCGGCACCGTCAATAACTTTCTTCTGACTCACTCTCATCGCGTCGTAGCCAATACTGCGAAACAGCACTAGCGCGCGGCAGCTTAGTTACCTGTTCTTCGTTGTAGAATCCGGTCTCATTACTGTATTTCTGATGATTTACGCTCTGTTGAAAAGGTGGTTTTGGAGCCTGATCTTGTTGGGGAACTACCTGCTGCTGTCGCTGCGGTTGACAACTCACCTCTTTCTGCACCTGTGAATTCAATGCTGCATTATCACCATTAGCACTTGGGGGAAATTTACACTCGGATTTCCAATGCCCTCTTCTTCCGCAATTATGACATGGCCATTTCTTTTTGGCTTCATCTATATTAAATTGTCCTTTCCCTTTTCCAATATTACATTTTGGTTTCATAGCTGTACCATTTGCCTGTTCAATCAATTGAGCTTCCTGTCTTTCTGCCACTTTTACTTGAGCCCACATGGCTTTTTCTTTTAATTTATGCTGCTTGCTTCAATTTCATCACTAAAATATTTTGCATGTCTTAGTACTTCATCTATCTTTTTAATTTGCCAATCTACTGTATGCTGTTTAATCATTTCACTTACTTCAGGTCGCAACCCGTACACAAATCGATATACAAAATGACTCAAATCTTTTTCACTCAAGTTCTCATCACCACTATATTGTGTTTAAAGGCAAGGATCAATCTTTCGTAATAAGAGTGTACCAATTCCTTAGCTTCTTGCTGAGTTCAATCAATCTTTACCCAATCAGTTTCTTTAGGAGGTACTTTATTTTTCAGAAAGGTAATTACTTGTTCATAATTTCTCATTACTTCTGGATCAGGGGCACCTGTTTTTGGATCTCTAGGGTATTCTTGTGTAGGCCAGCTTATCATTACTTTACAACAAATCCAATTGGCCGCACTCTGCTCGTCCACCAGCAAGTTGCCCCAAGGAACTATGGTCCATGTAGTGGCGACGGCGAGTACGCCAGTGCCACAGTGTTAGAAAACAGTAAGTGTCGCATTAGCCATCCCTGGACACGTGTTTCGAGGTAGTTGCCTCTCGTCAGCAGGGAGTAGGTGAGTGTAAGGGGGTGCCGCGTAGACTGCCAAAAACGTATTAACAGGTAATGTACCACTCATGGCGTGCAGGTGCTGGTCCAGGGCCCGTCGGCCCAATGGCTCAAGGGAGCCTTAAATACAACAAATCCAATTGGCCGCACTCTGCTCGTCCACCAGCAAGTTGCCCCAAGGAACTATGGTCCATGTAGTGGCGACGGCGAGTACGCCTGTGCCACAGTGTTAGAAAACAGTAAGTGTCGCATTAGCCATCCCTTGACACGTGTTTCGAGGTAGTTGCCTCTCATCAGCAGGGAGCAGGTGAGTGTAAGGGGGTGCCGCGTAGACTGCCAAAAACGTATTAACAGGTAACGTACCACTCATGGCGCGCAGGTGCTGGTCCAGGGCCCGTCGGCCCAATGGCTCAAGGGAGCCTTAAATACAACAAATCCAATTGGCCGCACTCTGCTCGTCCACCAGCAAGTTGCCCCAAGGAACTATGGTCCATGTAGTGGCGACGGCGAGTACGCCAGTGCCACAGTGTTAGAAAACAGTAAGTGTCGCATTAGCCATCCCTGGACACGTGTTTCGAGGTAGTTGCCTCTCGTCAGCAGGGAGTAGGTGAGTGTAAGGGGGTGCCGCGTAGACTGCCAAAAACGTATTAACAGGTAATGTACCACTCATGGCGTGCAGGTGCTGGTCCAGGGCCCGTCGGCCCAATGGCTCAAGGGAGCCTTAAATACAACAAATCCAATTGGCCGCACTCTGCTCGTCCACCAGCAAGTTGCCCCAAGGAACTATGGTCCATGTAGTGGCGACGGCGAGTACGCCTGTGCCACAGTGTTAGAAAACAGTAAGTGTCGCATTAGCCATCCCTGGACACGTGTTTCGAGGTAGTTGCCTCTCGTCAGCAGGGAGTAGGTGAGTGTAAGGGGGTGCCGTGTAGACTGCCAAAAACGTATTAACAGGTAACGTACCACTCATGGCGCGCAGGTGTTGGACCAGGGCCCGCCGGCCCAATGGCTCAAGGGAGCCTTAAATACAACAAATCCAATTGGCCGCACTCTGCTCGTCCACCAGCAAGTTGCCCAAGAAACTATGGTCCATGTAGTGGCGACGGCGAGTACGCCTGTGCCACAGTGTTAGAAAACAGTAAGCGTCGCATTAGCCATCCCTTGACACGTGTTTCGAGGTAGTTGCCTCTCGTCAGCAGGGAGTAGGTGAGTGTAAGGCCGGCGGGCCCTGGTCCAACACCTGCGCGCCATGAGTGGTACGTTACCTGTTAATACGTTTTTGGCAGTCTACGCGGCACCCCCTTACACTCACCTACTCCCTGCTGACGAGAGGCAACTACCTCGAAACACGTGTCCAGGGATGGCTAATGTGACACTTACTGTTTTCTAACACTGTGGCACAGGCGTACTCGCCGTCGCCACTACATGGACCATAGTTCCTTGGGGCAACTTGCTGGTGGACAAGCAGAGTGCGGCCAATTGGATTTGTTGTTTTTAAGGCTCCCTTGAGCCATTGGGCCGACGGGCCCTGGACCAGCACCTGCGCGCCATGAGTGGTACGTTACCTGTTAATACGTTTTTGGCAGTCTACGCGGCACCCCCTTACACTCACCTACTCCCTGCTGACGAGAGGCAACTACCTCGAAACACGTGTCCAGGGATGGCTAATGCGACACTTACTGTTTTCTAACACTGTGGCACAGGCGTACTCGCCGTCGCCACTACATGGACCATAGTTCCTTGGGGCAACTTGCTGGTGGACGAGCAGAGTGCGGCCAATTGGATTTGTTGTATTTAAGGCTCCCTTGAGCCATTGGGCCGACGGGCCCTGGACCAGCACCTGCACGCCATGAGTGGTACGTTACCTGTTAATACGTTTTTGGCAGTCTACGCGGCACCCCCTTACACTCACCTACTCCCTGCTGACGAGAGGCAACTACCTCGAAACACGTGTCCAGGGATGGCTAATGCGACACTTACTGTTTTCTAACACTGTGGCACAGGCGTACTCGCCGTTGCCACTACATGGACCATAGTTCCTTGGGGCAACTTGCTGGTGGACGAGCAGAGTGCGGCCAATTGGATTTGTTGAATTTAAGGAGCTCCCTTGAGCCATTGGGTCGACGGGCCCTGGACCAGCACCTGCGCGCCATGAGTGGTACGTTACCTGTTAATACGTTTTTGGCAGTCTACGCGTCACCCCCTTACACTCACCTACTCCCTGCTGACGAGAGGCATCTACCTCAAAACACGTGTCCAGGGATGGCTAATGCGACACTTACTGTTTTCTAACACTGTGGCACAGGCGTACTCGCCGTCGCCACTACATGGACCATAGTTCCGTGGGGCAACTTGCTGGTGGACGAGCAGAGTGTGGCCAATTGGATTTGTTATCATTACTTTACATTCTGTCCATAAATCTGCTGGTACAATTATGTCAAAAAGACTATTCAAATCAATCCATAGAACTTTTGATAATTTTACAAACCTGTCTACCTGCCTATACCACTCGACTGGCTTTTCGCGTAGTCGTGGAAAATCATTGGTAAATGACAAAATATCTTGTCTAGTCCAGGGGACATGTACATAGCCTCCACCTAGAATCTCTTTCATGGGACATTCAGTTACTACCTTTTTCTCTTACTAGGTGAGCTGCAAACGTTTTATCCGTTGCATCGTCTCGTTTTCGAAACCATCTACTTTTCCATTTGTCTACATCGCCCCATTTTCTCAGTAATATACTTAAATCTTTCATCTGAGTTGTTTGTCCTGTCGTATTCAAATTTTCAAATGTCTTTTTTAGAAAAATCTACTCTATATGGTTTTTGTGAAGACTTTAGCTTTTCAAAGTCAATACCCATTTCATTTGCTACTTCTTCTAGTCTTTCATGTAAATTTCTGGCTCACCATGTTATACTTTTGCATAGAAACATTAATTCTTCAGCCTGATAGTTTTTTAATTTTTCCGTAGGAAAAGTCCCTACTATTAATTATTCTAACACTATTTTTAATTTGCACACATCTAAAGGTCTAGGCTCAGCATCTTTTTGTTGTTAACTTCTTAGCCATTCACTTAATTAATCAGAAGTAGGACCTACAGGAGTCATTTCATTTTGTGTCTGTTCTAACCCTTTTGGTGATCCTGGTACTGACTGTCGTCATTATTGCTCTATTTACTAGACTCTGATTTACTGTCAAAATTTTAGGAGTACTTTGTTCAGAAATTCCTATCGTTTGTCCCCATGAATTTTCTCTTGTATCTCTTCTTTGTATTTCATTTTCTCTGCTTCCATTATAAGGAATCATCAGACAATGCTCACTATCCTTTTGTTTATTAAAAATCGGCATTACTGGTCCTATTGTTACAGGAACAGTTACAGCTTCCATATTTTTAGTTAATTCTCTAATCTTCTCAGTTAATTCTAAAGTAGTTCTAGCTAATTCAGCTGAATTTTCATTTGCCATTTTACTAGTTTTGAGTATTTTCTGTTTCTCTGAAAGGATTATTTCTTCCTACCTCATGTGGTACTGTTTCAAATTTTATATTCTGTGGCGATTCTTTTACTGGGGCACTCGGTGTCAATGTGGAATTTGGTTGATACGGGGGTGGATTTTTATAAAACGTCCTCAAGAACATCATCCTCCGACTCATGCACACCATAACCTTCTGATCCTGTATTATTTCTCTTTTCTGCACATTTTGTACTAGTAGTCTCTTCAACATTTCTCATAGGAAACAACCCATCAGTCATATTTGCACTTCGCCATCTCTTCATTCTATCATCATGATTCTCTTGTCCATATGGTCTACCAAACATATATCTATACCTTCTGCCACTTCGTTGCCGTTCTCTGTCATACATCTCATCTTCCCATTTTGTCAATGCTTCAAACTGTGTAGGTCTAGGTCTCGGTTCTAGTTTCATCATTCTTTCTCTCAAATTTCTCAAAACTGCTAAATTAAATGAACCATGCTCCGGAAATGCCAAAACTCCATCATCTTTCGTATACTTTGCCCAATTGTCTAACCAAATACATGTATGATAACCATATTTCGTAACTATAAAAGATGCAGGTGATTTCGCTGGAGGAAGCAACTGTCCCTCTCTAGTCACAATCGGTTTGTCCTTTTTAAATAAGTTCTTGATTTTACCGAACCAGGACTTTTTCGCCTTCTCTTGTGGATCGTAATACATAATTTTCTCTTTTCTGTATCGCTAGTTTTCTTCTACGACTAGTTAGTTTGTTTTATCCACTCGTAGCGCGACTCACACTAACGCACCAATCCTGAGCGTCTATGTCACTTTTGTAATTCTCCAATCCCAGCGCGACTCTCACTAAAGCACCAATCCTGGGCGTCTACGTCACCCTGTAATTCTCCACTCCTAGTGCAGCACACACTAACGCACCAATCCGGAGTGTCTACGTCTCTTACTGCATGTCCAATCCCAACGCAGTCTTTCTGACATCATCTTTTCTCACTACTCCTGCTTCTGCTGACCCCTCCTTTACAAAATTTATCGGCAAAT
This sequence comes from Triturus cristatus, assembly GCF_964204655.1. Taxonomy (NCBI): domain Eukaryota; kingdom Metazoa; phylum Chordata; class Amphibia; order Caudata; family Salamandridae; genus Triturus; species Triturus cristatus. The sequence goes on from NC_140585.1 coordinate 636,114,923, forward strand.
TTTTTACATTCACTTCTTACTAAAATTATGTTAGTGACGACATAAAAACGCCACCATTGTCTGTTTCGCTAACGAAAGGATAGTCTTGACCTTTTTCACAAGAATTCCGTCTTTCCCGAGAGCAGCGAACAATCTGCCCTACTACGGAATCATTACATCTGTTGATAAAGTAGCACTTCCCTCTACTTTACCCTTCTAGCAAGCATTATCTAACCGTTTCTCTATTCTGGTCCATGTAGCTCTATACTTTCTCAACCCTTCCCTAGATCGCATCCTGGAGGCAGATTCATGTTTGTCATAATAGTTCCTAGTCCCTACAGATTCAATGATGCAGACATATATGATATCTGGCCTTCCCTCTGTCTCAGCTCTGATTCAAACGTTTTTCCTATTTTCTGTATTTCCCTTCTTATGCCTTATGGCTCCTCTAGGTACCTTCCTGTCCAAGTCCCATTGCAGCCTTCCATCGACTGATGGAGCTCTGATTCCCAGCACCTGGCTATTTACTTGACCTGTGTCTCTCGTTGCTCCTGTGCTAGTCTCCTGAGCTCTTAGCTACATCTACCCTCTAAACTGAGCTCTCATCATTCTTGCAAACTGCTGACACTACTGGAGAGACTGTGTAAACCTTGCTGCTCAACATTTATTTCATTTCGCTACAAGCCCTGGACATATAGTGTATATAACGTAATGTAAACCGCAACAGTAACATTTTTAGCTACGATTAAAAAAGTATTTAAAATTACAAAGGTCTTAACCTAAGTCAAATGCCACATCAATAAAAGAAGGTTTAATACAACAGCATCCTCTTTATGACTGGTGACATGGTAAAATTGACAGTAAACATCATAAGTAACAACAATGTAAGGAAAGTAACCAAAGAAAATTGAAAACAAGATAAATCCTGGATCCTTTCCTTTTTGAAACACAAGCTCACACTACATCATTGCAGATGATCATATTACCAAATACCCTCCAGTTCTCCAACTTAAACCTTATTCCAATTTAAAAGATCTGGGCAAATCTAGAAAAATCTGTGAAAACTCAATACTCCCTGTTCTTTCCAAATGTTCTCTGAAATAACCGAATCCTTTACCACTAGATATAAAATATCTCCCTCTTTGCTTGATGCAAAAAACCTTCTGTCTCATTTACTCCTAGGCCTTCAAATTTATTTTCAATGTTAATTAAAGTATGACATTTCAAAGGAAGGGACTTATAATAGTTAGTTACAAAAACACCTTAAGTAGATAGTTCTGACGTAATCTCCTGTAGTATTGTGCTTGTGCTTTAGTTTGAATGAATATGTTTAGTTAATCTTGTTTCCCTCATCCTGTTAGGCCTGACTTCAGTGTTTACTTTAGAGTAGCACCATGGTGATAGAACCTGGTGCTCTCACATTACTGTATGACTATGTCAGTTGCACCTGACTCTGCCTACTAGATGGATGGGATCTTTTCTACTTGGAATAAACTTACTTCTTTTACCTCACTGGATCTTTCCTTATTTAACTAAACTTGATTTTACATCACCCTTCTCAGATTCATAAAAATGTTGGTACTCCTTTCTTCTGCCTAAAGAAGCTCCACTTGTAGGACTGTTACTTCTTCCTCTGCGTTTACCTATTCATTGATGTCTCATATCCTGTATTGATGCTATTGCTTCTCTGTCTCTGTTATCTGAACCTGTAGTTTTTTTTTTCAACAATATATTTTATTAAGTTTGCATGGTACGTGCCGGGCCATGGTCCGAAGGATACAGTTTGAGGACAATATGTGTCGATGTATACAGAAAACTGTATAACACCTGAAAAACCTGCAGGTACAACAACAAAATCATTGCGCAGTTAGTCGCAAATCTTACAAATCTATAGTTGCCCAATTAGATAAACATTCTGGAGGTTTTAAATGGTAGTCCGGGTTGCTCAATGACCAATATCATTAGGGGAACACAGCCTATCAGGGGTCTGAAGATGGAAGGTGGGGTAACTCTATGCTCCAGTAAATCGCCCAACTGGACCATATTTTCCTGTGCTTTTGGGGACAACTTCGAGCTTGAAACACAGTAATCTCAGCAATCATGCAATCATCAATGGCCTTTTTCCACCTGCCAAGTGTCGGGGGGACACAAGTTTCCATAGCTGGCCGATATCTCGCTTAGCAATGGTAATGGCTAGAAATAACAAGTGTTGCTTGTACTGGTTCCCACCTACCCCATCTGTACTATGTAGTAACAGTATTTTCGGATCAAGTGGGAGATCCCATGACAGCACGTCGCCCAGGCATGTAACAACCCTCCTCCAGAAGGGCTGTAGTGCTGTACAGCCCCAAACTGTGTGCATAAAAGACCCTTCCTCTATCCCACATTTCAGACATAAGGGGGACAGAATGGCGCCCATCTTCAAAAGAAGGAATCATGTATAATATATGCGGTGTATATATTTAAATTGCGTGAGACGGTAGCGTGATGATACTGCTGCACCTCGGGGGCTAGCCAAGGCTCCGGTCCAGTCATTGTCGGTCATGTCAGGTATGTCCTCTAACCATGCCTTTCTGGTCTTGAGCAGTGTTGTATGGGTGTGCGTCATCAGTGTTTGGTAGATCTGATGGATCTTATGAGCACCCAAGTCACATATTAATAAGCATCCTTTCAGAGGGTGAAATTCAGGCAAATTATCAATCGGCTGAAGTAGGGGAGTAAGAGCATGCCACATTTGGAGATATTTATAAAATTGGGTCTAATGTAGGTGAAACTGACTGTAGCTGTAGGAATGACTTTAAGGTTGCGCCCCCTACTACGTCACCCGAGGTGGATATTCCCACCAGGTCTCACCTTCGAAATCCCGCTAATGCTGACACAGAGCGTAGATGTGTACCGTGCCATAGCGGGGTTGGCCATGCCATCCCATCTGCTTAACCGAAGACCTCCAAAGTCGCACCACTGTGCTGCTGGCAGGGGGTAGAAAGTCCAGGTTCTGTGTACTATACAGGAGCTGAAGGAGGGGGTGCCCTTCATTGCCATATGTTCCAGTGCAAATGCTGGATCAGATGTACACCACTCATTTACAACTGGCAAGTGAGAGGCCGCGTAATAGGCGTACACGTCCGCAGCCACAATGCCACCGCAGTATGTCGACTGCATGCATGTACTCAGTGCAACCCATACAGACCTGTTGTTCCAAAGGAATTTGTTATGCATGGCATTCACTTGTGCCAACCAAGCCCGCGGTATAACATACAGGAAGTTCTGTAGTCTATAGAGTATTCTGGGCAGTGAGACCATTTTAAAGATCGCTGACCGCCCATATAGGGAAAGAGGGAGGGGAGATCAGATTGCAGTCTGATCTTTAAAGCACGTAATGAGTGGGTTAATATTATGTGCTCAGGAAGTCTTTGGGCAGGGCGACATGAAAATACCGAGATACGTAAATCTTGTGGTAGAGCGAGATAATTGCACGGCGCATCTTTCACGTCCCTGATTCCCACACACCGGGAATAACAAGGACTTCGAGGGGTTATTATTGAGCCTGGTGGTCTGGCCAAACACACGGAGAATCTGCAGGATGTAGGGCCCCAAAAACCACGGGTCAGTCAGGAAGAAGAGGACATCGTCTGCATAGAGCGCGATGCGATCAGATCGGGACGGGGACCACTCAAACCCTCTAAGGAATCTTGACCGAAGCAGTTAGCCCCGTATAGAGCAGGCGTACATAGGCTAAGCAGCGCAGACCAAATTTAATGACGTTGAGCAAGCGGAAGAGATATGACCAGCTGAGGGAATCGAATGCCTTGTTAATATCCGCTAGGAGAAGAGCCATGGGGCGCCCCAGTTCTGGGGCTTTTGCCATGGGATTATGCACCCTTGTAATATTATGACACGTAGATCGGTGTGGCATAAACCCGGACTGGTCCAGGTGGATCAAATCTTGCATACAGGATCTGAGGTGGTCAGCGAGGACTTTGCCCAAGAGTTTGGGCTCAAAGTTAATAAGGAAAATGGGTCGGTACAACAAGGGATCTTCAGGTGGGTGACCTGGCTTCAAAAATAATACAATCTCCGCATGGCGCCAGTCTTGGGGAAGCTGATGTTGGTCAGTAGCTTCATGTAAGGCTTCTAGCAGGTGTGGACCTAGTGTGTTTATGTGTGGCCTAAGGAATTCCATAGGGAACCATTAGGTCCGGGAGTTCGAACAAGGCTCATGGCCGTCAGTGCTGCACTAAGCTCGTCCGTGGTTATGGGAGCATCTAGTTGGTCCTGTGCATAGTCTGTGAGCCTGCGGGGGGAAGTCTCTTAAAAACTCACAGTGATGATGCCTGTGATAACTGCTGTTGGCGTGCATAAAGAAGAGAGAAATAATGTGCAAACTCTTCAGCCACCGCCTCGGGGGACGAGCACAAGGCGCCATCACTGCAACGGAGAACCGGAACACTCGCGGGGGACTTCTCCGCTTGGCATAGCCTATGTAGCATTTTGCTTGATTTGTTCCCCCATTGGAAAATTCGATGCTAACTAAATGCAAACTATAAACCTGATTTACCAGCGTGCCTTCTGTCCAAACAACCAACTTCTGGTGACGTGCGATATTTTATTCCTATACACCAGTATACCTCAACAAGCGGCTCTGGATGTCATGAGGGAACATTGAACCTACGACCGGCACCCATGGCAGTACCGACGGAATTCATTGTTGACCTACTCCGCTTAGAAATGATGAGAAACTTTTTCTTTTTCAATGGACATTTCTACTTTCAAACAAAAGGAGTATCTATGGGGGCTGCCTTTGCTACGGACTTGGCCATTATTTATATGGACCACTTCAAGAGATCTTTTGTATTTAGTGAAAAAAAAACCTTCATCACTTAGGTGTCCCTCTGGAGATGTTATATAGACGATATATTGATGATCTGGATATTGAATTGGGCAACTTCCATTCCTGGCTTAATGAAAGAAGTACAGACAATCAATTCACCATGAATTCAAATCTGAATGGAATTGACTTCTTGGATATCACAATCAAGTGTGAAAGCGATCATTTATACACAACTCTATATTGGAAGCCGGCAGAGAGAAACTCCCCTTTAAGGTATAACAGCTACGATCTTAGAGGCCTTAGAGACAATCTACCATTTGGGCAGTTCTTGTGGATCCGCATGAACTGTTCTAAGAAAACTGATTATTTTATCCAATCTGGGGATCTGGGCCAACGACTGATGGAAAGAGGCTACCCAAGGAAGTTCATAAGAAGAGCACAGAAAAGGGCATGGTTTAGCCCTTGTGAGAACTTACTGACACCCAAAGACCGGGCAGTAGAAACCCCTCAAAGGATGATATGTGTTGCCACATTCTCAACTCAAAGCCATGCCATCAAAAAGGTGATTAACAGATACTGGGGGTCTGATATCAGAGGATATAGAACAAACCGACCCGCCGATGCACTCCTATAAGAAAGCCAAAAGCATCAAGGACCACATAGTCCGCTCGTTCCTTGACACCCCAATGCCACCATCCATTCAATCAATGTGGAATCTACCACCAACACTTGAACACTTCAAGTGTGGACAATGCAAGGCTGGCTAAACAACAATCCAAACAAAAGAATTTACATATAAACAACATGTGATTACCTTGAAGTCTTTCACGAACTGCAACTCGACAAATGTCATCTATGGCATCATATGTCCATGCGACCTCATGTATGTTGGCCGAACGCAGCAGAAAGTGAAGGCAAGGATCCTGCAACATTGCAGCCGCATTAGATGTGGGGTCCAAGGTGCACCCTCGGTTGAACACTTTCGAACTGCAGAACACAGCCCAGATGAGCCACACTGGATTGTTCTTGAAAAGGCCTCCCTTGGACCTAGGGGAGGGAACATTGGGACTATCCTGGACATAAGGGAATGCAAATGGATTTCCTTTATGGACTCGATCCAGAACGGCCTGAACAAATCTGAGGTCAGTCATGAGGGAGACCCTATGGACCATGGCATAATGATATCCTCACATGGGTCCTCTGTGATCATTACCTGTGCATTCCACACATCTGCTAAACTCTCTACCTTTAGACCAAGCACATACATGTCCTTAATTAACCCCTCGATGATGACAATCTTTATCTGTGAAACCCAAGCATCAACCGCCGGCAAATCCTAATCCTCAACATATGCTTATAAATGTGAGTTTTCCCATTGTTTGACTGTTATATCTAGTACAAACCATGTAATGAATATCACTCTAATATTAATTAGATTAATTAATTAAGATACAAGATTTAGTTTGAGTTCTCATGCCACACACCAACATTGTTCGATAAATTTCTCTGAACTCATGATTTTAACGATCCGTTTACCATAACAGGGGAAAATGTAGCTATGTATATATCAGTACCTATTTACATCCACATTGCCTAGTGATGCACAATGAAATATTATGATATGCTGTTTCTTTCCCCCTGTTGAATATGTATTATTTCATTTAGTACTAATAACATGAACACATGAACTGCAATTGAACTATGCAAGTATGGGTTAATACTCAGAAATAACGTTATTTAAGTAGTTCACAGGAGGTTCAAAATTTAATAATATCGGGTTAACATTTTTAGCTACATATATAGAATCGCTGCTCAGACATTTAACATCACATTCCTGGGCCACTGTGCCACACAGTACGACTAGTGCTTGTAACATTTCTCTCTCCTAAATTCCTTTTATTTAGAATGGCATCCCTGCACAGGGCGCACCCTTTTGCAGTCTGTCTTCCATTCCTCTGTGTAATTCAACATGACAGGGCAGACCTGCACGCTGACATGTACGCCTATGTAATTGACCTGCTTTCACTGGCGGATTTAAATGGCCGCATTCAGTCGTTAGGTTTCCCTTGACGGACTGAAACGTTTCAACATTTAGCGGTAAGCTCTTCCCACGCTTGCTCTGCCTCTTCCGTCGCGTACCCTGCTATTCTTTAGCGCTAAGATTACCTTTCAAACGCGTTACAGACGTGTGTGAATCACTTTGGCCTTTTTACAGCAGGCTCACTGGTCACTTCTCGGACCGAGAGGCTGTTCTGAATAATTTTTAGTCCCAAGAGGTGCACGTCATTTTTAGCCAACACGCTGAGTTAGTAGCTACTGCTATCTTCTGGTGTGTGTTGGTATAACGAACCGAATTCCTTAGTTCTCAGCATACTAATGGAACACGCAGTCAAGAGTTAACACAAACGCGTGTTAATCACTGTGGCTTTTTTAGCAGCATGGTCACAGGCCACATCTCGGACAATGAGGCTCTTCTAAATGGCAATTAGTCCCAAGCTGTGCATGTCAGCCCTTTCTACACACGCTGAGTTGTTAGCTATTGTTATCTTTTGTTTGGAGTCGGTACAAGAAACCGATTTTACATTTCATCAACCCCAATACAGAGACGAGTGAACACGGAGCATTTTTGCCTGACCTATTGACTACAATTACTTTCCAGGCCCAGCAGACTAACCCTGATTGTGGCCCCTTCTTACTTCTCTATGGATCAGTACCTACCCAAGTATGTGGAATAGATGGACCCATCCCTTCTTTACATAGATGGACCCTTAACCTCATTCTTAACCTGCACATTATTTTTGCAGGTGATTGTTTTCGAATGTCTGTCTGGAGCCTACGCACCCTTCTTCTCTTCAGGCCCATCACATGGGCCCTTGATGATAATAACCTTTATGACTTAGGCTCTTTTTAACTCACTCCCTATATGGTAACTCCCAGTTTTTAAAGGGTTATTTTACTTTATCTGCAGGTAACCCGTCCCCACTATCCCCTTCCTACACTCCTGTCCTGAGGAAGACCCCAACGTATGGGACAAACTTACCTACTACACTCAAGGGGTCGAAACATCGACATCCATCTCACTAGCCAGTTTGACCAACAGCGATTTATCACTGTGATCCAGTTTTAAACTATGGCTACCTAACGTTTGGATCGAATGTGAATAACTTGGCACTATGTACGAGCCCCCTTTTCATTGTATTGTAAAACAATTGATCTTGCGAATTGTACATTGTTTTCACTCACTTCCTTAACCTCACTTCATTCACCATACCCTCACCTTTCCCTCGTGGGGCACTGCTTTAAAATTGTGTTAACAAATGCTATAAATTACTGGTTGTTCAGTGTGATTAAACAACACTGTACATCAAGAATATTATGGTTCTTTCATCTTTTGCCTAACTGTATATAATTTGGTTTTTACGTGCAAAAATCCATTTACTGGGACCACTGTTTCTATGTACTGAACTAAATTTCTTTAGCCTCTCCGAAGAGATGTCTCTGTATGTGCTGTTGTGTCTAACGTAGGTTGCGTTTAAGAAGTGGTTTTGGGTCTGTGATGCACTGGGCCTGCAGGGTCCTCTGACGGTTCTCCAATTCCGACAGTTGCGCCGATTACTTATGTTTGGCAGTAGCACGAAAACTAATATCGACCCAGGGATGGTAGGCTTCAAAGCTTCCCATAAAATACACTTGGAAGGGCTGAGGCCCCACTGAATTCAAGATAATCCAAGACTGTTCTGGACAAAGTCTCCAGATACTCTGGGTCCCGCAAATGCCAGGGGGACATCCTCCACCTAAATGGAGGTTTGTGATAGTGGATGCGGATCTTACACAGGACTGGAGAATGATCCGATAGACCTCTGGGGAGATTTGATATATGGGAGACCTGGTGGATGCAGCTGTGTGGGATAAACATATAATGCAACTGGGACAGAGATCCATGGATGGCGGATATATATGTGTAGCCTAGTTCGAAGGGATGGAACACATGCCATATGTCCGATCAGCCCAGCGTAGCAGCCAAGAGGTGTAGTTTGGATCTATCGGTTGGGGGCTCACGCCCTGGCGCGCGCCTTCTATCTATTGCTTTCATAACGTCATTCCAGTCACCACCCAGGAGTGTCATACCCTCTGAGAGTTCTCCCCCCCAGTCGAGTTAACTTTTCTACAAAGGTGGTGCCCAATGGAGGAGGGGCATAAATGCTACCAGGGTTAATACGATCCCCAAAGAGTGTGCCTGCTAAAATGACATATCGTCCGCCAGGATCTAGCCAATGCTTGATGTGTACAAAGAGGATATGGTGGTGTTTGAGGATGGCGGTCCCTCATGATACCCTGGTAAACCCCGCATGATATATGGTGTGATACTCAAACCTGGTGGGTGACACAGTGAGCCTTAGTACCCAAGATGTGGATCTCTTGCAAGAATAGGATGTTAGCCCCGTATCTTTTAGTTTGACGGAGAATAGCACACCTCTTAATTTTATTGAGCAGGCCTCTGACATTCCACGAACCTATGGTCAAGTGGGAGCATTAAAACTGATATAGTGGAATCAAGACTAGACTTCTGTGCACGTGTAAAAGCTGAAACAATACTAACATAACACCTTAAGGAGCCCCCAAATTCCCCTCCTCCCATTGCTGCCTCAAACACAGAGCATCTGTCGCGGAGAAGGGTACTCCCAGGTCCCCAACAGGGGAACCCAGAGCATCTCCTCCAATGGTTCCCAAACCACCCATAGAACATTAACAAAAAATAGAAATGTCTGGGGCGGGATGAAATGTGTGGCTGGACCTTCACTCTGCTTTCAGTTCCATATGGAGCGAGATATTACTTATAGATTATCAACAAACATGACCCAGAGTGAGGGGGACAGTGTCCGCTCTTTAGGTTAGGATGCTTCTTCCGGGTCAGAGGACCACCTGGCAGAACCAGATCTATAACGTCTTTTAGATTTATTTCTCTTCGGCCTGTTCCGTTGCGAGCAATGGGAGGAGTCCGATTCCAGCGGTGGTGGGGTGTGTGACTTTGGATGTGTTCGCTCGTTCGTCCAGGCAAAAACGGGTTTTGATGAGTTGAAAAAATGGGATTTAGAATTGTAAATAACCTGCATGCGGGTTGATTATAATAGCATGTATTGTATGGTAAGGTCCCGTAGTCTGCGCTTCACGGCCATAAAAGATTGGCACTGCTGTTGTACTAGGCGAGCATAGGCCGGGAATATCATTATTGGCCTGGAATCATGTATGAGTTTGTCCTTGTGGGTCCTGGAAAACTGTAGAATAGAGTCCCTGTCGGCAGAATTCAGGAACTTTGCAATGACTGGTCTCGGGCTTTCCCCTGGGGCGGCTTCTTTGTTAATGCACCTTGCACCTGCTCCACCACAAAGCATGCAACAGTTCATCCCCTGGCAGGAGGCCTGTTAGCCATTGAGTGAGATAATGGGTCATGGATGAGCCCTCGCAGCACTCCAGGAAGACGATGAAGCGCAAGTTATTGCGTTGTGTGCGGCCTTCCGCGTCTTCCACGCTAGAGGCCAGCTCCTGTGTCATCACTGTGAGTTTATTAACTTTTTTCTGTAGGGTAGTTACATTATCTTCGACTGTTGACACGCATGTCTCCACCTCAGTACTGCGATCCACAGCCTCTCGGAGGTCTTGTCTTAGGAAGAAGACCTCAGATCCCACAGCGCCAATTTTGGCATCTAGTGTGTTTCTTGCCTCGTTGATTGCCACCAGGAGTGTTGCATTGTCCGGCATCGTGCCACCCGTGTTCCCCCCAGCAGCACCACCTGGGGACATTGCATACTGGTCGAGGGTACTCTGTTTAGTGCCGCGGCGCCTGGTTTATCTTTGCCAATGGTGGTGAATGGGCCGACGACGCAGCCTGTGAACCCGAGAATCTCAGGACGGGGGCACATCCTTCGCCTCTTTTCCCCCTACTGCAGGCTGCAAGGCCCTGCCACCAATGTCACCACGGTGTTGCTTAGGGGTAGGCTGGGCCTCATGGAATCCAGCTCGTCTCAAGCTACAAGCCGCACCAGGCCTAGCCCGGCCGCTTCCGCAACCTTTGACTGCCGGTCAAGTAGGCCCCCTAATGGGTACAGACTCACTAGACCCCCAGCCCACATCGTGCCCCCACACATCTTTAGCGTTCCAGGCTCCCACTCGTCACAGGACCCCTCTGTAGGTATCTCGCCCTTGTCTGATGGTACTATGCTACATGTGCTTGCCGGGTGCTTAATAGGTAGCCCACAGATAGGATCATAGCTCCCGGCACCATTTTCGTCTCAGCTCACCCCTGTGATCTGGGCCCATATGCCCGGCGGTGCCTCCTTCTGATCTGCGGAGGTCCGTTGTGATCCCTGATCAGGCGTGTCTCCAGCCCATTTGTTCTATGAGGGATGGGCACCGGGGCTCCGAGACCGCCACAGGCGCCGAGGCCGCGTCCAGGCCTCACAGGATTAGGTGTCACACCCCGGGCCGCACTGCTCATCAAGGTGCCCAGTACATCTGGCTATCATCGATCCTCGGGGCACCGCACTATGTGAAGAGACACGAGCCCGGCAGGAAGGCTTAGCCGTCAAAGGATTCTCCTGGGAGGTGCCCGCAACAGATAGGCCCCCTCCAGCAGCAGGACTGCACTCCTACCAGGCCGAGGCTGCGATCCGGAGCCCACCCAGGCAGCCCCAGGGAGGTGGGCGCCCCCTTCCTACCTTCGAAGCCGCAATCCACTCCGTCCCACTTGTCAATCTGCACTCAGGATCCGAGGTGGGGGCATCGGGTAGATTCCGGCCTCTGCGCCATGCATCAGATGGTGTCAGGTCCCAGCGCGGCCTCCACTCCGCCCATTTGGCTCCATGGCTAAGATTGACGTTTTATTCCCTTTCTGGGTAATCAGCACAGTCATCGGCACATCCGATGGGCTCCGCTGGACAGGATGACAACGGATTTAACAATGTTTCTGGCGTGGACGCGCGGCGCTCAGTTAAGATGCGTCCGCCATATTGGCCATCCAAGCCATGCCCTCTGTAGTTTATTTTGCCCTAATTTTATTTTTGTGCAAAATCTTGCACTGTATTCAAGAGTTCTTGTTCTATTCGCATACCACCAGTCGCTGCCCCTCGCGTTTTCCTTTCCTAGCTTCCTCTGTGTGTCTGTTTCCTGGGAATCCAGCCCTGACTTTTGTGAGCCCTGCTTCTTTGTTTTTCACCTCTGCCCATTCTCTATATTTTACAACCAATTCCTCCCTTTTCTCTGCTGGTTTCTGAATTCTCTATATCTGTTCCATTGGCGTTGTAATCTCTTTAGAGGATGAGCTACTCTGTTATAGATGCAGTGTATCCCCGGCCCGCTCGCTGTATTAGTGCATTGTAGCCCACTTATTACTAGAGGGTGTCAATGAATTCTGAAGATTCTCTTAAAGTTTCCTTAGTTCACGTTACCAGAGGTTGTTGATGAGTTTTGAGGGTTTTTGCCTTCTGAACAGAGCTTTATTTAGTGCTCTTCTCCTTTAAGAGCTGCTGGGTGTTTCCCATGACAGCGACAATTGCCGTTCCTTTACTTATTCTGACCTTTCTTCAGGAACAGATATTTTCATATGAATAATCAGTCATAGTAGTTTGTCTATTTGTTTTGCTTTGTACTTTCCTATTGACTTCCCACTGTTTATTTATTTTGCATGTGTTTTCTTTTTAATGTGGTCTTTTACCTGCATTAATCAGTCCCTATCCAGTATTCAGATTCCAATCTACCCCACCTTGCTCCAGTCTTCAGCTTTTCCCTGTCCTTTTCCTTTCAGGTTTCAGGTACTTCCTTGTATTTGCTAATTGCCCACATTACCGAATTTCATTGTCCGTGCAAAGAACAGCACTGCCTTTAATTTAGTGTCAGCAGTGGTCCTGACACCTCTGGGCTCGGGGCTCTTTGTTTTATGAGGTTTTCCAATGCTGCTTCAATGCAATTTCGTTTCCTCACCATCACATCACCTTCTTTCCCATTTTCCAGGCACTATGACTGGCTACTAGCACTCCCACCCACTTTAATCTCCACAGTATAGTGTTCAAAGCCATGCATGATTTATTCCCCGCATGGCAGAATCATTATCTAGTCGCTGCCCTCAAATGTGCTGCAATGTACTCACTCTATCTATTCAACCCTCATCACTAGAAGGGGCTTTACATCTAATAACCATAAGTGTAGATCATAATAATTTATGGTTCCTGATGTTCATGAAATTTACTAACTCCGGCCATGCTAAGGGAATGTTATTCTTCTCCAGATTCCAATATCAAATTATATATAGTCCAGGGAAAAGGCATGGAAAGGTTGATGCTCTTTCACATTATTTGGAACCTGGTAAACCTTTGATGAATGATCCTTCTATCTTGGCTTTACAACAGATCACTGTGTCCACTTTAGAAGAAGTCTGGCACAACTAAAAGCAGAACTTTCCTTCTCTGATTCACAATGTTGCGTTCAGGAAAATTTCACAGATTGCATTATAGCAGAAAGAATATTATTTCAGAAAACAAACTTCATTTCTCCCTCAGAATTACAGGAAAACTCACTATAGTGGTACTATGATGCTGCATTTGCAGGGCATTCTGAAGAAAGGAAGCTCTATGATTTGGGTACCAGACATTTTTGTTGGCCACTGTAAGATTAAATGTGAGCAAATACGTTAACCAATGTTCTGTGGGTCCAGATAAAGAGTTCTGTTCAGAAAGCAGTGGGTCCTTTAGTGCTCATACCAATCCTAAATGACTTTAGAAAAAGATGTCTACGGATTTTATCACAGGTCTTACCCCTTAAAACAACTCGGTAATGCTAGCTGTGGTGGATTATTTTACAAAGTGTGCTCACTCCATTATTTTGCACAAACTACCAACTGTCTTTCAACCAAGCATGATATTTTGGAGAGAAATAGTGTGGCTAAATGGCATTCCTTTGGAGATAATTATGGACATAGGTGTTCATTTTATCTCTATATGTTGGAGCACATTTCTTGGTAGGTTGGGAATAGTTAATTTCAAGTTTACTGTCATCAACAACCTGGCAACCTTTGCTGTTACTTGCTTACTTCAATTGTGGTCTAGGTTCCCTGCCAACCCCATTTACGAGGTTGGTAAACCTAATCACCACTACCTTTGTTTCTAAGATAATGTCAAAGTTTATGCAACATAATAAAACTTTGTTGGTTCTTTATACCAATAGTATGCATTTGGCATTGATCTTCTAAATCACGATTGCTAATCCACAAAAGTACAAGAGAGGTGGGAGTGAAAGGATCCCTCCATTCCAGCTTTCTCTTTTCTGTCCCTCTCCCCTCCATGGCTTAGTTCTGCTAGTCAAGCACCCTCACACATATGTGGAGCTCCGTTCTGGGCAGTGGGGTGCATTGTCATCAGACTCTGTCAATCAACCAGATTCATGGCTCTCACACAAAGTTTTCAACCTATACATGGAACCCCTTGGCTCTCTACTAAAATAGCTCTGACCTCTTTTACCAATTATAGGCTGATGACACACAGCACTACTTTAAAGTTTCCTCCCAAGAGAACATTGTCTTCCAGACACAGGTTGTGGGCAAAACTCAGTTTTGGATGATGCAGCAACACCTCAAATTAAACCCTGCTGAAACCAAATATTTTCTTAGCTTGCCTTCCAATTGCTCTATCCACTTACTTTCACAATGTTGTACAAATGTGCCTGCATTTGTTTCTCGCGCTGTTAAATTGTCTGTGTTGTGCAAAGTTGTAACCTTATTTAGTGGTCGCTGTATGCAGGACACCCTGCAAAAGTGGTGGAGGTCCTCTCCACACTATTGAGATTGCACTGATGCATATTGCACTCTAAATATGGTGGGTGAGACATCCACCACTTGTTAATGGATGCCACACTCTGTAAAGCTCTACGTTTGACCCTGAGACAAGCACCTGTCATGAAATGTATCTTCATCTCTTTGGTAACATCACATATAGCTTATTTAAGGTACTCTGCCACCCTATGGGTTTTGTTCACATGGTAAATTATAAATTCTTTGCATGCACAAAGCTCATATAAATAGGACTGTGAGTGGGAGTTTTCAGGGTATGCTAAAAGCCCCATAGAGTGAGCAACAGAGTATGGCCATTGTTAGGTAGAGATAAAAACAGCATGTCAGTAAAGATTTGCCAGCCAACTTTTTATTGCCATTCCTGCTTTACTGTGGATGACTGTGAGAAGGACATCGGTGATCCACTAGCTTGCTGACTAAAAAGAGAACATCACTAAAATTAACCATGGGATATATCGAGGTTTATTTGACCTTTTCTGGTTATTTGCCAATATGAAAAGGCTGTAACCACCCCACAGCAATCGTATACCCTAAAAAGCTAAGTGTCCAGTTAGCAGAAAATAAATGTTTTCAGGGATTACCTAAAGATCAGAATAATTTATGGTTCTTGAAGTCCATGAGAATTTGGAACCTCTTCAATGCGCAGCCCTATGATTAAGGCTGAGAGCCATATGTTGGATAATTTTTTTAATCGGGAGCCAGTAGAGTATTTTTAGACTTCTGTGATGTATTTGTATTTTTGAAAGCCTATCACTAAGTAAACTACCATGGTCTCAATGATCCAAAGATATCTGCCCCCTCCCCCCTACACTCCAACCAACCACCCTCCTCCCATTCCTCCCCCCCAGGTGTATCACATAAGTCTAGATCAGCTATATGAGAGGTCCATACAGGTCTTGGCGGGACTCCCCACTAGTTGGGGTTTCACTGATGGAGAACTCACCCCGGTAAGGTGTTTCGCTGTAGTCTCCTGAAGCAGAGTGAGAGTAATAGGCCCCGGTACTCCACGCTCGTCCACAGATTAGCCGGAGTCGATTGCGGGGCCCCTAACCGAGGCATTATCTCCGCTATTATCAGGGGATTTTAGTGCTACCACCAATGCCTCCCAGGCCTTCACTGTTTTCAACGCCTTCTCACTCCCTGTATGTGTCGCTAACCGCAACCGAATCACTCCCTCGCATTCAGCCCATTTAAGGAGCTCTGCTTTCCAGCATGCTATGCTTGGGCTCCCCCTTGCTTTCCAATGTATAGTGATATTACGCTTAGCCAGGAGTAAACCAAGTCCAGAAATTTACTTGTGACTTTATTTTTGGATGTATGAGGGAAAATCAGTCAGTATCATTGTTAATTCCTCCCAGTAACTGACTAGAAACGGGCTGTCCCATTACATAGCACTAAAAAAGTATGATAGGGTCTAAGGGAGAGTTTAGTGACCTGCCTCAGTTCTAATCCCCTAAATCTGTAATTGAAAAAACAAAACAAAGAACTGGGGGTCTTTTCAAATCCTGCAAATTGAGCGGAAATGCAAAATAGAGGGCTGATTAGTCCCACAAAACAGAGGAGGGAGTAGAAGAACAAGAAAAAGAAGAAGAAAAAGAGAGAGACAACCAGATGCAATCTAGAAGGACCTTAGAGCGGAATTTTGGATACCCATCAATTGTCTGTGTGATCAATCTTATCATCTGGTCATCCAATCCAAAATGAGATGCTTCTCTTGATCATAGAGAGCATCTAAATGGAAGTGATTTCACTCAAGGGTGGTCCAAGGTTGTCAGAGGATTGGAGTAAAAAGACCAACCGTAGTGGGATGATAGAACAATTGAAAGGAGTGCAGTGCTAACGAAAGACAGTGAAGTGGTGTATTAAAATAGAATTGTGAGAAAACACTACTAATTTAATATGTGTCTCACATTCTAAATAAAACAACAGTGCAGAAAAGCAGTGTTAAACAAATAACTGCTGTATAAAGAGGTCGACATGTTTCAGCCAAATGAGATACATTTAACCCTGCGGCTTTCTTCAGGACCTGTGTTGTGTTTTCGCTACTGCAATCAAGTGAAATGTATAGTGATGAAAAGGAAAGATAAAGATAAAAAAGTAAATTTATCTCACTATCATGTAAACGTGGCACAGTGTACCACCTTAGGTAAATCCTCCGTCTCAAAAGGATGCTGCGTGCATCTGTCAAGAAAGCAAATGGAAAGTGTCTCAATCTTTAGAAATAAAAGTAAAACTACTCTCACTGTTATATTTGTACCCAGCCTTATGTTAGGGGGCTTACCCGTAATGATCGAGGAACGGACCTCACCTCGCCTGGATCCTGGCTCAGGACTAGGAGGCCCCGCTCTGTAAAGGAGAAAAATTGAACTCCCAATATCTGAAGAATGATCATAAAGCACTTAATGCATCTTCAAAAATGTACTAGTGTAGTTAACTACTAGTAACTGGTATTGGTTGAGTAAAAACACATATGTCGTCCCAAAGGAAGAGACCCACGCCCATACGCTCAGATAAAATGTCATACGCCAAGGGAAGAGACTGTATGAAAAAACACAACAAACACAACATCTCTTGCCTTATATACTTGCCCCTAATGCTCATCGTCAATTGTTATTATTGAAAAGTTTTCACTATAATATTAGAGGCATGGGGGGATAAATAACTAAGTATGACAAACATTTCTATGTCTAGTGCAGGATCTCGTGTGGAGCCGATTAACAAAAAGAAAGAAACTAAGCCTCACGACCTCGCTTTTAAGAAAAGTGCAAATAGAATGCCCAATGTTATCTATAATGGGGCTCAAAAAAGTAGGGAGAGTGCTCACCTATCCGTCGTTGCCTCGTTGTGACTGCAGAGTCAGGAGGGAGGTAACCCAGGCGTCCAAACCGGCATATTTATAAAGCCGACAAACCTCGTAGGTTTCAAAACGCGGGAGATTTTCCTGTCCGTCATTGCCTGTTACCGGAAGAACAGCCAGGACTACAGGGTGACGTCATGATGGAGACTTATGTAGTTTATGTCTCTGAGTTACCCGCTGAGGAGGTAACTCACGCGTAACAATTTAAACTGGCGAGATGACCCAAACAGTCAGCAGGGCATGTACACGAGGCCACGAGAAGCCTCATATATTTGCAATGTAGCAGTCTGTGATGTTAATACATGATTGCGGTCGGGGCACACCAAGGACTACAAAATGACGTCACAATGGAGGCGTCTGTAGTCCGTAAATGTATTTAACGCGCTAGAGGTATGGCTCGCGCCTTTCAATTCAAAATTGGAACGATGGGAAAGCGCACTATAACATGAACTATGAGATGTCTAGTTTATAGTTGTGAAGATGTTGTAGAGTATAATAAAGCTATGTTGCAAATATCCCAGTATGTATTCTGTCTCTTGAGTACTTGTGTGCAGATGCCTCGTTACTTAGTGGGAAAGCCAAATAAAAACAGCGTAATAACCTTATTCTTGTGAAAATGTTATAGAATGTTATAAAGCTATGTTCCAGATATACCAGTCTCTATATTGTCCCTTGAGTACTTGTGTGCAGAAGCCTCATTACTTAGTGGGAAGGCCAAATAAAAGCAGCATGACCATCTTATTCTTTCCTAGTAAGTCACTATTATGAGAGACTTCTGGACCATGTTAAAGAGAAAATGATAAGTGTTAGCATCTATGGCTGTTGAAAGTATATTGCCAGGCCTAGTGTGCGATGTGGTAGAATACTGGGGTATTTGGTATCCTGCACAGTCCCAAACCAGAAGGGCATGCTGTGGTGTCGTGATGTCAACGCGTACCTTGCTTCGCAGGCCATGACTAGGCATCTGCACACAAGTACTCAAGAGACAGAATACATACTGGGATATTTGCAACATAGCTTTATTATACTCTACAACATCTTCACAACTATAAACTAGACATCTCATAGTTCATGTTATAGTGCGCTTTCCCATCGTTCCGATTTTGAATTGAAAGGCGCGAGCCATACCTCTAGCGCGTTAAATACATTTACGGACTACAGACGCCTCCATTGTGACGTCATTTTGTAGTCCTTGGTGTGCCCCGACCGCAATCATGTATTAACATCACAGACTGCTACATTGCAAATATATGAGGCTTCTCGTGGCCTTGTGTACATGCCCTGCTGACTGTTTGGGTCATCTCGCCAGTTTAAATTGTTACGCGTGAGTTACCTCCTCAGCGGGTAACTCAGAGACATAAACTACATAAGTCTCCATCATGACGTCACCCTGTAGTCCTGGCTGTTCTTCCGATAACAGGCAATGACGGACAGGAAAATCTCCCGCGTTTTGAAACCTACGAGGTTTGTCGGCTTTATAAATATGCCGGTTTGGACGCCTGGGTTACCTCCCTCCTGACTCTGCAGTCACAACGAGGCAACGACGGATAGGTGAGCACTCTCCCTACTTTTTTGAGCCCCATTATAGATAACATTGGGCATTCTATTTGCACTTTTCTTAAAAGCGAGGTCGTGAGGCTTAGTTTCTTTCTTTTTGTCAATCGGCTCTACACGAGATCCTGCACTAGACATAGAAATGTTTGTCATACTTAGTTATTTATCCCCCCATGCCTCTAATATTATAGTGAAAACTTTTCAATAATAACAATTGACGATGAGCATTAGGGGCAAGTATATAAGGCAAGAGATGTTGTGTTTGTTGTGTTTTTTCATACAGTCTCTTCCCTTGGCGTATGACATTTTATCTGAGCGTATGGGCGTGGGTCTCTTCCTTTGGGACGACATATGTGTTTTTACTCAACCAATACCAGTTACTAGTAGTTAACTACACTAGTACATTTTTGAAGATGCATTAAGTGCTTTATGATCATTCTTCAGATATTGGGAGTTCAATTTTTCTCCTATACAGAGCGGGGCCTCCTAGTCCTGAGCCAGGATCCAGGCGAGGTGAGGTCCGTTCCTCGATCATTACGGGTAAGCCCCCTAACATAAGGCTGGGTACAAATATAACAATGAGAGTAGTTTTACTTTTATTTCTAAAGATTGAGACACTTTCCATTTGCTTTCTTGACAGATGCACGCAGCATCCTTTTGAGACGGAGGATTTACCTAAGGTGGTACACTGTGCCACGTTTACATGATAGTGAGATAAATTTACTTTTTTATCTTTATCTTTCCTTTTCATCACTATACATTTCACTTGATTGCAGTAGCGAAAACATAACAACACAGGTCCTGAAGAAAGCCGCAGGGGTAAATGTATCTCATTTGGCTGAAACATGTCGACCTCTTTATACAGCAGTTATTTGTTTAACACTGCTTTTCTGCACTGTTGTTTTATTTAGAATGTGAGACACATATTAAATTAGTAGTGTTTTCTCACAATTCTATTTTAATAGACCACTTCACTGTCTTTCGTTAGCACTGCACTCCTTTCAATTGTTCTATCATCCCACTACGGTTGGTCTTCTTACTCCAATCCTCTGACAACCTTGGACCACCCTTGAGTGAAATCACTTCCATTTAGATGCTCTCTATGATCAAGAGAAGCATCTCATTTTGGATTGGATGACCAGATGATAAGATTGATCACACAGACAATTGATGGGTATCCAAAATTCCGCTCTAAGGTCCTTCTAGATTGCATCTGGTTGTCTCTCTCTTTTTCTTCTTCTTTTTCTTGTTCTTCTACACCCTCCTCTGTTTTGTGGGACTAATCAGCCCTCTATTTTGCATTTCCGCTCAATTTGCAGGATTTGAAAAGACCCCCAGTTCTTTGTTTTGTTTTTTCAATTACAGATTTAGGGGATTAGAACTGAGGCAGGTCACTAAACTCTCCCTTAGACCCTATCATACTTTTTTAGTGCTTGGTTATTGAGCAGCTTATAGGTGCGGGTCTGTACTTTTGATCTCTATACCAATAGGATAGTGTACATCTAACTCACAGTTAGTTATTTTTCTTCCTTGTATTTTTCCACACATATGTGTCTGACCTTCGACTGTTTCCCGCTGCCCCTTTGACTAGTGATAAGATGGCCGAAAACGGTGGCTTAGCGTATGATGATGCTATCTTACAATCTATTCTTGACAATACTCCAAGCATTTTGGATTTACCTACCACCTCCTCTGTTAGTGGGGTTGACGAGTGGGGGAAGATCCTAATTCTTAAGAAATCACATTCCCGTTATTCGGTACATGGGGCCATCATGGCAGAATATTTACGGGCCAATTGCGCACCCCCAGGCCTAATAGTCACCAATGCTCCATGCTTGTTCCTCACAGACAAGGGATTTCTAAAGGATTGGTCTCTGATAGCCTGGCGCTGCACGCGCGACTGGCTTATACTGATTATCAGCACTGCCAAAAAAGTCGCCGATTCGATTCTAATTGAAATCCAGCTCTTAGAATCTCAAATCAAAACGAGCATCACTGCCAGTCTCTTTCGTAAAAATCAGGAAGAGTCTAACAAGAATAACAAAGAGTTTAAAGATTCCATCTTACTCTCAAAAATTGAAAAATTCAAGAAAGACCTGGCTAAATTCAAACACGAGACTGTCTACCCATATACCAACGAGAACTATTCCCCTCCCGAATTCAGGAACAATGGCAAAAGATTTGGATCTACTTACTCAGGGTCCAGCACTGAAGATAGTGATTCAGAGGGTCCAGGTTCTTACAAACAACCACCTAGGGGTAGGGGTAGATTCAATCGCTTCAATAGTTATAGGGTACACTCCATGCCCCAATTCCAACAGTGGTGGCCACCAACACCGTGGAGCTACCCCACACATCCCTTCCAACCACCAATGGCACCCTTTCAAGGTTTTCCATCTGACCCTAATTCGCATCCTTTTTTAGGATTAGGCCCTCCCAGATCGAGAGGCAGAAGAAGAAACCAACGATCCCAGGTTCACTGGGACCCGCAAACAGGACCACACACGGGGACTCGCAGCCAGACACAGAGGAACATTCCTCCGACAGACAGCCCCCACCAGATCTGATTGTAAATCTCAGTTCAAAGATACTTACTAAAGATGAGGAATCAGTTCTCAACAGAGGCCTTGGGTTCGTCACGACCTTTGATGGGGACCCCTTTCAGACACAGTGCGAATTAGCACAATTTTTTCGTAAACTCAGACTACATTACTTTTTCAAAGACAAGGAACTGACCGAAGATGATCAAACTGATACTAACACCGGCCTTAAGAAACGCTCGGTGTTCAATCCTCCAACTCATGCAGTTCCGCCGGCAGTCCTAACTTTTGAAGAAGCAGTTCAGAAAGATGTCACTCGACTTTGTAGTAGTCACAAATCCACATACACCAATCTGCCCTTGGCTGAACAAAGAGCCCTTCGAGACCTTTCTGCAGACCCCTTGATTACCATTAAACCAGCGGACAAGGGTGGTGCTATTGTGATTCTTGACACATTGGATTACAGGACTGAATGCCTCAGACAACTGGAAGACCGCCGCTTTTACTTACCACTAGCGGAAGACCCCACTAATAGATTACAACGAACTATTAGTGATATGTCGGAGGAGGCACTCTGCGAAGGCTGGATTACTGCCAAAGAGTCTCAGTTCCTACAAACCAAATTCCCCATCATGCCATATTTCTACATTTTACCCAAAATACATAAAGCCCAAAGACCACCGCCTGGGAGACCCATCATTTCGGGTCAAGGAGCGATACTGGAACCTTTGTCTACATTTGTAGACCATTTTTTGAGACCTATTGTCAGCAAGATGCCTACGTATCTCCAAGATACGAAAGATGTATTACGTCTGTTACCCACCATTGACTTTGATATGAACACGGATTTACTAGTCTCTTTTGATGTAGAGGCGCTTTACACCTCCATCCCCCAAGATGAGACTTTGGAGACAGTTTCTGCTATTTTACATGAAACCGAACTGAACTCCATCACTCCGGTACATTTCATCATGGCATTGGCCAAACTCGCCATGAAAGACAACTTTTTTAAATTTGAAGACCAGATCTACTTGCAAGTCTCCGGGACCAGTATGGGCAGTATTTTTGCGCCTAGTCTGGCCAATCTTTATGTCCATTCCTATGAACAGCAACACATCTTCAATCCGACCAATCCGTTTCTTCAGTCTATCCGATTGTGGAAACGCTACATTGACGATGTGTTGGTGGTTTGGAGAGGTGACCGTGAGTCGATCCATCTTTTCCATCAATGGCTCAACACCAGAAACCAGTTCCTCAAGTTCACAGTTGAAATTGATGACAAAAGGTTAGCCTTTTTAGATCTGTCTATCTTTGTCACACCCACAGGTTTGGAGAGTGAGCTCTATCGTAAACCTATGTCTCGAAACTCTCTATTACGATACGACAGTCAACACCCCAAATCATTAAGGGACAATTTACCTTTTGGACAGTTCCTGCGAGTCCGCAGGAACTGTTCGACTGTGAATACTTTCAGGAAACACGCTGAGGCCCTAACGGAACAACTGGTCTCTAGACAATATCCTCCAAGATTAGTGAAACGTTCATTAAAGCGGGCTACTAACAATCATCGTAAGGCGCTTTTGGAACCCGCTTTTGAGAAACCCATACTTGAACGTATGACGTTTGTTACCACTTTCAGCACGATGGCTAACAAGATACAAAAAAGCGTCAGAAAACATTGGCGTATTTTGACCTCATGTGATGGATCGTTGGCACCTCCTTTGTTCTCTTTCAAGAGATCTGGCAACATACGAGATCGTTTAGTACATACCCGCCCGAAAACCATTCCTCAGAGAGCGGTAGGCACACTATGGGAGCTCCCCGCAGTGACTGGCCACTTCCCCTGTGGCAATTGCTCTATTTGCCCACAAACGACACACACCACCTCTATCGATATAGGCACCAACAGACCTTGGGTGCAAAAGAGGTTTACCAATTGCAACAGTGACAA
This sequence comes from Triturus cristatus, assembly GCF_964204655.1. Classification (NCBI taxonomy): domain Eukaryota; kingdom Metazoa; phylum Chordata; class Amphibia; order Caudata; family Salamandridae; genus Triturus; species Triturus cristatus. The sequence continues at coordinate 636,138,473 of NC_140585.1, forward strand.
TCTCATTTATTTACTCACTTGTCCATGCCAATGCAATTACGTGGGTATGACAACTCGGAAAGTAAGGACTCGTATGTTAGAACACAAGAGTTCCTTCAGATGCAAGAAATCAACTACCAGATTAACCAGACATTTCATTGAAAAAGATCACAAGGCAGAAGACTTTTTGTGGACAGTGCTCGAAAAACCGCTGATACCATCACATATCGTTGACATCACCAAATACCTCTTCACAAAAGAGCAGAAATGGGTGTTTAGACTACACAGTGATGTCAGGGGCCTGAATGATGACATCCCTTGGACCACCATATAAAATGGGTGTGATTTTCATATTTTCTTTAAATCCTCCCCTTTTTCCTCATTCAGTGTGCCCTATTACTTTGGAACCTGCATGTGGCTTTAGTTGGTACGGGACAGTCCCTAGTCATGGCCTGCGAAGCAAGGTACGCGTTGACATCACGACACCACAGCATGCCCTTCTGGTTTGGGACTGTGCAGGATACCAAATACCCCAGTATTCTACCACATCGTACACTAGGCCTGGCAATATACTTTCAACAGCCATAGATGCTAACACTTATCATTTTCTCTTTAACATGGTCCAGAAGTCTCTCATAATAGTGACTTACTAGGAAAGAATAAGATGGTCATGCTGCTTTTATTTGGCCTTCCCACTAAGTAATGAGGCTTCTGCACACAAGTACTCAAGGGACAATATAGAGACTGGTATATCTGGAACATAGCTTTATAACATTCTATAACATTTTCACAAGAATAAGGTTATTACGCTGTTTTTATTTGGCTTTCCCACTAAGTAACGAGGCATCTGCAGACAAGTACTCAAGAGACAGAATACATACTGGGATATTTGCAACATAGCTTTATTACTCTACAACATCTTCACAACTATAAACTAGACATCTCATAGTTCATGTTATAGTGCGCTTTCCCATCGTTCCGATTTTGAATTGAAAGGCGCGAGCCATACCTCTAGCGCGTTAAATACATTTACGGACTACAGACGCCTCCATTGTGACGTCATTTTGTAGTCCTTGGTGTGCCCCGACCGCAATCATGTATTAACATCACAGACTGCTACATTGCAAATATATGAGGCTTCTCGTGGCCTCGTGTACATGCCCTGCTGACTGTTTGGGTCATCTCGCCAGTTTAAATTGTTACGCGTGAGTTACCTCCTCAGCGGGTAACTCAGAGACATAAACTACATAAGTCTCCATCATGACGTCACCCTGTAGTCCTGGCTGTTCTTCCGGTAACAGGCAATGACGGACAGGAAAATCTCCCGCGTTTTGAAACCTACGAGGTTTGTCGGCTTTATAAATATGCCGGTTTGGACGCCTGGGTTACCTCCCTCCTGACTCTGCAGTCACAACGAGGCAACGACGGATAGGTGAGCACTCTCCCTACTTTTTTGAGCCCCATTATAGATAACATTGGGCATTCTATTTGCACTTTTCTTAAAAGCGAGGTCGTGAGGCTTAGTTTCTTTCTTTTTGTTAATCGGCTCTACACGAGATCCTGCACTAGACATAGAAATGTTTGTCATACTTAGTTATTTATCCCCCCATGCCTCTAATATTATAGTGAAAACTTTTCAATAATAACAATTGACGATGAGCATTAGGGGCAAGTATATAAGGCAAGAGATGTTGTGTTTGTTTTTTCATACAGTCTCTTCCCTTGGCGTATGACATTTTATCTGAGCGTATGGGCCTCTTCCTTTGGGACGACATATGTGTTTTTACTCAACCAATACCAGTTACTAGTAGTTAACTACACTAGTACATTTTTGAAGATGCATTAAGTGCTTTATGATCATTCTTCAGATATTGGGAGTTCAATTTTTCTCCTATACAGAGCGGGGCCTCCTAGTCCTGAGCCAGGATCCAGGCGAGGTGAGGTCCGTTCCTCGATCATTACGGGTAAGCCCCCTAACATAAGGCTGGGTACAAATATAACAGTGAGAGTAGTTTTACTTTTATTTCTAAAGATTGAGACACTTTCCATTTGCTTTCTTGACAGATGCACGCAGCATCCTTTTGAGACGGAGGATTTACCTAAGGTGGTACACTGTGCCACGTTTACATGATAGTGAGATAAATTTACTTTTTTATCTTTATCTTTCCTTTTCATCACTATACATTTCACTTGATTGCAGTAGCGAAAACATAACAACACAGGTCCTGAAGAAAGCCGCAGGGGTAAATGTATCTCATTTGGCTGAAACATGTCGACCTCTTTATACAGCAGTTATTTGTTTAACACTGCTTTTCTGCACCGTTGTTTTATTTAGAATGTGAGACACATATTAAATTAGTAGTGTTTTCTCACAATTCTATTTTAATACACCACTTCACTGTCTTACGTTAGCACTGCACTCCTTTCAATTGTTCTATCATCCCACTACGGTTGGTCTTCTTACTCCAATCCTCTGACAACCTTGGACCACCCTTGAGTGAAATCACTTCCATTTAGATGCTCTCTATGATCAAGAGAAGCATCTCATTTTGGATTGGATGACCAGATGATAAGATTGATCACACAGACAATTGATGGGTATCCAAAATTCCGCTCTAAGGTCCTTCTAGATTGCATCTGGTTGTCTCTCTCTTTTTCTTCTTCTTTTTCTTGTTCTTCTACTCCCTCCTCTGTTTTGTGGGACTAATCAGCCCTCTATTTTGCATTTCCGCTCAATTTGCAGGATTTGAAAAGACCCCCAGTTCTTTGTTTTGTTTTTTCTGTTCCATAACATATGCTTGAAGCCTACCCCCTCAGTTTTGCAACGCGGGCAAGCCGCCGAGGTGTTGGGGAAATACTTATTGAGCTTTTCCGGGGTTAGGTGAGCCCTGTGTAGGATATAGAAATTTACTAATTGGAATCGTGCATTCCTAGTGCTCTTCCAAGCTCTCTCCACCAACTCCCCCCAAGCTTTCTCCAGGATATTTTCCCCAAGGTCGGCTTCCCATTTAAGCTCCGGGGAGGTAAAGCCTCTAATGTCATGCGTCTATATAGACACGTCACTGCTTTGAACGTGCCTGCCGCCATTACCACGTATTGCCACCCCAGTTTAGACCTGGCCATATGCAAATCAGTCTTGACCCTGTGCCTCATGGGAATAGTCCAACCCGAACTGCCAAACAAGGTCGGGCCTAGGACCGGTTTCGGGGTTTCATCCCATATCAGTCAGGATAGCTAAACTGAGGTGGCATGGTGAGCAAAAGAATGATGGATTTAACCCAGATGTCTTGACTGGTGGTGAATGTTTTGATTGTTTACGCATTCCATCCATCAATTGTGTGTCTTTTGCTTTCTCGCCCTAAGTGTCCCGGGTATGCCCAGACGTGGGTCCAGGGCTCACTGTGCCACTGGATTCAAGCTATCCTGGCTAATAAGGGGTGAAATCCCGAAACCGGTCCTAGCATGCTTGTTTCCGATCCAGGGAGGACAGTTGGCAGTTTGAGCTGGACTGTTCCCATGAGGCACCAGGTCAAGACTGATTTGCATATGGCCAGGTCTAAACTGGGGTGGCATGGTGAGCAAAAGAATGATGGATTTAACCCAGATCTCTTGATTGGGGGGTGAATGTTTTGATTTGTTTTGCATTCCGTCCATCAACTGTTTGTCTTTTGATACCTATGACGAAAGCAGATCAAAAAAATTCTCAAAATATTTTAGATAAAATAATGAAACAATCTTTATGGTTTCTGCACCTCAGCAGGATGTTGGAAAGAATTGAGTCATATTTTTCCTTTCAGCTCCACATTCAGTATTTAGTTGGCATATGCTGAAAAAAGAAGAAAAATACAGAGCCAACGCACCGCCAAATCCATCAAATTCATCAAATTACCCTAGCTTAACTTTTGATGACCTACGGTCAACATTGCTCTAGTAGAAAAATAAAAGAAACATCTACAAAATATTGATGTTTAAAAAATAGAAGTACAATTGAAATTCAATAACAACCTGATACTCCAACAAAACTGACAATAACCATATGACATAACCACATTACCATGTTAATACATTATAAAGGATCAGCAGATCTGCAAAAAAGGTGCTTCTGCTTTGACTGTGACTTAATAAGACATATACTTTGTGTCAGTTTATGTTATAAAGTAAATGCTTACTGTTGGACTTGGCCCTTGGCAGGGTCATACCCAAATATTTTGCCTTCACCCTCCTGTTTTCTGAACCCATTTGTGTTGTCTTTTAGGACATTGTGCACGTTGCCACTGTTAAACTGTTTGTACTCTCTCCTTTAAACATGGTGCAATTGACTTACACCCAATTGGCACACTTAATTTGCTTCTATCTCCCTAGTAAAGTGGTACTATATGTACCCAGGGCTTGTAAGTTAAATGTTACCAGTGGGCCTGCAGCACTGATTGTGTCACTCACCTAAGTAGCCCTGCAAGAACGTATCAGGCCTGCCATTGCATCCTGTGTGGACAGTTTTAAACCTCCATTTCGACCTGGCAAAATAAACCTTTTGCCACACCAAAACCTTCCTTTTTGATACCTATAAGTCACACCTAGAATAGGCCCTAAATAACCCATATGGCAGGGCACAATTATTTATGAAGTTGGACATTAACTTTTTACTTTTACATGTCCTTGAAGTGAAAAATGCCTAAATTCATTTTTCACTACTGCAAAGCCTGCTTCTCCCATAGATAACTTTGGGTTAACGTTTTACATTTAATAAGTGATAACTTTCAATTGGGAACCGGTGTGAATGTCAAGTTTGGTGTGTAAATAATTGTAATTTAAAACCCTATTTCATGGTAAAGTTGGATTTTAAGTCACAATTCTGAAAATCACACTTTTAGGAAGTTGGCATTTTCTTGTTCCAACCATTTGTTGTCAGCAGCCTGTATCCTGGATCACTTGACTAGGTGTAGCTGGCAGTTGGTATTTGTGTATTGCTCCCATACAGTGAAACAGTGAGACAAAGGGGGAACAAGTTTTGGCAGGATAAGCCATCTCTGTCTTGATGAGGGGGAGGAGCTGTCACTTACTACACTTGTACATCACAAAGGCTATGCCTGAGAATACTCAAAAAGGGGTTTGAATCTAGTCTTTTGTGACCCCAGATAAGCTGGGGCTGGGAAAGAAATTCCAAATGCCTTTGGAGGTGGAATCTTCCGGAACCTTCTCCTGCTTCAAAGTGAGTGCCATGCTGACTGAGTGAAAAGGACTAGACCTGCATCTTCAACCCAGGACTACCAAAGTGACTCCAAGAACTATTTTGCTGGCCTTCTGATCTGAGCCTCAGAAACAGAATATACTTTATCCACCGAGAACCCAGCTCCTGGCCTCTGTATGCTGTGAGTCCTACCCCACAAGCGGTGCCAACCCAGTCCTGTACCCTTGGAACTAGGCCTGATTATGCTTTGCAAGCTCAGCTGGGTCGTGTCAGCAAAATCCAAGCAGGTCGAAACATCTCCTCGTAGCCCTGCTTTTGAACCACTGCAGCGCGATGCATCCTCTACGCCGGATCTCGCATCGCAGCCTGCAGTCTCCTTGGAATTGCTGATGCGCAACATATCCACGGCGCAGGCCTACGTCAATGGCATCCTCAATGATGACGCAAGTCTTCATATCATAACCCCACAGCTTGTTCGGTGCCACCGGCGTGCAACACATCGTTGAGGCAGGAATTTGCTGTGCAAACCCCTCGTCAACAGCATCCTTGACGACATTTAAGGACTCTTCATCACAGCCCACACGTTTCTTGGCATTTGCCACTATGTGATGCATCCTCGACTAGGGAACGCTCCGCAAACCAGGATATAAGGTTCTTTGTTAAGCGGGCATAACTCGGTCCCTGTATCAAGTCCACGCTCCATCACAATCAGCCTGAACTTGCAACTTTGTCCCAGTCCGTCTGAACCAGATAACCTTAATTGGTACTAAATGCTTCTAGGCACTAGTTTCACCAAAACCTTGTAACCTTCCACGTGGTGAGCCTATCAAACGTTGGTAGGTGTGGAAAGAATACTGTTGGAATTATATTTAAACAATTAAATATGAATCTTTGATCACTGAAAGGGAAATAAAACATGATACAATTATTAGATCTGAAGATTTATGCTTATATAGACATGTAGGACAAAATAATGAGGTGGCAAGGTATGAGCGGTCTTTCTTCATGGAGTTATCGACCTTCATGCACATTATTCACCCTCTGTGGGAGTTTCCATGAATACGTATGTCAGAACCCCTTTCAGAGGGTGACAAGGCACACAGGGTCTACTGGACCCAACCATGGTGGTTAAGGCCCTTTACTACTGATACTATGGGACCTGAGCAACTATGAATCCTGCTCAACTGGACCAAATACCCCTTCTGCTCTTGACTCTCAGTGGTAGCTGTGGTCGATCAATCAAAGTACTTTAGGGGAATGTAGATACTGGTCAGTGAACATGATTCATAACTAAAAATGCAAACAGTACAAACAAATCAATGCCCACCCAAATACTAGCTTTTATAAAAAAATAGTGTTTTATTTTTATTTCTACGCATGCAAAGAGATGCAACATTCACATGCAATAGCATAATCACCTTTGAAGCCGGAACTCTAGTAGCTGTTAGACTTTCCTGTCCTACCCTACTTTGTATAACATGTTCAGGGTTGTTCCCCATTCACTGGTGGCCGCATTAGGGAATGAACGCTATTAAACTGTACTCAAGAATTCTTCCTTCTTATCTTTTGGGAACGTAGTCAAAAGTTTCTATTTTGCCGCTGCACCATTAGTAGCTAATAGTTCACAGAGGCCCCAAAGACCCAGGGTTCTGTTCTACCTGCTCCGATGGTATGACAGTGTTGAGCAGAGCAGCAATTGCAGTCCCCTCTGGTGCTCGAAATTCCGGATTCTATACAGCAAAGTTGGGCTGCTGGTTGGTTTCCAGGGATCGGCGTTGCTCTCGTAACGTGGACACAAAACATGAGTTGCTCTTTCCCTTAACAGGTGCTGGTGTGATCCTCTGGCTCCCAACTGGAGCTCTGAGGGCACAATGCCCTCTGTAGTGTCTCAGTGAACCTCGAGGACTTTATCAATGGTGGATCATGGGATGCAGGCTCGACCCTGTAGTCATAGAAGTTCTCCTTCTGTTTGAACGACGGCCTGAACTCTAGGCCAAAGTGGTACTGGCAGCCCCTGCTGGCATACGGTACTCATGATCAGCACGAAGACTCTCCTTTGGCAAAGCCCTCACTTTGGCTATACCTGCCATACAGGGTCACTGATCTTGGCATTCACAGCTCCTATGCACCTGGCCCAAATCTGTTCACCAGTGACTCCCTCTGGCATGCAGGGTCACTGTGGCGCAGTGGTGCAGCTTGGTGCTTCCTGCCCAGCACTTCCGATATGGCTCAGAACAACATGGCCCTCTCCTGGCATACAATGGTTGAAGAGCTGATACTGCACAGGGCTCTGGCCCGATCAGTGCACAGCCTCACACCCCTATAGGCCTCACTCGAGTGACACAGGGTAAAATGGTCCTGCTCACTACTACTGATCACTACACGGTATGCTGCCACCACCTATGGTGCTCTGCTTAACTCCTGGTGAAGGCAGTAGCTTTCCACAAGTATGAGGGCTCTTTGGGTGCCACTCCTGGTCCAACAAAACCACAATCCCTGAGACAGGCGTATGTCATGGTGCAAATGTATGATCCATGTTTGCATATGACAAACAAATCAGCATTAGTGATCTAGACAACAGCACGGATTGGTGCTCAGGGCAAGCGTACATGTCTCTTACCACGCAGAAGAGTTTTCCTCCCCAACAAGGCATAAATTGAATCAAGCGAAAATTAATTGGCTGATGACTATATAGCAGAACTGAAAAACTTGCTATCAACTGTTGCAGCTGGCATTTTGGGGTACTAGATCATGAGCTGGTGCAATCTAAGATTATAATACACCCAAGCAATCATGTGATAGGATTGATTTTGGGTGATTGGTGGGAATCCTTAAATAAAACCATTGCTTAAAAAAAACAAAGCAGAACTTTCTGGCAGATGTGCAATGTCAGCTGTTAGGGATTATCAAAGGAATTATCAGAGGAATTGGCCTAACGGCTAGGGCGGTTGACCTCGAGTCTCGGCAATGACACTAAAAAGCCTGTGATTCTGGGCAAATCACTTAATCTCCACGTGCCTAACAAAAAATTAATGTGTCCTCAACTGGTGTATGTAATTCAACTGGTGCTATGTAAAGCGCTCTGATACCCGATTCGGGTCAAGTTCCCACTATAAAAAACTCTGTAAAATAAAACAAAAAAATTAAATAAAAAAATGCCTACGTATGCTGGCGAAACAAAGAGAAACAACCACAAACACATCGAGAGTGAAAGCAAAACCAACTTTTATTCAAATTAGCTTTAGGATAGAGGTGGGGGGTAAGTACTTCTGCATTACTCATGTAACGTGTAATTACTAATAAATTCCGCCGCTACACCGGGGAAATTAATCAGCACTGTAATTGGTTTTTAAACAGGGCTAGGATGAGGAGCAGTCCATCTGTGTGTAAACACCACTGCAGATTAAACTTTAATCTGCAGTTATTTAAACATAGAGGGACTGCTCCCTCTTCCAGCCCTGTTTACTGTTTTACTTACATAAGTATGTAAAAGCCCTGAGGGGTATGCACTGCACTGGAGTGAATACCCCTTGGTGCCCTTACATACCTTTCTAAGAGCACCAGGGGATATACTCTTCACCACACTGCATACCCCTTGTTGCCCTTACATAAGTATGTAAGGATGCTGAGTGGCATGCACTGGAGTGGATACCCCTTAGTGCACACACATACTTATGTAAGTGCACCTTGCCTATTCAGTGCCTATTATGGTGGCCACTCTACCCCTTTGAGAAATTTTAATGTAAATCTGCAGAATTCCATGGAATGAAACTCTGCCAAAACTACGCAACCCTAATTTAGGTATGTTTTCTTCCCTTTATCAACACATTTTCATTGTAATTATCTATCTAATTAAAATAGTGAATTCCCTTGTCTCCCTTAAAGGGGCTAAAACTGCTATCACCCGATCAGCTGAACTCTGTGAAAAACTGTTGGCCTTCTTTGATGAAAAGATTCATTAAAGGAGGCTTAATCATTTAATTCAATTGCTGCAGGGAAGTCTGAAACCAGTCCCTCTGCTCTATCCTGTCTCAAGCCATGCTTCTTTGAATTTGTCCCTATTTCATAAGAATAGTGCTTAAACAAGGTATTAAAATGCAAGTCCGGCTCCCGGCATCATGTTTTACCTCTGCATATCATATTTTCAGACTTATGGCTCAGCACTTGAACTTTCCTCTCAATAAAATATGGAATGCCTTACTAATGTCTGGTGTTCTTCCCTCATGTTGGAAACATGCAACACTTTTGCCGCTCCTTAAAAAGCCAAATGCTGACATGGGTGTTTTGAGAAAATATAGGCCCATTTCTCTCCACCCAGCTCCTGCAAAACTTTTGGATAAATTAGCTAATCAACAACTGTCCACCTTTGTGGAGGCCAATTCCATCCTCCACAAATTACAGTCGGGCTTATTGCAGAATATAGCACAGAGATGTAGAGAGTTTGTCAGCCAGGATCTGAACAAGAGCACATCTGTTATGGTGCTGCTTCTTGATTTGTCAGCGGCCTTCGACACAGTATCCCATTCCATCCTGTTGAACAGACTTAGTGATCTTGGCATTAAGAGCAAGGCTCTTTTATTCGTCAAATCCTTCCTGGAGAGCGGATCCCAATGGGTGCATTTACACCTGCATTTTTCATCACCTAAACCATTGGTATGTGATGTCCAGGAGGGTTCTGCTCTGAGCCTGCTCTTGTTCAATCTTTAATTTCCCCCCTTTGTGGATCTCGTCGAAATCTGGGGTGTTAAGATTGTGCCATATTCCGACGACACCCAATGTTTCCTTCCAAGACAACCCTGAGGCAGGTTTTTACATTTTTAATGTGTGCCTCAGAGGAGTCGCAACTTGGATGGAGGCAAATTACCTGAAACTAAGGGACATATTTACAAGGGGAATGCGCGACCAGAACATCACTTTTTCTGACTTTCCGGTGCACAGTGTCCTGCACCATATTTACAAAGTGGTGTTAAGCCACTTTGCAGGGCTTAATACTGCTTTGTAAATATGGTACCCTTTCACACAGTTTTCTATGTGAAAGGGGCGTGCAATGGGTGTTACTGTGGGCATTCAACGGCAATACCCATTGCTCTTTGACGCTGCCCAGATTTATAAGGGTCTGGAAATCTAAGGCCGCTCCTAAAACAAATACCATGCAAAAGCAGGCATTAGATTGGTGCAAGAAGGAGAAATACTTTTATTTCTCCCCATTTTTGCTTTCACAGCACACATAAAAAGAGCAACATGCCATTAATGATTGTTTTTGTGCAGGAAGGAGTTCCTTGCTGCACAAAAACAAACAGAAGAGTGCATCACACATAGTAGTAGCAAATTGCCATTATTGGTTGTTTATGTGTAGGAAGGGACACCTTCCTGCACATAAACGATAGTCCTTGCAACGCAGGCATCATTGCACTAATGTGCAAGGGTGTCTGTGTTGGCGCCATGCAGCTATTTTTAGCCCCAGTATAAGGAAAACACAGGGCTGCGCCGTATTCTTGTAAATACGGTGCATCCCTGGGCTTTTGAAATGACACAACTCAGCACTGCAAAATTTGCCTCAGCACTGCAACATTTCCTCATAAATATGTGAAGAGATGCTATCCCAAGAAATCCAGAAATCAGTGAAGGTATGAAGATGTTATTGTACAAGAAAATGTGTCTCCAACAGGAAGGCATGCACAGTTTTCCCAGTGCATCAGCTGTCTCTCACCAACATTCTAACCTGCACTCCCAGGGACTGCGGGAGTTCCATGGAGCACGGTATTATGATAAACAGGAGGGGGCAGAGGGGAAGATACCAACTGCAAGTAAAATCTAATGACTGGGAACGAAAATTATAAATATGTACAAAGATGAATTACTACAATATGCTTTTTAATTCTGATAAAACAGAAGTCTTGGATTTTAATCAAAGTGGAACCCCACTGCTCTCCCTTTGGTGTCGTACTGGACTCAGTGCTCTTCCAAACCCAATCTATTCGGCTAGAAATCTTGGCATCATCTTCGATTGCAGGGTCTCCTCGAGCCCTTCCTTGTGTTCACATCTCTCCACATCTGAAACATCTGCACTGGCTCCGAGAACAATGCATTAAATTTAAAGCTCTCTCGTTGGGTTTCAGAACTCACCACGGTGATGACCCTGGTCGAACAGACTGACCCCGTATACTCAAGGGAGAGTGCTCAGATCCAACAATAGTGCTTCCTACTCACCCCAAAATTCTTGAAGTCGTGTTGCGGAGGTAACTCCTTTACTCTTCTCACAGCTAAATTATGGCGCAACCTTTCACTTAATCTGTGTTAGGTTGAGTCTCTGGCAACCTTCAAAAGGCAACTCAAAATCTGGCTATTTGACACTGTGTAGCTTTTATGATACCCCGGTAGACTTACATCGTCTGCTTGAGTGCCAGGACGCTTCTGTTTGAAGCAGCTGGGTGCTTTATCAAGTGATGATTAAATGTTTCATTGATTCATCAAAACCGATTCACACCTGCCCTTGTCTGGGGTAAACCTCAGGCCATTTTCACAGTAAGAAACTAAAAGCACAAGGTTTGTGAATGCTCAAAACTATTTCAGTTCGTGAATGTTCATAGCCTTTGGCAGGTGTCTGTACCCAAGGTCTCTCTCAGTCCTTCCCCTACGAGGACATTTACTTAGAGGCATAATTACACCATAATGGTGTAACTTCATCAGTGGGTAAATTCCTTTACATGGGCACATTCATGTTTTGAGTATAGTACTATAAAAAGTGTCCAAGGAAATTATGCCACTTGTGCACGCCAGTGTGCAAATAAAATTGTGAATCAGCCCTATCTGTGCATCACCACGCAATGGGCTAGCCAACCTGCCAGTTTATAAACCTGGACTGTTACAGAACTCTGCACGGGAAGGTATGTACCTATTCTTCACTACTGTTTACAAAAGGTCAATTTCATTACTATTTCTTCAATTAAAATAATATTTTTAAAAACATACTGTTCGGTCGTATTAAGAAGTCTTTTGAGATGTACTTTGAAATTCGAAGTGTAAATGCAGGTTGCATGAAGAAGAGGATTACACCGTTTCAAATATTTTGTTGAAGAGTGAACCACAGTGACTTCTGGTATACTTAATAGAGTGCAAGGATACACCTTACTTGGACAATACAAGAGCCACTCGTCAATGGGGAATCCACTGATTACTGGGGTGCCCTAGGGTACTGTGTCGAAGGAAATCAACTCAGAGGGGGTCCCTGGGGAGGGAGTTATCTCCAGCTCGAAGCTGGTGGCTCCCACCATCTTCTACAACCATTCGCCATAGTCATGTGGCCATGCCAAATTTGCGCAGTGAGTAATGCCACCACATTCTGATACAGTGGTAATTTGGCATGCTGCTGGCAGGCATGGGTAGAGGATTACTTTGTCTAACTGGTGAGTTTCCCTCGTCCACCTCTGATTTGTAATTGGAAGCATAGTGTGGGAGACCTTGTTGTAGAAAACTACAACTACCTCCATCAAGGTTAATATGTGTGCCTATGTGAAATGGGGGGTGGGTGTGCATAAAGGGTGTGTTTGTGTGTGTGTGCACGTGGGGACCTATGCATGTTTCTTTCTTTGTATAGAGAGGGTTGAGCCTGTTTTAGATCAAAAATCCCTGAGCAGAGATTTGTGTGTGTGTGTTGTTAGTTACCATATATTGATTTCCGACACATAATACCTATTTAGGGGCCGATTCCGATCCTGGAAAAATATTCCCCGTACAAATCGTATCTGGAGTTTTTTCCGACCGAATCGTACAAGTCCCGTACAAACTGGCAAGTACGATTCGTATGGGAAAAAGTCCATACGAATCGCATTGGGAAAATTCCCCCACACGTCCTCGGGTCGGGAAAAGTCTCCGACACGTCCCCGGACATTTTTACGTACAAATGGGAAAACTGAAGTCCGAATGCGCAAGTACGATCCGTCCCATCTGTCCGATTGTACAACTGTATGGAAAAAAGACCGTCCGGCGCGAACTCCCATAGCAACCATGGAGATGTCCAAACAGGTGCCGGGTACGCGCCGAACACCCCCCCCAGCCCCCCCGTGTGTACGCGCCGTACCTACGGGGGGCTGGGGGTACGCTCAGTACATACGGGGGTGGGGGTACGCTCCGTACATACGGGGGGCTGGGGGTAGGCTCCGTACATACGGGGGTGGGGGTACGCTCCGTACATACGGGGGTGGGGGTACGCTCCGTACATACAGGGGTGGGGGTACGGCGCGTCCATCTGCGGGGGGGCTGGGGGTCTGGCACGTACTTACGGGGGGCTAGGGGGGTGTTCGGCGCGTACCGGGCCCCCTTTTCCTCACGCTTCGCGGCGTACTTCGCTTTTCCGGCACTTTTTGGGTGCCGTAAAAATATTGCCGTCCGGAGTGCTGTCGGTACGAATCGTACTTGCTGGTACGTAAAAAGCTGCCAAACTCCGTCCGGACGTCACGTCCGCGGTGTCCCGCATCACATTTGTATGTATTTTTCTGTCGGTCGGTCTTTTTTCCGATTCCTACGGAAATGGTGTTTCCGTACGAATCGTACTTGCAAGTTTGTAGGGTTTTTTTCCCGGGTACGAGTCGGACGGAGAAAACGCTCCGACCGACAGTTTGTACCCGGTTTTTCCAGGATCGGAATCGGCCCCTAAATGTGGGAATTGATTTAGGTCAGTACGTATCTCTGGTTCTGGGTTATCTGTGGGTGCACAGGGATCCTTACATTTATTTTACACTAAAGTGCAAAGAGAGATGTTTTATCTATATATTTTCCTGGGATCACTTTTCTTTATGCTGCAGGTTCGGGAGCCCGCATTGCATTATATCCATTACATGCAGAGAGAGGCTATGGGGCATGCACAGGAGCCTTGAACACCTTGATGGGTGGGCCGCCCATTAAACTCAGTCTGGTGCCCACAGGGGTGTACAAAAAAGGCTTTCAGGCAAATCCCAGGTAGGTTTGTGGCTGCCTCACTTCTTTCTAATAAAGTTCTCATCGTTAGCATCTCTTATCATGAACTTATTACTAAATAGTACACCCTCTTGCAGGTGTTACTGTGTTCCATGTAAGCAAATGCCAGTTTAAGATTAGTTGATAGTGTTCAGGTACATCGTCACGAGGTGCACGAAGATGTCGATGGCTGTCTCATTGTTGAAACTTGTATCATTGTGAAGGGCGCGGGGTTGTGTGTTTTTTTAACCATTTCAAAGTGTGTCCGGTCAATGGACTATATTCCAATCAATCAATCAGGAGCTTGTAAAGCGTGGCTACTGACCTGTGAGGGCCTCAAGGCGCTGGGGATGGGGGGGCTGCTGGTCAGACTGAGTGGTGGATCATTTAAAGAGCCAGGTCTCGAGGTCCTTCCTGAATTGAGTCAGTGACGCTGATTGAGTGAGGTGTGGGGACAGGGAGTTCCATGTCTTGACGGCAAGGTAGGAGAACAATCTTCCTTTGGTTCTGGTCTTGTGGGTCCTGGGGATGGAGGTGGAGGACGGATTTGAGTTGTCTGGTGGGTACATGGAATGTGCGGTGATGGTTCAAATACTCTGGTCCTTCATTGTGTAGGGCTTTGTAGGCGTGAGTGAGGAGCTTGAAAGTGACTCTTTTATTGGGTGGGAGCCAGTGAAGTTGTCTGAGGTGTTGCATGATGTGGCTGCAGTTGGGGATGTTGAGGACCAGTCAGGCGGGGGTGTTTTGGACATACTGTAGTTTATTGAGCTGTTTCTGGGTGGTGCCGGCATAGAGTGCATTCCAATTGTCGAGTCTGCTGGTGATGAGTGTATGAGTGACCGTCCTCCTGGACTCCATGGGAATACACTGAAAGTCTTTCAGAGCAGGCGGAGTGTGTGGAAGCAGGCTGAGGAAACTACGTTGATTTGGCGACCCATCATGAGCGAAGAGTCCAATATGATGTCAAGGTAGCATGCGTGGTCCGTCGGGGTAGGGCGAGCACCCAGAGCAGCTGGTCACCAGGAGTTGTCCCAAGCTGATGCGGTGGGTCCCAGGATGAGGAGTTCAGTCTTGTCCGAGTTGAGCTTGAGGCAGCTGTCCTTCTTCCATGTCATGACGGCCTTCATGACTCTGTGGAAGCTGGTTCTGGCAGTTGAGGGTTCATTGGTGAGGGAGAAGACCAGCTGGGTGTCGTCGGTGTAGGAGATGATGTTGAGTCTGCGTCTTTGCACGATGACTGCAAGGAGGGTCATGTAGATGATGAAAAGGGTACGGTTCAGGGAGGAGCCCTAGGGGATCCACAGTTGATCTCCGTGGGTTCTGAGAGGAACTGTGGTAGTCTGATTCACTAGTTTGGGCCGCTGAAGAAAGAGTGGATCCAGTACAGAGCCCTGTCATGGAGGCTAGCGTCATGGAGTCTGGTGATTAGGGTGCAGTGGGAAGCGGTGTTGAAGATGGCCGAGAGGTCTAGTAGGTTGAGGGCTGCTGTCTCGCCCCAGTCGAGGAGAGAGCAGTTGTGGTCTGTGGCGATCGAGGAGTGCAGTCTCTGTGCTTTGGTTGCTTCAGAAGCCGGATTGGGAGGTGTCCAGGACGTGGTGCGCTTTTATGAACTCGGAGAGTTGGGCATTGATGGCCTTCTCTATGACCTTGGCTTGGAAGAAAAAGGAGGGAGAGTGGTCTGAATTTCTTGAGATCTGTCAGGTCTGCGTATAGCTTCTTTAGCAGGTGTTGATCTCGGGTGTTTCCAGCCATCGGGGAAGGTGGCGATTTCTATGGAGCAGTTGATGGTGTGGCAGAGCTGGGGGACGATTGCGGCGCCTGCTCTGTGGAAGCTGTGGTACGGGCATGCATCTCTCGGGCCCCTGAGTGGATGCTCTTCATAGTCATATTTCAGTGAGGATTAGTATCATTACGGGGACGAGTTTCCCAGGAGCGTTTATTAATTATTGAGATTCAGTCGAGCTCAAAGGAGAGGGGTTGCACAAGTTCAAAAACAATTGTGGAAAAGGGTCTGTGCTGAGTGGGCATGCAAGAGAGTCCTAATAATAGTGAAAGTACATGATAATTTGTGCAGAAGGGAACAAGCAGAGGGATTAAGTTGCATGTGAGGATGTGCCTGGATCTGCGCTTGAGGTTCCTGCCCAGAAAAGCATGCAAGGGCATTGCTGCAAGAGTGTTTTTCCACAAGTGAGTATGCAAAAAGGCTTATGAGTGAACGAGTGATGGAGGATTTCCTGACTGAGTATGCTGGGGTGTCACTGAAAGAGAGAACTTGCAAACAGTATAAATACAAGTGAGCGTGTGACCGTGTCTGAGCTCTGTGGAGTGTAGGCAGTGTATGGTATAATGGATATGTGTGCAAGGCCTACACTTCAGTGTCTACTGATTAATGCTGTCACAAGTAGGCATCTGGGGGAGGTTGAGCATTAAAAAACTACACAGAAGTTACAAAAATCTTTGTACACAGATGGGTGCAATAAAATGTGAGCACTGCACACATGCAATAATTTTTCTGCAGACGTTGGAGCATGGTCACCATGACTGCTCAATATTGGCTCTTCACTGCTAACAATTGCACATATAGCTGAGAAAACAATGGCTGCAAACATACTATTGGCGCAGACAGAAATAACACATTATTTCATTACTGGGATGGAAAAGGTAAACGCATGATAGTAGAGGTGAACACCTACCCTGAGTGCCACAACTGAGGTGATATCTGAATCCTTAGTTATGATTTTATTTTCATGACCTAACACGGATAATGCCTGCGTGCAATGACCTATTCCTCTCCCATAAATTACACTCATGTTAGACCAAGCGAGAGGGAAACAACCTTTACTATACAGGCAGAGCCATGAGTGCCGTTTCCCCGCAAGCAAAACCACACTTGCCTTAACCACGCATGTGCCTTAAACACCCATATGTGTGGTTAAGGCAGTATGTGGTCTAGATACGCGGATGGGCGGGCACATGAAGAGGAAGTATCAGGAGTGGACGCGGACTGGTCATTTGGTCTGAGTCTGGGTTTTGGGAGGGTGGAGGGGTAGTTTTAGGGTCAGGCAGTTTTAAGGGCTCGGGTGGGAGAGGTTGTTTATAGGGCATGTGGACGGGTTTTAGGGTTCAGGGCAGTGGAGGTTGGGGTATGTAGGAAAGTGCCCCTTTTTGCATGGTTGCCCCCCACTTTTTTCTTACTGTTGATGTACTTTGACAAAGTGTGCCCTGGGTTCCTGCCAAACAGGTACCAAGGGCCTAAGTTCTTTCCCTAAACTGTACAGTTGCAAAACCCAATTGGCAACTCTATGGCCACATGTAATAGGTATCAAGGGCACTGTGACCAGGGAAGTCCTCTTAGGGCTGCAGCCCTTATTGTGCCTCCCTTAGAGGCCTTGCACCTTAACACACACACACACACACACACACACACACACAACAGACACACAGACACACAGACACACACGCGCACACAGACACACACACACACACACACACGCGCGCACACACACACACACACACACAGCCATTGCAGGCTGCATGTTTTCGTGCAGAACAAAGTGAAGAGTCGCCATGGCACACATCCCTGTGTTCCATGCCTATAAACCACTGCCTTGGCATAGGTAAGCTGGGTTCACTATGCTAGTGGTGAGGGTACAGCTGGATGAGCCCTGTACCCCTACACTACAATGCCTAGGTCCATTTTTAGACATTGTAAGTGCAGTAATGCCACAAAGAGTATTTGGTCTGGGAGTTGGTCATTACAAACTCCACAGCTTCATAATGGATTTAACTGAAAACTGGGAAGTTTGGTATCAAACTTCTCAGCACGTCAAACTCACACTGGTATCAGTGTGGGATCTCATGAAAAATGCTCTCAGAGGGCATCTTAGAGATGGCCCCTGAAAACGACCTAACTCTAGTGTCCAGGCTGAGTGGCTTCTCACCAGCTGCCACCACCAGACAGGTTTCTGGACCCCTGGGTTGAGAGCCTACCGCTCTCGGGGTCCCGAAACAAAGCACATCCTGAGACGAGGTGCCAAGCCTACTCCCCAGGTGCAGGGTCCACGAAGGGGAAGCTTCAAATGCTTGCCACCTTTGTGAGCTACCCCAACCATTTTCTGCTCCCAGCAACTGGCCCTCACTGGTTCTGACCCCCACTTTGTGTGGGAGAATCAGTGGGAAAACCAAGTTAGAAGGAGAGGTGTGCCCAACTTTCCCAACCCCACCCCTCAGGTGGGGGAGGCAAGGTGAAGCACAGCTCTCAGTCCCAGCCGTCTTGCAGATGGGGGACCCAACCAACCAGAATGAGGCTTATGCACCCTCCCACTGGAGAGTGGCATACTAGGGGGTGTATCCACCCCAAGGAAGGGGCATATTCGTCCCAACCTGTACCCACCTGTAATGCCCCTAAATTTAGTATTTAGGGGCAACCCTGGACCTTGTCTCCTCAGACCAGAGACAACAAGAAGAAAGAAGAAGAAGGACTGAACAGCTGTGCTGAGAGACAAAGAGGAGGACACCAACTTACTTGGCCCCAGCCTTACTGGCCTGGCCTGACCTCGGACTCCTCCAGAAAAACTTTGGTGTGTCCTGCAGCAAGCAGCCCTCAAAAACACTGAGGACCTGCTCTGCCTTCACAAACCAAAGACTTTATCTTGCTCAAGACCAACCGACTCGGACTCCGGCTGACTCCGTGAGTCTCCCACAACTCAGCACCTGGCGCCCTGAGTCTGAACTCGAGTGGCCCCACACCCCAAGGAGATCCCCCCGGTGACCCTAACCTGGGTTACAGTGACCCTTGAACTCCCACAAGCTTCTAACCTGAGCCTGCAGCCATTATCTGGGTGGTCCCCTCCAACCACGAACGAAGGCGACACCTCGACCGTCTCTCTGACTGAAGCGGTCGAAGGAGCCCAACTAACTCCGTCTGCAAGTACTTGCGTCCACACGGCTTTAACTCTCAAAGACCCTATTCAGCGACCCGGTTGCTGATCGCCTTCTAGGAATCCCCAACCGAATCTGCCGCTTGGACCAAAACCAAAGATCTTCAATAAGAAACCCTGGGACCTCTGATGACAACATCCTACACCCGGCTGCCTCTGTGCTGCCGGTGGTGTTGTTCTTGTGCTGGCCATTGGGCCCTTCAGTGCTCACCTCGACACCGGGAGCCTTTTGTGTTTCATCAACCAGATGGCCTGCTTGTCCGCAGTCCCCAAACCAATGACTTAGCCCGTTGACTAACGTGTGGTCCCTGCACTCTGCACCCAGCTGCCTCTCTGCCGCTGGTGCTGAGAACCAGGTGTCCATCTGACTGAGTCCTACTCTCGGACCATAACCTTATTTTTGTTCTTTCAGTACTCAGAGTGTCTCGTGAGTAACTCTGAAAAACTGTAATTGTATTACCAAACTGCATTTATTTACCTTCATTCAGGAAATGTCCCAGTGTGGCATCCAGGTATACCACACTGTGTAAGAAAAGTAAACCTGCAAAGTAAGATAAGTAAATATAAGGTCTATGTACAGTAATTCACAAGTTGCTTTTTGTACAAGTGATTTAGCTGTAACCAAATCACATCGAGAAAAATCTTGAACATAGGGCCCATAGAGGCTTTATATTTTTCCGTCTCGGACTCTACTACAGCCATCTTTTCAGGGATCCTGGTTTACAGCCCCCCCAATACCCCACAATCTGCCATTTCTGAACTATTGGCAGTTACCGCTGATCTGTCCCTAAAACATCCTCACTTCACGGTATTAGGAGACTTTAACCATCACGTCGATGTAAGTGGCTGCAGCCGCTCCACCCATCTCCTAGACTCCATGCAAAGTATGAATTTAACACAAGGGGTTAAGGGCCCCACACATGTTGCGGGACATACCCTTGATTTAATTTTTTCCAATTGCACGAAACTTAAAATTCTTCCTTCCACACCTCTGACATGGTCTGATCATTTCTTGATTCCGTTTGAGGTGTTTTCACTCCAATCTCTTAAGAAGGAATCGTCCATCAGAGCTCAACGCAGAAAATGGCACAAGATCTCAAGTACTGCCCTAGAGCAATTATATAATAATAGCTTACATCCTCTCCCCGACGATCTCAATGAAGCGGGCCTCACAATTAATAAAGATCTCATAACCGCCATTGAGAAAGTCGCGCCCTTACAGACCTTCACCTCCCGCAGATCAAAACCGTCGGCTCCCTGGAAAATAGAAGCAGATGTAAAAACCTGGAGCGCCTATGGCGTCGGACCTATGACCCTGCTTCTAAATCTCTTTACAGACAGGCCCTTAAAAAATTTCATAAACTTAAACGCAATACTATGAGCGTATACTTTGCAGAAACTATTGCTAATGCAAAAAACTCCTCTAAGGCCCTCTTTAACATTGTTAAAGATTTTACTAATCCCACTGCTCTGTCCATTCCCGTCACCCCCTCTCAAACACTGAGTGAAGGCCTATCTGATTTTTTTGTGTAAAAAATTGCTAATATTACGGCCACTATCCTTCAGAATCGTAAAGAAATCATCTTAGATTCTTACTCCACTTGCCCCAAGACATTTACTACCTTTAATCCACTCACCAAGGAGTACGCTCTGAATCTATTTTTAAAATGTAGATCAGGCTCACCACTGGATCCCCGGCTCTGATCCTGA
This sequence comes from Triturus cristatus, assembly GCF_964204655.1. NCBI lineage: Eukaryota > Metazoa > Chordata > Amphibia > Caudata > Salamandridae > Triturus > Triturus cristatus. The sequence continues at coordinate 636,159,245 of NC_140585.1, forward strand.
ATGAGATTGCCCCGCTAATTATTAACCTTCTGCTTGAAATCTGGAATTCCTCCCTATACTCAGGAATTGTCCCTTCTGAATGGAAACACGCGTTGCTAATCCCCATTCAAAAAAAAGCCGGCGTTGATCCATCATGCCTGAGCAACTACCGACCGATTTCACTCTTACCCAAGCCAGTCAAAGTGCTTGAGAAGGCGGTACAGGAACAGCTGTCCAACTACCTTGAGTCAAATTCGCTGTTTCACGATTCTCAGTCAGGATTCAGGCCGGACTTCAGCACCGAATCAGCTCTACTAGAAGTGTCAGAGTCGATTCGTGAGTGCACGGATAGAGGAGAGGAGGCCATGCTGGTCCTCCTCGACCTATCCGCAGCATTCGACACCATCTCCCATGAAATACTACTCACCCGTTTGCAAGAGGTGGGAGTTGGCGGGACCCCTCTTGCTTGGGTCAAATCATTTCTCACGGACAGATTCCAACAAGTGATGTTGGGCTCCTTTCTCTCCTCCAAGAAACCCGCTCCTGTTTAATGTATACATGAAACCTCTTGCAAAGGTGGTTGAATCATGGGGCGTCAGGGTGATCTTTTACGCTGATGACACTCAGCTGGTGTTCTCTTTCAAAGATCACTCTGAAAGCTCCTTGCTTAACTTCCGACATTGCATGGTGAATATCGCCACCTGGATGTCCTCTAACAATCTAAAACTGAATACAGATAAGACGGAAGTCTTATTCTTCAACCAGAAATCACCTATCTCTCCCAGCCTCTGGTAGCCGGCTAAATTAGATCCCCCCCCTGTACCTGTTCAAGCTGCCCGTAATCTGGGCTTCCAATTTGACACCGCCCTCTCCTGTAAAACCCAAATTAACAAAGTCACTGCGTCTTGTTTTGGAAAGCTACGTATGATTAAAAATATCATCCCTTTCCTGCCTCTACATTCACCCAAGACAGTAGTCCACTCCCTTATAACCTCTCATTTGGACTACGCAAACAGTTTGTACGTTGGAGCTCCGGCGTACCTCATAAATCGATTACAGACAGTACAGAATTCTGCGGCCAGACTGATCTGTAATGTCCCCTATCGCCATTCTATCTCACCTCATCTGATCAAACTCCATTGGCTTCCAGTGAGATTACATATTCAGTTTAAATCCCTGACCCTTGCTTTTAGAGCTCTTAATGGTCGAGGCCCCACTTATCTGAGACACAGACTGAAGATCTCACAAGCATCACGAAATCTCAGATCTAACCATCTTCGTTTTATGATCTGCCCCCGTTTTCGTTTTCAGCGAACGGGAGGAAGAGCCTTCGCTGTAGTCACTTCCAGACTGTGGAATCTCCTTCCAACAGAACTGAGATTCCTGACTTCTGAGCCTCTGTTTCGGAAGAAACTCAAGACCTGGCTCTTTTCTTTTATCTAGCCCTTCTCGTCTTCCTGAACCCCTCTGAACCTCATGAGATATGGTCTTCAGCGCTGGGACACCTCCGTCGGAGGTAGCAGCGCGCTCTACAAACCTCTAAATAAATAAAATAAATAAAACCAAGTACATATATTTACATTCCACTGTATTGTCTACAAAGTATCATTTGACTTACCTATACCAGGCCGGGCTTGGTTCTAGAAAATAAATATTACTGAATAATATTTTTATACAAAACAAATTAGCCAGATTTTAGTCCTTGAGTGTGTGAAATCATTTCTTGACTGAGTGTGTACAACAAATGTTTAGCACTATTCTCGGATAAGGCCTTGCTGCTCGCCCACACTACCACAAATAGAGAGCAAGGTACTGTGTACTTTAACCTCTGCCTACCTTTAGGGATACACTGGTCTATGTGCACATTATATCTCACTTATAGTATATACAGATCCAGCACCCTATATGGTAGATTTAGGTATTAGGGACAGGGTAGTTTTAGGTATGGGTGGGCGGACTTTGCAAAATTGACTTTCGCAAATTATCGTGAAATTGCTCAAAATCTCTGCGAGCACGTGAAACTTTCGCGAAGGTGCGGAGATTGCTTTTCCCGCCCGTTCGCAATGTGTTTTTGCGTGCTCGCGGGGAAATATATCTCCAACTTGCCCATGCGGTCACTAATGGGCACGGCCATCTTGCTCACGATGCTTATTTCCTGTTCCGGGTCGAATGACGTGTTCGCGATCGCAAACTCTCGCGGGATAGCGTGACCAGCTACCAACAATCCAATATCTCGTGGTGCACGCGAACGGATAGGAAAACTCTTTGGCGAACGCAGGGACCCGGTAAGTCGTGATCTCGCGCGCGAGAACACATTTTTAAAGAAAAATACTTCAGTTTCACGGCAGATTGCGAATGTTTTGACATTTTCACGCTCTCCGCGGAACGCAAAAATGTCAAAATATCGCAAAATCCGTGAGCGGAACGAAATTTACTGCCCAGGCCTAGTTTTAGGGCTCGGGGGCGGGGGGGGGGGTGGTGGCAGGTTAATTATAGGGCAGGGAAGGTTGGGTTAGCTTTATGTTTTAGGAATGGGGTCGTTTTTAGGGCTTGGATGGGCCACGTTGTGTATAGGGCAGGGGCCAGGGTTTCAGGGCTCAGGGCAGGGGGGTGGGGTATCTTTAGGTTTTAGGGATGGGGTCTTTTTTAGGACTCGGGAGGGGGGTAGATTGTTTATAGGTCAGTCTTTAGTGTTTTGATGATCAGGGTATAGGTGTTTGGGTGTAATCTTTACCACACATCCCTTTACCAATCATGCCTTTTCCACACAATTGCATGGTAAAGGCATACATGGTAAAGGCATGCATGGTAATTTCATGTGTTGTTCAGGTGCATTCATTGTTTGGGTTGCATTGTAGAAGCACGTGTGGTTTAGTCATGTATGCCTCTGTCATGCAACCCAAGAGGGATGCATCAAACACTACCCTCATAGCAGTGGCTACCGTCCTTATTCAGAGGTGAGAAGCATGGACACAGTGGTACCCTTTTTATAGTGAGTGATCTAATGATATGGACCATGGTAGTGGGGCATACTAGCCAATTTATAGCTGTTCCGATGCAGTGTGCTTACCTCAAACTAGGACCTCATAAGGAAAAATGTGTGGGCAGCGCATGCATGTGGTAGTGTACTGTGCTGGTATGTGCATAAGCCTATTAGTGCTACCTTACATTGGACATTGCACTCAGGTATGTGTGTGAGCCTGTGAGAGCTACAGAACATGAAGGCAGAGCGTGCAGGTCTGTGTGCATTGTGCTTGGATGTGCATGTGCCCTCTAGTGGTACTGCACATGGAGGGCTACGCAGACATTTGCATGCAGTGCTAAGGATGCCTACGTGCCTGTGAGGGATACAGTGCATGAGCGCCTGTGGTTTTTTCCTGTTGGGAGCCCAAGGGCCTGCTGGAGGGAAGTGTGTGGTAGAAGAGCTAGTAGGACACACATTGTAGGAGAGAAGGGCCAGGCCCTTTAATGGATTTCAAAGGAGATTCTTTGATTCTAAAGAGGGGTCACTGGTCAATGGGTCCTGGGCACATCTCAGTAAGGAGAGGGGGCTGATAGGATAGTTGTAAAAAGTAGGGTTCGAGGAATTGTAACCCTTTGATAAACATACCACTGATTATTACACCAGGTGTAATCCTCTAGTCATTCCCATGGCCTGTGTTTGGGGCTATCAAGTATGGAGACACTCCTGCTGTGATTGACAACTGTCTGGAGGAAGAGCACAAGAGAGGAGTGGGAAATCTCAGGAACACAAACTTCAAAGATGTAGACACGGAATCACATTTGTGTCTGGAAATGAATTATAAAAAGGGAAGCTTGAAACTCGCAAAAACTAAAGCTGTACATCAACGTGTCATGTATGTTATCAGCACTTGTAGAGCGCATGGCTGCCCCCGCATCAGGGCATCCCAGCGCTGAGCCAGAGTAGAGGTGGACAGAGAGGGAGTAGACTAGGGATTGGAAAAAAGCCATGTCTTGATCATATTCCTGAACGCCCAGTGGTTCTGCATGAAGGGTGCAGCAAGAGGGATGGTATTCCAGTGGGGCAGGGGCCAATGCCCTGAATGAGGACCCCCGGCTCTGGTCCTGCGCACCCGCGGGGCACAAGCCAGGTGTAGGTCCGCTGAACACCGGGCCCGAGCCAGGATATACACCGAGCATAGATCGGTCAGGATTTGTGGACCCAGGCCATGCAGGATCTTATGTGAAGTCTTGAAGTGAACTCTCTGTTCTATATGTAACCAGTGAAGCCGTTGAAGGAGATCAGCGGCATGACAGTGTTTAGGTAGTGCGAACAGCGTGCGGTCGGCCGCATTCTGTGCCTGATGATGCCTTTTCATCACGGCTTTGTTATTACAATAGCCCAAGCGTGACAGCACGGAGGATTGAACGGTTGTCTGTTGAGTGGGTGCATCGAATAACCCCAGGATGGGTTTTAGGTCCCGTAAGAGACCAAAACAGGTACCTGCCACAGCCTTAGCCTGCGATTAGAATGAAATGGCGCTGTCCATCATCACCCCCAGATTCTTAACCATACTTTTTGGCTGGGGAGGGGATTGCCCCATAGATGGGTATCCCGACCCACCAAAAGCACTTCTGATTTTGCAGGGTTCAATTGTAAGTAGTTATTACTCATCCATCCAGAAATGGCTGTAAGGTCGCCTTGGAATTTCGCCTGGTCTAGTTTAGTATTGCTAGAGAAGGTAAATACCATTTGGGTATCATCTGCATATGATACCATTTTTGGCCAGCATGGCTAGGGGGCGGACATAAATGTTGAATAGAGTGGGGCTCAGGGCAGACCCCTGAGGGACACCACAGCCTAGAGGATCGACATTGAAGGCGTAGGGGGAGCAGAGACCTGGTAGGACCGATTGGTCAGGAAGGATGCAAACCAGGCCAAGGCCTTGCCATTGACCCTGATCTCCTCAGCTGATATAACAGGATCCTGTGGGAGACCGTGTCGAAGGCCGCACTGAGGTCCAGCAGAATCAGTGCAGAGGTTCTGCCATCATCCATAGCAAACCGTAGCTGCTCTGTGACTGCCAGTAGCACCGATTCTGTGCTATGTTTAGGCCAAAAGCCGTTTTGTTCAAGGATCTGATTAGCTTCTAAGTATTGTGTTAGGATGCAGTTAACATGAGACTCCATAATTTTGGCAAGGTATGGGAGCAGAGATATTGGACGGTAATTTACAGGCAGAGATACATTCAGTGTTGTTTCTTTTAGCAGGGGATGACTTTAGCATGCTTCCACGACTGAGGAATCCCTGCAACCGATAATGACCTGTTGATCAGCACTCGGCCTTCCGAGAGGAGGCAATTATGGAATTTCCTAAAAAGGTCAGGTTTTAGTGGGTCCTCAGGGGAGCCTGATTTTACCTTGGCCGATAAGGTCTCCATATCATTAGAGGACATGGACAGAAGGTCCTGGAGAGAGTAGGGCATAACTGCCGGGCGGGTGTTCCTCTGATTAGTGGAAGAGGCCTTCTCCGCACAAAAGGTGCTATAAATGCGATCCACTTTGCTGATAAAAAAATTCGCAAGTGTCTCACATTGCAGGTTGAAGGATATAGCATTATCGGCAGTATGCAAGGGTTCTACCAATTCCTTCATAATGTCAATAATTAATTTGGTTGGATTGATGCTGATGGAAATTACATTAGCATAGTACTTAACTTTGCTATTCCAAACTTGTTTCTGATACAGTTTAACTGCGTTCCTGTAAATAGATTTAGCTGTGAGATCATAGGAACTTCTCCATGCCCTTTCTAGAATGTTACATTTTTTCTTTTTTATCGTCAGAGACTCAATATACCATGCATGGGTTTGAGTGCGCTTTGCCAGAGTAATTTTTTCGTAATGCAACAATCTATTGCATTATTGACTCATCCTCTAAAGGCAGCATCTGCTGTCTCTATATCTGTAGGGCAGAGTGGACTGTGTGAGTTTAGACTGGGAAAGTCATGGGGTTTTGTTTATGCCATGGGTGCTTCATAGAAGGTGGGTGGGAGAGTTGTAGTGGGGAACCTTCTACACAGAGACGCAGTGAGATGAAAGAGTGATCCGTCTAGAGCATCAGAAGGGGAGGATTATCCTTTATAGACTCTAGGTTTGTAAATACGCGGTCAAGAAGGTGGCCAGCTACATGGGTTGGCCCCTCGATCAGCTGCCTCAGCTGGCATGCGGCCATATCTCCCAAGAAGCTGATGATCTCCTGAGACTCTTTGCAGTCTAGATGTAAGTTAAGGTCTCCGAAAATGCTAAAATTGGAGGTCTCTAATGTTAGCGTAGCTACGGTATTGGCTAGAGCTTCTTGGAATGCTTTTGAGACGCCCGGTGGGCTTTATATAAGCAACCCAGATAGTGTAAAATTATGTGTCAGTGCAAATCTTTTTTTTTTGTTTGTTTAAATGTCTTTATTGATTTTAAGATAAACAAAGCACACATAAGAATGTCGTACATTCCATACACCCTACTATGGGGTCTGCGAACTAGGACGCTAAAACAATAGCCATAGTACCACAAGACAGAAAACAAAATGCACAACTGAATTCCCCCCTCCACCCATCCCTCCCTCCCTCCACTTGAAAGCTTAAGGTGCATCGCACAGGTAGTACCAAGCTCACCCCATGGTCCAGGCCATCTAGGTATGTATGTTTTGTGCTGACCTCTCAGCGGGAGAGTCGTCTTGAGGCAGATCTCCCAAATGCAGGAGGCTTAGGTATTTTGGGCAGGTGATCTCCCTGAATTCAGAGGTCAAAAGAGACAGGATAGGTCTCCATAGATCAGTAAGGAGGTCCCTGGGTTAGTCAGTGTGAGGGAGATCTTCTCCATGCCAAGAATCCCCCACATTCTGTGCAACCATCCGACGTGAGTAGGTATTGTTGTTTTCCCCCAGAGAGAGAGGATAATTTGTAAAGCTGCCCCCATTGCTAATGCCATCTGTTTCCCCCTTCTTGATTTAAGCGGGTAGGTGATGGGGTTGGGCCAGCCCAGGAGAGTGTAAGTAGGGAAGCGAGGCAATTGGGTCTGGAAGTGGGAGCCAATATCATTCAAAACCTGCTGCCAGTAGTGGGTAAGCTGAGGGCAGTCCCATAAGAGGTGGGCCAGGGTGCCCTCTGAGCTGCAGGCCCTCCAGCATAAGGGGCTGCGCGTGGGGTTGCCTCTATGGGGCCGCGGAGGTGTCAAAAACCAATACGTTTCTATTTTCTTCTGCGTCTCTTTATTGGCAATACTGCATGCAGAGTGACACACCCTAAAATAGATATCCTGCCATTCTTTCTGTGTGAACGTTCTGCCTAGTTCCCTTGAGGAAATTAAAATTAAAAGTCCGCTCCCGGCTCTGTCCCCTCACAAACTTCCCTTTCTCATTGTGCTCTAAAACAATTCTATACAGCATCCATTTTGGACACAGCATCCATTTTAAGAATTCATGTCAGCTTGCCCAGGGTCAGCCAGTTCAAGTATCTCCTCATACTGCAGCTGGTTTTCAGACAGTAACCTTCACGCATTTTTGTGGTTAAGCCGATTCTAAAAAAAATGGGCCCACCATCTTCCTCTTTTCTAAGAAAAGCAACTTTATCTCGTATCTCTTCAAGGCCGGCTGGCCAAGGGCCCACTGGGGCCTCGCAGAATGTCACGTAACTCAGTTCTCTCCAAGGTTGTCTGTTTATGACTCGCCCACCACATCCTTATCTTTCAGTCACACAAGCCCCCTCTCCCTCTGACAGCATCCACCCGAGTTGCTTTCTTGAAAAATGTGCTGATCTGTGTGTTTTTGCATATACGTCTTGAGCAATGCTAACTTGTAACGTTTTTTTTCCTTTGACGCAACCAGGAGGGCCCCTCCCCATGAGTTGAAAGTGTACTGTGATATGTATAAAAACTGTACTCTGTGAATAAAGCCTCAGACCACTCCTGATCCTTTCATGGTGATGGTGTTTGTTCTCCATTAACCCGGGTTACTGAATAAATGCCCATTCTAACTCTCACACCACGGACTCCTCAGCTCATTATTTCATTTATATTGATAATTTATAGAAATTCAGATCTGGTAATTGATTTATTTACCACACCATTTCCCATCTCAATTGGGTAGGTGTTTTCTCAGTGCTCAAATCCCCACTAATCAGTTTGTAGAGATCAGTAGTCAGCCGAGCGTCCGAGTGTCTCGTGAGGAGCCATTTTTCGAAGGACGTAAGTTTCCTTTATGCCCCCTTTTGTACCTCCGGCTGCAATACCCATTGCCTAATCTGATGGTAGTGATAGCGTTCATTTTCAGGAAGATTATGCTGTTCCTGTATGCCATTGAAAGATAATGGCCCTTCTAGATCAAAGAAGTGACCCACCGAGCGGCAGCCTGTTTTTGACCACTGCGCAAAGGCGGCTTCATCCACTCCCGTGGAAAAGTCGGGATTATTGACTATCGGCGTGATTGGGGACGGGAGTGTTGTGAGACCCCGTGAGATGGCTACCATGTTCCACGCCGCCATGGCGGAGAGCGTTACCTTGGAAAAGTACAGATTACGCGTCCCGGCTGCTTTGGAGGGGAAGGGGACTCCCACAGAGATAGCTTGGCCAGTGCCCTGTCCATGAACAACCAGTGTTTCTCGGACTCTGGCCGAGACCATTCGACCAGAGCCCGCAATTGCACTGCCCAGTAGTACTCCTGGAGGTTTGGGACCTCCAATCCCCCTTCAGCTGGAGCCCTATAGCTTAAGTCTCGGCGCATTGTGGGCCGCTGATCTCGCCAGATGAAACATTCTATGTCTGTCTGCAGTGCCCGCATGACCCCAGTGGGGGGAGTCACGGGAAGGGTCTGGAAGACATATAAAATTTTAGGTAAGAGTGACATTTTAATGGTTGCCTCTCGGCCTAGCCAGGACAGCGAGTATGGCCGCCATCGGCAAAGGCATTTGCGGGTCTGCCGCAACAGTGCTGTGTAGTTCAGGGACACAGTGCTTCTGATGTTGTTTGTCAGTTGCAAGCCGAGATATGGAATAGATTCCAAAGCCCATTGGAGTCGGTGAGAACGTTTGAGAGAGTCCAACGTTGCCGATCCCAAAGTCAGACTCAGGGCCAGGGACTTACTAACGTTCATCTTGAACCCGGAGACATGTGAAAAGCGTTCAAGCTCCGTTAGCAGGGCAGGGAGCGACTGTTCCGGTCTCTCCAGGGTGGCTACTACATTATCAGCATATAAGCTTATTTTATGATCTTCCCTCCCAATTTTTACTCCTGAGATTAAGGGGTCGTCCAGCACTCTTTGCGCCATGGGCTCCTTGTATAGACCAAATAGGAGTGGTGAGAGGGGGCACCCATGTTTCGTACCTTGTTGGATAGGGAAGGGGGCCGACAAACCTCAATTTATCCGGACCAAGGCGGTAGGGACAGTGTAACTGGCGAAGAAGACCCAGCTGACGAAGCGATCTGGTAACCCGAAATGGTGCAGAGTGGCTTCGAGATAGGGCCAGTGTACCCTATCAAACGCCTTGTCTGCGTCTACAGATAGGGCTATTCGTTTGTCCTGGAAATGCTCGGCCTTGTCGATAATATGAAGGAGGCTTTTGTGTTGCAAGAACACTTACGTCCCGGCACAAAGCCAGACTGGTCTGGATCGAGTAACCTGGGAAGGCAGGAGGAGAGTCCATGTGCCAGAATCCCCATGAATATTTTGAGGTCAACGTTAAGGAGAAAGATGGGGCAGTAGGAGGCACAGCTCCACTTGTCCTTCCCCGATTTCGGTTGAACCGTGACCAACGCCTACCAGCATCGAGGGCCAATCGAACCAATCGAGTTGAATACCCTCAATAACAGCGTAGCCAGAGTCTGACAAAATGTCTTGTAAAAGAGGGAGGAAAATCCTTCCGGTCCCGGGGACTTAAGTGGTTTTAATCTCAATATAGCGGAGATCACCTCTTCTAATCTAAATGGCGCTTCGAAGTCTTGCACCTGACTAGAAACCAGCCTGTCCTTGTTAACACCTTGCAGATATTGCACGGGAGCCGTTTCCGGGAGCTCCTGCGCCTTGTAGAGGAACTCATAAAATTGCCTGGAGCTGTCTGCTATACCATGATCGGTGGCCTGCTCCAGCCCAGAATGATCTATAATTATTTGAACATTGGCCTGCTGTCGTTGTGCCCGCAGTTTTTTAGCCAAAAGCTTGCACACCTATCTCCCTTAGAGTAGAAGGCATGCTGGAGCCGTAATGCGGCGTGTTCAGCGCCGTCGATGTCTAGACTGGCCAGTTGCGTTATCGCCACCGTCAGCTGCCTCCAGACCCTGGGGCCCCCAGTTCTTTGATGTACCAACTCCAGCTCCACCAGCGCCTGTGAGATTTGCTCCCTTTTCTCTCTCCTGAATTTGTTATCTTGTGCAGAGATTGCTAAATACTCCCCCTGACTACCGCCATCAATGTGTCCCACAACATTGCAATGGGGGTGTCCGGGGTGTCATTGTTGGACAGGTAGTCCTCTATTGTCCGGGTTATGTGTTGAGTCACCATGGGCAGCTGTAGCATTGCCTCCCTTAACCTCCAAAGACATCTAGTGGGGCGCGGGTCAGAGAGGGCTAGGGATAGGCGTTCCTCCGAGTGGTCCGACAATGCACAGGGAAGTATTTCGACCTGTCGGGTCTGTTGGGAGACCTTGTCTGTAGTCCATATGTAGTCTATTCTGGCATATGTCTTGTGGGGATGAGAATAAAATGTGTATTCGTGTGACGTCTGATGTCGGGCCCTCCATATGTCTGTCAGTCCCATCTCTCGTAGCACCCGCCTCCCTTTATCAGAAAGTTCCCCTTTCTGGCCATACCTCTGGGCTGATCGATCCATGTTGTGATCGAGGATGAGATTGAGGTTCCCCCTCTGACTAGCAATCTATCTGGGGATTCTGCCACTCCCGCACACCCCCTCATGAAGAAACTCTTCCTGCCCTGAGTTCGGGGAGTAGACGGAAGCAATGGTCACCGCATGGTGGCCCACGGTGAATGTGTGTGCTAGGAGCCTACCCTTGACTTTGGCCCGGTTGGGGCCTACCTTCCCCTGGAAAGTCGATGAGACTAAAATGGTGACCCCAGTAGTTTTGGCCAAGTGGGAAGAGAATAGTTGGTGAGGGAATGCCCTGGCTCTCAATCGATGAGTATCTCGGGGCAATAGATGTGTCTCTGAATGAGGCATATATGCGACCCAGAGTTTTCGAGAAAGGAGAGGACAGCTCTTCTCTTAGAGGGGCTGTTAAGGCCTTTCACATTAAGCATAATTATTTTAAGGGATGCCATCATTAAATAAGGACAGAGGGTCGCCTATCCCTTTGGGGCTTCCCAGATAAGTACAAGAGCCAGGGTAGCTAAAGGGTGACAATCCTCCCGACATGCGGGGGTCACTCTCAATGCGGTGCAGGTGATGTGTGACAGAAGGAAGAGAGACCCGAATTAACCCCGAAACATTAAAAATCCCAACAAGGAAACATGTAACCTCGAACATTTAAGTAGTCCTGGATGGTCAGTTCCATGGAGAGGTGTAGGATGTCAGCAGGATCCATCCCGCCTCCCCGCCCTGCCCAGGCCCCTTGCAATTACAACCCAGGAACATTCAATTACAAGCTGTCGCAGTTGTCCCCCCCCCCCTCAATTCAGCGTGACCAGGCGCCTCTTAATCCGCACTGGTAGTCTCTTCTCCAGGGAAGCGATGACTGCCTGTCACTCCCTGGCGATTATCTCAGAGTCCAGCCGAATGCATGATGCGGAGCCTCCGCCAGCCACCCGGGCGAGTTTGGTGCTGTCTGGTTCCTGGTTGTACAGGCATGTTTAGGTTAGCCTCGGCAAAGCCCAGCAGCTTTCTGGCCTCCTGCAGGGAGCTGATCTGGACCAGCTCACCCTCCCATCTGAAGATTAAGCGAAAGGGATGACCACATGAATAAGAAATGTCCTTGGAGCGCAGGTGAGAGGTGATTGGCCTGAACTCTTTTCGTTTTTGCAGAGTAGAGGCTGCCAAGTTTTGAAAAAGTAGGGGTTTTGTAGATCGAAATTCGATGGGGTTCGATGCGTAGGATCTTTTCCTTAAATTCGTGCACACATGTGAGTATGTCGGGGTGGAGCTGTCGCCGACCCCTTTGGGCCCATCCGATGAGTTCTGTTGAGCTTGATCCATTGCTCCGGGGTAGAGCCCAGAATAAAGCGGAAGAGCTCTTCCACAAAAGCTTCAATGTCCTGGCCTTCGATTCCCTGAGGGATAGCCCGGATCCGTATGTTGTTCCTCCGGGAGCAATTTTCGAGATCTTAGCATGGGCCTGGAGATCGAGTTGTTGCTCTTGCAGGCGGATCACCTCCTGCGGAAGTTGTTCTACCTCCACGTCCCACGTGGTAGCCTGCGTCTCCAACGTATCGACTCTCGCCCAGCAAATCCAGATCCCTCCAAGTCTCTCGTAGCTCCTGACTCATCCCCTTTTTCATGGTGTGGATGTCCTCATTCAGAGAAGCAGATAAGGACTCCAGGAAGGCCTTCGTGATTGGGCTATCCGTCTCCCCGTGGTTGCGTCTGCCGAGGGACCAGCCTCTGGCGGATGGGACTCGGCTTCCACACCAGACCTGAGAAGGAGATCCTTGACAGAACTGTTTTTCTTATTTTTAGCGGTAGCCATCCTGGTTGGTACTTCCAGGTGGCCCCAGCAAAAATCGCTCTCACTGCTCACCGTGAGACTATGTTTCCACCGCCCTGTCAACTTTGCAATTTGGGAGATGATGAGAAAGTCTTGCCCGGTGCAGAGAAGTTGGAAGTAATGTCCTTACTGGGCCTTTGATGCTGCTAGGACAACTCCTCCCTAACAAGAGATGGCAGAGTCCTTTTAGCCTTTGATAGGCACTGCCGTTTGATCAGGGGGGGAGAGGGAAGAGGGGTGGCCGGCCCCACAGTCTCCACTGTGCTCCGCCGTCCGCCGGATCGACTGGAGCCCCTCCCCCATGTGATGTAGGCTGCCGCAGTGAGACTCACCCCGTCAGCGCCTGTGTCGTGCTCCGTTCTCTGCCTCCCAGCAGCAGGGCGCCTGGGTACGTAGCGCCGACCCAAGCAAGCTGATCCTCGTCTCCAGTCACCGCTGCCACATGTGTCTCCAGGCAGGCCCCTGCCTCTTGTCCGCCTTCGACCCTCAGCGCCGCCTCTCACTCCTGGGGCCGCCTCAGCAAAGTGATGATGCGCCGGTGCCTGACGGCGCTTCCAGGCTCAAGTCTCAGCCCAGTCAGCTCTCCGACATGAGTGGTAGCTAGGGGGAACAGAATGGATGGTGCCCCAGGTGCAGAGCTGTGCTTTGCTGGCGGGGCCTCGATGGCAGAGTGGAGAAGCGGGCAGGCACGTCCTACTCTGCCGCCATCTTGGCCACGCCCCCGTGTCAGTGCAATCTTAAAAAGAGCACAGAGAACGTCGAAAAGCTCAGCACGAGTTCTGGCAGTTGTGACCATGTATGGGGGCTGCGAGTCTGTCAGTCTCCAATGCTAGATGAGGGAACATCACTGATGAGGATCAAGAACAGTTGCCCAAAGCCTGAAGTACAAGCTTCCGCCTGACAAGAGACCAGAGGAATATGTGTGGAGAGGAAGCTTGCCTGGAGAGAGAGAGATGTCCAGAGAGGATCCTGCGCAGTGGAACCGAGTGCAAGAATTTGGTCTGTTGGGACCACTGTAAGCCTGTGTGCATGGAACGCGACCCATGTATGCCAGCGAGTGGTTTCCTTGAATCTTAAAAGCCATCGCACTGGTGCAGCTCTGCGGTGAAGGTATGGCCATCATCCTGTTCAGTGTTGTGTCCCGAACAGAAACACACCCTTCGCTGCAAGGCCTTTTCCCCCCTATGCTAAGCCTTTTTTGGGCTATTTGGGGTAGTTCGCGCTTAAGCCCCTGTAACTTTTTGCCCACATAAGGTATCCACGCCAAATGTGCGTCCTTTTCTTCCAACATCATGGGGCTTCTAAAGGTAACCAGGGTTTGTGGATTCCCTGGAGGCGACCCAGAAATTAGCCAAAATACAGCAAAATGTTGGTTTTTGGGGAAAAATGGGGGAAAAGGGCTGCAAATGAAAGCCTCTGTGTTTCTCCCTGCAAATGGTATCAAAAAAGGGTTGGTGGGGCTGAAATCACCATTTTCCCAGCTTTTAGGGAATGACAGACTTTTGTCAGAAAACCAAACATTTTTACACAGTTTTGGCATTTTTCTGGGTCATACCCTATTTTTGCTATTTTTTGTGCTTTCAACCTCCTTCTAGTTAATGGTAGAAATGGGTATAAAAGCAATAAGGGATCCTGGAAAGCTTGCATTTTAGTAAAGTAGACACAATTCTGAATTCAGCCAAGGGTCATTTGTGTAGATCCTTCAAGGTTTCTTTATAGAAACTAACGGTTAAATATAGGAAAAATTGAAAATTAGTTGGAAAAACAGCCTTTTGTGTCAACGCTTTCACCTGTGACTTCTAATTATACCAACTCTTTGAAAGCAATATACCGTTACATCTGTGGGACCGTAATGGTTGTGGGGATATATAGGACTTGTAGGGTCACCAAGAACCCGATGAACCCAGAGCCAAAAACATGGACAGCGACTTGCGATGTTTTTTTATTATGTACCGGGTATATAGCAATTATTCTGGGAAAATGTATACATGGAAAAATCGGTATGAAAGACACCTATGTATTTCTGAAATGAGAACAAAATATAGAGTTTAGAAACAGTAGATATTTGCACTTTTCCGAAACTGGGAATATTCATACAAGCATGAGAATTATCAGTCATTTTTCAAAATGACTTATGTTTTACACATTGTCTTTCATTTGGAAGGCAGAAATGCATTGAAAGTCAATAGGTAATAACATTTGCTTTACAAATCTGAATTACCCCAAGTCTCTCGATAAAAATGGTACCTCACTTGTGTGGGTAGGCATAGTGCCCATGACAGGAAACGTCTCAAAACGCAACATGAACACACCACAATTTCACAATGAAAAATTACCCATTTTTTTAACCCTAGCTGCGGGTACTTGGGCCTCCCACACGAGTGAGGCACCATTTTTATCGGGAGACCTGGGGGAATGCTGGGTGGGAGGAAATTTGTATCAGTCTGGTGATGCCACAACTTTCCCACACAAAAATGTGTGGAAAAAGTGAGTTTTTTCAGCAAAATTTGAGGTTTGCAGGGGATTCTGGGTAAGAAAACGTTGAGGGATCCACGCAAGCCACACCTCCCTGGAATCCCCCGGGTGTCTAGTTTTCAGAAATGTGTGGGTTTGGTAGGTTTCCCATGCTTGCCACTGAGCACGGGCCAGAAATCCAGGTGACCCCCCTTGCAAAACCAGGTTGTTGTGTGATAGGCAATTTTGATGTCGCCTCAATACGTTTTGGGCCCTTGCCTGTCGCGGATACTTGGGCCTCCCACACAAGTGAGGCACCATTTTTATCGGGAGACCTGGGGGAACGCTGAGTGATGGGAAATTTGGGTCAGCCCGGTGATGCCACAACTTTCCCACACAAAAATATGTGGAAAAGTGATTTTTTTCAGCTAAATTTGAGGTTTGCTGGGGATTCTGGGTAAGAAAACTTTGAGGGATCCATGCAAGCCATACCTCCCAGGAATCCCCCGGGTGTCTAGTTTTCAGAAATGTGAGGGTTTGGTAGGTTTCCCTAGCTGACCGCTGAGCACGGGGCCAGAAATCCAGCTGACCCCCCTTGCAAAACCATGTTGGTTTGTGATAGGTAATTTTAATGTTGCCTCACTAGGTTTTGGGCCCTTGCCTGTCGCAGGTACTTGACCCACCCACACAAGAGAGGTACCATTTTTCTTGGAAGACTTTGGGAACCGCGGAGGGGGTGGAATATTGTGGATCTATGCAGATTGCAGAACTTTCCTCCACAGAAATATGTGGAAAATGTGTTTTTTGGACATGTTTTTAGGTTTGCAAGGGATTCTGGGTAACAGAACCTGGTGATAGCCAGTCAAGTCACCCCATCCCGGATTCCCCTGGGTGTCTAGTTTTAAAAAATGTACAGGTTTGCTAGGTTTCCCTATATGCCGGCTGTGCTAAGGCCCAAAATCCAAAGGTAGGCGTATTGCTAAAAACAAATCTGTGCCTAGTCGGCTTTCTGCCACCGTGGGGGGGTGGATATCGAGGGGTGGGGTTGCCCCGATATGCCCAGAAGGGGGGCAGAAACACTGTGGCTATTTTTTGGGGGGTGGGGGCATTGATATGCCCATTCTGGGCAGCCCCATGCATAAAAAAGCCAGTGTAATCGTTGGCATCTAGTGGGCTTCTTGCCCCCTGAGGGGGGCAGATTGGGGGCTAGTGCCCCATCTTCTCCCCAGGGGGGGCAGAAAGGCTGTCATTTTTCTGGGTGGGGGTATTGGCATGGCCATTTTGGGTAGCCCCCACCCTAATTAAAATTTGCCCCAAAAAATCCCTGGCGTCTAGTCGGCTTTTTGCACCCCCGGGGGGGCAGATTGTGGGCTACTGCCCCATCTGCCCCCCAGGGGGGCAGGAAGGCTGTAATTTTTGTGGGGACAGGGATGGGGGCATGGGCATGACCGTTTTCGGCAGCCTCCACCCTAATTCAAATTTGCCCCCAAAAAATCCCTAGCAACTAGTGGGCTTTTTGCCCCCCATGGGGGTGCAGAAAGTCCACTAGATGTCAGGGATTGTTTTGGGCAAATTTTAATTAGGGTGGGGGGGCAGAAAGGATGTAATTTTTGTGGGGGAGTGGGGGGGGCATTGGCAAGCCCATTTTGGGAAGCCCCCACCCTAATGAAAATTACTGGGCTTTTTGCCCCCCCTGGGGGCAGATTGGGGGCTGATGCCCCCATCTGCCCCCCAAGGGGGGCAGAAAGCTGTCATTTTTGCAGGGGTGGGGGCATGGGCATGCCCATATTGGGCAGCCTCCACCACTAATTATAATTTAAAAAAAATCCCTTGTAATCTAGTCGGCTTTCTGACCCCCCTGGGGAGCATATGGGGGCTACTGTCCCCATATGCCTCCCAGGGGGGCAGAAAGACTGTAATTTTTGTGGCCGGGGGTGGGGGCATCGGCATGCCCATTTTGGGCAGCACTCACCCTAATTCAATTTAGAAATCAAAAATCCCTGGCGTATAGTGGGCTATTTGCCCCACCGGGGGGTAATATTGGGGGCTACTGCCCCATCTTCTGCCCCCCCGGGGGGGGCAAAACGACTAAATAACACCAAATGTATTTTGGGGAGAGCAAAAGCCCTTGCCCAAGGGGCCGCTCCCTTCCCCCCCTGGTGTCTAGTGGGTGGATCCCTGCTTGGGGATCGCCCCAGGGATCCACTGAGGAGGGGTACCATTGGAAAGGGGAAATTCTCCCCTTACCAGTGATACCTCTCCCATCTTTCTACGTGCCCGGGGGGCTGAGCTAGCCCACTGAGCACATAGAAAGTAAAACTGAAATGAGCCTAAAGGAAGCTCTTCCCCAGCTCCTGAGGCTTTGAGGCAGAGAAGGAAGAGAGGGATTTCGTGCCCCTGGCCTCATGACAGAATGGTTCCGTCATGAGCACAGGGGCACCGATGCTCATGACGGAACCATTCCGTCATGAGCATCGAAGGGGTTAAGTGCATTGAACGCAATCCCTGTAAGCCAGGCAGTGTCTGCAGCGAATCTTAATGACCGTCGCTCCAGTGCAACATTGTGATGAAGATAGGGCTGCCACCCTTTGGAGTGCTGTGACCCCAAGTGGGACGCCACCTTGAGTGCCTGAAGTGGAACGGAACACCCCATGTGCCAGGTGGGGGGAGCTGCAGAGGAAACTGATGACCTCAGTTTGCCACTGTGAACTCACAAGGGCTATGTTGTAATCAGAACTAGAGTAGCAGCCCCAGGGAAGACCGTATTTACCAAGACAATGGAGGAATGCCATGGAGATCCTGACCCCATGCCACGCACGAGGAGACTATAGCACATTGCTGGCACCAGCTGAAGCAGACAGTGATCCAGGACCACTGAATGCTCCCCAGCTTTCCATCTTATCTCCTGCGGGATGGAATAAGACTATACCTCAAGTCGTAAAACCTTTGAAGGGGATAGATCGGTTTTGACTGGAGTCAAAGACATTGGGGCACTTTGGACTTTGAATAGCCATTGTGGGGCTTCAAAGAATGTTTTTTTCTAGTGGGTCCTAACTTGGATGTTTCCTTAAATAAATGGGGAATAACCCTAGTTCAAAGTTAGATGAGCAGGAAGCTGGTGCCCATGCGGACAGTGCTAGATTACAGACCTCATGAAGAGTGTTATAATGTTGTGTGTTCTGTATTTTGCTTTGTGTATATAAATGCTACTTTTTATAAAAGTGAATATGTGTCTGGGCATTCATTTTTTGAGGTTACTGGACATATGTTGAGTTGTGAGGAGATGTACACCTACCTCCTCCCCAAGGAGCATTGGACTGCTTCACTCACACTACAACTAAGAGACAATAGTGGAAGGTACACTTGGCCCAATTACTCAAAGCCCATAGTAGGCAGGGCCAAGTAAAAGGCCTCATCCACCACAGTTGGGCTCAGTAACTCCTGCTTGCCCGTGGCACTCTGGAAGAGGTTCTGACATTCACTGTGTATTAGCAAATGTTCACCTCAGCAAAATAAAATATCAAGAGATCATGTGAGGTAATAAGGGCAAGCTGCCTCCTTGTTGATGCCAGTAACAGCACTGATATTATTCTAAACGATGTAATGCTAACATTCAGTATAACACATGCTTCTCCAATAGTGGCTGGAACACGATTGCTCATCTGGTTCTAATTTCCTGTTCACAGGACTCTACCCCAGTGTCTAAGTGTTTCTCTTCTCTACTTAGAAATGTTTGGAAATTAGATGCCAGGATACATAACAAGAGACAAACGTATCTTTCTTTTACTAGCTCACTTCTCTGAGTATGTACAATCGATTACAATCATATCACCAAGAAAATGAAGGCGTAAACATCACGGTTAGCATCTCTTCAGTTTTGCATTTTATAGGTTTATTTATGCATTCTTTTTTGCCAGAGCTGCACTTCATAATGACCCCGTTTAAGTAGTATGTTGTTTCAATGAAAGATCTTAAAATCTACAAAAAAGAATTCACCTTTCAGTTGATGTATAAGTACTGTTCCTATTTGTGACATTTAACCACTTAAGTGCTGAGAGATCCCCTCCCCCTCAACTCTCCCAGCCCCATGCTGAGTCCTTTTTTGAATGTTTGGGGTATTTCTCACTTAAGCCTTCATAACTGTTTCCCACACAAGATATGCACATTCAATCTGGGTTCTCTTTTCCCCACGTGCTGATGATTTTTAAAGTATCAAGTATCAAGGATTTGTGTATTTCTCTGCAGAAAACCAATACAATAGCTAACATGTAGTAAGAGTTTGTTTTGTTTGAGTGGGAAATAGGAAAAAAGTGCTGTTAAAGACAGTGTATGAATTTATTTTTAAAACACACCATCACAAAAAAGGTTTTGCTTTGCTAAAATCATGTTTTCTTGTCACCCAGATTTCAAGTATAGGCAGGGCTGTAAATAGTCATTTTTTACAACAGTTGCCATTTTCTAACTAGTCCTTGATTTCTCTGAATTTGTGTGGTTTCTATCTACTTGCACATTTTGGTGGAAACAGTGTCAAAACCCTGGGACAGACTCTGTAATTCAGGTAGGGGTAATTTGTGTAGCTCACCATGGTTTTTCCAAAGAAACTGATCAAATTAAATCAAAAACTAATGGAAATAAGTAGGTGTGGGCATAATTCACATGACTTGCTGTTCTGTAATTACACAAAACTAAATAAAAATTAAGTTAGATTTTGCTGAATTATGTGAGGAGTATTACCTTGCATTTAGTGCTATTTTCTTAGTTCAAAATGGCTGTCATGCCAAATGGACCTACGGATGTATTTTGTTCTAAGAAAATATTGCTAAATGCAACAAAACAAGAACAGCAGCAGCAGCTCATGCACTGTTCCTGTGCTCTTGCTATAGGCATATTTGCCCTAAGTTACTCTAAAGTATGTGAAAGGGCATTATCACATACTTTTCTGTAATTTCATGTTACAAGAGTAACTTGAAATTACTCTAAGCTAGAAATAAGTGGAAAAATATATAAGGGGTAAACTACCCCCTGCCATATACTATAAGAATATTGCAAGTCACCAGATAGTTCCACAGCCACATAGAGTAACAAGGCTGAAGGCTGTGTTCTGTTATTAGTTTATGGAATTTTGAGGTGACTTCTAACAGCCTTATAATGTATGTCAGGGCATACTTTGTCCCATATAATACATGGTCACACCATCCCCATTTGGGCAAACCACTTATAACCTTGGTGGATAGTTGTTTAATATGAAAGAGAGATCATATTATGCAAACATGAATAATAAAAATAGAACTTCTAGTGCAATTTTGAAACCATCCAAAACCTGTTAGATATTTGTTGCAAACAGATGTTACAAACAGTTCAATACAAGTCAGTATCTCGGAATGTGTAGGAACATGCAGAAAGATTCTAGCTTGTCTCTGAGGAGTGCAAAAAAAGACATATTCTGTCTGCCTTTTATTGTAAGCTATTAAAATAGAGCAGAAGAAACAAAAGAAACATTCAGTTTTCATTGCTTTTAACAGCTGCTTCATTTATGCTTCGTGATACGACCTGCCTTTCATCTCGGCTGCTGACTGTGGCAGAAGGCCTTGTGATGTAAGAACCCGACTGTAATAACTTATAATTAGTGCTCCCGGTGTGGTATTCGTTACATAGCATAGCATTTAGGTCTTGTCTCTTTAATTAGAACATTCTGTGTTAGAACACAGACTAGGTCATAGGCTTAGGGTGTTTACTGTGGCAGTTATGATTTAACCTGGATCTAGATGAGACGCTCATCTCATATCTCCTGTAACCTGATATCTATGCTGTACATGATTCAACCTGGCATTAAACCTACATTTGGTTAACCTTATCCTGTGACTTGGAGTTCGTGTGACATGAAGCTTGCTACAATTTGGTACCAGAAGTGGGGTCAGAGACATCGTGCTGCAAATCAACAAGCTTAATCTCGGAGGACCTCACGGGACTAATTGGACTTCAGTTCATGCTCCATTTCAAACTAAATGGTAACTAAGCCATCGTGCGTTTTTCTAAAACTACTGGATTGATTGGTTCCAGATGAAATTGCTGGTGAAATTGCTTTAATTGACTGTTACTTGAATCTCTTCGTGATAGCCTGCAGCGTGAAATACATCTGTTACCAGTTAGACGATCTTCATTAGGAAGCGCCGTATTGTATTATTCAACTTTATTCGAGCGCGTCCTGATTTGGCAAAGAACGTTGTTTTACAATATTTCAAATAACGCTTACTTCTGGCATCGTTCGAATCTAGGAGTCACAGGCGGAGCTCGAGGTTCTATGTTCTGGCGTCTTCTTCTCTCAGCACTCTCCCGTCAACTGCGAGGCATCCTGGGATGAAAACGCGCTGACGTCACGCGCACTTTGGCGGCCATTTTGGATTGGGAAACATTTTGCACGAAGCGGAACGAAAATCGGTTTCAAGCATAAACTGTGGGAAATATACATTTGGAGTACACGGACGATCTACGCCTCTCAGTTTGACCGTGATTCGCACACCATTAGCCAAGGTGTTGGGCATTGTGAGTTTTTTTTTCAAAGTACATTGTGGGGAGTAAATTTATAACTGTCTCAACAATAATACCAAGAATCACTTCACAATGGCATCCAGCCAAGGTGTCATCCAACCTGCGCCATTTTTACCAAAAGCAGGCAAACCTGATCTGAAATGGGTAGAATGGCTCAGAGATTTTGAAAACTATCTCACAGCCATTGATGCAGACAATTACTCGCCTAAAAGGAAATTGGCTTTGTTAGTTAACCACCTAGGTACGGCAGGTCGCAGGGTCTTTGACAATTTACCAAGACACCCTGCTCCCTCAGCTGAAGACACAATTTGGAATGTATATACTGAAGGGAAACTACGTATGGCTAAACAATACTTGGATACTCCAAGTGTTCTACTAGAACGATACAACTTTGCAATGTGCAAGCAATCCAGTGAAGAGTCAGTTGAAGACTACATAGCTACTTTGCGTGTTTTAGCTGAAAAATGTGAATTTGGATCTGAAATTGATACTTACATTAGGGACCAATTTGTGTTTCATTGTTTCTCAAAGAAAGTTCAAGAACGATTACTTGCTTCACGTAACCCTAATCTGACTGAAACTATTGATATAGCGAAAAGCATAGAGAGATCAATTGTCACTTCAAAAGTATTGTCAGGACAGCAAAATCAGTCTTTAAGTACTGATTTACAAACATCGGTACGACCGGTGTGTGCCTCTAATGTAAGCTTGGTTTCTGATGAGAACATAGTGGGTGCTATCAGTAATAGACAACCATTTAACAAGAATAGAGGTTACAAAAACCAGGCTCAAAGGGGTCAATTGGTTTGTTATCGATGTGGGTCAAGAACTCATATCGGGAACAACCTTAATTGCCCTGCTTTGAATAAAAGATGTACTAAATGCCAGAAAATTGGCCATTTTCAAGGTTCTTGCAGGAGTAATGTAAACCCTGGTTTGAACAGAGTCAGAATATCCAACATTGCATTGGATGAACAAGAGGTTCAAGAGTGTATGACGGATTTTGGAAACATTGTGGTCACCATTGAGGTACCGGAATCACTTGGCAAACCAATAAAAGGACCGTTAGTCGACATGAGTATAAGTGGTAAGATAATTCCAGCAATGGCTGATTCAGGTGCACCTGTCACTATTCTGGCGGATTGTACATTTTATCAGCTGTGGCCCAAAGATATGTCTCTTATTGCTCCTGATATTAATCCCAAAGCATTTGGGGAACAGGACATAGATCTTTTGGGTTATTTCCTAGACAAATTAGAGTGTTTAGGAAGGGCTGTCAGAACAAAGATATATGTAGCCATAAAAGGAAGGAACATCATAGGTTGGAAGGATCTTGCCTTGTTAGGGATTATATTGCAGCCTGGTCAAGACCCTCCAATTGTTCTCGGTGATCTCCCTTCCAGCATGTTGGCAAGTATCCAAATTGATATGAAGGTGGACAACATCACGAAGTCCTTTCCCGATGTGTTCAAGAATACTGTAGGTGAGGTAAAAGGGTATGAACATAGCATCAAGCTAAAAAAGAACCCAGTACCAATAATACACAAGGTTAGACCAGTACCTCTTACGGTTAGGAAGGAGTTGAAGGTTTTGCTTAATAATCTAGAGGCTGAGGGAATAATATCACCGATTGATTCATCAGAATGGATTTCTCCGGTGGTTTTGCGAAAGAAAAAGAGTGGGGAACTCAGGCTGTGTGTAGATTTAAGGTCATTAAATCAGAATATCCTTGTAGATTGTCACCCATTACCTCTTATACACGAGATGCTAGCGAAGATAGGGAAATCTAAAATCTTCTCCACTATAGATTTACACTCTGCTTATCATCAGATTAAACTCACCTCAGACTGTCAAGCACTCACTGCGTTTGTAACTCCCTTTGGAGCTTACAAATACTTAAGATTGCCGTTTGGATTAGCATCGGCGGCAAGCGTTTTCCAAAAATTGATGGATGGTCTTTTTGGGGATACACCACATGTACAGGCATATCAGGATGATGTATTAATACACACTGAAACTGAAGAAGAACATATAGAAATTCTTAAGAAAGTTTTGTCCATTTTACAAGACAGAGGTATGACAGTTAAGGCCAATAAATGTAAATTGTTAGTTGATAATGTCGAATATTTAGGACACAACATTTCATCTGAAGGTATAAAACCTAAATTCTGCAATGTAGAAGCAATACGCGATGCACCACCACCTACTGGCAAGGATTCTTTGCGATCATTTTTAGGACTGTGCGAATATTACACTAGGTTTGTTCCAGGCTATGCACAATTAATTCAACCATTAAGACTTCTGTTAAAAAAAGGAATGAAATTTGAATGGAATGACATATTGCATGAAGTATTCAAGGAAGTTAAGTTGTTTGTCATTAACGCCCCAGCTTTACACCCATTTGTCTCAGACGCAAAATCCTTCATTGCAGTGGATGCCAGCCAGAAAGGTCTTGGTGCAGTTTTTGGTCAATGGATAGATGGAAAGGAAAAAACTATTGCATTTGCCTCTCGCACTTTGACTTCCACAGAATGCAACTATAGTACAATTGAGCGGGAGGCACTTGCTATAGTTTGGGCGGTACAGAAATTCAAAACGTATGTTTGGGGTACTCGTTGTGAGATTTTCACAGACCATAAACCGCTAGTTTCGTTACTGAGTGGCAACGGATTGGGTAAATCTTCAGCGAGATTAGTTAGATTATTGTCCAAATTGCAGGAATATAACTTAAATGTTGTGTATATTCAGGGTGGTAAAAACACTCGGGCTGACTGTTTGTCACGTATACCTTTGCCTGATTGTGGTGAAGGTGAGGATGACTGTCACAAGGATTGCGTGGTAGGTCTCATAGATGCCGTTGACAAGTGCAATGGGAGCATTTCTCAGGAAGAGTGGGCTGCTGCAATGGATGTTGATGACACACTTAAAAAGGTGGAAATTTTTAACAAAAGTAAATGGCCAACTGGAAAAGGGTTGAGTAGTGAGTTAAGGAGTTTTGCCCAAATCAGTGAGCAAATTTCGTTTGAGAACGGGGTTTGTGTGAGGAATGGTTTGTTTGTCCCTCCTGCATCATTAAGGAATAAGATCATAGATATTGCACACGAAGGGCATTTAGGAATTTCTGCAACTTGTAAGATTCTTAGGAACATATTCTGGTGGCCATCCATGGATAAACAAGTAGCATTGTTTGTAGAGAATTGTCCTAGTTGTGTGGTATCAGACAAACACTGGAAAGTTCATGTAAAACCTTTGATCACGGTATCCTTTCCAGACCTACCTTGGGACAAAATTGCTCTAGATTTTTCAGGTCCATTCAACATATTGCCTTCTGATAAAAAATATTGCATAGTGGCGATAGATTATCATTCTAAATGGATTTATTATTCATTTGTTGAAGCAGCCAATTCGATCAATGCTATCTCATTTCTTCAGAATATCTTTAAAAGTGAAGGTACTCCCAGTTTTGTAATTACAGACAATGGCCAACACTTTATTTCACAACAATTTACCAGTTTCCTTGAGAGTGCTGACATAAAACATTGCCGTGTAGCACTTTATAGTCCGTCATCTAATGGATTAGTTGAGAGGGCTAACAGATTTATTAAAGAAGGGGTGCAGACAGCCATTGCAACAAAGGTTGAGGTTGGTGCTTTCTTACAAAAGAAACTATGGGCTTATTTGACAACGCCTCATTCTACCACTGGTGTTTCACCTTTCAAAGCACTTAGGGGAAGGGAAGCCAGATCCAAATTGGTGACACAATGGTTCAAGGGTATGGAGGCTGGCTCTTTGTTGTTGAAGAAAAGAAACACCATGACGAATCTTCAAGAGGTGAAAACTAGGGTTGAAAACAAGCAATTGGTTCAAAAAAGGAACTATGATGGCACTTCTGCTCATCATGTTCCTTTTATCAAAGTTGATGATTGGGTTATCATTAAGAAACCTTTTAAAGTGGTTAAAGGCCAATCTAAGTTTTCTTTGCCAGTTCAAGTAGAGAAAGTTACTGAATCTTCTGTGTTTTTAGGTAATAAGGGGTGGTGGAACAAAAACAGTGTGGCAAAGGTTTCTGATAATCAAGTCAAGATTTTCAACAAAGTTTATTCTGATGTTTATGATGGAGAAGATGAAGGGTTTAATTTTGGTCCTGATTTGAATGATAACTTTGGTCTGGATAACTCTACTCCTAATCATGATTTGTATGTCAGTCCTGATTTGGATGTTAGTGTTGATTCTTCAGATCATGCCACCTGCTCCATGGACGAGGTATCTGCACGTGTTCATCGTGTTTGTAAGGTGCCTCAAAAATTTAATGACTATGTAATGTATTAATCTTTGTTTTTGGTTTAGGTTTTTGTTTTGTTTATGGGGGGGGGGTATGTGGTATTCGTTACATAGCATAGCATTTAGGTCTTGTCTCTTTAATTAGAACATTCTGTGTTAGAACACAGACTAGGTCATAGGCTTAGGGTGTTTACTGTGGCAGTTATGATTTAACCTGGATCTAGATGAGACGCTCATCTCATATCTCCTGTAACCTGATATCTATGCTGTACATGATTCAACCTGGCATTAAACCTACATTTGGTTAACCTTATCCTGTGACTTGGAGTTCGTGTGACATGAAGCTTGCTACACCCGGTGTCATGGTATTTATTTTTTTGACATTTCCATCTGTATTTATCCATTGAATTATTAGAAATTTCTTTCTGTATTTATCCATTTTTATTTTGTGTTTTCTGTTTAAATGAAGCTGCAATGGGTATTTTATTCCACATTTATTTGACTGATAAATGTATACTCACCAGGGCCGGACTGGTCGTAGAGGGCACCGGCAATCCCCCGGTGGGCCGCACATGTGGGGGCCGGTTTTGGGCCCCTGGGGTCTTTTTTTACAGGGCAAAGAGCTCGGGGGGGGTCGGCCGAGCACTTTGCTATAGCCGGTTTTGGTTCCCAGTCCGGCCCTGATACTCACATTTGAATGTCCAAAATATTTTAGCAGTATACAGTGCAATAGCATTATCTGAAAATACCTTCATTATAGAATAGTTTAAATAACTGTAGATCTGCACTTAATTAAGCTTAATTGGGAACTCTAGTGTCTTTTTTATCTCCCCTACCTCTCAATCTGTACACCTACTGACGGCACTCATGAATGACAGTAGAAAAAACATCAAAAGAAGATCTATTTTCCATATTTATCTTTATTTAAAATAAATACAGACAAGAAAATAAATTAGTTTTCTGTCTGTATTATCCATATAAATGGAAAAATGGAAGCCCTACTTATAATAGTCGAATTCTGGTGCCTTTTCTTTAAAATTGGTGACTGGGTGCATCACATGTCGCCAATTATATAGAAATTAGAGGCTAACCTTTATACAGGGATTGCAGAATCCCATGTGCTATGAATAGATGACATTGACATCTGTAATTTGTAACCCCAATGTTCAATTTACAAAGTTAATATACAGTTACTCTTCTTGTTGCAGAGATATGTAACATTAGTTGGTTGTCCAAAAACATGCAATACCCATAACAATCAAGTTTATTCCAGCTTACAATGATTTTTTATTGTGTATGACCATACATCAAGTTATATGTTAAAAATGCCATGACTGAAAAATGAGAATGAAGGAAAACTATACATTTCTGAAATGTGTCCACCATAATGAGTTTAGAAATAGTGACGATTTGTATAACTCCGAATCTAGAGCTACTCGTAAGATCAAGCGAAAAAGTTTGAAAAATGATAATGATAACAGCACATGTTCTACTTATCTGTGGTCTCACACTTCTTCTTCTAACAACAGTACTGCAACTGTGGGACTGGGTTCATGACAGGAAAGCCCTAAAATACAATAAGGGGCTTTCCATGTCAGGAAAGTCCCCAAAATACAATTAGAAAACATCAAGATTTCTCCTTTCAAATTTCATCTGGCGATGAAAGTAGCTGTGGTTCTCAAGCCAGAGCTGGACCTGCATCCAGGGAATCCTACCAAACCCAGTCATTTCTGAAAACTAGACAGCTACGGGAGTTCAGGGTTGCGCGACTTTTGGGTCCCCTCTACATTTTCTTAACTAGAATTCCCTTCAAACTTTTAAACTTTGATTAAAATCATGGATTTTTCTCACATTTCAGTGAGGGAAGATTCTGGAATCTGCAGGGATCCACAGAATTCCTACCGCCAAGTGCTTCCACACTTCGCCTATTAAAAACTATATGCCATGCAATTGTTTACTAATGTGGAAGGGCAAACTGCTGGATTTCCGAGCGCATTCCCTCAGGGCCAGATCCACAAAAGGTATACTTACTCTTTCTTGTAAGTTAGAGGATGTTTACTATTGCTAAAGTATATTTACCAGTACGGTGTGCCCTCACATAAAAAAATAGGACTGTCCTATATTTTTATGTGCAGAGACTCCACACTAAACCAACAGAACAATGTATGACCCCAAAAGTGGCAAGGAAGGAGATACGTCTGCAAAACAGCAGAATAACGAACTGTCAGGGTGATTTATGACTCTACGATATGCAAATGAGTTAGGACAAACAAGTGCTTTATGACCAACGAATGATTTATGGCAAATGATTTATGACAAATAATGCAGACTGATTTACGGCACCAATTTATGACTGTGCATGACCCAAATGAATTACGATACCCAAATGATGACACATGATTTTTGATGATAAAAAATGATTTGTGACACCCGATTTTATGATGGTTCATAATAATTAAGGGTGGGCGGAATTTACATAGTCGCGCTACATAAAGCTCCGCTAAACGGTAAAAAATCTCCGCTAGCACGCAGGGTTCCGCGTACACGCGGAATTGCTTGTTCCGCCCATTCGCAATCTTTTTCCTGTTCGCGAACGCTGTTTGCGTGCTCGGGGGGAAATATCTCACGAAAACGCACTCTGAAAGCGCGAACAAAAAAAAATTCTGCGAAGCTGCGGATCGTGGAATTTTTGGCGATTCCGCGTTCTCCTCAGAACGCGAAATTACCCAAATTCCGCGAGCGGAACGGAATTTACCACCCAGGCCTTATAATAATGATTTCTGGCCATAAAAGTATGTCTAGGGGATTGCAAAAAGAGCATGCATATAAGGGTAATAAAAACTGCAGCCAACAATGACCACAAAACTAGTGTTGACTGTCCTTTGGTGATACATATAGAAGAAGTTTGGATGCCATCCTGGAATGGGCACAGTGCGGGTGTTATGGAGTCTGCAGTGATCCACAGAATTCCTACGGCCAAGTGCTTCCACACTTTGCCAAATAAAAACTATATCTCATGCAATTGTTTACTAATGTGGACGGCAAACTGCTGAATTTCCAAGCACACTCCCTCAGGGCCAGATTCACAAAGGTAAACTTACACTTTCTTGTCAGTTAGCGGTTGTTTGCTATTCATAAAGTATATTTACCAGTGTGGCGTGTCCTCACATAAAAAATCTTTTTATGTGTGGAGACTCCACACTAATAAGATCCTACTTTTAAAATACCTTTATGAATACAAAATAGTTGTAAACTTACATAAAATTGTACATTTACCTTTGTTTATCAGGCCCATAAGTTGCATGCATATCCAGTGGAACTCATGCACTGCATGTAAAGCTTGATGCTGTTCTGATTTACATGTCATCTACTGCCTGAACAGCAGACACTCTTTGCAAATGATAAAAAACTAGTTTACAGCTATTTATTCCCTGAAACTTGGTAGAACAATGTTCCAGAATTGGCCAAATTTAGAAAAACTGGTCAGGATAGTTTTATGACAATAATGTGGTTATCACTGAAGTGCACCATATGCTGCTTAATCAAAAAAACGATAGATGGGAAGCTTGATGTTTCCTAAATCAGAAAGAGAAAGCTGCTAAGACTGTACTGATAGTTTGCATAATATCCCTACAAACAGTTTAAGCGCCAAACTTGTTCTATCCCCCACATGATGTGGAAGTCCACTGGTGTGCCAGAGTGCCTCCATGATCCCTCAAAACCTGTTTAATACACAGTTTGTTTGCTGCATAAGTTCCTCAAGGACACCTCATCCACAAAATGTTGGAAGTAGTCAATAGGTAACAATTTTTCTATATTAACTTTGCATTGTGCATCACTTTTGAAAAGAATTAGAGGGCTGGAATATATTAGGAAACTGCCAAGTAGGCAATCTAGTTGTGCTCTGTGGGGGTATCTGCCTGCACTCCGGATGGTGTTACACTGCCACTGTCTCTCAGCAGCACAAGTTATGCTTGTGAAGGGATACCACAACTCCCTTGCAGAGCTGTATGGATATGTTCTTCAGAATCAAGGGAAGAAGATTCATCATCTGATGGAACTTCTCAAACTAAAAAATCAAAAATCTAAAATGGTGTCTGCCATTTATCTTTCCTTGGGAGAGGCTGATTTGGGATGAGTTGGGTCAGATTGCACCCCTCCCAGAAAGGAAACTTTTTCAGATTAAATTTGGCCCTATGGGGGAGCCAGGACCCTCTGCCTGGTGGCAGAGGGCATTAAAAAGTAATACATCCCCAAAGTGCTAGTGGTGGAGGCCTGCTTGGGGACCATCACAGAGCTGAGATCACTGAGCAGGAATTCTGCAAAAGGGGACACTCCTTTCCGCTGGAGCTCCTCTTTGTAATCTTTGTGCCTGGGGAGGCGTGTAAGGTCCTCAGGCGCAAAACAAAAAATGTAAATATAGCGTTTGCTATTTTCCCTTTCTTGAGGGGAAGAGATTAAGGGATGCTGGGGTAAAAACTTGTTGCTATACCCCCTTGGGATGGGGGCCTCTATGCCAAGGGATGGGGGAGTCCACCCTTCAAAAAAACAAATTCCTGGTGAACTAGTGCTCAATTGCTGGTAGGGGATCCCTGCACGGTATCCACCCCCAAGCAGGGAGAGGTACCATTGGACAGGGGTGAATATCTCATTTCCAACAGCGCTTTTCCTACCAATAATAGTGCCCGGGGGACATATCCCATTAGATGTGGGCTGCATCTCATATCTCCTTGATGTGGCTGTGTCATCTGGTGGATCGATGACATCAGCTTACCCCACCAAGCACTGACTTCATTAATTGTTCTGGAGGACCAGGAGGCTGAAGTGGAAATGCATTTGCTTCATCCCCAGTGAGTACTTAAATGGGGGAAGCCTCTAGTGTAAACACCAGAGGGTTCCCCACACCTCCCCGGGAGGACGAGACATTCACGTCCTCTGTACTAGTGAGGTAGTGCTGAAGACATGAATATGTTGTCACCTATGCCAAAATGGTTAATCAGCAAACACATGCATGTATTGTTATTGTTGGTTTTGTCAATTAGCACTTGCATGGAGCGCAATATGACACAAACATTTTTTCATTGAGCAGAAAACGAAAATTTCTTAATTTCAAATGCTACACTGCAAAGCAAATGCATCTAACTTCCTTCACTTCATTGATGGCTATGCATGAGTAAATCAGCTTATGAGTTGCTGTGAAGCTCCCAAAACATTTTGTATAACTTGTGGGAACATATGAATTCACAAAATGAGTTCTAAGGAAAGGTCTTTATCATGTGCCCTAATTAGCACGAATGGCTGCCATGATTGTGATTGCAGCACCCTCTTTAGTTTCCGCAACTGTACCTCCTTCTCTCTCCAGCGAGGCTATGATCCTAGTGTGGGGACACACCGTTGGTGTAACCAGGCGTTTTATAAATGGTATTTGATTTGATTTGACCGTGAAATTAACCTGTGTTCAACCCTCTTGTAACTTGGCTCAAAAGCACTCAGGCTTAATTTAGAGGTAATCTGTAAAGTATTTATACAGCACATAAACAATAATAATGTGAAAACACAACACAAGAAAAATCCCACACCAAGTTAGAAAAATAGAGTAAACTTTAAAGTATTTGGCCCCAGAATGACAACAATCCTCTAATCAGTAGATCTGGAGATATGCAATTTAAAAGATTTAAGGTAAGTATAGTGCCTAAAAGCACAAAGTGCCACCCACAGTTATCTGGTCATGTGAGACCGCTTGAAAGTCACAAGTTCAGGCTGACCATGATGGAGTGTGAGCTAGAGTCAGGGACCAGCTGAAAAAGTTACTTTCTCAAAGTCTAGTACGAAGAATCCAGTTTGCAGTGGAGGAGGCCGCCAGGAGTAGGGAGAGTGTCGTGGATGGTTTTCGCTGTAGGGCGAAAAGCAGGCAGAGGGTTGTCACTGTGTTGTGAAGATCCTGTCAGGAGATGCAGACGGTCATTGCTAGAGTTCCACATTGGTGGTCACCGCAGGCTATTAGTGCTGTAGCGTGAAGTGCAGTTCTTGCATTTCCAGGCGGCTCTGTCAGTTGCTGTAGCACGGATTCAGTTCCACCAGACCTTCGCATTTGAGGTCATTGCTGGCGGCAAGATATCGATGCAAACTAGCCGCTCATGACACAAACAGCTCAAAACTTCCAGATTTCTCCTTCTTCATTAAGGAGAGTGTACTCTGATGCCAACCAAGGGCCTAAGACCTGGGGGTCAGAGACTCAGTCTTGAAGAGACCAGTAAGCCCAGGCATGTCCAATTACAGGTACAGGCAGGTCCAATTGCAACAGGTCAGTTGAGCAGCTGCAGGGAGGCCTCTGGAGCTTGTTCTGCCCCTGCAGCTCTGAACAGGTGAGCTGGCCACCCTCTCCTTATTAAATAAATACAGCCCCAATAGTTAAAAGTTTACTGTATGATCTGTTTCTAAAGGTTTGTACGTGTTCATATTGATGGGTTGTTTTATCCACTCCTTAATAAATTAAGCTATTTTCATTGTAATAACTGCTCCAGCTTTGTCTTCCGGTTCTATAATGACATCCATTCTCTGATGCAGGTGGTATCTTCTCTGCTAATGTTATCAAAACTTAATTTAGGTTACTAAACAGAAGCATCATCCCCTTTTCAACATGTGCTATCTCACAGTTGATGAACAAAATGTTTTAACTGATCTGTACCCCTCGCCTACAGAGGCTCATTTGGATTTATACTGGACTTCCCACGCCACACTAAACTCAGCATCATCTACCGCCAAGAATCAGAATAATATGCATCTGCAGCAATGAGGACACTTGTAAAAAACAGTTACAGGAGCTTGCTAGATTACTTTAAATGTGATGCTATCCTCTGCATATCATACAACAACAAATTTGCAAGTCTTTGCAATTATAAGGGAAGCACCTATTTGAAATACCAACAGCAGAAGCAAATGTGACAGAATCCCATTTTTTGGTGACTAATATTTATCAGCTCCCAACAACAAAAACATAATGCAAAACAAATTCTTTATTATCCACTTATGAAAAATGACAAATGTTTTTTCCAAAGCCTCCAATCATTGTTTATTGTAGAGTTCCCAATTTGCGATCTCTTATTGTGAGAACTGAACTCAAGCAAGCTGTAACAAAAGCAGGGGTTAATTGCTGTAATTCTAAAAGGTGCATCACATGTGAATACCTATTGCAAACATCATCAGAAACAAGTACTGTTACTAGAAGAACCTATAGAATAAGACAGTATTTCAACTCGCTCGACATCCATTATTTATGTGATTCAGGGCCAAAGCTGAGAAAAACAATATGTAGGCGAACAGTGAATGACCTCCATATGTGATTCAGAAATCACAAATCAGCAATAATTAATAAAAATCTTGACCAGTCTGTAGCCAATCATTTTAACCTTGTGGACCATTTGCCATCACATTTGAAGATTTTCTTGGTGGAACACGTCTTA
The DNA here is from genome assembly GCF_964204655.1 of Triturus cristatus. Classification (NCBI taxonomy): domain Eukaryota; kingdom Metazoa; phylum Chordata; class Amphibia; order Caudata; family Salamandridae; genus Triturus; species Triturus cristatus. Next base: position 636,192,629 of record NC_140585.1, read on the forward strand.
AAGGAAGAATGACTGGACTCCAGGGGAAACCTCTGGATATACCGTTTAAAATCACTGTATGCAGATGTACTGAACATCACTGACAATACCACCTGATGACTGCATATCTCAAGAGATCTGAGGATTGCACTGATTCCACATTCCCAATGGAATCTTCACTCATGATGCTTTTTTGAAAACCCAGCAGTGTCATCTGTGAGGCCACTGAGAAAACCTGAATAAGACAGCCAAAACATTGTAGTGCAAATATACTTTTGTTCTTTGTGAGTCATTAAGTTAAAGGATAAATTTGAGTTTTTGGGGCCGGGAAATGTAATAGGCAGTTAGGGAAATTTTAGGGTCTTTGGGTGGGTAGTGGTAAAGGATGGTAAGGGTAATTTCACGGTTTAGGAGTTATAAGGGTAATTGTAGAGCTTAGAGGTGGGTAGCGGTGAAGCGTAGTAGGCATAATTTTAGAGCTTAGTAGTCAGTAGTCGAAAAGGGTGGTTAGAGTAATTTTAGAGTGTTATGGGTGGTAAGAGTGGTTTTAAGGTTTTGAGATGGGTAGTGGTAAAAGGTGGTAAATGTAGTTTTATGGGTAGGGTGATAAGGGTAATTTTAATGTTTAGGGGTGGTAAGGGTAATTTTAGGATTATGGGGTGGTAGTGGTAAAAGTTGGTAATGGTAATTTTAGGGTTGAAGGGTAGGTAGTGATAGAGGGTGGTAAGTGTAATTTTAGGGTTTAGTAGTGGGTAGTGGTAAATAAAGGATAGGAGTAAATTAAAATGGAAGAGTTTGGTGGGGTCTCCTCAAAAAAGAAAAAATATCCAATGTAATAACAAATGTCTTTTTTTCTCAGTGAAAAAAACAAAGGTTACAGGGACGTTATAGTTAGGCTGACATTTCACTCATACAAAACCGGAGAAATTCAGCCGTTATAGTTAGCTAAGCTAACTATAACTAGCGCCCCCGCAATGCAATGCTTATGAACTCACATATTACATCACTCATTACATGGTCAGTGACATCACTGATGACATCACTGATGATATCTCAAATGACCTCAGTGATGACATCAGTAATGACATCACCCAGTGACTGTGAGTGTTTTTTAAAAGTTTATGAGTGTTAAATAGATATATACCAAGGTGTATTGTTGTATCAGTGGATGTATCAGTGACTCTATGGATGTATAAGTGAATGATTAGGTGTCTCAGGGAAAGTATGGGTGAGTGACTGGTTGTGTGAATGTAGGTACGTGAATGGCTATATGAGTGATTTATTGGTTGCCTGACTACGTCTATGTGTGTCTGGGTGTCAGTGTTTGTGGGTGAGGAGGTGTGTGACTGCCTGTATGGATCTGTGAGTGGGTGAGTCAGTGGCTGTATGGGGTACTGTTGCATATGTGAGATGTTGTATGGGTGAGTGCATGTCTGTATGACTCTGTCGGTGATTGAATTCATGTGTTGGTATAGGTGAGTAACTGAGTATGTGAAAGGCAGTATACAGTAATGGGGTATATGAGTGACTGTATGCATGAGTGAGTGAGTGAATGTGAGAGTGGCTATATGGATTTGTTCATTCTTCTGTAAGTGACTTTATAGCTGAGTCAGTATGTGTTACTATTTATATGGGCAAGTAAGTGGGTGAGTGTGTAACTATTTGGGTGAGTAAGTGGCTGTATGATTGACTGTATGGATGAGTGTCTAGGTGTGTGAGTAGTTCTATGGGCGACTCACTCAATGTGTGAGTGCCTGTATGATTGAATGAGTGGATATGTCACTTGCTGCATTAGTGATGAAGTGTGTCTATGAGTGGCAGTATGGGTGAGCAAGTAGATGTGTATGTAGATCAATTAATCAGTGAATGGGTGTGTAAGTACTGGTATGGCTCTGTGAATGTGTTTGTGAATGGTTGCGTGGGAGTGGCAGTGGATGTATAAAAGATTCTATAAGGGTGTGAGTGGGTGCATCACAGATGTTCTGTTTTTTTCCATGAATTTCTAAGGTTTTTAAAATGCTAATTCCTAACTGTAACGTCCCTGCAACCTTTGTTTTCTTCTGTTAATTTCTTAGTTTTTTAAGCCATAGTCACATTTGCAGAGGGGTGGACAAAGGGGGCTGGGCCTCCGACCAGCTCTCAGGAATTCCATTGCATAGGACTTAAGGGAGATCCAAGGAGGTTCCACCACTTTGCAAACGCAACTCACAGTGCACTGCTGTTGGGGTGACGAGGTCCCCTTGCATCCCGAGGGCCTCAGGAGTAAAGCAGACTTCCTCCCCCAAGCAGCAGTGTGCCAGTAGATGCGTTTGCAGAGTGGTGCAGAAAGGGGGCATGGTCTCTCACAACCTCTCAGCAATCCAGCTGAGTGGGGCCTAGTTGGCCCCCAGGACCCTCAAGAGGCAAGGGGACTTTATCCCCCAACCAAGTGTGTGCCAGGAAGCAAATTTTCAGAGCAGTGGAGAAAGTGAGAGGGGCCTCAGCGAGTGCCTGGCTTCTGGTTTTCTTTTAATTCTAGGAAGGGAGGCTGGCTGGCCCCCTTCCCTTGATGCTTTTGGGCCCTGGTGACCCCCTTTCTTTTCAAATAAAGCAGGAGGGGGGCCACGTGGCCCCATCTTGAGGCCAATTCCAACCCCAGTGACCCCATTCCCTGGGGCTGGGACTTTGCTACTTCTTTTTCGTTAATTTTCAGCGGGAGTCACACTGGGTGCGCAAATCCCGCCAAAATGCTTTAAAAAAAACAAAAGCCGCCTCCCGCTCTTCATTTTGTTTAACCCCTGGGTGGGCATGGTCCCAGGGGCAATTATAAATAGATATATGGGGGCCCCCGCAGCCCCAGAGACTGCCACCTCTCTGGGGCTCACCACCGCCACCTCAGCAAGTAATTATTTGGGGCTTTATTTTTTTTAAAAAGGTGTGAAGGGGCTCCTGCCCCCCCACACAGCCCCGGGGACTGCCACTACCCTGAGGCTATATTCATTAAATGTGGGGGACCACACAGCCACCCCCATTCCTGGGGACCAACACCTCCCTGGAACTATTTTTAAAAATGAAGTGTAGGGGGACCACTGCCTCCCGGGGAACCAGTTAAGAAAATGTGGGGGTCAATTGCAGGACCCCCTCTAGGAGCCCTCCATGGCCCTTGGGACTGCCACCTCCAGGGACGGCTCCGGCAATGTCCCGGGGTACCCACCCCCGGTACATTGCACTTTGCTATGGCATGGCAGGAGCACTGCCCCCACTATGCCATAGCAAAACTGCTTTGCTTCATGGAAGAAAGAGCAGAAAAGATGCCCTTGCTTCAATAAAGCGATGCAGAATTGCTTTTGGGCAAAGGAACTGCATATTAACATCTCCCTTTGTCCAAAAGCAATGCCGGCTCTCGCAGGAGGCGGGGAGCTGGCAGGGACCATGGGGGCCTTGAGGTTCATCCCGTGGTCTCCAACGATATGTTCATGCCCTGGGGGATGGGATCCCTGGGGCCAAAAGTGGCCCAGGGAGGGGGGCACACAGCCCCCTCCTTTACAAAAATAAAAACAAAATAAATGGCCAAACCCCGGGAGATAGGGTCCCTGGGGCTTGAAAATGGCCTGAGTGCACCCTCTCCTTTAAAAAAAATATGTAAACAAAAATGTCGGAGATAGGGTGGGTCCCAGGGGATGAAATCAGCCTGGGAAAGGGAGACATGCGCCCCCTCCCTTTGTATCTAACTGAAAACACAAAAATAGGTCGGGCACCGGGGATGGGGTCTCTGGTACCCAAAAGCACCAAAGGCAGGGGGCAACACAGCCCCCTTTCCTATAATAAAAAAATAAATAGACAAACTGGCTATTTGCCGGTAGCCCTGCCCCTTTCACCACTACTCTGCAAACGTACCTCCTTGGTTGGGGGATGTAGTCCCCATCGCTACTGAGGGTCCTTAGGGGCCAACTAGCCTGTCAGGTACTTCCAGTAAGCCCCGCACAGTGGGATTGCTGAGAAGTGGTCCAAGGCCATGCCCCTTTCTACAACACTCTGCAAACGTGTCTCTTGGTGCACTGCTGGTGGGGGGATGAGGTCCCCTTGTGTCCTGAGGACCTCAGGACTAAAGTGGACTTCATCCTCCAAGCAATATCGACGATGGCTACAGCCAGCTACAGATATTAGAGGAAACCTACAGAAGACTATTTAAGATATAAAGGAAATAGAGGAGCATTGGAATTTAAAGATCAAACAGGAATGAGTTGCATTTTACAGACTGAAGCCCTAAAGAAGCAAAATGTTCACGAAACACGTGTTGGCTATTTATTTCACCATATTTGTAGGAAGTCTTGGATATTTATGACAAGCTAACTAATGAAGAATATTTTCAAGTGCATGAAATAGAAGAAAATCATGAAATAAAAAAACCTTAAGAAATTATTTATGGACCCTGGGATTGTGATTTGTGTCTTTCTCAACACATGAATTCATATATACATTACCTACTTGCCAGTAGGTAGTTATAGTTAGGACCTAATTTCTATAGGAAAAGCACTTTTTCTTTTGCCAATATCTTTGGTGCCGTTTAACGAATCTTCACGAAATTTTCAAAACTAATGTCATGCTCCGGTCAGCTCCTGTCTTGAAAGTCAGCAGCTCCCCTGTCAGCAGCTACCCTTGGCCAAAAGCAATGCCCACTCCCGCAGGAGGCGGGGAGCCGGCTGGGACCGCTGGGACATTGGGGATACCCCTGTGGTCCCCAACATGAGGCTGGGCACCGGGGGATGGGGTCCCTGGGGTCAAAAGTGGCCAAGTGAAGGAGAGCCACACAGCCCCCCTCCCATAAAAAAAGAAAAAGTCAAAAATGGCCCCAGGAGGGAGGCCGTGCAGCCCCCTCCTTTTAAAGGAATAACAAAAATAAAATAGGTGGCCATGCCCCGGTGGATTGGGTCCTCGGGCCGAAATCGGCCTCGGGAGGGGAGCTGCGCAGGCCCCTTCCCGTTTGTTTAGGAAAAAAAGAAAAAAAGGTCTTAGGCCTTGGGCCCTGGGGAATGGGGTCCCCAGGGCCCAAAAATATTAAGAGAAGTGGGGCCACACAGCCCCCTTCTTAAAAAACAAAGAGAAGCTGGCAACTCATCGGAGGCCCCACCCCCTTCCTGCACCACACGGCAAACGCACTTCCTGGGGCATTTTGGGTTAGGGATTAAGTCCCCTTGAATCCTAAAGGTCCTTAGGGGCCAACTAGCCCACCAGGTACCTCCAGTAAGCCTCAGACAGTGGGATTGCTGAGAGGTGATCAGAAGCCATGCCCCTTTTTACACTACTCTGCAAATGTGCCTCTTGGCACATTGCTGGTGGGGCCACGAGGTCCTTTTGTGTCTAGAGGACCTCAGTACGAAAGTGAACTTCATCCCCGAGCAGCAGTGAGCCAGTTGGTGCATTTGCAGAGTGGTGTAAAAAGGGGACGTGGCCTTGGACCACTCTCAGCAATCCAGCTGTCTGGGGCTTAGTAGCGATAACAGGAAGGGTAGTTGGCCTCCAGGGACCCTCAGGAGGCAACAGGGGTGCACCTCACTGCAAACGCGCTTCCTGGCACCTTTTGTGTTGGGGGTTAAGTCCCCTTGAAATCTAAGGGTCCTTAGGGGCCAACTAGCCCACCAGGTACCTCCAGTAAGCCCAAGACAGTGGGATTGCTGAGAGGTGGTTCGAGGCCACACCCCTTTTTACACCACTCTGCAAACGCGCCTCTTGGCGCATTGCTGGCGGAGCGATGAGGTCCTCTTGTGTCCTGAGGACCTCAGGACTAAAGTGGACTTAATCCCCAGAGCAGCAGTGCGCCAGTTGGTGCATTTGCAGAGTGGTGCAACAAGGGGGAGTGACCTCAGACCACTCTCAGAAATCCAGCTGTGTGGGATTTACTAGCAATAACAGGAGGGCTAGTTGGCCGCCAGGGACCCTCAGGAGGCAAGGGGGACTTCATCCCCCAACCAAGAGCACGCCAGGAGGCGTGTTTGCATAGTGGTGGAGAAAGGGGACATGGCCTGTGTCCACCTCTCAGCAATCCCACTATCTGAGGCATACTGGAGGAACTTTAATCCCCATTGAAGAGTGCACCAGGGAGCGTGCTTGCAGAGTGGTGGGCAAAGGGGGCATGGCCTGCTTTGAGAACTTACCAATCCTTCTGTGTGGGACATACTGAAGGTAATAGGAGGAGTAGTTGGCCCCCAAGGTTGTCCTTGGGGGCCAACCACCCCCCAGTTACCACCAGTAAGTCTCACACAGTGGGATTGCTGAGAGGTCTTCGGAGGCCACACTCACCTTTCTCCAGCAGTCTACAAACGTGCCTCCTGGCACAGTAGTGGTTGGGGGATGAAGTCAACTTTACTCCTGAGGGACTTTGGGGGCAAAGTAGCCCTCCTGGTACCTCCTGGAAGTCCTACGCAGCAGAATTCCTGAGCGCTGGTCGGAGGCCCAGCCCCCTTTCTCCACCACTCTGCAAATGTGACTACTAGTTGTAATAGGTCTCGGATTTGTGAGAGTTAGTTATTGGCATTGTAAATATATTAGTTTTTTACTAAGGTTTTTTGGAGTGGAGTAGATGTACATTGTGTGTAGTGAAATTATGTGGGATGTTGTGCAGTGAAATTATGTGGATAGAAAGTATGTGGTATTCAGTGTATAGGAATTATGTAGAGTGGGATTATGTGTTATGGAGACTAATTATGTGGTATGGTAGTCTGTGTTATGGAGTGGTAACCTCAGATTTAGTCTTCCTCATTTCAGAGATATGAGCAGGGCCACTGAAATTATGCGACTGTTTGGCTGCACCAACTTTTGCACAATTATACATCTTCCGCATTTGCCATATAATCCACCGTCTGCTGCATAATCTGCAGATTTGAACAAAAAAAACCTTGTTTCTAGCTCAAACGGCTCAAACATTACCAAAAATGCAGAGACAAGTGTTACAGTGTGGTGGAAGGCCCATTGCAAAGATAGAATGGTCACCTGTTACTTATTGCTAAATGTGGGTGTTAAATTAGTATGAATGGTGTGCAAACCACTCTTGCTTCTTTCTGTGCCTTTGTTGCCTCCTTCTGTATTTTTGTACCTTTCTTCCTTTTTCTGCACTTCTCTTGCCTCTTTTTGCACATCTATTCCGCTTTCTGCACCTCCCTTCTTTCTGCACCTTTCTTGCTGCTTTCTGAACCTCTCTTGCTTTTTTCTACTGCACCTCTCTTGCCTCTTTCTGCACCTCTGTTGCTTGTTTCCGCACTTCTCTTGCCTCTTTCTGCACCTTGCTTGCTTCTTTCTGCACTTCGCTTGCTTCTTTCTGTACCTCTCTTGTTTTTTTGCATCCCTCCTTCTGTGACCCTGTTCTCTCTTTCTGCACCTCTATTGCCTGTTTCTACACCTCTCTTACCTCTTTCTGCACTTCTCTTGCCTCTTTCTGCATTTCTGTTGCTTCTTTTTGCACCCCTCTTGCCTGTTTCTGTACCTTACTTGCTTCTTTCTGCACCTCTCTTGCCTGTTTCTGTACCTCTCTTCCCTCTTGCAGAACCCCTGTTCCCCTTTTCTGCATCTCACTTGCCTGTTTCTGCAACTCTCTTGCCTGTTTCTACAGTTCTGTTGCCACCTTCAGCACCTCTGTTGGTTTTTTCTGCACTTCTCTTGCCTCTTTCTGCACCCCTCTTGCCTCCTTCAGCACCTCTGTTGGTTCTTTCTGCAGTTCTCTTGCCTTTTTCTGTAGCTCTCTTGCCTTTTTCTGTAGGTCTCTTGCCTTTTTCTGTGCATCTCTTGCCTCTCTCTTCACTTCTCTTGCCTCTTTCTGCACTTCTCTTGCTTCTTTCTGTGCTTCTCTTGCTTCTTTCTGCGCTTCTCTTGCCTCTTTTTACATTTCTGTTGCTTCTTTCTGGACTTCTCTTGCTTCTTTATGAAACCCTTTGCCTCTTTCTGCACCTCTGTTGATTCTTTCTGCACTTCTCTTGCTTGTTTCTGCTCTTTTCTTGCTTCTTTCTGTACCCCATTTGCCTCTTTCTGCACTCATCTTCCCTCTTTTTGCACCTCTGTTGTCTCTTTGTACAGCTCTGTTGTCCCTTTCTTTACCTCTGCTGTCTCTTTCTGCACTTTTCTTGCCTCTTTCTGCACCTCTGTTGCTTCTTTCTGCACTTCTCTTGCCCCTTTCTGCATTTCTATTCCTTCTTTCAGCAATTCTCTTGCCTCTTTCTATACCTCTGGTACTTCTTTCAGCACTTCTCCTGCCTCTTTCTGCACCCCTGCTTCCTCTTTCTGTACCTCTCTTGCCTGGTTCTGCACTTCTCGCTTCTTTCTATACTTTTCTTGCCTCTTTGTACACCTCTGCTCCTTCTTTCTTCACTTCTCTTGTCTCCTTCTGGATTTCTGTTCCTTCTTTCAGCACTTCTCTTGCCTCTTTCTGCACCTCTGTTCCTTCTTTCAGTACTTCTCTTGGTTCTTTCTGCGTCCCTGTTCCCTCTCTCTGCATCTCTCTTGTCTGTTTCTGCACCTCTCGCCTCTTTCTGCACCCCTGTTCCCTCTTTCCGCACATCTCTTGACTGTTTCTGCAACTCTCTTGCCTCTTTCTGCAGTTCTCTTTCCTGTTTCTGTACCTCTCTTGCCTCTTTCTACTCCTCTCTTGCCTCTTATGGCACTTCTCTTGTCTCTTTCTATACTTCTCTTGCCTCTTTCTGTACTTTCTCGCCTCTTTCTGCACATTTCTTACTCTTTCTGCACCTCTCTTGTTTTTTTCTGCAATTCTCTTGCTTCTTTCTGTACTTCTCTTGCCTGTTCCTCTATTGAAATGGGAAGTGCAAGCTGTCAAGTTTAAAGTTCTGCGTACTCTCTTGACTGAGGTATATGTCTACTTGTACATGTATTCTCACACGTGTTATGGATCTTAAGATGGTAGCCTAAAATTGGGTAGCTTCTCTTATGGGTGGTCAAATCTTCTTAGTTCTGCTCTGTCATTCGGTTGCACAGGCAAACATGTCTTATGTATATAGGTGTTATGGAGCCCCTCAAATGCACTATTGAAAATGCATGTGCCCTGTATTAGGAGCAGAAAGAAATACATACACCGTCTTGTACACAAATTTACAGAGTATGCTGTTTGAAACACGAAACACGGATATTCAAGTATTTGTATGTAACATGTCCCCAGGTAAAAGCAGAAACACATGCATGCATACCTTCACAAACTTGGTCAGACTCAAAACAGTGATATGGTTAGTTTGCTGTTTTACATTTGGTAGGCCTAACATTCTGAACAGTCGATGAATAGTGAACCTTCAAGAGAAAAGTGAGGTTTAAGACATCTTGGGAAAAGAATTTGTGATTAGGCTACTTTGTAAGAGCCTGTGGAAAGGTATATTCGGCCTCTTCCTGCACCTCTGTTGCTTCTTTCCACACTTCTTTTGCTTCTTTTTGCACCTTTATAACTCTTTCTGGACTTCTGTTCCCACTTTCTGCATTTTTCTTGCTTCTTTCTGCACCTTTCTTCCTCTTTCTGCGCCTCTCTTCCCTCGTTCTGCACTTCTCGTGGTTTTTTCTGCACTTTTCTTCCTTTTTCTGTATATGTTCTACCTGTGTAGGCACAATTAGAAATTAGCATTTAAGAAAACATAGAAATTCACTGAAAAAACACAGGTGTCAGGAATGTTATAGTTGGGGATTAGCATTTAAAAAACCTTAGAAATTCACTGACAAAAACAGGTTTCTGGGACGTTATTGTTAGGCATTAGCTTTTAAAAAACCTTAGAAATTCATTGAAAAAATCACAGGTTTCAGGGGCGTTATAGTTAGGCTGACATTTCACTCATATAAAACCAGAGAAATTCAGCCGTTATAGTTAGCTGAGCTAACTATAACTTGTGCCCCCACAATGCACTGCTCATGACATCACACATTACATCACTCATGACATGTTCAGTGTATATATATTAACAGAAAAATCCAACACTTCTGCTCCTGCACCGGAATGACGACACAGCAGTCTCCAACATGTAAAGTACAAATTTGTATTTTCCTTTTGCTTTGGGCCATGACGCATTTCAGCAGGATCCCCTGCCTTGATCACACAAGGAGTACTTTTACTGAAACACTTTTTAAAAACAGTGATGACATCACATGGCCTAGTGGATATAGACAAAATACTACACTCATGTGCATATTTCACATTGTTCACAAGATACATTTAAATTACATTTACTTAAGTTACATATTTTTCTGAATTCATTTTCTTTTATCGCATTTTTTGTTAGTTTCGTTTTTCTATTTTTATGATTTTTTTGTGCAATGAGTATTTTGTCTTTTTCTTTTTTGTATTAAACTTTATTGTACCACTTGCTGACACACCCATTAGTCCGTGAATACTGCCAGTTTGATCTCTTAGTGCTTATTTTGCGGTGGGTTATTGTTTGCTACTTTATCCCTTATACACAACATGGAGCTGGTAGGATACAGAAGTGTATTTCTACAGAGTTGCCTCATAAGTATGTGCGGTGTTTTAAATTCAGTATTTTATATTTTACATCTCGGTGATGCCGGTTTAAGCCGATTGATTCAATTCAATGTCATTGTTCACGTATCGATGTATATATACATGTGCATAATCGAAGTGTGCAAATATGCAATAGCAACTTAAAAGATTGTGCAAAATTCACAGTAGCAGCAGATTGGACAGAATTTGACAAAAAATTAGCAGCATATTCATGTTTTTGTAGCTTATAGGTGTTGACATGTGCAAGTGCTTTCCTGTAAGTGTGCAAATTGTGCAATAGCAGCCCATATATGTGTATGTGCAAAGTTGTAGTAGCAGCCCTAAATGCATAATTGCAAAAAACACTTCGGTTATGTGCAAAATTATTTGTAACTTATAGGTGTTTACATGTGCAAGTGCTTTCCTACAAGTGTGCAAATTGTGCAATAGCAGCCCATATATATGTGCAAATTTTCCATAGCAGCCATAAATGCAAAGTTGTAAAACACTTAAATTATGTGCAAAATTGCAAATAGCAGCTCTTATCATACTCGCAGGACGAATGCAATAATATAACAGTTGCTTCCATTAAAACAATTTTAAAATTGATCTAAAAACCGGCTAAATCCTGTACATTTATGGTTAAAACCTGATTTCTGATCTTTTACCGCACTTGATTTCTCATTGTGTCCCTTCCCTGATATGGGGACTGTTTCTCATCATAAGTGTACAAATAAATCCTCGTCAGAGTTTAAACCATTGGGGGTCAAACATTAAAATGTATCGGGACTCTAGTTGTCTTAATTTCCTTTCTCGATTTCCCCCACTCCTCCTCTTTGGGACAGAATCAATTACAAAATAAGTTAGTTCCTCACTCCTTCCACCATGGGTTTCATTAATGTGGCGCGAAAACGGATAGGCTTGATCCATATTGCTGATTGCTCTAAGATGTTGGAGGATCCTAACGTGGACCATGTGTATAGTGCTGCCCACATATCTCAGCCGGCATGTACATTGTAGCACATAAACAACACGGTCACTTCTGCAGTTGAAAAACCTTGGAATCCTCCATGGTTTATGCATTAAAAGCAGCTGTATTTCTTTTGTATTAGCGCCGTTTTTACAGGCCTTACATTTAGGGCACTTTCTGAAATCTGGATTTTCTATAAGCCAGTTTCTAGATTCGGGTATTTCAGGGCCGCTCTTTACCAACTCCTCTCTCATGGACTTGGCTCTCCTTTAAGATATCAGGGGTTTTCTAGAGGTTACTTCTCCAAGTGTGGGATCCCCTTTAACCAGGTACTAAGGCCTGTTCATGCAGTCTCTCACACTGGCATGTTAGGCATTGTACCCGGTTATCATCCTTACATTTTGTAATGAATCTTTGGTATTTTACTTCTTTCTTTCAGTACCAACTAGGATCTCTTCTCTGGATATCTTGTCAACCTTGCGTATAGCTTGGTCTAGTACTGCCTTACTGTAACCCCTTTCACTGAATCTATCTGTTAGGTTCCTCTGAGCTACTTGAAGTGAGCCTGTGTCACTCAAGTTTCTTTTCATGCGTAATTTGTTTGGCATAGGGGATGCTGTGTTTTAATCTCAATGGATGAAAGCTGTTACTGTGGAAAATAGTATTTCCAGCCGTGAGTTTTCTAAAAGTACACGTGTGAACCTTGTCATTTGTAACAAAAACTTCCAAATCTTAAAAATGTACACTCGTTTCGCTGATGGAACTTGTAAATTTAAGATTGAGACTGTTGACATTTAGAGACTCTAGGAAAAGAGAGGCACTTTCCAATGATCCATTTCATATAATAAAAAGATCATCTATGTATCTAACCCAGAACCTGATATTATCTTCACATTTTCTTGCAAACTGTTTTCTGAGCACCTCTTCCTCCCACCAGCCCATTTGTAGATTTGCATAGATGGGGCAAAGCAGGTGCCCATCACAGTCCCCCTGAGTTGCTTGTACATATCATTCCCAAAATGAAAAATATATATATAATTATACATCTATATTACCTACTACCTACTAGCGGTCACCAGAAGGTATGTATAGTTAGGACCATGTTTTCATAGAAAAAGCATTTTTTGACTTGCCTATATCTTGTGCTTGGAAAGTTTCAGGGCGATCCTTAAGAAGGGGGCCAAGAAAAAGGGGGATCAAAAAACATGAGCTTCTCATGTTAATTCCCATTGGAATTTTAGACACAACTACAGCCCGAACCACTGAACAGAATTACACCAACTTTGGCAGAAAGGTGACTGTTGGTCCAGGAAACAACCTTTTTGTGAACTAGTGTGAATACGTTCAGTAGTTTTTGAGATTTTTAAAGATATCGAAATTTGTTTATTTAGAGTCGTGAAGGCTCCGCAAACCCTTCTGATCTCATGCTGAGACCTGCTTGGCTGCCAACACTTCAATTAGGAAGTATTGGCAGCCATCTTGAGAGTTGGCTTTGCCGAGCCCCAGAAACAACGTTTTAAAAAAGAAACTGGGGGCAAGGTAGATATACACTGACCCCTTATTTCCCAGCAGGGCCAAAAAGCACTTAAAAAAAAAATCTTAGCACGAAAATGCGACGGAACAGCGAATCCGTGGCAAACATTTTTAAAACAACAAGCACAGTCTCCCACGTTTGTTTACACTTTAGACTCCGGTTGGGCCAGGTACCAAGGGCTTATCAATATATTTAATATGGGAAGAAGGGGGCACATGGGCAACCCTCTCCATGGCCATTCTTGTTCCTGGGGCCATCACTTCCTGGGGCAGGCCGATAACTATTTTAATTAGAGGGGGGCCATGCGGCAACCCCTCTGAAGGTTCTTGAGAGACTCGGTGACCACCACTGGGGCTTTATCCTCCAACAGGAATACAATGACACACCTGTTTTGCTTGGAGGCCCAGCCCCCTTTCTCCACTGCTTTGCAAATGCACCTGCTGGTGCACCACTCGGGGGATAATGTCCCCTTGGATACTGAGGGTCCTTGGGGGAAAGAACCCCTCCTGTTACGACTACTAAGTCCCACACAGCAGGATTGCGAGGGCTCATCGGAGGCCCACCCACCTTTCTCAACCACTCCGTAGACGCTCCTCTTGGCACACTTCTTGTTGGGTGATGAAGTCTCTTTTGGTGCTGAGGATCCTTGGGTGCCAAGAAACCCTACTGTTACCACCACCATGTCCCACACAGCAGGATTGCTGATAGCTCATTGGAGGCCCACCCCCTTTGTCCACCACTTTGCAAACACGCCTCCTTGATCACTACTTGTAGGAGGATGAAGTCCCCTTGGATAATGAGGGTCCTTGAGGGCCAGAAACCCCTCCTGTTGCCACCAGTTAGTCCCAAGCAATGGGATTACAGAGAGCTAGTAGCAGGCCTCACCCCCCTTCTCAATCACTCTGCAAATGCACCTCCTGGTGCCTCACTTGTTCGGGGATGAAGTCACCTTAGATGCTGATGGTCCATGGGTGCCACAACCTCCTCCTGTTACCACCAGGGGATTGCTGGAAGCTCATTGAGGCCCGCCCCCTTTGCCCACCACTCTTCAAAAGCATCGTCTGGCACTATACTCATAGGGGGACGAAGTCCCCTGTTATGACCACTAAGTCCTACACAGCAGGATTGCGGAGGGCTCATCGGAGCCCCACCCACCTTTCTCAACCACTCTATAGAGGCTCTTCCTGGCACACTACTTGTTGGGTGATGAAGTCCCCTTAGATGCTGAGGATCGTGCTGAGTCAAGAAACCCTCCTGTTACCACCACTATGTCCCACAGAGCGGGATTGCTGGGAGCTCATTGGAGGCCCCGCCCCCTTTGTCCAGCACTCTGTAAATGCACCTCCTGGTGCACTACTCATGGAGGGATGAAGTCCCCTTTGATGTCCTTGGGAGCCAAGAACCCCTCCTGTTACCACAATTTAGTCCCACACAGCAGGACTACTGAGAGCTCATGGGAGGGGGGAGAGTACACCACCATTTTTAACAATCTTTAGATGTACCTCCGGTGCACTACCAGTTGGGGGATGAAGTCCCCTTTGATGCTGAGGGTCCATGGGGGACAACTCCTGTTACCACCACTAATTCACACAGCAGGATTGCTGAGAACTCGTTGGAGGCCCCACACTCATTCTCAAACACTCTGTAAATGCACTTCCTGGCACACTACTCATTGGAGGATGAAGTCCCCTTGCTGAGAGTCCTTTGGAGCCAAGAACCACTCCTGTTGCCTGCAGTTTGTCCCACACAGCAGGACTACTGAGAGCTCATCGGAGGCCCTGCTCCATTTCTCCACACACTGTACAGACCCACACAGCCACTGTAGGAAGCTGGCTCTCTATATAGTGTAACAAAAATAAGTACACTGTGGAAAAAGTCCAGTGGATCCCTTACTGATACACAGTGGTTAAAGTAGATAATACTAATGCTCTACTAGTGGTATTGTGGGCAAGCAGTCCTTGTGGTCAGTTTCAGGCAATTTGGAGTGTTGATTTTGCAATAGCTGGGCCACTCAGGATGTGAATCTCAGGGGTCTCGATGTCACTCAATGGCTGCTACCTTCTGGGGTAGTTGCAGGACTTTTCTTCTTGCTATTTGCTGTAAGGTATCAGCTATCTTGGGTATGGTACGGTGTATCTCCGGTAGGTCCTGGTGTCTCCAAACTTGGTAGGGAGACAGTTCTGACCCTCCGGAGCAGCTCCACCTCTTTTCGTGCAAGTGCTGCCTCTAAGTCATCAGGGAGCAAAACATCGAGAAACCAAACTTAATGGGATCGGTACCTGTGGTGTGCAGGGAAGTGATACCTTCACTCCAGGGGAAGTTCTTGGTGATTTCTCAAGGTATGGTGGAGCTCCAGGGTTCTTAGAGTCTTCACAGGTTCAGGACAACACAGCACACTCCAATTGTTGAGTCCTCGAGGGAGCAGGTAGTGTGTGGTGTCAATGTCGTTTGCAGCAGGACTTCAGTTTTCTGGAAAATAGTCTTCTTTGCCCTTTTCTTTTTCTTGTCCATCAAATCTAGGTTGGTGGTCTAGGAATGCATCTAAATACTAAACTTAGGGTTGTTATAGGGGAAGACAGGTGGGAGCCAATGGGCTGCCTACCTTTAGTGTGCCTGTACCCTCTAAGGGACCACTTTCTATTGGAAGAGGCACTACCCTAGCCCTGTTAGGTTGTTTCTCCACCATCTCAAGATGGTGGATTTTCAGGAGAGGGGTTCACATCACCTGCCACACCTTAGGGGTGGTGCTGGCTAAATGTGGACACTCCTCCCCATCTAATTCATTTTCCTGCTGGTCCTCTGACTAAATGTAGAGCAGAACGGGGGGTTGGCATCCCCCACTATCTGAGGACGCCTCGGCAGAACTTCAAAGGTGGCAACACCTTTGAATCTTCCTGCTCTGGAAATCAATTCCAGTCTGGAGGAGGTGACAAGCACCTCCGCCCAGAGCAGGCTTTGTTTCTGGCCTTTGAGAGTACAGGCTGTAGCCTCATGAAGTATGAAACATGTCTGGTGGTGGTAGGCTGGCCAGGACTAATCAGAAACCACACCAGCACTTCGTAGATTTTTGGAGACCCTCTAAAGTGTCTCCTGTGTGCATTTACTAATAAATCCCACACTGACATCAGTGAGGATTTATTAAGACAAGATGTTTGGTTCCAAACATCTTAGGGTACATGGAAGCCATAATGGGGCTAGAAAACTCTTAATGACGTATTTATGACTTCCCTGTGTACTTTATAAAGAATGGCTCAATTATTGCAATGTCATATCTGCTCATGCAGCTATGCCCACACATGGGATATAGTGCACCCTGCCTTAGGGCTGTAAGATCTGCAGTTTAGGAGGGCTTGGCACACAGGGTAGAGTCCCATGTCGACTCTTTGGTTTTCTCTGCACCAAGACACATAGCCTGCAATGGCAGCTTGCATTGACTTGGTGAGGGGTCTTTGGGGTGGCACAATTTGTGCTGCAGCCCCAGTGGACCTTCTTCAGTACCCATTCCCTAGGTACCATGGGTACCATGTACTAGGGACTTTCAAGGGTCACTGAACTTGTGCCAATCGTGGTATAGTTTTGTGAAAGAGATCTGGCACTTGGAGTCTGGTTAGCAGAGACCCAGTGCACTTAAAGTTCAAAATCACATCAGGCATCAAGCAAAAAGTGGGAGCTAACCATGTCAAAAGAGCCACTTGCCTACAGCCACTCACACACCCACTAACAGACCTATCCAGTCACTCACAAACCCACTCATACAGCCACACAGCTACTCACACACCCACTTACAGACTATACAGCCACTCACACACCCATACAGTCACTCACAAACCCACTCACACACCCACACAGCTGCTTACATACCCACTTACACAGCGACAAAACCACTCACACACCCAGTCACAGACTCATACGCCCACTCTGATATCCACGTCCCGATCTATAAAGCCACACGCACGCTCTCTGAAAGGTTACAGGAAATAAAAGTAAACAAACCTTTGAAATTCACTGGAAAAAATCAAAGGTTACAGCGACAATATAGTTCGGAAATAGAATTTAAAAACCTTAGAAATTCACTGAAAAAAAATAAAGGTTACAGGGATGTTATACTTAGGCTCACATTTCACTCGAACAAAACCCTAATAATGTAGCAGTTATAGTTACCTGAGCTAACTATAACTTATGCCCCCCACAATCCACTGCTTAGGACCTCACATATTACATCACTCATGACATGGCAACAATAGGGGTTAATGGCCCCCAACAACTCTCAGCAGCCAAAGGGAGTTTATCCCTCAATCAGTAGGGCACCAGGAGGCACGTTTGCAGAGTTGTTGAGAAAGGGGGAGGGACCTCGAAAAGATCTCAGCAATCCTGCTGTGGGAGAATTACTTGTAGCAACAGTAGGATTTCTTGACCCCCAAGACTCCTTAGCAGCCAAGGGGACTTCATCCCCCAACCAGTAGTGCACCAGGAGGCCTCTTTGCAAAAAGGGGGCAGTCCTTCGACAAGGTCTCAGCAATCCCACTGTGAAGTACTTACTTGAGGCGAAAATAGGGGTTCTTGGCCCCCACCGATCCCCAGCAACCATGGGGGCATCAGCCCCCAACAAGTAGTGCACCAGGAGGCCCATTTGAAGAGTGATTGAGAAAGGGGGTGGGCCTCCAATGAGGTCTGAGCTGCCTCATTGTGGGGGACTAACTGGTGGTTACTATAAGGGTTATTGGGTCCCCAATGACCCTCAGCAGCAAAGGGGACTTTACCCCCTACCAGTAATATGCCAGGAGGCCCCTCTGCAAAGTGGTTGAGAAAGGGAGTGGGGCTTCCAATGAGATATCAGCATTCCCGCTGTGCGGGTCTTACTTGTGGCAACAATAAGGTTTTTTGGCCCCCAATGACCCTCAGCAGCGAAGGGGAGTTCATCCTGCAACCAGTAGTGTGCTAAGACGCGTGTTTGCAGAGTGGTTGAGAAAGAGGGTGGGGCCTCTGAAGAGATCTCAACAATCTCGCTGTGGGGGACTTACTTGTGGCAACAATAGGGGTTCCTGGCCCCTAAAGACGGCAAAGGAGACCTCATTCCCCAACCAGTAGTGCACCAGGAGGAGCAGTTGTAGAGCGATTGAAAAAGGAAGTGAGTCTCTGACAATGTTTCAGCAATCTTTCTGTGGAGAACATACTTATGGCAACAAATGGGGTTCTTGGCTCCAAAAAACCCTCAGTAGCAAAGGGGAGTTGACCCCCCAACCAGTAGTGCTTCAAGGGGGCACATTTAAAGAGTAGTTGAGCAAGGAGACAGGGCCTCTGACGAGGTCCCAGCAATCCTGCTGTGTGGGCTAACTGGTGGCAGCAATAAGGGGTTCTTGGCCCCCAACGACCATCAGCAGCCAAGGGTACTTTATTCGGTTCCAGACGGGGGTCTTCAACTAACAGTGACTCAAGCACAGGGAGTTGGAATAACAATGACAGGAAAGCGAGACCTTTCCAACCCCCTGGATATCCATCATATAATATGCCTCCTTACCAGGGACCACCTTTCTGGCAGTACCCAATGTACCATCAAGGCCCTCCTCCACCTTTCTTCCCACACAGCGCCGAACAACCTTTTTTAGACAGAGGCTGGGGCAGAGGAAGAGGGCGCAGAAGAGGGCAAAAAATAGTGCAATGGCAGGAACAACCTCCACGATCAATGGAAACCAGGAGCCAAACCAGGGACAAGAGGGATTGATGATCAATCTATCCACCAGAGTTCTTACTCCTGTGGAAGAAAGAGTTCTCCAGAAAGGTCTGGGGTATGTCCCCACACCCAAGACAGACACATTTCGTGACACATGTGAGGTTCAGAGCTTATTTCGCAAGATTAGATTACAGGCATTCTTCCAAGATCACCCATCACCCACGGTCAATGATTCAGGCTTTCATAGACCATCGACCTTCACTCCCACGAGGAGTATGGTCCCCCCGAAGTACTTACCTTCGAAAAGGCAGTCCTAAAAGATCTCAATATGGATACTAATCGAGTGCCCTTTAAGAATCTGTCTACCAGTGAGTCAGCAGCCATAAGAGATCTGGCCAATGACAATACCATTGTAATCAAGCAAGCTGATAAGGGTGGAGCAACTGTCATCATGTCCTCAGTTGACTATGATATTGAGTGTCGCAGACAATTGAGCAACACAAGATACTATACGTCTATTAAGGAAGATCCCACTCCTCAGCTGACCAGAACTATAGGCTCTATGGTTCTCACAGCTGAAGTAGAAGGCTGGATTTCTAAAAAAGAAGCGATCTTCCTCATAGCAAAAGAACCAGTAATCCCCTACTTTTACTGCCTTCCCAAAATTCATAAAGGGATCACTCCAGTGCCCGGACGTCCTATCGTTTCGGGTATTGGGTCCATTTTGGAACCTTTGTCCCAGTTCGTTGACCACTTCATTCAGCCTCTGGTCAGAACTACTCCCTCCTTTATCCAAGACACTACTGACGTCCTCTGCCTCCTTGAGGGTATTCAACACCCACAGGAAATAGACCTATTGGTAACATTGGATGTTGAGGCTTTATATACAAACATACCCCAACAAGCCACTCTCCAAGTCATCGAGGACGCTCTTAGTAGCAATGAGCTTATTTCCACTACTCCAGTACCATTCATAATGGAATGTGCTAGTCTGGCCCTTACTCAAAACTTTTTTGAGTATAACACACAACTGTACCACCAAATCCAAGGTACTTCCATGGGCAGCACATTCGCACCGAGTCTAGCATGCATGTATATGTCAGCCTTTGAAGCTAGAGAAATTCACATTTCCACCAATCCTTACTCGGCGAATGTGCTGCTCTGGAAAAGATTCATCGATGATATCCTGATTCTTTGGAAAGGAGATTACGCTAGATGTACAGAATTTTGTACCTGGATCAACACCCTTAATCCCTATTTGAGATTCACACACACTATCTCTGACACGGAAGTTCCCTTCCTTGATCTACGTGTCCGTTTAGAAGGAGAACAGATCACCACTAGTCCGTATCGTAAACCTACAGATAGGAACAGCCTTCTCCTTTTCAGCAGCCATCACCCCAAGTCATTGAGAGAGAATTTGCCCTTCGGACAATTCTTGCGCATTAGAAGGAACTGTAGCTCACTGGCCGACTACCAGAGTGAGTCTGCTACCCTTATGAATGATCTGATCAAGAGAGAATATCCTAAACAAGTAGTCTCACGGGCATGCAAACGAGCAAGACATAACAACAGAGAGAGCCTATTGGAAACTAACATTAAAGAACCTGAACAATCCATTACCTGTGTCACTACATTTACCCCTGATTCCAACAGGATTAGGAACATCATACAAAAACATTGGGGTATTCTCAACACTGGTGACTTGGCTTTAGACCCACCTAGGTTTGCATTTAAACACACCAGTAATCTTAAGGATTTACTCATACATACGAGACCTAGGAAACAAACAATCAGATCACAAAGACTGTTGTGGGATCTACCTCCTGTCAAGGGCCACTATCCCTGTGGTTCCTGTTCTATGTGTCCTCAAACGAGAATTAGCAAAGAATTGGTATTCCCTAATGGGACTACCTGGACCATCTGCAAACACACTAATTGCAATTCATCTAACTGTATCTACATGATGACATGTCCATGTGGTCTACCTTATATAGGTATGACAACGCGTTCAGTTAAGACTCGCTGCTGGAACACAAAAGCAATTTCAGATGCGCTAAAACAAACGCCAGGATGACGATCCACTATCACTTGGAACGACATGCTCCTACCTCTTTTCAATGGATTGTCTTGGAATCCCATCCCTACATGTCAAAGCAAGCACTTTTTAGACTTGAACAACGCTGGGTCCTACGATTGGCTGCGGACACTATTGGTCTCAACGAAGATTTTCCTTGGAGTATGCTTACTTAAATGCCCACCTAACTCCACTCTTCAGAGCTTATTCAAGCAGCCTCTTTCTTTCTCTCTTTTTTCCTGCAGTCCTGATACTGAGACCCCACTTTTAGATCAGTATCCCTGTGGGAAACACTTTGATGTCTGTCCATTCCTCAACTGTTTTTGAGCTCATCAACTATTTTCTACCTGAGATATACATTCTCTTTATCATGTGGGCTCTTTTATTTTGCGGAGGGACTTAATTCTGCCCTCCACCCCCCTACACTAAGTTGGTTAACATCTGACTCTTTCCTCTCACCCCGCGTCTGATTTGGTGACCTCGCACACCTCTCCCCCCTCTTCCTTTGCTAATGCAATTGCGAATGTTACTCCTCCATGTTGGTTACTATGGTAACGACGACCGCGCTTTCACTAATACATACAGTGAGGTAAGCGGTATAGTCTTTCTGCTCACGTAGCACGTCTTTCCTCATCGGAAATCCCGCCCTATTCCTCTTCGCGGCCCGCCGGCGTGCATTCTTAATTTGGACACGAGCCGGGTGTCCTTGAACCATACCTCGGTGGATGGTGAGGCTATAGGTTTGCGGAGCATTCACCATGACGGAATCGTGAGTACCTGCACCCAGCCTCCCTTATTACAAGGGCATTTGTATTTTACTTGGTTTCCTTAGTCTCTGTATCTTTATTGTTCCCACGAACAACGGACAAGGATCAGTATGAGTATATCTACTTATAAACTGCTATTGCGTTCCCCCAAATAGCTCTGGGACCGCTTTTTGACCCGCTAAATGTTCTAACCTTAGTGTCCCAGCTTGAATTCACGCTGGATCCCCCTTGCTAATGCATCAATAACTTAACTTGGCGGTCTGCTCATGGGGGCATCTTCGATACTATACAGGTTCTCCAGCCTCTATGGGGATCTAGTAATCAGCACAGTGGTGTGCACTTAACCCTTGGCTGGCATTGTATTATATATCACTCTACTTCGTCCCCACGATGCGCTTCCATAGCTGCATATAGTCTTCTTGCTGGCATCGAGGGCTTCATTATACCCAGTGGTTCTATGCGACGCAGATTTACAATATTACTATCATGGTTTCCTAATTACCTTCTCGTGTGTATATCTGCTTTCTATACCCTAGGACACTATAAATTTAGTGCTCTCCCACCCTGGTCTCGATTTCATCACAGCTTATGAGGGTGAGTTTCCTTACATTACTCCTGGTCATTGTGCTCAGCCAATTCTGGGGATGTCCAGTGTAATGATTTGTAAGTTTTACTGCTGCGTGCTCGAAGTATGTCCTGTACACGTTTGCTCACAATCGATGCATGTCACGGTTACATTGGCATTACCACTTGTCTACAGCAACCCTGATATCTCGTGTTGTTGTTATTGTAATGTTACCTCTGATTGCAATACTTTTTAACCTTTTTCCTTTTTTCGTAGGTTGTGTTATTTAACTTTTGGTACCCCACATTTTTAGGGTGCTGTATGTGTGGCCACCATTGATACCTCCTTGAGGTTGTGACCACCACCAAAAAAGTGTAGGTAGCCTCATTATTATTTGTCCTGAAGAATTGCCAATTAATAAATTACCAGGCAAGAAACATGTTGACCCCTTTAGCACATTGACTCACACACCTAAAGGTGAGAATGTGTGTTTCACTTTGGTTTTAATCAGGATGGTGACCATGCTTTATTAAAATAGTTTGAAGTGGATCACCTATCCCTGTTTTAGCTCACTCACTCCACACTTCACATGCACCTACACCAGCTAGTAGAAGTAACCCCTTATACACCTCACTCATCGGCATTGGAAATAAAGATCTCCGTTAGGAAGGCCCCATTTGGGTGCCTGATCGGGCATTGCACCGCCGGCCCGATAAGGAGCAAGACCCGGCGATGAAGCAAGACACCCGCTTGTTGGGTGTGTGAGGGTCTTCTTTTCCAGAAGGAGTGATCTTCTCTCCTGCGTACTTCTACACCCTCACTTTGTCACCTTGGCACCTCTTAGTTATACTACCACACACTGCGTCACTCCTAGGAACTGCATACCTCTTTGTTTTCACTTTATTCGGTGTGGCAGAGCAAAACTCCACCCGCTCTTGGAACTCTGCGGAATTTGGTGGAGTTTTTCTGTAATTCTGCAGAATTCTGTGGAGTGAAACTCCATGAGCTCTGCCCAGGCCTATAGAAAATGAGCAGCAGTAAATGAGCAGAACCCACTCATGCACTCACTTATAGAACAATTCAGACACTCTCACAGCCACCCACAGACCCATTCACTCATGAACCCACTCATAGGTGAAGTCAGACATGTAAAACCCCTCACAAACAGAGTAAAACACTAATGCCCCCACTTACAGAATCACTCATACTCTTTTACCACTCACAGATCTACTCAGAGACTCATGCACTGACTCATAGACCCTCTCAGAGATTCACACACCCACTCACAGACCCACTTAAATATTCATATACCCTCTTACGGTCCTCCTCATACTCTCTCACACCCACCTACAAACCTACTCATACAGTTATTCACCCACTGAGACACTCATGCACTCACTCACACACTCAGTGCCAAAGGCTAGTGGTTACAATTAGGAAGTAAAATAAAGAAAATCCTTACAAAGTCACTTAAAAGACCAAAGGTTACACGGACATTATAGTTAGGAAATATAATTTTTTTTAACTTAGAAATTCACTGAAAAAAATCAAAGGTTTCAGGTAAGTTGTAGTTAGGCTCACATTTCAATCATACAAACCAGTGGAATCCAGCAGTTATAGTTACTTGAGCTAACTATAACTTATGCCTCTGCAATGCACTATTTATGACCTCACATATTACATCATTCCTGATATGGTAAGTGACATCACTGATGATATCATTGATGATATCACTGATGACATCATTTATAGAACCACTCACACCCCATACAGCCTCTCATACACCCACTCACACACCAACACAACCACTCACATACCCATTGACTGACCACTACAAGTACTTATACAACCACTCACTTCCCTCAGGGCCACTTATACATCTACTCACTCACTCATAGAGCCAGATCATACAACCAGTCACTCGCCTATACAGCAACTCACACCACTACACAATCACCCAAATAGCTGCTGACATACCCAGTTATTCACCAAAGAGGCTACTCACACACTCACTCACTTACCCATCCCGCCTCTCAACAGAGCTACTCACTCACCCATACAGCCACTCAGACACCCACAAAACCACTTACATACCCATTCACACATCCATACAACCAATCACACAGCTGATCACTCACTCATACAGCCAATCCCACAGACACTCATTCTTCCATACAGCTACCCACATACCAACTCACTTAACCAAACACTCACTCAAACAGCCTCTCACTTACCCATAGAGCCACTCACACACCAGTGACTCGCTCATACAGCCATTCAAATACCCACTCACTTGACCATACTGTCACTGACACACCAACTCACCCACCCATACAACCACTCGCACACCCACTCCTTTTCCAATACAGGCCTTCACACATCCACTAAGTTACCACACATCTAATAAGACACCCACTTATACATCCATACAGCCATTCACACACCCACTCAAACACCTGTACAGTCACTCAGATACCTACTCACACACAGATACACACAGTTAGACAGCGACTCACATAAACTATGTTAAAAAAGGAATCACTCATAAGTAATACACAAAGTATACTGATTTAACTTATGTGGTACCTTAGTATATACGTTTAACACACAAAAACTGTTATTAAACATTCACAATCACTGGATGATGCCATCAGTGATGTCATTTGAGTTGGCATCAGAGAGGCAAGCAGTAATGTCATAAGCAGTGCATTGCTGGAGTGTAAGTTATAGTTAGCTTAAGTAACTATAACTGTTGAGTTTCACTGGTTTTGTACTAGTGAAATGTAAGCCTAACTATAACGTCCCTGTAACCTTTGTTTTTTCAGTGAATATATATGACTGGTGATAGCCAGTAGGTAGTTGTAGTTAGGACCAAAGTTTCCATAGCAAAAGCGTTTTTTATTTTGTCAATAACTTTGGCTCTGCGTGACCAATCTCACAACATTCTTTAAAAGCTTCCCCTTTGTGGTTCAGCTGCTGTGTTGAGAGTTTTGGGGTGATCTGTCAAGCGGGGCCGGGAAAAAAGGGAGGTCTCAAAACATGACTACAGCCTAAACCGAAGAACGGAATTGCACCAAATTTGCCAGACAGCTAGATGTTTGTTTAGAAACAGTTCTTTTTGTGATTTGTTATGAATCCGTTGAGTAGTTTTAGAGGTATTTAAGTTTTTTTTTAAATGGATATCTGCAAGTGCAAGTCCTTGCAAGGGAATTGTGGATCCTACTGAAATTTGCTTGGCTGCCAACACTTCAACCAGGAAGTGTTGGCAGCCATTTGGGACTTGGCTTGAAGCCAAGCCCCACAAAAAAGTAAAAAATAAAGAAAATAGGACAGATTAGGAATACCCTGACCCTCCAGATATGGTATGTGTGTGTGTGTGTGGGGGGGGGGGTCACATAGAGACCCTGCCCGGAATTGAAAGCATTTTTATAAAAAAAACAAATTTGACGGGAATCAGCAAATCATGCTGAAGACTAAACAAAAACAAAGCATGGGCTCCTGTGCTTTGTTATTAATTGGCCCTGGATGGGCCAGGTCCCGGGGGCTTTGTGTACATAAAGGAGGGGCGCATGAGCCCCCTCTCCTGGGGCTTAGTATAACCCAGAGACCACCACCTCCCTGGAGTTCTTTACTAATGAATGCTTGGGAGGCCCCTATTGCCTCCCCTGATTTCCTGGGGACCGCCACCTCCCTGGGGCTTCTAAAAGAATGCAGGCGTGGATGCATAGATCCTTCTGCAGTCCTAGGAGCCACCACCTCTCCAGGGCTTTAATTTTGAAAAAAGTGGGGGGCCATGTGGATCCCCCACAGCTCTGGGGACCACCACCTCCCCAGTGCTTTTGCAAATTTGAATGCGGGGGCCAGGTGGGCCCCTGCAGACCCGGGGACCACCACCTCCTTGGGGTAAATGAGAAAAATGGAGGAGGGTCGCACAGCCCCCCTCCTGGGGACCAATAATGGCCCTGGGGTACACCACCCCAGAGGGCCAGCTCCTGCAATGACCCAGGTGCCCACCACCGGAACATTGCAGTTTGCTATGGCTTGGCGGGAGCTTTATCGCTTCTGCCAAGCCATAGCAAACTCTGCTCTGCTTCTAGCAAGAGAGAACATAAAAAATGCTCTTGCTTACTAGAAGTGAAGCACAATTGTTTTTGGACAGAGGGAGCTGCATGTTCAGCAGCTCCCTCTGTCCAAAAGCAATGCCTGCTCCTGAAGGAAATGGGGAGTTAATAGGGACTGCGGGGACCTTGAGGCTCTTCTGTGGCTTCCTTGGAGAGTGGTTGCCCTGAAGGTACCCACTTTACACAGCCAATACCCAGGGGATGGGATCCCCGGGGCTGAATTAAGCCCGGTGAATGGACAGCCCCCTCCACCATTTTTAAATGGCGGGCCCCGGGTGTTGGGGTCTCTGGGGCTGAAATCAGCCCATGGAGGGGGGCCCTTCTCAAAAAATAAAATAGAAAATCAAAAAGGCGATAGGCCCAGGGGATGGGGTCCCCCTGCCTTTATTTAAAATAATAAAAGTAAAAAAATAAAATGCTGGGCCTTGGAGGATGGAGGCCCGTGGCTGAAAACAGCCCAGGGAGGAGGCCACATACACCTCTCCCCCATACAAAAAAAGCCCTGGCCCGGTGATGGGTCCCAGAGGCCAATATTGGTCCAGGAAAAAGGGCCCAAAAACAAAAAGAAACAACAGCAAGTCACCGGAGGCCAGGTCCCCCTTCTGCACCATTCTGCAAACGTGCCTCCTGGTGCACTACTGGTTGGGGAATTAATTCCACTTTACTCCTAAGGGCCTCAGGAATGAAGTGAACTTCTTCCCCTAACCAGTATTGTGCCAGGTGGTGCGTTTGCAGAGTGGTGGAGAAAGGGGCATTGTCTACGACAACCTTTTTAGCAATCCAGCTGTGTGGGACTTACTGGAGGTAACAGAAGGGGTAGTTGGACCCCCAAGGGCCCTCATGAGTAAAGTGGACTTCATCCGTCAACTAGTAGTACGCCAGTTGTCTTGTGAGTCATGGGAAAAGAGGGCCCGGCCTTTGAAGACCTCTCAGCAATCTCTCTGTGTCGGACTTACTGGAGGTAACAGGAGGGCTTGTTGACCCCAAGGACCCTCAGAAGCCAAGGGTTATTCATTCCCCAAACAGTAGTGTGCCAGGAGGAGCATTTGCAGAATGGTGGGGAAAGGGGGCGTAACCTCCGAAAACCTCTCAGCAACTGCACTGTGTGGGACTTACTGGAGGTAACAGGAGTTGTTGGCCCCAAGGACGTTCTTCGGAGGCAAATACCCCTCATGTTACCCTCAGTGGGCGCCACACTGCAGGATTGCTGAGAGGTCTTTTTGGCCCACCCCCCTTTCTTCACAAATCTGCAGACACTCCTCCTGGTGCATTACTAGTTGGGGGAATAAGTCTGTTTGGCTGCTGAGGTTCCTTGGGGGCAAACAACCCCTCCTGTTACCGCCAGTAAGTCCTACACAGCGGGATCACCAAGAGGTCTTTGGAGGCCATGCCCCCTTTCTCCACCACTCAGGAAACGTGCCTCCTGGCACACTGCTGCTTGGGGAATATAGTCCTCCTAGATGCCGAGGGACCTTGGGGGCTAAAAAGACATCCTGGCACCTCCTGTAATTCCTACACAGCAGTATTCCTGAGAGCTGGTCAAAGGTCCCTCCCCTTTCTCCACCACTCTGTAAACATGATTGCTACTTGAAAAAACCATAGAAATTCACTGAAAAAAACAAAGGTTGCAGGGATGTTATAGTTAAGAAATGTAATTAAAAAAACTTAGAAATTCAGTAAAAAAACAAAGTTTACAGGAACGTCATGCTGATGATTCACTTATACAAAACCAGTGAAATTCAGAAGTTATACTTAGCTGAGCTAACTATAACTCACGCCCACCACAAGAAGTGATGTCACTGACCATGTCATGAGTGATGTAATGTGAGGTCATAAGCAGTGCATTGTGGGGGCGCAAGTTATAGTCAGCTCAGCTAACTATAACTGCTGAATTTCACTGGTTACGTACGAGTGAAACCTGAGCCTATCTATGACGTCCCTTTAACTTCTGGTTTTTCAGTGAATTTTGAAAGCTTTTTGATTCCATTTCCTAACTATAATGTCTCTATACCCTTTGCTTTTTCAGTGAATACATATATATATATATATATATATATATATATATATATATATATATATATATATATATATATATATATATATATATATATATATATATATATATATATATATATATGTATATATATTACCTACTGGCAGTCGCCAGTAGGTAGTTATAGTTAGGACCTATTTTCCATAGGAAATCCGCAACATTCTATTTGGAATAACGTTGGCGCCGATTGACCAATCTTCGTGAAATTTTCCAAACTTTTGGCCAGCTCTGGTCCGCTCCTATCCTGAAAATTTCACGGTGATTCATCAAGCGGGGGCCGAGAAAAAAGGGCGGTCCCAAAATGCATTTTCCCCATGTATTTTCCCATAGGACCTGTTGACGCAGCTACAGCCCGAACTGCTGAACGGAATTACACCAAATTTGGCAGAAAGGTAGACCTTGGTTCAGAGTCGTGCCTTTTGCTTAAATGGTGTAAATCTGTTCCGTAGTTCCTGAGAAAATCAAAATCAAAATCACATATATATCTGGGCGGAGCCTAACCACACATCTCATCGTGAGATCTGATTGGCTGTCAGTGTTTCATCCAAGAAGTGTTGGCAGCCATCTTGGGACCAATATACATGATAGCACCTCATTAACAAGCATTGCAGTTAATAGAAGGTTTTAAGACTTTAGTTACATTATAAATCATTTGTTGATGATACCATACTCATTTTAGGAATTGTGGTGTGTTCTAAGGTGATTTTACCATGTGAAAAAGCCTTCTGCTGTGATATCATGAATCATGTTTGAGAGAAAACTATTTTCTCATGCTTTTCCCACAGAGGTTTGGAAGGTGATCTATAAGCTAAACTGAGAGCATATTTTTTGTAAATTCACATTATCTTTCTCAGTCATGTGAGAGAGAAGTCTGACATTCTCAGTAAAACATGTACATCCAACAAGGGTAGAGACTGTCAGTTGATTCCTTTGTGTTCTACTGCAGCTTCCCAGAGTGTTCTAAAGAACAACTAGAGCGCTAACAGTCCTACTTATGACAAACGTATTGCACATCTGAAGCCATCTTGATTGGAACAAAGTGGTAACACTTAAAACATTTAATTTACAAAGGAACAAAATGAGGGGGTTCATTTTGCCATCCCATAGAAATTATGATTAGTGCTGCAGAAAGAAAAATTAGGGCACATTTTGACTTCTCAAATCCTCTTCTATTTCATAAATAAAATTCTGACATGCAGACTGAAACATACACTTTGAATACCAGCAGAAGACTTCCCTGGTGAGCAGTAGCTTTACTACAGTGATCTAATGAGCAACTAGAGTGCTAACATTCAGAATTTATGGCAAATGTGTGACACATCTGAATCCCTTCTTGATGGAACCAAAATAAAAAAATGAAAGTATTCCCTACTGAGGAGACTGCAGTAAATGAGGAAATTAGGAAACTTTATAACAAATAAATCTCCCAAGATGGCCACCAGAGACAAAAGAGCCCAAATGTAGCCCAAATATCACCCAGATGTAGCCCAAGTATAGCCCAATGACAGAATGTCCCAGAGTGTTCTTAAGAACAACTAGAGCGCTTACAGTCTTACTTATGACAAAGGTATGGCACACCTGAAGCCATCTTGATTGGAATAAACTGGTAACACTTAAAACATTTAATTTAAAAAGGAACACAATGAGGGGGTTCATTTTGCCATAGAAATTATGCTTAGTGCTGAAGAAAGAAAAATTAGGGCACATTTAGAGTGACTTCTCAAATCCTCTTCTATTTCATTAACAAATTCTGATATGCAGACTGAAACATGCACTTTTAATACCAGCAGCAGACTTCCGTGGTGAGAAGTCGCTTTACTACAGTGATCTAATGAGCAACTAGAGTGCTAACATTCAGAATGTATGGCAAATGTGTGACATATGTGAATACCTTCTTGATGGAATCAAAGTAAAAAACGTAAAGCATTTCCTACTGAGGAGACTGCAGTAAATGAGGAAATTAGGAAACTTCATAACAAATAAATCTCCCAAGATGGCCACCAGAGACAAAAGAGTCCAAATGCAGCACAAATATCACCCAGTTGTAGCCCACATGTAGCCCAATGACAGAAGTGTGCAAAACACTTATTTGTTGTGTATTTGCAGTTTTATATAGTGCAGACTTGTCAGGTATTGGAGTGCTTTACATGAGCATTGGTTACATCACACAAGATCAAATTCATTTTGGTTGTAGACATGGGGAGATTAATTGATTTGACCAGAATCACAGAATGTTGAGCTGAAGCAGAAACTCCAACCTGGTTCCCCAGTTGGAAAATCTGCAGCTCTGGAAGTAACACCACATCCTCTCCCCTAGGTGCAACATTTAATCAAGTGGTCAACTGGATAAAAAAACATAAAGATTACAAATAATTTAAAAGTTCTTTGTCGCTATTTGAAAACTCAGAAAATATGTCCTCATTTTAGTTTTTTAGAGCACTAACCATAATTTTGATGCAAATAAGACCCTCTCATATATATAATTTCTAACGGAAATGCTCTAGGTATTACAGTTTTGATCACATCAAGATAACGTCAGGCGTTCCACACTTTTGTAATAAATATAGAATGTTAGCAATCTAGTTGTTCATTGGGATACTGTTGAGAGGCAGAGGCCAGGGGCACAGACTCTGAAAATTGAAGGCAGGTAGGAGAGTGCAGAGGCAACAATTTGACCACACTGGGCAGGCAGGAAGGGCAGTGGTAGCACAACAGACTATGGAGGGCAGTGGAAAGGGGGGCAGGGGCAACAAACCAACAATACATGACTGGCAAGAGAGGCTGTGGCAATATAATAGACCATTGTGGGCAGAAGGAAGAGGCAGTGGTAGTACAACCATACATTCCAACGGAGCCGTTTCAGCCAGGAAACGTCCAATGTTTTTAAGCTCAAATGGGCTTTATTTGATCTGTCTCCTGTCTACAATCTCCTCATTTTCAATGTAACTCAAAGGGGAAAATCAATACCCCAGTTTTTTTTCAAAATCTCCCTCTTACCAAGTTCAAAATGTTCGCAAGTATGGTACATTGGATCATGGTAGGCAGGAGGAATTGGGGTAGGGACATGGACTCGGATAACAGAGGACAGGAGGGACATGGAGAGGTGCACCAAACTGACCCTACAGGGCAGGCACCAGGGTTTGCAGCAGCACAATACACCACACAGGGCATGCGAGACGGGAGTGCAGCACAACAATCCATAGAAAGCAATAGGGAGGGAACAGGAACATGCACATGGACAACAGAGAACAGAGGGGAAAGAGGCAATGGTAGCTAGCTGACCATAATGGACAGACAGGAGAGAAAGCTGCAGCATAACAGACCATAAAGGGCAGGAGGAACGGATCAGGGGCATTACAATGGAACTCACACGCCAGGAGGGAGGGAATAGGGGTCTGCACATGGAAACAGAGGGCTGGGGGCAAGGGGGCAGGGCAGGAGCAGCAAGATGACCATGGAGGTCAGGCAAGATGGGCACTAGAAACAGGACACACCATGGAGAGCAACAATGAGACTATGATGGCATACACACAGACCATAGAGGGAAGGTGGGAGGGGGTCAGGGGCAGCTAGCTGACCACACAGGGAACGTGGGAGGGGCCATGGCAGCACAGAAGACCATGCATGGCAAGCGGGAGGGTTAGTGGCAGCACAATGGCTATGATGGGCAAGAAGGAGGGTGCAGGGGCATGCACAAAGGACCATGGAGGATAGAAGCGAAGGTCAGGACCTGGGCACAGACAAGAGAGTTCAGGGGAAGGGGCCTCACAACAGACCGCGCGGGGCAGGCAGGAGGAGCAGTTGCAGCACAACAGACCAGGGAGGGCAGAAGGGTGTGGCAGTAAAATGGACCATGGAGTTCAGGAGGAAGGGCAGGGTGGAGGGTGGAGGTGGCAGGGACATGTTAGTCATCTGACAATGCTAGGCAGGTGGGAGGGGAGTGGCAGCTCAACAGAACACTCGGAGTAGATAGGAGTGGCAGGTCCATGGAACATGGTGGGCAAAAAGGATGGAGCAGGGGCATGCACAAAGACATCGGAGGGCAGGGGAAAGGAGAATAGGGGCAGCAAGCTAAGCACAGAGGCTAAGCAGGAGGTCAATGATGGGCCATAGAATTGGGCAATGGAGGGCAGGAGGAGTGGACTGGTACATCATGCTAAATGGAGGGCAGTGGCAGCACATCAGACCATGCATGGCAGGAGGGAGGAGGCTAGTCCCTGGATTCAGACAACAGAGGATAGGGAGGAGGTGGATGGGGCAGCAAGCTAACTGTTCAGAGAAGGTGGGTATTAGGAACTTTATTGTTTTTAAAATGTGTGTCTGTGCGAACTACTTAAAATATGAACAAGTATGCAGCATAATCTCACTTTTATTCAGGAAGAAGAGGACGTTTGTGACTGTGACTCCGGGCTCACTTGGCAGAAACACCCCGTGACCCTCCATCCCCCATCGCAAAATGCAATGCCCGTGAAAAGGGTAGGTGGACGCAGTGTTATATAGAACATAGTCCTGAGAGCACGATTGAAAATGAAAACTAGATATAGTATATGGTATAAACTATGCACCAAAAAGTGTGATATAAGATGAACCGGGGCGTGAAATATATTATGCAATACATTGTGGGCAATGAAAGATTCATTGGAGAGCGCAAGATAGCACAGGCACTAGCGCGTGCTATGCGATATGCGCCTTGGAGTGTAATATGCACATGGCAGTGTTGTGTAACCTTCCTAGTCTCTAAAGTTGTAATATAAAATATGTGCTGGGGAGTGTAACGTTGCATATGCACTGTGACAAAGATATGGATCCCAGATTGTAATATGTATGGCATAGCGCTGTGCGTTATATCATAGGCATCGAGGAAGGCACGTTAGATGGGGCAATATAACCCGTGCGAAGGCAAGTGTGGCATGACATATTCACGGGGTGGTGTTACAGTGCACATGGGCTAGAGAGTGTCATAGCATACGCACTAGCTGGTGGTATACAACACAGAGGTGTGTGGCACTCGGCAGGCACTGGTGGGTGTAACACAGCATTGGGCTCAGCCAAGAGCACGCTGTGACTCTCAAGTGAGGTTTGTCTCCTTTCCAGAGAGTAAAATAAAAAGTATTACACATCTGGCGGTGGATGTGTGTTTTATTAACCGTGAGGGGGGTTTCTTGCATAGATTGGTCGAATTTTTGTCAAATCCCTTTTGAATTGCTTGGTGTGCGTGTGTATTAAATGTGCCCGTCAATAGCTACCCATGTTTGTATAAATAAACGACAAGGGTGTCTACTTGGAGAGTACCCACCGGCGGGGGCGCCGGGATTAGCCACGGTAGGGCGTCAGACACGTCAGAGCTTCACTAGCGGTTTAAATACATTCCACGTGGATTCATTGTATGCATAGTCGCCTTTTAAAGAATATCACGCAAATCGTCATGGTGATAGGTACATACGGTTTGTCCAGCACGTCCTAGGTGTTTCCATAAATATATATTTTTTTAAAATATTAAAAAACAAAGGCCAGCCCCAGGGGATGGGGTCCCCGGGGCCATAAGTGGCCTGAGGAGGGGGACATTGCAGGCCCCCTCCTAAAGAATTAAAAAAAGACAAAAAAGGCCATGACCCGGGGGTTGGGGTCCCCGGCGCCGATTTAGGCCTTGGGAGGGCCAAATTTATTTTTTTCAACAAAAAAAATTAGGGTGCAGGCCCTGGGGGATGGGGTCCCCAGGGCTAATAAATTAGAAAAAGAAGGGGGGCCACACAGCCCTCCTTCTTAAAAAAATAAAATAAATAAAAGACCGGCATCGCGTCGGAGGCCAAGCCCCCTCCTTGCAGCACTCTGCAAACGTGCCCCCTGGCCAGTTTTAAGTTGGGGAATTAATTCCCCTTCAATACTGAGGTTCCCTGAGGGCCAACTAGCCCAACAGGTATCTCCAGTATACGCCAGGGAGCTGTGTTGCAGACCGGTGTTCTGAGGCCACGCCCCTTTTTACACCTCTATGCAACACAGCTCTGTGGTGCTTACTGGAGGTACCTAGTGGGCTAGTTTGTCCCTAGGGACCCTTAGGATTCAAGGGGACTTAATCTCTCAACTTAGAAAGGCCACAGGGCGCGTTTACACAGTGGTGAAGGGAGGGGACGGGGCCTGAGGTGATGTGTGCAAACACGCCCTGTGGCGCGTTTTAAGTTGGGGAAATAATTCCCTTTCAATCCTGAGGGACCCTGGGGGCCAACCAGCCCACCAGGTGCTTCCAGAAAGTGCCACTGCTCTGCGTTGCAGAGAGGTGGTGCAGGCCGTGCCCCTTTTTACACCTCTCTGCAATGGTGCTTACTGGACGTACCTAGTGGGCTATTTTGCCCCTAGGGACCCTCAGGATTCAAGGGGACTTAATCTCCCAACTTAAAAAATGGCCACAGGTCGTGTTTACACAGTGGGGAAGGGAAGGGGCGGAGCCTGAGGTGATGTGTGCAAACACGCCCTATGGCGCGTTTTAAGTTGGGGAAATAATTCCCCTTCAATCCTGAGGGCCCCTGGGGGCTAACTAGCCCACCAGGTGCTTCCAGTAAGCGCCATTGAGCTGCGTCGCAGAGAGGTGGTTCAGGCCGTGCCACTTTTTACACCTCTCTGCAACGCAGCTCTGTGGCGCTTACTGGAGGTACCTAGTCGGCTAGTTGACCCCTAGGGACCCTCAGGATTCAAATGAACTTAATCTCCCAACTAAAAACGCCCACAGGGCGTGTTTACACAGTGGTGAAGGGAGGGGACGGGCCTGAGTTAACATGTGCAAACAAGCCCTGTGGCGCGTTTTAAGAGGTAGTTTTAATCCTCTGCCCTATTATATACTAGGGGCTTACAGAGGAGGTCATGCTAATCACAGGGGGACCCCAACACATAGTCAGGCACATGCATCAATGTAAAAACCGGTCGCAAACGGGCAGATTCTCAGAATCTGCCCCTTTGCGACCGGTATTTAAAATAAATCGCAATTTAAGGAATCTCTAAATTGCGATTCCTTAAATTGCGATTGCATTTAAGGAATCCCAAATTGAGATTCCTTATATGCAATGCATGAAAGTGAAAAAATTAGCGATTTCGCTAATAGGGGGAGCAAATTACCATAAAGTTGAACTTCATGGTAATTTGCAAAAACTTTGAAAAATGCACTTTTGTGCATTTTTCAAAGTTTCATGTTGCGCACACACATGCACTTAGAGCATGTGTGTGTGCAACATATGTGCACAGATCAATTTCAGGGGTGCAATAGGGTGTCATTTTGACACCCATGCACCCTTGAAATTGCATGAGCAATTTGCGAGTACCAGTAAATTTGCGAGTACCTACTGGTACTCGCAAATTGCTCATGCAATCTCCTATTCATTCCTATGGGCCTGGAGGCCCATAGGAATGAATGGGACGACATTCCTTAATTGCGAAACGCAATTTGTGACTCGCAATTAAGGAATTTGTAGGAATCGCTATTTTTATAGCGATTCCTACATGCATAGGCTTTTGCAATTCCTTAATTGCGATTCCTTAAAAATCGCAATTAAGGAATCGCAAAAGTCTTTATTGATGCATGTGCCAGAGTGTTCCCTAGTGTATGTAGGTGTTTTCACTGTATTCTGAGTGTCTTTTAACATAGCACTGGCACTAGGACTGGTTAGTCAGACTCAGTTACCACCAGTATCCGTCTGAAAAAGTTGAGGGTACAGGATGATTTTGCAACAAGACTTCTTTCTGCTCTTCTATTTGTTCTTTCTGCATGGTATCCTTCTTCCTGCACTTCTCTTCTTCTTTGAGGACTTCTGTTGCTTCTTTCTGCATTTCTTTTTTTTCTTTCTGTGCGTTTTTTCTTTTATCTTCACATGTCCTATCTCTGTAGGCATAGTTAGAAATTAGCATTTAAAAAACCTTTGAAATTCACTGAAAAAACCATAGGTTTCAGGCACGTTATAGTTAGGAAGTAGCATTTAAAAAACTTTAGAAATTCACTGAAAAAACCATAGGTTTCAGGGGCGTTATAGTTAGCTGGATTTTTCAATCATACAAAACCATTGAAATTCCCCCGGTATAGTTAGTTCAGCTAACTATCATTCGTGCGCCCGCAATGCACTGCTGATGACGTCACATATTACATCACTCATGACATGGTCAGTGACATCACTCATGACATCACTGATGACATCTCAGCCTAGAATTCATCAGTGTGAGTTGGTAAAGCCTTAACACATCCCCACGCCGCAATGTTCACCCATATGGCAAGACTGCCATACGGCCGACCGGATTTAGGAGATGGAGCTAGAGTTTTATAAAACTCAAACCCTTCAAGATATATTTCTTTAGTAGCCCAGGTTTCTTAAAACATTACAATATCATATTGCATGACTAACTGCAACCAGTCAGCTAAAATTGTCTTTGATAGTAAGCCGTCCACATTCCAGCTGAGTTTTTTCAAGACCTGGTTATTGCAAGCCATAGGGCCCATTATGGTGGTATGAGCATGTGTCTTGGGTGCATGTGGTGAGCGTGTGGAAAGATGATCAACTCCGCCAGCTTGAGGATGTGGTGTTAGTCAGTCCTGGGCATCAAGATCAGTTCGCGCCGCAAATTTGTTCTGTTCGGCTAAATGGGGTGCTCCTTGCAATAAACCTCTAAGGGGTGGTTTATAGAAGTAGCCCAGGGGTAAATACCAAATTTTAGTCAGTCTGGTTGGTAATGATCGCCTGTTGTTTTAAGAGAGCCCTTACCACTGAAGGTCTACGTTTATTGTTTATTGTATATTGTATAGAGATTTACTAACCACTGTATCCCCAAATATTATACTGCATAGAATTTTACCCAACTCTATTTTGTGACTGAACACACTGTCCGAGGCAATGACTTAGGCCAGGCACTGAGTAAGAATGGACTTAGGACATGCCCACCAAATATCACCTATGCCCATCGAAACGAGTGGGCATGATGTGAGGCCAAGTTTTTATGGTACTGAAAATAGGACATAACCTCTGATGATGTCCTGTGTCCAGTAATGCTGCCAGGTATATATTTGTAATGTCTTATTTGCATGCATAATCTCAAACATAGAACCCTGGAGGCCTCTCAGGGCACCCTTAGTGTAAGATGGTGGCATAGAAATGTTGATGGAACTCACAAAGAATATGTTGTTGCTTTTACCAAATGTGATCTCATCAGTAAAGATATCTGTAATATCATCTGCAGCGCAATATATGAGGGCATGAACATCACTTAGGAGGTCTTATTACATTGTGGACCATATCTAGTAATTATTTTCTTGTTTATATGTTTTCATTGTAACCCTAATGTGCCTTCAGATAAAGTTTATTTTTGTGAAATTTGGAAGGGTTTATAATAACACTAGCATGTATGTGATCTTCCAAGAGAGCCATAACGGATAATTACCACATTTTAGTGCATATATTTATACATACTCGACATAGCCAATGTGTAGTTATAGCTAGGTCTAATTTTGCATTGAAAAGGCAAATCTGCTTTGCTTGTTAATTTGGTGCTGTTGAAAAAAATGTCCAGTCCAACAGTGTTACTAGTTACGTTTTTGCATGTCAAGAAACTTTGCTCTCTGCTTTAGCAAGATCCACTGAGCAGAATAACGCCACCCTTGCCATGACACTAGAGCATTACTCAGAGGTGCGTCTTTGCCTAGTTCAGTGTAAATCTGTTCAGTAGTTTTTGAGATATTTCCATTACTAAAATGTGTCAAACGGGTTTTGAAGGGTTAATTTTCATCACAGAAATATATATTTTTACTCTACATGGGGCACTAAGCACAATAGAAAAAGGCCTGAGTTCACACGGCAAGCATAGACTTACCTCAGGCCCACGGGGGGCCTCAAAGAATGCCTTTTGACAATAATTTTAAAAAAATAATTTGTTGCAAAATTTGCAAATCTAACGAAGCAATCATCCTGAACACTACCTGGACCTGCATATCCTTCTAGAAGTCTCAGGGTTCATTAACAATGGAGGTTGCTCCACTTTTGCGGAGGTGGGTCACCCCCCCCAAAAACGTCAGGAAACAACACTTGTTTTATTTTTCCTTTGCTGTCGAGTCTTGGGGGCGAGGCCTGGTAGTGACAGGCACTGAGGGGAGCGGTAGTGCACTCCCATCACTGCGCATGGTGGTTTAGCCATCCGTCTCAGGACGGCTAAACCATCATACACAGTGAAAGCTCTCGCCAACCCAGCAACACAGCTGGGTTGGACAGAGCAGGCACAGACTCTCAGTCTGTCCTGGAGCGCAGATCAAGGGTGCTCAGGCCAATCCTGATGCTGCTCTCATGCATGAGAGCAGCTTCAGGATTGGTTGCAGGTCATTCTGGGAGCCTGTGCCTTCCGCAGCGGTGAAGAGGAGCAGAGAGCACTAGGGGATGGCTGCAGATGATTTTTTTTTATTCCTTTATTTTTTAATCCTCCATAAGACCCCTAGGCCCCCCCACACCTGCCCTCTCGCCCTTCTCTCCTTCAGAATACTGGCCACTCCTGTTCATGAATCCATGAATCTTGAAAATACTTTTATAAAATTCAATGTGGCACACCTCAGCTGTGTGCAGCCAATAGCTGTGCACAGTGATGGGTGGGAGAATGCGAAGATTGAGCTGCACAGTGGTTGGGTGCACTGACTGTGACCAACACCTGCTGCACACTGCCAAAAGCCATGCACAGATGAGACTGGACATGAGTGGGGTTTAGGCCCACGTGCAAGTTTGGAGCAGGACCTCACCAAAGCTAGGCCCTGCCACCAACCCACTCACACAGTTGAAGGTCATGTGCAGGTCAGATTAGGCGAATATGGGGAATTATACAGGGCATGGCAAAAGCCATGGTCTGTGGCTAACTTCCATGACTCTCTGCCAAACCTGTGTGCAACAGGTGTTATTCACGACAAAGAAGTGTGCAGTATATCATGAAATATCCCCAAAATATACTGAAAGAAAACAGTGTTAAAGGGAATTTATTGTTTTCATTCAGTCTTGACATATTAAAATATGTTTAAAAGAACGTTCAGATTCACTTACAAATCCCCTGAGATTCCCCCTGTGTGGTTAGTTCCGCAATCCATAGCTCCCACGCCAGCCACATAAATCAAAAGTCTCACAGTGGGTGGAATCATATCATTCTAGTACGAACTGCTCCATCTAGACACACACAGAACAATCCCAAGCATTGGATGTGTGCTGAGCATTTAAGCACACATGAAATGCCTAGCTGTTTTTGTAAAAATGGAAACATTTCTCCTTCTTAGATCTGCTTCAAAGAGGTGTTATGTTTTGATGCAAATCCCTGACTAGCTATCTTCGTAAAATGGGCTTTGCCTCGGCAGCTTTGAATGTTAGCGCTGATCCACCAAAGTAACATTCCAGTTGTGCACCAATGCCGCAAAGTGAGTCAAAACACTCAAAGTGCTTTGTAACACTAATTAAAGCGCATCTTTCTAGCCCGAACGCCTTTTATCCTGGGAAGTAAATACAATGCACCTCTTTGCATTGATTTGCGCATGTGCAGGACTTTTTGTAAACCCGGAACAACGTTTTAAAATTGGATGAAGCTCAACAGGAATTGTCAATGTGCTTTGATTGACTGACCCAGCAACTTCAGGACCAGATGGTGAAAGTTATCAAGACTCCTCAGCTACAGAGGTAGCTAATCTTATCGACTTGTGCCAATGCACTCATTTTGCAGAACTGATCTCTGATATGTTTGCAGGCCGTATTGATTTTCTCAAGCAATAGGATTGCCATCGAGTTCTTCCGTCAGAGTGATATCTATAATTAGTACAGAACCCATCTAGGGTTTTCATCAGTTCTCTCCAATCACAAGTCTATTCCATGAGATGGCTCATATTTTGAGCTTTATCTGCTTTACTGTGATAGGCCTTTTATTTTTTTAGTCACTTTCTGGCATCACAGGGGTACGCCAAATGGCATCAGCCCTACAGGAGTGGAAAGTATTTTTGGAACGGGCAATATTTTATCAAGCATGCAAGATATCCAGGCAATAAAAGCCTGTCAGTTATTAGCTACTAGCAGGGCCTTCGTCGAAGCGTCAACAGACCCTAAATTATCAGACACTTTTACAGTATTCTGTGCTCAAGGCAATGTTCTTTATGTCAAGAGCCAGACTGAAGTTAAGAAGCAGTCTCCTCCCTGAGTTTGACAACCAAGTGACAATACCATGTCAGTCACAAAAGATGGGAGATGACTAGTTAAACTTCACTTGCATAAAAACCGCTATATGGCGTGTCCTTCAACATGTATAGCCTGAACTAATCACTGTTAATCTGAATGAATTAAGTTTCGTAAAAAGGTACGGACAATCCATCCAATTAATAATGTCCTTTGAAAAAAAGTAATTGTTCAATTGCACAGTGAGTTTAGCATCCAGGTCAGACAAT
The DNA here is from genome assembly GCF_964204655.1 of Triturus cristatus. NCBI lineage: Eukaryota > Metazoa > Chordata > Amphibia > Caudata > Salamandridae > Triturus > Triturus cristatus. The sequence goes on from NC_140585.1 coordinate 636,233,243, forward strand.
ACATTAATACTCCTTACAGTCCGTTCAGGTGGCTTATTGAAGAAAGAAAATGGACATGCACCTAGAAAAAGTGCATTCTGCCTGTGCTGTATGTGAAAGACCCATGGCCTGAGATGACCTTTATAGACTAGCATGTACTCTTTACGACTACAATAGAGACCAATGCATAGTGGACCTTTGTAGCAATGGAAATTATTGAGTTGGTGGAGTAGTTCACCTATGAAAGTTTGACAACAAGGACATTTCACCTACAATTTGAAAAAATTGTCATAAATCTGGGCACATTCATTCAAGCTGATGCACATAGGAAAAATATTTGTACTGGGTGCTAGAAATTGGGTTTCTGGTTGGCAGAGGTATCCACTCCATCCAAGCAGGAATTACAATCCTAGTCAGGGTAAGTGTAGTACACACTAAGGGTCCATTATGATGGTGGGCGGATCGGCAACACCCGGCATGGCTGCACTTGGCATTGCCATGCACAAGGTGGCAGGCACCGCGCAGTGCCTGTTACGTAGTGCATGGCAATGCACAACATGCCTCTTTGGCATTGCGGCCGGTGCTGCTTACAGCACCACCCGCCGCAACGTCAAAGATGCAGGATGCGACCGCCAGGGTGGCGGTCACATCCTAATTGGTGGCGCAGGACCACCTCACCCATGGCAGCCGGTTCAGCACCACTAGGGTGGCGGGCGGACTCAAGTCTGCCCGCCATCCTAATGGGGTCCTAAACGTTTACCTGTGCTTACTCTCCTTTTTTTGGCACAGAGCAGTCAGGCTAAATTAAAGAGGCAATGCTTAATGTATTTGAGCACACACACAGTGTAACCCAGTGAAAACACCACAAAAGTACTCCACACCAGGTTAGAAAAGTAGCCAATATTTATCTGAGTAAAACAAGACAAAAACAGCAAACATCCAACATGCACACATCACAATATGAATTTCGCAAGATTAAATGAAAATGCATTGGTTAGAGGCCAATAGCTCCAACTGGGGCTATCTGGTCACGCTTGACCAAGGCACATCCAAAAGTTCAGTCCAACCATGATGGAGTGCAGGCCGAATAAAGGATTCAAACATACTCACTGACAGAGCTTTGGATGCATCGAAGCTCTTGATTATTCTTTGGAAAACGGTGTGGACGCATCACTGTTGAGGGCGAGGCATCTTTTCTGAAGTAGGACAACGTTGTTGATGCGTCGATGCCAAGAGACCCTGTGTGTCAGTCCGAGGTGTCGATGTCAAAGCAATGGGCTGTCGGCGAAGCCCCGGAACAAAGCAGAACGTGGCCAGGAATGCGTTGGGGATGGTGCATCTCAGCCATCGGTGATGCGGTGTCCGAGACTCACTCAGCAGCGGTGATTCAGAGCCACTGTATCGGCAAAGTCTTGGCTGCATTGTAAGTCGAGGTTGTTGCGTCAAGCAGGCGGTGAGCACTGCCCATGGCTTTGGTGCAGGCAGTAGCAATTCGTCGATATTGCAGGGAATGCCCCAGTTATAAATGACGCTTCATGTTGATGTGTTGGTTTCAGCACCAAACACTCACTTCCAAGGGCACAGGACTGGATTTAGCACCACTTGACAGAGCAGGACTCACAGCAGAGGTGCTTGTAGCTAGATGCAGGTGATGTCTTTCATATCCCTGAGATTTCAGAAACAGGAGGCAAGCCCAACAAGTCCTTGGAGAACCTTTAGAGATGAAGGAAGTAGAGAGTCAAGTTCAGTCCTCTCACTCCCAGGCAAGAAGCAGTAGGCAGCAGACCAGCAAAGCATAGAAAACAGGAAAGTGACCGTCCCTTCTGGCAACACAACAGCTCTTCTTCCTGGTAGAATGTCCTCAGACACAAAAGAGTTCTGAGTATATGGTGTCAGTGGTCCAGTATTATACAATTTTTAGACTTTGAAATAGGGAGACTTCAAAGAAAGATCTTAGAAGTGCACAAGGCACTTCCCTTTCCTACCCTGGCTCCAGACACAATACAAGGGGGTATACAACTCTTTGTGTGGGGACAGGCACAGCCATATTCAGGTGCCAGTGTTAGCTCCTCCCTCCTAGTCTAACTCTCGAAGACCCATCAGCCTGGAGATTATCCATCAGGCTATGCAGTGCACACCTCAGCTCCTTTTTTGTGTGACAGTCTAGAGGGAACGCACAAAGCCCAGCTGTCACCCAACCCAGACATGTATTCCAGAGACAGAGAGAGGCACAGAATGGTTAAAGTAAGAAAATGACAACTTTCTAAAAGTTCTGTCCTGATTTAGTTCTTTATAATTTTTTTAATTAAGTTTAACAATTTACTTGATTGAGCCCAATGTTTTGAGTCCTCAGAATTGGTTTGGTAAAAATTAAAAAGGAACTGTATATAAAAGAAATCCCTTGTATGCACCTTTACCTGACATTAGTCCCACCCAAACCTCCAAGGGTATATTGGGTCACCCACTGATTTTAGTAGGACTGTCTAAAAGTAGCATTTTCAGAATTGTTTTGAAAAATCTGACTTTACCATTAAAGAGGGCTTTTAAAACAATTCTTTAGACATCAAACTCGAACTGTCCATGTACTGCCAATTGGAAGTTACAGCATGTTAAATGTAGTAAGGTAACTCCAATGTTAGCGTATCGTAGCGATAGGTCTTACAGTAGTGAAAAAGGAATTTAGGAATTTTTCACTACCACGACATGTATAACTTAAAAGTTCTTGCCCTCTTTTTTTCAAATACACTGCATTCTGCACTATGGTCTGTTCAATGCCTGCCCTACTGGTGATTCATATGTTTTAAAAAGGAATGTTTGCGCCTGGCAAAAGGTTTATTTAGCCAGGTCAAATGGTCAGTTTTAAAACTGCACACACAGGCTGTAAAGGCAGGCCTGAAAATAGTTTAAAAGGCTACTTAAATGGGTGGCACAATCAGTGCTGCAGGCTTACTAGTAGCATTTAATTCACAGGGTCTAGGTAAAGGCAGTACCACTAAACTAGAGACTTATGGGTAAATTAAATGTGCAACTGAGTTTAAGCCAATTCTACCATGCTTTAAGGAGAAAGCACAAGCACCTTAGCACTGGATAGCAGGGTGCAGATTCACAAAGCCAGCAAAAAAGAAGTCAGCAACTTAGGAGGGTTGAAGGCAAAACAGTTAGGGAAAAACCATGCTAAGGATGCTCGGTAAACCAGCCCCACCATACTTGATTGGACACTTTCCCCTCTTACTGCACTCTTTCAGATTGATTAGTTACAGCCCCTACCTAATTCTGCACACTGAGATATGATAATGATTACATAAAGTACACTATAAAACTTTCAAACAAAAAAGAAATACATTTTTCAGTATCCCACTTTAAAACAGTTTGATTTTCCCCACTGCAAAACTCTTTTTTTTAAAGTGACAAATGTTTGGACTGTTACATATTTTCTAAAGAAGAAAACATGCTGCATCTTCTTTCAGGGAATTGCCATGATACACACTGCTGGCAGAAATAACAAAAAGCGGCATGCTTTTAGGATGTGGTCCTTAGAGGAATCTACAATGTTTGCTATGTTTTGTCTATTGAAGAGTAGGATTTCTTTTCTGCCACGTAAAAAAGAAATGAGGGATCTCTTTATTTGGTCTCTTACAACGTTTTCAAAAACAAGTTCTGACAGATATGATTTAAAGCAATGTGCTACAATCGGCTTTAGCCTTCGTTTGCCCTTGTTTAAAGTGCAGTCCTTGTTTAAGAAATATTATACACCAGGGGGGAGAAGCACAGCTGCAAATTCACTCAGATATGGAAATATTTTACTTTGCGATATTCCATATTTTGACTTCAATCTTCGAAGCAAGTTGTTTAGTTTTTCACTGGGGTATGATATGCTCATCTTGGGCTTGTCCGCATCACCCTACTTTCAGTCTCTTGACAGACTCTGTATTGTTGTTAGTTGGTATGACCATACTGCCTATGATACTGGTTCCCCAAAACAACCTAGTTGACAAACATACCGTACTTCATGCTAGTTTCTGCAAAAATATTAATCACACGTGAGCATGTAGGTAACACCAAGGTCTCCACTCGTACCAGGGGGACATGTGAGTAGCCTCTGCTGGGCGCCCCATGCTCCGATTGTGTCCCCTACATTGTTTTTAATTGTTACTGCTTGCTAGAAATTACTGACCTCAATATGGTCATTTACGTACCTGCTGAAGTGCTCATTGTGAGTCAGGTGGGGCAGAATTACGTCATGGAACTGCATTGCATGTGATTCCAAGTGGGCCAATTTTCCACCCTGGTTTATTCTGGTTTATTCTAGATGTGGAATAACCAGGCCCGATTTTACCATGCGGTAATTCTGCATGATAAAATCACAAAAGGCTTTGGCAGCAGTGAAGCCAAATTTCACATTTTATTTCTGACGGGGGCAATCATACAATGCTCCCTCTGCCAGAAAGCATTTTTCATTCTTTAGTCCCCCCACGCCCCCCCTCAGCTCCTATCCCACCCTGTGGTTCCCGCATACATATTCCACCTGCTCAAAGCAGGTGGTATATGTATGCGTTAAAACGTCCAAAATTGTGAATTCTGTGAGGTTTAATGACTGGTAAAATACGTCCTAAATTTCCCATTTAGGGGCCGATTCGGATCCGTGTCGGACAGCTCTCCGAGAGCTGTCCGTAGCCTTACCGTGTGACCGACACGTACCCGTAGCCGGTCCGTCCTGTAGATGAAGAACGATGCGCATAACTGCCAAAAACACCACCGACACGTAGGTTGTGATTCAAGCTCCATTCTCCGTCCGAGCCGTAACTCCGAACGCCGAACCACAGCAGTTTCCGCCCTGACAAGTACGATGCGTACTTCCTACGCGCCGGACGGGTCGCCAAGTACGGCACGTCACAGCATCCGGAAAACAAGCATATCAGCTATGATTCGCGCCACAACTCAATCCACAGCTACGAGACGGACCAGCTTGCAGCGGGTACGAGATGGAGCAACAAGCAGCGTGTACGACACAAACACATCATGAATCCCATCGCGCAGTTCATACCAGTACTCTACATTTATGACTGGATCAGGAACCGACGGCGCAGGCGGTAAGTCAGACACCTACCACACAAACAAACAACACGTACCCGCAAAATGGCACCCACACACAGGGGATCCACATCCTGGCCACTAACAACAGGCCACCATAGGGGTTGCATGGCCAGCACCACTACCACCCCCACCCATAGGGCTTATGTTGCCCAGCACTCCTGCCACCCCCATCCATAGGGGACCTTGTGCCCATCACCCCTGCCACCCCCAGCCATAGGGCCTATGCTGCCCATCACTACTGCCACCCCCACTCATAGGGCTTATGTTGCCCAGCACTCCTGCCACCCCCATCCATAGGAGACATGTTGCCCATCACTACTGCCACCCCCAGCCATAGGGGACCTGTTGCCCATCACTACTGCCACCCCCAGCCATAGGGTATATGTTGACCATCACTACTGCCACCCCCACTCATAGGGCTTATGTTGCCCAGCACTCCTGCCACTCCCATCCATAGGGGACCTGTTGCCCATCACTACTGACACCCCCAGCCATCGGGGACCTGTTGCCCATCACTACTGCCACCCCCAGCCATAGGGGACCTGTTGCCCACCACCCCTGCCGCCCCCACCCATAGGGGACCTGTTGCCCATCACTACTGCCACCCCAGCCATAGGGCATATGTTGCCCATCACTACTGCCACCCCCACTCATAGGGCTTATGTTGCCCAGCACTCCTGCCACCCCCATCCATAGGGGACCTGTTGCCCATCACTACTGCCACCCCCAGCCATAGGGGACCTGTTGCCCATCACTACTGCCACCCCCAGCCATAGGGCATATGTTTCCCATCACTACTGCCACCCCCACTCATAGGGCTCGTGTTGCCCAGCACTCCTGCCACCCCCATCCATAGGGGACCTGTTGCCCATCACTACTGCCACCCCCAGCCATAGGGGACCTGTTGCCCATCACTCCTGCCACCCCCAGCCATAGGGCATATGTTGCCCATCACTACTGCCACCCCCACTCATAGGGCTGATGTTGCCCAACACTGCTGCCACCCCCATCCATAGGGGACCTGTTGCCCATCACTACTGCCACCCCCAGCCATAGGACATATGATGCCCATCACTACTGCCACCCCCGCTCATAGGGCTTATGTTGCCCAGCACTCCTGCCACCCCCATCCATAGGGGACCTGTTTCCCATCACTACTGCCACCCCCAGCCATAGGGGACCTGTTGCCGATCACTACTGCCACCCCCAGCCATAGGGCATATGTTGCCCATCACACTCATAGGGCTGATGTTGCCCAACACTGCTGCCACCCCCATCCATAAGGGACCTGTTGCCCATCACTACTGCAACCCCACACATAGGGCTTATGTTGCCCAGCACTCCTGCCGCCCCCAGCCATAGGGCATATGTTGCCCATCACTACTGCCACCCCCCCTCATAGGGCATATGTTGCCCATCACTACTGCCACCCCCACTCACAGGGCTTATGTTGCCCAGCACTCCTGCCACCCCCAGCCATAGGGCATATGTTGCCCATCACCCCTGCCACCCCCAGCCATAGGATGGGTGATGCACCACACATCCATCATACTCCAACATTAGGTATGTCAGCAAAATACATCCCCCCTAACATCATGACAACAGTGTGTAGTCTGTGACGAATGCCCACAACAGTGATTATGACTTCGAACATACAATGTTACTAACAGCACATGTGTGACCAACAAATGAGTGTGCCCTACACAAGGCAAGCATCACCATAGCACTATGTCAATGTAAAAAGAACACCCCGTCACTGTGTAGAACAAAAGTTAAGTGTGGGGTTCCAAACTGCAGCAGATGTTGAGCATTGTGGTGATGGGGTCTAAACCCCCCTCATCACAGTGACTAAAAGGTAAGTGTCATCATGGTCAAAGCTGCAAATAACAAACAGCATGTATGATTCATGCTCCCAACACATTAAACACTTCTGGGGCGAAGTAGTGGATGTGTCCCATACCCACAGAGATGTGGTGAGGCTAACAGTGCTGTGAAAACCTAACACACTCTCGGCCATGTGCAGACAAGCACCACCCATGGGGGCTGACAATGCATACACTGTACAATGACACAAGAGCAGAAGTGACCATCACAAAGCATACACACATCTCGAAAATAGACACACTAATCAAAACAACCTGTGTAGACTGTAGGTGTCAGCTCACAAACTCCCATTCCATGCCAGCAATGGCACCTAACAACCAGGATGAATGTGCACAATGATGTGATATGACTCACAGGGACAGCAGGGAAAATCACAGAAACAGCATCCAGACAAAGGCCCACGACAGCAATACCAATGCACTGATGCAGATGCGCAAACACAAACAGGCAACCTCACACTGCACATCTGACACAACATGTGTGTGTGTCTCAGTATCCCCAGGCAACTACACAACACATGAGGGGTGCTGAACCACAGTGACACAGATGTGGACATAGTGCCATACAAAAGTAAAACATCATTGGGACACCCTTAGTGGGCAATCAGAAATTATGAGATTAGAGGGAGCACAACAGACACATGTGACACAAGCTGGAAGGAACACCAACTAACACAGCATGAGACTGACACACAACAGCACTACCCCCAGTGACCAGACATTGGGGTGATATAAGCATGGATGACAACTCCACTGTGATGACAAAGGCAGATGTCGTACAAACTGGGAAACCCAGACATGTGTCTTGTTCTACAAACGTACATCACACCTACACAAATACAAATCACTCAGCATGGCCCCTCATCCATGGACAAACGGGAGCTATGGGCCCATCCATGCAAACATTTACATCAGTCCACCCTCAACACCACACACCCTGAACTGCAACAATAGGCATCTGTGAAGCCCACATGGACAGGTGACATTGCACATGCACCCATGACAAACACAGGAATTTTGGGAGGAACTAAGGTGCACAGACTCATCACACAAGGACAGTTTACAACCCTGGTGAATGACAGACATACTGCACAGTATGCGGTACATAGCCATGACGTCAAAGTTCACGTAACCTTCAGACTACCTGCCACAGTCCCAGGACAATGCAGAAGCGAAGGAGAACCACAAGTCACACATGCTGACACCTGCCAACATTGCAGCCCTGAACCCGACAAGTGGGAGCAGTCACACACACATACACATGTCTCAATCACTAAAAGGTACCACCTAGGGACAACTACATGATATGGCGAATAAACAAGTGCCTTGGGGAACCCTGACTGTGTCCCATCTGTGTCTGACAACATCATTACCGCTCAGGACTGACAAATCCCAATGATGATACACCAATTAACAGTAGTGTGTCATGCACTCACACATCTGGTAGCCCATGGCAAAGTAGTGGGATGAACACAGTACCACTCAGCAAGCATCAACAACAGGAACATATCAAGGGAACACTGCCCGTGTATGAAAAGGGATGTGGACACACACACATGCTCATACAACACACACTGTGGGCCCAGGCTATGTCACGGGACAACACACTTACTTGAGGGGACCCAACTCCTGTGGAAGCCCAGCTGTGCCAAACATATTCACAGCACGTCTCACTCATGTCAGCAGAACACTTGGTCAGCCAGCCATCAGTTACCACACAATGAAGGCTCTGGTCAAAACAGCCTGGGTACGTGAGTCTCCCCTAAGTCATCTGCACATACTCAAAACATATGTCTAGCAAGTTCCACAGATGACCCAGTTGCTCCTATACCAATGATGCCCACACCTGTAGGTCCAGTGGTGATGCGCCCAAAGTCTTTGAAATTGACAAATTTGACAATGGGAAGCATATCATATGTGCATGGGTGCAAGCCAGAGATGTGACCATGCAAATGAAATGTTCACAGAGATGTCTACAAATAGTTGATCCAGACACACCCAGGTAGCTGCAAAGGATGACATGGATACCCACCAGAATAGGATACATATCTCATGGACCACATGGAGTAACTCACATCAACACATCAGTATTCAACATTGGAAACCAATCATTACAGGTGCAAGGGCATGTTAAACATCACCAACATAATGTACAGCTAAATCAAGTTCACAGGGATAAAGAAAAAAGCTTTATTCAGCATATTAAAAGTTAAACGTCTGTTCAAACAAAAGGCCAATGGGCAGTCCATGTCCAAAAGCCAAGGAGTGAACTAGAGTGACAACTGTCACACGTTGCTTGCCTGCACTGCTAAGGACCGGGGACATCCCCTCGGGGGGGCATACATGGGGGCAGGCCAGGCACCGCAGGGACAGGATCAGGGTGCAGCAGAAGGAGGCAGTGAAGAGGTGGTGGATGCAGGCGAGACACTTGCAACTGCAGTGGAGCTGACTGAAGTGGTGGGTGCAGTCACAACTGAGGGGCACAAGTCAGATGGGGTGGGTGCCGGCACAACTCCAGTGGGCAGGTCAGATGGAGTGGATTGGGTCCCCACTGCAGTGCCCAAGTCAGACGGGGTGGTCGTGGACTCCACTGCAGTGCCTACATCCATGGGAGCGGAATGGGGTGCAGGTGAGGTCGGCAGGACAGGGGGGGGAGACACGGTCCCCACATCAGTGGCACTAACCGTCTGACCAGGTGTGGAGGAGCAAGTGGTAGGGCCTTAGCATTTTGGGGATGGTGTATCTGTGAGTGGGGGAACCTGGGGCAGGGAGTGGCAGGGGAACCTCTGGAGTGGTGACCTGGGGGATTGAGGACAGAGACTTTACCTTAGAGCTTCTTGGTGGCGGGGGCGTCTTGCTCTTCCTTCACCGGGGGGACTTGTGGGTGGGGGTCTCAGTCTGACTGCGCCTGGGGGAGGGTATGCGGATGTGAGGGGCACTCCCCTCTGTGTGTGGGGACTTCCTCTTCCCCTTGTAATCAGGATCTCCTTGGTCGATGGGGAAGAGACCAAGGTCACAGAGGAAGAGCTTCTGTGGAGATGGGGTTGCAGGTGAGGCAAGGGAAGGGGGCTGGGAGGGAGAGATTTCGGAGGACTGCAGAGTGGTTGTGGATGATTGTGTGTGTGTCTGCAAACTAGCCCCTGTGAGTGTGGTATCAGTCCCCTGCGCTTGCTTGTGTGCACGTCTAGACCTTGGTTTGGGTGTTTGTGTGCTGCCCGTGTCTGTGGCTCTGTGAGAATGTGCAGGTGTCTGTGTGCTTGGGACAGGTAGGCTGCTAGGAATCGTTGGTGGTGCAGGGGTAGGAGGGGTGCGGGACTTTTGGAGGAGGGACACTGCTGCCGTCAGGGAGGAGGCCATGGACTAATTGGTCCTCTGTAGGGCAGACATGCCCGATGAAATGCCCTCCATGAACGACACCAGTTGCGTCAACAGACTTGTGTGTACATGGAGGACCTTCAGCATCGACGCCTGCCCTACATGGATCTGATCTCAGGGCAGCAGGGGACACAGGGGCAGGGGGTGCGGTGCCTGGCACAAAGGAGACATGCTCCCGAACACGGGAGCCTACAGGGACCTCTGGGTTGGGAGCCGATGGGAGGGTGGTGATAGTGGTGGTGGTGGTGGTGGCGGGGACAGCCTCACTAACTGGGGTTTGGTGGCTGCTGACACCCGCCTCCACAAGGGAGTCATCCTCAGAGCTGCTGTGGCCCTCAGCTGGGGGTGATGGTGCTGACGACTCCTCTGTATGGCTCCACTCGCCCTCTGTGCCACTGGGTCCCCCCGACTCCTCTCCTTCTGTCCCTGTCAGGCTCTGTGGCTCCTCCTGGTCCATGGAGCTGTCCCCTCCTGTGGCCGTGGATGTATCTGGATAGGAATAGGAAGTAAGAGAACAACATCAGTCACCTGCAGTGACTGCACACACCACAGTGAGTACATCACATCACAGGGCAAGCCCTGGCATCATCAGCTGAATACAGCTCAAAGTGCCAACACTGTTTAGAATAAGCCAATTGTCATTTTCAACATCAACCATGGCACACATATCCGTCTTTGGCTTGCACACAAATGTCTGTTGCATGTTGGATGCTAATACCCCAATGGTCCGACATGCATCACCCACACATTAGTTGGACATGCAAGTGAACATGTAGGAGTATGTCACTATACACACAGCACATCTCTTGCTACTGACTCAGTACAGGTGTCCAGATGAAGGGATGGGCTGAGACTCATTTCACATGTTCGTGATGCATGCCAGCAACACACACTATGATGTTCTCATGTCCTGATGGGCAATGCCAAAATGGGGTGCATGGTGCACACTTGAACACAATGCAGGATCACTCATAGCAAGTTAAATGCCATGGCACTGGGATGCCTGGAAAGTCAGTCAACACTGTCTCCTGTCACAGGTGCAGGGCATCCAGACAACAACAGTATGCACTGACTCACAATCCTAGCTCAGGGGTAAAGCTGACTCTGCAGATGACCGGCGCACTTGCCCATCCCCTGCAAACAACATATCCAGGACCCAGAAGACCCCACATCATGCAAGTCAGACATATGAGTCTCTGCAAACACAACTCCCTGTACATTAACACATCACAGTCTGCCATGCATGTAAGCCAGCTGCCTGAAGGACACAGTTGCATACACCATTGTGCGCTGTCAGATGATCACACACCTATATGTCACACAGGTCTTGTCTCTCACAGTCACATCTCAAGAGTTTGCAGAGCCTCTGAATCATGGACACCCCAGTTGTACGTAACAACAAGCCACACCATAATGACACAGAGGCAGACACCTGAAGGCACGCCTCTTAACACTCCGCGGATGACCCCAACCCACCTGGACCCTCTGGTGTCCAAGCCCCTGCAGCACCTGCTTCAGGAACATCTGTGCCAACCACCACCCCCATTCCTGCCACATCCCAGGAGACACCCAGGAGCCCTGCCCGCAGTGAACAACAGAGCCAGTCTGACCTGGAGGGACAAGGTTTGCCGGGCACCCAGGCGGAGGCAGACAACCCCGCAACTGCCATCCCTCAGGGGTCCCGTACACCCGATGTGCCCACAACGGCAGGCCAGGCTCGTGTGGGCAGGGGTGGTGGGAGTGGAGGCAGGCGGAGGCGAGAACCTGACCAGCCAGCTGAAGGGACCGGTATGTCACACATACGCAACATCATGGACGCATACCGGCGTGACACCAGGGCCATCAGCCAGGTAGTGGAGACCCTCACAGAGATTAAGAACCAGCAGGCCGAGCAACACGCCAGTCAACAAGAACACCAAGGACGGATAGAGGCAAGACTGGCTGAGATCCTGGTGGTGCAAACGGACATAAGCCGTTCACTCCGTCGGATCGCCGATAACATGGGCAACCCTCCCTGTGCCACCAGGTGAAGACCACCACCAGCCACAGGGAGGGAGGAGGAGGAGGATTAATCCGACGGAGCGTCCCAAGCATCGTCAAGGCCTGCATCTGAGGGTCCCGTGAGGAAGGTGGGTCATCTACGGAAAAGACCGTGAGAGGCAGCGGACCATCCACATCTCCCAGGTCACCTGGCCTGGCACCTGGCCTTCATGCGCAACAGCATCACCTCATTCACTGACATTCTCTGCCACATGGACTTGCTGGTCACAGTCTAACCATTGATGACAAACACTGTGTTCTGGACTCTGATGACTTCAAATGCCAAGGATCCCATCTCCCCCTGTGAACTTTGGATTCTAGGCACACTGTATAGCACCTATTTTTTCCCACAAAACACGCCCCCCACCGAGAATAAAACTAAATTTCTTTAATTAGATGTTGCAGTCATTTTGCATGAGTCCACAACATATGTGTGGGGAAATGTCAAACTATGCCTGAGTGTTGAACTAACTCCAGCCATCCATACCCTGGGATCTGAGTCCGGTACAGGACACACATGGGTCACAATGTATCATCCAATACAGACATGGAGCACAATACTCACCCGTGATGGCCTCAAGCTGCTGAGGGGGGGCTTGGAATACTGTGCGGACAGACCAATTTGGAAGAGTATCATTAAGGTGGAGAGGTCATGGCTCATGTGGAGTTTCCCAGGGAGGGAGTCCCAGGTATGTTTCGCCAGGTGGGAGAACTATCTCCTGCATGCTGTAGTTCGGTGGATGTGAAGAATGTTGGCCAGGGCGAGGTTGGATGCACGGAGTTGGCCCAACGGGGTCTTGGATGACAGACGTCCAAGGTTGGTTTGGGGTCTGGGGTTGTGGACTGCCTCCTGACTGTGGGTGAGGAGTGTGAAGGTCATCCTGCAGCAGACAGTGATCCATTGCAGCTATCTCAGGTGGACGGTGATGTGGCTGGGGCACGGGATGTTGAAGCTGAGTTATGCAGATGCACCCTGGATGTGGACAAGTTTTCCGGGAGTTTGGCTGTACTTGCTCCGTAGAGGGTGGGGCTGTATCTATCTGTGGATCATGTGCATCATGCGGAGGGTGTTGCAGCATGAGGTACAGATGCTGGTGAGTTGCATGGCAATTGTGAGCAACGAGCCCATGATGCACACCATCTTGCGTGCGTGGCCACTGGGTGCTGGTGCAGTGCCCTGGCGGGTGGGTCACAAGGAGTTGACCCAGATGTAAGGGGACAATCTTCAGATGATTTCCTCAGTCCTGTACAAGTCCAGCCTCAGGTGGCTGATGTTCAGCCATTCATCAACGGACCTCATGCCTTCTTGAAGGTTGGAACTGGCAATGGCTGTGTCTTTGGTGAGGGTGCGGAGCAGCTGGCTGTCAATGGCATACGAGATGATGATGAGGTTGTGTGTGCATGTGATGGTGGAGAGGGGGGTCATGGACACATTGAAGATTGACGCGCTGAGAGATGAGCCCTGGGCCATGTGCCAGATGACGCCACTGTACTACATGCTGAAGGCTTGAGTCCCACTCCCATGGCCTTGCTGGTGAGCTACTTGGTGATTTCCTCCTGGTCCATCCCCTGGATACCAGTGTTGGAGATGTGTGAGCTGACAGTGTGTGAGCACATCATGTATAATGCTGTGGAGAGGTCAAGGGGGAGGCCTCACCATTGTTGAGCAGGGCAAAGTTGTCGGTGTTGGTGGCAATGATGATGGTTGCAGTGGGGTGATTACTGTGGAAGATGGTCGTGTGCAGGTTGCCTGGAGCTCTTTGCGTGGAGGAAGTTTGTCAGTTGCTCGTTGACTGTCTTCCTGATGACATTTGCTGGCTAGGGAAGCACGGTGATGTTCCTTGAGAGCCTGCGTTCCTGCCGTCCATTTTCTAAGAAGGGCCTGGGTCACTGCATGCCTCTATCTACCATGGAATGTGGCTAACTCCAATGATACATACATGACGTGCTGGACGGGGGCTACAAGGATGGGGAATGATGTGGTTGAGATGTTGTGTGGGAAGGGGCCTGATGAGGATCCCCAGGGGATGTTGCACATGAGCCGGGTGTTGTATCTGCTGATGATGGAAGTCCAAAACCTGAGGGGGGTTGGTCCCGCGTATAATAGTGCGTTGTGCCAAGGCTTGCGTGTATGTCCATGAGCTTGCAGTGGTAGAAAGTTGCAAGGGATTGGCTCAGCCTTGCAAGGGTGGGGTGTCTTTTGGATGGAGAGCTGATGCCAGTGCACTCACAATGCTGATGAGCTCCTTGATGTCGTGTGTTTTTTTTGCCTCGGCCTCATCTGAAGGATCTCCAATTGTCCTTGCTGATGATATAGTGATGGCTGTGTGTGCCGTTTTCCAGGGTTGTAAGGCCACTGATGGTTATTTGTGTTGCAAGCTGTGCACAAGAGTCCTGCTAGACGTGTATGAGTCCAGTAAGTCTGCCTTGTCCCAGGTGGCTTAATTGTTGATGTGCGTCACAGGAAAGGCCTTCAACATGGCTAGATTGTTGGATCAGTTGCTGATCCAGTGTGTGAGGTTGCAAGGTGTGGCGGTGGTGTTGGTTCCAGTGTCCCACACAGCATGTCTGTGTTGACTTACATCAAGCATCTTTGGGGGATTGGTAGCGGGGTGTGTAGCAGTGTGTTGCTCGTCGGAGACGTGGATGCTAATGTGGATGGACCAATGATGGATGCTAGTGTGGTTCGCATCCCGCCAGAAGTTCCTGGCCCACAGCCACATGTATCCTGTGGATGTGAAGGCGTGCGTGACGATGGACGTGTTGATGGCTTTGCGGAATGGTGGATGTAGGCCTGGAGATCTGTAGATGAGTGTTACTCTGAGGGTTTGCAGGGGGGTTGTGCCAAACTGGATTTGTGACCCTGAGTGCGTACTTGGGAATAGATATCAATTCATCCTCCGGGATTGTTAGTGCCGTCCCTGCGGGTGCTCTTGTATCCGTCTGAGATGGCAATGAAGAAGTTGTGTGCTGAGGATGCTTTTATCCAGGTCACTGTCATGAAGGTGATGTGTGGGCCTGTTGTGTTGAGGAGGTAACAGAGTCCAATGGCGTGCTGTTGGATGGAGCCAGTGTGGAGTAGGAGGGACATGACCTGGTTGGTGTGACAGGGCCTGGAAGGCGGGGCAGCGCTGTGTAGGCAGTTGGAGTTGCACACTCAGCATGCGAAGGTGTCGTGTGTGCGCTTAGGGTATGCCTGAGAGCAGGCGGTTGAATTTCGGTTGGACATTGCTTGGAGGGTGGCTGCAACATGAGACTGTTGTGTGATGCGGGTCATGTAAGGACATGAGGGTCGTGCAATGTGCACGTTGCATGCGCTGACGGTCCTGCCTTTGGCACCGCATGGCCGCAACAGTGGCACAGACAAGCTGATGACAGCCTAATGAATGGGTGCAGGGAGGAAGGGAGGAGCATCTTGGAGGTGTGTGGGTTGCAGAATCCGGGAACTTGGTGGGCCCTTGCCGCAGGGGCCACAGCAGCAGGCGGCATGTACTGGAAACTAGGCCGAAAGTAGCACAAGGATGTCAGAAAGGACAACTGCAACAGGCGTATGTAAAGGAAGGAGTGTCAGGTTACTCATGGCTCACCCAGAGAAAATGGATGAACAATCACCAAAGATGACTGATACAGGATCAGGAAACAGAAGGCCGAGCTGCGCACAGGAGACACACCCTCAGCAGGCGTTGACGGCCCGTTGGGGGGAGCAACCTGTCCAAATACATACACAACCATGGACTTCATGCACAATAGAGATTATTAGCCATGAAGAGCTGCATGCATGTTGCCGAACTACACATACACTCTTGACAACTATGCCAGAGATGACGCATGCAAAGTGGCAAGAGACCTGCATTGACAGAGATGAGGCACTTTGGAGGGTGAGGAACACCTTTATTACTCAAGCTCACACTAAGTGAAATGCATCAATATGAAGAGACTCACAGGTCATTTGACTGAACAAGTGGGACCTACGCTGGACACCCCCTTCACAACACGGATGTTGTAAATCCAAATGAACTGGCACACAAGTTAAGGGGATGAGCCAAACACCTCCTGCTGCACACGGAGAGGCTGCAATTCCCCATTGAGCCTGTTATGGGTTTGTCCCACACTATGTCCACCCGCAGCATGCTGTATGTTTCAGAGGGAAGTTTTACACACATTGATGCCTTCATCAGAATCCAAAATCCATTACAGATGACTGTCACGAAAGGTGACTATCAATTCATGGGAGTCATGCTACATGTTATGTGCCCCATGGTGAGTCGACATGTATGCATGGTAACACAACTTGCACAGAAGCAGTCCCCACACATTCCAAACACGTACCACCCCCAAAATGCCTTGCTGCAATCCTTACCCAAAATGACATTTCCCCATGTCCGTGCATGGAACGCTGATTCAGCAGACATTGCAATACTCATGAGGAATAGCAGGAGGACAACGATGACACGAGCAGACAACATGCGCAAGAACCTGGGAATGACAGACACACAAGAAGTGAGCTAAAAGATTTTTCTCCGCATACATGGTCATATACTAAACATGAACAATGTTGTCCCCATGCTAATTTAAAAGAAAGGCTACAAGCGTGCACACTCAGACCCAGTGACTCACCATTATGAGAAGAAGTTGCGTATGAGCTGAGTCCGGATATCCTCCTCCTCCTCCTCACTTGCCTCGTGACCAAGCCCTTCATCCTCCACGGGTGGATGTTCCTGCTCAACCTGCTCCAGGATAAGTGGCACTGCCTTCTCCACTGCCATGTTGTGCAGCATGCAGCACACGAGGAAGATTTTGCAGACCTTCGCCGGTGCATATGGGAGGGACCTGCCTGTCTTGTGAAGGCACCGGAATTGGCTCTTCAGGAGGCCAAACGTCCTCTCAATCACTCGCCTGGTCTGCCCGTGTGCATTGTTGTATCGGTGATCTGCAGCTGATCTTGGGTTGCGGAGAGGCGTCATCAGCTATGGCATGTTGGGATAGCCAGAGTCCCCTACATGGAAACATCATGTAAATAAGTGGGTCAGGAGATGCTGTAAGAGCCAAAGATACCGCAACACACAGGACAAACAGAGTATACCCACCAACAAGACATGCTAGTTCGTTGTGCAGCCGCAGCATCATTTGTGGCACCCTGCTACGCCTCATGATGTAGGCATCGTGTGCTGACCCTGGAAAACGTGCACAGACATGGGAAATGTTAGCAAGACACACCACAAGGGCATTTATGGAGTGGTAATGTTTACGGTTACGATAGGCTACCTCCTGTGCCTGTGGTGGTACCAAAGCCACATGTGTCCCATCAATGGACCCAATGGCATAGAAATCACCCTTTACACCTGTCAATTCCTCAGGAGTAGGAAAATGGATGAATTCATCAAGGTGCTCCAACATGGCTGCCAAAACATCATGCAGGACACGGCTGAACATTGTCTGTGACATGCCACCAACATCAGCTATGGTGAATTGAAACGTACCTGTGGCAAAAAAATGTAGGGCTGCCATCACCTTCATCTTGGGGGTCAGCGCAGTAGGATACCTGTGTCGCGGTTGGAGGTGTGGTGATAGCTTGGCGGTCAAGTCCTCAATCAACTGTTTAGTGAATCTGTAACGTCAGATGCAGGCACGTTCCCTCATGGCACCCAACTCTGGCATTGGTCGGGGGACAGGCAGTGCCCTGCAGAAAATTGTATTGAATAACCAACATTGAGAGCATAACAACATCAATGTCAATGAACAGAGCACATGCTAAACTGCTACTACACATCAGCTAAATACAGAGTCTGGTCTGTGCAATACATCCAGAACACGGATGCCAGCTTGGTGATACTCCTACGAAAAGCCAGATACGCCCGTTGATTGGCAAGTCTACATGACATGCCCTGAAACGAGCTGGGGGCCAGTCTGCGTGAACAGCCAGAGTCATCACAGGAGTGACATACATCCACATAGCTGCATTTAAAGGATATCATCTCATACAGACAGCTGACGGCAAGCTAGACACACAGGTCACATGGAATGTCAAATGTACAGATCAAACACATTGCGATGAAGGAGTACACGTGAAAACAGAAAACACAGACATTGAGACGACGCAGATATGTCCTCATGTGAAAATATCATGTCCGATGCATACAGACCCTGCTTACGTGGGAATCCACATGTGGCATGGTGTGCGTACATGTGTGCCATGCCCATCTCCACACAGACACATGTTGGATGCAGCAACAGCAGATGTAGTTGACGGAACACTAACAGCAAGCTCATGGGAACACATGACGCACACATGACATAGTCACATCGGGGCACGCTGATCGTGAAATGTCAGTTGTTAGTGTCCCTGTCCCTGGCATCAGGGGACAGTTGCGGGTGGTGGTGACTGTGCCATACCAGTGATGCTGTGCTTGACACGTTTGTACTACAGGCACACATGTGCAAAGTGTGAAGGGGAAGTGTGCCACATAGTGCCCCATCACACATGACATGTGTACACAGGTCATCACACATCAATTGTGCAACTACATGAGGAGACATGTGCAATATCACAGCCTGACACACCTAGGCCCTGCACATGAAAGTCTGCGAAGACAATGACTTGATGTACAGCCTTGTGCGAGTCAGAGACCTCCATTCCTTTCGTGTGCGCCTCCTATCACCAGTGTATGCGTGTGAAACGCACCGTACACACGCTCGCGCACGCTCTGAGAGCATGTGTACTGCCCGTATCTCTATAGTAGTGGTGCCGTACGAGTACGCGTGGTACGGGCCGTACACACGCTCTGAGAGCGTGTGTACGGCCCGTATCACTATAGTAGTGGTGCCGTATGAGTACGCATGGTACGGGCCTTACACCCGCTCTGAGAGCGTGTGTACGGCCCGTATCACTGTAGTAGTGGTGCCGTAGGAGTACGCGTGGTACGGGCCGTACACACGCTCTCAGAGCGTGTGTACGGTCCATATCACTATAGTAGTAGTGCCGTAGGAGTACGCGTTGTACGGGCCATACACACGCTCTTAGAGCGTGTGTACTGTCCGTATCACTATAGTAGTGGTACCGTAGGAGTACGCGTGGTACGGAATGTACACACGCTCTCAAAGCGTGTGTACGGTCCGTATCACTATAGTAGTGGTGCCGTAGGAGTACGAGTGGTATGGACCGTACACACGTCGTGTGTACGGTCCGTATCACTATAGTAGTGGTGCCGTACGAGTATGTGTGGTACGGGCCGTACACACGCCCTCAGAGCGTGTGTACGGTCCGTATCACTATAGTATTGGTGCCGTAGGAGTACGCGTGGTTCGGACCGTACACACGCTCTCAGAGCATGTGTACGGTCCGTATCACTATAGTAGTGGTACCGTAGGAGTATGCGTGGTACGGACCGTACACACGCTCTCAGAGCATGTGTACGGTCCGTATCACTATAGTAGTGGTGCCGTACGAGTACGCATGGTACGGACCGTACACACGCTCTCAGAGCGTGTGTACGGTCCGTATCACTATAGTAGTGGTGCCGTAGGAGTACGCGTGGTACGGACCGTACGCACGTCATGTGTACGGTCCGTATCACTATAGTAGTGGTGCCGTACGAGTACGCGTGGTACGGACCGTACACACGCTCTCAGAGCGTGTTTACGGTCCGTATCACTATAGTAGTGGTGCCGTAGGAGTACGCATGGTACGGACCGTACACATGCTCTCAGAGCGTGTGTACAGTCCGTATCTCTATAGTAGTGGTGCCGTATGAGTACGAATGGTACGGACCGTACACACACGCGTACTCCTACGGCACCACTACTATAGTGATACGCACCGTACCCACGCTATGGATGTGTGAGTACGGTGTGTATCACTATTGTAGTGGTGCCGTACGTGTACGGGTACGTGTGAAACGCACCGAACATGTTTTTTGGAAGTATTAGGCCCAAAATGCATGCTGGTTGTCATGGATACAGAGATTTCAGTTGCAATGTGGCCATCATGTGGGCTTGAAAAGTCAGTTGGCCCAAAAATTACAATGTTGCAAAGTGGTGTTTGCCTTGCTATGATGCTCAAAATTTGAACCATGCAAATTCGTGTCATTGGTCTATGTTTAAAGGGATTGGAGGAAACGTAGGATGCAAATGAGTCTGACCAATCACTCCTGTAAATGAAAGCCCCCAGCAAGACAGATATAAGTCAGCCAGAACCCATGAGAGGGCACTTGCCTGCACTACTTTCCTGTCGACCTCACTGCTGCTGCCTCTGCATCCTCTGGCACCATGTCGCATTCTGTGGAGAGGGCCCAGCCATTCACACTTGAGGAGAATGAGGCATTGCTGGATGTCCTCCTCCCACAGAACCCCAGCCTGTATGGGAGACCAGGGGTATAGGTGAGTGCTGACTCCACTACCTTTGACTGTGCAACTTTTTTGTGACTGTCACTTCTGGCATTGTGTCCAGGTGTGACAGACATGCAATGTGGTTTAGAGTGGGTCCCGGGGGGGGGGAAAGGCTTATGTCTCTCATGCAGAGCATGATGTAGTTCCTGTGTACACTAATTAATTGTATTGTGCTTACTGTGACATTCACTGCATAGTGCATGACACATTCAGCCTGGCAAATCCTTGGTGGCATTTTCTGGCTATTGTCCTGAGGTGATTCAGTGTTCCCCCGGTGTGACAGGTGACTGTACCCACAGATGTGTATGAGTTGAGTGGAGCTGTGGTGAGAGTGTCCAAGTGATGTGTACGCCCTCCTGGACATTGATGTGTGTGAAGGTTCCTTGTCATGTGGGTGAGTGTCTATGTGAAGTGTTGCACCACGGCTGCATGGAGGAGGCAACAGCTCTACCCATCTGATGTGAGAATTAAGCCGTGCTGTGTGTCTGACTTGCTGAGCTAGCCCAACACCTGTGACACCCCACAGGCAAGTGGCACATGTGCAGAGTGAGGTTTGTATCCACTGTTGGCAATGGCAGGTGATTGATCTGTGCCTGTGTGTGTCTGTGTACTCTGCTGAGGTTGCGTCAGTGGCCTGGGGCATGTAACTGCTTTGAGGTGCTGTCCATCAGCCTGGTGTTGCATGTGATGCACAGTGTGTGCCATGATCAGGGAGTGTGTCGCACCCCTCCTGCCACCTGTGTACTTTCAATGCCATGTAGTGCATTGGGGCTTCCACAGAGGCCAATGTCTATATGAGAAAGATGCTATTCCTTGGCAGCATCCTATGCCCTGTTCAACATATCAAAGATGTTCAAATGTGTGTCTCTGTGACATGGAGCAGGTGTAGTGATGTTGTCTCACTTTGTCATCCTCACAGGTAACTGCCTACGAGAAGGGGGGGATCTGGAAGGAGATCGTCAGGGCCGTGAGATCGGCGGGGGGTCGCAGTCGGCGCCTAGCCCAAGTCCGAAAACAATGGCAGGACATCCGGTGCTGGACCCGGAGGATCGCCCGGGTCCAGCTGGAGCTCTCACCTCCACGCCCCCACGGTGGGCACCGACGCCTGACCACCCACATGATGCGTGTCCTGGCGGTGGTCTTCCCTGACCTGGATAGGCAGTTACAGGAGAGACAGCAGCAAGGAGGGGGTAGGTACATGTCTGTTTGTTGTGTTGTGTGTCCCCAGCTTTTGGAAGTGCTCTGTAGCCTGGATACACTGCCAGGGTTTATATGTGCAGTGCATATTCTGTTCAGCAAAGTCAACCGGTGCTCTTATTCGTCCCTTCCCCTCCTTGACATGTGTCCCCTGGTCTGTGTGTAATCACAATTGCACATGGTCATCTAGGCTGCCAGTTAATCCAAGGGCACATTGCTTTCTGCATCATGTGGGAGGGTGGTCTGTGACAGGTGTTGGTACCTTGCCTGTGCCCTATCCTGTTCACTCTGTTGGGAGTTCATTTTTGTTGGCACTGATGATGAGTCTCAACATGGGAGTGTGAGGTTTCAAATGAACACACTTGCAGCATGCATGTCAATGTTGTGGCCTCAGATATGATGTGCATGAGTGGGAGATATGCATAGTGCCAGGACGGTTGCTCATGTTACAGTCAGATCATTCCAGGAACAAGGAGCAGTGTGCCCACTACAGTCCCCTGAGACACCCTTGCCTCGTAATCATGTGTGTCATCCAACACTGTGTCCATTCTCAGTGTGTTCAGCATATGTTTGCCTCTGTGGCATTGTTCCCTGACCTCATTTGTATTTATCCAAAGTGTGCTACATGTGTCCACTGGACAGGGAGACCCCATTTGGCTTGTGCATACTCAAACTGGGCAGTGCCTGTTTGTCTATTCACAACTATCTGTCGATGGTTGTTAGTCACAAATATGTGTTGGCAGCCTCACGAGGTGATGTGGAGTACATTTGGGAATTCTTGCAGCACATTTTTGTAAACCCTGATTAAGAGGTGTCACTTCTTGATCTATCTCAATCACATTGTCTCAGGTATGGGGGATTTGTGCGGGCGAGGCCTACATGGCCAAACCTTATGTCTCCTTGCCAGGTCTGACCTGTGTGTGATAATTGGCTGGACAGAGACTCAACGTGCAGTGACCCAGTGATGTTGTGCAGGGTTGTACTTTGCAGCATGTGTCAATTGTTTAAATACATGATTCCTGCTCATACATTTTTTACACCAGTGTGTGGTCCAGATGCTACGTAGTTTGGTCTTTGTGTGCTGACATCTGTGTGGACATTCTGGCTTGTCATGAGGGTGTCTCCTCAGTGCAGGTATGCCTTTTTACGACACAATTGCAGGCCCATTAGCTTATGCATTGTCCTGGGTTTGGAAATGTGTGCCACTCCACATGACAGGCAGTGGGTCAGATGTGTTGCCAACTGTGTCATCAGGTAACGGATGGCCATGTGACAACTGACATAATTCAAGTTGTTAGTCAAAAGGTATTGCACCTTGGCACTCACAACACTTGTCAACAGGTCTTCATGTTTTAAATGCTTTAGTTTGATGTTTTGTTGTTAAGAACAATAATGTGCCTGCATGACAGATGTCTCCGAAGGAAGTGCACAACAAACCACCTTTACACTTTCAGGGAACACGCTAAGAAGGCACTGTTCTAATGAGACTGTTTTTCAGATTATACATACACATGTTCCCCCAGTGTTGTGGAATTTAGGTAAGTCCTTGGTTGTTGGTGATACCAACTTATTAGTGTCAAGTCATCAAGACCTCCGTGGGCCCATGTATATGTACATTCTGCAACACCATTTCTTTCTAACAGCGGCTTCTTTAAAGAAGGCTGCCAGCTTCTTCAATGACTGGGTAAATGTAGTTTTGTGTGCACCTCCTTGGGAGCCATCTTTTATGGAGGCACATGTGTGTTCTGTTCACAAAATGGCTCATTCCCACATTCTGACCATGTCGATTGTGTAAAGTATTGTGATTCCCAAGGGACAAACATTTTTTCGTTCTGTGTTCCAAAGTACTTACAGGTCTCGGAGTGTGGGGACACCTTTGGTATTGAGGTGTGTTTCTTTGCCTTGGGTGCACCACTACTGTTTCTTTTAGGGTAAACAAGAGGTGGCATGACTTCATTGTATTGCTGTGCTCACCTGTTCCCAGACACTAGCTCCTCAGTGTATTTCTCATTCAAGTTTTGGGCTGGTGTGTCCTATTTTTCCTTGTGTCCAAGTGGCATGGTGGGTCTACCAACTGGGGAGTACAGGGCTTACATATGTGCGGAGTAATCTAGCTGTTACTCATGATGCATTGCCTGATATGCACTGTGACCTCTTGGTTGTGTACTCATGTGTCAGATGTATACAGGTGACTGATGTTTTTCAGTATCTTCACCTTGCCCACATCATCATCATTGGAAACCGAGGGAGACACCTCCACGGACCTGGATAAGGGACCCAACACCAGTGCCACCAGTGCTGGTGAGTCTGCGGGAGCCAGTGGCACGGAGGGCGAGGGGAGTCAGTCAGAGGACCTGTCTGGTGGCGATTCCAACTACGAAGCAGACGGGTCCGAGGCTGACCTCATCGAGGGGGCGGAGGCTGCTACAACACCTGGCAGCAGCCCAAAATCTGTCCCCGCCTCCTCCATTCCCATCACCGCCCTCCCAGTTGTTCCGGTCCCTTCTGTCCGTGCAGGGCCCCACCATGTCTCCTTCGGGACAGGCACCGCACTCCCTGCCCCTGTCACCCCTGCTGCCCTCAGTGCAGAGTCTGTGGACATACTGCGGCAGTTGCAGGTTGGGCAGGCATCGATGCTGACTGTCCTCCATGGCCACACCACACTGCTGACACAGCTGGTGTCGTTCATGGAGGGCATGTCAGCAACGATGTCTGAACAACGCAGGTTTATGCGGTCCATTGGACTCTTCCCTGACAGCAGCAGTGACTCTCCTGCAGCGCTTCGTCCCCCCCTTCCCCAGCCCCATCCACACTTCCCTCTCCCATATCTGTCCCATGCACACCCAGACATTCCCAAGCACGCACCCCACCAGACACAGGCAGCACACCACCAAGTAAGTGCAAGCGCGCACCTCCTGGCACGCACACTCAGGGGGATGTAGGCACACCCACTGGGTCTGGGGCAAAAAGACATACACGCAGCCACTGTCTGAGTCCGCATGCCTCACAACCCAGTCCCTCCAAAAGGACTCCCCTTGGCCCATCACCCCCACTGTGACTCCACCCCGCAAGCGGGCGAGGAAGTCGCCGGGCAGGGTAGTTGAGTCCCCCCCCGTCCACCCCTCCCCCAAGAGCACTGCACCCCATCACTCGCAACCCCCCTCCGTTGGCCCTGGGGTTTCTTCCAGTGCAAGGGTTACCCTGGACGCCCTGGCATCAGAGTGCAGCGCCGAGCTCACCTCCACCTTTGGCGCTGCCCCACCGCCTGTGGTGGAGACGTTCACCCCTGCACCCACCACACCTACCTTCCCCCCTCCTGTCCCTGCGGTGCCTGGTCCTTCCCCACATGATGCCCCCCCCCCCGGTCGACGAACCTGAGGGTTCCACTGTGCAGGCAAGCGAGGGAAGACGCGTGCCCATGTGTTCCCCCAAGGACTTCTATTATGGACTGGCCATTGGCCTTTGTATATAGTGTGATTTCATATTTTCTTTTTTATGCTGAATAAAGCATTTTATTTTTACTTTGAACACTATTGCAATTCAGGTATTGATGTTGGTGCTGAGGCTCCAGGA
This sequence comes from Triturus cristatus, assembly GCF_964204655.1. NCBI lineage: Eukaryota > Metazoa > Chordata > Amphibia > Caudata > Salamandridae > Triturus > Triturus cristatus. The sequence continues at coordinate 636,258,769 of NC_140585.1, forward strand.
GTTTGTGTTGTGGTAATGTGTTATGGTTCGGAGAAATGTTCTAGTCTGATGGTCATGAGGTGGACCATGGTATCTGCGTGCCATCACAAGGTCTCTGCAAATAATAATTGGTAGTGTGTGTTATTTTGGTTTGGAGACATTGTCCCAAGGAGTGTTCCTTCCTCTGTGGCACCTGACATCTTCCCTGCAAAGAGTTGCACAATTGTTGTGCTGACCTGTGTCTACATTTCCTTTGTTGGTGATGGATCCCTTCAACTATGGCCATGCCTGCTCAGCAATGTCTCTGGCTACATCGTCTGTGCCATCCTTGCTAGTCACTGTACTTGTGTATTGAGTATGTTGAAATGCCTTCATGGAGAAATTCTCCCTTTTCAGCACTATGCATGTGTGTACTCCCGGCCTAGCACACATATGGTACTTGTTCTGCAGGGTATTTGGGCACCTGACTCACAATTGTGGGCATTGTATCTGTGGGAACTCCACCCTATTCCTTCCATGAGAGACAACGTCTTGGTGGCTGGCCCAGCACCTGTACATTCCTATCAGTCCTGGGAGGTGCGTGACAGTGTGTGTTCCCTTTGGCTCTCTTAGTTTAGTAGGCAGTGACATGACTATACAGTCTTGTGGCATGATCTCAGTGTGTGTATTGTGCTGCATCCGCCAGGGGTGGGTATGCATGTGTTATTTGTCCTCACCCACATGTGGTATGTCATGCAGTGGGGGAAAGACATCCAACCTCCTGGGAGTGGGACACTGCTGTCAGTGATGTGTTGTTATGGCACTATCATCATTGTCCAAAGTTAGGGATGCGTACATACACCCATAGAGTTGTGGTCATATGATAATGATGTACACCCTCCATGTCTCTGTCCACTGCTGGGAGTCCTCTGCACCCACCCCTCATATTGAAGGCCACTGCTGGTAGTCATTTACACACACCCCCATGTCTCTGTCCACTGCTGGGAGTCGTCTGCACCCACCCCTCATATTGCAGGCCACTGCTGGTAGTCATTTACACCCACCCCTCACATGTCTGTCCACTGCTGGTAGTGATATGCACCCACCCCCATGTCTCTGTCCACTGCTGGGAGTCCTCTGCACCCACCCATATATGTCTGTCCACTGCTGGGAGTCCTCTGCACCCACCCCTCACATGTCTGTCCACTGCTGGGAGTGATATGCACCCACCCCTCATATTGCAGGCCACTGCTGGTAGTCATATACACCCACCCCTCACATGTCTGTCCACTGCTGGGAGTGATATGCACCCACCCCCATGTCTCTGTCCACTGCTGGGAGTCCTCTGCACCCACCCCATGTCTCTGTCCAGTGCTGGGAGTCCTCTGCACCCACTCCCATGTCTCTGTCCACTGCTGGGAGTCCTCTGCACCCACCCATATATGTATGTCCACTGCAGGGAGTCCTCTGCACCCACTCCTCACATGTCTGTCCACTGCTGGGAGTGATATGCACCCACCCCTCATATTGCAGGCCACTGCTGGTAGTCATATACACCCACCCCTCACATGTATGTCCACTGCTGGGAGTGATATGCACCCACCCCCATGTCTCTGTCCACTGCTGAGAGTCCTCTGCACCCACCCCCTTGTCTCTGTCCACTGCTGGGAGTCCTCTGCACCCACCCAAATATGTGTGCCCACTGCTGGGAGTCATATACACTACACCCAACCCTCACATGTCTGTCCACTGCTGGGAGTGATATGCAATGTACTGGTGCCGTAGGGGTACGTATGATACGGACCATACCCCCACATTCATAGGGTGTGTACGGTCCGTACCACGCGTACCCCTATGGCACCACTACAATAGTGATACGGCCCGTGCACACGCTCTGAGGGCGTGTGTATGGTCCGTACCACGCGTACCCCTACGGCACCACTACAATGGTGATATGAACCGTACACACGCTATGAGGGCATGTGTACGGTCCGTACCATGCGTACCCCTACGGCACCACTACAATGGTGATACGGACCGTACACACGCTATGAGGATGTGTGTACGGTCTGTACCACGTGTACCCCTACGGCAACACTACAATGGTGATACAGAGCGTACACACGCTCTGAGGGTGTGTGTACGGTCCGTACCATGCGTACCCCTATGGCACCACTACAATGGTGATACGGACCATACACACGCTCTGAGAGCGTGTGTACGGTCCGTACCACGCGTACCCCTACGGCACCACTAAAATAGGGATACGGACTGTACACACGCTCTGAGAGCGTGTGTATGGTCCGTACCACGCGTACCCCTACGGCACCACTACTATAGTGATACGGGCCGTACACACGCTCTGAGAGCGTGTGTACGGTCCGTACCACGCGTACCCCCACGGCACCACTAATATAGTGCTACGGATCGTACCCACACTATGGATGTGTGAGTACGGTGCATATCACTATTGTAGTGTTGCCGTAGGGGTACGCATACACGTCCTCTTCCGCTGTTGCGGGACGCAGGGATTGGTGGACACGCCCCCGTAGTGACCAGACCCTGGAGGTAATGTATGTCCTCAATATTATAGGTTTTAATTTGGGTAGGAGGTATGTTTCCTGCCCCTCACCCCCCCTTGGCCCCTGGGTGTTGTTCTCACCTTCTGCAGCATGTGCGTCGGGTTCAGTGCACCAGGTGTAGGCTAAGAGGGCCGGGATGACACGTAGGATGGGGTCCATGGCTGTCCGTCGCGTCTGATTCAGTTTTCCGGCAATTTTTGGCTGCTGTAAAAAAATAGCTGTGCGGAGTGACCTAGGGACGAATCGTACTTGCTGGTCCGTAAAACGCTGCCTGACTCCGTACGGACGTCCCGTACGCGCTGTCCAGGATCAGACTCGTAGGTATTTTTTAGCCGTACGGTGTTTTGTACGAATCGTACGGAAATGCTATTTCTGTACGAATCGTACTTGTTGGATTGTACGGTGGATTTCCCGGGTACGAGTCGTACGGAGAATACGCTCCGTACGATGAATCGTACCCGGGTTTTACAGGATTAGAATCAGCACCTATATGTTAATTACTTTTTGCGTAATTTAATTATGTAGCGGGTTGTGGGTTTAGGGGGTTAAAGCTTTCCGGCTTTTGTACCCCTTCTAGGTACTTTTCCGCTTTTTCGGGCATCCTCGCCTCCCCGAGGCCCTTCGCCGCTTTTCCTGCTCTTTTTCCCCCCTACCCGCCCTCCTCCCGCCTCCCAGCTGTCCCCGCCTCCCCGGCTACCCCTTATATGGCGGCCGCTGCGAGGCCGCGCAGCGGGCGCGCCGCTGGTGCGCCTAAGGCAAGCCTGTCTGCGCCCGTCCACGCCTGGACCGCGCCCAGCACCCGAACCTCTGGCCCCCGCGCCCCCCGCCTGACCTACGACTCCGCCTTCCTCGCCAACCTCAACCCCGGCCGCACGCCGGGCTGCTACTGCGCCACCCCGAAACGTACCCACAGACCCTTCACCTGCAACAACTGCCGCTTCACCTGCCCCTGAACCCACTCCGCTCCCGCCAAGAACTACTCCCCCGGAAACAACCTCCACTGCATCCTGGTCAACACCCGATCCATCCACAGGCACGCCATCGAACTGTGGAACCTCATCAACTCTACGAACCCGGACATCGCCTTCCTCACCGAGACCTGGATGAACCCCTCCTCGGCACCCGACATCGCCATAGCCATCCCCGACGGCTACAAAATCATCCGGAAAGACCGCACCAACCGCATCGGCAGAGGCATCGCCATCGCATACAAAAACTCCATCCGCATCTCGACCGACACCGACAACTCCCTCCCCGACGCCGAACACCTCCACTTCATGATCCACAGCGACCCCAAAACCACCCTCAGAGGCACCCTCATGTACAGACCACCAGGACCTCGCACCAAGTTCAGCGAAGACATCACAGACTTCGTCAACCCTCACGCACTCTCATCCACCGACTACATCCTCCTAGGAGACCTCAACTTTCACCTGGAGAACCTCACCGACAACAACACCACCGCCTTACTGGACAACCTGGCCAACCTGGGACTGAATCAGCTAGTCAACACCCCCACCCACGACGCCGGACACACGCTCGACCCCATCTTCTCCTCCAGCAAACACATCACCTTCAGCCACACCACCGAACTCCCCTGGTCGGACCACAGCTGCGTCCACTTCATCTTCAAGAAGACCACCGTGCCCCACCACACCCAGCAACCACCAAGAAGACACTGGAATCGTATCACCATGGAACAGCTCGCATCAACCCTCTCCCAGAACCAACCCACCAGCACCACCAACCCCAACGTAGCCGCCAACAACCTCACAAACTGGATCTCCGACTGCGCCAACCTCCTGGCCCCCCTGAAGACTCAAGCCAGCACCAACAACCACAAGAAAAACTCCTGGTTCACCCCCGACCTCAAGAACTCCAAGAAAGAATGCCGCGCCTGCGAGAAGACGTGGCGCCTTAACCAGACCGAAGAGAACATGTCAGCTCTCAAGGACGCCATCCGCCAACACCACCAACACCTCCGCGCCGCACGAAAAACAGCCTACCGGAACAGACTTGACAACAACGCCCACAACAGCAAGGAACTATTTGGCATCGTCAAAGAGCTCTCCAACCCGGAAGCAGAAAACAACTCCATCCCTCCCTCACAGGACCTCTGCGACTCCCTCGCAACCTTCTTCCACCACAAGATCACCGTCATATACAACAGCTTCCCGACCGCCGACACGAGCCCTCCTCCGGAACCCGCCACCGACACCACCACCATCCTCACCTGGAACCCTACCACCACCGAGGAGACCACCCGCATAATGAACTCGATCCACTCCGGATCCCCATCGGACCCCTGCCCGCACCACATCTACAACAATGCCGACGACATCATCGCACCGCACCTCCAAGACGTCATCAACGCCTCCCTCACCGCTGCCACCTTCCCGGAGAGCTGGAAACACGCAGAGCTCAACGCCCTCTTAAAGAAACCTACAGCAGACCCCACCGAACTCAAAAACTTCCGGCCCATCTCTCTCCTGCCGTTCCCCGCCAAAGTGATTGAGAAAATCGTCAACGCTCAACTCACCAACGCCCTGGAAACCAACGACTCCCTCGACCCCACACAGTTCGGTTTCAGGGCCAACCACAGCACCGAAACCGCCCTGATCGCAGCAACGGACGACATCAGAGCCCTGACCGACAAGGGCGAGACCGTGGCCCTCATACTCCTGGACCTCTCTGCAGCCTTCGACACGGTCTGCCACCGCACCCTGATACGCCGCCTCAGCAACGCCGGCATCAGAAGCAAGGCCCTGGAATGGATCGTCTCCTTCCTCTCCGGAAGGACTCAGAGAGTCCGCCTTCCCCCCTTCAGATCCACAGCCACGGAGATCATCTGCGGCGTACCTCAAGGATCCTCCCTCAGCCCCACTCTCTTCAACGTCTACATGACCCCCCTGGCGAACATCGCACGCAAACACTGACTCGACCTTATATCATACGCCGACGAGACCCAGCTCATCTTATCCCTCACTAACAACCCCACATCAGCTAGGACCAGACTACATGAAGGAATGAAGGAAGTGGCGAACTGGATGACAACCAGCCGTCTGAAACTGAACACAGACAAAACGGAGGTCCTCATCCTCGGCCCCACTCCCACCGCATGGGATGACTCCTGGTGGCCCCCCGCCCTAGGCAGCACTCCCCAACCCACCGACCACGCGCGCAACCTCGGCTTCATCCTGGACTCTTCCCTCACCATGACCAGACAGGTGAACTCGGTGACCTCGGCATGTTTCAACACCCTCCGCATGCTCCGCAAGATCTTCCGCTGGATCCCCACCGACACCAGGAAGACCGTCACCCACGCCCTCGTCACCAGCCGCTTGGACTACGGGAACACCCTGTACGCCGGCATCACCACCAAGCTGCAGAGGAAACTCCAACGGATCCAGAACGCTGCCGCAAGACTCATCCTGGACATCCCCCGCCACCACCACATCTCCGGACACCTGAAAAAACTCCATTGGTTACCCGTCAACAAGCGGATCACCTTCCGACTACTCACCCACGCACACAAAGCCCTTCACAACCTCGGACCCAAACTCATCAACAACCGCGTCTCCTTCTACACTCCCCCGCGCACTCTGCGCTCCACCAGACAGGCCCTGGCAGCCGTACCCCGCATCCGCAAAGCCACCGCCGGAGGAAGATCCTTATCTTTTCTAGTAGCGAAGACCTGGAACTCTCTGCCCAGCCACCTTCGCGCCATACCTGACCACCTCTCCTTCAGATAGCAGCTCAATACCTGTCTCTTCGAGCACTGACCCCCCCCCCCCCCTCCCAGCGCCTTGAGACCATTGATGGGTGAGTAGCGCGCTTTATAAATGCGATTGATTGATTGATTGATTGATTGAAGTAATTTAATTTAAATTAATTAATTATTTTAGTAATTAACTATTCAGTATTTAATAATTTATATTGTAATTAAGTTAATTAATTAATTATAAATTCATCAATGACAATTAATAATGAATTGGTAATTATGTTATTGTGTTATTTTTTATTAATTAGTAATTCATGAGATATTAATTATTAATAATTAAGTTGTAAATATGTTAATTGTGTACTTTTTTTATGAGCGGATTGATAGGGGAGTAGGGTGGGAAGTAATTTAATTTTCATGTAATTATTATTTTTTTATATAATATTTATTAAAAGTTATCTGATATTGTTAAATTGTGTGAATTCATTTAGATTTGATGGTTAATAATTGTATTGTTAATTGGTATTAGTTTATTAATTGTTAATTAAATATGTTAATTGATTAATATTTTACAATATTGTAGGTGACGTTTATAGTGGAAAATGGTGGGAGGTAAATTAATTTAGAAAAATTCCCACTTTCCCTACTGTTGCATTTGCTGGAGTGGGAATAGTAATTTTTACCCTCCCGCTATCCAACACTTTCCCTACTGTTGCACTCACTGGAGTGGGAATATTAATTTTTACCCACCCGCTATACAACACTTTCCCTACTGTTGCACTCACTGGAGTGAGAATAGTAATTTTTAGCCACCGGCTATCCAACACTTTCCCTACTGTTGCACTCACTGGAATGGGAATAGTAATTTTTAGAAACCGGCTATCCAACACTTTCCCTACTGTTGCACTCACTCGAGTGGGAATAGTGTTTTTTACCCTCCCGCTATCCAAAACTTTCACTACTGTTGCACTCACTGGAGTGGGAATAGTAATTTTTACCCTCCCGCTATCCAACACTTTCCCTACTGTTGCACTCACTAGAGTGGGAATAGTAATTTTTACCCTCCCGCTATCCAACACTTTCCCTACTGTTGCACTCACTGGAGTGGGAATAGTAATTTTTACCCACCCGCTATCCAACACTTTCCCTACTGTTGCACTCACTGGAGTGGGAATAGTAATTTTTACCCACCCGCTATCCAATACCTTCTCTTCTGTTGCACTCACTGGAGTGGGAATAGTAATTTTTACCCACCCGCAATCCAATACCTTTTCTATTGTTCCACTGTGAGCGATTGGAGCTCGAGATAGACGATGAGGGCAGTTGATCTATTATGCCTACAGAGGCACCTGGAACAAATTGACTGTGATATTGCTCACATCAACAGATTTTATAGAATTGCAGGGGGACCGCTACACATGTATAAGCGCACTTCCCAGGTGCCAGAGGCCATCTGCGTAGTTAAGGAGTATGATTGACAAAGATGTTAACTGACCATATGGAATAATCAAACTGCTCCTTAGCTGGACCTACACTGAGTTAGTCCCCTGCTACAATTACCAAGACTCCTCTGTTTACAACTGGTCCTGCACCCCACATGTGGCATGCTAATATATGTTAATTACTTTTTGCGTAATTTAATTATGTAGCGGGTTGTGGGTTTATAGGGGAATAGGGTGGGAAGTAATTTAATTTAAATTAATTAATTATTTTAGTAATTAATTATTCAGTATTTAATAATTTATATTGTAATTAAGTTAATTAATTAATTATAAATTCATCAATGACAATTAATAATGAATTGGTAATTATGTTATTGTGTTATTTTTTATTAATTAGTAATTCATGAGATATTAATTATTAATAATTACGTTGTAAATATGTTAATTGTGTACTTTTTTTATGAGCGGATTGATAGGGGAGTAGGGTGGGAAGTAATTTAATTTTCATGTAATTATTATTTTTTTATATAATATTTATTAAAAGTTATCTGATATTGTTAAATTGTGTGAATTCATTTAGATTTGATGTTTAATAATTGTATTGTTAATTGGTATTAGTTTATTAATTGTTAATTAAATATGTTAATTGATTAATATTTTACAATATTGTAGGTGACGTTTATAGTGGAAAATGGTGGGAGGTAAATTAATTTAGAAAAATTCCCACTTTCCCTACTGTTGCATTTGCTGGAGTGGGAATAGTAATTTTTACCCTCCCGCTATCCAACACTTTCCCTACTGTTGCACTCACTGGAGTGGGAATATTAATTTTTACCCACCCGCTATCCAACACTTTCCCTACTGTTGCACTCACTGGAGTGGGAATAGTAATTCTTAGCCACCGGCTATCCAACACTTTCCCTACTGTTGCACTCACTGGAGTGGGAATAGTAATTTTTACCCACCCGCTATCCAATACCTTGTCTTCTGTTGCACTCACTGGAGTGGGAATAGTCATTTTTACCCACCCGCAATCCAATACCTTTTCTACTGTTCCACTGTGAGCGATTGGAGCTCGAGATAGACGATGAGGGCAGTTGATCTATTATGCCTACAGAGGCACCTGGAACAAATTGACTGTGATATTGCTCACATCAACAGATGTTATAGAATTGCAGGGGGACCGCTACACATGGATAAGCGCACTTCCCAGGTGCCAGAGGCCATCTGCGTAGTTAAGGAGTATGATTGACAAAGATGTTAGCTGACCATATGGAATAATCAAACTGCTCCTTAGCTGGACCTACACTGAGTTAGTCCCCTGCTACAATTACCAAGACTCCTCTGTTTACAACTGGTCCTGCACCCCACATGTGGCATGCTAATATATGTTAATTACTTTTTGCGTAATTTAATTATGTAGCGGGTTGTGGGTTTATAGGGGAATAGGGTGGGAAGTAATTTAATTTAAATTAATTAATTATTTTAGTAATTAATTATTCAGTATTTAATAATTTATATTGTAATTAAGTTAATTAATTAATTATAAATTCATCAATGACAATTAATAATGAATTGGTAATTATGTTATTGTGTTATTTTTTATTAATTAGTAATTCATGAGATATTAATTATTAATAATTAAGTTGTAAATATGTTAACTGTGTACTTTTTTTATGAGCGGATTGATAGGGGAGTAGGGTGGGAAGTAATTTATTTTTCATGTAATTATTATATTTTTATATAATATTTATTAAAAGTTATCTGATATTGTTAAATTGTGTGAATTCATTTAGATTTGATGGTTAATAATTGTATTGTTAATTGGTATTAGTTTATTAATTGTTAATTAAATATGTTAATTGATTAATATTTTACAATATTGTAGGTGACGTTTATAGTGGAAAATGGTGGGAGGTAAATCAATTTAGAAAAATTCCCACTTTCCCTACTGTTGCATTTGCTGGAGTGGGAATAGTAATTTTTACCCTCCCGCTATCCAACACTTTCCCTACTGTTGCACTCACTGGAGTGGGAATATTAATTTTTACCCACCCGCTATCCAACACTTTCCCTACTGTTGCACTCACTGGAGTGGGAATAGTAATTTTTAGCCACCGGCTATCCAACACTTTCCCTACTGTTGCACTCACTGGAGTGGGAATAGTAATTTTTAGCCACCGACTATCCAACACTTTCCCTACTGTTGCACTCACTGGAGTGGGAATAGTGTTTTTTACCCTCCCGCTATCCAAAACTTTCCCTACTGTTGCACTCACTGGAGTGGGAATAGTAATTTTTACCCTCCCGCTATCCAACACTTTCCCTACTGTTGCACTCACTAGAGTGGGAATAGTAATTTTTACCCTCCCGCTATCCAACACTTTCCCTACTGTTGCACTCACTGGAGTGGGAATAGTAATTTTTACCCACCCGCTATCCAACACTTTCCCTACTGTTGCACTCACTGGAGTGGGAATAGTAATTTTTACCCACCCGCTATCCAATACCTTGTCTTCTGTTGCACTCACTGGAGTGGGAATAGTAATTTTTACCCACCCGCAATCCAATACCTTTTCTACTGTTCCACTGTGAGCGATTGGAGCTCGAGATAGACGATGAGGGCAGTTGATCTATTATGCCTACAGAGGCACCTGGAACAAATTGACTGTGATATTGCTCACATCAACAGATGTTATAGAATTGCAGGGGGACCGCTACACATGGATAAGCGCACTTCCCAGGTGCCAGAGGCCATCTGCGTAGTTAAGGAGTATGATTGACAAAGATGTTAACTGACCATATGGAATAATCAAACTGCTCCTTAGCTGGACCTACACTGAGTTAGTCCCCTGCTACAATTACCAAGACTCCTCTGTTTACAACTGGTCCTGCACCCCACATGTGGCATGCTAAAAACTTGCCGGTACACTGCTGTCACTCCTGGCCATCTCCTACCACTTGGAGGGATACTGGGACTCTGGCTGACTCCATGAGGGTATACCCCACATGCTCTTACAGTGTGATGCAACAGCTAATGTTGAGGAATGGGATTTTATGTTTACTGGTAAGTGCCGCCATTGCGCTACCACATGCTGTTCATATTTGAGCTACCGTATATCACTTGTAATGACATCCAGTTTGGTTAATGCTCATGGGATGCTGACATGGTCCGACACCAGGACACATATCTTTCCTAACCTGGAATGTGCAAGGCCTTAACAACACCTGCAAAAAATGCAAGGTACTTGCCTACTTAGATAGACATACTGTACAAATTGCACTCTTACAAGAGATGCACCTAACACATTACACAAAGGCCTCATCGGTACCCACTGGGTGGTGGCTCGCATAGCCTCTTCCTACTCCTCATTATCTAGGGGTGTAATGATACAGGTCAAAAAGGGAGTGCCCTTCACTATCACCTATTCTGAAACAGATGACTAAGGCCATTGTGTAATAGTACAGGGCAGTCTGTGTGGCACCTTGGGGACACTCGTGAATTCCTATGGGCCTAATTCAGATGATCCTGAATTTTACACACATTGTTGGCACCGACGACTGCACATGATTCAGCTACCCACCATCACATGGAGTGGATACCTAAACACATATTTAGACCCTGTTCTTGCTAGTCAGCCACGGCAGACTGGCATAGCAAACATTGTAAAAAAGTTATATAAGAGAGGGAATGGAAGACTATGTGCTTGTGGAGCTGTGGAGATTGTATGTTCACCTCTTTGGTGCACGTCTGGTTGTCCCAACTGATTTATTGGCTGGTGACCTGGGAGGTGAGTGCTTGGGTGGTGGATGTGCAGCATATGCCCAGAACACTGTCTGATCATTCACCTGTGAAACTGATGGTCTCAATCCCTACCAACACCTCCACACAGTCCACATGGAAATTTCAGGCAACAGCGATGCTGGATCCTGTGTTCCAGAAGGAACTAAGTTTGGCTAGTCTTGAATATTCAGAAAAACAATGTGGCTCCTTGGAAGGGCAGATACACTTTGGGAGGCGTTTAAAGTTACAATCAGAGGTGTTAGCATAGGCACACAATCAGGCATCTTGAGGGCCATATGCATGCAGTTGCAGACTATAGAAATAGCGATACAGAACCTGGATCAAGCTGATGAGTCTATGTCCAGCCCCAGTACCCTTGCTACCATTAGGGAAAAAATCACAAATTATACTGACAAGGCGACAGAGGAACTGTGCCATCTATCTTGCCGACATATTGTGAGGGCATAGAGGGAGGGAGGACGTCCAGGTCACGGTTTAGCTACCATGTTAAAGGCAACCTGGGCACATGCGCATATTGTATAAATAACTGCCCTGAGGGGGATGACTGCCTGCCATTCTGTTTGCCTTCACTGACTTCTATGCACGCTTGCACGACACCAAGACTCGTCTTCAGAGGCAGATGAAGCTGAATATCTAGAGGATGTGGTCCTAGCGTGGCGCTCCTTGGGTCAAAGGAAATATCTGGTGAAGCCCATTATAGTAGACAAGGTCAGGGTTGCCATACACTTGCTACTAATGGAAAAGCCCCATGCATGGATGGCGTATTGGGTGGATTTGATAGGGAATTTGTAGATATTTTGGCACCACATCTCCATGCAGTGTATGAAGAGGCGTATGCTAAGCAGGTATTGCTCCTTTCCGTTAGGGAAGTCCTAATCATCTCATTATTAAAACCTGACAAGCCACCTGAGGATTGTGAGTCTTACAGACAGCTATTGTTAATCAATACTGATGCCAAGATCCCGGCTAAGATACTAGCAACTAGGCTCCAACCACTGCTCCCTAATCTGGTCCTGCAGGAACAGTCGAGCTTTATTACCATTCACTAAACAGCACATAATCTGCAAACTCATTTTGCGTTATTGCACCAGATAGACCTCTCCATAAAGGTGGCAGTGGTCCTCCTGGATACTGCTAAAGCCTTTGATTCCATTGAATGGACCAACATTTTCACAGTCCTGTATCGCAAGGGGATTCACCACACATTTTTATGATGGATACACCTTTTATCCACCAATCCGGTGCCACGGATGCAGATTAATGGTAACACCGCTGGGGTGCTGGACATACACAGGGGCACATGACAGGGGTGCCCTCTATTACCAATATTATTTGTGCTCACTCAGAAGCCCCTGGCATGTGTGATTCGTCAGCGACATTCAGCCTCCGCATTGCGATTTTTGCTGTGACCTCTAAGCATTTCTCTGTACACAGATGACATGGTGTTATATGTTTGAGACCATACAACTGTAATTCGGAAGTACACCCAGCTTGAGCATTACTCAGGCTTAAGCAATAACTGATCGAAATAGGTTATCTCTCCTCTGGGGACTAAGTCACATCTGCTAGACTTCCCCCTAGAATGGAGCACAGACCCTGTCAAATATCTAGGAATCTGGGAACTTAGAGATCCAAAGGTATTTAATTTATATAATTATATGGAGCCATTATGGTATTGGAGGTACAGGTGAACCTGTGGTCCAGACTTCCTCTGTCACTAGCGTAAATGGGGGCTGTCATGAACATGATAGTGCTTGCCCAGAGTTCTTTACCTCTTAATTAATATACCATTTGTCCTGAAGCAGCATTTTTTCAAACACTCCGATCCCACATGATAACTATGGCATGGACAGGGACACAGCCTAGGATTTGCTGGGACACGGTCACACTCCCATATGAATATAGGGGCTTTAGCGCATAAGACTTACACTTGTATTATTTTTGTGCACAGGCAAAGTTTGCAAACTACTGGTATCATCCCCATGCCTACAAGCCAAATCTGACGATAGAGAATGACAACGCACATCCTATTTCACTCAAAGCTATTTTGCCACACAGACGTGTTGATATATTATGCATCAAGAGTAACACCATTCACTCCACCACGTGGGCCTGCAGGGTGCTTGGTGCATCAGCGAAAGAGGGCCCTTTATATGCACCTGCACTTCCACTGCTGTTTCACCCGACCATATCTGTCATAGATGGGACTAGGGTGCTAACAATACTCGGCGAGGCAGGGTTAAAGACAACGAGGGACGCATATCCTGGAGGAAACCTCGTTGCCCTGGCTGATATCTTGCACACTCAGTGTCAGACCCTACTATTAACCTTCACATACTTCCACCTTTGGGCTGCCCTGAGAGAGCTGCTCCAACCTTTACTCACTAGCACCACACATAGGAGTCTTTTTACTAAATCCTATAATACATGGCAGAGAGACAGGACGACAGCCCTGAACCCGGCATTAGACAAGTGGAAAGAAACACTTGACGCACCACTGGACCCAGCGGAATTGTAACCTGCGCATTAACTAATTTCAAATATTTACAACAGATGTATTATACTCCTGTTAAATAGTTTAAATAGGGGCTCAGAGGATTTTCAAACTGTGTGCGACGTGAGGAGCTGGACCTGGCTATACTGTGTGCTCCTATCCGGCAGCTCTGGGCACAGTTCAGGAAGGCCCTCTTAGACATGGCGATGGAGCTGGTGGAATGCACCCCCAGATGTGCTTGCTTGGGCGAGTTAAAAGTTTACTACTGGCCAATCGCAAATGTTGGCAGTGACGCTGCTGCTGGCAAAAAGGAGAGTGGCTATGCATTGGGGCAAAAAGGCCTCACCAAAAACTTTCCAGTGACTTTGTGATATGGCATAATGGAAAGAACAGCTGAAACTGCTTACGAAGGAATTGCCACTGCCCTCGCGGTCCAAGGATATTTGAGCCCATGTACAACCTACCTACTGACGGTTCCAGATATGCACCAGAATAATAACAAAATAATGCAAAACAGAACTCTTCCAGTAATTGCAAAATGTGTCCAATCCTGCTTTAAAGCACTGGATACAATCATTTATAGAGGGAACGGAGGCTGTTGTGGTTTGTATAGGGACATAAACTTTCCAAGGTGATATAAAATGTTCTGTGTAGAGGTGATCTCTTTCCTGAATTGGTGAAGGATTGCAGCAGTTTTGATAGATATAAGAACATATTTCAAGATCCTGGGTGTGTAACTGGAGAAGGTCTGTTCCCTGTTTTGTTTCCATTTCCTTACATTTCTTCATCTCCAGTCCTGGCTGTGTGTGTTTCAATAATCGATGGAGATGGCTAGTGTGTAACCCAGATAAACAGATGAACTGTCCATGGTGGTCTCATAAATGGTGATGCTGGCCTTAAAGATAGTTTAGCCCTGCAAGGGAGCCTGTTGAGTTCCATCAGCACAGGATTGATATTGAATACCTTTAGATCTAAGATGCACTGCAATATGCAGACTGCCTTTCAAGGAGCTGGGGGGGGGGGGGCATTTTGGCATCTGTGAAGTAGTGGTGAAATGCAACACTTCTTCCGCAG
This sequence comes from Triturus cristatus, assembly GCF_964204655.1. Classification (NCBI taxonomy): domain Eukaryota; kingdom Metazoa; phylum Chordata; class Amphibia; order Caudata; family Salamandridae; genus Triturus; species Triturus cristatus. The sequence goes on from NC_140585.1 coordinate 636,273,845, forward strand.
TCTAAAGGTTTGGACACAAGTTTTGAGATTACTTAACAAATCAAAACTTTTCACTTTTTTCAAAAGGGACAAATGGTACCATGAAGTCTAGGCCTTCTTGACAATAGGTTTCCTTCAGAGAAATATTGGTATTAATGTTGAATTTAAGTGAATTGTTGTTGGTTATTAGTTGCGGTTGAAGACATTCAGGTGTATGTTGTTTTTTTGTGCTACATTTGGTCTAGTCGTCGGTTGTTGTTATTCTCAAGTAGGAAAAGGTTGCTTTCTTTTTTCTGGTTCAATTTCTGGTCAATACTCGACATTCAGGTGTGAAGAAGATGGAGTGTTTGAGTCACGTAAAAGTCCGGAGCACAGGAGTCTTTAATATAATGGTATGTGCCTCAGCATATTGGTAAATTATGATGACAATAACAATTGTCCCTGGAGCATTTGCATACTCCACAGGTAAAAGGGAGCTTCTTGGATCTTTCCGGATGAGCTGATGTCAGTTAGACAGAAAGGTAGGTGAAGAACCAGTGGAGGACACTGCCACCAGATCTCTTCCATGATGTGAATTATGATAGGATGTTTAAGTGGTGTAAGATTATTTAGAGGTAAAGAAAAATTATAAGGCAAGGTGAGGTGATGTAACTGTGTTCTTAGGTCTTGAGTGGATTGTCGGTGGTTTAGCTGAGGGTTCTTGACAGCGACGGTTTGGTCCTCCTGATGCTGTTGGGCTATGCCAAATATGCTCCTCAACTACTCCAGTATGCCTGTGATAATTGCTGCTTTTTATCACAGCAAATTTGGCGATGAGTTGGCTACAGCCCAGGCTCCAAGTGAATCAGATGCCCCAACTCAGTACATCGCTACCCGCAATAAGTAAATCGCTTCATGAACATAATCGAAGGAAGGAAGGAATTCCCCTTGATGGACTGCAGTTTGTCAAGCCAGTTATGTGCCGTGTGTTTATAAAGTTGGGCGGATGTCAGGAATTTGTTTTTCCCAGCTAATTTCATAAGTTTCCTCAGTCGTCTTTTTTTGTGGCCATTGCTTGCACAGTTCCCCCTCAAGCACATTCTCGCCCCAGCAGTGAAGGAAACCCACCTGCTTCATGTGCACTGATCCAGCAATCAAGGAATCCATCTTTATGTGCACTGATTTCAGAGAATGTGGTTGCATTCAGCACCTTCAAGGCAGTGAGGCAACAGACTGTTGTGGCTCCATGTGGCGAGAGGTTGTGGCTCGAATCTGTGATTGGGAGCAGCGCTGCTCCTGTGTTAGTGAGTAAACGCACACATGATGCTGGTGGGGAATTTTGTATTGAGATCATGCCCAAGTCAAGTTTAAAGAGGATTTCATTTTTAAAACTGTGTTATTTGGTGGCCATTTTGAATTGGGAATAAACCTTTTTCAAACTTAAAGAGGATTTCATTGTTGAAACTGTGTTCTGTGGTGGACATTTTGAGTTGGAACCAGGCCCGATTCAATTGAAAGGGGAATTTATTTTTAGAACTGTGTCCTTTCTTTTCAGCATACACAACTATTTCAGTTTGTGAACTTGCCTCATCCATATCTGAAGGAGTCGATCAAGGACTGGTTGTTTTCTGCATTTTATGGGTTCAACTTGAGAGTTACTATTTTAGTTGATTCACAATTCAAATTGAATTCAGTTCTTTTGGCCAGGGTATTATTGTTTTGGCACTCTGCATGTCAAGGTCTACACCTGTAATATGCATACATTTTGGATTTGCAGGTCAGGAACCATGCTGTGATAAGACACAGAGCTATGGAATATAAATTAAACATTATAGTGCTATCATTTAGCGTCATCCAGAGTGTCAATGCAACTGCCTTTTCTTCAGACGCCAGGGGACCCAACTATACCATGGAAAACTTGGTTCAGGGCGTGTACAAAATACATTGGTTCTATTGGGGGAATAGTTATTGCCCTGAATGGAAAATGTTTCTTTTAGAACATAAGCTAGTTCTTGATGGACAAACCATTTATGAACACTTACCACCTTATGATTTGGTGGAGGATAAAGAAGACATAGATGACTGTCAACTAGTTGTAAGGAAGTTAGAAAAACAGTTTGATATCCAACCCAGTTTGATAGTTAATAGACATATGTCCTTCACTAGAGAACAGTATCAGGTTGAATTGACTGATTATTTATTATGTAGCAGCATTGCAAATTTTGGCAGCTGATTGTGATTTTGAAAATTTCACAAAACAAATACTTAATGACCAGATTGTAGTGAGGCGTTGGTACAAAAAGTTTGGGATAAGTTACTTACATTGAAGAATCCGACTTTGATAGAGAATATAGAAATTGTAAAGAATATAGAATTATCACAAAAGTCTTGCAACAAATTGGCATGCAGGGAGCAAATCGCGGTTGCTCCAGTAAAAGATAGTTGGATGTACAAACAAGGGGGCAAAATAGAAAAAGAAAGAAGGAGCAGAGGAACATTTGCTTCAGGTGTGGGTATCCAATCATATGCCTAACGGTGGTCCTTGCCCTGCAAAAAATGTTAGTTGTATGTAATGTTGTACAATAGGGTATTTCTCCAAAGTGTGTCTAGCCACCAAAGATAAAGTGAATGCTGTACTGTAAAGGGAGATTAGTGAAGGATCCGAGGACTAGCAAGATAATGGGAAAGGGATAGTGCTAGTAGTTCAGGAAGGTGAATACAATTGAGATGACTCCTATGAAGGTATTGTGGTAGATGGAATAATATTGAATATTTTAATTGACTCAAGAGCAAGAATAACTATGAGAACGGATTAACGTTTTCTTGAAAAATGGGTGGATAAGCAATTGTGTTCTCCCAATAGAGACCCAGTGTCATATGATGGGAGCAAAATTTAATTTGGAGTTTATTTTGAGAGCCATTTGAGTTTTAAAGGAAGAGAAATTCTTGGCAAAGTAAATGTGGCAAAGGAAGGTTTAAATATTTTATGTTGGTATCATCAAGGGTTGTCCGGGATGACAATGAGGTGGGAAAAAAGGTTAAAATGTCCTTGATCACAGAGGAGGAGCAAGGACCAATGACAACACACACACACACATGCACACACTGCAATGTTTGGACAGAATCCTATAAGTATGTTTTTAGGGACAAGTTGGGTAAGATCAAGAGGTTCAAACACAAGATTAGGGTTCGAAACAGAATGAGTCCAGTCAAGCACAAATTCAGGAATGTGCTATTTAGTGTAAGGGAAGATTTTCCTTTTGTCCTGAAGAAAATGTGTGATGATGGTGTGATTGAGCCAGTGGACTCTTCTCTATGGTATTCCCCATTGGTAATAGGTTAGCAGGAAAGAAAAATTGTTAATTGAGGGTTTGTGTTGACCTTAGAAGTTTAAATAAGGAGATGTGGGTGGATTCCCATCAATTTCCTCAAATTGATGACATTATGACCATGTTTGTGGGTGCAAGTGTTCAGCATGATCGATTTGGTATCTGCATATCATCAAGTTGAGCCGGATGCTTCCTCAAAACATCTTAAGGAACTGAATCTTCCGTTGCAACCTAGTGAGCCACCTGATTGTCGTGGTCTAAATTAGCAGTACATTTCATTGGGTTGTTTAGTTCTTTGACACAGAGGAACAGTTTTGCTGTGGCTGTAGATTATTACAGCAAATAGTGGGAAGTTGAGTTCATGGAAGAGCGCAACACTGAAGGTGCCATAACATTTCTAAAGAACATATTTTTAAGAGAAGGCTTCCCAAGAGAAATAGTTTCAGACAATGTTGCCCAGTTTGTTTCAAAATAAATGAGGAAGTTTTGGGAGAAAAATTCTATCACACATAGAAGAATTGATTTGTATCACCCACAGGCTAATGGACGTTTGTGGAAAATGGATCACACATTTGTGGAATGTGTTCAATGGGCGGTACAGAGTAATGTTAATTTCTTAGAGGTGTTATAAGCATGTTATGGTCTCATCGTGTTTGTCCAAATTGTATCCCAGTATGAGTCCATTTGAGGTAATGAGGGGACGAGTGCCAGCATGCAAGTTGTGTCCTGCATGGTTGAGAAAGTTTCAACCTAAGTCTGATCTTGCTTGTGCAGTGGACAAGATCACTCAACCAAAAGTTGAAGCATCGCAAGTCAAAATTAAATGTGATTACCATGCAAAATATAAGGTGAGGGAAGTCTCTAGTAAAATAAAAGTCATGGATTGGGTACTCATCGATGAACCGACACAGGTTATGAAAAGTTGGTCAAAATGTAGGTGTCCTCTTATTTGGGAAGAGGAAGATTTTGTGGTGATGTAACTGTGTTCTTAGTTCTATCTTGAGTGGAATGTTGGGGGATTAGCTGAGGGTTCTTGACAATGACAGTTTGGTTGTGATGCTGTTGGGCAGTGCCAAATAAAGCTCCTCAACTACTCAAATAATAGTGTGATAATTGATGCTGTTTATCACAACAGAAGACTCATCATTGTCTTCGATATCAAGGAAATCTCCTACTTCTAGATTGCCTGTTTCAGTGTTGCAGTGAGATCATAAGTCTTACATCCATAAAGGAGGTTATTGGTGTTGATGTATTCTTGGAGTTGAGTGCAGAACTATTTTTTTGATGATCCAGCTGATGAAGTGAAGTTGGGTGATGGGTCAATAGTTGCCAAGGTCATTTCGTCTAGTGTGTGTTTTTTCAAGAATCAAAGGGTCTGGCCAATCTTTAGTGATAATAGGAAAATGCCTTGGTTAAGGGAGGTATTGGCAATGGTGACCAGGGGTGAGAGAGCTTCTATAGTAAGAGTTTAGATGCGAAATGTGGGTGTGGAACCATCTTTTTATGGCTTTGAAATAGCTGAGGATGATGGTGAGGTCTAAAAGGGCGAGGAGGTAGGAGACTGGTCATTGTAAAATATTGCATGGTGGGATAGATGGTAGATGGGATGTGGCTTGGAGATTTTGATGTGCATTTTATGTTTCCTGGGTCTGTAGTGTGTGTTTGTATGTGTGGGTGTTTGCATGTATGTGTGCGCATGTGTGTGTAGGTGTGTGTGTTGGTGTGTATGGGTGTGTGGGTGAATGTACTGTTGTTATAGCATGAAACTAACAATGGAGTGTACAGTAAGGTCTACTCATGATTATATAGAAGACTGAGAACAGGTACTCTTGTCCAATAGTATTTCAGTATTAGATAGTGTACGGAATGTTATACAAAGTTTTACATCTTTCATGGAGAGACAGGAGACAAAACATTTTTGGTCAACAGTCACCTTCCCGGCACGCCAAGCCCAACTATAACTTTAATTGCACATATTTAGGTCAACCTTCCTCATTAACATGCACCTGCATGAAGGCCGAGTGGCTGTTGGCCAAAGTAGGTACATTTGTAACATTACGATATTATGCTTGGTATCATGGAATTGCAATATGCATCTGTATATTTGTGTAAGATAGTCTAGCTTTTTTGGATTTGTACTGATTCACACAACATCTTTCACTTCATACAACACAGTGCCAAAAATACAACAAAATAATGCAAAACAGAACTCTTCCAGTAATTGCAAAATGTGTCCAATCCTGCTTTAAAGCACTGGATACAAATGTACCGTCAACAATCAGCAAAGATAACCTTTCTCAGCCCATCCCAATTCTTTGGGTCAAACTGTGTTCGAAAAACTTAAAACATGAATAGTGTTTGCAAAACATATGGCACGCACCCCAAATTTAAGTTTATTGTTTCATTAGGCTAGACCACCCAAGGCTGTGTAATAAATGCATCCAAAATTCTAAGAAAACATTCTTGTCTCTAAAAATGAAAAAAAAAAAAGCCCACCAGAGTCGAGTACATGGTATGTCACATTAAGAATAACATTCTGACTCATTCAATGACAATAGAAGAAATTCCATCGCTTTTAGATTTCGAAAACTACATGAACTCCAGTCAAACCTTCTTCTATATATATCAAAATGGCTTATTATGGTATTTACTCTTCACTGATCTTACCTCTTTCTCTATTTTTCAGATTACACCAAAGATCAAACTAATGTTTATTATTTGCACACATACTTTTCTGTATTAAGCATGACTCAAATGAACCAGTTTTCAAGGTTTAGGCAAAAGTATTTAATAAATCTCTTGCTTCTGGAAAATGCATATATAAATCTCCATGTGAATTTAGATATTTCCTCAACCAATAAGTTAAGAAAGTTTCCCAAGAAGTAATGAGCGGCAGCGCATACCTCTGCCTTACATTGCTTTGTATTGGGGAGGCATTCCAGGGGTGGGCGTTCCTATGTATCCAATCATAGATTTTGGCACATTTCCAGATTTACTAACGCTAGTAAACCGGGGAAAGTGTCAAAATGCTACACCTCCCTGAACCAGGTGTAACAATGAGAAAGATCTTTATTTCTTCTTGTTACTTCCTCTTTCTGTGGCACACTTAGAAAGAGGAACAGGCCTTAAGGATCATTTTTGTGCAGGAAGTTATTCTTTCCTGCACAAAACAATCCTGTCTGTAACGCAGGAACCCTTGCACCATGATGCATGCATGCCTGCAGTGGCGCTAGGCAGCACACAGTGCGCCGGTGCAGGGAGACAGCAGAAATGATCCATATCTTTGTTGATATGACACATTTCTGCTGTCTCCCTTTCACCCAATGCAGTGCAGCTACTCTGCTTGCTGCTCTGCTTTGTGTGAAAAGTAAGCAAATATGCCCCTGAGTGTTCATATTAGCATGAGATTTGCTGTTCAGATTAAATTCAGGAGAAAATGACGGATCTACCATCCTTTGAAGGAAAACCATATTTCGAGGTGGAGTCTGGCCACTCCAAAAATGGTCACTTTCTAATTGAGCACTGACAATCAGCGCTTGATTGAGGGCTCTATTATATACACGGTACACCTAAACTGCTTCCTACTGTACTGGCCGGTGACGGTGTTCATTGTTTTGTTCAAGCCAAAATATGAAAATTCCTGTAGCTAAAGCATACGACAGAGTTGCCCCACCGCATCCTCTGCCGCCTTGACATGTGGGGCTGCTCTTCTCCATAGTGGAAAAAATACGTGGCTGAAAGGTCCTATGAGCTCCTGCAGAAATCCACCTGGAGTGAAGATAAAACGTTCATGATTGTTCTAAGAAAAGTCTTGAATGTGCCAAAGACTGGTGGCATGACACTGGGGTCTTGGCTGATCTCATGACACTGGGGTCCTGGCTGATCTCACGCAGTGCGTTGGCAACAAAGGCAGGTATAAGCCCTGAACCCTGCATGGAGACTTCTTGAGTGGATCAACCCAGGACCCCACCAGACACAGAGCTGTGGTCCCACAAGTTTTTCACCAGCCATCTGGATTGAACGCTGGGGAAGTGCTGCATACACAGAGCCCAGTGACTGATGTTACCTGTGCTGTGCCAGCCAATGTATGAAAATTCCAACTGCCAAGAAACCCAATCTGGATGCATAATATTTGCCCCTTCCCCACTCCTGTTCCTGCCTACACATACGGCAGTGCATCTCTCCACACAGGGGTTCGAAGTAACAAACATCTGAGGCAGAAAGGTCCTATGAATTTCTGCGGAAATCCACTTGGAGGGAAAGTAAAGGAGAGATGACGGTGTTCCCAATGAAGACCTGAATGTGCACAGCTGATCCGATGCAGTGGAGTGCCAGTGAAGGCTGGAAAATACCCTGAGCCCCATATGGATACTGCTTGAATGGATTGACCAGGAGATCCACCAGACACCGTGCAGTGAGACCGGAAGCACACACCAGCAATATAGTATTATATGTAGAGGAAGTGCCACATACACACACAGGCCAGAAAACACCCTGATTTCCACTTTAACGATTGGTTGGGCAGTTCCCCTTTAATGGGGCTTGGGGGTCATCACTGGCCCATCCCTTCAGCATGGATACCCTTGAATGGGAAAACATAAGGACCATTGGCATATGCATGTACCAATAAGCAAATCCTACTTCTAAGGGGAGCTACGGAGCGATCTTGCTCAAAAAAGTAAGTGCATGAGTCCTGTTTATTATTACTGAGGATTCCCAAATATCCACTTATGTAACAAATTTGACCACAGACTAATTGACTGAGCTGACTTGCCCTGCACACAGCTAAATTAACATTGTCTTTAGAAACTTGCCACCCTGATCAAAGCCTATGAACATATTCTACTTCAGGGACTGGTGAGTGGTGGGTAACCCTCCTTAAGTCCCATGTATGTCATCCTTATGTTGCATTGGTTTATTCAAACAGCAGTCCCACCACCTTCTATGTCATCAACACACTCGGAATGCCAACTGTCTTTTTAGGAGGAACTATCTGGCCAGTGAAGCAAGCAAGACACCACAAACCTATCATATGGACTACGATGGCTAATCCGGCCACTAAGATATTGGAGGAGTGGCTACTGAAATTAAGGCTTTGATCACTGAAGCATCAACATCTACTAAACACCTGGACTCAGCAGAATGTAGCCCGCATGAAGTGGAGCGTAGTCTGGCATCAGCACAAAGATTTGAGCTGGGAGGTCTGAAGCTTCTGCTATAAAACCACTCACTTGGAAGATTACTCAATATGAGATAATATACAACTATAAGAAGTACCTGAGAAAACAAACAAAGACGATGCAATCCAATTCCTCACTGGCTTTATGCCACACATGTTGGAGCTACACTTAAGGATTCAGACAGGCAGGCCCTAGCGGGGATGCTTTCACTCCATCATTGCCTGCTTCCTTTGTCATAAACATGCCCTGGTGGTTATGAGAGCCAGCAGGAAGAACTTCCACTTTGAATACAAGGACAGACCCGTCTACATTTCTTCTGATGTTTCCTCTGACACTAATGTCAAAATAAAATAATTCTTAGCCCTTCACCCTATGCTAAGAAACATGGGACAATGAGTATGACCATGCCTTGATGGATCACAGCAAAATGGTTGAATACACAGAACCGGATGACCTAGAAGACATTTTAGAGTCGCTGAACTTCTAGACCCTCCTGAAGGTCAACTGCATGGTCTAGCAAAAATCGATGGCAATCAGACAGGAGAGTCTGAGGTTCAAAACGGAAAAAGGACACATGGTGGATTCTGATTACATTTGGTGCTAATACCCAAAACTCCATCCATAGAGACTGATGCAGTTCTGAGTGACTGACGCTCAGAACACATGCTCTTGAATGGGGGAAAATTAGGGTAAGGGCTAGAGGAAAACCAAAGCCATCTTTGGTGGTTTGATACCAGCTTTGCATGTGTTGGAGTTTCTTCAGACTCACATCTACTTGCACAAACCCTCTCCGTACCATCAGCTTCTAAATAGTAAACTGCCAGTAACAGGCTAAGAGTACTGCTTACCCTCTAGCAAACCGGAGAGCCTGAGGTCTGGGAAGCAGATGGGTGGAGGTGGAACAGCTAGAAATCACCGATAGGTATGTGGCACAGGCATATGTCATCATGCATACACAACTTCCTGCTCCATGGGTCCCTCCTGCACACAGCTGCAGGCTGCCAATTAGGTATCCTGTCGAAACATCCTTCTGCTCCCACATATAAACATATATTGTGGAAATTGTCCTCAACGCGTGCACTGTGGGAAGTGGCAAAGCTACTTTGAGAGCCCTACTTGTGCAAGACTCTGCCTTAGGTAAATGCAAACACAGGGAGGAGCAGATTCAGCTAGAACATCAAATCAAGTTCCTGATGACACAGTATAATACCAACCCTTCAAATGCCTCTAGACATTGGCTGGAGGCATCCGAGTACTTAATCAATTCCTTTTTCACATGTACTGCAGAATGGGCTCTTGTTACATTGAAACAAAGGCGATATGAGCATAACGAAAAAGCGCGATGGCGATTAGCTACACAGATACATAAGATGTGGTCGAGGATGTCCGGCACATTTTGAGTATTTACCAGTTCAGGATGACGAAGATGTCTTTGGTGTAATGAACCTCCCTGTGCTGAGCCCCAAGGGATGAGCCCTACTAGAGGGTTAAATTACAGAGGAAGAAATCTCACAGACAGTAACTGGCCTTCCCACATGTAAATATCTGAGCAAGGATGGGTATCCCAGGGAATTCTGTAAGGCACACAAAATGCTCCTGGTTCCTACATGCAGCACAAGTCACTGTCCCTTGTGACTCAAGAAGGCTATTTTGAAGAAAAACAACTTGCACACACATTAGCCCAACACTCAATTTTTTCAATTCAAGAATCTTTATTCGGTGATTAAAAAACACCATAAAAGCACACATACATAGATAAAACGGCATTAAATATTAGTCAAGATCCTTGTGCATAAATAACAATAAAATACTAACATACAAGGCTGTAAATTTAAAACAGGGAGTCACAAGTCTTTTGATCCTCTCCCCTCGTCTTCCTTAGTCGGACCGCAACCTTGATAAAATTCATAACACAACACAAGGTTAGCGGGTCAGAAGCTTTTTGCAAGTAGATTAGTGCATCTCTGGCATGTTCCAGGTGGGCCTTTTTTAGGATGTCTACTAGAAATCTACGCCTGGGCATTGAATAATAGGGACAGAGCAAAGTAAAATGAAGGGAGTCCTGCGGAGACCGATTGTCGCAGCCGCAGGGTCCCTTCTGCTCGATTGACATGTTAAAACCTGCTGGCGAGGCCAACATAAAAGGAAGTAGGCTCAGTCTGAAACGGCACATAAGAAATCTGTCCTGTGTATTGTGTACAAGATACAGGTAGGGCTCCATACCCTCCACACTCTTCACCAAAGTATGAGCCCTTATTGACTTTTTTTCCCCTTCAGCCAGAGCACGGCATTGGGTTTTCCGCTCTAGGAAAATTTCCCCTACTTGTTTCTTGTGCTGTGCTGAAATGGTGGTGGGGTTCTTGAAGAGGTTTCCAAACCCTAGTTCCTCAAGAGTGGTTCTCACATATTTGAGCCATGGGATGCGCATGCAGTGGGTCCTACCTAGGCAGTCCAGTAAGATTTTTCTACTTAGATGCGCGTCTGGATTTACCCAGATTTTTAGCCACGCCACAATTGGCCTAAGTTTTAACAAATCGACCAGATATGGCCTCCCTAGCTCCCTGTGAGCTATGAGTCCAGCAGTGCTGGGTGGTACCCTCAGGATAGATTTCAGATGTTTGTTCTCTTCCTGGTCAATTCTAGAGGTATTCACGAAGCCCCAAACTTCTGCCCCATAGCTTACTTTAGCGCATGTTATGGAGCCGTACAGGTTCATCACCTGTTCCGGACTCCATCTGCCCAACCTCCTGCCATATCCGGCTATTGCCCCGTTAGAGGCAATCATTTTGTTACAGCGCTCTTCCACCAAGGAGTTAAATTGAAGAGCACCATCAAAGGTTACTCCGAGATAGGAGAACGTTTTAACCTCCTCTAAACAATGGGAGCCTATTGTGTAAGAAAATTTTGAGGAAGGTTTTTTGCCTGCCAGGAGCACGTAAGATTTGCTTAGGTTGACAGATAAGTCCAGATCGCTCATAAACTTGACGAACCCATCTATCAGAATCTGTAGGCTTCGTGGTGTACGTGCCAGCAAGACCGCGTCGTCTGCGTAAAGCAGGACAGGGATTTGCCGCGTCCCGACCCTTGGGGAATCTGCCTTTAAGCCCAAAAGAAACTGTTCCAAATTATTAATGTAAAGGGAGAACAAAAAAGGGGCAAGAATACAACCTTGTCTGACTCCACTTTTGCATGGAAAGGAGTCCGTCAAACCTCCCTCCCTGTTAAATCTAACTCTAGCCGTGGTGTCGTTATGCAGCTCTCTTAGTATGGTAATTAGGCCGCTCTCGATCCCCATCCCTGCCATCATGTCCCACAACTTCCCTCTGTTGACGTGATCGAATGCTGCTGCCAGGTCCATGAATCCCATATAAATGGGTTCCTTACTGGCCAGAGTATATTTGGCAGTCAGCATATATAGGTTCAGGCATTGGTCGCTGGTGGACCTCCCTGACCTGAACCCGTATTGAGTGTCCGAGAAGATGTTGTTCTCTTCGGTCCACTCGGACAATCTGTTCAAGAGTGCCCTTCCCAGAAGTTTAGCCGAGACGTCAATCAGGGAAATAGGCCGATAACACTTGGGGTCGTCCTTGTTGCCCTTTTTAAAGATTGGCACAATGATCGCTTTAGACCATGATGGAGGGAGACCGCAGGTGATAGCAGTGTTTAGGACCCTGGTCATCAGTGGGGCCCAAAGATCTATATTACTAAGAAAAAGGTCAGGGGGAATTCCATCTGGGCCCGGGGCTTTATTCTTAGTTAGACTCTCCATCCCTGCCGTGATCTCCTTAAGGGTAAATACTACCGGAGGAGCCTGACTTGGGGTTACTGATGACTCTACGTGGGGACCCGATTCATGGTTATACAGGCTCCTAAAGTGTGTGACCCACTGCTCCGGGAGGATGTTAGCCCCTATCTCCGGAGAATCATTTTCTTGAAAGGTCGGTTTATTGATGAACCCCGCTAGGTCCCTTCTTTCCCCTGCCTCTCTCAGATCTGCCCAAGCTTCTACCTGCAGGGTGAGTTTCCTCCTTTTGGTCTCTTTTTTATATTTTTCTCTGCATGCCCTGATTACTTGTGGATCTCGTGGTTTTGACTTAAGGGAGCATTTCAGTTCCCTCAGTGCCTTGGAACAATCTTTATCAAACCACCGGGGATTGACCAGATTACGCGTGGGCGCACTGGACCTTAGTAATCCGTCTATCAGGTTGGCAATGTGGTTAAATGCTTCTAATAACCTTGGTCCCTGGACTTCCAGATCCAAACATTCATTTATGGCCAGCAGACCCTTATCGCTCAGGTTTTTATAGAACTTTACCCCATCTATTTTGGACCATTTCAGTCTCCTGCCTTGATCGGTGACCCTCTCCACGATTGAACGATGGGCATTGGAGCCAATACCCGCCCTATATGCGAGCATTAAAACAAGCGGGTTATGGTCGCTGAAAGTGTTCCAGTCTATCCCTACACTGACTACTTTATTAACCAGGGATCTCGAGACCAGAATATAATCTATAATAGACGAGCAGCCCCTGCCCTTAAAAGTTGGTGGGAGTGTACCATCCGACTGTGGGTCTACCATATTAATGGTGTGCTCTAGGTCGTACTTAAGCCGAAGCAACCTAAGAGCCGACCCAGTAGGCGAGTGAGAAAAATGCGGTCCCTTCTCAATTGGGCATTGCGCCCAATCTGTGTTCTTTTTGACCAGTGCCGGACAAAGGTGACAATTAAAATCCCCCACCACAAGCAGTCCACCAGACGGTCCCTTATTCTGGGATATGATTTCTTTTCCTAACCTTTGGTCGAGTTCAGTTAATACCGGGGTGTGGCTATTTTCTAACTCGGTGCTATATATGTTAAAAACAGAGAAACGTAACCCCTTTCCCTGGAACCGAGCCGCCTGTATCCCATATGAGAACCAGTCTGGAAAGGACCAGGTGCCTGGCAGGTCTAAATCTACATAGATGGACAAACCGCCCATTGCTCTCCCTGAGCTAGATTTTCGGGCGGGAACAAAAAAACACTTGTACCCCTGCAGATGGTAGTTATTCTCCACAGCCCATGTCTCCTGTACACATATAATGTGAAATGTTCTAATGAAGTCCACCCATTCCTTATTGTTGAATTTGCCCGCTATACCCGCTATATTCCATGAGATAAGTCTCACACCCTCTCCACTCCATTCAGCACCCCCCTGGGCCCTTGGTCTTCTTTCCCACATTGATCTTTGCATTCCCTGCCCATGTCCCCCTCCTGTCTTGTCTACAACTATTTCCTTTGGCACAACGCAGTTTGGTTCCCCCTCACCAACCACCAGGATTTGCTGAGCCTTGGATCTTTGCTCCTCCAGTCTTTCTACCGTACCTCCAATTTCTATACAACCCTGGGGGGCATTGTCTGTCTGTCAATCGACCCCTTCAAGGCCATTTAGGCAATGGAACCGGTTATAGGAAAAAAAGGGTTGTTCAGGTCGGCCAAAAAACGGCCTAGGGTTAAAGGCCTGGTGACTCCCCCTCCTGCCAACCCTCTCCCAGTTGTCATGAGTTTGGGGTTGCTGAGATAGGACTGGGATGATGGGAAAAAAGAACGACACATGGAGGGTTTGGATGGTGGATTCCCTAGATCTGTTTTTCCCTTGACATATATGGGACACCGTTCCTGTGTCCCTAAAACTCACCAGTATGCAGTCCCCTTTAATGGATTTTTGTGTTCTTCCCACCCATGATACCCTTCTTACCATTATAATTTCGTTATTAAAATGTGTCGGGAGGGGTCTATTTATATTTAACCACTTGATTACCCTACTTTTTAGGGCACAAAAGTCCTCCGTTTCACCTTCCTCAAGTGGGGGGACACCTGCCATAACGACAGTAAAAGCATTGGTCTCTGGAGGTAAATTGGGTCTGCGTGGTCTCAGGGTGAGCTTCATTAAAGGGGTCGGGGTGCTCTTGTCTACCGGCTGTGCCGGGGGTACAGATCCTAAAGGAGGGTTGGGCATATTGGTGTTAGGGGGCTTAGCTGTTGCAGACTTTGGCCTTGTGGGTTGTTGCAAGGGTGCCACATTCACAGCTTGTGGAGGGACTGGATTGGCGACACTATTTGCCGACTGCTTAGGGGCTACAGTGGAGGGGGTGGACTCTGATTGCCTTCCCTGTCTGCCAGCTGGAGTTTTCAGACTGCCCAATGTGGCCTCTAAAATGGTTAGTCTGATCTCAATCTTTTTAATACTCTCGCTGATCGGTAATAACTGGGACCTTAGCAAAATTCTAGGTTTCCCAGCGGGACAACAGACAAGGGAATATTAGCAATACCAACTCCTGTGTCTTTTATCATAGTAGGAGTTGGATCCTCATGAGCAATAGGTTTAGGGTGTAAATCTACCAATGGTTTCTCTACTAATGTGGGGGTTTTTAAAAACTTCCCAAAATCCGAGTGTGGAACCTTGGGTTTGCTCTTTCCTTGAACTCCCCTCGATTTCCTCCTGCGTTTATTTGGAGGAGGTCCAAAGGCTACTTGTGTGTTAGTTGGCTTAGATTTAGTTTTCCTAATCTTCGAGGCTGGAGGGGCCGGAGGGGGTTGGGACACTAAATCAATGGTCACCCTTGGGGGGCTATAACTAATTTCTGGGGCTATACTCAAGGCTTCAACTGGTGACATGTTAGTGCGATCCCTCAGCAATAGTGGGACATCATCAATTCGGGACAACTCCTCCCTTGGTAAAATAAGTTGGTCTCCGAGGGGCGTGTTTTTCATATTATCTATTGAGCGTCTCCGTTCTGCCCTTAACCTGGACAGATTACACTCTTTGACCCCCTCCCCCACTGCCCGGGAGAAATAATTCTCTAGAGTCCTATTCTTTGCTCCACCCGGTTTTAGTGGGGTGCTCTCCCTTGCAGGGGACGGCATAATGTTCACAATAAATTAAACTCGGCGGGCGGCTCCACCGAGTGTAAGAGACCAGGGGTCGGAAGCACAATCCAAGAGGGTAGGCCCAGCCCGGCCACCTTCGGCCCCGGACGGCCACAGACGGTCCCGCCCTTGTCCCGGGCTTCTCCCGGCGCCCTCCCGTGCGCTCCCGCGCCGCGGAAGAAGCTGCACCTGATATAGGGGGAGGGTGCTTAGGGGGCGTGGCCAGCAGGGAGAGCGTCCAGGTGCAGGAAATGATGGCAGCACAGGGACTCCTGGGCAATGGAGTCCCTGATCCTCACCTGGCGCTCGCAGCCCTGCTCCCCGAGATTCAGGCAGCTCCCCTGTCAGGAATCAGCAACGATGCGCCCAGGCACATGGGCGAAGCGGGACCCGCGGAGCGGGTTCCGCGAGGTGCAGCAGCAGAACAAACAGCCCAACAGGAAGGACCTCGCAGGACAGAGCTCGCGCTCACAGGTCAGTCAATGTCTCAAAAGTTTCAAAACTTTTCTTTAACCATCATGTGGTATCTAAACACAGAGCAGTTAAGACATTCCACCTAGGTGGTAATATATAATGTTTTTCAACATGCGCAGACTTACTTGTTTCTCCTGACAAAACTTGTGGAGAGGAAACTTGGCTAGAAATAGAGCCTTGTGCTGATAATGCTGCTTCTGAAAAGTAATCTCCGCAAATTGTGCTTGAAGCCAAACAGAAGACTTACCTCACATCTTGCTGTCATTTTTATAATAAAAAACACTAAGAGGAAGAACAATTAAGCACCGCTTAACAAAAGAACACCTGAGACAGATGATGAAAACATAGTGTACCCACTCAGCGACCTGTCTGAGACCACCACAAGCCTTATAGGTAAATATTTGTTGAGAAGCTGGAACATAAGAGAAAAGATGATAAAATTATGCAGATCTGAAACTAAGAGTTGTGGGTAGCATAAGTGACAAATTATAAAAATAGTAACTGTGAATCACTTGTTAAACTTTATGGAAAAGCATCGCGTTAGGAACTTTTTATGATTTTTATTATTTTCCTTTTTCTCTCCCTCTCTTGTTTGTTTTGCTGATGTTCCTGTGTGAAACTCTCTTTTTTGTTTTGCTGATGTTCCTCTGTGAAAGCCTTTTATGGCTGAAATCACCTACTAATAAAATTCAGTTCTTTTATCTGCAGTTACACTTCACCAATGGGTCACTAATAGAGATCTCAGGACACCACATTGAAAGAAACTTTGTAAGAGGACTAATGCTGAGATTCTTTAAATCGATCTGGGATCCATTCTTTTCAGTAGTGGCCTATGACTGAGGGATTTAGCAGAGTGGGATAAATGGACAATTAATGAACAATTGGCTAAAAAAAAACTGTGTAGAAGTAATGTTAAAATTAATTACGTTATTTAAACTATCTAAAAATCTAAATATATTCAAGTTCATGTTAAAATAAATCTAAAACTAAAACCTATGTATTATTTTATTTTTCTATATTTTAATGACCTCTATTTAATTAAAATAATTACATACTTCTTGGAATAAAAATCTATAAGTCATTTAAAGTATTTTAATACATAATAAAACATTTTTTTTAAATTAGGTGGAATTTTGTTCTTAATATAAACTTCGGAAAAATACTTTTATTTTATTTGAATGTATTGTTAAAAAATAAATGCTGTCACAGTTTTATGTTCTACGTTTAAAATAAATATATAACATGAACATTATTATTTAATATAAATATATATTTTACATTTAAAAAAAAAAAAAGTTTAATAAAAATTTACACTATTCTCTAAACTTTACTAGTTGGAGATCACTGCCCCGACTGCAGAGGACTATTTCAAATGTGTGGACCATCAAAATCAACTGTAAAGTCACTGCTAGTTGTAACTTTTAGTGACTCCGCCCACTACTTCAGAGGGTGGGCACATGTTAGTCAACACTTTGGAGTATCTTTAAACTCTTAAATGGTGAATAGCTAATAGTAGTGAAGTTACTCAAAAGTGTACGAGCAGATTTACTTGTGGTAAACTTACACTTGCAGATTTACTTTTGTGAATATTTAAAAGTAGATCAGCCATAAGGAAAGCGAACATTAACTATGTTGCAAACAAAGGTTTTACAAGGATGAAATTACATTTTTTTTTTTAATTCAGAATCTGATTCCTTGTCAGGGTCAAGGTTCGGGATTCCCACAAGCAAAAGGGAAATTCATGCACTTGTGCCCTTAATCTGGCAGATTGGCTTGTGAATTTAATGCTAACTTCCTTGCCTCTGTAATGTAGCTTTCTTCCTATTTAAAAAAGAGATTTTCAATTTGTCTGGAAAGCACTTCAAACCTGCCTTGGCCTGCAGTCTGCCTACCCTATGACACATCAGGCCTGCTATTTCTGATCCTGAGAATGCAGTTTAATCTGCCATGCCTACCTGGAAAAATAAACCTGTTTCCAGGCCCAAATCTTCCTTTTAAGCAGTGACACCTATGGTAGGCCCTGGACAACCCAGGGGTCAGGGTGCAATGTATTGAAAACGTTGGACATATACCCTTAAGTTTGACATATCCTGGAATTGAAAAACTACTGCAAGACCTATCTCTCCCTAAGGATAACATTGGAGTTGTCTTACCTTTTGTACGTGTAATTTCCAAATGGAAAATATAACAGGTGCAAGTATAGTGTCTCTGGATTTGGAATTTAAAATCCTAGCACACAGTAAAGTCAGATTTTAAATTACAATTTTGAAAATACTACTTTTAGAAAGTTGCCATTTTCCTGCCCTTAGCCTTTTCGTGCCTGTAGCCTATCTTGGGTCTCATGACTGGGTGCAACTGACAGTTAGATTCTGTGAATTCCACCCACACAGTCACACAATTGAGGGATTAGGTGTGCCTTGATGGGTCATCTGCTGAGAGGATGGGGGAAATGCTGAGCACAGCCCCACTTACAACTGAATAGCCTGTGCTGTGCCTTCACACAAATGGCCTTGCATTGTCACTCCAGCCAGATTGGGGCCAACACAGGGGAGGCAGGGAATTCCATGCACTTGAATGCAACTGTCTAGAAGCATCTCCCGCATTCCAGAAGCAGGGCACCAAGGTACAAAAGAAGGACTTCAGACAGCAACTTTTCCGTACACTTCTGCACCTGTGGAAAATCTACCAGGAAGAAGGACTGCTGTACTGCTTACAGACTTGTCACTCTGCTAGACTGCTGCTCTGAAGGAGCTACTGCCCTGCTGTGATAACCTGCTGTGCTCTTGCCTGGGGAGGAAGAACTGGATCTGCAACCCACCTTGAACCCAGGACCCAAGAGTGATTGAAAGGGCTAGTCTGCTGGCTTCCTGATCTGAGACTCAGGAACATGAAAGGTTCCCCAGCAGCTCCTGGATCTGACTTATTTGAGTTCCTGAACCACAAGTGGTGCATCTCAGGTCCTGGACTCATCGTTTAGCTCTCGAGCTCTTTAAATAAAGATTTTGGGCTCTTCGCGACCGCGATTGGGCCAGTTCACACCAGAATCATGCCGCTCACTCAGAAAATCAGCGCAAGCCACCGCCAGACCGTTTCTTCACACAGCAAGCATCGCTCACCTGTGAAGGAGCGCGATGGACCAGCCTGCCTGGCCACAACTCTTGGCCTGCTTCCTGCACTACCCTAACTACCACCCACAATTCTCTCCTGGCTCCCGCTGACCCTCTCTAATAAGAATGGGACTCTTGGCACAAAACTCGAGAAGGTAAAACTTCAGCTGGATGAATCTGGAACTATATCCAACCCACACTGACTTTGGTCCTGTCTAGTGCGACCAGATATCCTGATTGGTGCTTTGTGCTTTTAGGCACTATATTACAGTTTATTCATTATTCTACTTTGGCATTGTGGTCTTGTTTTACTTAATCCATTTTTGCTATAGTTTTCTAGTTTGATGTGGGATCTTTTTTGTGGGGGGGTTCAATGTTTTACTTTTTGAAATGTCGCACAAATACTTTACACATTGTCTCTAGATTAAGCCTGACTGCTCTGTGCCAAGCTACCAGGGTGTTGAGCATAGGTTAATGTGAGGTTTGCTTGTGCTTTACCCTGACTAGGATTGTGGTTTCTGATTGACCAGGGCTCACATCCCAATCATTCAGTAACTCAATTTCTAACACTACTGCACTTCGTCCTAGAGGGTTGGCGATGTGAGAGACTCATTGAGCATTTCAGATGACTTGCCGAAACTGGCTAATTTTGCGGAAATCTTAGACCCAGCAGTCAATTTTCCACAGGCTAAACAGGTTAATTCATCATAAGGTCTGACCTGCCCTATCTAGATGGTCCTTTGGATGCAACTTTTTACTGCCCGGAACCACTATACAAGGCATGTTCACATCTACAAAAAAAACTCCCTGCGCGTCGGGTCATTGATGATTTCTATTTCATGGCTAGCAGTTCGGGTGGCCAAAAGTGCTACCACTGGTTAGTCTGAAACACTTTCGCTAAAGTGGTATCTAGATTAGGTGGCCCATCCTCTGCTGTTGGCCTGAGCAGAGAGGGCCTTCTTAAGTTGGCAGGCCACACACTGAAGCTTAAATGATATCCTTGTTTTTTCTCTTGTTAAGCACATATGCATTAATTTTTCATCCAACGTGTTCCCTGTCAAGAGACCCACAGGCATCTATCTGTCTTGCCAGCTGTCTACCTCTTAGTCAATTAATCCAGTGACCTCTCCAAAATTCTCGTGTTTTACCTCCGACTGCTCACTTTTTCCTTCTGAGGCAGTTCTTAACTAGCTGACTATCACTCTCATTTTTTGTTTTATTTTCCCCTTTGCTGTTTTTAAATATATTTTCTGTATTTATTCATATCTTTTACGTATTTGAACACTCATCCCAACATTTGCTCTTCAATTACGACTTTTCACTACTCGTTCACCCTATGCCAATTTGCCAATGCTGTTTTCGTTTATTTCCTTTATTTGCTCTCAAACACTGGAATGCTCTTCCTTTTTGTGAACTCTTCCTCTACATTCGGTTCGCTCGTTTGTTGCGAGCATCTTCTACCTTCTATTTCTCACTCTTGTTTATTTTTCCAGATGACCCGCCATTTGACTACTTTTGTATCTTAGTAATTTATTGAATACATCGCTTTAGCAGAGTTTTTGTAATGCACTCCATGACATCCAAAACGATTCTGACCCCATCTCTCTATGCCAGTATCGATGCATATGGTAATTGGGGCCTTTTGCTAACTCGCATGTGTGCTTGACTCATGCAGTACATAGGCTACATGACTGACTGTATGGTAGTTTTGCATTTTATGTTTTATTATTTCGCATGCATTTTGAAATGTTCTGCTTTGTTTTTAGCTTGCAACAGCATTGTACAAAACTTATTAGAAAAATGAAAACTTTATAAGAAGCTTATAAGCGTAGAGGTGCATTTAGTCTTTGAATTTCTTCTTTCATATTTCATGCATTGACTGCCTACTTGCACCTGGTCCCAGCCCAGGGGCAGGCATGGATGAACATGCTGAACTACTGAGTCAACCAGACATGACTGAGGGGAAGCAATAGTGCAAAGACAAATATTGCTTTGTTATTAAATACTATAAACCCCAAAACGCTTCTTAGTATTACTGTGTATGTTGATTTTCTATGCTGCATACTCGACATTCCTAGATTATAACTTCCTATTATTACTTGTGAATAACCTTAAACATGCGTTATAAACAAAGGACATAGAATCCGTCAATAAAGAAAACAGATAGCTACATTTATAGAGCCAGAAAATGTAGGACACACAGATTAGTATGAAAATGCACATACTTAAAGCACTTTAGTTTACCGCACAACATACTTCAATGCAGGACAGTGGGCAATACATAGATATTGTCTATTTTTTAACGAAGAGTGGTAAACATTGATAAAGCACAATTGTTTTAATTTTCTTTTTTTAAATAATTTTTTATTGCAACCGTTGAAAAATTACACTGAGAATTCATTCCAGTTTTAGACTTCAAGATTAAACTTAAACAATGGTCACATATGAAAAATGATATGCACAATATCACGAAATTGTTTTAATTTTCTGCACAAACCACACATGGTCTTCCTTGTATTCTGCTTACCCCGAAGTACATCATTCCTTTCTCTGACTCATTTTTCACCAAACATTTTATTGGTTTTCCATTCATCTACTTCTACTTTGGAACTGTTCCATACATTTACTACCACTTTTGTAAACATATATTTAAACTTTACATTATTGATCCCATTGTACTCCCAAGTGTGATTGTTACTTTCAGAACATAAACATTTATCTGCTGAAAAGATTGTTTGCGATACATGTTTATCTAATAAGGCAGCTGAATGTATTTATCATGCAGCATAAACAGGTTTGTCAGAAGAACACCTTTCAGAGCCCCATGGGCCAGCCAGGGGTTACTGGGATGAACCGTGGGGTATGTGGCCCATGCTTCTGGTATCTCATTTCCCGACTCCTATACGTCCTGAACAGCTAGACCAAGTATTAACCCTTTACACTTGACACTCAGTGGTAGCGCAGGTCAAGCATTCCAAGGCTTCTCGTTGGGAGATACGTGCAATACATACACAGATGAAAGACTCAAACTACGAACAGTTGCCAGGGTTGACAGGCCTTTAGGGCAGACAGGCAATGCCTGATGAGCTGGTTGGGCAGGTCAGTGTTGGAGCTGTTTTATTGCAGCTTGTGGGCCTATTTTATGGTCTTCTGGGACAGTCTTTAGAATTGATTTCCCTGACATTAAAACAAACATTGCCTGCAGCAAGCATATATCCATGCAGTCTTCAATACTTTGCAAAACTCTTATAAAGTGTATCTTTACAAGTTCAAAACTACACACTGAGGCAACACCCACAATTCTTGTCAGGGTGAAGTCATAAGCAAACCCTGAATTAACCTTTGCTCAACCCTCTGGTTTCTTGGCCCAGAGTAGTCAGGCTTAACTCAGAGACAATTTGTAAAGTATTTGTGCAGCACTGTAAACAGTAGCATAGTTAAACCACATCACAAAAGGATTCCATAGGTTTATGTAATAAAGTAACCTAAGGTTATGCTATAGGAGAGGTAGGCCTTGCAGTAGGGAAAAACAAATTTAGGAGTTTTTGACTACCGGGAAATGAAAACTTAAAAGTGCATGCCCTACATTTTAATCACACTGCACCCTGCCTTGTGGGCTGTTTATGGCCTACCCTATGGCTGACATATGTATTAAAATGGAAGGTGTAGACCTGCTAAGAGGCTTACTTTACCAGCTCCAAAAGGCAGTTTCAAACTGCACACATGGGCTGCAATGGCAGGCCTGAAACAGGTTTAAAGTGCTTCTTAAGTGGGTGGCACAATGGGTGCCACTGGCCCACTAGTAGCATTCAATTTACAGGCCCTGGATACACATAGTACAACTTAACTAGGGACGTATAAGTAAATTAAATGTGCCAATTGGGTGCAAGCCAATTTCACCACATTTTAATGAGAGTCCAAGCACCTTAACACTGGTTAGCAGTGGTAACGTGCGCAAAGTCATAAAAGCCAGCAAAAATGGGTTCAGAAAACAGGAGGTTGAAGGCAACAAGTCTGGGTTGACCCTGCAGAAAGGGTCAAGTCCACCAAATACCCTTTGAGTCTGAAAGTGCTGATGAAATTATGCAAAACAAGAAGCAAGGAACTCTGGGTAGTTCCCAAGTATAGGTGGTGAGCAGCCTCTTTACATGAAGCACCTTACAACACCAGTGACGCACTGTATCTGCTCAAGTCAAATGTCTGTTTTTCCAGCAGAGTATTTAATTGTAGGATTAGCATAGTGTTATCCCCACCGAGCTAGAAAGGGACAAAGCCTTTTGCCATTTTTACAGCAATGTTTTAAAGCGCAGTATTAGCTGCCATCCACACCGAGCTGCCAAATGACAAAAGCCTTTTAGCACTCCAAGTATAGTATTACAGATTTGGATTGGTAAAATACAATCCAAACCAACCTGAAATGAATAAACGCAACCCCTGTCCTATTCAGTTGAGCTGATTCAGAATGCCTGTAGTGTTGTAGGGTGCTCCATATAAAGGACTTGCTCTCTGCCTAAACTTTGGAACTGCCCTGAGTTCCTTGCTTTTTGTTTTGCATATGTATAAGTATGCGTATAGTATGTATGAATTTACTTTAAATTATTAATTTAAACTATATTTTCAGGGGGCGTGCTTAGCTTCGTCTCCCCGCTCTCAGGTGCCGAACTCTGCCCCAAGGTACGTTTTTATCCCCACTACCGCTTTGAGATGAAGAAGGATCACTCACTCAGCCCTGCAGTAGCGTTGCCTAGGTGTTTGCCGTAGCTAGGGGCTAGAGAGCTCAGTTAATTCCCAGAAGACGAGCTGCGACACTGCACACCAAAATGGTGGCCGGACCGGGCCTGTGCCTCGGCGGCATCTGAGGAGGCGGCAGGAGCTCTGTGGGTGGCGGGACCCCGCTGCGGGACCCCTCGGCGGCACAGCTTCGGTGCAGGACAGCATACGGAGCGGCCCGAGTCAAGCACCAGCGCGGACGCTCCAGAGGCAGAGGTGGCCAGCAGGGAGCTGGGAGAGCCACATGGAGACTGAACACCCCGCTGGCTGATAGAGTGCAGGAAGAGGTGACCATGCTGCCGGGGGGGCCCGGTGGCAACAGGACTTGGTCAGATGCGTCGGCTGGCTTGCCCCTGTAAGGTGTTGCCCCAGCGAGTGGGGTGGACGGGGGCCTTGCTGCCAGGGGCTGGCGAGCCACTGAAGAGCTGCGGGTGCGTCTAAGTGGCTAAATCGCAGTAAGAGAGGTGTCGGGGTGGTATAGGAGGCAGAGTGCGGTGCAGAGGGCAGCGGCCAGGCTCGTCGGCTGACACCCCAAAGCACTGCTGCGCACCCCCGGTGCCTTGCTCCAGTGGCTGGGGGGCCCTCTGACAACCGACAGGGCCCAGGCGGCAGCACAACCACTCCGTATCATACAAAGCCCATGGCTCGCTGCAGTGAGAGTGCCGGTTTGGGCGCGATCAGACAGTCCGTGGTGCAGGGCCCACTTGAAGGACACAAGGGCAGGTTAGCAGCCACAAGCACGGGGCATCGGCTAGGGGTATGGGCTGGCACCTTCCCTGACTAGAGCAGTACCTGGAGACCAGGGAGAGTGCAAAGAGAGCAAGAGCCTCACCCATGGCTCTGGAAGGGGCCACGGCATCACTTGCGGTGGAACAAGGGGGGCCCGGACATCACTGAAAGAGCCCCCTTAAGGCCCTGCAGGAAGAACACCGGAGGCCTCACACATAGGGTGCTCTGTGTCAGAGCGACTCGTAGGCACCCGAAAGACTGCTGGAGATTCAGGGAATGGCAATTTGGCCCCATAAAAGCCCAGCCCGCGCAGACAGAGGACGGAGCGGGTTCGGGGGCTACGGGTGACACCACTCAGGGGGCAGGAGCGGGGGAGCTTCTGGTAGGCACCTGAAGGGAAGGGGGTAGTGTGCCACGCTCCAGCGGACAAGACACCATAGGCGGGTTCCTGCCACGAGCGAGAGGGGGCTCCCGGTCAGAGATCCACCTGGTCTGCTACCGCCATGACGACGCAGCGGACCAAGAAGGACCAAACATTGAAGGACATGCTCATCAAACCGGCGCCGACGAGTTCCGACGTAGAGGGGGCGGAGGGCCCGATCACCCGTGCGCTTCTAGAAACTTTATTCAACACCATGCGGGATGATTTTCAGACTCTGAAAAGCGAAGTGGCGGGGGAAGTGAGAGAGATCCGAAGAGAGGTGGATACACTAGGAGACCGAGTGGCCACGATCGAGGATCAGGAGCAAGCAAAGGACGAGTAGGTGACACAACTCCAGCAGGAGGTGATCCGTCTGTGGGAACAGCGAATTGACCTCCAGGCCCACACGGAGGATCTCGAAAACCGCTCCCGGTGAAATTACATTCGCATCCCGAGTGTTACATCGGAGGCAGAAGGGACAGACATGGTCCAATACCTACAGGCCCTGTTTCAAGAGATACTCGGGGACTCAGAAGACACGGAGATCCGCATCGACAGGGCCCACAGAGTTGGTTTGCACCGGAGGGCCCCGGCACCACCTCCAGATATCCTTGCCTTCCTGCCGGACTATCCCCTGAAGGAATGCATTCTCCGGGAAGCCAGAGCAAAACAACCAATCTAGTACCATGGCCACGATATAGCCTTGTACCAGGACTTGGCAGCCATCACTCTACAAAAAGGCGAGACTTCCGAGAGGTGACCTCCTACCTGCGGGACAGTGGCATACTCCTGGGGCCATCCCTTTCGCATAATATTTAAATGCGAGGGCAGGCTCCACCTGATCCGCTCACTACAGGAGGCCCGTAAGCTGTTGGCCTGCCGCTTCACAGTCCCAACGACAAGCCCTACAACAGTCAGCGGCCACCCCGAGAAAGGTGGCAGAGAGTGGGTATGAGATGGCTTTCAGGAGCTTCCTGGGGGCCCGACCTGGAGGCGATGGCACAGGAACGAAAGGCAGCATTGGAGTCGGTGCACAAAGACACAGCGTCTAACGATAGCTCCTGACTGAAATGGGGACTGCAGCCATTTGAAATGTGGTAGGGGTGGGGGGACATTACGGGTATTGAGCCACGGAATGTCCCTTTTCACTTTTTCTTCCAAGGAAGCTCAATCAAGCCCTGCGGCCTCTGGACATTGGCGGGGAGTTAGGGAAGTTTTGTTGGGGTGGGTGGGGAACTGGTGTGCTAAGCAGAAGCCCACGTAAGCGTAAGAGGCATAGGCGATTGGCAGAGGCGCAGGGCACAGGAGGGCTGCTTTTTTGGTGGGGTGGACCCGAAGGTGGACAGAGCTGCAAGTGAACACCTGCCTTCCATGACACACTCAGAGATATGCATCCTAACTCTCAATATGCACAGCTTAAATAGCCCTAACAAATGGAAGTCTATACTGTCATATCTCGAGCACTCAGGGGAGGATATATTTCTCCTACAAGAGACTCACCTCGGATGTGGTCCGGAGCATTTCCCCAACAATTTTTCTCTTCCACCCAGGACAAGAAAGCAGGGTGGCCCTATTAGTGGCTAAATGCTTTACAGGGAAGGTGGGTGACAAAGTAGCGGAGATCAGAGGACGGCTTTTATGGTACAAACTGTGGGTGGGGGTTCACCCCTAGTGGTGGGGTCTCTATTTGTGCCCAACACTGGACAGGAGAAGTTCCTCAAGGCGGCCCTGTCCGATGTCCTGAGGGCACAGGAATGCTGGTTATTAGTAGGAGGGGACCTGAACTTAGTCATGGATACGTCAGCGGACCGATCTAGCCACAGGTATGCTCAGACAGGGGAAATATCTGCGGAGGGTCGGCAGTGGTTACACAATCAGGAGTTAATAGATATGTGAAGAGCAGCTCATCCTCAAGCCTTGCAATTTTCCTACTACTCCCACGCACATCACACATATGCCCGGCTTGGTGAGGGATGTCACTATATCGCCAGTGGCCCTATCCGACCATGACACGGTACAAGCGACCCTGTGGGTGCCGCAACCACATAACACGGGAGGAGGTTGGAGACTGAGAGACGGCATGCTCCATAAACCAGCGGTACAGGAGCAGATCCTCAAATGCATCACAGACTACCTCGCCACCAACGATTCCCCGGTTGTCTCTAGTTCCACTCTGTGGGGGGCTCTTAAAGGGGTGATACGGGGAGAACTGATAACGATTTCCTCCGCCGAGAATAGGGAGAGAAGGGGTAAACGGGACCAGCTCACAGCCCAAGGTTTAGAACTAGAGAGGGTGCACAGCAGGACCGGTGCACTCAAGGCAGCGCGGGCCCAGCTGGCGAGACTCAATCTCGACCGGGCCGAATATGCAGTGCCTAGGCTCAAGCATTCCTATTACATTGGGGGAGACAAGACAGGGCGTATGCTTGCGAGTAAATTGAGAGCTTGCACCCAACACGCTAAAGTTCACTCTCTCAAAACGACAGCTGGGACAGTGGCTGATAGCGATGAAGAGATAGCCGGGGTTTTTCAAACCTTCTACGCCGACCTGTATCGTAGGGAGTCCCCTTCACCTACTGAGGTAGCAGCCTACATGGAAGAGACACACATAACAGCCCTCGGGTCCACTCAGCTGACTCATTGGAAGCACCCATTCGCATAGAGGAGGTCTTTGGGGCTATCGCATGCCTTAAGCCTTTGAAGTCACCAGGACCGGATGGCTTCTCGGCCGGGTTTTATAAAACGTTCTGCATGGTGCTGGCCCTAGTATTGACAACACTTTTTAATTATTTTACAGGACTACAGACAATTCCCGCGGACATGCTGGCGGCCTCCATAGTTGTACTGCCGAAGCCGGGAAAAGATAAATCCCTGTGCAGCTCCTACCGACCGGTGTCGTTGCTTAACATGGACCTAAAATTGTTTACAGGTCTATTGGCAGCTAGACTGGGGCCCCTTATGCCGGGCATCATAGAACCCCATCAGTCCGGTTTTATACACAACCGGCAAAGTAGCTATAACACCAAACGCCTATTTCCATCTCATCGAGAAGGCCCACCGCATGGGTATGGATGCCCTCCTATTGTAGGTAGATGCCGAGAAGGCATTCAATAAATTGGGTGGATTGGGATTTTCTGGACAGAACCTTGATCCATTTCGGGCTTGGGGAGAGGTTTCGGGCATGGGTAGCGAGTTGTTAAAGCAAGCCCATGGCAACTATAAGGGTAAATGGGGTAACGTCCAGACCATCCGAGATACAGCGAGGAACCCGTTAGGGGTGCCCGCTGTCACCGCTTCTTTTCGCCCTCTATGTTGAGCCGCTCGCTCAGAAGATCAGAGAGAATCCCGACATATTGGGCATCCCGTTTGAGGGGAAAGGCACACAATAAGCCTCTATGCAGATAACATCATCGCCTCCCTGGAAACACCAGCGCGCTCGTCCCGGTGTTTTTGCGGGAGCTTGAGGCCGTTGGCTGTGTCTCGGGTTTCCGGGTTAACGGCGGGAAATCAATGATCCTATGTTTGAATAAATCAAGACATTTGCTTGCTGCGGGGGGGGGGAACACGTACGAAGGGATGCAGGTAAAGGCATCTATCCTCTACTTGGGCATTGAACTGGCCCCGTCGGTGTCCCAAACAATTACGCTCAACTATACCAGATTAGCTTCTCAAATTGCTCAAGACCTCCAGCAGTGGAAACAGCACCAGCTATCCCTCCTGGGCTGGGTGGCTGCCATCAACATGTCTATTCTACCCAAAGCATTTTACCTTTTCCAAACAATACTGACTTGGCCACCACCTGGCACTATTCAGAAATTGCAACAAGCAATCCACCACTTTGTATGGGCGGGGGCTAGACCTAGGCAGCGCAGAGAATTGGGCTACTTAGGACCAGAAGAGGGGGGTTTGGGGATACCAAATATTCTGGAATATTTCAGGGCTGCACAGCTCCATTATGTAGTAGAGTGGAATAGATCCGAATCTGAAAAGAGATGGCTATTCCAGGATAGGGTGCTGGCCAATTTATCGCTTTGGAAGGTCCCCTTTCTTAAATGTGAGGATCGACCTCCAGCTCCGGGGCTCTCCCATAACACACACGGTGCTTCGTGTTTGGGAAGGGGTCGCGATTAAGAAGGGGCTGTCCTCTTTCCCCTCGCCCTTGACTCCTATGCTCGACAACAAGGACTTCACCCCGGGTGCTGATGAAAGGCCGTTGCTGAGATGGAGGGAGGCGGAATGCAAGTCTGCAGGGCACTTCTTCCATTTGGAGGGGATCCTATCTTTCTGGGATGTATGGGCAGAATATGGCATCCCAGTGACCGAATGGTTTCACTACCTACAACTGAGACACTGGTTACTTTATATGGAGGTGCTGCCGAAGGTCTCTCGGAGGCTGACGAAATTTGAAAAATAGCTCTACAAGAAGAATACGGATAGGAAAATGATCGCTGAGCTCTATGATGTGTTACGCCCTCTAGCCCAAAAGAATACATGGCCGGTCAGAGGAGATGAGCGTGCAAATTGGGGAGAGAACTTACAGCAAAGGAGTGGACGGATGTCTACTACTATCCTACCCACACAACACGCAATACTGCTAGCAGGGAGACGGCAGTTAAAGTGACTATGTGTTGGTACTTGACCCCGGTCCGTCTTCACAGGGGAAACCCTGCTTGCAGCCCAACCTGCTGGCGTGGGTGTGGGGCAGATGGTACGTTGGTACACTTATTATGGCAATGCACAGAATTGAAGAGTTATTGGACAGCAATACTGGACGATGTAGATGGTCAATTTGACACGCAGATCCCGAGATTCCCTGCTTATGTGATCTTGGGCCTACCTAATATGCTGACGTATCCACTAAGGTCCCGCAAAGGGAAACAAATGGGGTTGGCATTGGGGGCGGCGCTCCAAAATATCTTATCGCATTGGGGTACACGGGTGAAGCAAACTTATGTAGGGTGGCTACACAGGCTTTGGTATATCCTGGTATGGAACACATACAGGCCTCACTCACCAACTCCACGACAAGCTTCAATGAAACCTGGCAACCGCTACTTTCACTATTGTCCACGGAAATGAATGAAATCACATGCCCTAGATGTTTGCGCCTTTTTAGCCTGACAGGTCCTGCCTCGCCGACTTAGGAAGGTGGCAGGCCACATATGCTTGCACTGCTAATAGCGATTAGATCAGCCATTCCCAAGCACACCAGTTCGAGGGAGGGAGATGAGGGGAGGGGTTCTCTTTTTCCCAATTTTTTCCTTTTTTTTTTCTTCTTTCTTTGTGGTATTCTCTTCACTTTTCTTCTACAAAGGCATTGCTATCACAGAAGAGGCGCGAGATATTGGACTATAAAGTATCATTCTGGACAATTTAACAGGCCCGCCTAGGCCATGTTGGGGACACACAGTTACCGCATGTTAATGATGAATACGCATGATAGTTGGCTCCGTATAGCGAACAGCATATTTCAGGCCTATGGAAATGTCTGTTATACTATTGCTGAATGTTAATAAAAACAAAGTTAAACTTTAACTATATTTTTATGTTTCTTTTAATATTTATTTTTATATTTAAATTAGGCTGGATATGTTTTCAGTCACAAATATGTTTGATAGTTTAAATATACTTTACTGTAAGTATTTTTATTTAAATGTAAGAGATTATTTATTGTTGCAGAGTAATATATTTATAGACAATACATAAAGATTATATATTGTATATTATATTGGGTAATATACTATTTTAAATAACTTACGATAAAATCTATATTTATTATAAAATCAATTTTTTTTACATTTTTTGGACGAAATTATGTGCCACAATATTTTTGACACCATTTATTCTTATTTACATTCTAAGTATGGAAACGTGATATTTTGGTAAATGATATTTTTGACATGATATTCTTTTCAGAAGATATTTGTCATACATCTGATGTCATCAATGATGTCATTTGAGATGCCATCAAAGATGTTATCAATGATGTTATTTAAGAAGTCAGAAGTGATGTTACATGTGAGTTCATGTGAGGAGTGCAGGGTGTGATTGAAATAGAAGGTACACGTGCGTACACAAAGGATGAAAGGAGCTGTTCCGTCCCACAAGTAAATGTGACTTCCTTTTTAAGTAGCAATCTGAAGCACTCCGTTTTGTACAAAAACTTCCCCACAAATTTGGCACAATACTCAATGAGGCCAAGGAATTACCTCAGCCTGTCCTTATCTGTGGGCCAAGGGGCTAATCTCACGACACTCAATAAATTCTTCTTAGGTTTAACACCAATGGCAGTAATGCTTTACCCTTGATTAGCCACTTGTTCCACTAAGAACTTGCATTTCTCACGGTGCAGAGTCAAACCAGCATCCCTCACTCTATGTAACACCTGCCTGAGGTCCATCTTATGTTCATCAATAGGATCACCAAAAATCAAAATATCGTTCTGGAAGTACCGGGTGTTATTCATGCATTTGAACATGTTGTTAATCATCCTTTGGCACACCCTAGCTGCTGAACATAGTTCAAAGGGCATGAATGTGAACTGAAATGTGCCCTCCATGGTATGAAGGCTGTGAGAGGTTTGGATTTCTTGTGCAACTTAATCTGATGGTAGGCATTTTTCAAATCTAGTTTAACAAAATACCTGCCACCACCCAAGGCCAATGGCGGTTCACACCCATCATAAGCGCATGGCGATGCACAAGTTATAGTCAGCTAAGTAAACTATAACGGGTGAATTTCAGTAGTTTGTGGTTTTCTAAACATTATTTTTCATAATATTACAACACATACCTTTAACGCCACTTTAACCTCTGGCTTTTATAGTGAATTCCTAGTTTTAATAAAAAAGTAAACTAAACTCTTATTACCATACCTAACTATATTGTTACTTCAACCTTTGTTTTTTGCAGTGAATATCTAGGGTTTTTAATGTAAAATAAAATCGTATTACCATACCTAAACATAATGTCACATTAACCTTTGTTTTTTCAGTGAATGTTTAGAGTTTTGTGATCATATTCATCCAACTACCTCACTGAGAATAGCTTTAATTCATGTGTGGTGTGGGGTGGCTGAATGGCCTAGCTTGTTGTCAGAGTCTGCTCCCAGCAGGTGAGTAACCCTGCAAAGGCATCCATCCCTCACATGGACCCCCCATTCCACATTTTCCTTTTTTTTAAAAAAAAAATGTGTATGTCTTTTTTGCTGTATTATGCTACTCCTGCCATACTGCAGCTTAAGCTTCACCTCTGTACTGTGCCAGGTTGTGACGTTTGAAGTACAATGTCTCCCACAGGAGTCTCACAGTACTGCACGGGGTCACTCTGGGTACCTCAGAACCCACAGAGAACAATTTCTTTTTAACTTTCTGGCCTCTGAGGAGTGTGTTCCCTCTGGGTCCACAGAGAAGTGCCAAACTGGGGCAGAAGGGCTTTATATGTGATTTTCATTTAACTTTATGATATGGGAACAGAGTCCCAGAGTTCAGTAATCACAGCTGCAAAATTTTTCTTCATGATGAGGCCACTAAAACAGATTTCCACAGGACCAAAATGACCGACGCTAAAAGAGGTCTCTCGATGACCAATCACTCTTTTTTTTTTTTATTTACTGGACTGTTGGATTCCCGGTGGCTAATCTTCCAGATAAGATTATAATTTGAACCTCTTCATCATCAAGAGAACATTTTTTTAAAGACACATGCAACAGGACAGAGGACCAATTAACCTGAACAGGGCACCAACCATGAAAGTAATACCAGTACTTCATATACCATTAGGTCAATCTGTGTGCAAACTCCAAAGTGCCCTCTGTCCAAAGGCGCCACCCTAAACAGCAGGGTAAATATCACAATAAAACAAAATCAAAGTTGCACCACTCATCCCATTTTTTATATACAATTCAAAATAGTCTATAGAATACTTATCTTCCCAACTTTTGAGGACCTAGATGAGGAGGCACTCAAGGATTGGGAAGATAACCTACAACAAGCATGGAATACTATGATGCGGATCTTAATCAGACACTCAGATAAAAAAGTTACTAGTTTAAAACAAGAAATAATAAAACTAGAGAGAGCGATTGAGTGCTCAAATTTGAAGGATGTCATTAAAAAGAATTATGAAATATATGATAGAGTGATAGAGTCCTACCAGGTATATCTATGAGACAAAAACTAAGGAAAATCAAACGTGATGATACAGATTATAAAAATGGACGAATTTACACCTTCGCCCACAAATTTGATAATGTAAAACCTGCAGGAGAAGGCAAGAGATCTAGGGAAGAATCAAAAGACACCCTATCAATCAGCACTAGTTCCATTTCCTCAGTGGGAAGTGGCACCTCAAGGAATGGAGGAGTCACTGTAACAATCTCCCCGGGGCGTAGATTTTTTTTTATTGGAGATGGAAAGGATCAGATTGGGGAACAAAGTTACCAAAAAGGATCCAAAACAAGGAGGGGAGGAAAGAAATGGCAAGCTAAAAAGCAAAAAGAAAGAAATAACTTATGCAATGGACACCCGATCTAAGACAACATAGAGACAGATATACAAATTGTTGATGAACAAAATGCCCTAACAATTGTGAATCTTTCTGAACGTGTATTGACAAATGTAGAAATTGATGTTTTGCGAAAAGGTTTAGGTTTTTGTCCCTCAGATTGGGGGGATCCAGCGGAGATGTTGGTTGATTTGTTTAAATGTATACGCATGTTAAAATTAAAGGATCACTTTCACAACATCTCTTCTAATGTTTTTCCTAGGGCACAATCAACACAAAGTACTGTACAAACGGTTTCTGATTTATATAATTTGCAAATGTTGTTATCTATTGCGGGTGGAGAAAATATCTCCATACAGGAAATTAGAGACGATTTGGACAATAAAGAAAACACCGAGGTGACCAGTGGTCTGAAGTTACGGTCTAAATTCATGCCGAATAACACCCATGCGAACATAGATCTTTTTAAGGAAAGAGTAACTAAGGATTTATACAAGTTGATTGATACCCCTTGCAAATATACACATTTTCTAAATAATTTGACCAAAATGGAAAGGAAAGCTCTTAATGATTTAAAAAATGATGAATCCATTACCATCAAGGAAGCAGACAAGGGTGGGAATGTGGTTGTCATGAATACTGTAGATTATACAAATGAGATCAGGAGACAACTTGGCAATAGTCTTTGTTATCAGCAGGTTGCCGGCAATCCCATTCCCACCCTTGTCACCTATATCAATGCCAAAATACATGATTGGTGTGAATGTGGTCTACTCTCGGTGGAGGAACGTAGATATTTGACTGTAAGCAACCCACTTGCCACTTGTATCTATGTATTACCAAAGATACATAAAGGGGGCACTTTTCCACCAGGACGTCCCATTATCTCTGGGATAAATTCACCTACTGAAAAGCTATCACAATATGTAGACAGGTTTCGTCAACCTTTTGTAACAAATCTGCCTGCATATATGCAGGATTCAAGAGACATTTTGGAGAAATTCAATGGCTTATCATGGGCAGAGGATCTAATATTTGTCACATTGGATGTAACGGGTTTGTACACCTCCATCCAGAAACATTTCGGAATGAAAGCGATACAACATTTTTTGGCTAAACGTACGGCTGATCATGCTGACCATAATGAAATGTTGACTGAGATGATCGACATTATCCTATCCAAAAATGTCTTCCTACATGATGGTACTTGGTTCCATCAAATACAGGGTACCGCTATGGGAAGCAGGTTTGCTCCCTTGCACACCGGCCTTTTTATGGGCTGGTGGGAGAGGGAGCACGCCTGGGGAAAATATGCCTTCCCCTGGAGTGATATGATTGTCTTCTGGGAGAGGTATATTGATGATATCATCATATTTTGGAAAGGGACGATTGGACAATTGATGGAGTTTCACACCTTCCTCAATGACAATCCGTATAACATACACCTGACCATGAAATACAATAAAAACAGTTTTGAGTTTCTAGACATTTTGTTTTACATTGATAATAATGAAATACACAGTTCCATTTTCCGTAAAGAGACTTTGTGCAACAGTACGTTGCATGCCTTGAGTGCACACCTCAAATCAGTAATCAATAATATCCCTTTTGGTGAGATGGTCCGTGTCCGCCGTAATTGCAGCATGGATAGTACATTTAGAGACAATATCAGTGAGGTAAAAAGGAGGTTCAGATCGTGGGGTTACCCTGAGGATATCTTAAATAAGGCAGATCAAAGGATCAACAAAGTAACTAGAGTCAGTACATTACAAAAAGCAAAGAGAAAGCAGGCTCAGGGATCACATTTGGCTTGTATTACTCAATATACTAATAACAGTTCTGCTCTGTTTAATATCTTAAGAAAGCATTGGGGTTTGTTATATGAAATACCCAACCTAAGGGAACATATAACTATGACACCTAAAGTGACATTCCGTAGGGGCAAAACGTTACGACAACTGTTGTGCCCTAATTATCCAAGAAATCTAACTACAAAGACATGGATTCCTATGGCTCCAAGTGGTTTTTTCAAATGCTCAACCTGCAATATGTGTCCTTTTGGGAAAAATAAGATCAAGAGTTTCTGTTATAATACCACAAAGGAATATGAGATAAGAGAATGTATTAATTGTAAGACCAACTATGCAATTTATATTATAGGCTGCGATTGCAATAAGAAATATGTAGGGAGCACAGTGCGACCATTAAAGTTGCGGATCCAGGAACATGTCCGAGCGTTCAAAAACTATGACCTCAAATAGCCCATGACACATCATATGAGAGAACATCATGGTAAGAATGGAAAAATTTTGTTTCATGGAATTGACCATATCCGGGCACACCCTCGGGGTGGCAATAGGGAACTCACTTTACGTCAAAGAGAAGCCAAGTGGATATGTCGGTTAAGACGCATTGAAATGGGACACAATACAGATGACGAGATGCATTATTTTTTGTGAACCAAAAATCATGGCATATGACATCTTTCATCCTTTATTCCCTTATGTCTTTTTCGATTGCTTGATGATATTGATTATGGTACTTTGATGAAGCTCTTTTTGATGAACAACTTTCTCGGTTTTTTGAATCCAGGAACATACATCATTGGATGTTTTCATCTATCTATAACATAACATGGCATGAACTTTGTTTTTTTCGATTTGAAGTATATTGGATGTCTATACTTTAGTAAACTGACATTATTGGGTTTTGATACCATTATATCTCGCTGACCTTTTTGTAGTAACAATAATTTTTTATATTGATGTTCATTGGGACACCCTATGGGTTTCCGTCTTATATACAATTATTCAAAAAAGGTCGTAGGATTAGCATCTCGTTTCTATATCTAAACTTATGAATTTGTAATGCTAATATCTATTTTGGAATTTTCATGAAATAGGTAATAGAGTGACTTTGATCGAGATTTTGCTTATATATAATTGTTGAAACGACGTTAAATATCCAAGGATGGTGGTGATGTCTATAATGGTGTTATTATACAACTTCATGTGATCATTTCTTGAAACTTCACAAACATATAAATAAAATTGAGTTGGGGACATAATTGATTAGAGTGGTAGTAATATTTTTTTATATTAATGTTTATCATGACATCCTACAGAGTTATGTCTCACACATAATGACTCCAATAGGGTCACGTGATTAATATCCCGTTTTGACATCTAAACTTAGGAATTTATAATACTAATATATGTTTTGAGTTTGTATGAAATATTCAATAGAGCAATTTTGATTGAGATGTTGTTTGTACACAACTACTGAGAAGATTTTGCATTTTTGACGATGGCGGTGATATTGGTAATGAAGTTATTACACATTGTCATGGGATGTACGCGTTATGATGACGTTTCATATATATTTATTTAAATAAGGATGCGTGATTAGCATCTCGTCATGTTGTCTAAATTTAGGGATCTATAATACTAACAATGGTTTTGTATTCTTATGAAATGTTTTAAAGAATGATTTCGATCGAGATGTTGTTTACGTATAATGGTTGCTATGACATTGCATATTTAAAGATGTCGACGCTACTGGTATTAATGTCATTACGCATTGTCATGTGACGTACGCGTGATAATGACGTATACATACACGCCCTCAAAAAGATGGCGTCCCCATCCCGTATTACGAACTACGGCAGGAATCAGGAAAGCCGGGCGCCGAGTCGGGATTATTGTTTGCGGCTGTGGGTAAGTTCATACCACTGCAGTATTGTCCTGCGAACAGGGGGTTTGTGTCTTAAACCATGGGTGGAGGGACTGGCCGTGGTTAGGTGTCCGTTTTAACGACTGTACAAGAAAACGGGTAATGAGAGACTGGGCGTTATGCCCTAAGTAAATTGCATGGATTGTGTGCGCCATTTCCCAGTGGTAATGAGATCATTTGAAACGCTATATCTGTGCTTTTCACCACAACATGGGTGGATGGAGGCTAATTAGGTAACACCGTGTTTGATACTAGCTTTTTGAGGACACGGTCCTGCATTGACTGGATGGATGGGGGCTATTATCTTTGATTTGTCAGCCTCATTTTCTTTTCTTGGTGTTTATATAGTGTGTACTGAAATATGCATTATGGGTATTAATTATAGAATAATTGGTGTTGGTTGCTTAGAAACTTTATATTTTGAGTGTTTCTTTGCATACTACGCTTTTCAATAAAAAGACGTAAGAATAATGAAGTTCTATAGGAAAGTTAAGTGAGTGGATGCACTTACATGTGTGCTTTGTTCTTACTTGGTCGCTTGTTTGATTTGGTTGTAGAATATATATATATATCTTTCTCATCTTCAATCTTTGCCTGGTGGCACCTGATTTTAAACAAACTGAGTCATTGTTTGTTCCTTCATCCGTATATACTTTTCTGGATGGATATAAATGTAATTCTGTAATTTTAATAAGACATGCATTTAAGTCTGTATGCCATCATTTATGGTACCCCGTGCCGATGTATCATCATATACATATCTGGAGAAACAGCTGTCTATACTATGTGAATGGATTTTTGCATCAGATTCTTTATGGACTATCAATGAGTTTCTAATGAAAATGACAATTGCCGGTACTAACTACTGGGTCTTAACCCCTTTGGATTTAGTTCTCATAAGGTCAGATTCGGGTTAGGTTTGGGAAAGCTTTGATGTACATGTTTTGATTAAATGAATTGGCTAAGAAGTTTTTTTAGAGATGCATGTTTACATCTTCGTGTTGTTGTACACATGCATACCAAAACATATGATGAATATATTTGAAGTTTGTATTTATAAAAGTCTTTTTGATGAGTGTATTTTTATATGTGTCTTTTAATTACAGCCCTGAAGAAGTTCTGTTTAAGAATGAAACGCGTTGGCTGTGGATTAAAATACAAAAAAAAGAAAGATTTAATAAAGAAGGAACTTTATCTTTTCAATACGAACGGACTATTTTGAATTGTATATAAAAAATGGGATAAGTGGTGCAACTTTGATTTTGTTTTATTATCACCCGAGAGCATCTTCATATGCAAATTTCTTGAAAGTGGCTAAACCGATTTACTTGATTTAGGAAAAAGCACATTTTCTGAGTAAAATTCTAACTTTCTGCCAAATTTAGCCTTGTTTTCTGTATCAAATTGACATGGGAAAACAACATTTTGAGAGCCCCCCTTTCTCTTGGGCCTTGCTCGCTGGATCACCCCAAAACTTTCCAGAATGGAGCAAAGTTAGAGGAACTTATAGTTTTGTGAAAATATGTCAATTTGCACTAAATTTACTATCAAAACAGAAAACTCTATTCCTATGGAAATTCGTTTTTACATTAGATTGTGTCTCCTTCCAACATCTATCTACAACTTCCCTTTTGGTCCTCGGAAAGATAGAGAGAGAGAGAGAGTGTGTGTCTGTGTTTGTGTATATATATATATATTTGTCTACTAAAATGTTGCCATTTTCAAATTAGGGAACTGATAAGTGACTGAAAAGACGGGTAGACTGAGTAAATTGATATGCAAATGACATGCTGTGCTTATGCAGACTTCTCTCTCTTGAATTATTTCTTGCTCTATTAAAAATATATGTACGTCAAATTACTAAAAACCTATCCCCTCATATTTTCAACTCGCTGGTTTCATTCCTGCATTAACATCTCAATGCTGGTTTACTTCACCCTGTTCTTCAGGAAATGCTTCAAATTGATTAGCTCCTATTCCATTAAAATGACATTCAGGTTTGCCTCACTTTTTTCATGATTAAAAAATGCCAGCACACTAGTTTTTCATCAGACCTTTCAGGTGATTGTGCAGTTGATTAGCAGGGAGTTAACTGACAGATTGCTGATGCTGAAAATACATGAGTTACTGCATGTCAGAATGTTTTATTGATGAGGAAGGTATTTGAGATCTTATACAAAATGTGCCTTCATTTTAGCATTCTAGACGACTAATCATAATTGCTATGAAAAAAAGAGGTGCCTCATTTTGTTCATTTACCGTAGTATCCTTTGTAGGAAATTCCTTTCAGGTTTACAACTTTGGGGTCGATTACGATGTCGTCAGGAAAGCATTCCTACCAACTCGTTTCCGGAATGGTTTCCATATGAATCACATTCAGGGTGTCCAACTGACCGAGTACAATGTGTCCGGATTCCACCGAATACGGTTCGGTTGGACTCGCATTGACTTCAATGGGAGCCTGTGTTCCGAACGAGAACAAAGGCTTCCATTGTAAAAAGGTGTGGGTGGGAAAAACTGTGCACCCTGTTGCGGGTATCCCTTGGTGCCTGCCACATTGTGCATGCATGGGATGGGGGGACCCATGGGTACCCCCAGGTGCCCAATTCAGAGGGCCCTGGGTGAAGGGAGGGCCTGCTAATGGACCCGAAAGTCAGATTCCGGAAACCGATCCCTTTCGGACAAACCGAATCGGGAAGGCTGTCCGAATCTGACATCCTAATCGCTCGGCTGGAAAAGCTTTCCATAGACTGCAACGATTCGGCTCCGAATGACTCGGTTACTCCCAATGCCTTTTGGAACCAAGTAAGACAGTTCGAATGCTTTCCAGCCATTGTAGCTGCTCATTGGGAAACGTGTCTGAGTCATTCGGAAACAAGGCTTCAGAATTGGATTTGACCGAATCGAATGCCGTACGGAGCCTTTCCTGACGACATTGTGATTGACCGATTTGATTTCATCAAGATGGCATTCAAGCCTTCCACACTTTTTTCATAAATTCAGAATCTTAACACTTTAGTTGTTCAGTAGAACACTGAGAAGCGGCAGTAGTGCTCTGGGTAATCAACTGACAGGCTGCTGCTAAGGGTCTGCCCATTGAAGCTACTGTGTGGCTCTTCACTGATAACTTCACATATATTTTCACAGAAAGGTAAGTCACAATTATGCATTGAAATGGTTGATAGTTTGGATGCAAGAACAGGTCTGTATTGTAGTGGCTGTCTAGATGAGGAACAGGCCAGTGAGGAGGAGCATTTACATTTGATCATTCAGTGCCCTGGGAAGGCTACAATGCCCAATGATTGTTTCAGATTCTGCCTTCGAGTTTATCACTCAATAACCAACTAGATGATGATAGATCATCATTAATAAATGAAATCTTCTGCACTGGGGCCACATGTAATCTCTTATAACTGCATTGTTTACCTTTATTTTCATTTATAATTGAAACATCTATATCAACTACTGGATTGTTAATCAGTGTAAGCTAACTATGTAGTTCTCTTTTGTGTACGTGAGCTATATATGATTTATTTTCATTATCCACATCTTCAACATTTAGTGTGTATTTTAAGGAAAGCTAATGCATGAAAGAATGCAGTGTGCTGTTTGGTTATTCACAGATTAGTTTGCCACACTGGCATCAAAATAATTCAGAGCCCTGCTTTAGAGCA
Organism: Triturus cristatus; assembly: GCF_964204655.1. Lineage (NCBI taxonomy): Eukaryota > Metazoa > Chordata > Amphibia > Caudata > Salamandridae > Triturus > Triturus cristatus. Next base: position 636,314,629 of record NC_140585.1, read on the forward strand.
TTTTCAATTACTGTAGAAGCCATCTTTTATAAGATGACATAAAATGGTATAAGGCATGACTTAGAATTGTGTAAGGCATTACTTAACATGGTATAAGGTATTACTTAGAATGCTATAAGGCATTTCACTGAACTTGATTCTTAACTTACATAGAGAAGAAACAACATAAACCTTAAAATAAGGCAACCCTCCTTTCTGGTTGTTTTTGTCTGTTAACATATGTTTCTGATGTCTAGATAATGAGATCAGAGAGGGTACCAATGACATTTGAGACAGACTGATTGGGGGTACTACTGCGCATTGAACATTTTGAGATAGCAAAATGAATCAGACATATATTTTTACTGTTTTGAGAAAGAATTAATGTGCATAGAATACATATCTTCAACAATGGTCAGGACATTAATGTACAGAAATTATAGAAGCCAGTACTTCGGATAGTGTGGGGGTATTGATTACATCCAGTTAACGCCCCTTTGCTAGCTCCTTTTAATATAAAGTAGTAAATGTAACTATTTTGTCACCAAATGTATCCATGTTCTGCTCGATCCATTGACCTTGATGAATGAACCTGAAGACCTGGTTCTTCCAGACGAGACATGCATGACCCCCCCTCCCCAGGACTGACCTTCTCAGCGCCTGGATACCCTTACAGGTGATTAGCTGCACTCTACAAATTCACATAACATAAAATAACATAACTGCAGAAGTTACTTTCAATTTAGGTGAACGGAGGTGAAAGGAGCATAAATCAATGAGCAGCATTTGCAAGTGCATCTATAGTGCTGACATTGAGTTTCCTTTGGGAAAAGTTGAGGATTGCTGCAAATAAGATACTCCTAGCCCATATTACTGCACTACTGCCCCTTTTTAGGATGACTTCTTGGAAACTTTCAAGTGAGTTTACTAAAAGAATGGGCGGGGTCTATCATTTTGAAGGGTTAGCATGTTCGGCTCGCAGCTGATATTTAATACCTGTTGCTCTGCTCCTACTTTTCTTCTGTGCTATGGTCAGGGCCCTTGTCTTTTACTACTCCCTGTTCAGGATTCAAGCTTTATATGAGAAGCACTTGTATGTTTTCATGGTCTACAATTTCACGGGGTCATTATTGTCATCTGTATCCAGATTGCTAAGTTTTCACCTCAATAACTCTGTGCCACATGTTGTAGCATTGCTTTTTGGAAAATATTGTTCATGAACTGAAGTATGTCTCTTGTTTCATGGCAACCTATGGTATGTTTTGCTTTCAGCATGTGTATTGGGCACTTACACCACTAATATGGTGTAACGGTGTTTTCAGAATCCATCACTGCTGCAAGCTGCCTTTGCTTACTTATGTCACCCTGGTTGGCCTGAGGTTCTACCTGCAGTCCAAATCCTTAACTTCCGTAGCACAGATAACCAACTGCGAGGGTGGCAGTACTTCAGCTGTTACTGTCCCTTGGGGGATCCAGAAGAAGCTTGTGTGACCTCGTGAGTAGATGCCAAGATTGGGGCTGGCAGAGATATGTCCTCTGCAGTCCTGCATATGGAAGGGTCCTCTTCAGGTTTTATGCATACCAATGTTTTGAGAAGTTACATCTTTTACACATTTATAGCTGCTTTATTTAATATTCTTTAACAAGAGTAACCACTTTTTATTCATAGCAGTTAGTTTCCTTGATTTGCTCAACTGCTGGTTTTTCCTCCTACCTGTGTAAAATTGTCTTGTATCCAAAGCTGGCTTGTGATGCTGAGTACACGTGGCTGCTACTTTACTTAACCATGACTAATCACCGCACACCTGGGACATGCTTTTAAATCATTTACGCACACGCTGCACTACACTGCTTTGTATCTATGCACGAGGTTCCTTGATTTTCCACGAGTGGTCCAGGAGGCTGTTCTTTTAGTGTGGAAAAAATTCTCCTAAAAGTTGCAATCCTGCCACAAATCATAATTCGAAAAGTAGCAACATTTTAGTAGTGTAAACTCAATGCAAGCATCATCTAAGCGAGTGTAATTCCGAGTGCACAGCGAAAAGGTTTTGAAACGGCAATTAAGGAAAACATTTTCCTCTTTCTGGAGACGTGGGTGGGGGGGTCACCGGGAATGGTTCAAATCAGATGAAATACGGATTAAATGATTCTGCTGTGCTGTACAAGTCGTTAAGATCGTGAACAGATGAAAAAGTAATAAAGCAGAGAAAAGGCTGATAAAGTTTCTGGCTAGCTTACAGGAGACATATCATTACCATATGATCTAATGTGGGTGTCAGCCTGGATTGTGCTCATTGAGAGAAAACTTCCTTTGTAACTGGGCTAGAAGCAGGAGGGTTTTCAAGCGACAGTCACTGCGCAGCACACTGCCCCCTCCTCCTTTCCACACCTGCAACTCTTTTGTCTGGGCTGAATTTTTAGTTTAATTACATCTCTGCTTTGAGAGGTCCACTTGCAGTTCCCTGGAATAAAAGGTACGGTTTGAATTAAGTGCATTCAATGTGCATGCTATCTATTCATTCGAGGCGGTAAACGAGTGGACGTATTTTTAGACTGCTGGAGCCCGAAAAGGGCAGACAACCTGATGCTGGTTTAGACCGGCAGCATTGCTGTGCCGTACTTTTTAAAGATTGGTGTGCGCTTCTTTTAGAGCCATGCGTAATTTTCAAAGTTTCCCTTCATTTGTGTTTGTTCTATTCTTTGTAACTAATAGAATCATAGATGTGTTCGTGCCTTTGCTCCTCCGGTTTCATAGATGAGCCTGTTAGCGTGAAATTATGAGTTTTGTTGTTGTAGTTTTTAAATGTGAAACTTGGCTGTGTTTTCAGCATTCCCAGTATTTACGTTTTAGCCTTCAGTATGTGCCTTGCAGACATGTCGCGTCCGTTGTGCTTTCCAGCAGCTCTGCTTTGCAAGACCAGACGAGAGCCGTTGTTTTTTGTGTCTGTTACAGAATGCTGACTTTTGAAAGGTATTTTTCAATAATCGGGGCCGTGTTATACGCTGACTCACACACTGACCTCTGAAGCTCTCTCACCTCTGCAGAGCTGCACGTCAAGCTGCCTCTTGCCCATGGCTGGGGGACATGAGATGCAAGTTCTCGTTCACAGTTTAGGGGACAGTGGGTTTTAGACAATAACAGAGACGGCAAGGTGATGAACTGGAGAACTTCCTGTGTTCAAACACCCGGACTGCAGCTGATGCGCCTCACTTTAGAAATGACCTGATCATAAACGCAACTTTTCATTGTGAATATATGTTTATTTTTGGTGGTGGGCTGTGTAATTTGTATGCGTTGCTGTTTCCAATGTTGATAACAACATGGTTCTCCTAGATCCAACCTCATGTAAGGGTGCAGAATCGAATAGCAATTTCGGGGTGAAAAATAATACATTTTCATTTGTTTCTGTTGTCTTGCTTTCATTTGATGTGTATTGTAATGTTTATACCCACAAATTGCACGTCTTGGCTTCGAAAGTGTGCGTTGGGAATTTCACTTTAAACTCTTGGAATGTATATACAGACTTGGGATCTTGTTAAATCATGTCACCTTCGTAGACTGCATGTCGTGAAGGTTCGTTGGCTGCCGCGAATTAAATATTGATCTATGACCAATGACCTCGGCATGCTGAAAGATATTTGGCTGAGATTGCATTGAAAACTGTGCATTGAAAAAAGTTTACATTATGAAAGACATTTTTAAACATGCATATGAAGAGCTGCGTACATCGCCATGTGTATGTTGAAAACCAGCTGTAATTATTCCTGGGACATCTCTAAAGCCTAAAGGAAATTATAGACATAGTGTCTTTTAGATACTTCTAGTACATTTAAACATTAAAGGAAGGATGCCTATTTTGGGACTATGTGGGAAGAGTTCAAGCAGCAGACGGTTCATGATTACAGTAGCTTTCTTTGCCAACTCGACCGGAATGTCTGGCTAAGAAAGAAACGCCTTGACAAGGTGACATTAAATATACCTGGCAGGGCTGAGTGATTTTCCAAAATCATGCTCTCTCATTGTCTGGGAGCATTTTCTAGCTTAACCACAAGGAAAGGAAAACTACCAAAAAGGAAACTCAATTGAGAGTTTTAGACCCAATATTGCATATAAATTATATTGTGCCAACGTTTAAGTATCAGTTTAACAACTGTAATTGACTCCAGTAGGACTTTGTCAAACAGCAGAGTGCATTGTGCCAGGATGATGCGCACTGGCGCATTATAGGCCTCCGCCTTTGTGAGGCTAGAGACACAAAACCAAAGCATCATAGTACACAACCTCCAGCTGTACAAATCCAACGTGCTTTAGCATGGAGGTGCCACTCATTAGCTTAGATGTAACTGGTCTAAGGTTTCAAACCTTGGTTACTGAATTTAAATTAATGATTACTCTTGTCTTAAGCACATTACATGCCCCTGGGAGGAATGTGACCCTCTGTAGTGCCACTCTACAGTGCGAGAAGTGTCTCAATTTCTTTGTAATTTGCTCTTCCATGCATGCAGAATGCTAAAATATGATATACTTATGAAACTACCCCACCCACAAAGCCCGCTGCACCAGCCTCTAGGGTTTGCCTATCATGCTGCACTCCTCCCCTCTAGGATCCGATCTGGGGCCCTACAAAGGTTGACTCTTTCAATGCCACACTGCAGTATTCTTGGAGCAACCAGGTGACAAGCAGGTACTCCTTGACTCACCATACCTGTCACAAACAAAGACTGCCATTGAGCCTAACTTTCATTTCCAAGTAGTGAATGGTTTTGCGCCTGCTGTTTGAGCACCATGACCCCAAAAGACTAGCACTGACGTTAGGTATCATAAGTGCACTGTGCAATCCTCCCTTTGGCGTTCATTGGTGCAAGAATGCCTGTCAACCACTCCACCTGCAAAAACCCACTGGCATTATTAACCAGTTACCTGTGGTAAGACATTATGCCTGAAATGCGCAACTTGGCACATTCCAAGTTTCCAACATTGCTCGACTTGAAACCATAGGTACACTACATTTATTTAAGTAACTGGAGCCCTCACTTTCACAAGGAGGTGACAGAGTAATTGGGTTTGATTTTTCAGCAAACATTATTAGTCGTACATTTGGTAGATATAAAATCTAACATGTTATCACCTATCTGGTTAGTGAAGTTAGATTAATAATTGGTTATTAGATAAAAATGCATTGTATTTATTAGTATTTCCTACCAGAAGGCTGCCAAACTAGTTGTCACATTACACTTATCATCCTTTAGTCCTCCCTCTTTCAGAATCAGGCTCTCAGCCTCTAATGAAGGCTGACTCTTGCACTGTTACTTTCAACATAATCAATGGTGCTACCAAGTGACAAGGTGGGATAATCAGTCAAAATGCCCAATCAGTGCCCCGGTTGACTGGGCAGCCACCACCGCTACTCTGCTAGACAACCAGTCAGGAGAGAGACATACCTCCATCCAGTCAATTGTGAAATTAACTATAGTACACTACATCACACACATATAGCTATACTGGTATTGCCATTCTTGACCAGAAACTCTATTCACTGAAGTAAAAAAGTCATTTTTCAGAAGAATGCTATATTCCCTGGATTTTATGCAGCCTGCCTGTCAGCATGTAGGATAATGCATACTCTGATATTATTGATAGAATTACTCCAGGCCCTGATCACAACCTACAGCTGTCCAACCAATCTGTTACTGTCACTGGTATTCATAACCCACCAGGCCTATTTACATAGTGGATAACTACAGTACTCTGGTTATCTCAACAATTGCAGTGCTTTGGTTATCCTTAACACCACATGCACATAAATATATTGTTTCAGTATCTCCATAACACAGCTTGCCAATGCACGTGTGCCATTCATTGTCATCCTCTTCACACCTTTTTTCCATTCTTGTCTACACACCTGCCCAAAATACTTGACAAGACATCTTCACACCCTTTTTCCATTCTTGTCTCCACACCTGCCCAAAACACTTGACAAGACACCTTTACTCTTTCTAAGTTGTTACCTGGTGAAACTTCTCAACCTTTTTCGATATGCCCACTGCAACTTCAATGCATATTTGATCTGTTTCACAAAAAGCTTGTAGAAGTTAGATTACAATCTTCCAATCTTCATTAACATCTTCTATGCAAAACTGTTTCCAGGAGTGCACCAATCATGGAAAATGCTTCGCGAATGCACTGTGAACCCAAGGAAGGATTACCTTTGAGGATTCAGCAATTTATAAAACACCCAAATAATATGATCATCCATTCCCTTAATATACCTTTGCAATGGCCATATGGATCATAAAATGCTTCCCATTGTACTCTATCAAGGATTCCTCAACTGGTATAATCAATCAATCAATCAGTATTTATATAACGCAGCTTATCACCTGGGGGTATCCAGGTGCTGAGGAGTGGTGAGCTTCAATGGTCTTGAGTCAATTCCTGAAGTCAACGAGTTAAGGGCAGGTACAGAGGTGGAGTGGGAGGTCGTTCTCGGACTTGGCGGCTAGGTAGGAGAAAGAACGAACTCCACTGCGGCTCTGCCGGATGCGGGGGATGTTTATTAGGGAGTTGGATGGGATTTGTCTGGTTGGCTGGTGAAAGGTCAGGCAGTGGTTGATGTAGGAGGGTCTTGTGTTGTGGAAGGCCTTATTGGCATGAGTCAACAGTTTGAACTGGCATCTTTTCTGGACAGAGAGCCAGTGGAGGCTTCTGAGGTGGGGGTGATGCTGGTCCCTTTGGAGATTTCGAGGACGAGTCTGGCTGAGGCGTTCTGTATGGTCTGTAGTAATTTGAAGAGGTGGGTGGTGGTTCCAGTGTAGAGTGTGGAGTCTAGTCAGCTGGTGATGAGGACTTGAGCCACTGTTCGCCTGGTGCTGGTGGGGATCCACTTGAAGATCTTACGAAGCATGCAGAGGCTTTTTTCACTTTTCCTCCTGGCTACCTCTTACACAGTCACTTGGTACCTCTAAAGTTACTTTTAGGTAACTACTTTTGAATCATTTTTGCTCAAGAATTGCAGTGTATACCTGCAATAAGAAAATTACTATACTTTTTACTAGTGTTGACTTGGTGATCCTGTTTTATAGGGAAGAGCCCGTCTGGTTCTCCCATCCAATCTTCACCGTTCTCGCTAAAAATGCAACTGGGAATTTCAATTTCCCTTTTTCTTGGATTCGCCAGAAGTATCAAATTTACTAACCACACTGCTACATTTCAATTTGACTTTGGGAAATGCCATGTCCAAAAAAACCTTTAACCTCTCCCGGAACCCTGTGTTGCTCTGTCTCTCATATTCTGAATCAATTTACATTTTGATATTAACTTCAAATATCTCAAGGGTCTGAGACATCAAGCATCACTTCACATTATGATTCAATCTGTAAGCCCAATACCCTACAGGACCTGTCGCAAGGAGGTCATTTTTGCTTTTATTCTTGATACCAGTTATTAAAATAGTTCATCTGAAAATGAAATAGTACATCATCAGACTCATTAATATAAAACTGTTGCAGAGAAGCTTGTATTCAGCTTAAAACATATTCCCGTGAGGCTAAAAATGTAAGGTCAGTCGGAATCGGTTTTTTGAGCATTTGGCCTATGAACCTACTGTTGAGCTAAAATATAATGTCCTGATATGCTAAAGGATCTAAAACTGACAAAGCCATCAGAGTGGGAAAATATTTCAAAAAGTTTATACTGGAGCCCAACAGACTGTTCCTCCACTCCTCTAACCGACCATGTTAAACCATTTGTTTGACATTTCTGCCTTAGAACTAATTCTTCCTGCTGTATTGAGATATAATTCCAAATCAGACACAATGAAACCACATTGAAATCTCTCATGAACTTAGTTCAAAGCTCCATATTGCAGGAAGTGTCCTGCTTTTGCATGATGTCCTCCCAGATTGTCTGCTTTGCGTGCTCTAGAGCTTTGTGCACTTTACCCTTGGTGACCAGAGGTAAAGTGCCTGTGTCCTCCCTTTAACATGGGTGAACTGGCCTATAACTAACCGCCACATTTAACTTGCCTACAAGTCCCTACTATACGGTGTAGAAGGTGGACCCATGGCCTGGACGTTAAATGCTCCTTGTAGACTATAGGATGTAATATGCCATCCACTACAGTGGCCCGGCAAACATGACTAGCCACTTAAACTTCACTTTAAACCCTGCAATGTGACCAATCAAAACAACCCTTTTTGAAAAGGAGAAAACTTTCCTTTTTAATATTAATAAACCACCTTTATCTAGGCCCAGAAGCCGACAAGGCAGGGTGCATGGAATTTAGAAGTCAGACATATAAATATTTAAAGGTAACATGTCCTTGCAGTGAATATCACTCAAAAGCAATTTCACTGTTAAAGGGCTCTTGCCAACTAGGACATTAGTTTAAATATTATTTCTGCAAACCCTGGACTGTGACCAGCCAGAAATATGATTAAACCTGTCTTTTTAATATGTATTAAAAGCCCAACTTTATGGTGAAGTCAGATTTTGTTTATGAATACTATGGGTAAGTAACTTTTACGAAGCCATCTTTTCCCTGCCTAAAGATCCTAGATGATAATCTGTATTAGCTTTGCTGTAGTAGTGCAGTGGGCGATTAGCTCTGATGAGCTGTTAAAACAGGTACCTGAGGAGAGACAATGGCTTGGGTGTGGGGGAGTGTTTTCTCTTCCACCATCAGTAAGACCAGTCAGGGTATACTCAGGAATTTATTTTACTTCAAAGGGGCATACTCTGGAAAGGCCCCAGCATTTCCTCTCCTAATCAGGTAAGCACCAATGCCAGAGGGGGGAGGCTACCCCCAAACCTGAATTGAAGTGACCTCAGAGGAGGGAATTGCTTATTTTACTGGCCACACCTCTGAGTGGACACACATGCTCTGCAAAAGGGGTGTATCTTCTTCCTCATTTTGGACTTTAGGCGTGAAAGGAACTGCTGCAATAGTGGGTAGGCTAAACGCCTTTAAACATTTACCCCATTAGTTAGATAGGAGCAAGGAGCCACCCACTAGTTGGTGCCAAGCATGAATGTGATACCCAAGACACACTCTTGAGAGCCCTGAAGGACTGGACCTGCTCCCTCTTGTACAGTAGACATAGAAGTGGTCTCCAAGGGTCAGTTTGCTCACCTCATGTTTAGCTACAGGAATCTAACAAGTTGTAAGCTCAAGAGGTCTTTTTCCTTAAGTGCCCACCTGAACAGTATCAAATGGACCGTATATACACCCAGAGGAGGGTCTCTTCTGGAGTAAGTCTTGACCATCAAACTCTTTCTGAGTTCCTGGGACCCTTGTCTGTGTCTAACTAAACTTTTCTTACCATCTCTTAAAACCTGAGATTCAGAATATTTTTGCACTTACAGACCTCTGGAGGACCAGTACCAATCACCCCAACATATCCAACCCCAACCAAGGCGCTTTCACGCTGGGCTATTGAAACAGTTTTCTCAAGCTCAAAGCTTCTCCGTGGCAGAAAATCTGATTCAGCAGCCCCTCTGCAAGAAGGTTTCAGGCCTTGTAGAACTCAGAATTGGATAGAGCCGCAGCTTTGTTCTGCTGAAAGTTTCTGAGCTAAAAGAGACTAAGGGGCCGATATTTTCTTTTGGCTGGCTGAGGTAAGTCTGTCAGGGAGACAGAGATTATTCCTAGTTGCCTTGGCAGAGTACCCATCTGCCAAATTTAGAAATGACCACCAATCCGGAAGTCATTTATTAAGGATTGGCAGGAATCCCTGTCACAACTGTTCATGTTAATGCTTTTTAACAGTTGATGAATGGCTCCATAAGCCTGGTTGAGCAGTCTGTCAATACCTTTTTTCTTATTTCCAAAATGAAAATCCCACCTCAGGACTTTCTTTTTGAAAACAAAAACAAACAAACAATTCTCTCCTCACCATGGGAGTTATCTCCCATGGAAATGGGACATTTGGCAGTTTTCTCTGCCCTTTACTGCCAGGCTTAGTAAAGACATTGGTATCGCTTTGTTCGCCCTAAGTTGGCAGGGTATGCCCAGATGTGGGTCCCTTGCTCACTTAGCCACTGGATTCAAGGTAGCCTGGCTGAGGAGGGTTATGAACCCAAAACCAGTCCCAGGATGCTTGTTTCTGGTCCAGGGAAGACATGGCTTGGCAGTTCGGGCTGGACTGTTCCCATGAGACACAGGGTCAGAGTGATTTGCATATGGCCCTGTCTGAACTGGGGTGGTGGAGTGAGCTAAAGAATGATGATGGACTAAACACAGATTAGTTGACTGGGGGTGAGTGTTTGATTAGCTCAAGCGCTCCGTCCATCATCCCCTTTGGTATTGCTTTGTTCGCCCTAAGTTGGCAGGGTATGCCCAGACGTGGGTCCCTTGCTCACATTGCCACTGGATTCAAGATAGCCTGGTGGAGGAAAGTTATGAACCCGAAACCGGTCCCAGGATGCTTGTTTCCGGTCCAGGGAAGACATGGCTTGGCAGTTCGGACGGGACTGTTCCCATGAGGCACAGGGCCAGACTGATTTGCATATGGCCATGTCTGAACTGGGGTGGTGGAGTGAGCTAAAGAATGATGATGGACTAAACCCAGATCAGTTGACTGGGGGTGAGTGTTTGATTATCTCAAGCGCTCCGTCCATCATCCCCTTTGGTATCGCTTAGTAAAGACATCTACAGATGAAACCTTCTGCTTTGCCCCGCTGAAGGATTTTGACTTCCACAAAAAAATCTAAGTACCAACAAGGTAAAACCTCCGGCCTGGGAAAACCTTGTTGGTTTATCCAACCTTAGATCTATCATGCTTGGCCTCAAATCCCATCTAGATCATAGTTTACCATGACCATTGACTATCATTGGCACTTTGCACTTTTTGGCTCTATTTTCACTGTAAACTTTTTTTAATAAAATGTGTTTATTGAGTTTTATATTACAATTACAACAAAATGCAGTAAATACTTGAAACACCATCATAGACACTCAGAGTACATATACATTTTGTGCAGTGAGTGGTACCCTTAATAGCAATACCATATGGTTGGACAAGGAGAATATGGCATCAGGATGCATTGATGGCCATGCAGTATGCCTGTGGCAGGTGAGGACGTAGAATCTGAGTTATGCAGCAGGTAGAAGCGAATTGGAGCGCAGATGTTCGAGGGGTGAGAAGAAAGAGGAGCCAATGCAGTATACTGGTCTATAATGTCTTGGCAATGTGTTACGTCTTCCAGCCAGCACTGGATCGGCAGGACTAGCTTCTGCATCCAAACCTTGAAAATACAAAGTTTAGTGAATACTAGCAGCAGAGATGCAAGGCGCAGGCACGTGTGTGGAGCAGCAGCAGTGTTGCTCAGTAAGGCAGCCTTGGGGATGGTGCAAGCTGGATGTCCAGGATATCAGATCACTTAAAACTTTAAAATTCACGAGTCCAGTTCCCCTTAACTGATTTTTGTCATTTTCGTGTCATTTTAATAATTTTTCATCACTCTTATTTTCTAATTCAGTTTGGATTTTCTATTGTTTTTATATGGCAAAAATAGTTTACACATTGCCCTAAATGAAACCTGTCTGCTCTTTGATATGGCTACCAGGAGGTTTAGCTCAGGGTAATTTAGTGACTTTGAAGGTTCACTCTGAGAAGAGCTGTGATTATTCCTTGAGGTGGGCAGTTGTTACCCAAAATAATAATCCAGTTTCTTACACATATTGTATGCCTTTAGCCTTATCTCAGTAAAATGACCTGCAAGGGGGTACAATAATTTATTGCTGGCCTGTCAGGATAACCTGCAACCTTTTAGTGCTGTACTGAATGCTATCAGCTTCTCTAATGGTAATCTTGATAACCGTGTTACCGTAGCATTCTTTGAAACCAATAATGACAGCTGTTTAATAGGCCCTTTACATTGGCTCGTACTAAAGACAACTCATTTTGTTTCCTGAAACATAGCCACCAATTTGCTGTATTCTTTTATTCCCTTCCTAAACACAAATTAAAAGGTACTTTTAAATGTAGATTTAGGGTTAAGGTACACATCATGTTAGTGTTAGACTTATAGCCAGGGTTAAGCTAATATTTAGTAATATTTAGTGGTAAGTTTAGAGTAGGTAAAGATGTCTATCTATCTATCTATCTATCTATCTATCTATCTATCTATCTATCTATCTATCTATCTATCTATCTATCTATCTATCTATCTATCTATCTATCTATCTATCTATCTATCTATCTATCTATCTATCTATCTATCTATCTATCTATCTATCTATCTATCTATATATACAGTCCCACAAACATTCATACATAAACACCCACCCACACATATATGTATATATAGATAGATAGATAGATAGATAGATAGATAGATAGATAGATAGATAGATAGATAGATAGATAGATAGATAGATAGATAGATAGATAGATAGATAGATAGATAGATAGATAGATAGATAGATAGATAGATAGATAGATAGACAGATAGATAGATACACAGAAACGCGTCAGGCAATACAATGAACTTGGATGGCTTGGGTGGGCTGAACCGTGATGCTTAATGGCAGACGCACTGTCGAGTGCATCTTTTTTTTTTCTTTCTTTTTTTCCCCTCATATTTTTATTGAGAGTTCATAGGCACAAAAAAGACATTACAAGGCTCATCAGCCATAAAGATTAACATCAAGGATTAGGAATGCGGAAAATATAAATACGTGCATTGTAATCAATTCATTGTAGCATAGCAGCAATATAAATACGACATAGGCAATACATTAAACATTAGCAGCCATTTTAGTGAATAAAGTGCATAGTGAGATAAGTGAGTAGAAGAAAAAGGATTCTGCTGTGCATTTCACCTCTTATAAAACCTGTCTGAACATATGGAATGCAAAATGCCATTCTCATAATAGAGAGTGTCAATCCATTTAGCTATCAAACGTGCTCCAGTGCTTATGATAGTTCCTAAATGCTCCTGCTCTTAATGCATATTTTCTTTCCCTACCCTGGATCCGAAGTAGTTTAGCTTTCCATGCTTGAAAAGTTGGAGCTTTCTCTGATTTCCATAATTGTAGGATTAGGGATCTAGCTATTAATGATGCTATAAACAAAGCCTCATCGTGTGGAGTAGGGCTCGGGAGAGCAGCCTAATACTGCTATTGATATATCAATCAGGATATTGGCTTTGATCGTAATACAGAGATAGTTTCCTATTTCTTCCCAAAATTCCGTTATTTTTGGGCATTCCCAAATGATATGACTCCAGGTACCCTTCTCTACGCATCGAAAGCACTTATCTTCAACCACGGGGTAGATTTTGTGGAGAAATGAGGGAGTTCTATAAATAAGCCATTTACTATAAAATTGCATACGTTGAAAGTTCGCACCGCGGAAGATTTTTTTATTACATTTATTAATTTTATCCCATGTCGGTTTGCTAATTTCAATGTCTTCCCTCTTTTTCCACCTATCTCTGACTTTAGTAAATACCTCGATTGTATTATCCTCTTTTAATACTTTAATCCACATACTAATTTTCTTTAATGAGGGGTTGTTTAATGCTGTTGATACATCTCTTTTATAAAATAAATTAGCTATATCGCATTGTCTAAGCTCCGCATGTAACATACAAAAAGACCATTGCAGGATTGTGCTCGAGTGGTGGATTTGTCTAAAAACTTCTTCCCATGTTTTCCATCTATTCCCCACAAGAAAGTCCTCTATTGTCTCGAAGCCATTCTCACCCCAAATTCTCGCTGTGTTGATATCCAAGCAGCCCCCCTCGCCAAAACTAAAATTAGTTAGCACAGTTGAGCTGCTTAAGTTGAAAATACCATAAAATGTCAGGACCGGGGTTTCAATTTTAAATAGCCATTGGAGAAACTTATAGCGGACTTTCTTTGGATATTTCGTAATTCTGACAGGGTCCGTTATTTTAGATTCCAGCAGCATCCTCTTCATAAAAAAATTATCTGCCATATAATCATTTAGGAAAAAAAATCTAAAGCTGTGGTGTGCAAAAGAGGCAAAATAATAATCTCTAATATTTGGGAGGGACAGTCCTCCTTGCGTTGTTGGAAGATATAAAGTGCTAAGTGCTAATCTTGGAATTTTTTTAGTCCAAAGAAAAGAGGAAAACAAAGCATCCACTTTTTTAAAAAAGGAAACCTGGATTGGGCAAGGGGCAGCGCTAAAAAGAAAATTAAAAAGAGGTAAAATTGACATACGTATTAAAGCAACCCGACCCATTATGGAAAGTGGCAGTAAATTCCAACGATCAAGGTGGGACCCAACCTTTTTTAACAGAGGTATATAATTTAATGAATATAGATCTTCCAAGTTATCCGAGATAATTATTCCCAGATATCTCTTTGGGCATAAGTTATAGTTCTGCCTAAATTCTGGCAATAAAGTGTCAACAGTGCAATTAGCTAAAATTATTTCAGTCTTATTAACATTTATCTTGTAACCTCCTAATTTTTGAAAATCAGAAAAGATTTTAAAAATTTTTACTTGACTTACAGGCTTTGAATCTAAAAAAAGGGCAATGTCATCGGCATAAAGTTTAATATTTGTCATTCCGACTACTGGTACTGTATCGGGCATTATGCCCCTAATTGCAATGGCTAGAGGTTCAATAAAAAGAGCAAATAGAATTGGCGACAGGAGACACCCTTGCCGTGTACCTCTGCTAACATGGCATGTCCCGACATTGCAATTATTAATAATGATGTGTGCCCTAGAGTTAATATAAAGTTGTTTTAAGAGAGAGATAAAAGCCTGCAGAAAATCAAAACTGTGCAAAATAGCAAAAAGACAGTCCCAATACACCAGATCGAAAGCTTTTTCAGCATCTAGGAAGTCGAGTGCATCTTGAGAAGCTTCGACGTTTGTTGGATAAAATTATGACACGTGTGCCGTCCCGTGCAAGATGCACCATCTCGAAGGAATGAGAGGCTAAGGGAGAGGAACCTTCCTGCTCCGGTTTCCAGTACAGTGCGTCTTTATGAAAGTGCCTGCCCCCATCACATCCAGATCCTACCAAGGTGTTCAATGAAAACTCGATGCGACTACACATCCTAGCATGCTGTATGAAGAAATCAAATACGCAGTTGAATCCATGAGGGGTTTTTCAACCAATCAGCATGCAGTATAAAGAGCGCTCCAATGCGTCCAGGAGAAATGTCTCTGATGAAGTGGTACGTTGGCCACAGAAACGCGTCAGGCAATACAACAAACTTGGATGGCTGGGGCGGGCTGAACTGTGATGCCGAATGGCAGACGCACTGTCGAGTGCATCTTGAGAAGCTTCGGAGTTTGCTGGATAAAAAAAAAAAAAAAATATATATATATATATATATATATATATATATATATATATATATATATATATATATATATATACACACTACCAACTTCCAATCCAAAGTACATGGGACAGGAATGGCACTGTAAGTGATGTGCAAATTTTTTATTTTAGACGGATACATGGAAAAAGGCTGATACAGCCAAAATACGTAGATGCTTTGTTTCCATCTAAGATACATTCTTTGCACATCCCTGGAGTGCTGTTCCTGTTCCTTGTACTTTCGATTGTATGCTGGTTATTTGTACGCGATTGGGCGCAAGCGACTTTTTGAGCACCCGTTGGCCTGGTGCCTGCAGTCACATGCAGCCTGTTATTGGATATATATATAAACACGGAGCCCACCCACGCAGTCATATCGCCACCAAGGTTGTATTTACTGCATTGGGGAGAGAGGAGGCAACACTGCTTGCCTGATTAAGGAATCAACGAAGGACTTTTTAATCCATTCCCCCGGGCACTTGAGCTGGTGTGTGGCCCGTGTCCAATAATTGGAGATATCACTTGATGTTTGGAGCGTTTTTGTCACTGTACAATCGCCCACCCGGACTACAATTACCAGCATGCACCTGCTCGTGGGAGTGAGAGCGTGAAGTTGGTGTACCTTTATTAGGAGGAGGGGCGTAACAACATTTAAGCAGGGACGGGACTTCCATCAGCTGTACCCTGTCTGACCCCCTGCAGCAGCGTGGAGCCCATGGAACCGGCACTGACGAAGGCCAATGAAGGCTGAAACGCGTATGCCACTGTGTCTCATGGACTGCCAGCACCGCGCATTTTGTCACCATTAAAAAACCTTCCAAGATCCCGGAGTGTGCCGTGCCTGTTTTCCGTGTGGGAGTAGGCGTGGTTTGATGTATTGTCGGCAAGGTTGGTCGCCGACTCACGGCACACCCTCTCGGTCTGGAGCACCGTGTCAGACCAACAGTGTGGGGATTTGCATTGTAAGGCAAAACACGGAGCCCCCCCACGCAGTCATATCGCCACCAAGGTTGTATTTACTGCATTGGGGAGAGAGGAGGCAACACTGCTTGCCTGATTAAGGAATCAACGAAGGACTTTTTAATCCATTCCCCCGGGCACTTGAGCTGGTGTGTGGCCCGTGTCCAATAATTGGAGATATCACTTGATGTTTGGAGCGTTTTTGTCACTGTACAATCGCCCACCCGGACTACAATTACCAGCATGCACCTGCTCGTGGGAGTGAGAGCGTGAAGTTGGTGTACCTTTATTAGGAGGAGGGGCGTAACAACATTTAAGCAGGGACGGGACTTCCATCAGCTGTACCCTGTCTGACCCCCTGCAGCAGCGTGGAGCCCATGGAACCGGCACTGACGAAGGCCAATGAAGGCTGAAACGCGTATGCCACTGTGTCTCATGGACTGCCAGCACCGCGCATTTTTTCACCATTAAAAAACCTTCCAAGATCCCGGAGTGTGCCGTGCCTGTTTTCCGTGTGGGAGTAGGCGTGGTTTGATGTATTGTCGGCAAGGTTGGTCGCCGACTCACGGCACACCCTCTCGGTCTGGAGCACCGTGTCAGACCAACAGTGTGGGGATTTGCATTGTAAGGCAAAACACGGAGCCCCCCCACGCAGTCATATCGCCACCAAGGTTGTATTTACTGCATTGGGGAGAGAGGAGGCAACACTGCTTGCCTGATTAAGGAATCAACGAAGGACTTTTTAATCCATTCCCCCGGGCACTTGAGCTGGTGTGTGGCCCGTGTCCAATAATTGGAGATATCACTTGATGTTTGGAGCGTTTTTGTCACTGTACAATCGCCCACCCGGACTACAATTACCAGCATGCACCTGCTCGTGGGAGTGAGAGCGTGAAGTTGGTGTACCTTTATTAGGAGGAGGGGCGTAACAACATTTAAGCAGGGACGGGACTTCCATCAGCTGTACCCTGTCTGACCCCCTGCAGCAGCGTGGAGCCCATGGAACCGGCACTGACGAAGGCCAATGAAGGCTGAAACGCGTATGCCACTGTGTCTCATGGACTGCCAGCACCGCGCATTTTGTCACCATTAAAAAACCTTCCAAGATCCCGGAGTGTGCCGTGCCTGTTTTCCGTGTGGGAGTAGGCGTGGTTTGATGTATTGTCGGCAAGGTTGGTCGCCGACTCACGGCACACCCTCTCGGTCTGGAGCACCGTGTCAGACCAACAGTGTGGGGATTTGCATTGTAAGGCAAAACACGGAGCCCCCCCACGCAGTCATATCGCCACCAAGGTTGTTTTTACTGCATTGGGGAGAGAGGAGGCAACACTGCTTGCCTGATTAAGGAATCAACGAAGGACTTTTTAATCCATTCCCCCGGGCACTTGAGCTGGTGTGTGGCCCGTGTCCAATAATTGGAGATATCACTTGATGTTTGGAGCGTTTTTGTCACTGTACAATCGCCCACCCGGACTACAATTACCAGCATGCACCTGCTCGTGGGAGTGAGAGCGTGAAGTTGGTGTACCTTTATTAGGAGGAGGGGCGTAACAACATTTAAGCAGGGACGGGACTTCCATCAGCTGTACCCTGTCTGACCCCCTGCAGCAGCGTGGAGCCCATGGAACCGGCACTGACGAAGGCCAATGAAGGCTGAAACGCGTATGCCACTGTGTCTCATGGACTGCCAGCACCGCGCATTTTGTCACCATTAAAAAACCTTCCAAGATCCCGGAGTGTGCCGTGCCTGTTTTCCGTGTGGGAGTAGGCGTGGTTTGATATATATATATATATATATATATATCTACGAAGCCGTAAACTCTAGGCAAAAATGCACTCTTAGAGGTGAATTTAGATGCAAAAAACTTTCTTTTTCTTGATGCACAGAAAGCAAAGCAACATAATAGTCTTGTTCACAGTCAATGCAATAAACATAAAAGAAAGACTTAAAACTCCCAATTTTATTGAAAGTGAGGAAGCGTAAATATGATTACCGTGCTTTATTGAAAGTAAAAATATACAAAAAGTAAAAGCGTGTCAGCAAACCATAACGATAATCTTGCTCAGTTCTATTTATCTGTAGGAAACCGGACAGTTTGCAGATATTGCCCCACTTTTTGCCCCCATTTGAACTGCTAGATTCTTGTTTTTGTTTGCACCTCCAAGAAAACTGGCAACACCCCTAAGGGTGGGCAGTCGATCTGTACACCTAAATTGGACTTCTGCCATATTTAGGAGGGCAGAAATAGTGGGTTCTGAGTAGGTAAAATGGCCCACACCACCGGAGGTGGTCACCTCAGGGGCAGAGTAGCTGCAGGGAGTAACTACACATTGGCTACTATCTCCCAAACCCCTCACTCCCCTAAGTCCAGAATTTAAGGGACACCCCTGATACCAGAACCTCAGATCTCACCGACATACTTCAAGGAAGGACAGCAAGAAGACCGTTTTCACCGACAAGGTAAGAAAGAGATACTGGATCCCTGCGGCACCATTGCTTGGAACTGCATGAGTGCCTTTTGTCTGTGGCCAAACTCCCTGCCACAGGGACCCCTGTGGAAGTCAGAAGTAGTTTCAGACACCCTTGGAATGGTGTCCAAACTACAGGTAAACAGATGTGCTGAAAACAAAGAAGTGCTGGCAATTGGGCCCGCCAAGAGATCGCCCAAAGAAAGTGGTGCAGTGCACTCTGGAAGTTGTAGTCTGGTTCTCCCTGAAGTCTTGAGCTGTTACCTTCCTCCAGTGGACCTCCAGCAGCCGAAGTTCCTTTGTATTACTGTTACCCCAACCAAGGCGTGTTGGTCACCAGACTGGTGACTGAACCCGTAAGTTGACCCTGCATTGAGACAGCAGGTCTGATGTCAGCAATGATCCTGCTCTGGTGTACCTGCATATTCTTCTTGGAGGTGGTGTCACTATGGAAAAACAGCCTTAGTGCGACAGGATTTAAGCTGATTGGCAGCCCCAGCTACCGCTGCACCTGGCCTCACTGAGCAAGGAAAAGAGAACCGGCTTTTGAACCTTGCCTCTAGGACCCAAAAGATCTCTACCCTCCGATGGTACAAATTAACTTGACCCCGAAGTTACCGTTTGTCACTAAGCAGTTTTACCCATTGACCGCAATATTTAAAGCCCTGTGTTAAAGTCCACTGACAGCTCAGAAGTTACCTCTGCACCCAGATCCCACGAGCAAGTAAAAAATATTCTGACTGTTGAAACTTGGTCCTGGACCCCCAGTGATCTCTAATCTGTGAGGGTGGAAGGGAACCCAACCCCTAAGTGACTGTTTGTCTATAGGATAATTTCCTATTGATCGCAATGTTAAATGTCTGCAGTACTAAATGCATTTATTTTCTAAAGCTTTGAAAAATCCTAATTCTGGTTATATGTAAAATACAACCTTCATTTTGTTGTCAATAAAAATGAGCTCTATTTTTATAAATTCGTATTGAATTTCTTTTGAGTCGTATCAATTACTTATGCACCATAATGGCACTTTAAAATACTTAACACATGTCCCTCCAGTGAAGCCTGACTGCTCTTTGCCACACTACCAGGACTGAGCAAAAGATTATTGTTACTGAATCCAATGATTATCTTTGAGGCATTGTGAGAATATTATCTAGTAAGGTCTCACAACCACACCACATAAAATTCCACTTTCCTACTATATTTATCTATCTAACTAACTATCTATCTAACTAACTATCTATCTATCTATCGTTCTATCTATCTATCTATCTATCTATCTATCTATCTATCTATCTATCTATCTATCTATCTATCTATCTATCTATCTATCTATCTATCTGCATATATTGTACTGAGTCAACCATAATGAGTGAGTAGTTAGTGTTAAGCCTCAATTTCCCCTGAAAACGTATTCTTTGATTTTTTTATAAATTTGGTACGCACCTATTCAACAAATGTCCATAACTTGCAGCTCAAGTCACAAAAGAAGCTGGAAAGCTTATACTCTACATTTTAGATTCCAAACTACATATTGGCCCGCTGCCACAAAATTCACAAAATTTGAGGTCCTCACAAGCAGTGTGTGCATTTCAATTTATACCTATGATGTTGGACCAAATTGGAACATTTAAGCCGATAGGTAGTAAATGGAGATTCACAATTTTCCTATCTATCCTTTTAAATAATATTAGTTGCAGCATTAGCACTGTATCTTCTGGACCCTATCCACTGAAGTAAAAAGAATGCTTGACTTCAAAACTCTATTAGCGAGAATGAGGTAGGGCTGCAAAACTAGTTGTAAGGATTTTAGTAAATTATATGATATGGCTGTAATGCTTTATCAGTCTATACACTCACAAAAACTGTCTTGGGTCCAGTCAGGCTCATTTGAAAACCTGAAGCCCAACCGTGAGTAGCTTACATTTCTGAGCACCTAGGCTTAGCAAAGGAACAATGTGTAAGGCATTTATCAGCACCAAATAACAGAATAAGAAAGTCACATGACAAGAAAGAGACAAACCAACTATTTGTAAAAATAGAGTGTATTTTATGAATTTTAAGAGATCTTAATTATTAATATCGACTGGAGGATTCCGGATATACAGGTTTTAGAACTTGTTATAACTTTTGACTGCAACCGCAAACAAGTGTTGCAAATGTAAAGTTTGAAACTTTTTGAGAAGTTTGAAAAAGTTAGTGCGAGGATTCCAGACCAATCTGGACAACCAAATCCAGCACGGGTAAGATCTAGAGGACCAGAAAGGATGTGTCAGACAGTCACCTGGCCACCGGAGTGTGTTTAAAGCAAATTCCAAACTTAACAGGACAACAGCCATAGAAGTCAATAGAGTGGTCCTGATGCTGAGAAATGCAGGTTTAAAGATGCTCAAGTAAGCTCCGGAAGCTGTGGGTCCACAGGGGTGAAGTCCAGTCGAGTCCACGTCATCAGGTGAGTGGGGGCGGCTCTAGCCATGGATCTTGGGGTCACACAAAGTCCTCTGCACAGGGTTCAAAGGGGTGCCAATGCAGTCCTGGTGCTTTTGCAACACAGTGGTCTGGGTGCACATTTTTGGAGGAGGCTGGTGTCCCCTTGTGGGGATGAATCCAATCACAAGCAACACTCACAAGTCCAGCAAACATGGGTTCACCTTTTCGCTATTTCCGAATTGTCCGATGGGGTGCCCGGTGTCTAGTAGCAGCAAGACTTTGCCGCTGGCTACCAGAGATGTGACTTGGGCTCTTTCAGCTCTTACGTCCCTGGAGCTGGTTCCAGGGGAACAGCTGACTGATCCTAGGAGTCACTGCAGCCATTGAAGGCAATAAACCAACTTTTCATGGGGTCAGGAGCTGCAGGCACAGTCCCAATCTCGCTAGCCAAAAAGTGCAGCAGGTGCAGTCCTCTGGATGGTGCAGCCTTTCTCTGTGCAGGTTGAGCACAGCAGGGCAGTCCTTCTTCAGTCCTTTCTTCAAATCAGGAATGTGCTACTGAGAAGGAGGCCAGGAGTGCCTTGTTTATCCCAGTAAAGTGCCTTAAGGGGACCACACGCTGTGTTATGTGGCATCTAGCTATCCCAGAGTGCTACATTCTTGCCCCTTTATAGATGGCATGACCCTTCCTTGGTCTTGAGGAACTTGGAAGCCCACCTTAGGGGTGTGACTACCAGAGGGCTACACGACCAGAGTAAAACCTGTTTTGGGATGAGTTTTCTCTCCTCAAGCCTGTCTATACTCTGTCTGCGGGAACCAAAAGGCATCGTGTCTGAAAGTGTTGTCACAGTGACCCTTCAAAGGCAGCTTGACCTTTGTAGATGGCCTTTTGGGCTAACACACTGGGCAGCCATCCTTTAGAAGGAGCTCACACCTTCCAGTGTGGCAACAGTCTTTGTTCCTGGCCTGAGAGTCATTTACATGTCTCCCAAGGTGGTCAGATCTCTGACTGTGTGCTAAAGCCAACATGATGTCATTGGACTAGCTGAACACAGAAATGACACCTGTCTAAAGTTTCCAAACTTTAAAAGTGACATAAATGGGACTAAGGTTTGAATAGCAGGCCTCAGCGCACTCTCAGAGTCAGAAAACCAGCAGCTAATAGTCCGGTGCAAACTAGGATTTTAGGCAAAGTAAACTTGTCATATCTTTCCACACAAACCAGACACTTCGAAAACCCAAGACAAAACATAACATATATTCAGTTTCCTCATCTTCTGTCCTCAGCATGTCCTTAAAGTTCGGCGAGGGCAGAAGGGATGTGGAACATTTTGTTCTACACTATTCAAGACGAAATTAGTGTTTTGCAGCGTATGTTCTTCTCTTTAAATGTAATACATTTCAGATTCTGTAATGACCCTCACACTGGCGTACATATCTGATGGAATTTTCCCTTTCACTTCTTACCTTTCTACTTTCCCACCCCCTCCTCTCTAACTATTTTCCAAAAACCAACAAGCGGAATTTATATAAAGACTACAGCATATTCATCAATTCATCTTCCAGCTTTTGAACGGGCCCCATAGTACCCAGTCTGTGTAAAAGCTTACAATTCACCTGACATGTTGTAAAAGTGCTCTGTTGGCATGTTCTGAAAGTTTCCACTTCACGTTAAGCAGCTCGTAGAAGAAATACCCTCGGGCAAAACTCACAGCAGGTGTGCAGAATCTCAGAAAATGAATCATAGAGTTGAACACACCCCACCTCCTTCGTCGAGAACTTCCATTGGGGCGAGTTTCACATCATTTAAACTTCTACAAGAAAAATGTAGGGAGAGCTGGTGATGTTTTGGCATGTTAGTTTATATCTTTCTAACTATGGTCTTAATCCGCGAGAAACTACCTTACTCCCACCATTAAATCAAATATGTTTTGCAATTAACCTCAAGCTTTTGAAATGTAAAAATAATAGATCTATCTCATACTCTTCTGTTTCAAGCACTTCATCTTCGTCCTTCCAGTCGTCGGCCTCTCCTCGGCTGCTTTTTTGTGGTAAACGATTTTGATACAGTGTGCTTCTAAAGAGTCCTTAGAGGTCAATGCACAGCACTGAATGAATGAAAGACGCCAATAAAATATTTATCAAACGTTTACATTAGCAGAAATGGTGGTATATTTGGAAAAGTACTCAAAGACATGCTAAAGATGCCCTAAGTAGACCATAGATGCGCCCTAGAGCTGCGTTTGCCACACGTGGGCACTTTCTATTTACAGTGCCTATGGATGTAACACAAGCCCCAAATGTGACCTTTGTCTTTTGCTTTGGAGTGTGGCTCTCGAAATGATCTGTTCTGGAAATCAAAGGTGTGCGTTTAGGTTGTGACCTCTGTGTAGTTTGTGTGAGAAATATGATACTAATGAACGGCTTTACTGGAAATCACTAAACATGTCAAGTTTAGACCTGGGGTTAGATTACCGGGTTTATAAGGAAGGACGTTGCATTATAATTAGATACATTGTTAAAGAATATTTAAATGTGTTTTATCCTCTTGCTGCTTGAAGAGAGAACAGTACACTGCCCTAATTTAAGTGCCAAGTTTGGTTTATGTCTCACAAATTTGAGTTTTCACCTACTATCCCTCGTTCACATTTCAGCACTCCAGAGTGCAGCCTCAGGCTAAAGTTCGATTGAATGGATCACGTGCCACGCAATACTACTAGCCTAAAATGCTATACGAGGTAGCATTACATGGTTTGGTTGTTCTCTAGAGCAAAGCAAACATTGTATTAAATAGAAAAAATCACAAGCATTGACAAAGCCAATAGGTTTGACTTTTTTTTTTTCTTACAAAGTATGCACACCCGCCACCGACAAACACGGTTTGACCACACAATATCATACATCTTGCATTCACTCAGACACTGACATGTTATGTGTATTTGTAAAGTGCACTATAACCCTGCGGGTATTCAAAGGCTGTCAAGGGTTCTCGAGTAGATCTTTCACATATACACACACGGAAGCATACCTTGAAATACCCATGAACTCTGAGACCAATGTTACTAGACACTCATGCAAATGGACCAGCAAAGAGGTGCACATGGACGTAGATGCACATATGCAGACAGCAATGCCCACAAGCCGAAGGCTTGTTCTACTAGTTGCTTATAAAGCAATTTATACATCTACCGGGACACCTGATTGTACTAGGTGTCAAGGGTCAGATTTACTTAGAAATGATGGAACGTAGTGCAGCACGCAAAGTTGCTGTGCTGTGTTGCATGAAAATGAGACAGTAGGACATCTCCATATCTATGGAGATATGGCACTGCTGCTATAATTCCGTGCTGGTGCAAATTAGGCTGTTTATGCACACTCCACAGGCACCACCGTGCAAATGTGTGATGTCTTTCCAAGGTTTTGTACTGAAAGGGTACCGCTCCAGTACAAAATAGTATGCTTAGACAAAGGTTACAACTTTTCAAACTTTGCATGTGTGATGAACATTACAGCACACACGCACATTTAACGTTTTGACCAAAGACATTTTATCTCAAATGTTCTGCTTGTCTCGAGGAGGACTAAATTGTTGGCACAAAACCCTGTCTACCTTTTTCTGTAAATAGGATTTTGCACAAAAAATAGGCGGCCATATGGGACCGCCGATGTCCAACCCATGAGGAGCCCCTTCATGAAACGTAGCCCAAGATTTGCTCTGATGAGTGCATCCTAATTCAAGGTTTTTCTGCTGGTTTGCGTTATGTTTTTTGTGACACTGCCCTAGCGTAAAGAATTCACCCACGTTTTTGTACTGGCTTTTGATGTAACAAAGTGTTGCATCCTGGAAGTTGGACTCTTTGTTTACTTTAGATCAACCAATGCACCTGATAATAATGATTTGCAAAGAGATAGTGTGGGTGTGCTGGTGTAGTTTTTAGTATATATGATAATCTGAGTATGTTTTATGCGAGTATTACATAAATTGTCATTCTGAATTGCACTGTTGAATATGTGAAGAACATAATGCATTTTTATGCACAACTGTGCCTTCCAAACGACAAAAGATGTCTGCAAGGAGGGGTCAAGTACTGAAGATGTGCAGACTGGAATCTTTTACCAAAGATATGCGGCCGGCACCAGATTGTCCACCATCCACATGTCCTTTCAGTCCTCTCTCTTTCCATTCCACTGCTTCCCTAGGTGTGCTTTCTTGTGTGCTACCTACTTCGAGCTTGTAGCTATTTAGATCTGTTTACCTATTGTTGATAATTGCATGCATGCGATACATCCTTGTAAATGGGCAAGGGATGCTACAGAAATGCTCTTTAAAAAGACGACATTATCAGTGGCGTGGCTATGGGTCACAATGCAGTGCTCTCTGGCAGTGCCATGGGTCATGACTGTGACAAGCCCTTCCAGCTGCAGGATTCTTGTCAAACGCTTTAACCCTAACACTCACAAACCAGCCCGCCTAAGTTCCTTCTCTTCTATTTTATGCAATAATTAGCGATCATTGGTGCAAGGGCTATTATTTCAAATATAAATATGATAAAGGTGGATGAAGGCAGGGAGACAGGCAGCAAGACAAAAGAATGAGGGGGCGAGCATGCATCTATGGATTGCAAGGGCGGCTCATTTACATGTCTGGTGAACTGGAGTCATGCATGTACAAGGCTACAAATCTAAACACCGCACATTGAGTAAGACTGACTGAAGAAGTTACATGCCTTTCCATAGCCCTTGTACAGCCAGGCCACCATGTTTAAAAGGACACGATCTGAAATTAACTTATGGCAATTCACAGTGCCGCCGGTCATTTAATTGTGCACATGCACAAGTTCCCCTCTAAAGATTCAGGATTCGAATGGAACATAAAAGCCAGGTGTGCCAAACACCTTTCTTTATCCATCGCTGTGCAGAACAAAATGATCTATAAATATCTATGCAGATGCAGAACAACTCCATAGCTATAGACAGAATGGTAAAGCACTACCCTGACAGTACCTAGCTAATTGGTAAGTGCATTAAAGCCTGGGAGTCAGTGAGATCCAAAGGAGAAACCAGCCACTTAAGCTCTGCCTTATGCTTGAAAGTGGTTACTCATTGAGGGCAACTGCTTGACCACAGTACACGTTTATGAACACAGGAATCAACATGGAGTTTATACTATGGGCACATTTATGGTGTTAACCTAGCACAGCATGATATCTCCTATATACTCAATAAGATATAACGCTGTCATTTGACGCAGCACTCACCAGGACACTAACATCTGGGAAAATTCCCCTAAAAAGAAGATGGTGACTGAGGTGTCAAGAGATATAAAGGACACACAATGCTGGTCAAGGGATGGGCACGAGAAATTACTTGATAGTGATTTTCTTACTGAAGAGAGGGACTCACAGTTTGCACATCGCTCCGATGTGCCTTTAATCACACATATCAACTAACACGAACGTGGCAAGGGGAGTATTTCATAGTAGAATACTTTACTGTTCAAACTTTACAGCACGATTCCTGCTGGTTGCCTTATTCATTGCTCCCCCTCCCCTACTTCCGTATTGCTGGCGTGGTCCTACAATGCACTGCTCCTACACATCTGAAGACTTTCTTTGCATCCTGACAAAGACAGAGTCCATTGTGAGGAATCATCTGTAAACCCCTAGGCTATCTCTTTGTCTGTCTGTTCCTGCATTTCAAGCAGTGTTGTCATCATTTGTAGAGAGTATGTTGCGGATTCCTTTTACCACGCATCTGGTGGCAGATGGATCTGCTCACCACTGCTAATGCAGCGACGGCCTTGGTCATTTCATGAGTGACGGCTGTGAATTTGTTTATGAAGGGCCTGAAGTCCTCAAGTTATTTTTCTATGAAACATTGAAGAAGTATACCCCCTAGTTGGCCAATTCTTCTGCCATCAATTATATTAAAGCACAGATGCATTGGTCAAAATGTTTTCCATAACAGTAACAATCTTTGAAAAGTATGAGCAGCTTCAGGCAGTCGCAATGACGGAAGATCAAAACAGAATCCTTTGATTTAAAAGTAAAGTTCTTTATATTTCAAATATGCATCCGGCAATGCTTGAACCAAAAATTCAATGTTCCTGAAAAGAGACAATGCAGAAAACGTTTTGTGGCTCAGGGTGCTAAAAGTCTGGGATTTGAGGAGAAAACCCCATTTCATTCACACTAGTGAGGGAAACGAACTGCGTAGGAGGCAGCAAAAGGTTGTCCATTCCTGTACTCAACTGTTTGTTTTCCTAATAGTTAATTTTCTCTTGTGAATATTTCAGTGCGTTTCAAAGTTAGAGTTTTCCCTTAGGCAATGAATTGAGGGAATGTTCTGTGGCCTTCTCGGAGAGGACAAATGTGTGTCTTACTAAATATCAGACTTATTTAAAGGAATGCAATGTGAGGTGACGGTGCACACCCTGTGGTTTGCGTGTGCCTACATTAAGACATCAGATTTGTAACGTTTTGCTTAACGATCACACGTTTTATGCTTTATTATGTGGGATAGAAGGGTAATTGTGGGTTACTGTTCACACTCTGGTTGGTAGCTAACGTAATATGTGTTTTTTTTCTTGAATTGCTTCATTGTTCAGGTAGATCACTACATACCAACATTCTCTGGCATCTATGCTAGGTTGAATTTATTTATAAAAGTGTGTGCTAGAATTCTCGCAGCATTAGACTACATGTTCTGATGTGCAGTAGAACACATTTGCACAGCACGACTGGTCTGCTGTGAATCCTAACCCTCATGGTGCAACAGAAATATTGGAAAGATCACATCTACCTGCCAAAGTTTGCCCTTTATCTCCCAGCGCATATATCCGTAATGCGAGGACGTTAATGCACATGTCATAATGCACCATCCTGCAAATGTATCTGATAAGGCCAGTGAAGCACTGGTGCTAGACTTATTTTCTATCATGCGACCGCCCCCATGTTACTGGGCCATGTTTCTAGACCTTCTAAGGCGCGTGGCATTGTTAACATTTGTAAAATCATGCTACGTTTATGGTGAAGGGAGGACAGAGCTGAAAATGTAATGCACGTCTCAAACAGGAGGGCAACTGAAAGCAATAAAATGGAGCACTGACTTCTTATAAGGGCTTAGTGCTCGTATGTTGCATCAACTGTTTTTGTTTCCTTGGGTCAGAAGCGCTATTAAGGTATTGGCAAAATGATGAAGTGTGTCTAGCATCCTTGATTCCTGTTTTCAGTAGATGGTCAAGACACATCTACTGGGGATTCTGTAGGGGAGGGGGAAATGTGTCTCCTAGAAGAATAGCTCCAATCTTCAGAAGGAGTGGTAGAATGCTATTTGGACCCTAACACTGCTCAGAGGCGTGTGAACATTTATCAGCTAAGGTTTTGAGGTCTTAGTGGATATCCATTACTGCACAAAAAGCTATGAATATTTTGACTCAAGATACTGTGGTAAAATCACAGACTATATTCCAGTTAGCCTCAAGTTGTTGTTGTTCCTGGGACACTACTGTACAGAATTTCATTAATTAATGGATTTGGTCACAGAAAATGTAAGTCCACAAATTGGTTTAGAATCATCACAAATCGACTGATCACAGCATCAGAAGCAGAACCAGGTACAGTGTGGAATTCTTGAACCCAGCCTCCGCCAGCTACTGTTGAGGCACCCTTTAATGCTTCAAATAAATATCTAACAACAACAAAGATATCTGCATCAACCTGGGAATGTACCTTGCAGCAGGTTCTGTCTCTAGAACCACTTTCATGCATCCAAACATTTAATACAAAATATTATATTGTGTTTGGGGCCAGATGTAAAACCATTGTGATTTGCGATCACAATGTACAACAGTGTCTCAGACACTGTTAGCGATTCTCAATTATGTCGCAAAATGTGAGGCTTATAAATATTAATGAGCCACTCACAATTTGCAACCCTATTGGGAATGACTGGCCCTCCCAGGAATGGTGGCCTGCTGGGCTCAGCAGAACACCATGAAGGGGCTGCTTTTCAATAAAGCAGGGTTTTTCTTAAATGCAGCCCGTTTTCCTTCAAGGAAAACGGTCTGCATTTAAAAAAAAAATTAAACGTTTTCATTTCATTTTTTGAGGTCAGGCAGTGGTCAACAAATATGTCTGTCACACTATTCACAGACTGATGTCAAATAAGGTTATACAATATAACGGTGGGTTTCAAATACAACCAAAGGATGCAAAATGATTTATAAGGAAAACGTGTATTTGTGTTACGCATTTTGTAGCCCGTCAAAACTCCCTAAATTGATTCCTATAAACTTACTTTGTATGTTGTCCTATTATCACATCCCTAAAAATATTTGCGTATTCACAGCTTTCTGAAAAAAAGTTCCCTGTGAATCCATCTAGTCTCACGGTCATGAAATCAAAATCGGAATTTTTAAAAAGCTGCTTCTGCCGACAGCTTTTGAAAAGGGATCTGGAATTTGAGCAGATTGTACAGAGAAAATTACAAAACCAGCGAAGAGTGGGCTGAGATATTCTATAAACTGGTTTAAATAGAAAGGACAGGTGAGAGGTGTTATTTCATATGGGCGATGGGTAACAAGAAAAAACCTGCCTCTTATAAAAACACACAAAACAAAGGTACATCTGAGAAGCTCAAACGATGACGTCACATGACAAAAAATGATGTTCATATGTATATTATTTATCAAAAGGAGAATATTTTATGTTAAAATTTGAAGCTGAAGGTATGCAATGTCTATTGAAAGAGGGAGGTGATTACGACAAATTGCACCCCATATCTTCCCCACTAGATTTGGCGCAGATGGTCTTTTATTTGCCTACTAAAAGCAGTGGAGGGGAGCAAAACAATTCAGGATTATACCTTCAATATAAACATTCTTTAAAGGTCCACAGACTCCGAACTTTAGTTTGGTTGATTTATTATAAGGCCAAAAACAATTGGATGTAGACACAGCGAAGAATCAAAGTATGTAGATATAAAAAGATCAATACTGAGCTGAGTCTGCGAATATAGGTTATTTGGCAGAAAAAGTATAAGATAGTAAACTCCAAAATCAGAATACAACAAAGAATAGATGCAGAGTCCAGGTCCCTTTTATTAGGAAGAAATACAATTTCTTTCCCTACACTGCTCTGATGAATGCCCTGCCTAATGCCCTTCCATCATTTCCCAAAGGAGTCAGCATGTGTTGACTTCCTAAGAAGTACTCATGTCAAATGGGTTGATAAGCTTAAGGCTTGGAGCTTGCTCTAGGAGGCTCCTTCTCCTCCGAAAGCTAGCAGAAGTCTGGATTCTCTGTCTTTGTGCATCATACAAAAACATGGGATTCGACTAATAATACTTCATCAGAAACTTTCCATTGCAACTTTGTCGGTGTGGTGATTTTCCAGCCAGGGGCATGATGAACCTTCTTTGTTCGGATGGCCTTGTTTCCCAGATAGGCCAGGCACGGAAGGCATCCTCCCTTCTTGCCTTTCAACCATCTTCAAAGACATTCCGGGTATCTCCTTCAATCTGAAAATAATTAGATTGCATTCCGACACCTGCAGTAGGATGAGAACACTCTTGTTTTCTAACACAACATGTATTTAATTATTTATTTCTCGAGGGAGACCAAGGAGATGTGAAACTATAATCGATCTGCGATTTTGGGCCTAGGCTCGGGCAACTTAATCTAATCACAATTACATTGTATTAATATAATATCATCCTATATCTTATGCAGTCAAGATTCTCAGTACATATTCGATCCTACTTGAATATATTTACTACGATTACAATTTAAATGGTTCCACTAAATACATCTTAATAATCATAAAACACTGCAAACGATAAACTACATGTGAGTGCATCTTAACTATGAATATAATGCACCCATACAATATAGAGTGCTGAAAGCGCTCTATCAGAGGGATGGACATGAAAGAGTCATCTGCCTAATAATTTATCTTTAATGTTTTCATTATGGAGATGGAGAATTTAAAGGATGTGCTGCTGATAATTTTATGGTTCTGGAATTGTATTAACACTTTCAAGCCACTTTAAGCCCTTTAGAGTTGATGTTTAGTTTTGTCTGAATTTAGCACACATATCTACATGGAGGACCATTTTTATCTGGCTACATATAGTTTTACCTGTCTCAAAGTTGTCACGTGATCAAACATTAAAAAAGGAATAGTAAGAAGTAAAGAGAGAAGGTTGGAGAGAGAGTGTGTGCTTTGGGTCCGTCTTCTACAGCCATTGCTTTCCATGTGTTTTTTACTGTTGGTTATTGCTTGGTTTCATTGTTCATCAAGACCATGGCATTGTGAGGACGACTGCATCATTCCATTTGCGTGCTCGTTAGATTTTAGTGATGGGGTTTGGGTAGTCCTTGACTTACAATAGAGCCGTTGTGTGCTTTCTGATGTGTTTACCATACTAACACAAAAACAGATTAATAATGCTTGTTTGTTTGAAACACTGTGGTCATTATAGGTCTCTGGTTCTATGCGTTCTTGCTGTCTTTCTTCCATGACATTAGTTACATGTGCTACTGTAGTCCTACATTGTAATTTCTACTTATGCGTACCACTGTATTCCTTCCTCTATATCGCTGTTTGCATGTGCACTGTGGTCCTTCTTTGATATATTACTTTTTTAGAACCATTGAATCCGGTCTTGCATAATAAAAGTACGGCCTCACCTATTAAATAGTGGAAAAATGTACAAGATTTATTTTTGGGTCAGTGTGATAAAATGCCCCTGCTCTTTGTGATTATGAAGATATCTAGGAACAACTAGTGGGACTGAAGCCTTGAGCTGCTTACTTTAGCCTACAGCTTGTGGCAGTTCAGGCTTTCACTGCTCTCTCTCGTGCTAACTAGTAGCAACCTGTGGTACTGCAGGCTTGTTTTGGTTATGGCCTGCTTAAGAGTGTGACTGTCTGGTAAAGCTTTTATAATTCCTCTTCTAAAAGTGTACATACAATTAGCTTTAGAGGAGTAACATATCTGATCTCGTGCTGTTGACTGTTTGGTGTATCATAACACTGCTTTCACTGCAATGTATCAGACTTTCTGCATGTGACAAAGACTATTTGGTGCTCACAGAAGCCATCTTGAAAAGAATGATGTCTCCCTCTCAAAGCAACATGGGTTTTTTAATAGCAAATGTTTACTCGAAATATAACCATTAAGAACATTGATGGTTTCTGTAAGAATTTGGGGTCTTAGGTAAGGGGGGGGTGAGTACCCATCCCAAAGAATAACCACAGCGATTGTCAGGGTGAACTACTAAAGTCACTAAATACCTGAGCTCAACCCTATGGTAACTAAGTCAAAGAGAAGATAGGCTTAACTTAGAGGCAATGTGTAAACAATGTATGCAGTATAAAAACAGCAGTAATGTCAAAACACAACAAAAGCAAACTCCCAAGCCAATCAATCAATCAATACGTACAGAGCACGGCAAATCACTCATTAGGGTCTCAAACTACTAGAGTAAAATTTCATGAATAATTTGACACCAAAACAACAAAAATCAAATTAGTAGAACCAGAGATATGAAGTTTTAAAGATTTAAGTGAAAATAGCTCCAAAAAGCACAGCACACTACTTTTGGCTATCTGGTTATGCAAAACTGGGTGAAAGTTGCAACTTCAGGCTGACTGCAATGGAGCAAGGGCCAGCTACAGCAACCAAGTTGAAAGAGTCACCTTCAAGTTCATTTTGTGGGGGTAGGGCATTGCAGATGGCCGTGGAAGTAGCACGAGAAGCAGGTGGGTTTAGATGGTTGGTGCTGTAGCACAAAGTTTCTGTTGGCATTGCAGATGGTCCTTGCTGGCACTTTAAGTTGGTGGCCCCTACAAGCGTTCAATGGTACACCGGAACTTTGCATTGGTGATGGGCATTGATTGACAAAGGTTTGGCAACAGGGGACCTGCTCATGTTCACAAAGAGCCCAAAACGTCATGGGAGCTCAGCTGAGGCCACAACAAGGGTCCAGGTCCTGAGGGGAACCACTTGACAGTCAGTAGCTCACTCCAGCAGAGGCCAGCAGGGGTCAGGCATGTCCAGTTGCAGGGAAAAGCAGCAGGTAATTGGGCATTTGCAATGAGCCTCAGGACCTTGTTATGTCCTTATGGCTAAGAACAGGAGGTCAGATGGCTGACCATTTGAGTCGTTTCAGCCTGGGATGAAGGGTGCAGGTCCTATTGTCCTTCTCAGCAAGCAGGTCAGCAGGCAGCAGAGCAGCAGGCAGCAGAGTAGCAGAGTATCAGAGTAGCATGGCAGCAGAGTTCCAGTCTTTCTGGCAGCAAAGCAGCACAGCATTCTTCTTCTGTAATATCCAAAGGTCCAGGAGTGTACTGAACAGTTGGTGTCTGTGATCCAATATTTACACCTGGTGCCTTCTTTTAAGTGGGAGAAACCTTTTGAGGATTCCCTTTGAAGTGCTCAGGTTTACTGCCTCTTCTGCCCCAGCTCCAGACTAGCTACTGGTGGAATGCAATCCTTTGTGTGAAGGCAGGACACAGCCTATTCAGATGTAAATGGGGCTGTGCCTAACTCCACCCTCCCACCATCCCATGCTGCCAGTCATAGTCCATCCAGGCACACCTAAGCTCGCTATTGTATGTGGCTGTCCAGGAGGAATCCACCAAGACCAAATGACAACAATACCCAGTCATTTGACCCAGAGACAGACTGCAGGAAGTAAATGGCTAAGGCAGGAAAATGCCAATTTTCTAAAAAGGGAATTTTCAAAATTGTAACCAAAAAATCTGACTTCGTCATAAAAGAGGATTTCTCATTACAATTCAAAAGACATCAAGAAGACTCCAAACATAAACTGTTTACTTGTTCCAATTTGGAAGTTACAGCGTATTAAATGTAATGCATCATTTTAGTTTTATCCAATGACAGAAGTAGGCCTTGCAGTAGTTAAAAAAAACTTTAAGAATTTTTCATTACCAGACATGTAAAACTTAAAATGACATGTCCTGCTTTTTTAAATACATTGCACCCTGCCCAGTGGGCTGGTTAGGGAGCACACTAGAGGTGACCTATATGTATCAAAAAGGCAGGTTTGAGCCGGGCAAAAAGTTTCTTTTTCCAGGTCGAAATAGCAGTTTAAAACTGCACAAACAGGCTTCAATGGCAGGTCGATACAGGGTAGAACGGTTACATATGTGGTTAGCACAGCAAGTGATGCAGGGAGACTACTAGAATTTAATTTACAGTCCCTGGATACATGTAGTGCCACTTTACTAGGGACTTATAAGTAAATTAAATATGCCAAGTGGGTATAAGTCAATGTTACCATGTTTTAAGGAGTGAGCACAAGCACTGGTTAGCAGTGGTAAAGTGTACAGAGTCCTAAGGCCAACACAAATTCAGAAAATATGGAGGAGTAACCCAAAATGTTTGGGGGTAGCCCACCCTAAGGCTGACAGGTCTTACATTACCATATACTAGGGACTTAAGAGTAAGTTAAGTATACCACCAAAGGGCAAATCAAATTCATCATGTTACAAGGGGGGATACCAGACCCTTTACCTCTGGTTAGCAAGGGCAAGGGCAAGGTGCACAGAGTTCTCCAGTCATCGAAAATATAGGATCCAGCAATAGGTGAAAAATCCTGAGTGACCCTGCAGAAAGGGCAAATTTCCCTCACTCTCCTTACGTGGAATGCTAATTTGTTAAAAACAATACCTCACAAGTGTTACTCAGAAGTTTCATACTTCTCCTGAAAAGCAACATATTTCTTTTAATCACAAGCAGCCCCCTCATGCATGTTTCTGTTTCTGGACTTGAGTTGCACCATCAGGGTAGCTGTGTGCTTGGCAATCACTGGGTGGTCAAACTTAGAATTCTAACTCCAAAACGCAAGGAACACTGCCTTGCACAAAAACTATTTTGCCATAGTGGCACTTGCTCAGTCTTTTTGTTGTTGGTCATTGTAGTGTATCACTTTGCTCCTTCTTCTTGCAGTTGTTGGTATGTGACATTGTGGTCTTTTACTACTGCTGCTCATTGTATATGCTACTCTGGTCCTTCTTCAATGTCACTATCACCATGTGTGAATGTGGTCCTTTCTATATCTTGCTATTTTGGTGTGCCACTGTCTTTCTTCTTGAATATAGTACTTTTAGAAACCGTTCACCATTTATCACTAGTATAAGTACGGTCTCATTTATTTAATATTTTCAAGATTATAGCACAATTACTTTGCAGTTCCATTCTAATAATTGCAGGTATTCATTTTATTCTAGTCAGACCTAGTAACAGCTTGTGGTACTACAGGTTTGTGCATTTCGCTCTTGCAAGATCTAATATCAGTTTGAGCTATTGCAGTCTTACTTTAAGGATGCCTAGCATTGGCAATACAAACAGGTGTGGCTTTAATGTGCGAATGTATGCAAAGAGCATTTTTGCATGCTTGTGTTTGTATGCTTAAGTGCATTCAAGAAAAATCTATTGTCTTTGCCAATACTTGTTTTTTTCATGAAAGAGCATTATCAAGCAATTACTTTATATTGGGGTATCGAAACTTTGCATATTCTGTGTTGTTCACCTGCTTAAACTTTAATTTTCATTCGTGGGAGACTCATTCTAGAGGAAAATGTCTACCCAGCCTGCGAAGCTAGATGTGTGTTGTGCATGACTTTAGAGTTTATATGGGGAGTAATGTTTCACATGATACTAGGGCATGAGGGCATATGCTCGATACAATTTTCAGGCAGATGACGTACAGGTATAATTCAATTGAATGCCCATACTTTTCTAAAAACGTTTGAATACTAAAGTGTTGAAAAATAATGAAACTTCTTTGACTTCTTCTAAAAATCTGTATATCACATGTCTAAATGCACTTAGGCACGTATTCTAATGTATGATAATACATGGTAGCTCGTATGGCATTCGGTAATTATGACTGATGCACAGTTAAGAATATCACTTCATCTTAAATTTATTTGTATCACCCCATTGTTTATTCAGTGAGAATAAAAAATAGTACGTAGCATGACAGAAGAAAGAAAAGAGTTTCCGCACAGTGACTCTGCATAATTCCTTGATTACTGAAAAATTCATTGATGCAGCCTGAGAAAATATGATAAAATAGATCATTTAATTCTCCTGGACCACAACCTACACTCAAAGAAACGTTTTTTCTAACATTCCATTCACAAAGGGATTACCACTTCCCTTGAGGAGTCAGTAACTTTGCAAGAGTTTGCAACCAGAATGGTGATCGCAAAACATTGATACATTGCTTACCAAAGTGCACTTTGGAAGGATTGCTCTAACCATGACCCTTCCAAATTTCAATTTGGTATCTATTTCAAAACCCATTTTATGATTTGGTTTCCCTTGACCGACCTGCAAAATGGGTTTAATGAATACCAAAAAGGCAATTCATTTTGGGGTTGCGAATCTTGTGATTTTGCGAATCATTGTTGTCACTGAAGTATGGTTTAGTACATCAAGGGCCAGATCTATCATGCTACTTTGTGTTCACTTAGGTTCCAATTTGCTAAATCGAAGCAATTTGCTAAATCTAATTGATTTACTAAATCAGAATCTTTGTGACTCCAAAATAGCTTTTTTGGTATCTACTAGACCCAAATAGAGATTCAGTAACACGCTACCAAAATCGCAATTTGGGTTAGCGCATACATACTGAATCACGATTTGGAAGGAGAATCTCTTAGAAATATTGATTCACAACAGGATGTTTTAATGTTTTGTGACCAAAATCCAGTCACAAAATATTAATATGGAAATGACTAACCAAATATAGTGGTGACCTATTTGTAAATGGGAAGGGGTTTTCATGAGACCACCTTCCCCTTTGTGAATATTGACAAAAATATTTCAGTAGTAACATTGGACCACTGCTTATTCCAAAAAAAGCTTGTAAAAAACCCTTCCTTATGTTTTTTAAAAGCATACAATTTTCCTATGAGGAAAATGGACAGCATTTAAAAAAAAATGAGTGCTATAGCTAAAAGCAATTAAAGACATAGTGGTCTGATAATCCTAGCAGGCCACTATTCCTGTGATGACAGTGAATTATAGTGGGTTGCCATTTTTTCAAGATTTATAAGGTAGTTACAATTGTGACCCACTAAGATTTGGTATTTTGTGACCTGACCTATGACTTCATAGGTCAGTTCGCAAAATACCATAGGATTTGCAAAAGATCAGTGTGCAAATTGCAACTACTTTTTGAGAATCCTATCTTGGTGCATTCTGGCCTCTAGCCCCTAATCTCTTGGATATCAATTTAGGTAATGAATGTGCAGCCCAACATTAGATCTAATTTGGAGACACCTGTGCATTTTGAAATACAACCGTTTACATTTGCTTCAAAAGATATCACTGCTTACATTTGTTTCAAAAGAATTTACTAAGTTGGGAGGATCAATTTTGTATGACACACTAAGAAATGTAACTAGGAGTGATACAAATGTAGATTTCATGCTGTGGTCACATGCAAAGAGGACAGAGACAATATATTTACCTTAAAGAAAAACTGCATAAAGAGCCAGTGTTAGACTGGGATAGAAAATAGGACCGGGCAACAAAATGCAAGTGGCCCCTATTAGTGAATCAGATACATAAAAAAGTGGCCTATATTTACAAATTGGAGCAGTTGTGAACTTGTAAAGACATGCTGTGTAAGTGTTTTGCAATGGATGGAAGACTGAATGGATTTGAACTTACTGCAGGCAATGTTTGTTTTAATATCAAGGTAATCAACAGTAAAAACCATCCCAGCAGACCATAAACCAGGCCCACAAACGGCCATGAAATATGCTCACACAATGACCCGCCAGACCAATCCATCAAGCACTGCCTGATTGCTCTACAAGAGAGTCTAATACTAGCAATAACTTGTCACCCACTTAGGTATGTAGTGGTTTAAGAGCTGCAATTGGTATTGATAAATAATGTTTCTGTTGGAAATCTTAAGGCAGGTTTTAGGCTTTATGCCCTAAAAGATAAATGACACACCCTAAATGCACACTCAATTCTAAGGGTGTGCAGATAACTCCACTCTGTGGATGGAGTTTGGGGTATCTTATGACTACGTGCTCAGCTCCGAGTTCAGCAAAAAACTCCAATTCCGCCGCATAGCGTAGTCTTCCCTCAACGTCCACCATTAAAGTGGGGCACACACTATTAGAGGCCAGTGTGGAGGCAGACAGGGGCGATTAAGGCCAGAAGGTGGAGGTTTGGGAGGACAGGGTTTCTCTGAAAGTGCCTCTCAGAACTGGGGCACACAATGTCAGAGGCCAGCGTGGAGGAAACCAGAGCTGGTGAGGAGCGACGGCGGTAACAGCGGGCACCACAGGAGTGCTCAAATGATGCCTCATGGGAGCGGAGTTCTGTGCTACTCTCTAACAATAATGTCTGAGAAAATGACATTAACATTGTTTATATATTAAAAAAACTGTGTTTCAGCCATATCTGCCAAGCAGGCTACTTCAAGCAAAGTCCTCGCTGTTATTTTTAATGGCAAGACGCTGCTCGCAAGGTGCAGTAGATTGGTTTACATGCACGTCAAGAAGGTGTTTTTTGTTGGGTCATGGGGTGATGAATGATGTTTCTATATTGTTTTAAAAGAATAAGGACTCTGTGATTCCACAGCCCTGTAAAACAGCATCAGTTCTTGACACGCTGTTTCTATTCACTGTGACTCAGAGAGCTCATATTACTGAGACAACAAACGGAGCTCTCTTTTAAACCATCTCTCCCAGCTGCCCCACCGTAATCTTCCTTTCATCTTACTCTTTACCGGAACTTGTAGTCCTCTCTTGTAGTCACATCCTGGATCTGTGCGGCTACCACTCTCTACCCGCAATACAGAGCACTCCCAATAGCACATCAGACGCCTCCAAATGTGATCCTATTGTTCCTCTTCAAGCCCATTCGTCCTGAACCACAAGCATCCAATGTGCTCCCTCGCGCTCTCTCCCCATGAACATGATAATGGACCATAGAAGTAATAGGACATAGTAGGCTATGCCGATGGCAAGTCACACTCTGATCTGGAGCCCGTCAGTCCCCACCATGAGGTCAGTGTGTTGTTTAAAAGCCCATGGGTCAA
Organism: Triturus cristatus; assembly: GCF_964204655.1. Lineage (NCBI taxonomy): Eukaryota > Metazoa > Chordata > Amphibia > Caudata > Salamandridae > Triturus > Triturus cristatus. Next base: position 636,353,879 of record NC_140585.1, read on the forward strand.
AGCACCCTTACCATGGGTTATCTCCTCTGCTGAAATCGCAGCAGTCTCCACCTGTATCCCGCTCACCATCCAGACCTGTAACCTACTCCTCACAGGCCAACAGTATGCCTCCAGGGAGCTGTCCCTTCCACTTCTCAAGTCATACTGCCCCTTGTCGGCTATGCCTCTGAGACATGGGATCACATGCAGCCATGTGCCACTCCTGCCAGCAGGATGTGAGCATTGCCATTCACCTTTCTGTCTGAACAGGCTGCTATTTTTCAACGTAGTTTAACTCTGTGACCTCCGCCCACCCCAAATTAATTCTCATGTATATTGTTCATTTATGATTTTTAAAGGTGTAATGTACTTTTTTATTCTTATGGTATTCTTTATCTAAGATTCTGCTAACCTAACATCACTGTTTGTTTCTTATTTACTAAATGAATGATCATTGTAGAAAATAGGCATTTTCTGTGTGGTCACCTGTATTTGTTGCCTTTTTCTGGACACTATATTTTTGTTGGCTTAAGAACTATGTGCACTTTACCCCTGCCAAAAGTACAGTGCCCGTGCTCCCGACCTTGGGCCAACTGGCATACTTCTAATTGATATATTTAACTTATCTTAAGGTCCCTATTATATGCTACAAGTTGTACCCAGGGCCTTGTCGTTACATGTTACTAGTGGTCAGCAGCTCCATTTGTGCTATCCACTACACTGGTGGTGTAAACATAGTTTCCCTGTGTACCCTGAGTGTAGTAATATAAAAACTGCAATTCGACCTGTCAAAAGAAACCATTTTGACAGGTCAAAACCTCCCTTTTAAATATTACTAAGTTACCTCTCTGTGAGCCTTGTAGCCCACAAGGCAGGTCATATGGTATTTAAAAATAGGATATATAGAAATGTGATGTTAACATGTCCTTAGTGTGATGAGCGGCAAAAAGCTATTTTCACTGTGGTAGGCTTAGCTGCCCTATGTAGAACATCAGAGTGCAGATTAAAATACTAATACTGTATGTCAATAATGGGAACAGCTAAAAAATTTATTTTAAAAAATACATGTTGATAGTAATTAAAAATCCAATTCAATGTTGCAGTTGGATTTTTACAAATATTAAGAAAAAGTTACTTTAAAAAGTTACCTTTTCCCTGCCTGATATTCCTTGAGATTAAATTGCATTTGCTCTTTAATGTCTCCCAACCAGGGATAAGAATATGAATAGGTATAAAAAGGTGTGTTACCTCCTAGGAGCTACACAATAGGTCACTGTGATCGGCAGGCAGACTTGATTGGGCAGGGATGACTTCATTGACCACAATAGATGAGTGGGAGCTGTGGACATCCTCTTTGACATTATATAGTCAAATCCTGCTTGAGTGTCAAAATCTGGTAAATAGGTCTGCTGGATTCACATATAATACTTTTGGGCGTAATTGAAAGAAAATTGGAATTCAAGAATTTGTTTGTGTATTACTGTTTGGTGACTGGAAAGCCCTGCTTTTGTCCTACCAGTCTTCTGTCTCTTCATTTATTGGGGGTACAGTGGCTGCTTCAAACTGGATTATAGTATTAAATGTGGGACGACACTAGGATTGCCATCATACACTCCCCACCCATAGCCCTCAGAGCCCAAGTTTAGTGTGTCCGAATCCTTTTGCCATCTTGAAAATGTCAAAAGTGGGTTAGGTTTGCCTTGGTAATGTTTATCCCATTTGTTACAGCATGCCCAAAAGTCATTATCACCCACTAGCTCATGCCAGGCACAAATGTAGCATCTCCAGGCACCCACTTAAAAACACTGCTGGACCTGATGAAGAACAGAATTGGACTAGGCCTGCTGTCTGTGACCTACGTGGAGCCCTGAGGATAACGAGAGAAATGAAGATGACATTGATGAGGCTTCAGTGCCAGAGGTGTGGGTGTCCCAAAGTACAGTCTCACCTTCACTGTCCAGAGCAGTGAGCACTGTGTCAGCCCCCTTTTTGCCCCAATCAGAGACGGAGGACAGACAGGCAAAGAGGACTTTGACATTTTAACTGGCCATCCTTTCCAAGGAGGAGAACATCGAGCAGCAGGGAAGGCACTGGAGGAGAAAAGTTTGACCATGACCTTACAAGAGAAGAAGGTCCTGCTGACTCATGAGAGGAGCCAACACAAGATGGAATTGAGGTCCCGCAGGCCTCTGAGTCCAGTGATGATGGGGCAGTGAAAAAGAAGTCCCTATGAGAGGTAAATGCTGAAGACCTGGTGCCTAGTTATGTGGTAAATAATGACATAGGTAAGTTGTGGGGTGGCCTTACAAATGCATAGAGTCCCAGAGAGGGATTGAGGGAGGGGCAGTGTGTGGATTCACATGCACATTGTGGGGAGGGATTCTTTATAGACCCTAGAAGTGGCTGACAAAATGCCCCAATAAAGAAGGTTCTTTTCACTAAAGGGTCAGTTACAAGTTGGCGGTCTCCTAACAGCTCAATTATGAGTCGGTGTTTGGACTGCCATGGGACCACCGAGGCTGCCAGGGAACTGCTGTTCCCTGGAGGTGGCGTGGTGGTCCAGAGGCCTCCATACGCTTGGCAAGACCGCTGTGGTCCTGCCAAGCATATTACGAGTTTCCTCTCCACCAGGGTTTACATGGAGGTTCTTACTCCATGTAAAACCTGGCAGAGTGGAAATAAGTGGGGGCCTTCAAAGCCCCCTTGTGCCTTGCTCCATGTGTATGCACACAAGGGGGTGTATGTGCATACACACCAGTTCCTGCAGAGCATGAACTTTGCAGGAATTGTTTTTGGCATTCTCATTGCGGTGCCTGTTTTTTAAGGCATTGCCATGAGAACACCAATAAAAGCCAGCCAGACACAAGTTTGACTCGTAATCTGGTGTGCGGCCCACCACGTGTTTGGTGGTGCAGCAGAAGGGCGAACCAGGGGCCACAGTGCCAAACTCGTAATCAGGACCTAAGTGCTGTTTGACCCCTGAGATGTATTGCCTAAAGTTCAGGAACAGCAAAAAGCAAAAAACACAAGTATTGGGTGGATTTTGTGGATTGTTCTTGTAAGGTACTGTATAATTTGAAAGAGCACATTTTAAGTAATTGTTTTACAGAGTTGCTCCAGCACCTGGTACACCACAGTCTCAGTGTGACCTGAGAGCTTGTGCTGGTTTTTGTTGCATACATTCGAAAGTATGTCTTAAGTCACACACATTTCAAATGGGGCATTCTGGTTGCAGTTCACTTTGTTTGACTTTTTGGGATAGGTCTTTTGGGCAATATTTCCTTTTCTTGCTGATACTTTTCCCAATGGGCTGACACTGGCCACATATTAAATACAGCAAACATTTTAAACACAAAACATTGCAAAGTCTTTATGTTTTGTTTTTCACAAACTGTAAAGAATGTAATTACGACTTGAAGACTGCAGTCACCTGAATGCCTCACCAGGGGCCTCATGTAGGTAAATAAATTTTACCGGTTCTTAAATACCGAGCCGTACCGAATCGGTAAATTAGAATCGGTAAGTTATATGTAGGTAAAAATTCGGTAACAGTTACCGATTCGGTAACATTCGGTAAATACGAATCGGAATTCACCGATTCGGTAAATACCGAGGTGATAATTACCGATTCGGAAAACACCGAGGTGGTATCTACCGAATCGGAAAATACCGAGGTGGTATCTACCGAATCGGAAAATACCGAATCGGTACGTACGGATTCGGTAAATAACATCACATGACTTGACGAAACAGCTAATCCTGTGCAACGACAGCCCACCCAACCAGGAACTGCCCACACCCAGGCAGGTGTACACAATTAGCCGAAGTGGCCACACCCAGGCAGGTGTACATAATTAGCCGACCCTGGAGAGGCTCGGAGTGCAGAGGAGAGGCAGGGAGCAGTTGCATGTGCGAGCGGGAAACGAACAGCATGTCCAGCCAGAGAACACAGAAAGACGGAGGGGAAAGGAGGAGGAAGCTCAAATTCAGCCCCAAGGAACTCCAGGTGCTGGTGGAGGAGGTGGTGAAGCAGCACCAGAAGCTGTTTGGGAGGCAATCCCTGCAAGTGCCTGAGGCCGAAAAGCGCAACATATGGCTGGCCATCCAGGCGCAGGTCAATGCTGTGGGAGTGACCCACAGGGACATTGAGGTCCTCAAAAAGCGCTGGTATGACCTGAGGATTGTGACCAAGAGGAAGATGGGCGACATCCAGAAGGAGGCCAGCCAGACCGGAGGTGGAACCAACAGGGCACCAGCCCTCACCGAACTGGAGGAGCTGGTGGCGGCCACACTCGAGCAAGAGAGCGTCGTGGGTCTTGGGGACGCCGACAGCTCTGCCAGAGCCGCAACACAGCAAGGTAAGACGAAAGCACAGCAATGTAGCCTCCCCTACCCCTATCCCACATCCCCCATTGTGAAACGAGAATCACACTGCAGTCCACACGTGTCAGTGCAGACAGGCAATGCATTCCGGGAGATGTAGTCAGGGCAACACTAACCATGACGTAAATGTCACAGGGCAACAAGGCATGTCACGCACTCGAGGCACAAGGAGACAGAGGACAGATTGGAATGTGAAATGATTTATTGTGACGCTTGCAATGCAGCCCTTCGGGGACACTGAGCCAATGTTGTTTTTCTGTCCACAGATGTGACATCATGCAGTACAGGGCATGCTGCAGGGGAGACGGCACACCGGCCACAAAAATCACCTCTAGCCAGCACGAGTTCAGACCAGGGAGCAGGCCCACTTGCAGCCGCACCACCTACGCAGCCAGCCTCGCCGCACACAGAGCCAGCATCACCTCACCGAGAGCCAGCATCACCACCACCAGAGCCAGCATCGCCACTCATGTTCGATTCACCGGCCACATCTCCGCTTGCAGGTGTGAGAATGAGGAGGCGTCCAGCAGCCAGGCTACGAGCCTTAGACACCTCGTCAGACGACAGCATGGGCCCAGAAGACCGCACCGGGCCCCAGGAAGGGAGCCATCCCACCGTGCCCCACACCTCACAGGCAGCACAGACGGGAGCAAGAGGGCGCCGCAGGTCGCGTGTCCAGAGTCCACCAGCACCCACTGACGGCCATGGTGTCTTCTTGGGGCTCGAGGGCCAAATGTTGAAGCAACAGCGCCTGCAATCAAAGGCAGTTATGTCAGTCCAGAGGCACATGCGGGTGATGAAGACAAGCTTAGTCAACATGGACACAAACATTGGCGGCATGGCTGCGGGCATTCGGGACATGTCCCAGTCAATCCAGCAGTTGTGCAGCAAATTAGATGCTGACATCGAAGCACGGCGCCGGGAACGCCAGAGAAGGGACACTACCAGCAGGGCACTCAACCGTCTGGCAACTGCGACTTCCCTACTTTGCCGGCGCTCTGTGACGATGCAGGAGGGCCTAACACAGTGCTGCAGCGACCTGTCTCGGGGGATGGTGCAGGTGACAAGTGCACTAGGGGTGCTATTGACTAGTCAGGCGTCGACAACTGCTGCAGGGGATGCTGCGGAGAGCATCGACACCAGCAGCATCATCACACCCCCCGTCCCCGAAGCACGCAGGAGCAGCAGGCGGCTTGGGGTTGGCTCTAGTGAGGATGCACAGGCCGTGCAATCCACCACTGCAGCGCGTATGCGCAAACATTGATGTGGCCCTGCTTATCCACTTGCCATTGGGTGACGTAACCCTGGACATACTCATTGTATAGATGGCATATTGCCAGATTGGCCTGTTCATGTGTTCATGGCGTGGTGCCACATTAAACTACGTCATGACTTCTCACAACTCGCTGTGTCCCCTCACTTACTCAGAAATAGTTGCATGTGATCTCTGCCCGTCTCTCTCTCCCATCGATTGCAGTTGGCACTCTAGCTGCGCTGCCCTCTGGCTGGCCTGACTCATCCTCGTTGTCCTCAAAATATGTTAGTTCCACATCTGTACCTTTTTTCGTGGCAAGGTTGTGCAGCATTGCACAAGTGGCAATTATCTTGCAGCAGGTGATGGGTTTGTACTGGCGTGCGCCTCCGCTCTTGTGGAGGCAGCGGAACCTGCTCTTCAGTAGTCCAAACGTGCGCTCCACCACATTGCGTGTAGATTTGTGGGCCACGTTGTATCGTCTCTCACTCTGGGTTGCTGGGTGTAGGTAGGGAGTGAGGATGAATGAACGGCATGCATATGCACTGTCGCCTGGATGAGTAAAAGGGAACCATCAGTTACATGCCTCTATACACTCTGATTTGCAGGTTTCAAGGGGCGTCACTGTTACTTACCCAGCAGGTATCCCTCTCCGAATTCGCCGGCACTCAGTCGTGTGTAGATCCCACTATTCTGGAAGATGTAAGAGTCGTGGGTGCTCCCAGGGAACTTTGCAACAATATCTGTGATGATGTTCCCTGCATCACAGATCACCTGCACATTAATGGAGTGGGTGGACTTCCTGTTCCTGTAGATGTGCTCTGTATCAGCTGGTGGACAGATTGGGATGTGTGTACCATCAATACAGCCGATGACATGGGGGAACTGTGCCATGTGATAAAAGTCTGTTTTTGTTTTCTGCAGTGCAGCCTGTGTGTTTGGGAAGCTTATGTAGTGGTGCATTCTCTGCATCATGGCATCCAGGAACTTCCTGAAGAAACGGGACAGGCAACTCTGGGATACACCACCCACCGCAGCTGTCACCACCTGATAACTGCCGGATGCCAGTAGATGTAGGCTGCAGAGCACCTGCACATGTGGTGGTATGGCGTGCGCCCTTCTTGTTGGCTGGTCCAGGAGTGGGTGCAGGTCCCTTATCAGGTCCATGATGGTTTGGGGGTGTAGCCTGTACCTCTCATGTATCTCTGCATCAGTCAGCTGGAATAGTGTGAGGCGCTGTCTGTAGATTTGTTCCTCCCGTCGCCACACCCTCAGTCCTGCTGCCTGTAGACGTAGGCGCCTTGCAATGACGTACATGGCGGCCATGTTGTCCACGCTGTTGCATTTTGGGATTGCTTATGTGCATTGTTGATGGTTACCACCTGCTTTCCATCCGTGTTAATTACCGACTCTTATTTACCGATTTTCCTGGATTTCTTAATTACCGACTGCTCCTACATGTCATTTTAAATTTTTACCACTTCATATTTACCACTTCATATTTACCGATTCGTTAATAATGTATTCGGTATATATGAATCGGTATTTTAGAATTCGGTAACTATGAATCGGTATTTACCGCCTCATATTTACCGAAAAGTGGTTTTTGGACTCCTACATCTCACTTGTCTGAATACCGGTCGGTAACGGCATATTTACCGAAAATCGGCCGTTACCGACCGGTATTTCGCTACCTACATGAGGCCCCAGGTGAGCTAGCACAAAATATTCCAGTTCTGGATATTTCACACTTTTTTCTCTTTCCCTTAAGACCTTGCACATAAACACATCATTTGGCAATCCAGTTCTATGGTATGCTAAATGTGAAGGGAACTTACTTGTGTAGTCTTTCCAAAGGGTTAGTGTGTCTACATGCTCTAAAAAAGAAACAGAACATTCAAGTGATTTTTAAGTTCTTGGGGAAGAGTTGGTTTCAGATAGACCTCTTTCAGTAATAGAAATCAACATTAGGACTGTAGAAAAACATAGACAACGCCACCCTGCCACTCAAATAGTTCAATCACAAGTTATTTTCTTTTGATCTCCTAAGTCATCTCATGTCTCAGTTTTTATAACAATTTATTGACTTCCCCAATCTCATTCAGTATTGCATATTTTTCCTTTGAGAGGATTGTTGGTCATGACCGCTGTACGAATCGAACTGGTATATTATAATTTTGAATGTATTGATCAACGATCTGTGCTGTCTCATGTGACATATCTGGAAATATGCAGAAAGTTAATCCTGCTTGTGGTTTAAATACTTTATTGGCTCTGACTTTTCAAGAATGCTTTCTTTGATTCAATAAGTTAAGAAGAAAACTAATATTGCGCATGCTGGGCTGTCTGTCCTTGGTTCTAGAAAGGGGACTCTATGAGCAACAGTTAGCTCTTTCAATTTTTCTTCGTACAATGGCAAATTGTGTCTTTGATTTGAGATTTTGTGTACCTTTCCGTAGGCAAGCTTCCTTCCGCTTCTTTAAGTATCCAAATTAATCACAAATTCTGTCTTCAGGTTTGACTTTCTTAATCTTCATTCATTCCTCCTCTGTTGCTTTCTGATTATTCTTCCATTTGCTAGCTGCCACTAATTATCTTTTTCTTCCATAGAGTTCTTTCTCTCCTCGGCTTAATGTCGTTGTTGTGAGAGTTTCAAAATCATTTGATCCATGCCTTTGACTTCCTATTTAGTTTCTGACTGGATCAGGTTTGATTTTTTAACAGATTCTCAAATTTATGAAAACATTGATGTCATCTTGCATTTCCCCTATTCAAGCTTGCACTTGAGACCATTTATTTTGATGCTGGGGAAGGCTCTGGTTCTGACATGAAAGTCTTTTCTTTTTCACTCAAGGGTGAAGATAGAGAGATAACTTCTACTTCTGAATCTGATTCATACTCAGTTGAAGATGAACATTTATTTAGTGGTTTGCCCATTAATGATTAAGTTACACAAGTCTGCAGTATTTAAAATAAAGTTTTCAAAGCAATTAATATATAATATGAATACAAGAAAGAGAGGCTCACGCCAGTGAGTGATTGGCATTAATAAGCAATCATGTGTAGAATAAGCAGATCTTAACAAACAGCAATGTTATCATTCTTAGATAACAAATTAAAAGTAAACCCCGTCCATAGGACTTTGTGTAATATGGGAATAATTATTAATAGTACTCATTAGAATGTTCTTATATTTTTGATTTCTACACAGGCTAGGTCGAAAAGATATCGTGAGGACACTTACATATGTTATTCTAAAGAATGTAAACCTGTTGGCCCATTCTAATGGGTATGGTGGTAATGTTCTATAAAGAGGTGTATCTTCGATCAAATGTTCCTGAACTGCTGGAGAATTGAGGCAGTTGTGATTTCCAGGGGCATGTTAATTCTGGGGCAAGTATTAGTATCATGGTGATATATGATTTTGTTTTGGGTTGAGTTTGAGACATGTTGGAGTTTGAAATTAGGAAAAGGTTTTCTGAGTGGAACAACACACGTATTATTCAATTTTTCAGCAGATTTACTGCTGTCACTGGCTTCCCTATATAGAGGGAACACGTTTCTTACTTTAAAGTTGTGAAGTGCTTTCTTTTGTATTCATTTAGTAATGATGGTAGGAGTATCAATACTTAATTGCAATAGATGCCCGTTAGCAAAACCTCATGGCCCCTTGTCTGCTGACGTTCTTTTCAAGTTACCATTTGGTTAATACATCTTACGTTCAAGCTGGTGAATGACATGTTGCAAATGTACTTACAAATAGTAGGGCCCATAGTTGGATATCCTTCTGGCACCATTCTTTTGGAAACTGGTTAAGGTATGACATACTTTTCTGAGAATACCCTGGACCAATGAAAAAAGAAAATATTTTCAACCTAATATCTAAGTTGTGTGTTAGAAGCTTCAGCATTGAAGTTTTGAAATATATATAAATGTTGCGGCTAAATTTAATCTAGTGAAAAACAAGCTACTTATTTTAGGTAACACTGTTTCTGGTGGACACTCTATCCAACTGCAGATTCCTCATATTTATAATATCAGGTACTAGACTGGATCTGGAAGGTTTAAACAGCATTCAGCATTTCTTCCACACACTGGTAAGGGGTGTCCTGTGGCTCCATGCAAACTTTTTTCTGCCCTGAAAGTGACAAGCTTCTTTCTTGACTTTATCTGTGCCCTCGGACATTGAGCCCAACAACAATCAGAGGTACCATTGTGCTGATTCCTAAATTGTGATCTATTTTGATTGGAAAATAGCCAATTAATTTAACATAACAGTGATTAAGGAAACAGTGAGCAATCAGCGTTTAGATAGACTTCCAAGCAGAAGAATTGCAGGTTAGTAAATTGTTCTTCTGAGGGATCCTTCTAACCACAGATTCCTCACCTTTAAAACAAATATTAAAGCTGCACCTCCCAATGTGGTGGATATGTGGAATGGCTCAAATGAAAAAGGGCTGCAGAACCTAATTAGCGAAATGGCCTTCCATCAGACCTGGCTGTTTAGCAATAATGCTTCATGAATGTGTGCACTAAGGTGCAGTCTGACAAATAACCAGCACACTACCTTGGCCTTTGTGTAATGGGCCATCAAACCCTCTGGAGTCTGTTTCTTGGCCAGTGCAAAGCGGATTGTGATGCTGAGAACTATACACCTTGACAAAGTTGTTTTCTTCAATACCTTACATTTCTTTGCCCCAGAGAACCCAGCAATTAACCGATTGGCCACCCTTGGTTTTTGGTGTGATCAATGTGGACACTCTAAGCTCCTTTAGGGTCCATTTAATGTAGTCTCTCCTCCTATTTCAAGGGAATTTGGGAAAAGTTAACTATTGTCCAACATGAAACAAGGTAATGACTTTAGGCAAAAAGGCCACCTTGGTTGACAGTACCACTTTGTCTGAAAAAAAGGTGGTTTAAGGTGGCTTAACTGAGAGAGATTGGAGTTTGCTCATGCAACGAGCCAAGGTCACACCGACTAGTAACACAGTTTTCAGAGTCAGAAGACAAAATGGACACCCAAGTTTGAATTGCAGGCACATTAGGAAAGTGAGGACCAAATTGAGATGCCACAGTGGCATCACAAAGGGATTGGAAGGAAACAAATGAGTCAAACCTTTAACAAATCTCATCAGAAGAAGTGATTTTAACAAGGATGGCTGGTCTGATAAACATAAAAAGACCAACAGGGCAGATAAATTACCTATAAAAGTGCCCATAGCAAGTCCTTGATGGGCCAAGGACAAAACAAATAGCAAAACATCCAACAGCTTGGCCTGCAATGGGTTGGTATTGCGGGTGCCACACCAAGCTATAAACTTGTCCTCAGTTCTCAGCATAGATGGTCTATGTATACAGGTACCATGCAGCAAGGATAACATTAACAAATTCAGGAGGAAGAAGGAATGCATTCAACTGCCACTTTTCAATTTCCATACATGGGTGAATGTGCAGATTGTGCAGGCTCAGGTGCAGAACTCTGCCCTGATGCTGCAATATGAGATCCTCCCAAGGTAAGCTGATTGGAGAATAGATGCTCATCCAGAATTTCCAGGTGCTCCACTCTTCTTGCTCTCTGCAGAACAACTAGGATGACTTCTTCAGAACTCCAGGCTGGAGAGGTGGCAGTAGAAAAGCGTACAAGAGTCCTGTACTCCATTCTCTCTGGAATGTGTTGCCAAGAGAGAGCCTTATTGGAAACCCTAGCGCACACATTTTTTGACATTGCACATCCTTGGTGGAGGGAGGCAAAAATATCTATTGAGGGCACACCACATTGCTTTAAAATACCCTGAACCACCCCAGGGTGTTACTGCCATTCGTGATTTGCTTAGGTGCTACTGGCTGAGCTCATCCACCTTAGACCTTGCAGGTGGTTCTTGACCAGGGAAATGCCCAGGTGCACATGTCACCTACTGGGAAAGGATTCAAGATGCCACACTGCCTTGTTTGTTGCAGTACAGCATGGTGGTGCTATTTTTCATTAGCACCTGAAGGAGCCTTCTTTTGATCAATGGTAGGAAGGCCTTCAGCACCAGGCGAATAGCCAACAACACCCACAGGGTGATGTATATGTGAATCTCCACTAGAGACCAGATTCCTCTGATCTCTCCCTAATGAGCTCCCCATCCCAGCAATGGTGCATTTATCACCACTGTCAGGTGTGGGTGAGGTAGAGTGATTGGTCTGCTGCCAATCCAATAGCAGTTGAATTACTGCTTCAGATCTTTTGTGGTGTCCTTGGAAACCTGGATGGAATTTGATAGATTTGCTTTGTGCTTGTCCCACTGAGAGGTTAGATTCCAGTGCAGAGCCAGCATTTGCCACCTGGCATAGTCAACGAGCAGTAGGCAGGATGGAAAAAGGCTCAGTTGCCTCAGAGCCACTCTCACTGAAACCCAGGACCAAAGCTGAAATATTGGTAACATAACCTAAATGCCCTGGACCTGTTGTGCTATAGAAAAGGCCCAAAACTGCATCAAATCCAGGATGGCTCCAATAAAGCAGAGTCTCTATGAAAGAATTTGGTATGATTTTGGTATGTTGATCGTGAACCCCAACAATGTCAGGAAGTTTGTTATTGTCTGGGGTTGGTGTACAATTGACTGTAGTGAGCCGCCTTCAACAGCCAGACATTGAGGTAGGGGAAAACTGGGGTCCCAGTATCTGAAGGTGTGCCACGACCACCACCATTACCCAAGGGGAACTGGTGAGGCCAAATGGGAGCACAGCAAATTTAAAATGCTCCTGTCCCAGCATGAGCATCTTGAATTTGTCCTTCCACCGGAAGGCATTCAGAGAGCAGAGATCTGATATAGGAGTAATGTCTCAGTCCTTCTTCTACTCAAGGAAATAGTGGGAATAACAGCTGGTCCTTAATTCTTGAGCGGGGACCCTTTTAATGGCTCTTTGGCAAAAAGGGCCAACAATTTTTGTAGCAAGATAGACAAGTGCATCTCTGAGAGATGCTCAGAAGTGGGTGGAGGTTGAGGCGGATTGAAAAGGAATGTGAGGACATAATTGCCTTAGATGATCTGGAGATCCAACGTGTCGAATGTTATTTTTTTGCACCCCTTGATGGAAATAACTGATCCTGCCTCTAACAGCGTGGTCGTGTGCCACTAATGGCAATCTCAAGAGACATTGAGGTGGATTTCAGAGAGGCGGGAGACTAGGAAGTTCAGTTTCTGACTGCCTGGATGTTGTCAGCTTGATCCCAACCCCTGACCAGAAAGAACTATGGTGCCTGTAGGAAGCTAGCTCTCTATATAAGGTACCAAAAAGAGGTATAATGTGCACATACTCCAGATCTCCAGAAGCTTTACAGAAGCTAAAGTAGAAAATACTAATGCTCTCTTTTGTGGTATTGTGGGTGAGCAGTTAGGCGTATCAGAGGGCAGTGTTAAGCATTTGTTGTACACACAGTGGCAATATATGAGACACACACTACATGAATACATCCTTTTAGTAGGGAGTTATATGTGAGCTACAGTGGTGCCAATTGCGGAAACAATAGGCACAGCTTGGGAAAGGAGATGTGGCACAGGGGACCTGGTTGGCAGGGACCCTGTGCATTTCAAGTTGAAATACATAATTTTCCAGGAAAGAAGTGGGGGCTAACCGTGTCCAAAAGAGGCACTTTCCTACAGTGCCCATTTGTGGGAGGAGTGACCTTTGACACAGGCTTTATGCCAACCCCATAGAGTAGCCATGAAAAGGGTGAAACTGGGGTCAGAGAGAGGCATGGGTAGAAAAGCCTAGGAAACTTGTCACCCCCCAGCTGTCTGGAAAACATTCCAATGTCATTATTTCGTCTTTACTACTGTTGGGACATTTTTTGGAGTAGTTAGATCTTGCGGCGATGTAGTCTCCTTATTGGGCGGGTCCTTTTCCTCTTGGCAGACCACTTAAGCAGCTCACTGGCACAGACGTGCAGCAGCTATTAGGTCTGTAGCACAGCACAAACTGCAAAACGGGTGATTTTATAGCTCCTGATCTGTTTTAAATTCTAAAAGGTTTAAATCTACTCGGGCATTATACTGTCAAGGTGGCAGGAGTAGCTGAATGTTTTTTCTTTTGTTTTACTACTGTTTGAACACTTTAAGGTGAGTTCTGAAGTCACAGATGTAGCAAAGGGTGAACTTGCCTGCTGTGTCCTGACTGGAGGCCTCCGCGGGTCCTTGAGGCCCGAAGCTGCACCAGAGGGAGCCAGAAGAGTGCTGAAAATCACAACATGGCCTCTCTGAAAGCCTGAGTCTGTTGAAACATCGCCACCAGACCCACAAGCTCATGGTGCATCAAATCAGTCGTGGAATCAGTTTTTCAGCATGGGATCAAGAGTGAGACTAAGATTGACCTTGATGTCTGCATGCTCCTCAGGTTGATAGTAGGGGGACTGGGATGAATCCTGCTTAGTCTTCTTATGCTTCTGTTTTGATTTTGACTTACCAAAAGACTTGGACTTCCACGGCGGCCTTCCCGGGAATGTCCTCGAGATCAAGAACAGGTCCGTGCCCTCATCTTAAAGGGGGAGTGAGACTTCCAAGAATTCTTTCAGTGTTCGGTGACATACAGCCTTTTATTACCAGGTCTTCTTTGGGTTCATAGGGGCACACTCTTCATCAGACTTGGAGTTGAGTGCCAAACCCAAACACCAGAAGCAGACCTCAATGGGATCTGTCATAAACATATGTTTCAGGAAGTCCCTACAAGGCTTAAATCCTGCAGTTTCAGGAGGAGATATAGTTGCCTTGCACATTGCAAAAAATAATTTTGAAGAAAACATGAGGAAAGAAACAGGAGCAAGCTCTGGATCCAGGTAAGAAGGGACAGAAAGAATGAAGCTGACGTAAGCATGCAGGGGTGGTGCTTGTATGCAGCTCTGTTCATCCATGAGGGAATCCAATTAATCGTGGGGCGGAATCCAATAGCATGAGGGCAATGCTGTTTAAACCTTCCAGATCCAGTCAGGCGGCTAGGGATCACAACAGGCTATAAAACAACTGTATGATGCTGGAGAATAGTGTATTTTATTTGTGCAGTTGTTCTCTAAAGGTGGATATGATCAGGGCTAGGCATTTAATTGAATTTGGGGGTAGCAAAGCCTTATTATATATTCTTGAAGTAGTTCTCTATCATAGGAGAATTTATCATTCACGAAAGTTAGATTGCAAATTGGAGAAGTCATGGAAGGCAATAGGTCAACAGTTCCAGGTTTCAGGTGGACTATGGTAGTGGAGATATTTAGTAATTTATCTTCTGACTACAGAGGCCTCTTGTTGTACATTTGCAATATAGTGATGCATCAATAGCTGTATATCCATTCTGTTAGGGGTTCCATGACAAAGGCAAAAGGTTTGGATACAGGTGGAAATCCTACCAGTGTTGTGCTTAGTCTGTGCCCTAGTAGTCACAGCTGAAACAGCTAGGCTATCATTTTACTGACATGTGATACCATGCCTAATCATTCAACATCTTGAATGTGAACGTCCATTGGATTGGATCGCAATGCTTTTCTACATCTACGGAAGCCATGATGGCTTTTAATACAGATTTCACCTAAGTGACAGCTAAAACAAATCTGTGATTGTTAGGTTGGTTGAAGCATGCACGGACAAAAAACAACACAGATGATCAAGATGATAATTTGGGAACAGGGCTTCACAGGTAATTCATCAAACTTTGGTAAATACATTCTTGTCGCTGGTTATCAGTGATAGACACCTATACCTTGCAGAAATTAGCTAGTCATAGCTATTGCGCCAGTCATGGATGCACAATAGCTATGAGTGAATCCCTCAGGGAGTCCCTGAGCCAAGGGTTGGGGACAATGGTGTCTGTCACCCCTGTTTCAGAAGGCACAATTATAGTCCTTAGTTTTGGCTTCCCTGCAATGTGTAAGCCACTGACAAAAATGCACTCTGTGGGATTTCCTCTCCAGCAAATTCTCTTGTGAGGTACTGAAAGGCGGAATCTCCTGCACCACCATTGGGGGATTCCCTGGGATTCTACACGTGGGATTATGTATCAGGGTATTCACAGAAAATGTCTTTACATCAGATGTGAAATTCCTACAAATATCAAGATTTCTGTCTGTTTTTATAGGGATGACCAATCGGAACATTTGCCTTCCAACACACTTAAATATACTTCGATAAGCGTTTAACAAAACGTGCCCTTAACCATGCATTACCTTTCGTTTAACTAAATGCGCTTTGATCTTCTACATGTCTTGACTCTTCAGTAGCTAACTCATATGCCTGTAACTCACAAATTCAAAGTTTACAATTTGCAACAGCAAAACATTTATGATATCTAATTTAAGGCAAATGAAGAGTAATCATTTTTGTTTATAATTCTAGTGTCTTTTGGATCCTTAACAATGCAACCCATGACTAATTATGCAATGTTGCTAACATGCAACATATTCACTTAAAAGTGCTCAAAATCTATACAGTATGTTCAAGTTTATTTGCCAAGTGATGGGATGTTCTCCATTAATAAATTTCAAGATGTTGTTTAATGGCTATTTAATAGGTACAAGGGACACATTTCTACATTCTCAGCCAAAATAAGCTTTTTGTTTCTCGCAAAATGGGAGTTTGAATTAATTTCCAAGACAGCCCAAATCCCCAAAAGTTTCTCCAGGAAAAAACAGGCTGTGCGGTGAGCTATTCATTCAACTGATGTCTACTTGAATTCGTTGGTGATAAAATCACAGTATGGATTTATTTTCAATAAACTGCAATTGGAAGAATTTTAAAAATAATTAGGTCATGGCCTTAGCCTTTGTGGAAAAGTGTATGATCTGAATATGTGAGCATGAATCAGTACATATAATATGGAGAGAAGAAAACCTGTTCAGATATGTTGAGGGGTAGTTTAAGAATAGCTTAAAATGACAACCACATTCATCTCCCCTGCTCTTTAACAAAATTATATTTTCTGTGGTTAAGTACTTTTCGAATAGCAACCTCAATTCACTACCAATTGTCAAATTTAGTAAACTGAACTACGACCCAGTGATCATCTCTGCTCAATAAAAGGAACCGCCATCACAGTGGTTCTTTCAATGTACAAAACCTTGGTGGATGGGGCAATTTCTCTCCCAGGGTGTAAGGGGATCTTTTTTTTCTGATCCTGACCACCAGTTTTTTCCTGGCTGAGAAAGGCAGAAAAAAGTCACTAAAATATCCACCCTAAATATGGCGGTGGTGTAATGTCCTTCCTCTAATGGCCCCAAATTAATTGGGCCTTCAGAGCAAGTTTTCAGTCAATGGAGCCCACCCTCAATGGAAAAGTTGAGGTCTTCTCACCTCCAAATAAGACATGCAACAGAAGGTTTGGTGGCCGGGTACCCTGTTGAGTTTGAAATTCGAGCAGGAGGGGGGTTGGGCCACACATGCACCCACATATATACACTGACCCTTCTACATGCACAATCACACACCCATGCATTCTCGAGTGCACACATAAACCCACCATTAACAAGCACACACACCCATTCACAGCACGCACTCACAAATACACACATTCATACATGTACACATGCATGCACACACCAAACGTTAAAAAAAAACATACTGAAGTTGTTGGGCGATTTGGAATGCTGCCTTCTCTCATTGACTGACCTTAGGTAAGTCACCTTAGGTCAGTCAATGAGAGGAGGAGGCAGTCCATTAATCGTCATAGAGTGGCATGAAGTCAATGAGACTGCTAACCCCAACCATTCTGGTGCCGATTCCGATCCGGGTCGGAAAGCACTCCGACCGAGCCAGATCCGGAGTGTTTTCCGACCGAGCCAGAGTCCTGCAGTCCGACCGAGCGAGAACAATGCGGCCGTATGCTGCCGGACTCGGTTCGGTCGGACTCCCATAGAAGTCAATGGGAACCGGTCGTACATGGGCTCCCATTGACTGAATGGGTACGTCGCGGATAAGTGCGCCCCTTACAGTGGGGACGCGTCGGTGCCATCCGCACCGTACATGCCTGTGTTGGGGAGACCCATGGGTCTCCCCCTGTGTCCGAATCGTAGGGCTGCGAGTGACAGGGGGTCCGACGCGGACCCCCAAAGGCAACCACCTGGACGATTTGCGAGCCGGACACTCCGGCTCGCATCGGCTGTCCGACGCGTGCATCGTACTGGCTCAGTCGTGAATCTCATCCATTGCACGCCACGGTTAGCTTACAACCGAGACGTACGGAGCGGTTTGGATCCGGAAACGACTCGGTCGCTGAATTTCTTGTAACTCGCATCGTACTTGCTCGCTCGTACAGCTGTACGAGTCAGCTGGAAAACACGCGTACGGCTCGTAGTTTTTCCGGCCGGATCGCGTTCGGTGCCCTTCCGACCTGGATCAGAATCGGCCCCTCTGTGCGTGCAGGTGTCACTGATTGACAATTGGCCCTGGGCACTTCAAGGCTTAAAACTGAAGCATCCAGGACTGAGGCTATCAGTGATGCTCTCCTTCATTATGAAGGGGAGGTCCTTCAAGGGCTTTACTGAGCTGAGGAGGTCACAATCACAGAGCTGTAACATGTTCAGCGGGCAAAGTTCAGCTCAGGCAGCCTGGCATCTGCCAAGCACCTACACATTTACAGTATGTACAGCACCTGGCTGCCTGACCTGAAGATATAGAGTGTCTGTAAAGCTGACCTTTGTTGAACCTGATAGGCAGTATTCATGTGTGAAAGAAGGTGGGGGGAGGTAGGGGCTCTTAATGATGGGGCACTCTGGTACCTGTCTGCCAAATTTTGAATCAGGTCTGAGCCATGATCAACATGATCTAGTTCATTCTGCAATTTTTTCATTTTTAATATGCAAAATGTGACCTGCTAACTTTCAACAACCTTTATATAAGAGCATTAAATAGTCCGCACCGAGCAAAACAATTTGCCACAAACCTTTTCCTATACTCCTGGAAAAGCCAGGATGAACTTTCTGCAAAATGGCCTGTGAATCACTGCAAAGCCTTTGTTTGAAACGGAAACCGGTTCCTCTGGATTTGTGGAATAATTTGACTGCTCAAACACTCTACTGAGATTTAGGAGGCATTTTGTACAGTGATCTGAAATTTTTAGTGCTTACCTAGTGTTTGGATAAGGATGATTGTGCAAGAATGGCATGGATGCTTCGGTAAATCATGCAGGGACTTCCTGATTCTTTAATGGTCTGCTTGGCTATAGGATGGTGGGACATAATCCAAGTAGTTTAAAAGGACTGTTATAACATTGCATTGTTTTTCAATCTTTTTTTTTTTAAAGAAAGTTTTTCATTTAATTTTGGAGGCTGACATATGATATTGTCCTGAAAGCAATATAAAAACGTAGCTCATTCACAGCAAGATTGTAATACATTTGATTTGAAAGCATACATATGAAATAGATCAATAGTTAATGATTTATGCACAGTAAACTTAATTTTTGAATTGTACACTTTCATTTTCCCTAGGCTGTTCAAAATAGATGATCTGAATCATGAGGACGGCCATCATTTTCATCCTGCTCCTGGCAGCTTGCTGGGCAAAACCATTTCACCAACGAGGATTATTTGACTTTATGCTTGAAGATGAAGGTTCAACTCCAGACTTAGAGGGCGAACCTAGTGAAGTTCCTCCTCTTGTGCCAGTTGGGCCAATGTGCCCATTTCGGTGCCAGTGCCATCTCCGAGTTGTGCAGTGCTCTGATATAGGTAAGCTCTAAATCAGCATATTGGCAAATGTCACCATGTCATTCCATGTGTATTTAGAATTACTTGTGTTATTGCTATAACTTTAGCTTCTCATCCCCAACTTGTGAAGGAACTTTCTGGGGCGATATCATAGCTCCGTGTTTTTGTACTGCAATGGCACAGAAGAGATCTCTGCATTTTTGTCCCCTTTAGCATTCAATTGAACTATCTCTGCATTAGTGGGTGCTTGCGGACAACAGCGCGCGGAAAAACAAAGGGGAAATTACTGCGACGTGTTTCGGAGCTTGGTTGTCAGCAAAATATACATTACCTCAGAGATATTTCAAGTTAATGTATGCACTAAAGGCACCAAAAATAAATGCACATATTTCTTCTAATACAGCACAGTGCAGAAAAAGAGATCGAGATAAGGCACAATAGTAAGAAATCAAAAATAAACGCTCTGCATTCCATCATCGATAGGTAGACGGTTTAAAGGATTTGGGGCCATATGTATCAAGCAAAATTGCACTCGCAAACGCCGAAATTCGCCGAATTTCGGCGTTTGCAATCGCAATTTTGCTAAGTGGTATGTATGAAAAATTTGCGATTCCTTATTTTGCAATTGCATTTAAGGAATCGCAAATTTTATGATTCCTTAAATGCAATGTAAGAAGCACCAAAAAAAGTGCAATTTGGCCTTAAGGAATCGCAAATTACCACCAACTACAGGTTGGTGGTAATTTGCGATTTCTTTCAAAAATACATATTTTTAAATTTTTCAAAGTGGCATGTGGCGCACACACATGCCCTTAGGGCATGTATGGGCGCCACATGTGCACCCATGCTCATTTCAGGGGTGCAACAGGGTGTCCTATTGACACCCTGGCACACTTGAAATTGCATTCTCAAATTGAGAATGTCTTCCCATTCATTCCTATGGTCCTCTAGGCCCATAGGAATGAATGGGGATGTATTCCTTAATTGCGAATTGCAATTTGCAATTCGCATTTAAGGAATATGTAGGATTCGCAAAATGATTTGCAAATCCTACATACATAGCATTTTGCGATTCTCAAATAGCGATTCTCTAAAAATCCCTATTTGAGAATCGTAAAACCAAAGTTTCATACGTATGGCCCTTGGTCACTGAAACTACTGATCACCTGAATATTGCCCTGAATGCAACGGGTATGCACAGATGTGTGATTCAGGTCTGCTGTGCCATACCACTCACGCTATACCCTACTGACAAAGCTCAACTGGGTCGAAACTTGCCCGCGGTTGCTTGTGTTCTCGTTTACAGGGGGCCTTGACTGACAGTTCAGGATGGATTATTTCCTTACGACCAAGGTCAGTACTGATTTCAGCAAGGTAGGTCACTATTTAGACTTGTACAGTAATTGGCAAGCAATGGGTTAGAATGCAACCCAGAGTGATTGTCAGTTTTTTTGACAATTTGCGAGCATCATTCCCATCGTCTTTGTTATATTTGATGTAATGCCAAAGTAGACACGGGTATGCCCAGACACGGGTCCCTTGCTTCCCTACCACAGGATACAAGCTGTAACGCACTGACGAGGTCTAACAAGACCTAAACAAGTCTGGGTTTTCTTGTGTTCCCTTCTGGAGGGGGCCTCACCTAGAAAACGTTTTTAATTTAAATTTTAACTCCTCCCTCACTCTGTATCAATATCTGCACTGTTTTAAAATGCACTATCACAAGGAGGAATTGTATGTTTTTTTCAGCAGGAGCTGGTCGTAGAGCTACCTTTGCCCTGTTTGGTCTCCCTGGACCAGGCCTTCCAAGTTTAACTTGGAAGGCTTTACTCATTCTTGAGCTCCTTCTGTTTACTATGTTTACTAAAGTGCTCTTCATATTGTCTGAGCCTCTTCAGTTGTATTTCTGCTCAGGAGGGGTGTAGCCGAGACCTACTGACACTATTTACAGTGTTCATGTTAGTTTATTTACCTGATGCATTGTTATCTTGTGCCTGTTATTGTATTTTGAATTCTAAATTGCTGCTAGTTTATCGTTTTTATAAAATGTATTATTGTACTATGTAGGAAAGTAGGATCTGATTCTATGGTTACCCCACTTTTTGCTTGATGTAATGCTGTTTATGAATAGTCTGACTGGGATCCTGCTGATCAGGACCCCAGTCTCTCTGCTTTCTCCCCTAAATTGTATGAAAAGTACTTAGGTACATCCCAGATTGGATAGTGGGGTACCCTTATCAGTCCCTAGTATATGGTACTAAGGTCCCCCATAGGCTGAAGCATGTATTATGCCACCTATGGGAGACCATTCAAACTATCTCTACAGGCATGCCATTGCAGCCTGTGTAAGCTGGTGATAGCACCACTTACAAAAGATATAGGTTTCCCTGTATCTAAAGTCACTGCACGTAAAACGTATGTCACCCCTATAGCAGGCCTTTTCAATCCTGAAGGTAGGGTGCTTGGTTCTAAGTGTGTGGGTGCCCCTGCATGAGCGGGTCACCCCTACAGCCTTTGGAGTCCATTCTCCCGGGTTGTAAGTGAGACAGCCATATAAAATATAGAGGGGCATAGCCTCATTACGTAATGACCATCTCGAAACTGGCTGTAAAGAACCCTGTCGTGTTTGGTATCAAACATGTTGGAATCATACCCTCACACCGTAAACTGTGTGTCAAGTATGATTCCAAGCACTGTAAAGGCCCTCCGTTAGGTCCTCAGTGCTCCCTGTACCAGTCTTCTAGACTGGGACAGCAAACTGTGGCTGCTGCCGACCATAAACACAATTCTGTCATACAGATGCTTTTCTGTTGATCAGTCCTTTCCAGATGCCGTTATCTCAAAGGTAAATATAATGTAAACTTAGGGTGGAGATAATGGTTGTTCATATTTACTGGCAGGTAAAAGCACCAAGGCAGCTCCAGTCGCTCAAGTGGGAAACACTGATTGTCTTCCTCAATCTGTTTTTCCTTTGGTCATTAACAAGGATCATCAACACTCTTCAAATGTCAGTGATCAAGACTGCAACTGACAAGTGGTCGAGGGCAGGAGATCAAGCATGGAGGGATCATGTGTAAAGAACTTGACACTGAAAAAACTCTGGGAGGCAACTAGAACTGGTTGTTTCTAAGGAGGAGACAGTCTTTGTTTGAGCAGCATAGGGTTTATCATAGTAAAATTCAAGGGAACTGTGAACCTATGATCAGAGGTTGCAGAATTTCAACCCTGCAAACCAACAATAAAAAGTGTAGTAGATCCCACACTTAAAATTTCTTCTTCAGACTGGTTGCCTTATGACCATTCTACCAGAGAGAAACAAGTGCCCGGCTAATTCCTGTGCAAGCTAGGAACAGGGCTCGATGAGATAAGTGACAGAATCAAGGAGTTTCATTTACTATTACTTCTGACTCTCTGCTTCCAAACTTTGCAGTTACCCGGTGCAGCCCTCAAAACTCATGGCACTTGATGTTACGATAAGTGAAACAGCCTAATCCCCAGCAGCAGTTAGGAAACCTCAATGTGTCCAGAGGGAAATTAGAAAGCTCCCTTTCCTAGCCTTCATTAATGCATAACAAAAGGTGAATTCCCTAAGGGATAAATATAGGCATATTAGCCCTCAATAATGCTCCTGCCATTATTAGGCACTATAACCACTTCAACTATCCAATTCTTTCCTTACAAATGTCCAAAATATTTGAATATTTTTATAGTCTTCCTTATACTTTATTCTAAAATGTACATTATATTTGTATATGACATTTCACCAACATCCTGTTTTGTGGTGTTTTGTTCAAATCATTATGATCAATCAAATTAAAATCTTGCAGTCCTTGTAAAAATGATGTTAGCATGTTTGCTCTTACTTTTATTGTCCACCTTAACACAGGTAGTACATAAAGAGGGGCTCTGGATTTTTTCGCCGAGCCTTTATTCCTGTAACTGGTAAGAGTCTTTCAATCACATTAATCATTGTTTGGCTCCTCTTTAAATGTATTTAACGCTTTTCAGTCATCAACCCATTAAGACTTCTTCAGGATGGACACAAGGGACAGGGATTTTTTGTATCCTTTATACAATTGTGTCAGTGTGAGTTTATCATAAGAAGAGAATGCATCATGGTCCTGGTCACTCGGTGGTTATCTGACACTAGACCCAACTGTTTGAACAAAAGGGAATATCATTCACCATATGCCTGACAATAGATGTATCTATTCAGAGGGTACAAAACGGAAATTACTAGCTTTGGCATGCAATCTTAAGTCTAGTTTGAGACACTTCGACAGGTGGGAACAGCCCTGCTTCATCCAGGGTGTAAGGGTTGTTGTCTAAAACCCTCTTGATTGTTTGTATGGCCAACCCAACATTTGTTGTAGGCAAAATCACTAATTTTATTGAAGCAATATTCAGAGGTTTTTAATACCAATTGTAGTCATTAACTAAAAAGACCCATTTTTCCTGATTTATCAGTATTTTACTTCTAAGTCTTGAGCTAATTGATTTTGGGGTTCATCATGTCTCAAGCCACAAATTCTTTCAATTCTAAGAGAGCTTTTGCCATCACTTATTATCTAAGCTTCCACCAGGAAACCTGCAACCTCACTTTCACTTGCACACATTCCACGTATTCGCAGAAGAAGTGCGGAAGGCCACTTATTCACCTATCTAGCAGCGAAGACCTGGAACACCCTCCCTTAGGACATCAGAACAGCCACCACGCTCACAACATTCTGCAAGAAACTGAAGAACAGTCTCTTCAACTTTAAGACCCTCCCTCACGGGTGATTAGTCCCCGCTCTAAAAATACTTTTACAATACATTAGATAAGCTGCCTTGTTTCTGGTTGAGTAAACCCAATTGGCAATTGGTGGAAGGCAGCAGCAACTCCTTGGCAGGTACCTCATTCAGCCATAACTCTATTACAGCATGACTTTAATTGATTTGCGGGGATTAAATGCACAGTGTCAATGTGTTATGGTTCTAGGTGTAGCAGTATAGATGCAGATGAGGTTACGCCTTGTGTGTGCTTTTAGGGGAACAATAAGGTCTGGACAATCCAGCCCTCACCAGTGTTGCCAGTGTGGTTACAAAGAGGCTGATGGAGCAGCTCACGCAGTGTAGCAAGTATACATTTACCCTTTGAGCTGGTGGTCGGATTAAAGTTTTTGTCACATAAATTATGAAGAGGCTGCAGTCGCACAATTCCACGCCCACCGCTGTTGATGCTCATGTCCCTCAGCTGTGTGTGCAGTAGTCATACATGTAACACACCTCGGTTGATGGAGCCACGTATATGTGGTTTAAATGATAACTGTATTGGTTCCTCTCACTGCATCAGTCGCGCAGCTGACCGTACCGTGACTCCACTGTAGAATAAATTGAGAGTTGAGATTTTTCCAGCATTGACATAGAATCTGAGATTTCTGGGAAACATATTGCTCAACACGGACGAGGAGCCAAGCGCGCAACAGACAGTTTCAATTAAACATCCCCGCAGGACCATTTTCTCAGCAACTGATATGCGACTTGGATGAAGTTATGGAAAACAACTTCTTAGTTAAATCACAGAATGTTAACAGAGCCACCATTAGGGTGATTAACATCCAGCTGTCAGTTTCAAACTGGTGTTCTAATTGCTCCCGAACATAAGAAAAGAATTCATGTTTTATTTCATATCTGTCTAAAATTATAAAGAAATGTGCACCATTCGACTCACACGAGTGCATGTTTCACGGAATCATAGGACATATGCACAGGGTGGATTCAGCTTTAAATCTGTATCTTGTGGCAAGAACAAAGAAGACACTCCGGGATGAACAGGAACTACCCAGAAGGATTGGCACCACTAGTAAATTACAACTGATTATCAATGATAGTGTAGCACTACTACCGGAAGCAAATACTGAGACGCGGAATCCGCTTTGGGAGCTGCAGAGACTCCCAGTAGGGAGCAGGGCATCTGGAGTAATGTGCGCCGGGTCCGACTGGCAGTCTGGCGCTGCCCGGAGGGTTGGCCTGACGGGACAGTGTGCGGGCCCTTTTTTGGCTCTTTATGGGCCTGTTTTATGATCTATCGGGCGTTTCTTTTATCTGGTATTAGCACAAACATTGCTAGAAGCAAGCACAATTGCATTCAGTCGGCCATTTGTTGCAAAACACATACTGAGCTTGTCTTTACAAGTTCACAAGAGCCACTTTTCTCGGTTCCTTTGTTCATTATGCAGACTTTCTGTTTGAGCCTAAATCTGCATTATAGTGACTTTCAGTCACTCCTGGACCACTTGATAGGGAAAGAACATTTTATATGTTATCGATCAGCTGCAACATTTTCGGCACTAAAGACATTTTCGACAGTGGCATATCAAGGGTGCCATAGGTCCCAAGGAAAATGAGCCCCTCTTACCACCCGGGCCGTATTAACAGACCGTCATAATTGCAGTGCAGTGGGCACGCAAACTCTTTGGCCCCTGCCCTCCTGCAAGTGCTGCACTAAGGATAGCTGCGCACCTGATTTGTGGTTAGTGAATGACCTTGTTGGTACTGCTGTCTCTTGTGCTTCATTATTAGTGCTGGTGATATTATTCAAAGCATCTCTAGTTGGCACAGGTATGCACTTGTGACAAATAGGGACCCTCACCTCTAGTCAAGGTAAAGGGGTACACTCCTAAAATAACCTCTGCTCACCCCCTTGGTAGCTTGGCACGAGCAGACAGGCTTATCTCAGAGGCAGTGTGTAAAGCATTTGTGAACACATAGAGTAATCAAGTGACAACACTACAGATGGACACCGCACAAGTTTTATATAAAAAATAAGTATTCTTTATATAGATTTACCACAAGACCATTAAACGACAAAAACACACAATACTGTTACTTTTAGATGGTAGAATTTAACTTAGTTCTCTTAAGTTCTTAGATGCAACACTTTAAGTCAATGTGCCTTTTAGATGCGACATGCAGGGCAACGAAAGTGTTGCAACGATGTTGATGCGATTAAGATTTTGGTGCAAAAAAATAAAGACATGAAGATCTTCCAGATGCAATACGGTTTTCCGATGTTGCGAGAAGACTCGACTCAATGCTTCAGCTGCAGCGGCGACACCCTTTACGCAATGCGACGACAGCGGCCTTGGCAGCGACACTCTTCTCCGACGTTTGCGAGACGCTTCCGCTCGATGCGATGTTGCAGCTGTGACACCCCTTTACACGATGCGCCGACAGCAGCTCCGACGGCGGCACGCTTCTCCGTGGATGCGAGGTGCTTTTCTTGATGCGGTGCAATGCGACAACTACGATGGCTGCGATGGCGACACGCTTCTTCCTCAATGCGAGACTCTTCTCTTGATGCGGTGCAATACGTCAGCTACGATGGCTGCGATGGCGATACGCTTCTTTGGCGTTGCGAGACACTTCCTGGAGGATGCGAGATGCTTCTGCTCGATGCGATGCTTCAGCGGGGACACACTTTACGAGATGCGACGGCAACAGCTCCGATGGCGGCACGCTTCTCCTTCTTGAGTCGCGCTACCAGCTCCTTGCGAGACGCAATCGCTCTGAAGTCCCAACACAGCAGCAGGCACTTCCAAAGAACTCTGGGGAGCTGGGGGGTGAAGTCTGTTGTTCCTGAGACTTCAGCAGGAGGCAAGTTCTTTTCCAAGCCCTTGGAGATCCTTCACAAGTTGTGCAAAAGTACACACAAAGTCCCTTTCTCCTCCCTTTGGCAGTAAGGCAACCACTGCAGGCCAATCCCCTAGTTTCAGGGATAGTCTCTCCTCAGCTTCCTCTTGGTTCCTCTCCTCAGCAGAGTTTCTTCTTGTTTCCCAAAGTGATCTAAATTCTTGGGATCAGGGTCCCAATACTTATACCCCAAAATCCTTTGTCCTTTGAGGGCAGAGGGGCCTTTGCCTTGTTCAAACCGGTTCTGATCAGTCCTGGAGCACTTTGTTTACCTGACTCCTTCTTTCCTTTCAGAGTACAGGGCAGAGACATCAGACGCACCACAGGAGGTGGAGCCAGCATTGTGGAGGGAAGGCACAGCCCTATTCAGGTCCCAGGTGCAACTCCTCCCACCCATCTAGATGCAGATCTCTCTATTCACCACTGGGACACCTCACCCTGTCTCCTGGAATTCTCCAGCCCTGTCACTCAAACTCCAGACAGGGAATACACAGCCTAGCAGAGGCAGGTTTGAATGGTTAGACAAGAAAATGCCTACTTTCTAAAAGTGGCACTTTCAAACACAGAATGTTAAAACCAGCTTCACTAAAAGATGTAGTTTATCATTCTAAGTTCAGGCATACTAAATTCGAATTTCTACCATGTTCCCTGAGTCAGTTAGGATTATAAAATGTAATAACCAAACTGCCCATTCTGGCCTATGGAGAACAGGTAGCCTTGCAATAGTGAAAAACGAAAATGGCTGTAATTCACTATTAGAACATGCCACACACACCAGGGCATGTCTTACCTTATCCTTACAATGCACCCTGCCCTTGGGCCTACCATAGGGGTGTCTGATATGAAGAAAATGGAAGGTTTAGGGACTGGCAAGTGGGTGTTTTTGCCCAGTCAGCATGGCAGTACCAGACTGCACGCAGGCTCTGCAATGGCAGGCCATAGACACATGTTTACAGGCTGATTCTGTGGGTGGCACAACCAGTGCTGCAGGCCCACCAGCAGCATTTGGATTTAAAAGCCCTGGGCACTCCTAGTGCACTGTACTAGGGTCTGACAGGTAAACCAAATCAACCAATCATGGAATCACAAATCATAAATTAATTTACAATAGGGAGCACTTGCACTGTGGCACTGGACAGCAGTGGCACAGTGCCCTGAGCAACTAACACCAGCAAAAATACATAAGGCAACAGCAAAAAAATGGAAGGGAGACCCACGCCAATGTGCCAGGTCTAACACTGTTTATGTCATAAATATAGACGGTTTGCACATTTATAAGATGATGGTCCTCGATTTCCTACAACAAATATACCTCTGTGTACTCTGTAGTGTCCAAATGTGTGTAGATGTTTAAGTAATAGTATTGATGCACCCGGCCATCTTTGCTGAAAGATGTATTAGAAAGAGCAGACTTTCACTAGACCTGGTCGGAAGCTGGACTTTACCAATGCTCTTTCTTCATGTGAGAGGTTCGCCCTAGTTCATCCTTCCGAAATGACCTTGAAGTGGGGACCTAACTATGATCCAATTGATTTCAAACAATCACCAATTTGTTTCTACCCGGCTTCCTTGAAGAAAGAGTACATATAGTCTGCTTTACGTGAAGTCCAAGGGAAGAATCGGGTGTAAAAGACAAAACTGTAGACAATACAATGATGAAGACTATATCCTTGGTGAGACAGAGAACCGCTCTCAATGACTTCTCTCCAAATCAAGAGGCTTGGTCACAATTTTGGCTCATGTGAGGCCGGTGGGCAGCAGAAGCTCTCTATCAAAGATGGTTGTGAAGAAAAAGTAGAAAGCACATCAAAGAACCACCCCTAAGAATTCTTCAACATCATCCATAAACTGACCTCGAAGCCCACCAAGATAAATCTCCCTGCCTCCAAACTACAGTGTGACAACCTGGCCAAATCCTTCAATGACAAAATCACCAAACTTGAGCTGTCCTTAAACCACAACCCTCAATCCCAACCCAGCAAGTCATCGCCCATAACAAGACAAACCCCAACCCCAGTTCACTCCATGATCCCCAAAGTCGAGACCCCTCTCCTATCAAACGCCAGCATAAGCCTTCACCCAAGACCTCCTTGTTGGAAATGGCCCTTTTTGCAGGGTTATCCCCAAACTTTTTGCTTCTTCCTCCTATTTTGCCTGACCTGTTTGTGCTGGCTTTAGGACTCTGGGCACTTTACCACTGCTAATCAGTACTAAAGTGCATATGCTCTCTGTGAAATTGTTATGGGATGGTGTTTCCATGATTGGATATTTGATTTACTTGTCAGTCCCTATTGAGATGCACTGAGTGTGCCAGGGCCTGTAAATCAAATGCTACAAGTGGGCCTGCAGCACTGATTGTGCCACCCACATGAGTAGCCCTTAGAAGGTAACTCAGACCTGCCACTGCAGAGTCTGCGCGCAGTTTGTAACTGCCATGTCAACTTGGCAAGTGCACCCACTTGCCAGGCCCTAACCTTCCCTTTCTACATGTTAGTCACCCCTAAGGTAGGGCCAACGTACCCCTGTGGGCAGAGTGCAGTGTGTGTGTGAAAGGTAGGACATGCCCTGGTGTATGTGGGATGTCCTGATGGTAAATTACTGCCAATTTTGTTATTCACTATTGCAAGGCTACCTGTTCCCATAGGACAGAATAGGGAGTTTGTTTATAACATCTTATAAACATAACTGGGCCTGGGAACAAGGTAGAGAAATACAGTTTAGTATGCCTGGACTCAGAATCTAAAGATGCATCTTTCAGTGACAGTGATTTTTACATTCTGTGATTGAAAACACCACTTTAGGAAAGTAGGTATTTTCTTGCTCAGCCATCCAGTGTGCCTCTGCTAGAATGTGTATTGACTGTCTGGCTTTGGGATGACAGGAGATGGGGAGGAGCAGTGGCTCCAGAGAGTCTAGATGGGTCAGGGATGGGAAGAATAGACCTGGGCTGCATTCAGAGTAGTGGGGGGAGTTGTCACTAGCACCTGAATAGGCCCAGTCTGCATTTAGAGTGGTGGGAGGAGATTTCCATTGCACCTGAATAGACCCTGTCTACCTTTGACAATGCTGTCTCCGCCTCCTGCTGGGAACCTGCACCAGAAAGGACAGAACTTGTTCTGGCTGGGCACAAACACTCTCTGCCTGAGAGGACAAAATATTTTGGGCTATAAAAAGTGGGGCCCAAACCCCTGAACTTTAGAACTCTTTTGAACTACGAAGACTGCCAAGCAGAAGAGCTAGAGAAGCTGTGAGGAGGAACTACCACTTTGCTGTGTTGGCCTGCAGTGGCTGCTTCTGTCTTGGGCAGTGAAAGGATTGGACTGAACTTTCTGCAATCTATTTTTTTGAGTTTCTCCAAGGGCTTGAGGTAGAGCTTGCTTACTGTTCTAGATTTTATTTTGTTAGATCTATCGGCGGCCTTTGATACAGTAAGCCATGACATTTTAATTGGTAGACTAGAGGAGTTGGGATTCCAAGAAACCGCCCTTACCTTATTGTCATCATATCTAAAGAACAGAACTTTTGAAGTAGAAATGGATGGACTTACTTCTAAATCCTTTAAACTGCCATGTGGGGTGCCCCAGGGTTCATCCCTGAGCCCCACACGTTTTAATATTTATGTGGCCCCTCTGGCAGCAGTTATTAGGCAATGCGGGTTTTCGGTTGTCTCCTATGCTGATGACACGCAGGTGGGGGTATCAGTGTCAAATAATATTGAGGAGACAGCCGATCAGTTTAACATCTGCATGTCACAGATTAATATATGGATGCAGAACAATTGCCTCAAATTGAATGGTTAAAAAACAGAGGTGATGCTACTAGGGTCAAATACCTCTTTCTGGTCCCCTAGATGGCGGCCGGCTGAATTGGGCGAATGCCCGGCTCCTGTCACAAAGGTTAGGAACCTAGGGGTAATATTTGATGAGAGACTGACATTTGAATGTCAAATCAATAAGCTTGCCTCTACCTTTCAGGGCATTTTAAAAATGATCAGGAAGGTCCGTCTCTTCATCCCATTGGCTGCATTAAAAACAGTGGTCAGAGCCCTGGCCTTATCACGACTGGACTATGGTAACGCCTTATATGTGGGGCTTCAGTCACAGCTCTTACTCAAACTTCAATGAATGCAGTATGCAGCGGCAAGACTGATTCTGGATATTCCTAAATATGAATCAGTCGCCTATCGACTGAGAGACCTCCATTGGCTTCCAGTGGGAAAGAGAATCATAGTTAAGTCGCAATGCCTAGCATATAAGGTCCTACAGGGGAAAGGGCCACAGTATCTGAGACCACATCTCAGGAAATATACGACAGTTAGAAATTTAAGGTCGTCTCAGGCTCAATTACTGTCAATACCTAGGTATAAGCAGACTCACTGGGGGGGAAGGAGCTTCCTTTTGGGAACAGCGAAGATCTGGAATTCTCTACCTTTGCAAATAAAAACAAGCATTTGCAATGCAATAGGTCTCGCATTATAAAAGTGTGAGCAGTTCGCATTGCTAATAATAATGCAACACTAGCTATTGGCATTGTAAATGATAATGGCATTTATTTATGTGTTTGTTTTATAAAATAGATAAAAAAGGCATTGTCATGAACAATGCCAATAGCTTAAACTTTTGCAAATGCGAGAACTATTGCATTGCAAATGCTTGTTTAGGTATGCTGCTGCCGTAGGCGGCTATGAGGACAAGTGGCGCGATCTGTATTTAATGACCCACCTGCCCCGAAGTCGCTTTGATTCTGTGGTGCATGGTGATTTTTGACACAGGAAAATGAAATCTCACCAAATTCTTTTGACTATCCTGGAATATTCACCAGGATGCATCACTATTTGACCCGCGTCAATGTAAAAAACAAAAACTCCATCTAAATCTGTACAAAATCTGGCTGTTCATATTTTCATACATTTTCCTTTTATGTCCAGGTAATTAATGTTAAAAGCACATTTTTTCTATCTCTAAATGTTTGAAATAATCCTGTCCTGCCTTAACCTGCATTTCATACTGTGGCCGTAAAGGCCTGAGTTTAGTCACAGTTAGATTATGGAAATAACATGTACTTGGCTTCGTCTGAGCGAGATCTAAAAGAAAACTACAGTTGGTTCAAAGATGCAGCAATCGACCTGATTGTGGGCCTGAAAACGATGACAATATATTAGCCTTGCTTCGTAAAGTCCTCTGGCATCCATTCATAAAATACGTGTGCCTGAAAGCCATGAACTTGGCACACAGAGTTATACATGCCACAGGTTTAAATATGGAATAACCCATAGTTTAGCCTTCTAAAATGAGGTGATGTTTTCCATCCCTGGTCTTAAGTTCGGTAAACTAAAATCTTATAGGGTGGCAGTCTTCTCATTACTAGTGCCCATATATATAACTGGTAACTTTGACCCTCCCCACCCCACCCATGATAGTGCCAGGTGTACCAGTAACTCGATAGGTGTGGAGTTGCTGAAGATTAAAAACGAAACCCTGATTTTCCGCTGTGAAATTAGGAATTCCGGGCAGAAGTGAGCACACTCTGAAAATCTGGCTTTTTAGTAATGTTTAGAGGGGGTGAGTAAAGTCTGTTGTACTTTTAAATATCCCTTAGCGCCAAGAAGCCTTGGTGTATGCCTGCTTCAGGAGCAAAACAGAACAATATGTAGAGGAGCAGTGGGAAAACATGGGGGAGTAGTCATTTTGTGGCACAGAGACAATGGCGGTCAATGAAAATGAAAGTGGAACATAAGTAGGAAACCTAGTGAAGAGGAGGACTGGCTAGATGAGAAAAAAGACAACAGAAAGAGAGAGCGCAGTAGTGAGTAATTTAAATATAGGAGCATGAAAGATCCAGAGGAGGTACACAAAAGAAGCTCTGACTTGACATTTCGGCGCTGATATAATCTGCCTGAAAATATCACTTTTTATATGCGTGAACGTCTGCAGTGAATCATATCTCATAACATTAAAGCCAATCCTTTTAAGGATAATATTTCATCGTTCGCCCCAGTTTGCATCGCCAGATATCGTCAAAGACTCACATTGCTCATCCCTACGGCTCTTCTTGGTGTTTCTTTATTACACGATGAGAAAACACGACAGTGACATTTTCGGGGCTTCTGATTAACATTCGTGTTTCCCTCCGTGATAGGTTCGCTCGCTATTTGTCTGCATCAAGAAGCATGCTCAAGCCCGGCTGGCAATCTTGGAATTGTGTTTTTTATTAAATAAAACCCATTCCAAGATGGCAGTCAGTGTCTCATGATGTGTGTTCATTAGTGTGCAAATACCTGTGCATGGGTCTCGATGCAAACGGCCGGTTTTAGTTTGCATTTCTAACAGAGCAGATGCCCATATTAGAATGGTTAAATGAAATTACAATAAATAAAAAAATAATAGTGCATGAAGCACAAACAATGACTCAAGCTGCCCAAAAGCACATTCCTGCTGCACAAATAATTAAATAACTAAATGGGAGTGAGGTGAGAAACAGTCCCGGGAGCATCAGGGAGTAGTAGAGGACACAACTTACCCAATCACAACAAAGCACAAAAGTGTACAGGAGGAAGGAAGCGAGGAAGAGAGGATCACGAAAGGCAATGATAGAGAAACAAATACCACAGGAGCAAGTAAGGACGATAAATTGGCATGAAGGAAGGAGAGCTTAAGAAACTAATGGGGAGAAGAGAGAATGAGAAGACATAGGAACTTTGTCAGCATGGACAAGAGGTAAGAAAAGGAGCATGGCACAGAAAAAAATGCAGGCAGGGTCGATACGTAAGTTATAAAAAGGAATGAAGTAAAGTAGGTAAGTAGGGAAAATAAGGAAGGTTAAGAATGGAAGGCATAAACGAGAAAGCGGATGAAGGAAGGATGAAAAAAGTAAGGAAGGTTGTAAAGAAGGAAGGGAGGAGAGCAAAGAATATACGGTGAAGGCAGATTAAAAAGAGAGGAAGGTAGAGGAGAAAGGGCAGGAAAGTAAGAAGCAACAAGTGGCGTTGAAGGTGATTCAATGAAAATAGTGGGTGTGCCGGCAGAGGAGGCTGGATCTAAGCAGCGAGACCTAAAAATGCAATTAGTAAATCCCCAGGAAACGACTAAACTCTGTACCTCCACTGCAATGTACGAAAAAACTCTAGTCGGGTCCACTGCCCGTGCGCACATGTTAACTGCCCCGTAACTCGGAGCGACTGGTACAACCAAGGAACCCTATATAATACAAAGAATATACAACGTTCATAAGCACACTAGCTACCGCCATGCCATTGCTTAAACACAAACCAAGAGTAAATACTATGTAAAGCTTACCAATTAATTAGTGGTATGCAGAATATAGGTAGGCACTAGTAAACCCAAAGTACTAGTGAAAATTAATGGCCGTTCCCCTGTTTGCCTGCTGACCGTTATACTGAAAAGGACAAGGAGAAAACGCTCATGAGTCCCGTCTGTACCATAACCATAATCAATAAAAATGATCCGATGTGTGCAAAAAATATAACTCAAGGCTTACCGAAAATGTAATTTGGCCAGAGAACGCTTAATAGTACGTAAGACCGTAACTTGATATCTTGTCTCCTCGTGAATCACGTTGCATACTGAAAAGAGGAAACGTGCATAAGAACATTGTCTACTGCAGTGTATTTTCTGCAAGACCGTGACAAAATAAACTTACCAAATTGGCGTACTAAAGGTGTCTCACAATCCTCTAAGAACCCGGGTGTAAAACTTCCACGGGGCATATTTAAAGTACCAGGATGTCTCCGATTCATCACGTCAAGCGTACATGAACGTAAGGAAGGTTAGAAGTACAGATAGAAATAGGACTAAAGCCTCTGCAAATACTAATCATGGAATCATGTTAACATTCATAGAAAAAACATGTCGCATTCATAATGATTCTTTAATGTAATTGAAAATTATACTGCGCTAAAATGAATAATTGTATGCTCATACGAGCCAAATAGTGGGTGTGCCGGCAGAGGAGGCTGGATCTACGCAGCTAAGCGGCCGCGCGAAAGTGAAAGTGATCGCGATCAAAGCGGCCGTGCATGTGAGAGTAAACGCGGCGCGCGCGCCCGCGCACATGCACTGTAGCTCTAGGCTGGCCTGGTAGCACTTTTGGGAGCCCACATATAAAATGTCTCTTCGAGCCTTTGGCTCGCGAGACCTAAACAGCAAGTCGCTGATGATATTTAGAGGACTGTTGAAAACATGGTTATTTACGAACTGAAAGGTCAGAACTACAACAAACCTGTAAAAGTTCAGCATCTCAGTCATTCATAGTGCCAAGAAGCCCTTGGGCATTCGTGCGCTCTATAAATCTGTAAATCAAATCAATCAAATCTGTAAATCAAGAAGTCTCCGGGACAGCAAAGACTTCAAGTTCTTCTGCCCTCAGCACTGGGGACTGTTTGTTTTGTCCTGCAACAGAAGAAAAAGCAGCAACTCAACGCCGTCTATCATGCCACTGCCGACTCTGTGTCCTGAAGGCAGTGCAGAGGGCACCGCTGCACAGTGACCCTGGTCTCACTGACGATGCCTGCTGACACGCCACCGAGCCGCTACTCACACCGCAACCTGTGGGCACCTCACTCCGCATCGCCTCGCTTCACAATGGCGCCTTGGTTTCCCCGATGCTGCCGCTTCACACCAAAATCGAAGCTGCTGCTTGCACTGTGGTTTGAGGGCCTCGCTCGTAAAGTTACACGATGCACTGCCCTCAACCCGCACCGCAGCCTTGTCCTACCGATGCCGGCGCCATCGACTCCAGTTCCTCAGCCGATGACAGTGCATCAGCAACAACGCCGCCGCTGCTTGCACCATGACCTGTCAGCACCGTGACGAGAACAGCATAACTTCGCACCGCGACCCTGGTTTCACCGACAACGCCATCTGATGCTGCTACTGAGCCGCTGCTTACACCGCGACCTGAGGGCATCGCATGCCGCACTGCTGCACTTCGCACCACAGCACACGACGCCTGCTGACGCCAGTGCTCTTGACTTCAACCGCAAGGAGTTCGATCTGCAATGCGTGTCACTTCAAGGGCCTGTTGACTCCTGCACCGACCTCCGGAACTGATGCCTGTGGATGCCGTGCGTTCGGAAGCTCAACCAGAGGTCGCCGACGCCCTGTATTTCCAAAGGTACTGTTTTGCCAGTCTTTCTGACACCGTAGCTGGCCTGCGATGCCGCGGTCAGCCAGAACTGTTTGGATTTGTTTGTTCACGGCGCCGTGATAGCCCCAGAGGGAGCTATTGACTTCAAAGGCTGTTTTTCAAGGTTATTTTGATACCTGAAGATTTCGTCTTTGGTCTTGTCTTGAGTATATAGAAATATTGGATATTTTTCCAAACTGGTGTGGTGTACTTTTGTAGTGCTTACACTGTATTGCTGTTGATTATGTGCAAATGCTTTACACACTGCCTCTAAGATAAGCCTGACTGCTCATGCCAAGCTACCAAGGGGGTGAGCAGGGGTTATTTTAGGAGTGTCTGACTAGGAAGAAGGGTCCCTGTTTGGGCAAAGGTACCTACCTCTACCACTAGAGACCGCCATTTCTAACACTCCTCTTCTCCCAAAAGTTGGAAGGACTTCAAACCTCTCTCAGAGGAGGACATTTTCAGGGTGATTGCCAACTTCAAACCCTCCAACCAGTATGCAGACCCACTGCCTGCTTTTCTGGCTAAGAACCTCAACCATACCCTTTTCCCGCTGTGGACAAAAATCATTAACAGTTCCTTAAGCAACGGACTGATGCTCGAACGATCTCAAAAACATTAGGCCCATCACCAACCTTCCTTTTCAGCTAAAATCCTCAAGAAATATGTTCTCTCCCAACCCAACCAACACCTGAAATCAAACAACCTGCTTAACTCACACCAATCTGGTTTCAGGAAGGGATTCAGCACAGAATACTATACTGAGTACAACTGATGACATTCACAACTCCCTTGAGTCAAACAGATGCTGTCTGCTTGTCCTCCTCGACCTATCAGCAGCTTTTGACACGGTGGATCACAAGCTGCTTTTAGATGCCCTATAAAAGCATATCGGAGCTGATGGCACTGTCTTAAAACGGTTCTCCTCATATCTGCATAACCGATCCCAATTCATAAAAATCAAAAACTCGATGACCGACATCTCACCCACAACCCGAGGTGTCCCTCAAGGCTCCAGTCCTCCACTCCACACTCTTCAACATCTACATGGAACCCCTCACTACCATTCTAAAACAAGCAAATATCTCCTGTTGTCTCTCTACCGATGACACCCAGCTTTACCTTGAAATATCCTCCCTTAAAGACATCCTCCAACACCATCAACCACCTCAAACTCAACCAAGAAAAAAACTAAGGGGCTCATTATGATGGCGGGTGGACATAAGTCCGCCTGCCATCGTTGCGGTGTTGGGACGGCTCACCAGATGTGCAGCGGTCCCACCACTGCAATTAGGATGAGCCTGCCAAACTAGCGGGTGCATCCTGGGCCTTTAAGATAGCGGGAAGTGCTGCTGGCTGCTGCACCATCCGCAATATTAAAGGTGCTTACACCGCATTTCCCTGCACCACGTGGCAGGCACCATGCGGTGCCTGCCAATTGGTGAATGGAACTGCAGCAGGGTACCGTAGGTATCCCCAAGTGCACCACCCACACAGAGGGTCTCCGCCTGTCTTTTTGAGGCAGGATATCCGCAGCAAAAAGACAGGTGGAAAGGGATACCGTAATCCCTACAGCGGTGCCTGTACGGCACGGGCGCAATGTTGCCCCGGTTCTGGGTTCCGCAAAGCGGGTGGAAAAGGGCCGCCTTGTGGAACCGTGGCAGACAGACTTTCCGTCTGCAGTGGAATCATTGGGATTCCCACCGCCATCCTAATTTGGCAGTTGGAGTTTTCTGTATGATGGTTGAAGGACCGCCACCACCGACCCGGCGGTGGCTGTCCTTCCACCATCATAATGATCTCCTAAATTCTTGTCTTCTCCAATCACGACCAATCCCCTCAGATCCCAGAATGGATAAACAACCTAGACTCCCTAAACTGCAAACTCACCCTAGCAATCTCAGCTAAATCTCTAGGGATCTCTCTGGACACAAGACTAAACATGAGCTTCCTCATAAGCACCACTGCAAAAGGCACCTTCTACAGCCTAAAACTTCAAAACAAAATCAATACTTTTATACCCCCAATGACCTAAAAATCGCTACTCAAGCTATAGTTCTGTTCGGACTTGACTATGAAACACCACACTAACTGGGGCAGCTAAAACACACATAGCCCCCTTGAGAGCCAGCCTAAACGCAGCAGCAAGAATGGTCATAGGTTCCAAGAAACACAACCACATCATCCCTGCATTGCAGGAACTAAAATGGCTACCTATCGAAGCACGCTGCTGTTTCAAAACAGCCTGTCTCACCCATAAAGCTCTACAGACGGGCAAACTGGATTACCCCGAAGCCAAAATCACGAAAGCAGGACAATCGAAAAACCTAAGAAGCTCCAACTCGCTCCTCCTAATCCCCCCAAAAGACATAAACAAAAAGCCCTCTCCCGCTCTTTCTCAGGCAACACCCCCAAAATATGGAACTCTCTATTTATATCAGAACTAGTCCTGGGCGGTAAATTCTGTTCCGCTCGTGGAATTTACGGAATTTGGGTAATTTCACGTTCCGCGGAGAATGCGGAATTGGCCAAAATTCTGCGTTCAGCGGCTTCACAGAATTTTTTGCTTGTTTGCGTTCTCAAAATGCGTGTTCGCAAGATATATTCCCCCGAGCACGCAAACAGGAAAAAAGTATTGCGTACAAGCGTGTTCGCGGAATTTCTGTGTGCTCGTGGAGATTTTTTACCATTTTGCGGAGCTTTGCATAGCGCGACTACGCAAATTCCGCCACCCATAATCAGAACTAACCCCTCCTTCATGAGTTTCAAGAGGCAACTAAAAGAATTTCTCCTCAAACGTCATCTCTATGCCTCTGGACAATAACCACCTTTTTTTTTTCTTATAATTATCGAACTCTGTAACTTCCAGAACCTAGGTGTATCATTGTACTTGACTGTTTATGCTTCTATACATGTACGCTGTTGTAAAGTGCCCTGATACCCCTCAGGTCATGTAAGTAACCCTGGGCGTAGTACTACGCTATCCTCACGCTGCGTAGTTTGGGCTACTACGCATTACGCAAAATGCACGTAGCACAGTGCAAAAACTAAACACGCAGCGTAGCAGCAAAATCAACAACACCCACAAATGCTTTGATAAAACAATTTTACCTGCTAAAAAGCATATAACCAATTCACAAAAGTGAACTTTGAGAATGACAATATTAGGCATTGAGAGAGGTGATGATTTTGGGGTCCCCCTAACCTAGGGGGAGGACCAAGCAGATGCCTTGAACACAAAGAGCATATGCTGTTGAACGATTCAGTGGTGGTCCCTATTCTAGGACCACCCCAAGCACAGTTATAGGCAAAAATACAATCCCAACCAAAGGCCCTGCAAAGCATCATGGGACGAGATTAGCAGTGGGCAGTGAATATTATAGTTTCCAATATCAAATGAATTCTACAAAGAGCTGAACTTCAACTAGTGGTTACTAGATGTCCCTCATGAGTCAAATACAAAAGCATTGAAACCCTTTCATGAAGCTTGCTAATTTATCATTTTCACTTTTGTGAAATGACTATATGCATTTTAGCATATAAAGACAGAGATACTTATTTTATCATAACTTGCACTGTGCAAGATGCTGTTTACAATTATTGCACAGAGCAGACAAGCACACAATGGCAACAGGTATGCGTGCGTAGCTGAGCGAAGTTCAAAGTAGCGTAGCTATGCATAGTGCTGCTACGCAAACTATGCCCAGGGTTACATGTAAGCGCTATATAAAACTCCTAAATTAAATAAAAAGAAAAGAAAATGCACAGCAACAAGATATAGTGTGGATTGCCAGTAGAGGAATCATAATGCAATTGTTGCAATCTTTTCACAATGCTGCTTGGCCCAATACTGTGTCGAAGCATACCCAAACTTTCACAACTATGGGGGTGATTATGATGGCGGTGAACCTGCCACCAGCAGGCTGCCGGTGGTGGGTTCACAGCCATTTTGCGTCCAATTACCGCCCACCAGATCTGGATCATGGGCCGAAAGCCCGTCCACCACGGGTCCAACAGAGGCAATCGTTCTGATTGCCTGTCCGACTCAACCTGAATCCTAAAAATGGTGGCGGTGCCTAGCAGGCGCCGTCTTCCAGATTAGGATGCTGCATCCCCCCAGCCTTTCCATGCGGGTCAACTGCCATGGAAAGTCTGGCGGGGATGTGCTTTGTGGGCACATTGCGGGCCCTCCTTGTGCAGGGGCCGGATGTTTGTGCACTTGGGGAGCACCATTTCCCTGCACCATGTGGCAGGCATCACATGGTGCCTGCCACGTAGTGCAGGGACATGTAGAACATGCATTTTTTCCATTGCGGCGGGTTCTGCAGCCAGAAGCACCCGCCGCAATGGAAAACATGCACAACGCGACCGCCACAGTGGCAGTCGCATTGTAATTGGGCATGTGGGACCCCCAACACTATTTCGGGTGGTCCCCATCTACGTTAGGGTGGCGGGCAGATGTCCTAATCAGGCCCTATGTCACTAAACAATGCAATGCTTATTTTTTACTCTGCTTCCCTCTCAATCGCTTGCTCTAATTAGAGTTCTAGAAGTAATCTACTTTATTCTGACCAGTATATACTTATTAACAGTCTTTTCTCTCTCATCTTAAAATGTTTGTTTTAGTAGCTTCACTACTAACGTTTTTGAGCTGCAATTTTTTCTGACCTGGAAACTGTACAAGTATCCATAAGAGCTCTTGTGTAAAACTTTCAACGTAGTAGTCCATATTATCTTTGTTGTTGCCAATCATTTTTCCAAGAAAAATATGAATATTTATTACATTCTGGTAGTGTCACATCGGAAGGGAACTGTACTGCATTGCATGTCTCAGTCTGCTTGATTTTACATTGACATTCTTACTTCTTGTTTAATTACAAGTGGATACGTCACCTTGAGTGCAAATCTTTGAACTTGGCAGACAAACTACAATTACATAACATATTTCACAGAAGAAATGCACTGTCTTGTACTAGGCATACCTGTAAGGCATTCGGGATATTCTGGAATTTGTAGCCTTTGAAAATCCTTCAATTCAATCTGCTAAATCCATAGAGGCAAATAATTGTGTCCCAAAGAGTTACTGTACAAGTCTTCATTTGTACAGTGCACACACTGTTGTTGTACAATCTTGTGTTATTCAGTAAGTTTTTTGAGTCTTGATACTGCTCAGAAATATCTGGACATCTTTCTTCCTACTTGGAGTGCATCAGGAAAGTGCAGTCTTATCTTTTTAGGTCTAAAGATGTTTGTAAACTGCTCCAAGACACAAGAATGCAGTCCCATGAGTTCAGAGAGCTCATTACATTGAAATGATTTGATTTGATTTGATTTTTACATTTGTAGAGCGCACGAATGCCCGAAGGCGTCTTGGCGCTAAAGTTGGATACACAGTAGAATCTGCGAGATGATTAGCAAGGATATAGCCATGTATTAACTGCCTTTCTGAAGGCAAAAAGTGTCGGGTTGTTTTTTATGTTGGTGGGTAGGAGATTCCATAACTTGGTTGTCCTCAGCAGAAAACTTCTTCCTCCCCATCTGTTCTGCCTAAATTTGGGTACATGGACGAGTTTAGTGTTAGAAGATCTAAGACTTCTACCCGGGACATACCATTTGAATTGAGTTCTCAGGAAGTGTGATCCTGAGCCATGAAGTGCCTAGTATGCCAAACACAAGGATTTAAATTGTATCCTTTTTTCCACGGGAAGCCAATGTAAGTCCTTTAGTTTATTAGAGACTGATTCAAATCTAGGGATGTCCAACACCAGTCTTGCTGCCGCGTTCTGTAGGCGTTGCAGTTTGGTAAGGTATTGAGTTTGGATCCCTGTGTATAAGGCATTGCCATAGTCCAATCTAGACAAGGCAAGCGCTGTAACCACAGTTTTTCGTGAGTCCAAAGGAATAAATAGACATATTCTCCTGATAATTTTCAAAGTGTGCCAAATGGAGGATGACACCTTGTTAGTCTGGGCACTAAAAGTCAGTTTATCATCGAAAATAAATCTGAGATTTTTGACTTTCCCTACTGGGGAAGGGCAATTGCCGAGAGTATCAGGCCACCAGTCGGGGGACCAGAGATCGGCCATAGTGCCTAGCAGCATGATCTCAGTTTTTTCGCTGTTTAGCTTTAAGCAGTTGCATTGCAACCAATGATTGACTTGTATCATGCAGTTCCTAAAGCGATCTACTGTTTCCTCTGTATTGCCTGACACTGATACCACTATTTGAGTGTCATCAGCATATGAGACTGGTGTGAATCCAAAATTTCTAATAACTGAGGCTAGTGGGGCAACGTAAATGTTAAAGAGAGTGGGGCTCAGTGCCGAGCCCTGGGGTACCCCACATGGTGTCCTGAAAAGGTTGGAAGCGTGTTCTCCCAAGGTGACTGTGAAGGATCTATCTCTCAAAAAGGATGACACCAGCTGGCGAGCAGAGTCTTGGATCCCTAATTCGTCCAGGCGGGCCAGGAGGATATCATGGTTCACAGTGTCGAAGGCCGCCGATAGATCTAGCAAGATCAAGGCGGCCTTCCCTCCTGCGTCTAGAGAGTTCCTAAGACCTTCCGCTGCCATAACCAATGCTGTCTCGGTACCATGCTGTTCCCGGAACCCATACTGTGAGTTGTCCAAGTAATCTCTGGATGCTATTAGATCCTCCAGTTGTTGGTTAATCAACTTCTCCAATACCTTAGCTGGGAAGGGTATTCTAGAGATTGGCCGATAGCTACTAGAGTCCTTAGGGTCCAGAGTGCTTTTTTTTAGTAATGGGTTGACTGATGCAATTTTCCAGGCATCTGGAAAGACTCCTGAATGGATTATCTCCGAGAATAAGCCATGTAGCTGTTCACTTAGTATCTCTGGAAATAGGTGCATTATTTTTGGCGGGCAAGGATCCGTTGGGTTGCCGGAACTGATGGTTTTTACCACCTGATGTATTTGTTCTACTGTAGGGACCGTAAAACGGAAGCCTATTTCGAGATTTGATGTATCTAGCTCTGGATTAGGACAAATAAATGAGGTCATGGTGGTGTGGTTCATTTTAAATGGTTCAAATACCTTAGCGACTTTGTCAACAAAGAACTTTCCCAAGTTGTTGCAAAGGTCAACACTGCCGTCCAGTTGATTCCTGACAGGGGGACCTGCTAATTTTTTGATTGTCGCGAAGAGTTCCTTACTGGAGTTCTTCGTCTCATTGATTTTGCTTGTGAAATAATTGCGCTTTTCCCTGATAACGAGTTTTTTGTAATCACATAGTGTTTGGGCATAGTCATTTTTTAAGTTTTGATCGTAGTTCGCTCTCCATTTTCTCTCGGCCCTCCTACATATTTGTTTCTGTGCCCTAAAATTTCCAGTGAACCAAGGTTCTGATGGCTTTTTCCGTTTTGGAATAAA
The DNA here is from genome assembly GCF_964204655.1 of Triturus cristatus. NCBI lineage: Eukaryota > Metazoa > Chordata > Amphibia > Caudata > Salamandridae > Triturus > Triturus cristatus. The sequence continues at coordinate 636,397,374 of NC_140585.1, forward strand.
GCATTTAGTAGGTACTACCATGTTTACCGCTGTCTTTATCCAAGAAGAGATCCTGTCGACTAGCTGATTGCTGTCTGATACCAACTCAGGTCTAGTCCTGAGTAGTGTTTCCTGTAACAACTGTGTGTTAGTTTTAGCCCAGTCTTGCTATATAACTGACTTCTGGCCTTTGGACAGACCAAGCTGTACCTGAGTGACGGTGATTGAAAATGTGATAGCTTTATGATCTGACCATGTGACGGGTAGTAGCTCTGTGATTTCAAGATTAGGGTTGGATGAGAAAATCCCTTCCAGAGTGTGTCCTGCCACGTGAGTGCCTTGATTAACGATCTAGTCCAGGGAGAGTCCAGACATTGCATCAAGCAATTCGGCGGTGTTGATGTCAGTTAGTTTTTCAAGGTTATAATTGAAGTCCCCTAGGATTGTGAAGTCTGATCCTAACAGACTTGATTCTAGGATTGGGTTTAAGATTGATACCAGAGGCGCCCTCGCACTGGGAGGTCTGTACAGTAGAAGGCCTCTGAATGTATAATTCTTTGAAAGTGTTATTTGAAATAGAAGCATTTCACAATCCGAGGAGTTACCCACAATTGAGCTGTGGACATGCAGCTCCTCTCTACATAGGATTGCAAGTCCCCCCCCGTTTCCCTATTCTATCAGCTCTAGTGGCCGTGTATCCTGGTGGTAATGCTAGAGCAATATCTGGGTCCGAGGTTCCATCGGCCCATGTCTCCGTGATAAAGGCCACATCCAGATTATGTGTTTCCAGCAGTTCAGCAATCTCTGTGTTGTGCTTTATCAAGGATCTTGCGTTTATTAATACTGCCCTGAAAACCGCAACCCTCGTTTTATTAATAGCGGTGTAAGTCTGTGGCTCCAGTTTGCCTATTCTAGTAAAATAAAAAGGCATTTTACAACAATCACATTGCTTAACTTCGTCCATAGGATCCAGACGTTTGCAATGGTGGTTGCCAGTTAGCTTACCCAGCTCTTGTAGCTCATCGTATGTATACGTTATATTTCCTGTATTCCTATCATCGGTTCCAGGGGTTCTGGCCCTAGGCTCGGTACAGGCGCGGACAGGCGCAGACGGGCTTGCCTTTGGCGCGCCATCGGTGCACCGCCGGTGCGCCCGCTGAGCTCGTCCGCTGCGCGTTTGCCTAGGCATGTTGTTAAATAGGCTGTGTGTGCCGGAGCACTAGCCCGCTCACCAGCCGGAAGCCGAAGTGAACCGGAAGTGAGGGAAATCTGAGTCCCAGTAATCACCCTCCGTGCAATCGGCACTTGCCGTGACGGACCGGGTTGCAGGGCGAGGCAGCAGGTTAATTGCAGTTAGTTTACGTTTCCCACCTCAGCTCTTTGTTTCCCCAATTTAAAAAACAATATTGCAACAAGAAAGGCAATAGTGCAATGAAGACGTTACGTGGTTTAAAATAGCACGCAGCTTGCAGTGACTACCGCATCCAACTGTGCTGTGGCACCGGTCGTGGATTAAGTAGGCAGTCTGTGCCGGAGCACTAGCCCGCTCACCAGCCGGAAGCCCAAGTTAACCGGAAGTGAGGGAAATCTGAGTCCCAGTAATCACCCTCCGTGCAATCGGCACTTGCCTCGACGGACCGGGGTGCTGGGCGAGGCAGCAGGTAAATTGCAGTTAGTTTACGTTTCCCACCTCAGCTCTTTGTTTCCTCAATTTTAAAAACAATATTGCAACAAGAAAGACAATAGTGCAATGAAGACGTTGCGTGGTTTAAAATAGCGCGCAGCTTGCAGTGACTACCGCATCCAACTGTGCTGTGGCACCGGTCGTGGATTAAGTAGGCTGTCTGTGCCGGAGCACTAGCCCGCTCACCAGCCGGAAGCCCAAGTGAACCGGAAGTGAGGGAAATCTGAGTCCCAGTAATCACCCTCCGTGCAATCGGCACTTGCCGCGACGGACCGGGGTGCTGGACGAGGCAGCAGGTAAATTGCAGTTAGTTTACGTTTCCCACCTCAGCTCTTTGTTTCCCTAATTTTAAAAACAATATTGCAACAAGAAAGACAATAGTGCAATGAAGACGTTACGTGTTTTAAAATAGCACGCAGCTTGCAGTGACTACCGCATCCAACTGTGCTGTGGCACCGGTCGTGGATTAAGTAGGCTGTCTGTGCCGGAGCACTAGCCCGCTCACCAGCCGGAAGCCCAAGTGAACCAGAAGTGAGGGAAATCTGATTCCCAGTAATCACCCTCCGTGCAATCGCCACTTGCCGCGACGGACCGGGGTGCTGGGCAAGGCAGCAGGTAAATTGCAGTTAGTTTACGTTTCCCACCTCAGCTCTTTGTTTCCCCAATTTTAAAAACAATATTGCAACAAGAAAGACAATAGTGCAATGAAGACGTTACGTGGTTTAAAATAGCGCGCAGCTTGCAGTGACTACCGCATCCAGATGCAGCAGGCTGTAGCAGAATCCTCTCTCAATGCAGCCGCACTAGTCTTGTATTTGCCTTACCTATGACCCTCCCAGGACTTTCTGGACTTGAAGTCTTTGCAAAACTCACAGCTCATTGCTGTCCACATCTAGGTATCTTGAAGATATACTCTCGAGAGTTTTTCAAAGATGGTATAACTCCTTTAGAGGCCAGCTCTTTCATTCAGAATTATACTGGTAATTCACACTGTGAGGTACTCGTGATCAGGATTTCCACAATAATTTTCCTTTGAGGCGGCTAGTCATGCACAAAGTCATCCTGTGATACTCAAACCTTCTGGTGTAACACAGCATTGTCAGTATTAAAATATCTGAATCAAATCCATAGCTGTATCAAGAATTATGTTAATATTATGAGTGACAGAAGTGGACTCTGTGGTACTTTGAGGGATGTGAAGTTGGTGAAGGACCTGCATGCTGTCCTTTGTAAACTTTGGGACACTAAGGGGCCGATTCCGATGTCGGACTGACTCAGGTCCGTCCGACATTGGTCAGGAGCCGTAACCGACCGACCTGCTGTCATCGGTTACAGCCCTGCAAGCACGATGCGACCGAACAGGGTTCGGTCGCACTCGTATACTTCACAATTGGAGCATGCATTCCGAGCGGAATGCATGCTTGCATTGTGAAAAGCAGGGGTGCAGTTCATCCTTGCACGCTGTGGCCGGCACCCCAAGGTGCCTGTCACAGGGTGCAGGGACCACAGAAGGGCACCATAGGTGCTCCTAGGCCACCATTTGACAGCCTCCCACCCATGGGGGCCCTACTGTGGGCCCCCAAAGACAGTTTCTGACTGCCTTTTCATGCCAGAAAGACCGGCACGAAAAGGCAGTGAGAAACTGCCATCCTACTCCCTCAGTTGTAAAGAGGCGACCAGGGGAGTACTGAGGGATTTTCGGACGGCGGACGGGCTCTCCGAACCTGTCGTCAGCACTCCGGAAATCCGAGTTGGATTCCTTTCCATCCGAGCCCATCGGAATGGCTCGGTCGGAAAGGAATACGGCCGACACGTTCCGATTCGGTCGGAAGTGCTCCGACCATCACTCGGAGCACTTCCGGACGAAATCGGAATCAGCCCCTTTGGAGCAAAACCAGCTAAACACATATATCTACGTTTCAGTGCTGGAATAGTTAAAAATACCTAAAGGCAAATGCAGGCTCCTCATGTGCCTGAGCTTCATATCTACCTCACCAACAAATTTAACATTACACATTGAATAAACACCCACCGCAACATGCTCTGCAATTCTGCAAAAAAAGGACACAATACAATTGATCACGCTAATCCTTGGTGTGTGTGAAGCACACTTTCTCTAATATGAGCAATTTGATAGCTGATTCCACCATTGAAGTGTTCTTTTTTCTGTTGATTCTGCATTCCTTTGAGTGTGAATTGTAAGAATAGGGACTAGATCCCCTGACAGGGTGCCCACTTAATTGATGAACGATAATTGGTTGCCATCTAAACCTCTGTCTCATCACTCATGCAGCATACTCCATCCCTGGCTGGACACAAAGATGGTTCAGTAAGCCATTCTAATTCACCAACTTGTAGGCAATCAGATCAGCCACAGGCTTTGGTCAAAGTATAGGAAACAAGATTACCTGAAACAACCTGGAGTGTTATCCATAGTCACAGGCTTACTTGCAACATCCTCATTTGTAATGCAAATTACTGTGCTTGAGTCCAACTTCCATGGATGGATGTAATAGTCTCCCTGGGGTGTTGTATTCTGCAGTGGGACCTGAATGCATAGTTCTGTTACACCATTTGATTTATAATAGTCTACCAGGCTATTTCTAATTGGATTGAACTTATTCCAAATGCCCAATCAATGACATGGTAAACAACTGGTATCCATAATGCCTGCTTTGCCTAGAATCTAGGATTCCAAGAGTAAATCTTTGACTACAGGCAGGTCGGGAAGTATTAGGACATATTAGTACGACATCATGTTTATATAGGGGTGCCAAGTCCATTGGGTTGCTTGTGAAACTCTGTCTTGACTTACTTGCCTTTTGAAATTCAATGGACATGATTCCATCAATGTGTTTGCAGTGCTAGGCGTCTAGCTCACTATTACTTTCAGCATGCAAACAAGCAACACACCTGCTAATGACGTGGCACATGTGAAGTCATTACTTTAGTTGCCCGGTAATCGATACACAAATATTGATGTCAAAAATATCTACATCCTATACTTATAATGGTAAGTACAAAATATCGAAAAATATATATCGATGTCATAAATATAGTTGTGCAAAATATCATTTTTAAAATATATATATATAATAAATTAATAAATAATAAATATATTAGAAAATGAATGTCATTTAAAAGCTTAGTTTTAATACACATTTTAACAAATAAACTTAATTTAAACAAGTTAAACGCACATATGTAATAATTAATATATATCTATATTCACTTTAAAACAATTATTAAACTAATAATTGTTATGTATTTTATAATTTTAAAATTATATGATTTACAAATAGATATATATATAGATATATATATACATATACATATACCTATAACCTAACATCTATTATAAATTAAAACATTAAACTATTTAAAAATCTTTAGACTTAAATTCCCACTGCAGTGAGTGCATCAGTAGGGAAAGTGTTGGATAGCGGAGGGGTAAAAATGACTATTCCTACTCCAATGAGTGCAACAGTAGGGAAAGTGTTGGATAGCGGAGGGGTAAAAATGACTATTCCCACTCCATTGAGTGCATCAATAGGGAAAGTGTGGATTGCAGAGGGCTAAAATTTACTATTCTCACTCCAGTCAGTTCAAAATAAAAAGCAAACAAAGTATCATCAACAAAATAAAAATATATTTTTTTTAAGTAAATAAAAAATATAAATATGTTAAAAATAAAAATAAAAATATATTTAATATTAAAAATAAAAAAGCATATTATAATGTTAAATACATATCATGCATACCTACAAATATTATATTAAATTAAACAAAAAATAATTTTCACACAAATTAATATTTTTATTTAGAAATTATTTATTAGCAAAAACATTCATTATTACATAATTTAGTCTATTTACTTCCTGCCCTGTAACACCACACAACCTACAACCCACATCAAAAAATATATTTGCATAATTAACATAATTAATGATCAATATTTTTAATTTAAAAACAAATTAAAACACGTAAAATGTAATTCATTCCCACCCTTTACACCTATACTTCCCACAACCCACACCTAAAATGAAACTATAAGAAAATGAATTACATATTTAAAAAACGTTTTCAATTGAATAATTAATAGTATTTAACAACTAATTATAAAGTAACTCAAATTAATTTACTACCCACCCTTTCCCCCTATAAAGCCTAAACCCACACACCAAAAAAAAATTAAACAATTACACAAATAATTATCAAATGATGAATTAATATTAATTATCAACTAATCATTAATTACGTAAAAATAAATTACTTCCCACCCTTTACCCCTAGAGACCCCAAAAATCCACAATTAAAATTAATTGCACAATTTCCATAGTTAATTATCAATTAATTAATTAATTTTAATTACCAACTTATTAATAATTAATTAAAAGTAAATTACTTCCCACCCTTCACCCCTATAAACCCTATAAACTGCACCTAAAATGTACCCCCAAAAATGAAAGACACAAATAACATTATAAAATATCAATTAAAAACATAGTAACAAATAAATATATTCATTAATTTATTATATTTAAATGACTTCCCACCCTATTTCACTATAAACCCACAATATGCTACGGAACTAAAAAACACAAAGTTTAAATCAAATAAAATTAATAACTACTAAAAAATTTAACACATATTAAAACATAAACAATACATATACAACAAAGTACATCAAACGATATTAATAAATCAATATTTTTAAAATCTATATTTCTTACCTTAAAGTCGATATTCTTGACCACAATATTCTTGCTGTCGATATTTCTGTGTCACGATAGTTAAAACTCGATATTAGTGTAAGTCGACATTTCCAACTCAATATTTTTACCTAATACCCGGGTAATCAGATAAACTACATATACTTTTTGGTATTATCACTCACCAAAAACAAGTATAATAAGTGATGCATAACAAGATGTCCTGTCACGTCCTTTTAAAATCATATTATGTTAACGTATTTTAAAGTTAGATATTTTTTTCTATGCATTGTTATACACGTGCAACTATAACACACAATTGTGTTTATGTTTCGTAAATGTGTTCCATGTCAAAATCTCAGACTAAGGGCCTGATTCCGATCTCGCTAGGAAAGCCCTCTGTAGGAGCGGAACGTGTTCCAGGAGTCCGAATGAGCAAGTACAATGCAGCCGTATGCTTACGTACTCGGTTCGCTCGGACTCCCATTGAACTCTATGGGAGTCTGTGTACAGACGCATACACAGGCTCCAATAGCAAAAAAGGGTGGGTGGGAAAAGCGTACACCCTGTGGCGTGCACACAATGTGTATGCCTGGATCCAGGGACCCATCGGCACACACCTGTGACAGTTTTGGAGGGCCTTGTGTTGTCAGTAAATCAAGTACCAGGCACCTTATAACGTGGCTTCCACGGGAGCAGAAGAGCAGGTCCTGAATCCCAGACTCCACTACCAGTAAAATTTATATTCACTTGCAGTGAAGAGGGGGAAGGGGGAAATGGGATAAACAAGAGAGACTGCCACTGCGATGTTCTTTTCTCTGGTACCCACAAATGATTGCCACGAACACCTGTGAACACAAGAACAGAGTTTACTACTTCTGACTCTAACCCCTAGTACCCAGTACCCAATAAGTAACAACTAATTACCTTTTAAATACAGTGGTCTTGCTGCTCTTTATTGCCCTTATATGGTAACAAGGCTTACATGTGTATTCTCTTTACTTCGCTCTGCCACTTAAGCGCTGAGTAGAAGAGCTGATATAGTCTTTCTTCATATGATGAATGATCTTGTATCTTTTCTCTTTACTTAAAGTCTCTGATGGAATGAACGCTGGTTGGTTGGTAAGCACAAGTATATATGTATATATATATATATATATATATATATATATATATATATATATATATATATATATACATATATATATATATACATATATATATATTTATATATTTATATATAGATATATAATATATATATATATTTGTATCTACTAATGATAGCCTGAGTAGATCGATGAACTCTTAAGCGATGCACTCACTACCCCTGTTGAAGGTATTGGTTCAAGTCCTCGGGTAAGTTCTAACTGTGCAGCATACTAATATCTTTAAGTCTGTACTCTGAATATTGAGTCTTGGAGATGACTGAACAAGCAGCTCTATTGCCTCAATTGACTGCTCACTGAATAACTGCGAGTTTCAAAAAAGTTCCAAAATTCGATAGAGAGCTCAAATACTGAAAGAGAGAGACATCTCTCTGAAATGAAATACGATAACTTACTTGACGTTCTTGATCCAAAGGATCTACTGGAAGCCACTTCAGAGGATTGGGACACTCACCAGAACTTCTGAACTTCAGGGAATTCAAATGCTAACTGGAAAACCTGTTTCTCTAAGAGCTTTCCCAGAGAATAATCTACCAATTCAAACGAAGTCAGGCAGAGCGCAAATAATTTGGAAACACTGCTCTCCTGAAAGAAAGTTCTTCTGAGGAAAGTGAGAGGCGAAACACTACCTCACGCTTCATAAACAACAGTTGAAGTCCAGAGCATGCATTGTGCATGCGCGCTAAGTTCACTAATCACCCTCTTGCCTGGAACACTAGAACGCTAACTGGCACAAGAAAAGATGGCGGCCGTCATCTTAGAGTTCAGTTGAGAACGAAAATGTGCATGAAACGCAAACAGTTGAGATGGCCTCCAAAACATTATTCTTAGTTTCTTACAAACTGAGCAGCAACTCCATAACTTCTTCTTTAACCCAAAAGGTGACAGGGAAACAGCATATTTTAATCTTAAAGGCCCAGTCTTGGCACGGTCGGAATTCTGCTCCATTGCTCGGCACGATTCGGCTACGAATGAGTCGTATGGACAGGTTTGGGTTCCAGAAACGATTCGGTCGACACGTATGCGATCTTCGCATCGTACTTGGCCGTTCGGGCCTGTGTACGATTTGGTCGGAAACAAGGGCTACGAATCGGATCCGGGAAAGCCAAATCTGATTCAGAGGATTTCCAAATGACATCGGAATCAGTCCTTAAAAGCATGCTTGACCAAATGCATTTTTATCTCAGGTGCAAGTTTTACAGATGCCAGTCATGTTTATATTGCTTTGAGCATTTTGATCCCAGATATTATTTTGAGCACCATGGAATCGTACGTAATATTAAGTAATTTTCACAACATATCTAAATTATGGGTATTTATTTCACAAAAAATATCTCATTATATCAAGCTCAAATTGGTAAAAAATGGTGACACGTTTTAGTGAAAATGTATTGGTAAATCATTTAAAGAGAGGAATAAAATTCATGCACGTGTGGCATAGACACACGGATTGCCATATATTTTTCCTAAGCTTAATAATGCCTGGTCCATCCTTGCCAAAGTGTTAAAGAAACTGAAAATTGTTTTCATATGACCTATTTTATTGATGTATGAGAGTTCAATAGAAAAATGACTGACTACATTAATTATAGTTCATGAATGAAAAATTATTAACATGTTTGTATAAGTAACATTGAAAAGCTGATTTTAGTGATTCCTACCGGGCATTGTAACTCTTTTACTTGGATATTTGTAATATAAGACAGTGATCTGTCAAATGAAATAAATGGCAAGGCAGTGACTAAATATATTAGATTATTATTTTTACATGATTAAGTTGATGCGGCGCTTTCACTAAGAGTAAAGGTTTGTAGTTATGGCGTGATAACAGATGTTCCAAATAAAATCAGTGACTACTTACATATTACATTAATACATTTTCTGTTTATTTATTAATCATTCAAATGTTTGAACACCAAACATATCGCAGCTAAATCAGATCAGTTTGATTTTAAGCACAAAGAGTTTGACAGTTCTTTAACTGTGGATTGTTGAGATATTGGATGAAGTTTTCACAATGGACACTGCCTTCTAGACAACCGTCTTCATATGATTTTGTGTAAATGCCCATGCCCAGGCTGTGGTCCTCATGGAGTGGGGAATGTCCATGGTTGATGCAGCTGGGTAAAGGAACATCGAACTGTTGGTCTCAAGTCATCCAGTTAGGTTGAGACCTCCCGCTGGTGCATGCTTCTGGAAATGAAAAAACAGCCAGAGGCAGACTCAATGTTTTTCTTGGTTGCTATATCAGTAGATCAAGAGCACCGCAGAGCACAATGCCCAGTACCATAGTAGAATGTTATGAGAAATTGGGTGGTTGGTTGACTAGGTTGTGAGCCTTCGTCATGCAGAAACCACAATCTTTTTCAGGGTGAGACACAAGCTAACTCCAAATTAACCTGTGATCAACCCTCTGGTAGCTTGGCACGGAGCACTCAAATTAGAGACAATATGTAATGTATTTGTGCCACACTGCAAACAGTAATAACATGGAAATCCCCATTCATAAAGCATCCCACTCAAGTTAGAAAAATTAGCAAAATGTAATCAATAAAACAAGACAAAAATGACAAAAAGCAAATCAGTAGAACCGGAGGTATGAACTTTTGAAGATTTTATTGACAATAGCACCAAAAAGCACAATGTGCCAGCTAGGCAATCTGATTGCTCCTGACCAGGTCAAAGTCACACTTTCAGTCCAACCACGATGGAGTGCAGATTGGCTACAGTCAATTAGGGACACATTACGATAGCGGGCGGACTTCCGTTCCTCCACCATCGTTTCTGACTTGGGACCGCCCGCCAATGAGGCGGCCTCCCCACAATCCAAATTTCGATGCGCTCACTACCATGGCGGTCGCATCACCTATATTTTGCATTGTGGCGGGGATGCGTTCAACTGCCCCCACCCGCAATGCAAAAATAAAGGCACTTGCATATCCCTGCACTGCGTGGCAGGCACCATACGGTGTCTACCACATGGTGCAGGGATATGTAGGGGGGCACTATAGGTGCCCCCCAGTGCCCTTGACCCAGTCCCAGGGATTAAGGGGGGCCCGCTACCGGCCCCCAAATCCATTTCTGCCATTCGTTTTGCTGTGGTTTGTCCGTCGCAAAACGACTGGAGGAAAGGGATATCATAATCCCTCAGCACCGCCGCAAAGTTGAGCTATGTTTCTGTTCCGACAGGCAGTCGGAAAAGGACCGCCAGTCAGAACCATGGCGGATGGTCTTTACGACCGCCATGCATACCCAATGATTCCCCCCTGCCATCATAATATGGCGGGGGAAAACAGAAGTACGATGGCGGAAGGCCCGACCATCTGTCATGGCGGGCCTTCCGCCATCGTAATGAGACCCTAGGTTAGGCCCGCTGAAGTATTCCTTCCCAAATCTGTGCCAAACGTCCTGTTCGTATATGCTGAGGCACGATGTTGAGCACTGGCGGTCCCTGTCCTTGTCTCTATTTGGTGGAACGGCTCTTTTTAAAATGATGACCCTTCTCCATATTTTGTATGTTTTGCAGGACATACCCTACCCAGTGCAGGCTTCCTATTTTTAAGCCATTGACAGGGAACTTAAGACACCACTCTGAGATAGGGGCCCGGCTAGGATTGCTTTACCCAAACTCATCAGGGGGTGGTATGACGGGGAGATAGCCTTGCCTGACATTCAGAAATATTACCAGGTGGCGAAACTTACCACCATCAACAGTTGGGTTTATTTCCCCACAGACGAACCTGTAAGGATAGATTAATTATACAACCATCGGGTTATCTTGTTGGTTTCTATGGCTCCCCTAAAAAGAGCTTCTCCTTGGCCCCACTGCCACTGTGATTACCCTTTGTCATATTGCTTTGAAAGCCCTGGGTTGCTGAGGCAAAATCACACAAGGTTTACCCCCATGGTATATTGAGGCATTGGGCACCCTGGGTACGCAACCAGGATTTGATAAATGGGACTTAATTGGCCTCTCCCGAGAGAGAGACCTTTGGGCTCATGAGGACGTTGTCCCTTGGACAGACCTCCAGCGTGACTATTAACTAGCCCCGCTGAGGTTTACCATTACATCAAGAGACGTCATGCACTCAGGGTGGTATTGCAGAAGGAAACAGAGCTCTCCAAGTCCTCGCCTCAGAAGATCGCCTTTTAGATGAATACATGTCTCAGAAAGTGACCGCCCTGACATAATAAAAAGTTACTCAACAATGCAACTGATGCACTACAACACTTGAGGGAGCAATGGACCCAAGACCTTGAGGAGCTGAGGGATGACGAGTCCAACTGGGTGGAAGCCTTGGCATCCCCGAGGCAGGTGGCAATATGGGCGGGTTTCCAATTGGTGAAAAACGGTGTCTCCTCAACATCTGGAGTGCAACAGACCTGAATAGCATGACACAAATATGGTGAACATTGGGAATAATGGTTGCTAAATTTAACATTGCGAGATCATGTGGGGGGGTGGGGCATAGAAACCGCCCCAATTGGGGGACTGGAAGCGCAACATGGATTGGTGTATGTTGGCTGAGTGCGTGGTTTATGATGGACGGGGTTGCCCCCGAAAATAGACAAAAATCTGAGGGCCATGGAAAGCCTCAAAGTTCATGGAATGTGATGATTTTGTTTCTCCTGGGCTGTTGGTGCCTCTGTCAAGCCCATCTGGGTCCTTCACAAATGTCGGTTAATATGGTGTATGGGAGGGGAGCCCTGTGGGAAACACTGGAAGGTGATATGGTCATTTATTCTATTGAAATGTAAGTGCATCAATATGCTATGTACCTGTTTTTTACAAAACTGTCAATAAACAGAGTTAAAAAAACATAAAAACAGTCCCATTCATGTTGAAGGTGGCCATGAGGAGCAGGGAGAGCATTGCAGGAGTCTACCAGCGAAGCGCGAAGATCCTGAAGTCATCGTGAACGGGCATCATTGGTGCTTCACATTAGTGCTCCCCACTGGCAGTCAATGTTGTAGCATGGAGAGGTGGCTGTCAGAGCTTCACATTGAAGCACAGTGCAAGTGGCGATGTCTCGTTGCGAACGGGCCTGTTCACAGTCGCAAAGTACCCAATACTTAAAAACACAGCTCTATGAGTCACACCACGGGTCCAGGAGCTGCGGAGTACCACTTGGGGGTCAGGAACTCACTTCAGCTGGGTACAGGGGCTGGTGCAGCATGCTGAGGAGCATTTTATGGCCCTGAGGCTCAGATCAGGAGGTCAGCAGACTAGCCCCTGGAGTCACTCTGGTGTCCTGGGTTCCTGGTAGAGTATCCACGGATCCAGAAGTGTACTAAAGAGTTGGTGTATGAGGTCTAATATTTATACCCAGTTGTGCCTTTGAAGTGGAGAGAAGCTTCTAGAGGCATGCCTTGAAATGCACAGATGCCCTGCCATCTTGGTCCTGGCCCCAGACTAACTGCAGGGGGTATGCATCCCTTTGTGTAGAAACAGGACAAGTCCTATTCAGCTGTAAGTAGGGCTGGGCTCAGCTCCTCCCTCCCATCCTGCCAGTGATGACCCATTCAGTCACACCTAAGACTCCCATTGTGTGTGGCTGTCTAGGAGAAATACACAAAGCCCAACTGTGAAAGGCAGCCAGTCATGTGACCCAGAGACAGGCTGCAGGAAGCAAATGGCTAAGGCAACATTATAGCATCTTTCTAAAAGTGGAATTTTCAAAATTGTAGTTTAAAATCTGACTTCACCATTAGTTAGGACGTTTCATTACGAATCCAGTTACCTGTTCACATTTTGAAATTACATGTATATAATGCAATACGGTTACTCCAATGTTATCCTATGGGAGAGGTAGGCCTTGCAGTAGTGAAAAAACAAATGTAATCGTTTTTCACTACCAGGACATGTAAAACTTACAAGCCCATGTCCAACTTTTTGAAAACATTGCACCCTGAGGTTTGGGCCTGGCAAAAGGTTTACTATGCCAGGTTGAAATGAAAGTTCAAAACAGCACACACAGGTTGTTCTGGCAGGCCTGAGACATTTTTAAAGGACTACTTAAGCGGCTGGCACAATCACCGCTGCATGCAACCAAGCAATATTTTACTTTACAGGCCTTGGGCTCAGGTAGTGCCACTTTACTAGGGACCTACAAGTATATTAAATATAACAACTGGGTGTGAGCGAGTGTTACCATGTTTTAGAGAAAATAGCACCAGCACTTTAGCACTGGTTAGCAGTGGTAAAGTGCACAGAGTCCTAAAGCCAGCAAAAACAAAGTCATTAAAAATAGGAGGTTTGCGGTTTTTCTGTTTAAATGTGGCTACTATGAATATAGAGACGCCACATTATATCATGTTGCTGGTGGAAATCTAATGGCTTTATTTTAACATTTCAAAATGAATTACACGTTGAGTTAAATTGATAGACGTTACCCTGCTACAGATGTTACTGTGATTAATAATCAATGGAACTGAATGAATGAGGAAATGAAAACTTTACTCCACACATGAATGATGTATATCTGCTGAAATTTGAAATTTGAAAGTTGACTTACAATACTTTTTCTTCTACTTTAGGGTTAGAAAATGTGCCAAAGGATATCCCCTCAGACACTACTCTGCTTGACCTACAGAACAACAAAATCACTGAAATTAAAGAAGGAGATTTCAAGAACCTCAAGAATCTTCATGTAAGTTAATAGTACTTGTATTTGTATTTCAGGGAAACAATTCAGATATATCTTAAAAGCAATCAAGAACAGCCATGGATGTAAAGGGGATGCAAAAGGCATGACCCTAAGTAAGTGCAGTCACCAAGATCGAACAAAGTCCTTCAAAATGAACCAGAAGCCAAGAAATAATAAATGGTAGTTGCAGAATTCCTGGTCTATTTTTGAATTTACTCGACTATTTTCAAGATTCAGTGACATACCATAGTAAATTAGGTTTCATTTACCAATAGATATGTGCACACTTATAAATAGCATTCATACTGTAAAATAGACTCTGTTAGACTCATTGTTGCTAATTCTCTAGTAGACACTGTGTGCAGAAGTGGTTGTGGGTGCTTGATTAATTTGATGTTTGGGGACGAAAAACGTACTTGCCAAAAACGAAAGTTTGGTATTTACATACAAAATTATTTTTATGGAAATTATATATTTACGGCAAGGGAACTTATTAATTCAAAATGAAAACTTTGGATTTCACGGTGAAATTTCTGCATCTCCTGAAACTGCCCATCAAATGTTTTAGACAGAAGGATTACCTATCTGAAGTATATTAAAAGCAGATATTTGAACCATAATGCTTGCTGAGTCTATATGATGGTTTGCTAATTTTGGTTGGTTGCTATTATTTCCTTACTTCTTTGTAGGCATCTCTTAATATATTTTGATATAATAAAACTATTTCTGTTTGAGGCCCGAGGCCTGCTGTAACGTGTTGTCTGACCCTGTGACCCCCTATGGAATTGAAGAGCAGCAGTGCAGAATGGCGAGTAAAATGTGTCTAGCACTGTTGTTTCTGACCTGTGATTGTGAGAGCAGATTTGTTTTCCACTCTACACATTCAAAGTAGATTCTATTTACAACAGTTGACCTATGATCTACACCTCAAGACAGAAATATTAAGTGAAGATTTTTTTATGTATACAGTTGGATAGTCAAAGGCCCTGTGACTTAGAAACCAGATTTTCCTAGCTGCCTTTTGTACAAATAGCTCTTCATCCACTTCTTTTAGTACATACAGCTTTTTAATCTGTTTCAGAGGAACGATCCTGTAATAACAAATCCGCTGTCTTGCCACCCTTGTTTCAAAGTTTCTTGAGAACAGTTAGTGGGGAGGGTAGGTTTTACTTTAATTATCATTAAGGCCTCTTCAGATCCTATGTGTTTTCAACCAATTTATGCACGTGATGCTGCAAAATCACAATGCTACTCTTTTTTATGTCCTGATTTTGGGGTCCCCTATTCAACAAGCCACAGAAAGTAAGGCCTTCTTGCTTCACTCACACTTGTGGATCAGCTCAAGGAAGGTCTGAGAACTCCACACACAAAGGGGCCGATTCCTATCCTGGAAAAATATTCCCCGTACGAATCGTATCTGGATTTTTTACCGTACGAATCGTACAAGTCCCGTACAAACTGGCAAGTACGATTCGTATGTGAAAAAGTCCATATGAATCGCATTGGGTAAATTCCCCGACACGTCCTCGGGTCGGAAAAGGTGTCCGACACGTCCCCGGATATTTTTTCGTCCGAATCTGAAAACTGAAGTCCGAGCGCGCAAGTACGATTCCTACCGTCCGTCCGATTGTACAACCGTATGGTAAAAAGACCGTCCGGAGCGAACTCCTATAGCAACCATGGCGACATCCAAACAGGGGCCCGGTACGTGGCGAACAACCCCCCCAGCCCCGTATGTACACGCCGTACCCCCCCCCAGCCCCGCAGATGTATGTGCCGTACCCCCAGCCCCCCGCAGATGTACGTGCCCCCCCAACCCCCGTATGTATGTGCCATACCCCCCCAGCCCCCCGTATGTATGACACGTACCCCCACCCGTGTATGTACGGCACGTACCCCCACCCGTGTATGTACGGCACATACCCCCACCTGTGTATGTACGGCACGTACCCCCACCCGTGTATGTACGGCACGTACCCCCACCCCCGTAGGTATGGTGTGGACCCCCACCCATGTATGTACGGCACGTACCCCCACCCGTGTATGTACGGCACGTACCCCCACCCGTGTATGTATGGCATGTACCCCCACCCCCGTAGGTACGGTGCGGACCCCCACCCGTGTATGTACGACACGTACCCCCACCCGTGTATGTACGGCACGTACCCCCACCCGTGTATGTATGGCACGTACCCCCACCCGTGTATGTACGGCACGTACCCCCACCTGTGTATGTACGGCACGTACCCCCACCCCCGTAGGTACAGTGCGGACCCCCACCCGTGTATGTACGGCACATACCCCCACCCGTGTATGTACGACACGTACCCCCACCCGTGTATGTATGGCACATACCCCCACCCGTGTATGTACAGCACATACCCCCACCCCCGTAGGTACGGTGCGGACCCCCACCCGTGTATGTACGACACGTACCCCCACCCGTGTATGTATGGCACGTACCCCCACCCGTGTATGTACGGCACGTACCCCCACCCCCGTAGGTACGGTGTGGACCCCCACCCGTGTATGTACGACACGTACCCCCACCCGTGTATGTACGGCACGTACCCCCACCCATGTATGTACGACACGTACCCCCACCCGTGTATGTACGGCACGTACCCCCACCCGTGTATGTACGGCACGTACCCCCACCCCCGTAGGTACGGTGCGGACCCCCAGCGCGTGCCGTACATACACGGGTGGGGGTACGTGCCGTACATACACGGGTGGGGGTACGTGCCGTACATACATGGGTGGGGGTACGTGTCGTACATACACGGGTGGGGGTATGTGTCGTACATACATGGGTGGGGGTACGTGCCATACATACATGGGTGGGGGTACGGTGCGTACATACACGGGTGGGGGTACGTGTCATACATACATGGGTGGGGGTATGTGTAGTACATACACGGGTGGGGGTACGTGCCGTACCTACGGGGCTGGGGGTACGGCGCATACATCTGCGGGGGGGCTGGGGGGACAGTGCGTACATACGGGGGCTGGGGGGGACGGCACGTACATACGGGGGGCTGGGGGGGGAGACGGCGCGTACCGGGCCCCCTATCCTGCTCGCATTGCAGCGTCCTTCGCTTTTCCGGCACTTTTTGGGTGTCGTAAAAATATTGCCGTCCGGACTGCTGTCGGTGCGGACGTAAAAACATGCCTAACTCCGTCCGGACGTCACGTCCGCGGTGTCCCGGATCACATTCGTATGGATTTTGCTGTCGGTCGGTGTTTTTTCCGACTCGTACGGAAATGGTGTTTCCGTAAGAATCGTACTTGCAAGTTTGTATGGTGTTTTTACCGGGTACGAGTCGGATGGAGAAAACGCTCCGACCGACGGTTCGTTCCCAGTTTTTCCAGGATCGGAATCGGCCCCAAAATGTTTACCAGCCACACAATCTAATCTTCCTGACGTTATTTTTTCTTCACTTTGTGACCCACATTGCAGTACTCTGTTCTTTTATGTTTTTCAATTCATTTTACACTTTACGTTTCTAGTGCATCCTATATTAGAACCTATCGATTATGATTAGCATATGATGCAGTCAATAAGTACTAGTTCAATTTAGAGAATAAATAGTATTGTACAAAACAACTATTTCAACTTTTTGATGATTAAGGATGTCCAAACATCAGCAAATAGGTAGACGTCTTCTCATCACAATTTGGACTTCTCAAGCAGAGGTCAAAGTGATGTTTTGCCGATTCGATGAGCAGTATAATGTCCCTAAAGTTGCCTTACTTTCATATGTTTGCCTGGTATGCATATGCCATTATCTAGACAGAAGAAATAATCAGATGCAGAGGTGTGACACGTTGTGTGTAGTAACCAGGCGCAGGGCAAACACAGAATGAGAGCATACATTCCAAGCTCTAACATTAATGGCAATTCCATATACCTAATGACACTCTACATTCTAAACATTCTACAATACAACTAAAAACCCAGTTACTGCACTGTGGGCATCAGACTGGAATCCCAACGCATGATGTACCATAATGTCTAGTCGTACGATGGATTCTGTTTTATCGGGATATCACCACAATGATAAGGCCTATATCTAATTGAAAAGTTAAAAAAAGTAATGCAAACTCCACGTTTTGAGATAATTCCGTAATTTCTTCACAATTTCCAAGCACACTCCCTTAACCAACATTGGAAATTTCAGTTATCAAATATCTTGTACTGAATCCAGTCAACGCATAAGGTTGTACTCTGGAGTATCAAGTACAAGAATATCTAATAGCACTGACCAAATATTGAGGGACAGCATCTTGAAAGGTAAGCATATAAAGATGTATAGATTTACAATTCTTAACTCCACATCTATGATATATTTATGTTGTCAAGGTACATAGATGTGAAGTTAGGTACAGACAATCTATGCCTACTTTCCTTTCAATATGTTGTTCCTCGACATTCACCAAGCAACAATTTGAGTTTCATTACCAGAATTTCCCTATTTAAAGCTGAATCGTTCCGATCAAAGCCATTCAGGAGAAATGGCATGTTCTAACCTTTCATTCTTAGACGGGATCAAAACTATTCCCATATTGCTGTCAGAAGCATTTTGTCTCAATAATGAAATTCTTGGTCAGAGTTGGATGGCCAAAATAGGTGTTTAAGTAAAAGCTTCCTTGAGTTTACAGAAGACTTTTACTATGTACCGTGCCATATAACTGCAGATTACTCACCTCAGAATGCAATCCATGTGCCTGACTGGATCCAGATAATTTAATACCAGTGCTCCTGCAAGCCGATAGGTCACGTGGAGAAGCTGTGCATCGACCCGATACTGCATTGGAAGTTATGCATATTACCTCCACCACTGTGTGCTGACATCAGTTTCAAGCCTCTTTCCCTTTCTGCGGCCTCAAACACAGAGCATGAACAATTGTTGTCGACAATGTGGCAAATTGTTTTTTACGATGTTAAAAAGAGGCCTCTCCACAGAACGGAGAGGTGGACAGCCAATGAGGAATCTGTGGTTAAATAAAGTATACACCAGAAAGAGCATTACTGAAGGTAAATAACTTGTTCTTATAATGGATACTTCTAATTGCAGATTCCTTACCTTACAATAAATACCCGAGCAGTACCTTCCAAATGTGGAGGGTCTGTGGAGTGGGCTCATGCCAAACGTCTTCCAGAATCAAGCAGGTGTATTGTCCATCTTGTTATGTTATGTTATAAAGGGTTTTATAGCGAGCTCAAATACTCAAAAGTGTCCTGGCGCATGCAGTTATCAAAGCCCAAGGGAGTGGAGCGTATGGATCAGCTAGTTAAAAAGAAAAATGTGGTAGCTGATCCAAAGCAAATGACTCCCGGCTCAAGCCTCAGGAGCTTGCTGGACCTAGACCTCAAGGCAATGGTGATTCCTGAATGATTGCACTGAAACCCACTATGCAGCTAGGCAGATATCAAGAACAGTTATCCACAACACCAACACAGTCATAGTGGCCCTTGTGGAATGGGAAGACACACATTTCGGGGTTGCTTCTAGGCCACCTTGTATCAGAGCTTGATGCAGAGGACTTCCCACCTTGAAAGAGTTCTCTTCTGCACAGCTTTCTCTTTCTTTGATCCAGAAAACTCCACAAAGAGCAAATCATCCTCTATATGCTCCTTTGTATTATCAATTTACGTATTTAAGCCCTTTTGGGGTCGTACCGATGGACCCTCTACTCCTCTTTTGAGGGTTGGGAGGAGAAAAGAAAGCTTGTAGAGTGCAAAAAGAATAATCGATGAACATAATGCTGAACAATGTCAAACATTCTCCCCCAGTAAAGAGAGCTGGGCCTAAATCCATCATTTTCTTTGCCAACCATGCCATTCCAGTTTAAACCCAACCATGTGCAAATCCGTCTTGACCCTGCTCCCCGTGGGAACAGTACAGCCTGAACTGCCAGGCAAGGTCCTCCCTGGACCGGAAACAAGCATCCTGGGACAGGGTTTGGGGAATCACCCCTCATCAGCCAGGCTAGCTTGAATCTAGTGGCATGGTGAGCACGAGACCCACGTCTGGGCATACCTGTCCCACTCGAGGTGACAAAGGCAAAAAGAACAATTCATGTCATTGTTAAACATTTCCCCCCAGTACAGAGATCTGGGCCTTAATCCATCAACAGCCCAGTGTGGAAGCGAATCACAACATTTGGCCAGGAGTCCTCAGCACTAATTTGAATGGAAATGAGGCAGTGTATGTCAATCGCTCTGACAGTGCCTACAGTTTACACATGTAGCGAGCTAACATAATTGCAATGAGGAAGACTCTTTTCAGAGTCTGGGGACACAGCAAACAAATATGCGGATGCTCGAATAGAACACACATGAGATCTGTCAGGGTGAAGTAAAGCTCCTGTGGGGCATCACAAATGGTTTAGAAGGGAGCATATGTGCCAAACTTTTGATAAACCTCATTCCAGCAGTTGATTTAAGTAAGGATGGGTGGGCTCTGTAAGGCCCTGATTGGGTAAAGACAAAACAAATATGACGATGTCCAACAGCTTCACTTGCAAGAGGTCAATGTCCCGGGCACCACACTACATTGCAAAATTGTCTTAGTATCCAGCATATATGGATGTTGTGGGGGGGCATGTGGTGGAAAAGATTACATCGACCACTTCAGATGGTAAATTACATGCAGTCAATTGCATCTGCTCAGTCTCCATGCATGGAGATGTTATTTGCAAAGGGACAAGTGGAGGACCCTGACCTGCTGCAGAGACACCAGCACCACATGACCCTCCTAACCCAATAGCCATGCATTTGACACCACTGCCACCTCTGATTTGGAAGGAAGAGTGGCCTGCCACAAGACAAATTGCGATTGGTCAGTCACCACTGCAGATCTTAGTCCTCGCCTCCAATACCTAGAGGGTGTTGGCAAGGTGGATGTGATGCTGGGCCAACTGAGACTTTAGATTCTAGTTCAGGGCTTGCATGTGACGCCTGGCATAATTCACAGAGAGGATAAATGAGGCTAACAGACAAGATGACTCAGAGCCACCCTCACTGGGATCCAGAATCGAGCTTGAAATGTCAGGATTATAAACTAAATGTCCTAGGTTCATTACAGAAAATTGAAAGCCTTGAACTCCACTGTGTGCAGCATCACTCCAATGAATGGAAGCCTCTGTGATTGAATCCAATGGAATTTCAGTCTGTTTATGGTAAACCTCAATGATGTTAGGAGTTTCCCCTATATTCAGAGTGCTCTTACTCCCAATTCAGCAGCCAGTTATCAAGGCACAGAAATACTTGAACTCCTGACCGCCGAAGATGAGCTTCCCCCACCACTTTCACATTTGTTAACATCATAGTGGTGCGGGTGAGGCCGAAGGGAAGCAAACTGAAAATTCTTTTGGTCCACCTTGATCTGCAGAAAACGCCTGTGCAATTACAGGATGGGTATTTGAAAATATGCATCCTACAAGTTCAAGAACATCAGCCAGTCTCCCAGATTCAGGGCAGAAAGGTTCTTAGCTGATGAGAGAATTTTAGATCTGTCCTTCATCAGTTAGGCGTTCTGGGGTCAAAGATCAAAGATAGGCCTGGGGTGTTATCCGTTTTTGAGATGAGAAAATAGCGGGAACAACAATTGCCACCTGCCTTCAAATCTGGTCCACGCTCTATGGCACCTTTAAAAATCAAAAGGTGTACCTCCTGTACCAGGATGAACAGAATTTGTTCTGGTTCAGCAGGAATTTTGAGAAGGGAGGACAGTAAAGGGAGAGCATAGTCTGTGTTTTCAGTAAGGTGCACACCTGTGCGCGCGCGCACCTTACACTGTCACAGCGCCCAGCTCCTTTGCAAGAGCACACAGTGGACAGAATGACTTCCCCAGCTGCTCATTTAAAAAAAGATTGCAGCAGCGTGGAAGGAAGTTTTCTCTTCATGCACGCGCTGCAAAAGGGGAATCCAGTTTAAACGAGATCCTACTGGGGTCCCATCAGTATTCTGAAGGGGCTTTTCAGGCTGGCAGTGTGATGAGGCTGCTCTCAAATAAATAAATTAAATATGCTAATGCATTTAACACCTTACAAGCTCTTTTGCTCTGTCCCTTTGTTTGAATGGACATGGCGAGGTCTTAAATGCATTAACTGTAGAGAAGTGTGGCTCACTAGTTAGAGGCGGCAGAACCGTAAGCAGAGAATCGGCCAGGGACCAGGGTTCAATTCCCGATGCGGCAGGGTCGTGGACCAGGGTCAAAACGGACTCGATCATTCTCGCCTCGGTACCTACTCTAACCAGGAACACACTCGGCAACTCTGGGCATTAAGCTTGCCTCATCTCTACAATGGCCCCCCCACAGACGCCGGGGATGCCTGGTTTCACCTTGGAGATACCCAGAAAGGGACCATCTCACAGGGATAGCCAGGACGGGTTCCCCAGCGGTCTACAGCGCCGGGACGCCCCGTTGCTGGGGTAGCTGTGCGCTTTACAAGTCTACAACATTTACAAGTCTACAACATGTGAACAGGCTGCAGGCGAAACACAGGTTCACTGGTCTGTAGGGTAAAAAATATCTGGTCTTACTGGCCTTTGTTTTTAGCTGTTTATGGCCTGTTCTATAGACTGGTAGGTCGGTTTCTACTGTTGATTTCATAGATATTATCACAAGCACTCCCTGCGGTAAGCACAAATACATGGCGTGTTCCGTACCTTGAAAGCACAAACAGTTTTTCTGTACACATTCAAAATTGCCCTATTTTGCAAATGTGGGACACTGTTTTAGCTGTTTCAATCACTAATTGAGGCGACTTGTTGCCCTGGCAATACCTGAAGGCACATGCATGACTACAGTAACTAGCATTGGCAAAGCCAATAGTTTCACCTAAGCAAGATCTATTGGCTTTGTCAATGTTTTATTAGACATACTGCACAGCGGCACAGGCTTAAAGTAAAGAAAAACAGTGCTATGACGCAGTTTTCCTTTCATGCCATGTTGCATAGCATATGCAGTATATCTAAAAAAGCAGTGACAAATCCAAATACATCTCAGGTATGCAAGTGCTATTTGGCTTTGTTTAATGCTTTTTTGGCGGACAGGAGGTTGGAGGGGGGCATAACAGAGGGAAACCAGCTGTACCACGCATCATTTGCCATGCATGCCATTACCACCCATACGCTTTTACCACACAAGGTAAATGTAGTTAAGTTAATCATATAACCTATCTACGGTCTCCAAGAATTGCAAATTTCGCCTGTGCCCTGGACCGGTGGTTTCCCTTCCTCCTATCATTCCTCCTCTCAAAAGGCAGAAGGGGCAACGTATCTCAACGGCTATGATTAACGCCCGCTCATTAGGTAAACACTCCCATGATATATTCGACCTTCTCTCTGATGAGTCTCTTAACGTATTGTTTATAACAGAGACCTGGCTTAAGGAGTCCTCCAATCCAGTGATTGAGCTTGCCATTCCTGGGGGATATAAAGTTTCCCGTGCTGATCGCAAAACTGGGAGGGGGTGGAATAGCGGTGGTGATCAGGGATAAGTGGATCTTCCACAGCGGAGAGGCCCTGGGAATAGGAGAGTGTGAGGAGCTAGACTTTAGCTTCACAATTTCAACCCATTTCACGTTGGGTGGTACACTGGTCTATAGACCCCCAGGTCCAGCAGGAACCTTCCTCAAAGCACTGGATTAGGTAATTATCCCCCGCACGCTACACTTTACCCACTTTCTCCTCCTTGGGGATTTTGATATCCATTTGGATTGTGAGGAGGCTGGGGAGACTGAGGAGTTTCTCGACTCCTTGAGCCTGGCACAGCTCTCTCAATGGGTCGGTTCCCACACGCATTGTGGAGGACATATTCTGGACCCAATAAGCTCACATTTTCCCATTACTGTCAAAGAGCCTCTGCCGGTAGCTTGGACCGATCACTTTGTGATCTATTTTTCCTGGACCACTGATAGTAATTGTCCACCTAACCAGTCCTGTCAAGGCAGACCCTCCCATAACATTGATCCCACAGCCTTTAGCTGGGTCTTGGCTGCGACTCAGCCAGGCCTTGTGAAGGATCTGGGAGGAGCCCTTGACAGTTTCACTAGTTGGATTTCACAGGCGGTTGAGCACCTATCTCCTTTCTCATCGTATCGGCGAATCAGAGATTCTCCTACTAAACCGTTGTTCTCCAGTGAGCTCAAAGCTCAGAAACAACATTGT
The DNA here is from genome assembly GCF_964204655.1 of Triturus cristatus. Lineage (NCBI taxonomy): Eukaryota > Metazoa > Chordata > Amphibia > Caudata > Salamandridae > Triturus > Triturus cristatus. The sequence goes on from NC_140585.1 coordinate 636,421,742, forward strand.
AAAAAACTGGAGCGTTGTTGGAGACAGGCGTATTGCCCATTAGCCAAGTTAGAAAGCTCCGAAAATGTATTATGCATCCACATTGCACGCTAAGAGCCTTTATTATGCTGAGCATATTGCTCTCTCTAGAAACAATGGTAAGGAATTTTTTTCCATTGTGCAGAGCTTTCTAGCCCCCAGCGCAGAGTCGATCACGCTTCCAACCTCGGTTGCCTGGTGTGAGAAACTGTCTAGTTTCTTTATTGATAAGATCCAGACCCTCCAGGCGAATTTCAATATCAGCACCAACTTTAAGCCAGGGAACCCATCTCCTAAAGAGTTGACATCTACCTCCTTTCCATCTCCATCTCCATCTCTGGCAGCCTTTTCGCCTATTGCTCCACTTGACTCCCTGATGGTCCTCAAGTCTTTGAAATCAGGCTCCCGGTCCAACCCCTGCCTGGCTAGTCTGTTGCTTCATTTGCAGTGGTAGTGAACCCAGAGGTTAACAGTCTTATCAATATGTCTTTACAGGCTGCTATAGTTTCTCTAGCATGGAAACAGGACAAACTCTTTCCTCTCCTAAAAAAACCCTCCTTGGATCCTTCCATCCCAGCAAGCTATCGCTGTGTTTCTCTCCTTCGTGCCGTGGCGAAAGTGTGCAAGAAACCTGTTAATGAACAGCTCACCAACTATATTGAAGGTTTTAGCCTGCTCCACCCAGCCCAAGCAGGCTTTAGAGCCTCCTTTAGTACTGAGACGGCCCTTGTTGAAATCTATGAAGTGATTCTGGAATGTCTGGATGCGTGCGGAAGAGCGGCTCTGATTTTGTTGGACCTCTCTGCAGCATTCATTACTGTGTCTCACTCTTTGCTGCTGGCATGCCTCTCAGACATTGGCATCGCTGGGTCTGTGAGGAACTGGCTGAAACCATTCCTTGAGGACAGAACGCAGCAGGTTTGCCTCCTCCGTTCTCATCTGCTCCTTAAAGGGTGACCACAGGAGTGCCTCAGGGATTTACCTTGAACCCTCTCCTTTGTAATATATGTTACCCTGCTGATTCAGCTGGCACAGGAGCTGGGTGCCAAGATTATTGCATACGCCGATGATACCCAGTTCCTCTTCACATTAAACAAAAATGATTTATCCACATTTCGAGCCAGAACATGCCTAACTACTGTTTTTCAATGGCTACTCTCCGCACAGCTCAAATGCAATGAGGATAAATCTGACACCTTCTTGTATGGGACCTTTCCTCCCCAGTTCAGGGACTCGCTTTGGCCGGTTGATTATCCATTACCCAATTCCGTGGGTCAGCCCACCAAAAACCTAGGAATTTGGTTTGATGAAAATCTTCAGTTCTCCACACAGATTAAGAAGCTGGCTGGACAGTGCTTTGGCACCCTCAACTATTTTAGGAAATTCCTTCCCCTCCTCCCTAGAGCAGCCAAGGAAATGGTTACTCATGCCTTAATCCTTTCAGATATTGATTACGTGAACGCCCTTTACATTGGCCTGCTGAGGAGGCTGCAGGTAGGTCAGAATACTGCAGCAAAGTCTCTGCTTAACATTTCTGTGAGATCTAGCATAAAGCATCATCTACGCAATCTTCACTGGCTCCCTGTGGCTGAAAGAGTAAAATGTAAAGCCCTTACCATGCCTTATTTAGCCCTGTATGAACTTGGCCCCGTATACCTTCGGAAACGCTTTCAGTTTTATGTCCCAGAGCGACAGCTGTGTTCAGGCTGTCATCCCTCGCTTTCGCCTTATGAGAATTGGTGGTAGTTCTCTGGCATACAAGGCAGTGGTGGCCTGGAACTTGCTTCCGCAGGACTTTTGCGGTATCCAGGACCCCAAGCTCTTCAGGAAGCAGCTTTAAACTCTGCTTTTTATCTAAATGATCCATTCACCTTCACCCCTATATGGTTTGTGCCGGGACACTCTTCGAGTAGCTGTGTGCGTTATAAGTGTTAATAAAATATATATATATATATATATTTATAGGGTTTGGGGTGGGTAAGGGTTATAGGGTGGTAAGGCTGTTTTAGGCTATAGGGGTGAGTAGGTGCATAGGATGGTAAGGGTATTTCTAAGATTTAGGGGTGGGAAGGGGTGTAGTGTGGTAAGGGCATTTTTATGATTAGGGTGGGTAAGCTTAAGGATCTTAAGCTTATTTGTAGGAGTTACGGGTTGATATGGGTGCTAAGGGTATTTTTTAGGGCTTAGGGCCTTTAGGGTTCAGGAGTAGGTAAGGTCAAGGGGTGGTGAAGGTCATTAAAAAAGAGGGGATGTGGGGTTTCCCTTCCACTAAGATAAAAAAATATATAATTCAGCACAAAATGGGAGTGTTTAGGGGGGAGGTTCCCCTAAATGAGAAAAACTAAATAAACTTAATTTAACATTTTATATATACATATTTATATATATATATATATGTGATTTTACTTTTGATTTTCTCAGGAACTACTGAACAGATTGACACCATATATGCAAAAGGCACATGCCTGACCTGAGGACTCCCTCTTTGCCAAATTTCAAGTAATTCTGTTCAGCCGTTCGGGCTATACCTTGGACTAAAGGTCCCTATGGAAAATTGCATGGGGAAAACGCGTTTTGGGACCCTCCTTTTTTCTCAGCCCCCGCTTGACGAATCCCCCCGAGACTGAAGGACCCCGAAGTCAGAAAAAAACATTTTCTTTTTTTTTTTTTAAATCGCGGGGTGCGCGCACAGTGCGTGCACGGTGAAACCCCCCCCCAAAAAATGTTTAATACGTAGTTTATTGTACAATAAATATATACAAAATATAATAATAAATACATAACTTAGCATTTAAAAAACCGTACAAATTCACTGAAAAAACCATAGGTTTCACACACGTTATAGTTAGGAATTAGCATTTAAAAAACCTTGCAAATTCACTTAAAAAATCATAGGTTTCTCACATGTTATAGTTAGGTGGACATTTCACTCGTAAAAAACCAATGAAATTCCCCCGTTATAGTTAGTTCAGATAACTATAAATCGCGCAACCGCCACTCTATCAAAAGGATGATGTCATCAGTGATGTCATGAGTGATGTCACTGACCATGTCATGAGTGATGTAATATGTGACGTCATCAGCAGTGGATTGCGGGCGCGCAAGTTATAGTTATCTGAACTAACTATAACGGGGGAATTTCATTGGTTTTTTACGAGTGAAATGTTCACCTAACTACAACATGTGTGAAACCTATGGTTTTTTAAGTGAATATATATATATATACAGCACACCTTCAACGCCCAACCAGATTCCAGGAATATCCAGCACTTTATTTCCACAGAGCAACAGCCTTTCTAGTCCTTACGCGTTTCAGCTACACCGGTAGCCTTGATCACAGGTGAGCTGTATGGGTGAATTTGCGGTGTCTCAACGTGCTTTATACGCCTCTTTCAGACTACAACATTATCTACATAGTCATTGCATCCTACACTTCCCAGAATGCACTTGGAATGTTAGTCTCTTATTATTCTGTTCAAACACTCCGTTTTCATCATGTTACTGGGTATTTTCACAGTGCAATGTAAAACATAAAGAGTCCATTCGAAGTGACTTTAATTGCTCAAATCTTTGGAATGTCACTCATTCACAATTCAAGGTTGTACCTTTAATCCTGAGGTCCGTAGTGAAGGACCGATGTACTTCACTCTTCCCTTGCCCACAACGTTTCCCAAAATAATTTTCGGCTGGTATTTCCGTGCCTTACTGCTTGGGACGTCACAGGAGGGTCCCACTCCTTTTTAAACAATCCAAACAAAATTTTGTCTGCAGGGAGCATGGACCTCACCAGGGCGGTCATGGTGCTGGGGGCAGACAACCTCCTTATACATCCAGCACACCTTCAATTCAAAGAAAAGAAGCAACCCAACCAGATTCCAGGAGATATATATATATATTATCTACTGGCAGTCGCCAGTAGATAATCATAGTTAGAACCTAGTTTCCATAGGAAAAGCTTTTTTTGATTAACTTATAACTTTGGCGGCGTTTGACAAATCTTTACGAAATTTTCCAAAAAGTTCCTCTTTTTAGGTCAACTACTATCCTGAAAGTTTGCGGGTGATTCGTGAAGGGGGGGCTGAGAAAAAAGGGGGGGTACCAACACGTGTTTTCTCCATGCAATTTCCATAGGAATCTTTAGACAAGGCTACAGGTCAAACTGCTGAACGGAATTATGCCAAATTTGCCAGGGAGAAAGGTCTTGGTCCAGAAAGCACGCTTTTGTTTAAATGGTGTAACTCCATTCAGTAGTTTTAGAGAAATATCCAAATTTACAGATATCGATATTTGAGCATTCTGACATCTGATTGGCTGAGGTGTTACGAGCACAAGCGTGCGGCTCATTGGCTGCAAACTGTTGAAACTAGGAAGTGTTGGCAGCCATTTTATGACTGAGCCGAAAGGCGTAGGGCGGAAAAAAAGAAAATAATTGTATAAGAGGATATAGTAGGAACACTGTGGTCTAAGCAGTCTGTATGGTTCAGAGGCAGGGAGTTTCAATGTTGCATAGGCCGTGGAAATTATGTCCGCAGAACAACTGTGCGCGGTATTGCGGCAAGGTTGCGTAGGCTCTGGAAATCCCATCGGGAAAACAATGCGCCGTATTGTGACAAGCATTGTGTAGGGTGCACACAAAGGTAGTGTGAATGTGCTGTATTGCGGCAACAGTAAGCTGTGTAAATTATATCGGGAAAATAACAATGGGCAGTATTGCAGCTTTCCTTTAATATAATGCGCAGTAATGTTTACTTTTAATGCAGTGTTCACTTTTATCACGGACCGTGACATTTTCTTAGAGTAAATGTAATATTATGTGTGAGGGCGTATTCTGATCCTGTGCCCGGAACAAAATTAACGTTTAATTGGCTGAGGTGTTCCAACAGCGAGCTCACTGTTCATTGGCTGCGAACCATTGAAAGTAGAAGAGTTGCCAGCCATTTCCTCCCCGTCCACAGAGTAGCAGGGACATCTGATTGGCTCACGTGTTCCAAGCAGGACCTTCCCAAGCTTAATGTTCATTGGCTGCGAACCATTGAAAGTAGATGTTGCCAGCCATTTCCACCCCTTCTGCGGAGTAGCAGGGACATCTGATTGACTGATGTGTTCCAAGTAGGACCTTCCCAAGCTTAATGTTCATTGTCTGTAAACCATTGAAAGTAGAAGTGTTACCAACCATTCCCTCCCCCTCCGCTGAGCATCAGGGACATCTGATTGGGTAACGTGTTCCAAGCAGGACCTTCCCAAGCTTAATGTTCATTGGCTGTAAACCATTGAAAGTAGTAGCGGGGAGGGTAGGAACACTATTAACTCGATATAACAGAGTGTGTTGCGGTCTTCTTTTTACTGAGTTAGCAGTTGGGATAATTCCCAAGAGCACTATTTACATATAATGTGGTGTTTACTTTTCTGACGGGGAGCTGTGGTTGCGCAGCAACAATTTCAGTCTAGGTTTGAAACAGTTTTTATTAAGCAATTACAAATATACTTCCTTCGGAAACTGAAGCTGTATATATCAAAGGGGTGACAAATAAAAACGCAATTCATAAAATATCCCTCAAGCGTGGGCACACCCTTCCTTTTTTTTCTGCTATATTTTGTAAAATTGTTGCTCATATTCTTGATAATATAAGAGGGCATGAGCTACTTTTAGATAAAGTAGAAAAGAAGTGCTACAAGAAACTCTCCCGCACTACATCATCTGAGGTCAGAAGATCAATAAGAAATAAAAACAGTTAAACACAAATTACTTTATATTACATACAAATGTACGCTTTATCATTTATTAAAATTTCTATTCTGTAGATTTCGGGAAAGTTCTATCGTAGTGCTTAGAGGTTGCTCACTGCTCCGCTAACAAATCACGTACTCTTTTAAGAATATATAGGATAGTAGAATAATAATATACACTACTGGTCCTAGAAGGTGAATAGGAACCGCAACAGAGAAATATAGAAATACCCCCCAAAAATGTAGGGTTTATCAAAGATATTTACTAAGAAAATATGCAAACTAACTTTATTTAAACTGCAATTTCAAAAATATTCTCACTGTGAAAATATCTGATCAAGTAAGTTATAAAGGTTAGTAAGCTGTATTTTAGATGGGTTACTCCTGGCGGCGACAAATCTCCACTTCCTGTTGTGTGGAAATATGACACTCTATTACAATATACAGAGTGTCGCTGATGTCACACAAAAAAGGAAAAGGAGCGTAAATTCATGAATACAAAAGAAGTCCAATAACGAAATACTTTTCAGCGATGAATATGTTCAGAGCTTCTTTTCTCCGGGACTTTGAAATGTTTTATCTTCGCGCCGACGGGTCATAAACTCCTTTGAGATCATAATGTGTGGTTATTATAATATACATACTCACACTATATGATCCCAAGGGGGGAACAGACTAAGATCAAGAGGCTGCTGACGTTACATTTAAATTATTAGTCTTCGCGTCGACGGGTCATAAACTCCTCTGAGATCATAATGACTGTGAATATTATAATATACATATTCACAGTATATGATCCCAAGGGGGAAACACAGGAAGAAACAGAAGCTGCTGACGTTACATATGAATCTTTGTCTTTGTGCCGATGGGTCACCAACACCTCTGACGTCAAGTTCAGTGTCAATATTATAATATACAAAGTCACACTATATGAGCTCAAAAGAGGTAGAAAAGGAACAATGTTTGCTATATTCTGTCTGTTTCTCAAAACAAGCTGCTGACGTTACATATAAATGGCAAAAACAATGAATAACACTATTTTCTAAATACAAGTTTTTAAATATTGACAAATAGCTACGTATTATAAATATCTACTATGCCATAATCAAACAACTTACAACTCTGGATTATGTTTTGTGGCCGCAAAAGAAGAATCCGACTCTAGAAAAGAGCACCTGCATCACTGAATGGACACGCGTAAATAACTCGCAAAAATGAAACTAATCTGTCAACGGGTGTGGTTTATAAACCTTTTGGTTTTTGAGTAGTGTATGGAAGGACGATGCGGCTCTGCCCTTTAAGATGTCACTTTTTACAGTTGACACGTGCTCACGTTTTAACTGTTTAACTTGTGCACTTGTTGGGAAAAGTTACAAAATGTGAAGCGGTAAAGGTTTCGATTTCGATCCTAACACGTATAAGGTCCTTAATATGTACTTACGTCGGAGAGCTTTAAAACTGATACCCGGCAAACAGTGTAATTTCCATTCTCATGACTAAATAAATCTATTAATTGCCGTAATTCTAAATAGAAGACATTAGAAAAAAGAAATTCAAAATAGAAGAAAAAGAACATGCTAATATTTCTCATCAGTATGGTTTTAAATTTTAAAAAGTGCAAGCATTTGTAAAGCATAGAGCTACCCCTGGAAAGGTGTGTCGGCGCTCGGGGGCATCAGAAAGATTAAGCAAGGTGTTGCCCACAGTGACATAGTGGTGGGCTAACTTGCCGCAGGAGCCGGGAATTGAACTGTGAACGCTGTTGTTCGAAGTCAGGTATCATAGCTGCTGCGTCACACTTATTCCATACTTATATGTTAATTACTGCTAATTAAGTTTCAAACATTGTTAAATTATAACTTATAACAGACTACTGTTACAGTTAGTTTTTCACTACAAAAAGTATGCACGTCTTTTTAAAATTTACTTTAAAACAATATAGGTTTCAGGGACATTGTAGTTAGAAATTAGCATTTATAAAACCTTTGAAATTCACTGAAAAAAACATAGGTTTCAGGGACGCTATAGTTAGCTGGACATTTCACTCTTACAAAACCATAGAAATTCCACCGTTATAGTTAGTTCAGCTAACTATAACTCGCGCACCCGAAATGCACTGCTCATGACGTCACATATTACATCATTTATGGCATGGTCATTGACATTACTGATGACATCACTGATGACATCTCAAATGACATCACTGATGACATCATTGATAACATCATCCACGTGAAAAACTGATGCATCTCCTCACACTCTAATATAACCTTTAATACACCCACTGTAAAATACATTTTCAAAATCATTAACACACCAATAACAGTTACTACATATGCCCTCACTGATTGCTACGTCTACACACACATCTACTCATTCATCCATACAATCACTCATACATGCAGTCACTCCTATACAGACAATCACACACCGCCAATCATCCATGCCAATCATCCATGCAGTTACTCACACACCTACTTAGTCATGTAAAGAATCTATCACAGTCCCATTTACTCACCTATACAATTATACACACACCACCTCACTTATTTATTTGTATACTAACACATACTTACTCTATTATATAATCAGTGATACAAGTACACACTCATCAATACAGCCAAAATCTCAAAATCACCAACTATTGTGTAGAGTGCTTTATATACTTCAACTCTCACATACACTGCCTTTTACATATGTAGTTACTTGGACATGTATCACTGAGACATCCATTCACTCACAATCACTGATACACACACTCACGCACCCATACAGGTGTTTTCACATGCACTGTTGAACCCATACACCCAATGAATCAACCACTCACACATCCATGCACAGTCAAACACCTCCCACCCACCCACCCACCCACACACACACTCAGTCTCCTAGCCAACCAATCAATAACCTATGTGGACACTCATATAGCTAGTGACCAACCCATGCAGCAGCTTGCACAACAGCTGATACAGACATTCACACAGTTTAGTCACTAACTCATGCATTCAGTAAGACACATTTAATCTCTCACTTATACAGTCAGTCACCCACCTACTAATTCGTCCATCCACACACTTATACACCCACTCATTCTTCAATACACCTAGGAATATATATAAAACATATTTAAAAATTATAGAAACGCACAGTCACGGGATGATGTAATCAGTGATGTCATCAGTGATGCCATATGAGATGTCATCAGTGATGTCATCAGTGATGTCACTGACCATGTCATGAATGATGTAATATGTGTCGTCATGAGCAGTGCATTGCGGGTGCACGAGTTATAGTTCGCTGAACTAACTATAACGGTGGAATTTCTATGGTTTTGTAAGAGTGAAATGTCCAACTAACTATAACGTCCCTGAAACCTGTGTTATTTTTGTGAATATATATATAGATAGATAGATATGTGTGTGTGTGTGTGTATATATATATATATATATACATATATATATATATATATACATACAGCAGGAGGAGAGCAGGTGGGCAAGCAACACAAGGGAGGTGCAGGCACACATGGCCTTGGCTGTGGTGCACAGAGAACCTTTATTGCTGCTCAAAGGAAACAAGTATTAGAGGGATCATTGGGCATAGTCTTTTTGAGCAATCTGCAAGACCCTAAACCCAACAATCTGAAAGAGTGGATCTGATGGATTTCCAACCTGGGAGTAAGTATTGAATTTGTTCCTCTTTGGTTTGGCATGAGCCTCTGAGGAGAAACTAAAGCATTTAGCTTGGGAAGAGGAATACTAGGGCTGGTGCCCCTAGTGGCCTGTGCACTGCTGGTAACACAGCCCTGAGAGACTAGTTGTTGCTGCCTCACTAACTGGGAAGAATGTTGCTACCTTGATGTCAGACCTTGCAGTAGCCTCTAAATTAGGGGTGGATGGAATGTTTCTTTCTGCCGACACAGTAGTTGTAATTTGGCACCTCCGCGTTGTTCTTGTAATACAGAGTTCCAGCAAAATTCTGCCAATCGCCATGTGGTGATTTTTTTCCCCACAAGTTTTCAGAAATGTTAGCGTAAGTGAGATTTGACATCCCTTGGCACCATTTGTTAATGCAGGTGGTCGTGAGCGTTTAGGGGGCTGCTTCTCGAGCAGATTTAGTACCGGCAGCAAAATCAACTCAAATAGACACATGCTCTTACCTGCATGGTCCCGCTGCTTTGAGTTTTCAGCGCTGCTTGCACTCCTCTCACTAAATTACAGTACTAGACGCATTACATTACATTATATAGCTTGCTTTATTTAAAATAGTGGAAAACAGAGTTCACCTTCTGTCTGAAGAGGACACACCCATCAAATAGAATGTCCATCAGCAAGGCTTGTACAGTGCTGGAAAATCTGGTTGATCTAATCCAGGCGTGTCTGCTAAGCACAAATCTGGTACCACGTGCTATGCCACAGAAGTCTGTGGTACTATAGTTTGCGCAGATGGCTTACTTAGCTCCATCCTATCCAACATGGGTTGTCTGAGTCAAAAAGGCCCTAATATCCTCCAGGACCACCGGAAGGTCTTGCTTGCCATGCCCCAAGAGGCACCTGTATATTGGCCCAAAAGTGCCTGGCTGGCTGATAAAAACACTTTGTTGCTAAAAGCATCAACACTTTTGTATTTCAACCTGGGGATATTTTGTAAACAAATTTAGATTCACTTAATTGGTCAAAGCCTGTAGAATTGGTCAAAGGTTGTAGGGGGTTGGTGAAAACATATGGATCACCCGGTGCCAGGCTATGGAATCTGTCTATCTGCCTACTAACAGGTGGGCAAGAACATGGTTTCTACCAGGAAGCTATGAATGTATCTGTGAGGATTTTGTTGGTCCAGGCTGCAAGATTGTTTTTTCTTTTTTTAATGTTTTTATTATTTATTTATTAATTTTGCAATACAAGAACAGTGGTATTCCAGCATTAAGTGTACAGTTCGGTCATAGAGAGTTTGTACATCATTTTCGCACAATCCTGTGGGAGAACATATTAATACATTCGTAGTCAAACATGTATAACAGGTATACATCACTCCATATTAATTCTACTGCTCACAGTGGCAGTTGTGCATAGAAGATTGACCTATACCAATGTTCTCAGGATAGCCTTCGGCGCTTATCGTTATGAGAGGCCACAAACCCATTCTGCACCCTCAAGGTAAATCTGCACCATCAGTTTGTTGCTAAGTAACTCTGATATAGGCCCCAGAAGCTTTTAGGATGGTTCCGGGGGGCAGCAGCTCGCTGTATAGCTCTGACTGTGTATTACAGTAAACCATGTCTTTGGACTATTCAGCAATGGTGGGTGCAGGCCCTTGGGCCCACCTCATCGCACCCTACGCTTCGCTAGCAGAGGCCATGTCTATCAATTGCCTCACGTCTTTGCCCAATCGTTTTGTCCATACTAGCAGTGCCACGAGTGGGTTGCATGTCAGCGGCGATCCCGCTATATCACTCAGTGAATCTTGCGACCACTGGACACTCCCAAGCGACATATAAAAATCCAGCTGGACTAAATTTGCAGCTCTCAGATTCTGCAGAATCGTGCCAGTGATAAGCATGTGAACTTTACACCACCCAGTAAAATAACTCCAAAACCGGAGCGCCAAGTCCTCCCATAGCGTAAAGCAGTCTAAGAATATCCCACTTAATCCGCGAGTGTTTCCCTGCCCAGGCTAATCTCAACAACAATGAGCGAATAATTTTGAAGGTATGAGCGGGAAGTACCATTGGAATATTCATAAACAAAAACAAAAACCTAGGGAGCACCACCATCTTCATGAGGGATATTATGCGACCAATTAGGGACAATGGAAGGAGGATTCATTTATCTACGTCCTTTTCTAATTTTGCAATTGCCTTGCCATAGTTTTCACTTAAGACCAACTCAGAGTCCGTGTGCACCTGTTTCCCCAAGTAACGTAAAGGGAATTCCAGTTCTATAGGCTTCATAGCCATGTTGAGTGGGAAAATGGTTGACTTGGCCCATTTAATTTTAAGCCCAGAAAGAGGCCCATATCGCACTACTTCGCCCAAGACAGGGGACAAATTAGTCTCCGGATCCCTGATGTACAGAAGAGTGTCACCCACGTACGCTGACACTATGAGATTATAACTCGTGAAGTGGATTCCCCTGTGCCCATGATACTTCCTTAGCACACAGGCCAAAGGTTTGCCTACCAGGGCATACAGCAGAGGCGATAATGGGCATCCTTGCCGAGTGCCCCTAGTTATCGTAATGGGTGGAGTTACTATATCACCAACTCTAATCCTGGCTGTGTGGAATTTTATAGAACCGACACAAACTGTAAAAACACCTCTCCCACTCTCAGCCGTCTCAGTACTACCTGCATTTAAGGCCACTCCACAGCGTCAAATGCCTTTTCTGCATCGAGGAAGACCGCAGCAGCCTTGACTTCCGGTGTGATGAATGGCCCCAAACACAGTTCGCAACTTGCAGGACAGGTTACGTCCCGGTACAAATTCTGACTGTTTTGGCCCCACTAGGAGTGGAACCAATGGCGCTAATCTATTAGCCAAGATCTTTGCAAAAAGCTTAATGTCGACATTAATAAGTGATCAAGGCCTATACGATGAGCATTCATTGGGGGGTTTGTTTGGCTTCGGTATTATGACTATCAAAGCTTCCCTCATGGAGTGGGGCATTCTCCCATTCTCTCCCAGTTCCTCGAACAACGTGACAAGGTGCGGTATGAGCAGCTCCTTAAATCCTTTATAAAAAACACAGCTTTCCATGTCTTTGGCCATTTCGGACCTAAATACGCTATCAAACAGGGAATAAGGCGGGAATCGCCAAGCAAAAGGGGCAGGACCTTTCTGTGAACACTCAATATCTAACATTATTGGGGAGTGGTCTCAGAGGGATCCCTGGATGTATCACATAGTCCCTGGTATAGATACTCACACTTGGCATGTGAGTACTCAAAACATTCTGTAAGATGAGATGGCACATATTCCGTTTTAGGAGTGATTTTAGAAGTTATTTGCTAGTTAATACTTTTTGGAGAAATTGGAAAGCGTGGCATTTGTCTGTGTAATTTTCTTTTGCCATGTCTTCTGAGGATTGGTATACTTTATTTTGTATCTGTGATTAATTTACAGCTGCATATTAAGAACAAAGACATAATCCAGTATGTGCATGCTTTGGCTCCAAATTAGACAGTGTTTACTTCAAATGGAGCCAAGTTTTCTAATTACTAATATATTCTCAACTGATGGCAGAAAGATGCTAGTGTACACATAAAACAAATGTTTGGTGTGTGCAATATTAAAGTGTTGTCTTATTTTTTGTTTTCATGAGAAATAAATGTTTTAGTATATTCTGCCCTCAAATGTGTTCAGTACCCTGTGTTTGCAATCCCTGCTGGTAAAATTTGTTGGAAAGGAAAATGGAAAAATAAACCTCTATGAGTCACTTTGAAACTGATATTTACCTCAGTCAGACCTTTCAGGGATACACATGATTGGCCACAAAATGGTTTAATTTAAGGCAGTAAAAGTAGTAAAACAAGCATTGGCAAAGCCAATAGGTTACGCCTATCTAAGACCTATTGCCGTTTTTAATGTTTTTTTAAGATGTTGAACAGCAGCAGATGGCTTAATGTAAATAAAAAAGAAAGCTCCAATTTGTTTGTCAGATATAAGATCCTAAGGGTCCCTGTGAAAGTGCTTGCGCTATACCGCACTCAGAAATACTCAAAATGACATAAAGGAAGAGGCTGAGTGGGGATCGCCTGTCATGAAATACAATTCGCTTCTCTTAGACCCTGTGGCACTCGGATTGAGAATACTGCTTATGTCTGCGACATGCACTGAGGTGAGAAATCAGAACATGAGGAGCTAATATGCATGGGGAATACTTATACTGAACTGCGTTGGAAGGCCAATTTGATTATTACTTCTGTTTATCTATAAATCGAATATGCTCTCTGATAGTGTGTGATATTAACGTGCTTCACCAGACTGACTACATGTAGCCGCTTCCTTGCTGGCCCCTGAGCAACTGCCAGAAATCCTGTTGGGGGACTTCACTTCCCAAACCTGCACAGCTCACTGACGTGCATATGAGGAGAATGCCGGCCTGCAGCGCGGTGTAGCCGCTTCCTTGCTGGTCCCTGAGCAAACAGCAGAAATCCTGTTGGGGGACTTCACTTCCCAACCTGCACACGCACTGCCACGCATAAGAGGAGAATGCCGGCCCACCCGGCGGAACGTGCACGGGGATGCGCCCGGGCAAAGCGCAGGCCAAGGGCTGGCCTGTCCACACCTGGAGGAACCTGGAGGAGGCTGAGCTGGGCCCCCCTAACATCTGGAATTTGGGACTCGCTGTGCTCCCCACCTTAAGGTACTGTGCCCTTACTATTTTTTTACTAACTCTCTAACCCTGACTTGGCATCATCAGTGGGCAAGCCTAAGGGTCTTAGTGAGCAACCAGAGAGAGGGACAGTAGGGACACTGGACGCTTTTTTAACAAGGGCTGAATCTGTTCTCACACATGAGATAGAGCTAGCGGAACGGCGGCTTTTCCTGGGGTCTCTGATTTCCAAGAAGCGCTCTTCCCTTGTTTCCTATGGATGGTATTACTCTAAATACCTCCCAAACTTTTCCAATGGTTTCTCTGTCACGTGCACCTAAGCACCCCTCTCTCTCCCACTGGAAGTTACAACGGGTCCCAACATCGTCACTAGGGGCAAGGCTGCTAAATCCAAGTGTGTTAATAATAGTGAGCCTCCAGTCAAAAGGAGAAAAACTGATGAACTCCAAAAACAAAAATCTTTGAAATCCACTCGAGCTGGCAACTCAAGAGGGAATGGAGAAACCGGGTCCAGACAAACTTCTACTGAAAGCAGTATACCAACCCTGACATCGGTGCCCAGGACGTCTGATGACGACACATGGAAAAGACTAGAGACTCTGGTCACCGTGCTCCTGAAACCCTTCTTACTCAAACTAACACAAATTGAAGAGAGACTTAAACACATTGAGGGCTCGGGCACAGGTAATTCTTCCTCTACTCACTCTTTAGGGGTTGGCTGGGGATTTGTTACACTGACAGATATAGGGGCAGGGGTGAGGGCTTCTCATGATCCCACCAACATGGAGAACCCTTTATGTCATTCAAATTTAAATGGAGGCATTTCTGATTCTATCCCCCACCCACCTCCTAATAATCCATTCCACTATTCCGGGGGTAGACACAAACTCACAATCAACTCCTGGAAATATCTCGACTAGGACTGTGACTAACTTACAGGTACATCCATTAGGGGATAGAGGGAAAGATGACACCGTAAGGCAGCAAAGACCTAATTTGGGGGATAATGTGGGTTGGCCTGTTGCTCCTTACCAGTCGCTCCACTTCCCTCCAGCATCTTCCTCTCTTGTACTAGTCCTGGGTAATGTTCCGACTTTGTGGGTGGGCTAGCTTGAAACTATGGTCCAACTGATGGACACATCTCTACACTGGTTGTACTGCCACATTCTCACTATGGAAAGAAGGAGTTTTTCATTGGCTAGACAAATAATTATGGCCAGAAGGGTAGGCTGGTTGGGCCCATCCAGGAACACAACGAAAGGTGACTGTGTAGTAATACATTTTAAGAATCACTTTGCATCAAGATCTATCTTAGACCAACCACATAGACACCCTCCAAAGGGCAAAAAGATTGTGGGATTCCCTTTAGACTATTTTTATAGTCTCCTTCAACCCCTCCCTCAGGACCAAAGTGTGGATCTAGCAGGTGGCCTGTTGAGGGCCACATTTGAAAGTAATATGGATGCTGCAGGCATGGACGTGCCTACCGAGAATAGATTTGCGCCACTTTACGACCTAGATCACTGCGATTGACTACCCTCTTCTACAGCCGAGGGGCTTGCTTTGGAGGGTTTTTTATCCCCTGCCATCCTAGTGACTCCTAAATCCAATGTGATTAAGATAGGACAAAATAGCATGCTTAAAATAACATCTTGGAATGTGGCAGGTATCAGGAGTAAACTGGGTAATGTACATTTGCAAAAATTCTGGCAGAACAATGATATCACCTGCTTCCAGGAAACATGTGCTACGGGAACCCATCTTTATTAACGGTTTCCACTCATTTCTAACAAAGGCAACCTCGTCAGCTACAGGGAGACCCAAGGGGGGTATTCTAACACTAATCCTAACCACATTGACATTGAAAGTTAAGAAGTATGATGGCAGGAGCCCCTTTTTTCATCTCCTTATCCTTGAGCTCCCCAATAAGACTGTTCACTAGGAATATGGCCCCAGTTAACATTTGGAATAAGCTAGAGGACTCCCCTTTAAAAACTTTTCATCGTGAAGATTAGGAATCAATGCTTGATTTCATAATGGTTTCTAACTGTATTAATGATAGTTTTAGATACACAGACTCCCAATTTACAAGTTTTAGTGATCATGCCATTTTAACCTGTGAATTAACCCTAAATCCTAGGAAAAAGAGTAGGCAACAGAATATCGACCTCCCTCTACTGGCCAGAAAAAATGGTTATCCACAGAAATGGGCCCAAATTGAGAAGCTTAGATTGATCCCCCCTATAATAACATCTTCTCAGACTTGCATTGGTAAATGTCTAGATGTAGGAACCACTCCAACCATTCTGGCCTCTGCATTTATGGATCTGTTAGAACATATAAAGGTGGCACTTATCAGTCAGAAAAA
Organism: Triturus cristatus; assembly: GCF_964204655.1. NCBI lineage: Eukaryota > Metazoa > Chordata > Amphibia > Caudata > Salamandridae > Triturus > Triturus cristatus. The sequence continues at coordinate 636,438,188 of NC_140585.1, forward strand.
ATATAAAAATACTAAGGCCAAAGGCTGGTTCAACTCCCCCTGTTCAAAGACCAGAAGGCCCTTACCACAGCCCTCAAAACCCAACTGAGAAATCAAGCACAGATTGCTCTACTTCGTACCCAATACAAATTGTTAGAAGGAAAAGGGGGAGGACCCTGAGGGACGAGATTTGGGAATAGCTTGGTCAAGCAACAACGTCAGGTAACAGTTGAGAGCTCTGGGGAATAATTAATTCAACTTATTTCAAGACCCATAGGGATCCCACGTTAGACACCATGTAGGGGAAGAGGAATGGGTGGATTATTTTGTAAACATCTTCTCCCCCACCTCCTCTCTTGCCCAACCACCCACCATCCCATTTCCTAGTACGCAGGCCAACTTATCATTCTCATTTATTGATGAGAATAAGGGGCTAGCGGCATGCAGTGCAGGGAAGGCCCCTAGCCGTGATGGGGCCTGATAGATTTCTTTCAGGACAACTATGACCTGTGGGTTCCTCTATTGACCAATGTTTTTAACAACATAGCCGTACTAGCCCCCCCCCTGTCATGGAAAACTAGCGTAACTGTACCAATCCACAAAAAGGGAGACAAGGGGAGTCCAAAAAACGATAGACCCATTTCACTTTTAGGCACAACAGCGAAACTCATGGGCCGACTACTCCTATCTAGGCTAGAGGCTGGGGCACTAGATAAGGAAATATTAATGCAGTCTCAGTATGGGTTTCAAAAGGTACCGTAGATCAGTGCCTGAACCTCTCACTGATCATGGACAAATATACCAGAGCTATGGGTGGGAAAATCTATCTAGCCTTCTTGGACCTTTCAGCAGCATTTGACTGTGATTCCCATTCTAAGCTCTGGTATATAATGGAAGGGATGGGGATTGATCTGCCAATAATTGATTTTATCCCCCAACTATACTTAGTCACCTTAGCGTTGGTCGGATATGGGAAAAATTAAGATCTCAAGGGGGGGTAAGGTAGGGCTGTGCCCTCACGCTGTTCCTTTTTTCCATCTATATGAACGGCGTGGAGAAAACTCTTCTGTGTGCAAACCCTGACCTTCCTCTGTCTGACTACATCCAGCTGCCAATTTTGGTTTATGCGGATGATGCAGTCCTGATCGCCAGAAAGGGGATAGGGCTTCAACGTCTCATTACTGCCTATGTGGCCTTCATGGACGCTCTGGACTTGAAGGCTAACCAGACTTAATCATTAGTAATCATAGCAGGGGTTGGCGCCCGAGATTAAACACCATATCTTCACTTGGAAACAGGGAAAACTGAGGTGGTTGAGTCCTTTCCCTACATTGGGGTACCTTTTGATAAAAAACAAACATGGTCATGGTTAGTCGATGGAAGGGCCATGGGAATGGAGAGGAGCCTAACAGCGCTAAAGGCATTCATGTTTAGGATGGGTGCAAAACCATTAGCCACCATTAAACATATCTACCACTCTAAAACTGAGTCTGCGGTTACTTATGGGTTGGGTGTTTGGGGTGAGGCTCATGTTGACCTACTCCAATCCACTGAGAACTAATTTTTTAAATCACTGGTGTCTTTTCCACAAATTATATACTACATGTGGAGCTTGACACAGTGCCTTTAACCCAAAATATAATAAATGACTGCCTAAGATTATAAAATTACAAAAGGATAAAATGGTTAAACTATGTTGAACAAGAACTGGGTGCGATGCGGCTGAAAGCTCATTTAAGGACCCAGCAACCTGTAGGCTAATGTCAAGACAAAGAATGCTGAAGGCCCAGTACATCCGTAGGGAGAAGAACTACAGTAAAACGTCTGTCCTTGCCTACCAACCATTCCCAACTATGTCGGAGAGAGAATATTTGTACCTAGAGGAGGTCTCAATACCGCAACATAAATTCATAATATTGCGGTTCCACTTAAATTTGATACCTGTGATGCTAGGGTTCCCAGCGAAAAGGTTTACTGATTCAGAATTGACCTTCTGTCCCTGTGATAGGAATTCTGCCCAAACTGATCTCCACCTACTATTTCTCTGTGGATTCTATCATAGGTAAAGGAAATATTATATATTGCACCGATGTTAAAGCGTCATAATTTTAAACAACGTAGAGGAGCACTGTTTTTTTTTAAATCACTGCCCGACCCTCTAGTTTGCTGTTCAGTAGCATCATATTTATGGGCCAGCATGAAGAAAAAAACAAAAAAGGCTCTGGGATTATAAATTGTTATGGGCTTTATTGTTTTAGCTCTCCATACATTTATCATATAATGTATTTTATTCCATATTTTAACTCGGTATCTCTGTATGTGCATACTGAAAACTCATAATGAACTGTGCTATCCTTTTTAAATCAGTGTTTTTGGAAATTATGAACTGTTACTGAATACTGAAAACTCATAATGAACCCTGCATTCCTTTTCAAATAGGTCTTTTTGGAAAATGATGAACTGTTACTATATGCTGTTCTCAGGAGTAACATACAGACCATTATTGTTTTATGTACTTTTATGATCTTATCTGATAATGATCGAATAAAGTTTCTAAAGTAAAGTAAAAACTACATGAACTAGGGACACATGAAATCTGGCCAGCAGTGCTGAATGGTTTGTATTGCTGCAAGTCAACCCCAGAAGTGCACTGCATGATATGTGGCTGCCTCCATCAGCCTTTTCAGTAGAACTAAGAAAATGAAATATTCGACCCGGCAGCTTTTACCTGACAATTAACAGCCTTACGCAACTGACCACCAAAGACGTGAGCTCGAGTTTAAGTGAACCCAAGAAGAGAGTAAGCAAATATCTTCCTCAAATAGGCAGGAGTCAAAATGTGATCCTAGCTCTTGCTAAAGTTAAAGCGCATGAGTGCGATAACAACAACAACTTTTTGTGCTGCTAGTCGTATCTTTAAAACTGTGAAGTTCTATACGGTTAATGCTTGGAAGCAAAAAAACATGCCCATTCCCGGGGGCCCTGTGGAGAAAAATAACAGCTCAGTCTCAGGCACAGGGTGAACTACATACCTCTAAATACAGGATAAGTTAGACAAGGTACCCGCTATCAACTCGTTACCAGAGACAGATGAAATTTCCCTGTATTGTAATTGTAATTGCATTTATATAGCACTTGCTACCCCTGAAGAGGTGCAAAGAGTGTTTTGGTGAGTAGCATGCTACTCCAGAACCCAAATTGGTTAATTAGTTTAGGGAGATATGAAATTAGATTGAGCCAATGACATGTATTGAAAAAGGATAGTGGAGGGACAGAAGGGGAAAGGATATGCATTTTTATAATGCTTGCTACCCCCGATGAGGTGTGGAAGCGCTTTTCGGTGAGTGGCACGCTACTCCAGAACCCAAACAGGATTAGTGGGGAATTTAGATAAGGAAATATGAAATGAATTTGAGCGGGAGACATGTTAGTCTTTTAGTTACATTGTAATGGATAGTGGAGGGACAGAAGTGGGAAAAGTCAAGAAATTGGTTTTTTGGGTGCCCATAGCAGTAGGAGGAGTTTTGGGATGAGTAAAGGGAAGGGGAGGGGGGAGAGTCAGAGAGTAGGGTTTAGAGAGGCTTGTTTGGGAGATCTGAATAGTAAAAGCGGTATGAGCTAATGCAAGGAGGGATAGAGGAGGGAAGAGTCTAGAACGGGTTATTTTTGGGATCATAGTAGTAGAATGGTGCTTGGGATGAGTCAGAGAGTGGAAGTAGAGCATATATTGAGAGTATAGTGTGAGATATAGGGTAATGCATTGGAGATGCTAAATTAGAAGTAAAGTAATAAATATATAGATGCATAAGTATATGGAAGATATATATGTATAATGAAGGTAATATATGTAGATTTAAGTTGTATTTAATAAACTCAGACTGTTAAGTGTTGCTGTACTTTAAGTTAATTTATTTGTTTTTATATATTTTTGGGGTAATTCAATAGTGAAGCAATTGTAGATAAATAGTTATGATAAAGATTTACTTATTTATGCAGTGACCTATATACATTTGAAACATAGAATGATATAACCATAAGTAATATGTACATTTGTTAAACAGAACTAATAAAAATCTATATATTTATAAATACTATTATTATACATGTTTATACAAAGCAGTACACATATGTAGGTACACATATATATATAGTCCAAATAAATGCTTATATACACAGGGATATTCTATATATTTGTTTGGGTATGGTGGTCGTGTGGGGAAGAGCCAACTCTTGAGTAGTCTTCTGAAGAAAAGGTAATTATCTGTGCATCTTATGTTTGGGGGTAAAAAGTTCCATAGTTTGGCTGCTTGAACAGAGAAGGATGTGCCACCTACATTTTTGTTTCTTGTACGTTGCGCTTTTGAAGCAAGGTGCAAATCTAGAGTGGAGGTTCCGTTGTTTAATGTATTTGTTGATTTTATTCCTGATGAAGACTAGTCCTGTTCCATGTATCGCTTTGTGGGTGATGCAAAGCAGCTTGAATGTGGATCTTCTGGCAACCGGTTCAGAGTTCTGAATCCATTGTAGTCTTTTCATAGTTGTTAAAGATGATCCGTGGTAGAGGTTATTGGTGTAATCTAGTTTAGACAGAACAAGTATCCTGGACCTTGTGAGGAAATCCCAGGTGCAGGTAGATGCGTTGCAGAGTTTTTATAGTAACGAAGCTTGGTCTTGCTAGTTTGTCCACTTGGGCATTCATTGATTGCTTGAAATCCATGGTAATTCTGAGGTTTCTTACTTTAGGCAGTGTTGCCAGATCTTCAGGCCAGGCAGCGAGTGGGTCATAATTTTTCAATCGCCACATGTGAGTATTTCTGTTTTAGGAGCATTCAGTTTGAGATGACTCCATGTCACCCACTGATCAACGGCTCTGTGGCAACTGAAAACTTGTGAGTTTCCAATGTCATTGGGGCTTTCCAGATTAAGTAGTATTTGTGTGTCGATTACATAGTTATAGCATGTGAGGTGAAATTGATTAGTCTGTGCAGGTAATGAGTTCATGTAGATGTTGAAAAGCATGGGTGAGATGATAGAGCCTTGAGAGATCCCTGCTTTTGGAAAGTACTGTTTGGATGAGAAAGGAGGGGGTATGGATAACATTAGTTCTGTTTTGAAGGTAGGATGTGATCCAGTCAAGAGCAGTCCCCTCTAGGCCGGCTAGTTAGAGTCTTTGTATTAGAGTGTCATAGTCAACTGTGACAAAGGCAGGTGTGAAGTCCAAGAGAAGTAGAGCAGCAACCCCGTTCCGGTCAACTATGTTCTTAAGGTCATCCCAGATGGCAATTAGTGCAGATTCTGTGCCTCTTTCTTGATGGAATAGTGTTTGGAAGTCTGAAAGTATCGAATTATTTTCGATGAATTGTGTCATCCGAGTGAAGGCTGCTCTGTCTATCAGTTTGCCCAGGACAGGTCCATTTGTAATTGGTCTGGAGTTGTCAGAGTTAAGCAGGTCCAGGTTTGTTTTCTTTAGTAATTGGAGGATGTATGCCTTAATTTAGATCTTTTGGAAATATTCCCAGGTTAAGGAAGTGTTGATTATTCTTCTTACTGGTGTGGCAGCAGAGGTAGTTAGAATAATTTTCTTGAAGGTTTAATGAAGGTTTATGGTGGACATGGGTCAGAAGAGCTGCCAGCAAGCCTGCTTACTTTGACCAGGTCCATAAATTCATTGTGTCCATGTCCACTTACACCCTGATTACAAATATTGCAGTAATATCGCAGTCAGAATTAATCGTTTAGTGTACTGTGGGCTGTGGTATTACTGCAGCATTACAAACTTCCCTCCGAGGAATGAAGAATTCCAGTGGGAATAGATCTTTATGGTCGAAAGAGTAAAAACTAATTTGAGGTGGACAAAGGAGCGGTCTGCCAATCCCCATTCAAGCCTGAGTGGCCCACAGGAACAATCAGATTACTGGGTAATGAAATACCCAGTCTCGAGTCACTTCCAAGTAACGAGACAATGCACTGCGCATAGCATTCCATCCTTGCCCTCTTTCGTATAACAACAGAAAAGCACTGCAGTTCAGTATATGCATCCCTCTAGTAATAACATGTAGCATACTCAGTGCTGCTAGATCATGCCATGTATGCCAAAACCGTGTGTCACATTTTTTTTTTTTACAATGATTGCTCTTCTGTGATGGCACATTTTGTTAACTGAAAGCTTTGTACAATATGGCAAACTTAGGTTAGCTGGAAGGGTGACTGCAGGGGGATACCCAGCACTATTCCGGGTCAATCAACTCTTGCAAGAAGGTTTGAATGTGTAAGTGTACTTTCTCCAGTTCTACTGGCTCGTGTGAAAATAAGGTAATTATAGTAGTAGTATAATAGTTTTCTGCAGCCCTCTCTATCCTTACCTTACACAACCACCAACACTTTCTCAAGCCCTGCAAGAGCTCCCGAAGCAATGACATTGGAAGACATGTGACTGACTCTGACCCAGCCTTACCTGCCCTTTTAAAACACAGGCCTGTAAGAAAGTGTCCTGAACCCCTTCTCTCCCAGCCTTTCTCCAAAGCTGTGACCTCAGTGCCATCAGGTGCAGAAATACAGCTGTTCTGCCTTTGCATGTGATTGTGGCCTGAAGGTTCATGGGAGAAGGCACGCAGTGAGAGAAGGACTGACGGGGAAGGTGGTAGTCTACTCAACCTTTTAAAAGATAACACCGCAGTTATTTTCTTGTACCCTATTCTGCCTCAAATAAGTGACGTGTCTTTGTTCAAGTGAGAAATGTCATATTCCCCCACAGTTGGATTCTTATTACAAAGCACTTCTCTGCCTGAAAATGGTTTAGTTACTGGCATTTGTTTCCTGTCTCTTGATCCCTTTCACAACCATCTTAAACCGGCATATGCATCTTTATGCATACACACTTCGTTTAAAGAGCAGGGAGGAAGAATTGATGGATTAAAAGCAGGGGGGTTAGGTCGTTATGAACAACGGTGGGGGTGATGGCTAACCTCCAGGGAGAAGAGAAGACTCCTGGAGATTCGCTCACATGGAGTGCTTCTAAGCAAATATTTTTTTTAAATGCTCATCGCAATTAGAGGACCCATTCTGGGAAAGAAGAAAATGTCACAGACCAAAGAGTAGGAGGAGGGTGGGAGTACAGATGGCATGCTCACTCGTAATTAAAATAATAAAGAAGTTTGAAGCGGATGAAAAGGAGTAGTTTGGCCATATGACACTGATAAGAAGAACACAGAAGAGCAACAGGAAATAGAATGCTACAACCAATAGAAATGGAGGAAAAGTAAGTGGCAAGCACCCAAACAAAAGAAAAGTAAGGGTGTGGTTGTAAGCCCCTTTTAAGATTTGTATTAAATGCAATTGATTTCACAAGCATAGCACAAGTGCGTTGCAGGTGAAACCTAAACAGCAAATTTCACATTTGAGTGGTGCAACAGCTAGACTCTACAAGATATGCATGACATTTTGATACCGCCTTTGCTGCTACTATTGCAATAAACACAAGCCACAATGGCATAAAATAGTGGCTTGCCTGAATTGTGATCTTTACTTTTATCTATCTCACTCTTGTGAAGGAATTCCCTGTTGTACATAAGAGGTAGACACTGTAGTCCTATGAGTAATTTATAGAGTGGTATTTGCAAGCTACTGTTATGTGAGATATGAGAAATCATCTGGAGAAGCTGAGGGATTATCAGAACTTTGTCAACTTTTCAGAACTTCAACTGTGGACCCAAGACTAGTTAGATTTTCAATGACACATTTTGCTGTTAAAGGGCTATAAATAAAGGCATGCACAACCACCCTAAATTCTGAGGCAATTGTTTTTTTTAGCTATGCTTAGGCACGTACAGTATGATTATGTTTATTTCATAGTGACAGAAAACATAGCGCACAAACAGTATTTTTTGTAGGGTGTTTGTTGTTCATGCTTTTAAAATGTAAGGGTGTTGGTTGTTCGAGCTTTGAAGGGTACCAACTTCAGCAAGATTATAAAAGGCTGTGGGCCACAGTTCACTGTTACAATATTACTCTGTGCTCATCACTGTATACAGATGGATAGTATTTAAAAACATGCATGCGTCCACTTTTTGATAGACCTCTCTAAACATGGGTGCCTTCTTCTGTACAGTGTGAAAAAGGAACAATTTTATAGAACAATATGACATATTTAAGATAGTAATTGTTTATTTGGAAATATAAAGAAAAGAAGATTAATAAACAGTTTCTAAAATGTTGTTAAACTTTTATAGATCTAAGCAAACTAATAGCATTGAAGTAAAGAAATTCTTAGATACTTTTAACAACTCAATACTAATTGCGGATTATACCAAAATGATGGATAATTTCATTACCTAGACTGAAATAAGGAATTCCAATAAAGGGGACTCCGAAAACTCCTGAGATTGATGGGTTTTTTGGGAAACTTTCATGAGACTTTTTGGGATTAAGTTTTCCAGTTTTGAACAGTGTGTATAATCATAGTATCTCATATGGTAATAAAAATAATAATAATAATACCAGCATTTGTAAATCGCGCAGCTACCTCAGGTGAGGTGTCCTGGGGCTGTGGGCCATTGGGAAGATTAAGCAAGCTATTGCCCAGAGTCACAACCTGCTGCCGGCGATCAAACCGTGAGCCCCCGTGTTCTGGAGTCAGCCGCCCTGGCCGCTGCACCACACCTCTTCCTGGTATTTTTCAGAGATATATAAAAACCTGTCTAAAACAGTTATAGAAAGCAATGTAAATGATCCTCAGCTTTGTGGTAGCTGTAAACTAATATTCATGCTGAAGATTTATGTAAAAGTTATGTGTGTTGGACGATACAACTTGAGAAGGTCTCATTTGTAAAAAAAGTTACATTTTATCAGATAGACGAAAGTACCAGGTAGCTCTCAGACACTAAAGCTATGTTGGTCAAAATTGGTACAGGGACGGCCTTTGTCCATAAAAAAATGGAACTAATTAGTATTGATTTTAAAGAGAATGGGCTGTGGTCAATCAATCAAATTAAAGGGAAAAAGTGAATTATAATGATATTGTTTCAGAGGGCCTCAATATGAAGACAGAGAATAAATGGGGCTGCCTTCCCAAACTCCTGAATAGGCAATATTTATCAAAGCCAACAGCTATATATCTTAGGAGCTGTGAGGAATTGTGTTGGATTCAAAACTGTGGGGAACAGGTCAAATCATAGTTGCATGCAAAGAATATGCTTTTTGTCTCTGGTCTGGATTGCTATAGTCTGGATAATTTGGAGATTATTCATTAGTTTGGCATTATCAATGGTTATCGTCATAGCTGTGGTACATTGGTGGCTTTAGTCATATCTTGGTATGGTCAGAGAATGGAGGGCACGCAGAGGCCTTTGTATGTGAAAAAGATCATGTAGTATATCCATGGATTAGTTTTAGAAAGGGCAGCCAATATGATGTTATCACAATCCTTAACTAATGTGAGTGAAAACGTAGGCGGAAAAACACTTTTGACTGTGCTTGCCAAGAAGCACATTATATGATAATGTAGATTCCAAAAACCTATGTGTGTCATGTTATACTAATTTAATTCATCCATCTAAATAGGTTTCCGTTTTTTAACAAGATAATGACGGAGAATTATCTATTGAGAGATTGCTGAGTTCAACTAGGAATTAATTTTTAGGGTTGCCCTAACTAAAGCAATATTATTAGTGTTTTCTTTTCCTCCTGGATAGATGACCTTTTGAGAGGCAAATAGGGAGTTTCCAGTATAGATAATGGTGGATATATCAGTTTACTCTAATATTTTAGTGAAGGCATTTTACCTGGACAGTTGGAGGTTTAAATTCCCTGTTTCCAAATGTGAACATTGGCGACTCAGACCTTGAATACAAAAAGTAGAAATAAGAGGAAATGTTTTGCCCCTGTGTGGTACATTCTAGCCTCAGTAGGAAACAAATAGTTGTTTTGGAACATTGGGTGAACATTGAAATTATTTCAATGAATTATTTATTGATAAAAGGTAAATTGCGGTTGTTAATCAGTTTGTTTTGATCTGTGGCACAGAAATATCAGAAATGCCTAGTTACATCAAGTGTTCTACTTTCGTGAATCTTTTTATGACGAAATGTAAAGCACATTGAGATAAAAGAAAGCCATTTCGTAGGAAATGCATTCAAACAATATTGCATTGGAAGATATGCAAAGATCACCTATTTTGATAATCATTTTCCAGTTTGATCATTGAAATGGGTCTTATTTGCTGATTCTAATTATTGACATTATGTACCTTGGACTATGCCGTTTTCATTTTAATTTATAAATAATATTATTTATTTATTATTTATTAATAGTTTTATATAGCGAGGAGAGAATCAAAAAGTGGCAGAGCATTGAACATACAACCAGGTTGCAAGGGACATAGTACTAAATGGTAGATAAGGTTTTAGGTAACAATTGTATGTTACAGTGCATTACATTACCACCACAGACATATGAACAAGAATATGAACAAGAACATAATTGATGTGTGTTGGTGTAAGTTATTTACAAAACAACTAAGGACCTTATCAAGAGAAACTGATGCTAGAATATCAAACTGTAATGAATTGTGAAACTGGTTATTAAGCCTAAACATTTAATAGGCCTATTGTCAAACAATAAGTATGCCCAGGCATGGGTCCCACGCAGACTGTGTCACTGGAACCAAGCTGTACCAGGCTGATGAGCCCATAGCTAAGGCAAAAAGTGTTCTGAGTTGCTTGTATTCTGGTTCAGGGAGGACCTAGTTTGGCAGTTCAGGCTTTTCATGAAAACACCCCAGTAATGTTGAATTCCTCTAAGCTCTGCCTTAGAGCATTAGTTGATTGGATGAATGTAAGCTGCTCAAAGCATAACTCAAGAAAAACTGAGATGTTGGCCGTCAAAACTATGGTAAGTAATCTTGCTGTGAAATTTGATTCAAGCATTACTTTTGCCCCCCAAATCAAGGCGATTTCTGGCACCTGTTTTGCCACTCTGAGATCACTAAGAATGATGCTTCATCTCGTTCTTGAGGATTTTCATTGAACGGTAGTCCATGCTTTAGTTACGTCCGGTTGCACTATATCAACAGCTTGTATTTGGGGCTACCTGCATTTCTAATCCAGCTCCTTCAAACTATTCAGAACTCCACTGCTCGATTCATTCTCAAGATTCCTCCTCAGTGTCCTGTCACCTATGACACCTTCACTGGCTCCAATTCATTAAGAGGATTCAATTTAAGGTGTTCATCTTTGCTTTCTCAACCTTTACTCATAAAGGTCCTCTTTATCTTACGAGGCGTTTTAAGCCCCACTAATAACCTCAAACTATTCCAACTGTCCCATATTCATAAGGCTAGAAGAGGAGGTAGATCATGAATTTTTATGGCTTCTAAGTTGTGGAATGCTCTTCCTCTTGTCTTGAGAAGCAGCCCTTCTGAAGCAGTCTTCAGAAAGAATCCCAAAACACTGCTTTTTGATTCCTGCCTACAGGGCCTCTAGCCTCTTTGTTTTTAGGATTTCCATAGTCATGACCTTTCAGCTAGAGCTGGCAATCCTCTTCGGAGGCAGCTGTGCACTCTACAAATGACTTGTACTGTATTGTAACGGAGCAGGGTTAAGACCAATTTGCATATAGCTGGGTCCCAAATGAGGTGGCATGGTGTGAAAGATAACAGTGGATTGGGATGCAGCCCAAGTGATTGCTAGTGGCTGAGATTAATTCAAGCATTCCATCCATCACTATTTTGTATACTAATTGTGTCACACTAAGTGGGCCGGGTATGCAGAGATGTAGGTCCATTGCACACTGTGTCACTGGAACCAAGGTGTACCCAACTGATGAGCCCATATCTAGGGCATAACTTGCTCTGTGTTGTTTGTGTTCCAGTTCAGGGAGGACCTGGCTTGGCAGTTTGGTTGGACTGTTCCAATTGGAGCAGGTTCTTTACTGATTTGCATATAGCTGGGTCAAAAACGGAAGTGGCTTGGTGTGCAAGATTATGATGGATCGGGATGCGGCCTGAGTGATTACCAGTGGAAGAGGTTAATTCAAGAATTCCATCCATCACTGTTTTGTATACTTATAGGGTCCAACAGTAACATTTTTATTGATGGATCGTGTGACAAATGCTTGCAGTGTGCTAGAATTTTTTTACTTGAGTCACGCAGTCCCCAAATATGATGGTCCTTGAAAGCAATACAAACCTAGCTTGCTCAATAAAGCATTCTTAACAAATGTGGCACACAAATTCAAATATTCGATTCTTATTCAGCTATTTAATTAGAGCATAGAGTTGGAAAATTCAATTGCTAGTTATTTGCTATTAAATTGACTGGAGCAAATATGTTAAATCACGCAGAATTCACCTCTAAATTATGATGCTCATTGTGTAATATCATTTTTATTTTACATGTTTAACTTTATGAATTTAGCTAAATGTAGTACAATATATGTCTTGCTCTGAATGTTGATATTTTTAACAATGTGTACATTAATAATCTAATATATTGAATCGTTATGGTAGTGCTTGAAACATACTTTTGAAGTACTTGACACTTTGATTAATGAACCCATGCTATTGTTTCACAGGCATTATTTCTAGTTAACAATAAGATTACGAAAATCAGCCCTGCTGCTTTCACTCCACTGACAAAACTAGAGCGATTGTACCTCTCCAAGAACAACCTGAAGGAACTGCCATTGAATATGCCTAAATCTCTTCAAGAGTTTCGTGTCCATGAAAATGAGATTTCTAAAGTAAAAAAGGCTGTGTTTGATGGCCTGGACCACATGATTGTTATGGGTATGTAGACAAATAATTCAAATATTGTTACAGCACGCTTTCAGATGATATACAGGCATAGCATTGAATGGGGGTTAAAACGTATATGTGTTACCTGTTCACTCTACTATTTGGTTAATTAGAAAGTTATTATTTATTCATTACACTAGAGGTGCTTTGATGTACACAGTGTGTTATAAGAAATAAGTAATCTGTGAGTGCATTCTGTACGTGTGCAATTAGTACACTGACATTTTCATATTAGTTACTTGCATATTTACAGATGTGTTGGTTGTTATGGGACTGGTTAATGAACAACTGTATGATAGAAGGTCATCAGCAGCTCATTTGATATGTGATGAAGTTGTACTGAGAAATACATATTCAATCATGTTAGAGCTAGGCTCACAATGTGTGATTTTAAATAAATGTTTTTTCACAAATAATTGAAGCTGAATCGACAACGAAAACCTTAAAGTAAAACAATTTGTTATTGAAATATTCAGAGAATAAGTAGACCTTTCTCTATTTTCATGAACAATGTGTTACTGGCAAGAGAGAACTACAGTCTGCCTGTTATACAGTGGAGAAGGTGAAATATATAATCAAGTCACGCTGCTAGCAAGAACTATTCATTTTTCTGAGTACAATATAAAAGTCTGTGAAGGTGGAGCTGCACACTGTTCACATATTTTTATAGACCTTGCCAAGGAAATGATCAAGGTAAATGCAGTATAAGACAGTCCATACTCACAGTCTGTTTGCCTTTGCTTGAGTCTCAAAATGCAGCCAGTGTTGTACAGCCTATGGCACCAGTTTTATGTCATCTGAACTCATCAAAAAGGCACATTTCTAGTGAGGGGAACATGACCTGTGGTTCAGTTAATGAAGGTTAGTGCCCAAGAGCTCAGAAGTGTTCACTCTAGGTTCCGCAAGCCAATCTCCAGCTAATCCAAGGGGCACCCTTTTTTTTAACACTGTCTGAAGGTGGAGGTTCATATTGCTCCTGTGACCAATTCTAATGTTTGGATTGTATGTCTCCCATGAACACATGGTACTACTTAAAAATGACATATAATATCAAAATAGGCTCTTAATCATGTAAAAAAGGATTTCTTTTACATGTACGTGATGCAACCTTGCACACAGTAGTTCAGGGTTGCAATGGTACATGCCAAGGCATGATTTTAAAGTCCCTCCTGTGAGAGGTTTAAATATATGTGTCTCATGAAGAACAATTAAATTTTAGGTAACGAGTGACATTCCTGCACTGTTGTAGGGTGCTGTTATATATTATTTACATATGTAAGTGAGCGGTTAGCTAAATGATTAAAATATTTTACTATATGTAGGAGTCAGAGCGCATGCACTAGTAGTCTGCTTCACAATCCTCTACTTCCCAAAAAATAAGACAGTATCCAACCAGCAAAAAATTGCAAACATTCTTGGGACACCATGCATTTTATGCTGTTTGGTGCGCTTTATGTGTTTCTGGACATATGCAAGTGAGGTAATGATGTAGCTGATCCTGTTGCACAGTAAAAGCGGCTGCACAAGGGCATTGTTAGCTATTTAAGCATACACTGCCAAGCTGATATCTTTTAATATAGATAGGTAAACATTTCAGTCATGGTTAGGTTCTCTCCATCCACTTTGAATGGTGAAGAGGTTTCTATGTGGAGCGTCATGACTTATGTCTTCGTGTTGATCTTCAGGCCCACTTGCTGTGCATACATATTAAGACAAGAGGCATTTGACCTCATATGCAACTATGTGAGAGAGAAAGGCTAGGTCATCTGCATAGTCAAGGCCTACCAGTGTAGAGAATATGATCCATCTGATGCCTCAAGCTTGGTATTTTGTTATATTTTGCCTCACCTAATTGATGACTAGATTGAAAAGCAACACTGACATCACACATCCCTCTCGCACACCAGTCTTGACTTTGAAGCTGTACTTATTATCTCCCATCTTGCAGGTAAACTTGTCACAAAATCTCTTTACGAGGAGTGCTGTCTGCTATAGTATGCCATAAGCTCTGAGTATGCGCCCTAGGCTGTCACAGGGGATACTGTCAAAGGCTTTCTCAAACTCAATAATGTAATGTAACATGAATTTGTAGAGCGCTGCTTGTCACCCGTGAGGGTATCCAGATGTGGGCTGAATAAGTGAGTGTAGTCGAGTGATGAAGCTGGGCCTAACTACAGGTAGTCCCCATGGTTCAGCAACAAGACAAATTGAATACTCAGGTCTTCAGCTTCTTGCTGGAATCAAGAAGTGAATAGGAGGCCCTGATGTGCTGTAGGAGGACGTTTCAGGGTTTGGTGGCTTGATAGGAGTAATCGACCTCCTGTTCTGCTTCTGTGGATGTGGGGTGTGTGTGAGTGAGTGCTGCTAAGTGAATCTGTCTGGTGGGTTGGTGGAAGTGAAGTCGTGATTGAGATACGCAGGCCCTGTGTAGTGATTTGAATACATGTGTGAGAACTATGATCTAGCAGAGCTTCTGAATGGGAAGGCAGTGGAGCTCTCTGAGGAGTGGTGTGTGTTCAGCACAGGAGGTTGAGGATGAGTCTGGTAACGGAATTTTGGATGGCTTGAAGTCTGTAAAGGAGAAGGTTTGATTTGCTGGCATAGATTACTTGCCATAGTCCAATCTGCTTCTGATTAGGGTCTGCGTGATGCAATGTCTGGTGTCCAGAGGAAGCCACTTGACATAGGACTTCATGGTGAGGTCAGTGTACAGGATGAAGCCTAGGTTCCTAGCTTGGTTGGTTGGGGTGGGGTGGGTGTGGGTCCAAGATCAGAGGGCCACCAGGAGGAGACCCAAAATGAGCTCTTATTCTCGCAGATAAGCACTTCAGTTATGCCTGATTTTAGCTTGAGGTAGTCTTCTTTTATCTAATTGGCCACACTGGTCATGCATTGTTTGAAGTTTGTCTTGGTGGTGACAGTGTCATCTGAAAGAGAAATTTGAGCTGGGTGTCGTCAGAGTAGGAGATGATGCTGATTCCGTGGGATCTTATGATATCTGCCAGAGGAGTCATGCACATGTTGAAGATGGTGAAGCTGAGTGATGATCCCTGTGGAAGACGAGGCCCTTGGTTTCTGAAGTGAAAGGCGAGAACCTGACTCACTGTGTTCTTCTTGAAAGGATGGAAGCTATCTATTTGAGTGCTGCTCCTTGTATTCTCGCTGTATGTAGTCTTGTGATGAGTGTGTGGTGGAAGACGGTGAAGAAAGCGGCAGCGAGGTTGGCGAGGATGAGGCTGACTGGGTGTCCATGGTCGAGGGTTGTGCAAATGTTGTCTGTGGTAGTGATGAGGGTTGTTTCAATGTTGTGGTTGTTTATAATCCCGATTGTGAGTCATCAAGGAGTTTGTGGCATTCAAGGTGGTCAGAGTCTTGTCTGGTGATGGTCTTCTCAATGGCTTTGGCTGGGAAAGGGAGCAGCGGCATGGGTCGGTAATTGCTGAGTACTTTGGAGTCATCTGAGAGTTTTTTGAGGAGGGTGATGACTTTGGTATGTTTCCAGCTGTCTGGGAAGGTGCCTTTCTTGAGGGAGGTGTTGATGATGGAAGTGAGTGCAGTGCTGATAGTGGTTCTCCCCAAGTTGTAGTTGATGTATAGTTGTCTGTATAGTTGTCTCTGCCAGCCTTTCAACTGCTCCATGATGTTGCATAGAGTAAGGGTCTGATCAATACACCCTCTTCCCTTGAGAAACCCAGTCAGTTCTTTTCTAAACTGCTTATCAACTGTATCATAGCTGCACGGTATAATGATTTTCACAAAGATTTCACTCAATATTAACAGAAGGATGATTCCACATCAGTTGTTACAGTTGGTTAATGTTCCTTTCTTTGGAATCTTGATGAGGCCAGATTGACTAGTCAAGATTCATCAAGCCTAGCCAATCTGGCCTTGCATATATTGCCATGATTATTTGCACAAGGCAGTTCCACAAAGCTGGATAGAAAAAGTATGCATTTAAAAAAAAGCATACATTTACACTGACAGTTTCCACAATGCCTTAACAGCTTACCTTACACAGTTGTGCAGCCAGTGGCTCACATACTGGACAAGAGGAACTGGCTTGGCTAGACTGTTTTTTCTAAACAAGACAATATATGCACTGTTTATGCTTTACCCGGTATAACTAGAGTATACAGTCATCCCAAACTATTTTCCATTGGCATGTAAACACAGCACACATTGTTTTATCTAATATGTTTATCTCCATATTGTTACACCATGCCACAAACACATCAAAGGTAAGTAGCAGGAACTTCATGGAATTGCATAACAACTGCTGGAAATAATACACATTATGCCAGCGTAACTGAAAGTTCACCTGGGCCTAATGAGCACCTAGTAATATCACTGAGTGCTCAAAAGTAATTTTCTTCAAGTAAAGAAATGGCCTAATGACACTCCATGGAGTGGCTATATGTGGTGGCTGCAGCAGTGTTCTGCCCTCACAAACTTCACCTAAGGAGAGTTTGTGAGTGGGGGCTATATAGGGAATGCTTAAAAGCAAAAGGGCAGCTAAGGACTAGGGACTCCCAGCTTCTGTTACCCCATACAGATCATGTAGTACAAGTCGGCAGAAGGTACTGAAGATGCTGCTGCTGGGTCTCTGCTACTTGTCTGCTACTCACAGCAAAGCAGCTGGGCTGGTGTGCAAGTGGCCGTGGTGATGGCTAAGGAGACAGACTCTCTGCCTAACTGTTGATAAAGAGGAACAAATTCCATAAGGTATAGCTGACAACCACAACACCCAATGGCAGTAAAGCGGAATCAGTAACATTGTCCAGTGAGGATCATATGTACAGCCAAACCTAAAAGGCTAAGATTATTGCAGTTTGTGTTTGTCTCACATGAGCTGTTCGTACGCAGTGGTTGTTTCTTGCCAAAAGCACCCCTTTGAGTTTGTGTTAACCATTTCATCAATAGATCTTTAAATATGGCTGATGAATTTGGTTTTCTTTAAAAGTGCATCTACATTAATCAACAATTTCTCTACATTACAATATTTACAGAACTTGGAACCAACCCAATCACTAGTTCAGGAATAGAAAAGGGAGCCTTTCAAGGAATGAAAAAGTTATCCTACATCCGTATTTCAGACACCAATATAACCAACATTCCACAAGGTAAGGCAAGTTGGGTTTGAGTGTACATTGGTCAGAATGACAAGTGAACAATGCTGTTTGGATGCTGACATCTTTCTGATTAACTGTTACTGTCAGGCAGACAGCTGCTTCTGTATTGCAATTGCTCTTCTTTTGTTTTGATTAAAGCAGCTTATTTATTTCACAACAATGGTGTCTCACAAAATTTCTAGAAAATGTAGGGATGTACAATCAAAATGATTGTATCAACTTTGCCTATTCTTCAATATTCAAATTTCAGGTTGACAATGACAATTTTCCTAACAATCCCAAAAACCTGGGTCGTCTGTTAGAAAATGAATAATATACACCACAAGACCAGTCAAAACTATAGCCGTGATAACTCAAAAGGTTCAGTGCTTCGGTTCTTTTTCAGGTTATAAACTAAAACTAAATAAGACACAGTCAATTTTAAATTTTCAATCAGAATAGCTCCATCCTCTTTAGGAATTACTAGAGTCTCTACATATCTTGGTGTCCATCTTAGTTGTCATACTGACGACGTTATTGCTTTGAATTATGAGCCACTGCTCAAAAAAGTTGCTGCAATTATGCGCAGTTGGCATAAGCAACCGCTAAGTATCATTGGGAGGTGTAATACAGTAAAAATTAACATCCTCTCGAAGTTTTTATATTTGTTTTGCACTATTCCACTGAGGGTTCCCCTGTCATTCTTTAAGGGGCTTGATAGTGCAGTAGGCAGCTTTATATGGGGCCACCGGAGGGCTAGGAGAGCCCTCAGGTATATTAAGCTAACATACGAACAAGGTGGTTTCAAACTTCCAGATTTTAAAACTTACTTTTGGGCAGCTTTTGTTAATCGGATTCAAAGTCTACTCAAGGGGCCTGGCTCGGGTAGGATTTGGTTTTCATATCAGTTGGCCTGTGGCCCAAACACAGGGTTCTTACTTTACAAGAAGGGTGACCCTAACTATTATAAGAGGGTTTGATTCAAGGTAGTAAGACACATTACCCGGATTTGGCAAGATATCTGCAAGGCCTACACACTACCTGAACTGCACGAGTATACAACTCTTTGTGGAAATCCGAGATTTCCTGAAATATTCTTCGACTCTGTTGGGAGAGGGTGGCAATGCTGTGGTATATCACAGCTTGGGCAGCTGTACAATGAGCAAGGTTTTAGATCATTCGCATCATTGAAAGAGGAATTTGGGGTCTCACATAACTTGTTTTTTAAATACCTACAAGTTAGGGATTATTTTATACACGGAGAGAGCGTAAAAGCCCTACCTAACTCAACGGAGGTATTGTCTGCAATTTTTCACATCTCAGGCAGGGCCTGTATAGGAAAAGTATATAAGAAATGTTTAGCGGCCGCTTGTGATGATGGTACACAGATTGTAGTCAAACTGAACAGGAGCTTTGAAATCGATATTTCAATTGAAGAAATGCACGAATCTCTAGCTATAATAAATACTGCAGTTACCCTAGTTAACTTGAAGCTACAGCAACATCAGATCATGTTTATGCTGTATTATACCCTAGAGGTTATTTCAAAGTGGCCTATGACCAATGCTTCTGTAAAGTCACGATGCCCGAAGTGTCAAGAATATGCAGCTGATCTCCCCCATATGTTTGTTACATGCCCAAAGTTAAATACGTTTTAGCATGATGTAACCCGCGAGTGGGTTAAACTATCAGGCTATGACATTCAACTAACTGAGAAAGAAATTTTACTTGGGGTTGTAACAGAACCAGGTAGTCTAA
The DNA here is from genome assembly GCF_964204655.1 of Triturus cristatus. NCBI lineage: Eukaryota > Metazoa > Chordata > Amphibia > Caudata > Salamandridae > Triturus > Triturus cristatus. The sequence goes on from NC_140585.1 coordinate 636,457,823, forward strand.
CAAAATCTCTAGTTTCGATTATCATAGTAGGTGCTCGATTATGCATCGCTAGGGCATGGATCCAAACACAGAGTCCAAATATTACTGAATTTTGGGTATTACTGAGGGGGGGTTTATGAAATGAAATTGGCCTTAGCCAAAGCTAGGGGTCCATGCTCAAGGGCAAAATTTGAAAGGGTCTGGTTGAGCCTTCAGTAGGATTAGAAGACGCATTGTTTACGATATCTAATTTTATGTTATTATCCGCATTTAATCGAATCTTTCTAATATTGTTAACACATTTTCTATCTCTCCTTGTGCTCTTATGTGTCTTGAAGATTGCTTTTTGTGTTGCTATTCTGTGCTATTTATGTTTTTTGTGTAAGGTATCTAACTGATGGCTAATACAAATAAAGAAATAAAAAAAAGAAAATGAATAATCCTGAAACTATTCCTTTTTTTAGTATTTTCTTTCTATTTACCAGCTTAGCTCGTTCAGCATAAGCTGCTCTGGGCACCCTGTTAAAGTGGAAATGTAAGCCCTAACAACCTCAGAAAAGTAGAAAAATAAACAAACTGACAGGCTTGTTTTCTTCCCCTCCAGTTCTGTGGTATTTTGGCTTACATTTCCAGTTTCCAGAGGAGAGATCCCAGGCGATGGAAATAACACTGACTGGTGGTGACTTTGCATTACATAATGAGGATTGCAAGATTTTTCCCTCTCCTGGAATGTGGAATGATATGTGACAGGTCTAATCTCACGTTTTCCCCCTTTCAGAGGAACATAGATCTAAATCCACAAATATTTAGCGCATGCTTGAATCAAGTGGTAAATGCCCTGATCAAGGATCCTCTGTAGGTTGTATGGTAAGGCAAGCAAAGCAAACATAGTACTTTCAAAAGGACAAAAACATGATTGAGAAGAATCCAGAACAGAATGTGAATTAATATGATGTCAGAGTTGATTATTTACATGTTTCTCTACATTGTTTGCGGGTAGAGATAGAAGAAAGGTAGGGCACTAGTTAGACAATACATAAAGATCCACGAAAGATTTAGTTTTTCAGTAAGGCTGCTATAAAGGATCTTTTCTAAGCACTGGAACAGCAGCTTCCAACAGCCATGAATCACAAAGATGGTGCAGAATCAGGGCAACTATAAGATCAACTTTGTGAATAACATCAGGGGGACAAAGAACCAGAGGTGAACCTAATTTAGTACTTGATGAGATAATCTGATCCAAGGTCGGGAAGGTAAACCCATTTTTTAGTTTAAATATAGAGTTTATTAAAGAAAGAACTATACAATTTTACAATGTGATGAGTAAACAGTGTAATGCGTACAGTAAGATGTTTTGTGATAAGGTTAATAAATTACCTATATATCAACAAAAATTTGAAAATAAAGAGAGAAAGTGAGAATATGTAGCACAAATACCTACTATACAATGAATAAAGAATTTGATACAAAATGTTAAAATAGCAACAGTGTAGAGTAAATTTGATAATGGAATAATTGAATGAAATAAATAATTAGTACAAAAATCAATCAAGCCAACAGAGACGTCAAGGACACTTAGAGACTTCTTCAGTTAAGGGTTGTTGTAAGATAGCAGTTAAAGGGCAGGAATCAAGAAAAAAACGACACTGGTGACCAAAGAATATCTCTTTTGATAGTGAGAATAATTGGGGTGTTATTTATTCTATCCAGTCTATGATAACAAACACCATATCACCATACTTGAACAGATATATCAAGAGAATTTTTCTAATATTTTTTATTTGTTGGAATGCAACTGCAATTAGTAAATCTACAATTTGCACATTAAAAGCACAATCATTCCAATTATCCGAAAGGCTTCCTAAAAACAAAATTTGAAAGGTGAAAGTTATGTGTATATGAAAAATAGAATTGATTTGTGACCAAGCTTCTAGTGAAAAGGCATTCAAATAATATGTGTTTTATGTCTGAGATTACATGACCAGCAAGATGATGGAATAGTGGAATTAGGTTTGTGTAAAATAGCCAGGATAACCATAAGTTGGTTGTATACGAAAAATAGAGTTTGAGTTGTGTTGGCAACACAAGAGGTTTTGCATATCTTGACCCATATTATTTTGTTCTATGAAGTGGGGAAAGAGGTACATAAATCAGTTTCCTATTGTAACTCCAATACTGTTTTTTGTCTAATATTAGGGAGGGTAGGAAGGATACTATAACTAGGGAATGCTGTAGAAAAAGGATGAGATCTAGGGTTGTAGAGGGGAAGTGTTATATGTAGATGTAGTAATTGAACCAAGGGAAGAATAGGAATTGGAAATAGCAAGGATCAGGGAATTACATTTGTTTTTATAAGAGCTAGGGATTGTAAAGGTGGATTGAACTTGGGAAAGGAGAGAAAAGAATGATCCAGAAATAATTGATAGGTCCATATTAAACCATTTGCTCACAAGGATTTCCAAGAGACAGTTCTATTTTTTGTTTAGTTTATTGTACCAAATCAAGGGATGAAGAAATTGATCAATGACTGAAAGAGTAGTGATATATATTGGACGTAATAGTCTACAAGCAATTTTTAAAATAGGAAGAGACATAGAAAAAGGCCAGTGACTGAATGGCAACAATTCTGAAAAAGAGAGGATGAATTAAAAAAAACTCTAAATCTTTCCATAAGGGGGAAATATTTGTGAATTGATTTTGTTGATAAAGGGCAGATGGTTAAAAAAAGAAAGCAGTATGATGTGATTGGAAAGCAGAAAAGTTACCTCCTCTTTAGAGTTTATTAGATTGTAATCTCCTGAGCGGCATACAAGGTTTTCATTGTTCCAAAAGAAAGCAGTTTAGATAGCATACATTTCAACAAAAACAGAAGACTGAATATGAATTGGGTTTGCACATATCTGGAAAAGGATGATGGGAAGTAACCTAACCCATCATGAGACAAACAATATATGCCATTGGGAGGCAAAGGTAGCTAGAGTTGTAAGAAGGGTAGTAGACTTAAGAGAAACAGTTTAGTTTGAGGTATCAGTAAACCAAATACTTATTTTTTACCGTATTTAAAGAAAATGAGATGATAAGAAATCAGGCTAAAAACAACATTTATTAAGAGGGAGAATCTCGCCTTTGTCAGAATTAGGTTTATAACCCGAAAGTGAGGCAAAAGTAGAAACTACATCCAAAAATGGCTGCAGGGCGGAATCAGGGGAACATATATAAGAGAATATCATCCACGTAAACTTAACATTTTATCTGCTATTTCTGAGAAAACGAGGTAGAAATGAACATGTTAACAAAAATGTATGCTTTAAGAGATGAATATAAAAGAAAGACTAAATGAGTGAATCTTTGCCCAAAACCAAAGTAAGAGTAGGAAAAATAAAACTCCACTGCATACAGTCAAAATACTTTTTTGCCTCCAGGGACATAGATGCTAATGAATGGTTACATGATTTGGATTTGCTAAAAATGTCAAAGAAAAGTCTGGTGCCTTTAACAAATCTAGATTGTTCCCTAAATTCAGAAGAGAGGGAATGAGGCATAAAGTAAGAATTTTAGTAAAAAAGATATAATCAGAATTGAGAAGGGAAATTGGCCTGTAATTTTCACATAATCTAGGGTCTTTATTATCTTTATGAATGCAAAAGATTAAAGAATCCTTAAGCGTGGCACAGGCAGTTTTGAAGAGGCATAGAATGTAAATAGATGATGTAATTTTGGACATAACACTTTGGAGAAATGAAGATAACATTCAATGGAAAACTATTCAGAGACAGGGGTTTGCCTTTTTTAATAAAGTTGATTGCAGTACAAATGTACTGAGATATCCACTTAAGAGAAGAAAAGTTGGTATTTAAATCAAATTTTTTGCAAATAGAGGAAAGGTATGAATTGATGTCAGTTTGAAGAGGATTGTTTTCTAGTGTATAGAGATTTTTTATAGTATTTGGTAAATTCGGCCAAGATATAATTGTCTTTAAACATAGGAGATGTATCATCATGTAAAATAGTATCTATTTTGACATGTTTCTTTTTACTTTAAGGTAGTTTGCCAAAGGTTTGCCTACTTTATTCTGGGCTCCTTAACATTTGCCACTGGATTTAAGAAGACAGGAGGCAGCATCAGCATCTGCCATAGAGAGTTTATTCAATTAAAATTTGTCCTTTACTAATTTGACAAGCATGTCTTAGATTTGGACGTAAAGTAGGATTGTTCTAATGTTTTAATACTATACTTTTTATGATATCTAATGCTTTTTTTGAACTTGCTTTCTTTTTGTTTGAGACAAACGTCATGATAAAGTCCCTAGAGGCAGCTTTAAAGGAATCACAGATGATTTGCAAAGATATACCCAGAGATTAATTAAATGCAAGGAATTCACATATGCAATATTCCAAACATTGTGTAAACGTTTTCCAATAAAAGGGAAATATTAAACTGTCAATGTCTTGTCTTCATCAGAGAAATGAGAAAGTCTAGATCGAAGGTTACTGAAGCATGATCTGAAATTAAAATAGTACCAATATAAGCATGTACAGTATGTTGATATAGTGCTTTAGAGAGGAATAGGTGTTCTATCCTGCATTAAGAGACAGACCAAATGAATGTATACTCTTTTGAACAGGGATTGCAAAGTCTCCAGGAATCTATAAGGCCACTTTGTTTGATGGTTGATGTAGAAAAGTAGGATCTGCTTCTTATGGTTACCCCCACTTTTTTGCTTGATGTACCACTGTTTTTAACTAGTCTGGCTGGGATCCTGCTAATGAGGACCCCATCCTATCTGCTTTCTCCCTTAAATTGACATACATGTACTTTGGTACACTCCAGATTGGATACTGTGATATCCTTATCAGTCCCTAGTATATGGTACCCAGGGCATAGGTACCCCAGAGGCCTCCCATGGACTGAAGCATGTATTATGTCATCCGTGAGAGGCCATGCACATGGAACCCTAGGTCTGCTACTGCAGCCAATGTAAGATTGTGCTTGCACCATTTACTTTAGATATAGGTTCACTATATCTAATGGTCACTACACTTAAAACATATGCCACCCCTACAGCAGGCCTTAACAACCCTGAAGTCAGGGTGCTGGGTTTTTATGTGAGAGGGTGCCCCTGCATGATCAGAGCCCCTCTGAAGCCTTTGGAGACCATTCTCCTAGGTTTTGTGTAACTCAGCCGGACATAAAGGTAGAGGCGCATTATAACCTTGCGGTAAATGCTATCTCGAAAACGGCTGCATAGAAACATATCGAGTTTGGTGTCAAACACCTTGGAATCATACCCCCACACCAGTAACTGGTCTTACTGGTGCCAGCCTTCTTGACCCAGACAGCACAAAATGGATGCTCCTGACCATAGACACTTTTCTGTCCTCCTGCTGCTGAGCCAAGCTCGAGCAGAGGAAGGCAGCAGAATAGGCATCCTGTCACAGAGAGGTGTGACCACCTCCCAGACAGGATTTAGTGCACTGATGACACACACATTTGGTGTCCCTGTGCATAGTCCAGCTCAAACCATGAATCTGTCCAACCATTTCCCATGGGTATACAATGGGTTACCTGGCTACAGGACATTGGATTTTAAGTGGACAAGATTCTACAAAGAAGAAACCACTGACCTTTGACCGTCTGGACACATGGACTTCGCTGGACTCGACTGGGCTTGACTTTGTCCCCTTTCCGTCCGAAGCTTAGTTTGTGCCATGACTCCATACAGGCTCCATGCAGGACCTGTGCAGCACTTAAGACAAAAGAAGAATCTCCCTTGGAGTCACTCCCCTGCTTCGCAGGCACCTAACGCGCAACTGACTTGTAGCTGCTCCTGAGCTCCTACAGACTCTGAAGATTTCAGCAACACAGGAGGTTGGTTCCTGAAGGTCCCTGAGGTCGGTCTACCCTCTCTCTGAGTTTGAGGCCAGTATCCCTCGTGGGGGCTGTGTAACCCGAACCCCTGTGCACCGCATCCATTTTCAAGTGCATATGCTCCTGAGCTTGTGCATTGGACCCGGTGTGGTCCTGATCCTGAGCAGCATTTGCACCAAAGAACTCTGGCCTCCTCCCACCATGTGCTTTGTGGGCTGGCCCTTTGCAGACTTGCTCGAGGACCCCTCGCAACTCCTGGTCCTTCGGCCTGTGGGTCCCCCTGAGGGCCATCTTGGTTGTTCTTGGGCTTTCCCGGTTGCTCCAGATGTGCCCTGACACCCCATTGCTTAGAGAGTCCCCTGAACCTTGCTGGTCAACACCGTAACCTGTTTGTCCTTCCTGCGTGTGTTGCTGTTGTCAAGGCTTGTAGGTGCTCCCGCCGGATGCCACCCCCCAAACACTCGACATCCTTCATGGGACAGCTCACCTCCGCCTCCTTGTCATCCTCGACACCTCTGGGACCTCGTGGCTGCACAGTCAAGCATCCCTTCTTCGCACCTGAAACACCCAACATCATTGGGCATTTGTCTACCGAGCCCCTGGTCACTCTGAACTGACCCAGACTCTGTCCCCTCTGCTTTCAGGTTCCTTCCATCCAGAATCCAGGCTTGAATTCCACCGGACCCTTTTCACCTTCACAACAGCAGCACTTCTTTACTTCCTTCCATAGAGAACGACAAGAGTTTCTGACGCCACTTCAGACCTATGCACCCGGCTTCCCTGGGTTAGTTAACTCTGAGACTACTGTATCCACGGGTGGGGTGACTCTTTAAACTCTGAAGTTCTGAAGGGTTTGCTCAAAGTCCTCCTAGAAGGGTCCTTAAACTTAAAATTTGCAACAGCAACTATCCCATAGAGTTGTACGGAGCACGTGGTTGTGTTTCCTCACTGCAACTGTCCTCCGTGGGTATCCTGTGTCATCACCTTGGGTGGTTCCTTGGGGTCCCAGCGATTCGACATCCTTCGTGGGACAGCTCACCTCCAGCTCCTGGTTATACTTGACACCTCCGGGACCTTGTGGCTGCAGAGTCAAGCAACCCTTCTTCACACCTGAAGGACCCAACATTGGTGGGAATTTGTCTGCCGAGCCCCTGGTCACTCTGAAGTGACCCAGACTCTGTCCCCTCTGCTTTCACCTTCCTTCCATCCAGAATCTAGGCTTGAATTCCAACGGACCCTTTTCACCTTTACGGCAGCAGCACTTCTTCACATCCTTCCATAGAGAACGACAAGAGTTTCTGACGCCACTTCAGACCTATGCACCCGGCTTCCCTGGGTTAGGTAACTCCGATATTATGGTATCCATGGGTGGGGTGGCTCTTTAAACTCTTAAGTTTCGTAGGGTTTTTTCGAAGTCCTCCTAGAAGGGTCATTAAACTTTAACTTTGCAACAGTGACTTTCCCATAGAGTTGTACGGAGGTCGTGGTCATGTTTTCTCACTGCACCCGTCCTCCGTGGGTCTCCTATGTCATCATCTTGGGTGGTCCCTTGGGGTCCCAGCGATTCCATGTGCTATAGGCACTGTGTCTAGTCAAGTCGTAATTGCTATACCATTATTTTAGTACGTGGTTCGGTCTCCCCCGGAGCCCGCTGTGTATTGTGCTACTTACAACTGCTCTATTGATCCAGTATTGTGTGCTTTGTGTTCTGACCTCGTGTAGGGGATAGTAGAGAGTGTTATATTAATAAATACATATTTTTATAAAACTACTATGTGGTTTTCCTTCATTTAGTCATTCAGGAGGTGATATTCTGGTTAAACAAGCTGCTTTACATTCCTTCAAGATTAAGCCTGTTGGCTGCTCTCCATAGCTACAACTAGGATAGCTTTCATAAAGGTTATCTTTGACCTCATACATCATAAGGGTCATGTAGATTGGTACAGGGTGCCCACTTTAACTAGTGGACAGCATATACCAAGCCACCTTCTCACAGTTGAGGTGAATTGTTTGTGGATGGAGGAAGGAACAAAAGCAGTTTTAGAGGAGCGATACAAAAAAGGATGAATTACGAGGTCACAGTCACAGCCAAAAATTAAATAATCATCAGTGATAGACATCAATTTGTGTGTAATAATGGGTCATAATTATTTATCAAAATGTCTAGGAGCATATACATTAAAGACAGTAAGCTGTAACTTATTAACTGGTAACTTCAATATAAGCCAACAACCTTCCTGATCAAATTCTTGTCATATTAATGCAATATCTAAGGTGTTTTTTACAAAGATGTTGTAACAAAGCAATGTCAGCATTTGATTTGGCTAAATTAGTTAGTAGTCTTTGTCATTTGATGGGTGAAACAAACCCTTTAAATTCCAAGTCATTGTACTTAAAGTCATAGATAACAAATTAAAATGTAACCCGTACGATCTACACATAAACAGTTGCAAAAAAAACTGTACCTATACAATGAAAAACTGTACATAAGAAACTATTAGTAGGAAAGAGGAAGAGAGAGAACACAATGTAAAATGTGGAGAACAGTTGACGATCATAACAAGAGCTGGGGAGATGCAAGAATAAGAAAAGAGGGGAAGATATAGTAAGGCAAAGAAAGGGATGAGTGCTAGAAAAATAAAATAAGAAAATTAGAAAATATATCTACCATAAGAAATGTTGAAGAATACAAGTAACATACCACGTAGAAAAATAAATTATTGGGGGTGGTGAGACCCTGGGGGAAGATAAGACAACCAGAATCCAGAGGCAACTGGGAGGGGGCAATCCAGACCTCATATATGGTTATGCATATATAGCCATAAGATACAGAAGAAGGAGGATACCTGATGGAGGAGGAAAAAGAGTCACATTATTATGCCATATGGAATACACAAGAATGTTCAGGGCTGTGAAAAACATGAAATTATACAATAAGATAACATAAGTGCAAAGATAATATACACATATAATTGAAACATGAAGTATGGAAAAAAATAAAACATTCAAGAATTTGGAAGTTTAGAAGTATCCATTGCTTTAAGTTTACAAGTCTATAAATTTCAGGGAAGGATCCTCATATGTTGTTGTTTTGTTGTTATATGTCACTTTAAAGAAACATGTCTGAAAGAGACCAAATCGGGCATCGAGGGAGCGTAAACAGGATGCATGTCTATATATATATACTCCCTATTAGGCCCAATGGTCATTAATGTGATGTATGAAATATAAAGTTGCAGGCAAAAAACTGCAAAGCATGATATAAAAATAGCCTTTATTCACCTCAGGGAAGCATTCAAAATGGTGGGTGTGACCAGGCTGTCAGTGCACATATCATCATGACGATGAAATCTTCAAGCACTTGACAAATGTTTCCCGTTTTAAACTTGTTCTGTGCAGGAGGGCTTCTGCTGCCAGATGCTGAAACAAAAGTGGTCAGGAAGCCAAAAGAGGATGAAAGGCGAATTACGTCAGGGCAGTGTTGAAGCACCGTCAGTGGGCAGCCATGTTCATCAGAGGCCAGGCAGGGGAGAGGATGAAGCCTAACGGCTAGCACGGTCATTCTCAAATCTGGAGAACCGGGTTCGAGTCTCTGTAACGACGCTGAACATCCTGAGATTCTGGGCAAATTACTGAATCTCCCCGTGAAAATGTCCTTGTGTAAGCAACTGGTGCTCATGTAAAGTTCTCTGATATCCCGATACCCTTAGGTCAAGATTGTACTATATAAAACTCAGGAAAAAAAAGAAACGCTACTCTCCCCCCAGCAAGGTGAACTATGGTAGGGGCACATAACTAGATAGCAAATGCGATCTATCTACAGTGTGAATATAAAAAGCATCTACCACAGTATCTTAAAAGTTACAGGTCTGTTTTCCACTTTTATCAGAAAAGAATTGGTACAGAGAGGAGCAGAACTGAATAGGTGGACGTAATACTGGACCATTTCAAGCAAGGAATATACTTTCACCAACCATAGAGAGCACCATCCTAGATGAATTATAAATAGGGCTCCCGGTTTTATGATATTTATATTTTTGTCATTTCCGTCTGTATTTATCCATATTTATTTTTTGTAAATTTTACCAGTATTTATCCATATTTATTTTAGGTTTTGTGAAAAAAATAGATGAAATGTGTATATTTCTGCATGTATTTAACCAGTTAATGTGCACTCTTGCCTGAACGCCTGACTGGTTTCAATGATATATACACACACAGGTGGCAAATTATGCATGTGCTAGAAAATATGTACATTTTAGTATCATCTACTGCTGTTTAAGGCACTTTACTAAGATTCCTATATTTTTTAACCCCCTTGCCTGTCAATCCGCACAGCTATTAGCCTGGCAGTCATGATTGACAGCATTTAGAATCACTCAAAAACAACCCAATTTCCGTTTTTATCCACATTTAAAAATAAATACAGACAGGAAAATGAAGTGTTTTCTGTCTGTATTTATCTGTAAAAATCAGTAAAAACGGAAAACAGGGAGCCTTAATTATAAAATGCAGCAATAGTTTCGCATACTAGTTAATATGAGCCATGGACATTAGCATCTTATAAATATAAATTTCAGCCTAATAAATAAGTTTAGTATCAACGAATATTTAGGTAGCGTTACTGCCCTTAACATCTGCTCCTTGCAGCATAGCAGCTGCATTGAGGGTCAGAGTGTGGGGAATAAGCTCTCACTAGAGCTTTTTCCAAACATTTATATTTATGTTTGGGAAGAACAAGTACAAAAGTATATCTAGGGGCTAAAGGACTAGATATCACTAACTTTACATTTTGTGGGGAACAACGATTCCACTGCAGTGCAAATCCATTGGTTTAATCAGCCACTGCAATGTCTAGGGAAGAAGAACGTTTATATCAAGTAGAATTCAAGAGCCTGGCAAGCTGATTAGGTTGTATTGAAGGCCAAGTATGGACAAAAGGAGTGGCAGAAGGCCTACTATGAGACTTGAGCCATGTTCAGCTACATGTACCTTCCCAACCGCAAACCTCCCTTTGAACAACATGTGCATAACCAACATTCCATCTAGGGGACTGGGATTTTCGCTATATACTATAAGGCGCATGTCAGAAGTTTTAGTGTGTCATTCTTTTCTGAAAAGAGTTTCTTAAAAACATCTTTATCAATTAGTGTGCATTAGGAGCACGAATCTACAAGGACACTAACCACCAGCCTATCTACGTTTATCATACAACTGGGAGGCTCTGTGTAAATGTCATTGTTTCCTACTTGGAAAATAATATGTGTTACCCCGTCGTCTAGACATTCAATGCAACCCAATTGTTTGTTAGTGATTTCTATACAAACATGGGCAAAATGTCTCCTTCACTGAAAATATTTGAGCTGTGGGATGTTCACATTAAATCTTAGTTTGTTAAGTGGAAGCTTGTAAGATGTATGGCATGTCCCATTGATCTTTCCATCAGCTTTAATAGCACATTTCTACTGCTCAATAGATGTTTTCTTATCTTTGCTACAATCAACAGTGTGCTCAAGTTTTTCAGTCACGGCTGTTGCTACCTTCATATCTGGGTGTTTCTCCTAGATCCTAGGTGATTGGTGTCTCTGACTAGTTGATCTCTAGGAAGGGAATTACATACAGTTGTTGGACGTGCTCCACAAGACAGCGATATAACTTAACACCACTACCCTTGCTGCCAAAATATGTTTCTGAGTTATTAAATTAAATTCCCCTCTGTTCCACTGTTAGTGATTCTGGCAGACTATTGTATATTGTCCTTCCCTCCAGCCATTGGCTGTGAGGGAAGACATATTGTGCACTTAGAGGAGAACATTTTTCTCTCTGTACCTCTGCGAGGTAAGATTTGAAAGGTTCCAACCAATATTTTCCATAATAAATTTGATTCACCTTCCTCCTTCAGGAACGGTGGGTATTGGGGTATGCTGGCATCAGCCATGAAAAGGTACTAAAGAAATTAGTAGATACTACAAAAGAAAAAAACAATTTGTGCAGCTGGTAAGACGTAGAGAACAACAAGGAGCTGCAATACAATATTCTAGCTGGAGCACCTTTCAGGCTCCAGATGTAAACAAACCTACAAAGGTGATAGAGCAGCACTGATTGGATCCTCAGCTGTTTCACTAACTATCAACAAGTAATGCTTGATAGTCAAAAGAAAGGAGCACATACAACAGCCTTCAGCAACTGACACCCTTGGCTTTCCTCATTAGGCTGTGATAGAGACAAACGTCCCCTTCATAATTGTGTGCAGGCAGTGAGTGTGATAAGCACGTCACACGCTGCCGTTAATCCTCCACAGGGTGTAGACAATGAGTGGAGACAGTCAGGTTAGGTGCTCAGTGAAGAAACTCTACCATTGTTGGGGAGCTGCGAGAAAGGATTCTATCAACAAATGTTGTCTTTACTTGTTGCAGTCAAGGCGTGATGCAGATGACAATCTTACCAGAGCCAGTGGCATAGAGTACAATACTTCACTCTAATTTTGCGGTTTATTGCTTTACTCAAAACAATAGCAGGTTTAGTTCCTATCTGTAAAAACGTAGGCTCAGCCCCGGAACCTGACTGGATGGTGGCACAGCTTCCCTGAATATCCCTGAAGAACGGGGATATTAGATGTGGTGGTTGCCAGCCGCTGCCTATGCCACATAAGCTTTGATTGCTCTTCACCAGTGCTGTATTTTATAGAATTATGCCAAAAGACATGCAAAGGTTTTTATTTGTGTACTTCCAGGGCCACTAGGGCCATCCAGTGAAAATTGCCACCAGGCTTAAACTGACCAAGATAGGCAAATTCAGGCGACCAGATACTAAAGCATCTCAGTTATGTACCAAAGACGCAGAAGGGGTGAGTGAGGACAAAGAAACAGGAGGCCAGGAAGGAACTAAAAAATAAGGGACTATAGTAACAGCAACACGGAATAAAACCGAGAGAAGCTTCTGATGCAAGACTTGCTGCTGCAGCCTCCACAAGAGCACCAGCACCATGACCTGAGGGAGAGTAGAATTGTTGTGAACAGAGGTGGCAGAGTGCAGGTAAGGTAAAACTAATTTAATCTACATCACCAATCCAGTCAGTGTGGAGTGTACCAAGGTAAGGCATCAGGGGTTGAAAGAAAAGTGAAAAGGGGACCGTTCTAATGTAATTTAGGGGTAAAACAATGTTAAAATAAGGAGGAAGATTATAACAAGAATTCTCAACTCAGGATGGTTGGATGAGAAGTTCTACCTTTGTGCCTTACTTGTATGGAAATAGAGGCTGTTAATTACCCTCCCCTCATATTTGTGGGTGGATGATTACCATCCATTAGTGTGCACAGGTACAGGCAGTAAGGCTTAATTATCATTACTTTGCCAGCCACAACAAACCTGCCTGCAAAAAATAATCTGCAATATAAATGATTCTTTGTCACCCTCATTAAAATTCACTCTAACCATAGTTCCACTAGCCCTAGCCCTAACCCTATCCCTATCTTGACTGTATGCTGAACTCCAGCCATTAACCATTCCCAAACCCTTTCTTTAAACATTCACCTGACTTATAGCTAGGTCTCACTTTCATTTTGCTCATTATTTTACCTTGTTTGTAACCTTCAGCATTACCAAAACCAAGTTATAAACCTTGCATTGCCCATAACCCTATTCATAACCTTATCCCTTATGCCAATACTACACCTAACTTAACAGCAGTTAAACCCTTTACCTTGCCTTATTTGTAATATAATTATTTATGTGCTACTTGTCGTTGTTTGGGATAAACTGTAATGTTCTGGATTCATAGCTATAAAGAAATCGCACAGCGGTAAGCAGACATGGAAGGTAGTTCGTTTACGGTCACAAGATGGTTTATGATAACTGTGCACCTAAGAAGAGTAAAGGCGAATTAGTAGGGTGGCTCGGATCCTGAATATTGCTTCACGATCGTTACAACTTCTACCTCCCATTCTCTCACTGCCCCCGCCCGTAGTTTCAGATCCACTTTTTGCAAACTGTAGTCCCAGTAATTGCCCCCATTTTGCTTTTACCGTCTCCTCAAATGTCATGGTGGGTGAGGCTTCAAAAATGTGGAATCATTAAATGCTTACATGTTTATTGTAGGAAAATGTTCTAGGAAGCCTAGGGACAATCACTTTATTCTACCATTTTGATCAAATGCCCAGAGGGATTTAGGTAACAGGCACTGTCCGTATAGCAATATGATGATATGTCCAGGGAATTAAACTTGCAAACAATGAGACAGTGAAGCCAAAGTTTTGAAGAGAGCTGACACTGAGTTGTGAAAAAGACATCTGTTCCTTGACTGACTGTGTGATGCACTTTGGCTTATCCTAAGGGTCATTTTAAGACTTTGTTATAGGCTGGGCATGAAAAACCTTCGGAGAAATGTGTATGAGGATTGAGGTTTAAGAATCCAAACAACAATACAAAAAGGAAAATCAAAAACTGAAGTTCCAAAAACAAGTTGTATTGATAAGAATAAATAGATATTAGCTAAATGCCACACCATAGGAGAGCACATTAGTTCTTAGAGGGGCATAGAACTATTGAATGGGAAGAACAGATAAATCCAGCCTCAATAAAATTGTCTTTTAGGGAAAGCATCCATGAGAGGACGGCAGTGAATCAAGAACATTTACCACAGGATTGCTACACGCAGGACACTTTCACCTAGGCTGGTGTTAGGGTGAAGCCAGCTATCTTCCTGTAGGCACTGTACATTTCTCTACTGATGTTACACAGGCAGCAGTTATTCTGGACTGATTGCAACAAACACAGCCCTCTGAAACGCAGTATAAGTGAGTTATTAATATGAGCTGTAAAAATGATGCAAGAGTCTTGCAAACAAATGAATACACAGAGAGGACTGCTCAATCTTTCAGCTATGGCCAGGTTAGGCAGACGGGATCCGCAGCAGGATTCCAAAGGATCAGAATCCTCACTGCGCTGTGACTCTGGCTAAGAGATTGCTTTCATTAGCCCTGGTTCCATGTAGCTCTCAGCTAAGAATTCAGGCAAAGATCATGCGTAGGCTGGTAGCTGCACACAGTTAACCTGTCTTTGGCAGTTTTAAACTGCAAATTTGATCTGTAACAAATTTTGACAGGCCTAAACCTGCTTTTTAAATATTAACAAATCACCAGTATATATGCCTTATCGCCCATAATGGCATACAGGGTGCACGATGTTTAGAAGTAGGGCATGTGCAAATGAATTTTGATCATATCCTTACAGTGCAATAGCCCCAAAATGATTTTCACTCTAGCAAGGCTGGCTGCTGGCATAGGGAATCATTAGGCGACATTATTGCCTTTATTAAATGCTAAATTCGGACTGGTAGCAGCTAGAGAAATACTTTTCCCACTCATTTGAATTGTAATTTAAAATCCTCTTTATCAACGAGGTAGGATTTGAAATTATTTTTTATAAAAGTCACATATAAAAAGTTGCCATTTTGCTACCTAAAGTTTCTGGGGCCTTTCTGGGAGTTTTCAACTGTCTAGGCTCGTGATGGGTATCCAACTGGGAAATATGCATTGGAGCCAGGCGGTGAGCAACATTTTTCAAGTTCTTTCAAGCACACTCAAACACCGAATCAAAGTGTATTCATAGTTCTTCCTATAGAAATTATTTATTCCCTTCTCTTCATCTAATGCTTCTAGCCAATACGTGTTTCATTTGGCCTCATAGCCTAGGCTTTATTAGGGCTAGAAAACATACATAATTCAATCACCACACAATAATAAAATGCAGACTATGTTCCCACGTCCTAGTTATAGAAAGTGCACCATATGCAAAAGTCACCTGAAGTGTCCTTGTATCAAATCCAATATCTTCACCTATACAAAAGTTCATAATACACAACCAAATAATCCCATGCAATCACCAATCATTAGTGTATTCTGTTCCATGCCAGAGGTTCATGTAAGTAACATAGATTCCCATTAAATAAACACATTTTGTCACACAAATTCAGAGTGACCTAAAAAAGTTGAAAAACACACATCTAGATTCACAAGTGCATATTCCCAGAATCTCCAGCTTAATGACAGTACAGTTAAATTCACAAATCAGTTCTGTAATTAAGATTATCAAATTATTAATAGTCCTAAATTGATATCCACAGCAACCCAACAACATTATACAGACATATCAACATACGTCCCCCATGTCCATAAGCTCCACATCTCCGAAATATTTCCAAACTTGCAACTTACAATCTGTTGAGATGTCCCCGTTTTCCATGAAACTATCCAAAATGACCCAACAGCTAAAATCACCCACTTCCCTGCATTTTATTAAAGTAGCTTACAAGTCCTTCTCTCAAACTTTCAACTCTTGTGTCAAGTTCTCCGTAAGTCCACATTCAATCGCTGGATTCTAAAAGATAAAGCCACATGAATACAGTCTATAGAGTCCTTACTCCAATTCATATTAATCAATACACATTTAGAGTTGACTCACATGTACCATGTAGTCCAATACGGCCTATGCGCATGGATTCATATTTTACTATTGGGAGGTTTTGAGTCGAGGATGCATAATGCAGCCCAGGCGATGCGTCAGTTTTTGAGGAGCTGCAGGGCTGCGATGCGAGAGCTTGCTATTCAAAGTTCAGCGTTGAGGATGCATTGCACAATCAAGGAGATGTGTAGGTTCAGAAGAGCACCTGCACTGTTCTTGATGATGCCATCGACAAGGGGGGTGCGATGTGAGGGTCTGCATTGGTGAAGGTTCACACAGCAGCAGCACTAATGCTGACTTGGAGGAAAATGTGGAGTCCTTACGCTGGGAAAAACCTCGCAGCAGAGATGATGCATTGGTTCTAGAAGATCCACAGATGGGCTGGCAGAGCATCCTCAGGCCCACTTCTGAGGGTCCAAGACTGGGGTGAAACAACTTGGCAAGATATGGCTCACAGATGGTGGGTTCAAGGTTGTTGGAGCCTTCTGTCTTTTAGGCTCTTGTCATGATGCCAGACAGCTAGACCTTGGAGTCACTCTGATGTCCTGCATTCAATAGATGCTGGTCCAGTCCTTCTCACCTAGGCAAGAGGGTAACAGGCAGCAGTCCTACAAAGCAGCAGTACAGCAGAGTGTCAGTCTTTTCAGCAACACAGCAATCCTTCTACCTGGCAGAGTATCTACAGGTCCAGAAGCGTGTTGAAGAGTTGCTGTCTAAGGTCTAACATTTTTACCCAGTTTTGGCTTTAAAGTGGGAAAGCTTCTAGAGGTTTAACTTTGAAGCCCGTGGCTTCCTACCTCCCCTGCTCTGGCTCCAGACTAACTACAGGGGGTATACTACCCTTTGTGTGGAGTCAAGACACAGTCTAATTAATTGTAAGTAGGAGTGTGCCCAGCTCTGCCCTCCCATCCTGATGATAGTGGCCCATCCAAGCACACCTAAGCTCTCTATTGTGTGCGGCTGTCTGGGAGGAATGCACAAAGCCAAACTCTCAGCTACACACAGTCATGTGACCCCAAGGCAGGCTACAGACACTAAATGGCTAAGGCAGGAGAATGCAAACTATCTTAAAAGTGGCATTTTCAAAATTGTAATTTAAAGTCTGATTTTACCATAAGAGAGGGTTTTTCATTATAATTCAAAAGACTCCAAACATGAACTGGCCAGATGCTCCAATTTGGAAATTACAGCTTTTGAATGTAATAAGGTAACTTCAATGTTATCCTATGGGAAAGGTGGGTCTTGCAGTAGTGAAAAAAGAATTTAGGAGTTGTACACAACCAGGACATGTAAAAAGTAAAGTTTTGTGTCCTGCTTTTTGAATACTTGCACCTTGCCCTCTGGGCTCTTTAAGGCCTACCCTAGGGGTGACATGTATTAAAAAAGTTTATTTTTGCCATCCCGAAATGGTAGTTTAAAACATTATAAATTCAACAAAAAGTAGGAGGAATAAGGCAAAATGTTTGGGGGAAGACCACCTTAAGGTGGACAGGTCTAACAGTAACAGCAGTTACAGTCTCCATCAGAATTATGAGATGTGTAGAAACATGGCTGGTCTCTTAGTTTTCACCTGGAAAGTTCTGTTGCTAAAAGAAGATGAAATATTCAGTTTATAATTTGGCACAAAATGAAGAATCACTGGGGAATCGGATTTGGAATGACAGATTACCCTCTTTTGTTATTGGACCCCCAGCTAGAGTCGAATTCGTAATGGGCTAGATTTTAACAGCGCCCAAAGTATCTGTAATATGGGGGTGGGGAAACCAGCTTATTATCCACACCACTCATACTGAGGGGCTGGGTTATGTGTTTGCGTCCTCCCACTTAAGAGATCAGCTTCTGGTGCTCCACACATTCTGATGACCTACTGATAGACTTCCAGATAGATATCAGATGACCCTACTCTAGAATTCGCTATCCTAAGCTCTTTCTCTGAAAAATCCAAGCAAAACTGAAAACATATACTTTACATACAATGGAATCCCTAAGTTTCATGATAGCACTTTATGGGTGCTTAGAGTGGTATACACTATTCCTAAATTAGAACAACATGGGGACGTGGGAAGGCGAAGCAACCCAAAAAGGCAGAAAAAAAGACCTGCAGCATGTAAATAGGGCTACAAAGTAATGTCCAACATTCACATCCCTAATTGGTTCAATTTGCTGCCAATTTTAATCATACATGATTTAAGAATTGTTATAATATGATTGGGAGGCTCACATAACTTTACCTGCTGCTGACACTGCCACAGTTATTGACGTTGCTGGGTCCCGGACGCTGTTAGCTCTCCCCCGCCGCCGTAGCTTCCTGCCTCGCCCGGCGCCCTGCGGGGAAGACTACTGCTCCCAGCTTGCTCTGCGGCCTCTTGCAACGCCCACTTGCCGCCTGGTCGCGCCCGGAGGCGCATAAACGTCAGGTGCTCCCTCGGTGGAGCGGGAGGCTCACATAACTTTACCCCCTGCTGACACTGCCACAGTTATTGACGTTGCTGGGTCCCGGACGCTGTTAGCTCTCCCCCGCCGCCGTAGCTTCCTGCCTCGCACGGCCGCCGCGGGGGAGACTACTGCTCCCAGCTTGCTCTGCGGCCTCTTGCAACGCCCACTTGCCGCCTGGTCGCGCCCGGAGGCGCATAAACGTCAGGTGCTCCCTCCGCGTCGCGGGCGCCCCCGGGCTAAGCCCGGGCAAAGGGCGGGCCCTCTGTGGCCCTCAGAGGACCGAACGAGGCCGGGCTGGGCCATTCCCCTTGGCTGCTGATCTGAGAGACTAGTGAGCGTACTGTGAGTACTATATTGACTTCGGACTAGAGTGCACCCCTAAGGTATGTGGCCCTAAAATTATCGTGAACTATATCCTGTGCGTACACCTTGATTTATTCGTAATAATTATCTGTCCTATCATGTCCAAACAAAAGTCAATCATGGACAATTATCTTGTCAAAGTTGTGAGTAAAATCAACAGTGACCGGAGGAAGTCCTTAGGGCGAGAAAGCCTGTCTGATTTACCCTTGGGAGCCCCGGATAAGGATACTACTGACATTGTTGAAGCTGTGGCTTCTGGCTGTATCTCTGAAGCCCCACTCATAGTAATCTCAGATGTTTACGCCCCGACTGAGGTTTTAACGGCAGCTCCGGAGGTCGTCATAGAGCAAAGCCCGCCGGCGCCGCGTTCAGTGAGGGCATGCAGAAAAGCATCTACTAAACGGGGAGGATATACCAACAGGAAAAAAGCTGAACCCGCTCCAAAGAACAATGTTTGTGACAAGGGTACATTGACCAAGGACAATACAGTGACTATCAATACTGAGCAATTTAATTTGCTAGTTGTTATTTTAGAGAGTAAATTTGAGTCAATTGTTAACCCACTAGTTACCATAATTGATCAATTATCAGCCGAAGTATCCAGACTAGGGAGTGTTCTAGATAGGTATTCGAGTAAGTTGGTCAATCCTGGGCCCTTAGGGGGAGGTAGCCTAGGAGGTGATCTAGTCCCTAAACTAATTAATGATAGTACCTCCCCTGCGATAACAGCCACATCAGTTCCACAAGCGGGTAGTCGGGTGACGCAGGTCCGAGCAGTACCAGCACTAGTGAGTCCGAGTAGAGCGCCGGCCCCAAAATCAAGTAGTTCTGTGCAGGTACTTGCTGTGACTGCAAGATCAGATAGGGAAGCTATACCTAATAATAATCGACCCATAGATCTCCCACCTGAGTGTGCACCCTATGTTGTCGTCCTATCTAACGTCCCCTCCTTAGATTCTAACCAGACTAGAACCTCCCCTGAGACGCAGGATTCACTTAAAAATAAAACCATTTTTTGGCTAAATAGGCATTGTGGGTTTCCGCTCAAACTCTCTGACCAAATTTTAACAACCAGAAGGGTCAGCTGGATTGGAAATACTAGGAAGTCTTGCAGGGGGGATTGTGTTATTGTTAATTTCCAACACCCCCAGCATGTTGCGACGGTTCTGTTAAGCGCAGCTTCCATAACACAGAATGAGACTGCTATAACTGCACGACCTCTAGGTTATTTTTATAACCATCTTAACAAGACGTCTTACGATATTAAAAGAGATAGAACCTACCCTCCTAATCATAACTACAATGGAGACAGATCATTTCCCCCCAATTTCAGACCAGTTTTTAATATACCTGTCCAGAACAGATTTCAATCCCTGAGTTCCTTAGATCAGAATGATTGACATCAGAAGGCATTTGGACCGCAGTTGCCCATTACTATGTGTAACTTACCTAATAACCCCAATAATATAAGGCCAGTTACTGAGGGTTTGCAGGCTAATGATAGCCTGGAAACTATTAATAGTGGTGTAACAGTTGTAAATGCCCATGAGGACAATCAGGAACAGATCACTGATGTAGATAGAAGTCTGGATATAACTGTGAATGATTTTTCTTATGGGGGCATCTCCATTGTTAGTTGGAATATAGCCGGTTGGGCTTCTAAGGGTAATAAATTAGGATGGGAGGCTTTGATTAGATCATTTGACATTCTCTGTCTCCAAGAAACTTGGTGTACTACTACACCTAGTTTTGAAGGTTATGTATGTTATAGCGTAGAAGCCTTGGAGTCCAGATATGGAAGAGCGAAGGGGGGACTGATTTGTCTCATATCAGTAGACCTTAATCTGATGGTTGTTAAACATTTGTCAGTTGGTTCTCACTCTCAAATTCTTTGGGTACGATTACTGGAAGGTACAGAGGTGCTTTTAATCAATTTTTATAACAATATTTTTAATAATTCTCGGCACAATGTGATAGCTGAGCTTGATAGTGCCCTCATGAAGCTTGTAGCCGAAGCAAAATGCATTTTTACCTTTATTTGGTTAGGTGATTTTAATTCCATAATCTGTGGCTTATCCTCCTCAAGGGCCTGTGGGGTACAAAATATCAGTGATGAGAATATGCCCCACTTCCCACATAATACTTATGGGGAGGCTATTAATAACGTTATGGCAACTTATGATTTAGAGCTGGTAAGGCCTGTATCAGAGGCAAGTACTTATCCTATCCCTACATTTATAGGGAGGAATGCCAGCTCAAGCATTGACCATATCATGGTTTCATCCAGTTTAGTGCCCCATTGTTCGATAAGGATAAGGGATTCTTCTGATTTGAGTGACCACAATTGTATAATCATGCGAATCGAATCATGGAAATGTAGGGATCAGGCGCCGTCAAGAATCTTAGTCAACATTGAGCCGCATAGAGCAAATGGGACCAGGGTTAGATGGAAAGGCGAAAAATCTGCTGTTGTAGTGCCTATAATCATATCTAAAAATCTGATAGGTATCAACGCTATTTTAACACCAGGGTGCTCACCTACCTCTGTTGTGACCAACTTTATCAACATTAGTATGATTATTAATAACATATTTACGGGGAATAAGTTGGGTATGAAAGGAAAAGGGAAGGGTTGGTTTGATCATGCTTGTACAGCCCTTCTCACCCAACTTAAACAAGCTCTAACACTTACCCCGAGGGATAAGAATCAAGTCACACTTTTGCGACATGATTATAAAATGGCACTTATTAGAAGGAAGAAGGAACTACAGCAGGAAGCCTGGGATAATCTAACACAGGCGGTAGAAACTCTGGACAATCGCTTATTCTGGTCCACTGTTAACTCCCCCTTCCTACAAGATGAGACAATTCCCCAACTTTCATCTAATGTGGGGAGTTCCGCCTGGGTGTCCCACTTTACATCTATTTTCCAAGATAGAATCTCGATTGAAAATGAGCAAAGGCAATGGCCCATGGTCCCACTAGACATCTCCTTATGTGAGGTGGAATGCAGTATTACAGCTAGCAAGGGGGGGAAGGCCCAGGGCCCCGATGGAGTCCCTATCGATGTTTATAAAGCCCAACCATTAATTTGGGGACCGATACTTACTTTGGTCCTCAATGCAGCGGTAACCACTTTGATTACACCTACATGGGGCAATTCAATTATTGTCCTCATCTACAAAAAGGGGGACAAAGCCTCAGCCTGTAATTATCGGCCAATTAGTTTGTTGGATTCATCGGTAAAAATTATGAGCCGGGTGCTGCTGTCTAGATTGGAAACTTGGGCTGAGGAGAATGGGATTCTTGCAACTTCCCAATACGGTTTTCGAAAGGGCCGTGGGACCCTGGACCAATGCTTGAATTTAGAACTATTAATCGGTAAATTTACTAAGGCTATTCATGGTAATTTGTACCTCTGTTTTGCCGATTTAAGCAGTGCCTTTGACCTTGTTAATCATTCACTTTTATGGTCAGTTCTGTTAGAATTAGGCGCCCCCAAGAAAATTATTTTCTTCCTTGCTAGACTATATAACAAGATGCAAGCATGTGTACGATTTGGGGCCAATGGGGAATGTACCCCGAGTTTTAACGTAAAACGTGGAATAGGACAGGGCTGTGTCCTCGCCCCGTTGCTGTTTATTTTATTTATAAACGGGGTGGAAACCATCCTGAAAACAGTTAAGGCTGATGCTCCACAGGTTGCCGGGATCAGTGTGCCAGTCCTGCTTTATGCAGATGATGCTGTGCTCCTATCCCGGACACCTATTGGTCTGCAGCGTTTGATGGATCGGTTTTCTGAATTTATTGGGGATAGGAAGCTGCTGATTAATAAAAGTAAAACCCACGTTATGACCTGTGGGGTTAAGACTGGTAAAAATCATGCCTTTTTCATAGAAGGAGTGAAAGTACAGCAAGTTAAAAAATTTTGCTACTTGGGTGTCACTTTTACAAGTGACGGTAGCTGGGCCCAGGACCTAACAAATGTTAGGACCAAAATGATTAAAAGCTCTTGTGGTATATTTAAATTTGCCACAAAGATAGGGGATAGACGAATAAGAGACATGATGGAGATATACAAGGCAAAAAGTGTTTCCATTGCCCTATATGGGGCTGGGCTCTGGGGCTATTCTAACGTTGGTTGTTTGCAGAGAGAAGAAAATATCTTCCTCAAAAAATTATTGTGCCTACCTACTTCTGCCCCAACAGAGCTGATCCATAAAGAGGTTGGGGCCGCCTATTTGAGTGACCTTGTCCCACTTAGGCCACTGTCGCTGTATAAGGCAATCTGGCACAAAGAAGAGACAGAGTTTAATCAACTTATTATTAAGGACTGCCTTAAATTAGATAATTGCATGAAAATCCCATGGCTTAAGTTTGCTGTTGAGAGTTACCAGGCGATTTTTGGGTTAAACCTGGTATCAGATCCTAGTTCCCCTTGAGTTCTTGATAAACAAGATTTTAAAAATACTTTTATGTTATCTAGAACTGAGAAACGTTTAGTAGGGTCTGGTCTTCTCACTACCGTCCAAACGTACAACAAATATATTGTAAATGAGGGATTTCAGCTGTATCTGAATATGGTAACTCGCCCAGCCCACAGATTCGTCCTAACGAGATTAAGGCTAGGAATGGCACATGTCTTGGTGGCTTTCCCCCAACAAAAAAGGTATCCTGTCGGCCCCTGCCCGTGTGACGGACACTCAAAACAAAGCAGTATGCACTTTATGCTCATTTGCACTCTCTTCATGGATGCAAGGATTACATTTTTAAAACCTCTGTTTTTAAAATATAGCATTTTTAATACGGATGATGCAATGAGGTTGCTTTACAACATGAATTTCCCAGATATATGTTTTTATACTGCTAGTTTTATCTGTAAATTTATTTATTAAAGAAAAAGTATGATTTTTTAGCTTTCGTTCATATTTCTGTGTTTCTGTGTTTTGCCGTGTGCTTTTATGGTCATTACATAATATGAACCGAATAAAGCTTCATGAACTGAACTGAACTGATTTATTCCCAGCTGCAAAATATATGTAGAAAAACTGTCACTGCTGGTGTGGACATTATTTCATTGTAATGGGAGAAATGACAGAAACGTGTTTGCCCAGGAAATGGCTGCCTTGGATTCCATTTCTATTCACCTAATGTCCATCTTAAACCAAGAATCTTGACATAGAACACTGTAATATTTGCTGACCTGCCCATCCAAATTGTAAATAAGCATGTCATGGATTATAAATTAACTATCGTAGAAAGAAAAATGTGATAAAGCTCATAATATGCTGATATTTTAAAATGTGTGTAACATTTCTATTGTAGGCCTACCAAGTTCTCTCACCGAACTTCACCTCGATGGAAACCAGATCACAAAGCTTGACTCAGACAGTCTCAACGGCCTCAAGAACTTAGCTAAGTAAGGCTTATGGCTTTGTTGGGTTTCGTCATTTGGTTATATAACACACCGGTATATCAAAAAGAAGGGTTACTACAGATTGGGTGATGACATGGAAATTGCAGACATTCAACAGGCAGTTTACCATTGCTTGTGCACATGCTTTTGGTTAACATTGTTATATGAATGAGTTTGTTTGTCTGGTTTCAAGACACAACATGCTTTGCACAACCCCCTCCTCACACTTGCTCTCCACAGCACAATGAGAGGGCATATTTTTGGCATTTAATGTACTACCCTCTGCATTATGCTTGCTTTTTTCGGTTATTGGTTGCATTGGACTGCCTTTTTATAATGTCTGGCTCTGCCTGATAGGTCAGCTTGAAAGGGCCAGTGTGGGGAGTATTTTTTAAGGCTTTGTGGATTGTGGCAGGATCAACAATGCAGTAACCTGAGTGAAAATAAATCGGAGCAAACAGCAGTCCATTAAAGCAGCTCCTACTCTTTAGCTTACAATTAGCTGAAGTACCACAAGGGGACCTAACATGTTGAGACTTGCTGGTGCAGGGTAGAGCTGAGCATCTGTTATACCCGATTTTTCTCAGAGTTATGCATTAATTTAGACAGTGCAGCTAAGAAACAATAAGAGACAAACCTTGCTCACTGTTTTCAAGCTGTACTGTTTAAAAGAGAAACTGTATTCAAATTATCACGTGAAAATAACTGAATTTATGGACTGCAGGTGCATAAAACGGGTGCCCATCCTAAGAGCTATGCCAACAAAGCCCATCATGTTCACGCCGCCCTAATTTTCCCTCATAGTGTGGTATGTTATGTGTATTTTATAGCACATAGTCACCCGTGAGGATATTCTAGTGCTTAGCAGGTGTGCAAGGCTTGTCTCAGGGGGACTTACTTGACAAGTCATGTCTTCAACTTCTTGTGAAATTCAAGAAATGACAATGGGGTATTGATGTGGTGTCAGATGTTGTTCCACGCTGTAGGAGTGATGCATGAGAAGGTTTGACATAAATGTGCGTCAGCCATATGTGAGTGAGAAACCGGGTGAGCAGAGGTACCTGGAGGATTGGTGGAAATACATGCAACTTTTTAGGTAGTATGCGCCAGTGTTGTGAAATGCTTTGTAAGTGGGGGTGAAAAGCTTGAAATGTGCACACTTGTATAATGGTAGCCAGTGGAGTTCCTCAGATGTGGTGTGATGCAGATCGGCAGGTTAAGCTAAGGACGAGTCTCACTGCAGTGTTCTGGACAGTCTGTGGGCTTTTTGTGTGCTGATTGGTGATTCATGTATAGAGGGAGTTCACTTGGTCTAGTATGCAGGTGATGAGTGTTGTTTGATAGTCAATTGAAGATCTTTTTTAACATCTTCAGAGTGTGAAAGCAGGAAGCAGGAGGTAGCAATGAAGTTAACCTAAGTGGACATGTCCAGGTTGCTGTCGAGGAAGATCATAAGGTTTAGTGCTCATGGACTGGGTGTGGGCCCAAGGTTTGCAGGCCATCAGGCCGAGTCCCACAATGAGGCATCCTTTCGAAAGATCACCACTTCGGTCTTGTTTATGCTCAGCTTAGACCAGCGGGACCTCATCCAGATGGGGTGATGTGGAAGTAGATGTTGTTCCTTGTGGTAGGTGTTTTGCCTGAGAGGAACAATATCAGTTGTGTATCGTCGGCGTAGGTGAGGATGTTGATGCTGTGTGCTCAGATGACGTCTACAAGCAGAGTCATGTCGATGTTAAATAGGGTCAGGCTGAGTGAGGAATCAAGTGGTACTCCACAAATGAATTTACGGGCTTCTGAGGGGTAGGGCACTGTTGACTGTTTGGATCCTTCCAGTATGAAAAGTGTACATCCATCGAAGGGCAGGTCCTTGGATGCCAGTCTTGTGTCGTTGTCTGAACAGAAAGGGATGGGAGACTGGGTAATAGACCACAAAGAGGTGAAGGAGGATAAGGGCTATGGTTTCACCTCTGTCAAGTAACATCTATGTGTTGTCTGTTGCTGCGATGAGGGCTGTCTCTATACTGTGGTTTGATCGGAATCCTGATTGCGAGGCATCCAGATGCTGGTGGTTGATGAAGCAGTCAGGGAGGCATCAGTGGATGGCTTTTTGTAGGAGGAATCGTAGGAGGGATATGGGATAGTAGTTCGCTAGCTTGGCTGGGTCTGCTGAAAGCTTCTTCAGGAGATTGTTGAATGCTGCATGCTTCCAAGCTTCTGGGACGGTGGCTGTGTTGATGGAGATGTTGAGGATGAGAGTGGGAGATTCACTGATTGGGGTGGAGCCCTTATTGTAGCCCTTGTTGTATGTGTAGTGGTGGCAAGGGTCTGGTGAGGCCCCAGAGTGTATGGTCTTTATGATTGTTGTGGTTTCCTCCATTATGATGGCTTTCCAAATGGCCAGGGTGTTTCCTTTGTTTGATATTGGTAGACCTGTTGCAAGGTATCTAGGGTCCAGTTGGGGGGCAAACTTGTTATATGTGGCTATGATTCTGCTGGAAAAAAAGTTTGAGAGGTCATGTAGGTTGTAACTGGTGTTGATGTGTTCAGCTAGGGCCTTCCTCTTGGTGTCCCAAGTTTGCTGGTAGTAGTCCATGAGGGCAGATTTGAACCTGTCCTTGTTGTATTCTTCCTGGTAACAGTTTAACACCAATGTAACCAACCTGAGTTCTTCTTTCTAATAAACGTAGGAAATATGTTTTAGGGAAACTAGATATTACATACATCACTGTAATAGGCTTTCAGTGCCACCCTAAGCAATCTCATGTTGAATTACCAAGAGTAATATTAAATGACAAAAAGCAACCTGTTTGGATGCCAACATGCTTTTAGGTTTCCTAGGTTACATTTATTATTTCCACTGTTTAGCATCAGGTTATTCTAGCATAAGCACCTTGTCAATTCTGTGACATGTACGCATCTCACATGTACCCAAATAAATACATCAAGGTCACCATTTTCCAAATTGCTCCAGCCCTCATAACTCAAACGATATTTGATCTGCCATATTCAGTCATTGTGCATTGTAAGAATCTATATTTCATTCCCGCTCTAGTTTCACCTTTTCTCTACAAAACCTTTTATAAACAAACCATTGTGCTTGAAGGAGCTTGTATTGTTAGCATTCTCTGAGTCAGTGTACTCCTCTGTAAAGGCCTTATTAGCCCTGCAAGTATTGCTACCATTAGGAAATTCAGGAAAAACATCTGTAGGAAGGATGCTGTCAGCTCAGGAAATTGGTCTTTGAACCATCTCCAAAGAGAACTGGCAAACAGCATGGACCATCAAACATTTTGAAAGAATTGAAAGGCATGGAGGTTCGGGCATCTGGTGCAAAACCGCAAGAGCATTCTTAAGCACTGGTTGGTATTGCTAACATTCTAAAAGAACAAATGTGCTCAAAAACTAATTATGTGAAGTAAGCAACTCATTCCACAACATAATATAGACAAACGCAAAATGGACCAGTAGGACATTTTTTCATACTATGCTTCTTGGTACATGAGCTGCAATTAACAATGGCTTTTTCAATATAGTACTGTTAAAAAGATTGAACATCATGTACTATTTAACAGAATAGTTAGTGGTACATTTCTATACTGTTTAGGTAAAACAAAAAATAGTGATTAGATGTGCGATGAGCCTGTGACCACGTCCTACGAACGTTTGTCTGTGCACCCGGAACCTGACACACTCTGTGGAAGTTGGACACCAGCTCTGGCATGTAGACAGGCCCTCTGCTAACCTGCCTGTGAATTTAGCTCCTGCTGTGAACGCCCTTCAGCTAACTCAGTGGGGATTGAAAACAGTCTCAAGTTCCCAACAATTGCACACATGGCCTAGTATGTGCCAGTCCATGTGCCCATCTACCTATGCATCACTCTGTTTTTAAGCAAGGCCTAGTGTGTGGCCAGAGTGGGCATCAACTACCCATGCATCTTTCTAGGCACAACAGCCAACATTTAAGACTCAGGTCACCATTTATTAATAGATATAAATGGTGCTGCGGGAAGGAAATGGAACCCACCTGTCTCCTTCTCCTTCAAAAGTGCTGAGTGAGGGGGGAGGAGGGAAACGTCATATAATAGAAGGCAAACAAAAAAGTCATTGTCAGTTTATAGTCACAAATCTTATCTCTAGAGATGGAGATTATCTCGGACTGTGTGTAGCCTCTCACGAGTGACAGTTTTTTTCAACCTAAACAGAACACAAGACTACTGCTACTCCCTGCTCTAACATCAACTTTAAGAACATTTAGTTTTTCATTTTCATGGATTTCTCATGAATGACAACATTCTATAGGATATGAAATATACACACATTTTATTCTACAAACTAATGCACTATGGTGAATATTCAACATATCAAAAGCAAAGTACCTTTATCTTGATGGAATACAGGGAATTGCCATTATGTGGTCTTGTTCCAATGTCTAATAATGTTTAAATCCTCCACAACTTGGGACACAGATCAGAAACAAAGGTTCACCCATGATCTGCCTATAACACTACAGATTGTAAACAACAATCTGTTCTGTCGGGTAGAAAAAAAATTCTTTGTGATTTTATTGCATTTGGAAAGGCAACTATGGTGCCAAAAACAAATAAACACACAAATATAAGGACTGACAGTGTTTATTATTATCAGATTAAGTGGAATTTTACTATATGTATTTCAATTATTCATACAATAGGTCAGCAATTACCGTGATTGATTCAACAAAGGGCTGTTCGGTAAATCAATTGGTAAAAAACGGCGCATGTGAGCGTGATTATAGTGACATGGTCAATATAGTGAAAAAGTGACAAGGTTAATGTTTTCCAACATAAGAGTGACATAATACTGTACATAAATTTACAATGAAAGCATAGCAAGCCTGGTCCAAATTCAAGGAAAATCCCACTAACACAGAGACTCAAGATACAGTTGTTACAGTTCAACTTTGAGGTCATGCCAAAAAACACAGTTAGTAGGCAGAGGACAGTATAGTGGCCCAACACGAATCCCACAATCTAAATAAGTAATATCTAATTCTCCTTAGCTTTTACTAAACTGAGGCCTCTGTAACTTTTGCTAGGAAAGGTTGAATAATTCCAAGGATACATGAAAATTCTTTGAGATGATGCTGCAGGAGGAATTTAAAAGAAGTGTTATTAACAGATAACGTCGGCGAAGATGTTCTTGACCTCTGGCTTAGGGGAGCCGGGAACATATGTGAATAGCTAAACACAAGCAGAGGACTACAGATTAAGAGCAGAGCCCAAGTAGGTGCTACTTCTCATTAACTGAGAGGAAAGCAAAGCACCTGGCCAGTCTCTGGTTGGGGCATTTATAGACATTGGGATGCTCATACCCCAGGATCCTAGAACTCTGTAGTTTATCATATCCTTGAATCATGCTGTAGGTCTTCAAATCTTGCAATAGCCCGCCACTTGGATGGGGCATACTGTCAGAACTTTTGGGTGATCACACATAGACAGGATTGACTGTGCTGGTGACGGGGAGAGCATTTGTTTTTCTCATTTTCTGACAAATGTATTGAGGCCTAATGGAAACTATCTACCACCCAACCTTTTGTGGCCAGGGACTGGTTATGATGCTGGGGCTTCACTTTCATTTTTGTCTATAACAGGAAATTTCGCAAGTTAAGTATAATTTGCAAATTCCAAGATGCCCCTAAAATTATTAAAACCCTTGCTCATCCAGATAATTTAAAATGCCTTACTCCACCCAAAATCTTGTTCATACGTAAACATTAAAAAAAAAGACACAGACTTTACACCTCACAAAAAGCTTTCTGAGTAAAGTTCTACTTTCATGTCAAAGTTAGTGTAAATCCAATCAGCATTTTGTGTAGCAGAGAAGAAAAAATCTAAATAAAAAAATGGAAAGTGAAGTTTACTGATAACTACAATATTACTGTTGCAGAGTCTGTACTACATATGTAGATGTAAAAACCAATGAACAGAATTTAACCAAACTTGGCCTAGAAGTAGAACTTAACTAAGAGCTGTGCTTTTGCTTTGTTAAGTGTAAATCTTTTCAATGATCAAATATGGGAGGTAGTTAGCAATGCATGGCAAGGGTGTGAGTTATAGTTAATTGTGGGCTTGAGTTACAGTTACATGAGATAGGTAGAACTGGTGATATTTCAATGGTTTTGTTTCTTTAAAACAGTATGTTTTAACTTACATTTTCACCTAACTATAATGTCCCTTTAACCTTTGTTTTTTTTCAGGGAATTTCTAAGGTTTTTTATAAAATACCAAATTATAACTGTCACTTTAATATTGGTTTTTTTCGTTGGATTTTTATTTTGTTTTGTCAAAAAAAATTAATAACCATAATCAAATGAATGTTTCTTTCTTTTATCAAATGTATATTTCATTGATTCTAACAAGCAAAGCCTAATAATAGTGATTGTAATAAAATGTTTTTAATAAGAGCCTTTCAAAGAAACATCAACATACCTTTGGTTTTTTTCAGATTACAAATTGCAATCATAAAACCAACAACTCAAGGTCTTTACACACCAGCCGATGAACCCCTGCCCCTTTTAGGGGCACCAACGGGCTCCCAAAAATATAAGTAAAAAGCACTTGCAGGGCATTACATGGCACTCCTTCTCTGGAACAGTGAATGTTAATGGAGTGGCTCCTGCCGCTCATTTATTATTCATTGTATTCCTTTTTAAATATATTGTTAGGCACCCCAGTGTGCACCTAGGTACCTACACCTAAAGTTGGGGAGGGGGCAGGGGAGCCCAAAGGCCCCCACAGCGTCTGACAGCTCTCCAGACAGCACCCATCGTGGGTGCCGGCGGAAGTTGGCATTGTTTTATTAGCATTGGGTGCTCCATCGCCAACCAGGAGCACCCACAATATGCATTTCATAGGGGGATCACAGGGGGAGTACCAGGGCCCCTGCAGAACCCTCCTGCTCCCCTAACAGCAGCCAGTCAATTATTTTATTGACAGGTTCTCCGTACGAACCTGGGACACCCACAATGTGTCCAATGTTGGGGGCTCTTGAAGAGCCCCAAATGCCTATGGCCACAGACAGCTCCCCAACCAGCATTATACTGAGTGCTAGCAGGAGCTGGCAGCGTTAATTTGCTCCTGCCCTGGTGGGAGCAGATATTTTCTCTGTTCCCGCCTGGACAGGAGCAAAGTTGTGTTCCCTGCATGGGAGAGTGCTTGACCAGGCTCTGGCGATGTTGAGCCCGGAACTCGGACTACAGCTCAAGGGATGGGGCCCAATGCCTCCCTCCTCAATTATCAACTGGCCCAGGAGGATTGGGCCCCTGGGGCTGTACTGTGGCTCAGGGAAGTGAGTGGGCTTTCTGCCAGCATGACTCCCTCCACTTCATTCAAAATACAGCTCCAGGGGATAGGGTCCCTGGGGCCTCTCAAAGGCTTGGGGAGTGGAGCTGCATGCCTGTCTCTACATCAAAAAAGTTCAGCCTGGGGGATGGGGTCCATGGGGCCTCCAACAGTCTCAGGGAAGGGGGCTGCTTGCCCCCTCCCCAAAAAAATATAACTGCCTGACCTACCTCAGGATTTTCTTTTTATAAACAGCGGGAGCTGACATTTATTTTGCTATTGGAGTAGTGGATAGTCCACAGATCTGCTGCACTTATAAAAGATAAATTGCCATTTCTGGCCCTGGGGGTCTATCTGGGACCTCCCCCAACCAGACCTAGTGGTCAGGGCTATAACTACCCTGTACTCCCATTGGTTTTTAATTTTACTTTCTTCTAAGACAAGGGGACCGAGTCCCACAGTCCTAAGATTGCTGGCACCACATTTTTCTTGATGTGGTGGTAGCCAATCAGATCTTATCTAGAGATCTGTCTGCTGCGCAGAACCTCCATGGAGTAATATATGCATACACTTTAAAACCTGCTAAATGGATTTACACTAAATCACAAAAAGCACACTTTCCGAACCGCGATTTAGCTTTCTGTCATATTTGCTGCAATTCACTTATACTATTTTAGCTGCAGCTGTGTCGAATTTTCCCATGGAAAAATGAGCGTCGAAAATGTGTTTTGGGACCCCCACACTTTTCCTCATCCCCCACTTGACGGATCACCCCACACCTTTCCAGGAATTAGCTACCCTGTGTGTGTGTGTGTGTGCGTGTGTGTGTGTGTGTGTATGTATATATATATATATAAATATATATATACACACACACACTCGGTAGCTCATATATATATATATATTACCTACTGGCGGTCACCAGTAGGTAGTTATAGTTACAACCTAGTTTCCATAGGGAAAGCATTTTTTGATTTGCTTATAACTTTGGCGTCGTTTAACAAATCTTTATGAAATTTTCCAAAAAGTTGCACTTTTAATGTCAGTTCCTATCTTAAAAGTTTGGGGGTGATTCGTCAAGCGGGGGCTGAAAAAAAAAGGGGGTCCCAAAACGCATTTTCCCCACGTTAATTTCCATAGGAAATTTTTGCTACGAGCTACAGCCCGAACTGCTGAACTGAATTACCCCAAATTTGGCAGAAAGGTAGAGCCTGGGTCAGAAAGCGACCTTTTTTTTAAATGGTGTAAATCCGTTCAGAAGTTTTTGAGAAATTAAAAAAATAAGAGTCAAAAAATCAAATTCCCATAGGAAACTTTGTGCAAGGCTACAGCCAAAACTACTGAACGGAATTACCCCAAATTTTGCAAAATGGTAGTGCTTGGATCAGAAAGCAACCTTTTTTTTAAATGGTGTAAATCCGTTCAGTAGTTGCTGAGAAATTAGAAAAATAAAAGGTTTGATATCTGGGCGGAGCCTAAGTCCTGTGCACGAGCTTCACTGTGATTAGCTGTCAACACTCCAAACCAGGAAGTGCTGGCAGCCATCTTGTGGCTCGGTAGAAGCGAGTCACCAGCAAACAGAGAAACAAAGGTATAAAACAAGAGAAGGGGACAGGGTAGAAATAGCCTGACTCCTAAGGCCTGCTCAGGGGGTCCCAGAAGGGCGCGTTTGCACAGTGGTGCAGCGAGGGGGTGGGCCTGACATAGCAAGTGTGCAAACGCACCCCCTGGCACATTGTAAATTGGGGGATTAGGTCCCCTTCAATCCTGAGGGTCCCTGGGGGCGAACTAGCCCACCAGGTACCTCCAGTATGCGCCATGGAGCTGCTGCAGAGACCTGTTGAGAGGCCATGCCCCTTTTTACACCTCTCTGCAACACAGCTCTGTGGCGCGTGCTGGAGGTAGATGGTGGGCTAGTTGGCCCCCAGGGACCCTCAGGACTCAAGGGGATGTAATTCTCCCAATTTACAATGCACCAGGGGGTGCGTTTGCACAGTGGTGCAGGGAGGGGTGTGGCCTGATGTGACAAGTGTGCAAAAGTGCCCTGTGGTGCGTTTTAAGTTGGGGGCTTAAGTCCCCTTGAATCCTGAAGGTCCCTGGGGGCCAACCATCCCAACAGGTACCTCCGGTAAGTGCCACAGAGCTGCGTTGCAGAGAGGTGGTCCAAGGCCATGCCCCCTTTTTACACCACTCTGCAACCCAGCTCTGTGGTGCTTACTGGAGGTAGCTGGTGGGCTAGTTGGCCCCCAGGGACCCTCAGGGCTCAAGGGGACTTAATCTCCCAATTTACAATGCACCAGGGGGTGCGTTTGCACAGTGGTGCAGGGAGGGGGCGTGGCCTGATGTGACAAGTGTGCAAATGCACCCTGTAGCGTGTTTTAAGTTGCGGGATTAAGTCCCCTTGAATCCTGAGGGTCCCCGGGGGCCAAATAGCCCACCAGGTCCATCCAGTATGCACCACAGAGTTGTGTTGCAGAGAGGTGTAAAAAGGGGCGTGGCCTCCGACCACCTCTCTGCAACACAGCTCTGTGGCGCTTACTGGAGGTACCTGGTGGACTAGTTGGCCCCAGGGACCCTCAGGATTCAAGGGAAATTAATCCCCCAAATTAAAACCCACCAGGGGGTGCGTTTGCACAGTGTTGAAGGGAGCGGCGGGGCCCTGGTAAGACATGTGTGTACCTATGCAATCACTCCGCCAAAACCCAAACACTTATAAATTCACCATGGACTCTCCTTGCAGCACTCTAATCATCCAGTCACTACCCATGCACTCATGCAATGACCCATGCACTAACTCATGCACTGCTACAATACCTGAGCAGTACCCATGCTGTCCAGCCATCGCCCTGTCAGTACCCATGCACTCCTCCAATCACCCAGCGAGCACCATGTACTTATCCAATCACTCTGCCACAATCCAGTCACTTTCAAATTCACCATGCTCTGTCCTTGCAGTACTCTAATCATCCAATCAGTACCCATGTACTTATGCAATGACCCAGGCACTAACACATGCACTGCTACAATCCTCTGAGGACTACTCATGCAGTCCAGCCATCGCCCTGTCACTACCCATGCACTCTTTCAATCACCCAGCCAGCACCATGTACTTATCCAATTACTCCACTAAAACACAAGCACTTATAAATTCACCATGCACTCTCCTTGCAGTACTCTAATCTTCCAGTCACTACGGATGTACTCATGGAATGACCCAGGCACTAACACATGCACTGCTACAATCCCCTGTTCTCTACCCATGCAGACCTCTAACCACCTACACAGTAGTGATTCACTCCTCCAATTATCCAGGTTGTACCAATGCACTCCAGAAATCCCTCTGTCACTACTCATGTACTCCTCAAATCAGCCATCCAGCATCATGTACTTATCCAATCACTCCACCAAAACCCAAGCAGTTATAAAATCACCATGCACTGTCCTTGCAGCACTCTAATCCAGTCACTATCCATGTACTCATGCAATGACCCAGGCACTAACTCAAGGCAAATACAGAGGAGGTCATGCTAATTACAGGGGTAGCCCAACACATAGTGTTCCCTAGTGTATGTAGGTGTTTTTACTGTATTTGAAGTGTCTTTTAGCATAGCACTGGCTCCGGTCCTGGTTAGTCAGAGTCAGTTACCACCAGTACCCATCACTAAAAGGTTGGGGGCACAGGAGGACTTTCTGCTCCTATGTTGGTTCTTTTTGCACATATCCTGCTTCTTCCTGCAGTTTTCTTTGTCTTTCTGGACTTCTTTTGCCTCTTTCTGCATTTGTCTTGCTTCTTTCTGCGCTTTTCTTCCTCTTTCTTCACATGTCCTAACTTTGTAGGCATAGTTAGAAATTAGCATTTACAAAACCATTGAAATTCACTGAAAAAACCATAGGTTTCAGAGACGTTATAGTTAGTTGGACATTTCACTCGTACAAAACCATAGAAATTCCTCCGTTATAGTTAGTTCAGATAACTATAACTCACGCTCCCCCGCAATGCACTGCTGATGACCACATATTACATCATTCATGACATGTCCACTAGGAAGGGGGACCCCTGAGAACGAATAAAGGCAGGCAAAACAGGGGAACATAGAATACCAAAAGAAAGAGAGAATGCCTGCCGCAAATTGATGGGGGAACAAGGCCCTAAAACGGGTCCGAATAATTAATACCCACTGCCACTGGGCAGACCAAGACAAACATGTAATGATGGAAAAAGGTTTATAAAGTTTTTGATAATTTTTTATTTTTATCCTTTTTGTTCACGCAGATAACGTGATCTTTTACGTGTGTTGGTTAACATCAAGAACCAAGAGTAGATATATATACATTACTAAATTCCTATACATAAAATTACTAGCAGTCCCAAACAAAGCTCCTTCACAACAGCACAATCATACTAACACTCATTCAACAATATCGTCATTCACCACATAACATAAATACACAAAAATGGAAACATATACGTAATCCCACAGTGTGGATTCAATGCAGATTCAATGAAAAGCAGTTTAAAAGACACAGATGAACACAATTTAAGTAGCCAGGAAGGGCTTAAGAGCACCTTCATCAGGGCGAAGGAGGACACGTAGGGTGGGACTGGCACACCTAACGGTTGAAGGATTATCCACAAGATGGGTAAAAGAAGAGGTTCAAATCTGGCGAACTGGATTCTTGAAAGGGTTGAAAGCTTGGGGAGGTAATGGATCCGTGAGTAGTTAGACAATCAGTCCTGGTTGCGACGGGTGCGGGGGGGTTATTCGTCACCAATGAGTAGGGACCGAGGAGGGTTTCCCTCGTTAGACGGAAAAACGCACACGAGATCCAACGGTCTTCCCAGGGGTAGAACGCGATATAGGGATGACAAGGGAGATAAAGTACGCATGGAACCTATGTTCGCCAGCAAATGCAGCACTACGGCACGGAGCATGGATCTCTCTGGTGAAAGGCGGATGTAGCGTCTCCGTGCATCATTACATGTTTGTCTTGGTCTGCCCAGTGGCAGTGGGTATTAATTATTCGGACCCGTTTTAGGGCCTTGTTCCCCCATCAATTTGCGGCAGGCATTCTCTCCTTCTTTTGATCATTCATGACATGGTCAGTGACATCACTGATGACATCACTGATGACATCTCAAATGACATCACTGATGACATTATCCAGTGACTGTGTGTTTCTATAAAGTTTAAATATGTATTATATATGTTCCAAGGTGTATTGAAGAATGAGTGGGTGTGCAAGTGTCTGGATGGAGTATTTAGGAGGTGCATCACTGACTGTTTAAGTGAGTTATTACATGTCTCTTATTGAATGCATGGGTTAGTGACTAAACTATGTGTGAATGATGTAATTTGTGATGTCATCAGCAGTGCATTGCGGGGGCGCGAGTAATAGTTAGCTGAACTAACTATAACAGGGGAATTTCAATGGTTTTGTACGAGTGAAATATACAACTAACTATAACGTCTCTGAAACCTATGTTTTTTTCAGTGAATATATATATATATATAAAGAGTTCCCAACATGGAGAGCCACGTACAGGTATGTAGAAATCATTTATTCAACCGGGCAGCCCTGCTAAACAGTCTCTGAAGCACACAGAATGCACAGTGCCAATAAATCCTTACGCGTTTCGAGCATCCTTGCGCTCTTGGTCACAGGTACTGGCCGTTTGAATGAAGGCAGGATACAGCCACTCGTTAGCACCAGCTTTTGAAGTTCCACCCCGTGGGCGTGTAAGCTCAATGCATGCTGGTGAATGGAGTCCATGTTAATACTAATCACAGGTAAGTGCGTCTGCCTTTAGCCAAATAATTTGCAATCACCACAGTCGGGCTGTGTGACTCACAAGAATGCCGCAGAACAGAAATTTCCCAGCTGAACACACATCGTTCCGTAATCTGAATTATAAATGACTCCAACGGACCCGCTCTTCCGCGGGAGGGCTCTCCGCGACCTGGGTGGGCCGCACTTCAATTTGCATCACAAAAAAAGTTCCCAACATGGAGAGCCACGTACAAGCATGTAGAAATCATTTATTCAGCCGGGCAGCCCTGCTGAACAGTCTCTGAAGCACACAGAATGCACAGTGCCAATAAATCATTACGCGTTTCGAGCGTCCTTGCACTCTTGGTCACAGGTACTGGCCATTTAAATGAAGGCAGGATACCGCCGCTCGTTAGCACCAGCTTTTGAAGTTCCACCCAGTGGGCGTGTAATCTCAATGCATGCTGGTGAATGGAGTCCATGTTAATACTAATCACAGGTAAGTGCGTCTGCCTTTATCCAAATAATTTCCAATCACCACAGCGGGGCTGTGTGACTCACAGGAATGCCGCAGACCAGAAATTTCCCAGCTGAACACGCATCGTTCCGTAATCTGAAGTATAAATGACTCCAACGGACCCGCTCTTCCGCGGGAGGGCTCTCCGTGACCTGGGTGGGCCGCACTTCAATTTGCATCACAAAAAAGTTCCCAACATGGAGAGCCACGTACAGGTATGTAGAAATCATTTATTCAGCCAGGCAGCCCTGCTAAACAGTCTCTGAAGCACACAGAATGTACAGTGCCAAAAAATCCTTACGCGTTTCGAGCGTCTTTGTGCTCTTGGTCACAGGTACTGGCAGTTTGAATGAAGGCAGGATACCGCCGCTCGTTAGCACCAGCTTTTGAAGTTCCACCCAGTGGGCGTGTAAGCTCAATGCATGCTGGTGAATGGAGTCCATGTTAATACTAATCACAGGTAAGTGCGTCTGCCTTTATCCAAATAATTTGCAATCACCACAGTGGGGCTGTGTGACTCACAGGAATGCAGCAGAACAGAAATTTCCCAGCTGAACACACATCGTTCCGTAATCTGAAGTATAAATGACTCCAACGGACCCGCTCTTCCGCGGGAGGGCTCTCCGCGACCTGGGTGGGCCGCACTTCAATTTGCATCACAAAAAAGTTCCCAACATGGAGAGCCACGTA
The DNA here is from genome assembly GCF_964204655.1 of Triturus cristatus. Taxonomy (NCBI): domain Eukaryota; kingdom Metazoa; phylum Chordata; class Amphibia; order Caudata; family Salamandridae; genus Triturus; species Triturus cristatus. Next base: position 636,496,645 of record NC_140585.1, read on the forward strand.
CAGGTATGTAGAGATCATTTATTCAGCCGGGCAGCCCTGCTAAACAGTCTCTGAAGCACACAGAATGAACAGTGCCAATAAATCCTTACGCGTTTCGAGCGTCCTTGCGCTCTTGGTCACAGGTACTGGCCATTTAAATGAAAGCAGGATACCGCTGCTCGTTAGCACCAGCTTTTGAAGTTCCACCCAGTGGGCGTGTAAGCTCAATGCATGCTGGTGAATGGAGTCCATGTTAATACTAATCACAGGTAAGTGCGTCTGCCTTTATCCAAATAATTTGCAATCACCACAGCGGGGCTGTGTGACTCACAGGAATGCCGCAGACCAGAAATTTCCCAGCTGAACACGCATCGTTCCGTAATCTGAAGTATAAATGACTCCAACGGACCCGCTCTTCCGCGGGAGGGCTCTCCGTGACCTGGGTGGGCCGCACTTCAATTTGCATCACAAAAAAGTTCCCAACATGGAGAGCCACGTACAGGTATGTAGAAATCATTTATTCAGCCAGGCAGCCTTGCTAAACAGTCTCTGAAGCACACAGAATGAACAGTGCCAATAAATCCTTACGCGTTTCGAGCGTCCTTGCGCTCTTGATCACAGGTACTGGCCGTTTGAATGAAAGCAGGATACCGCCGCTCGTTAGCACCCGCTTTTGAAGTTCCACCGAGTGGGCGTGTAAGCTCAATGCATGCTGGTGAATGGAGTCCATGTTAATACTAATCACAGGTAAGTGCGTCTGCCTTTATCCAAATAATTTGCAATCACCACAGTGGGGCTGTGTGACTCACAGGAATGCCGCAGAATAGAAATTTCCCAGCTGAACACACATCGTTCCGTAATCTCAAGTATAAATGACTCCAAAGGACCCGCTCTTCCACAGGAGGGCTCTCTGCGACCTGGGTGGGCCGCACTTCAATTTGCATCACAAAAGAAGTTCCCAACATGGAGAGCCACGTACAGGTATGTAGAAATCATTTATTCAGCCGGGCAGCCCTGCTAAACAGTCTCTGAAGCACACAGAATGCACAGTGCCAATAAATACTTACAGGTTTCGAGCGTCCTTGGTATTTATAGTTAGGACCTAGTTTCCATAGGAAAAGCGTTTTTTCTTTTCCCAGTAACTTTGGCGCCGGATGACGAATCTTCGCGAAATGTTTAAAACTAGTGGGGCGCTCCAGTCAGCTCCTATCCTGAAAGTTTCGGGGTGATTCGTCAAGCGCCCTTTTTTAAATGGTGTAAATCCATTCAGTAGTTGCTGAGAAAGTAAAAAATTAAAAGTTTCGTAATATAGAGGCGCGGTGGATCCGTGCACACTCCCGACTACGAGCTTTATGCTAATTGGCTGTCAACACTCCAAACCAGGAGTTGTTGGCAGCCATCTTGTGCCTCGGCAACCGAGGCACAAGAAAACAGAAAAATTAACTCGCAAAACAAGAAAAGGGGACAGGGTAGAAACACTTTGACCCCCTATGCCTGCTTAGGGGGTCCCACAAGGACCTCCAGGGCCAAAAAAATAATTAATAATTATTATTTTTTTTAAATGCCGAGATGCGCAGAGGATCCACGGATCCGGCTGCGAAAATAAACAAAATGAGAAGCCCCCGGGTGGGTCAAGTCCCGGGGGCATGTCAAAAAATAATTGCTTGGGCACACAGCCCCCCCGCCTCCCCAGGGACTGTCACCCCCCGGTGCTTCTTTTTTTAATGGATGGGGGCCTCAGAGGCCCCCCAAGCCCCGGGGACCACCATCTCCCCCGGGCCGGCTCCTGCAGTGTCCCGGGGTTCCAACCCTCAGGGACACTGTTTGCAATGACAAACTCTGCTTTGCTTCATTGAAGCGAGAGCAGGGAAACCTGCTCTCGCTTCAATGAAGCAAAGCAGAATTGCTTTCCCATAAGGGGAGCTGCATGTCAGCAGCTCCCCATGTGGAAAAGCAATGCCGGCTTCCGCAGGATGCGGGGAGCCGGCAGGACCGTGGGGGGATTGGGGACCACCCCACGGTCCCCAAAGAGAGGCCAGGCCATAGGCAATGGGGTCCCCGGGGCCATGAGTGGCCCAGGAGGGGGGCCACGCAGCCCCCCTCCCTCATAGATTTTTTTTTTAAAGCGCGCAAATGTCGGCCCCGGGGGATGGGGTCCCCGGGGCCATAAATGGCCGGAGGAGGGGGGGCTTTACAGCCCCCCTCCAATTATAAAAAAAAAAAAACACTGGCCATGCCCCGGGGGAAGGGGTCCCCGGGGCCGAATATGGCCTCGAAATGGGGGCCCCCTTCCATTTGTAAATAAATAAATTAATAAATAGGGGTGAGGCCCTGGGGGATGGGGTCCCCAGGGCCAATAAAATAGGAAAGGAAGGGGGGGCCACACAGCTCCCCTTCTTACAAAGATACATTTAAAAAAATACAGGCATCGCGCTGGAGGCCCCGCCCCCTCCCTGCAGCACTTTGCAAAATGCGCCCCCTGGTGCGTTGTAAGATAGGGAACTAATTCCCCTTGAATACTCGGGGTCCCTGGGGCTAACTAGCCCACCAGGAATCTCCACTATGCGCCAGGGAGCTGTGTTGCAGAGAGGTGTTCAGAGGCCACGCCCCTTTTTACACCTCTCTGCAATGCAGCTCTGTGGCGCTTACTGGAGGTACCTGGAGGGCTAGTTGGACCCTCAGGATGGAAGGGGACTTAATCCCCAAACTTCAAATGTTCCACCGGGTGCATTTGCACAGTGGTGAAGGAAAGGGGCGGGCCTGATGTGAAATGTGTGCAAACATTCGTTTTAAGACGAAAAATGAATTCCCCTTCAATCCTGAGGGCCCCTGGGGGCCAATTAGTCCACCAGGTATCGCCAGTAAGCACCACAGGGCTGCGTTGCAGAGAGGTGTAAAAAGGGGCATGGCCTCAGACCACCTCTCTGCAACGCAGCCCTGTGGCGCTAACTGGAGGTACCTGGTGGGCTAGTTGGACCCCAGGGACCCTCAGGATTGAAGGGGACTTAATCCCCCAACTTAAAATGCACCAAGGGGTGTGTTGCACAGTGGTGAAGGGAGAGGGCGGGGCCAGAGATGACATGTGTACAAACATGCCCTGTGGCGCATTTAAAGTTGGGGAATTCATTCCCTTTCAATCCTGAGGGCGCCTGAGGGCCAACTAGCCCACCAGGTTCTTCCAGTAAGCGCAACTGCGCTGTTTTGCAGAGAGGTGGTCCAGGCCATGCCCCTTTTTACACCTCTCTGCAATGCAGCTCTGTGGCGCTTACTGGAGGTACCTGGTGGGCTAGTTGGACCCCAGGGACCCTTAGGTTTCAAGGGGACTTAATCCCCCAACTTAAAATGCGCCACAGGGCGCGTTTGATAGTGGTGATGGGAGGGGGGGGGGCTGAGGTTACATGTGTGCAAACATGCCCTGTGGCGTGTTTTGAGTTGTGGAATTAATTCCCCTTCAATCCTGAGGGCCCCTGGGGGCTAACTAGCCCACCAGGTACCTCCAGTAAGCGCCACAGACCTGCGTAGCAGAGGTGGTCCAGGCAAAGCCCCATTTTGCACCTCTCTGCAACGCAGCTCTGTGGCGCTTACTGGAGGTACCTGGTAGGCTAGCTGGAGCCCAGGGACCCTCAGGATTCGAGGGGACTTAATTCCCCAACTTAAAATGTGCCCTGAGACGTGTTTACACAGTGGTGAAGGGAGGGGGCAGGGCCTGAGGTGACGTGTGCAAACACGCCCTGTGGCGCGTTTTCAGTTGGGGAATTAATTCAAATCAATTAAATCAATCCTGAGGGCCCCTGGGGGCCAACTTGCCCACCAGGTACCTCCAGTAAGCGCCACAGGCCTGCGTAGCAGAGAGGTGGTCCAGGCAAAGCCCCTTTTTGCACCTTTTCTTCATCTTTGTGGACTTCTGTGGCCTCTTTCTGCATTTCTATTGCTTCTTTCTGTGCGTTTTTTTCTTTCTTCACACGTCCTATCTCTGTAGGCATAGTTAGAAACTAGCATTTAAAAAACCTTTGAAATTCACTTAAAAACCACATCACTCATGACATGGTCAGTGACATCACTGATGACATCACTGATGACATCTCAAATGGTATCACTGATGACATCACTGATGACATCATCCAGTGACTGGGTGTTTCTGTAAAGTTTAAATATGTTTAATATATATAGGGAAAGGGGTACTGAAGAAGAATAAGTGGGTGTATAAGTGTCTGAATGGATGATTTAGTAGGTGCATGACTGACTCTATGTGAGTGATTAAACTTATTTTACTGAATGCATGTTAGTGAGTAAACTAAGTGAATGCCTGTATCCGACTGTCTGTTGGTGTGTAAGCGGCTGCATGGGTTTGCGAATAGCTGCATGAGTGTCTATATGGGTTATTGATTGGTTGTCTGAATATCTGTATGGGTGCCTGAGTGTTTGTGTGAGTGGGGCGTGTGTGACTCTGTACATAGATGTGTGAGTGGGTGATTCACTGGGTGCATCGTTTCAAGAGTGCATCTGTGATGGACTGTATGGGTGGGTGAGTGTGTGTATGGGTGTGTTAGTGAGTGTATATATATCTCAGTTGTATATGTGTGAGTAGCTACATATTTGAAAGGCAGTATATATGTGTGTTGGAGTATAAAAATGGCTATAACTGAGAGTGTGTGATTGTGAGAGTGGCTGTATGGATGAGTCTCTGCTTGTATCAGCGATTGTATAAGAGCGTAAGTATGTGCTAGTATTTGTATAAGAAAGTGATATGGTGTGTGTATAACTGTATAGGTGATTAAATGGCAGTGTGAATAATTATTTGCATGACTGACTAGGTGTGTGAGTACCTCTATGGATGAGTGGCGGTGTGTGAGTTTCTATATAGGTATATGAGTGCATATGATAGTCCTGTAATGAGTGACCATAAGTATGAGTGACTGTACGGGCGAGAGTGTGGATGTGTGTGTAAACCTAAGAATCAGTGAGTGGGTATGTAGTTATTGGTGTTTGAGTGTTTATGGTTTTGAGAATGGCAGTCTGTAAGTTAGAGTGGGTGTATCAAAGGTTATATTAGGATGTGAGAAGATGCAACAATTTATCACATGGATGATGTCATCAGTGATGTCACTGACCATGTCATGAGTGATGTAATATGTGACGTCATCAGCAGTGCATTGCAGGGGCGCGAGTTATAGTTAGCTGAACTAACTATAACGGGGGAATTTCACTGGTTTTGTACGAGTGAAATGTCCAACTAACTATAACGCCCCTGAAACCTATGTTTTTTTCAGTGAATATATATATCTATATATGTATATATATATATATATATATATATCAGAGGTCAAGAAAAAATATTTCAGGGTGGGGGAAGAGGCGGAGGAAAAACAGGCGGTCAAGTCAAACAAACCTCCAACAAAGGAGCCATCAAGTGAGCCCACAAGAAAAACAAGTAGCCAATGACAATGTGGACATGAACGTAGTGAATTTTACAAAATAGACTGTTTTAAATTCACTTGTAAATTGAGGCTGGTGAAATATTTTGAAAACAGTGAAATATCAGGGCAACAACAATGCAGTCTGACTGTGGTCATTGACAAATTGTTGGTTTCATATTTGAAAGTGTTTCGTCATTTGGACAGCCTCTCGAGAGGAGATATGAGGAATATAGCTGATGACACACTGATTAGAGAATCTGATTTGAATTTGTATGAGGGACCTGACACACCTTTTAAACCCTGGCCGACCTTTTCACTTATGGTCCCAATGGATTCTATAGGGCTATTTTCTGACCAGGTAGTGAAAGATAAAGAACTATACAGCGAATTAGAAAAAAATCGGCAGTTGATTCTTCAACAATAGGTTACAAGAGCCTGGTGCCCATGCTACGTCTTTATCCTGACATAGTGGTAAGACAGGCCAACAAAGGTGGGAATATAGTTCTTTGGCCACTAACCATGTATCAGGACAGCCATGAGCCAGTTGAATGACAGTCAGTGCTACTGAAAGATTGACAAAGGTATTCTCTTAGATGTAACAATGGGATTTCATGCAGATCTATCACAGTGGAAAGCAGCAGGGCTCATATCCCAAACAGAATTCAAATTACTTAAAGTGGACTCACCCATCACTCCTATCTTGTATCTTATACCTAAAATTCTTTAATCATCAATGTAGCACCAGGCTTTCCAATTATTTTGGCCATGGAGAGTCTATTTGAAAATACCTCTAAGTATCTAGACTACTTTCTCCTAGACCCGGTCAAAAATCTAAGCTCGTATATTAAGGACACAGGAGATTTTTCGAAGAACATCTATGATGTAGAGTGGGAGCAGGATTATATAATGATTACATTAGATGTCTCCTCCTTGTGCACAAGCATTTCCTACTCTGATGGCATTCCAACACTTCTTGAGCTCTAGACCAATGTCCTTATATAAACACACCGAAATGCTCATGTGCATGCTTGGATGGTGCTTACGTAATAACATCTTTCTTTTTTGGTTCGAATTTGTACCAGCAATTGAGAGGTACTGCGATGGGCCCCTGCTTCGCCCTCAGCTATGCGAATCTGCATATGGGCTGGTGGAAGGAGCAGGTGTTGGCCACTGAGTACACCAAAGAGATGTCTGAAAATATGATACTTTTATCACGTTATATTGATGATAATTTTGTCTTATGGCGGGGTTATAATTCATTATCGGAAATTTTTTTTTTAACAGATTGACTAACAACAATTTAAATCTCCAGTTCACTACACAACTCAGTGACCAGGAAGTACAGTTTTTAGATTTAACAATCTATGTGGCAGATGGCAGAAAACAAACAAAAGCATTCAAAAATAACACAGCAGGAAACACAGTGCTGCATGCTCAGAGTTTCCATCCCACCAAGCTAAAAATCAGTACTCCCTATGCAGAAAATTTGCACATGAGAAGGAATTGTAGCAGTTCCGAGCAGCTTCAAAAAGCTCAAGCTGACCTCAGAGAAGTTTTGAGCAAGAGGCTACAACAAAGCCATCTTAGATGAAGCAAAATGCAAAGCTAACTTAAAACCCAGGGAATAACTGATTTTCACTGAGGCAACACAAGCTAGTACTCCAGATAAAACTGAACAGAGGTTTCACTTTATCACTAGTTACAACATGCAAAATCAGAGAATTCAAGCCATCTTTCACCAACATTGGCACCTACTATGCAATAATCCCGTATTGGGATCCAGACTACATAAAAAAAAATCATTATGTTCTGCAAAGATAGATCAATGAGGCGGGACCAAGTGGTCAACAGCCCAGGGAACAGACAACATGACACATGGTTGAGTGGGAGCAGAGGCTTCACACGGTGCCAAAAAATTCAAAGCCTGTAGTTATGGCATCAACCCTATGGAAGTGCCCTTGCCTTTAGTAGATAGAAAATGGCAGATTATGAACCCTCTCACATGTAGGAGTGAATATGTTGTATGTGTTGAGGTGCAGCTGTCAGATGCTGTATATGGGTAACACCATTCTACGTGCACATCAGCGTGTGTTGAAACATATCATAGCTATCAAAAATAAAGATCAGACGTACCTAGTGGCGTGATATTTTGAATTGACCCATGACAGTAACATCAAAGATTTGGAGTATTTCATGCTGGATCAGGTACCAGTAAGGTTAAGAGGTGGCAATAGAGAAACGTATCTGAGACAGCTAGAATCAAGATACATAATTTAGTTCAATTCGAGGAGGACATGCATGTACATTTATGAATGAATTCAGTCAGGTTACTCTCAGGTACCATTACAGCACTTTAAGAAGATATGTTTCCAGCATCTGTATGTCAAGTAACTATAACTTGTTCCATATAGTTACTATAACTGTGCCCTTGTTATGCACTTCTAATTACTTCCCATATTACATTGCTCATGACATATTCTATGACATCATTGAAAAGATCCCTACAACATCTGAAATTACTTAATTGATGACAATACTGTGCATGGTGCGAGTCAAGGTTACTTTAGGGTATGAGTTACAGTTACTTGAGATAAAAATAACTGATACATTTGAGTGGTTTTGTTAATTTAAAACTGTGTGTTTTAACTGACATTGTCACCCAACTATAACGGCCCTTTAACCTTTGTTTTTTTTCACTTATTAGTTGGAGTTAGGACCACGTTTTCATAGGACAAGCATTCTGTGTTTTGTTTATAACTTTTGAGCCATTTGACAAATCTTCACAAAAGTTTCCAAACCAAAGTCTCATCAACCTCAGCTCCTTTCTCGAAGGTTTCTGGGTGATACGTCAAGCAGGGGTTGAGAAAAAGAGGGCTGTCCCAAAAACTGTTCCCTGTGCAATTTTCATTAGGAAAATTGAACAGTGATACCACAAAATTTCAGAACAGATTTACACGAACATTGGATAGATGTACGATAGCTGATAACTATAACTGGTGAATTCCAGTGCTTATGTTTGTTTAAAACGTTTAAAACAGCAAATCAGGTATTATGGTGACAAGGCTGAAGTCCACATGGTTTGTAAATGTCACCAGCGGCCGTATTACAAAAGTGCCCTGGGGGCGCAACACTGTTATCGCCCACTTTGTACACCCCGAGGCACTTTGGTACTACAGAAAGGGCACAGCCGCTTGTGCAGCTGTTTCTGTAATACACATAGCCCTGTTGCACATATGGCTCAAGTGCTATCACCAGTGGGTTGTCCCTCATTTGCATGGGGGAGTGGCCCCATGCAAATGAGGGAATCCCTTTGCCTCTGCGCCAGTCCATATTATAAATGCAGGCGCAGAGGCACAAAAACTGTCAGGAGGCACACTGACAGTGTGCCACCAAAAAGGTGGCACACTGTCTGTGCACCCCCTGATGGCAGCCCTCTGGAGGGAGGAAGAGGAGGTCCCATGAACACCCCCAGACATCCCCTTGCATTGGGGTACAGTCACTCACTGTACCCACCTGCAAGAGAATCTCTTCCTGTCATATAAATTAAGGGTGGCCGGAATTTGCGAAAGTGCCTTTCGCAAAATGTCGCGAAACGGCAAAAAGTCTCCGCGAACACGAGAAGTTTTGTGTGCTCGCGGAGATTTTGTGCTGATTAATGCGTTACTGAATTTGACCTTCAACTCGGACACCTGCTTTATTTATATCTGTAAGTGCTTCCTGTTGAGGTTTAATTTTTGTGACAGGAGCATCGTGCCAGAAGGAATCCTGCCCTGCATGTTTATCCAAGAAGATGCCACCATTTTGTGCAATACTTCTACTCAATTGGAGTACTTTCTACTGGCTAATCAGTAAGTGCTACCTCGGTGGGCAAATGTATTGTGCTTTTCCTACACTACAGCTGCGTAAAGGGCCAGAAGAGTTGTCTCCAGCGACCATGTATGTCTGTAACTTTTGCCACCGCGCCGATGGATGCCGGGGTCCCTCGATTGAGCTGTCCATCATATTGGGGAAAGGGCGGGAAGACGTTGCACACCATTGGTGAGTGGGCTGGGGACAAACGGCGGGGCTTCTATGCAGTTCACATGCCTCTTGTTTATAAAGGGTCAGAGACCGACCAGCGCAGCAGATGAGGAGACAGAACCTCCTGGTGTCAGGAACTACACGGGGATTGTGCTCGAGAAATTCATGGATGCACAGACCTCCACCAAGGATTACAGCAAATTGTTGACGGTAGATATGGGGAGAAAGCACACCTGCCTAGCCTCCACCGTGCTCACAAATCTTTTGTGCTGATTAATGCGTTACTGAATTTGACCTTCAACTCGGGCACCTGCTTTATTTAAATCTGTAAGTGCTTCCTGAGGTTTAAAATGACAGGAGCATCGTGCCAGAATGAATCCTGCCCTGCATATTTCTGTCCTGCCGCAGATCGCGGAAGTTTCAACATTTTCGCGTTCCGCGCAAAACGCGAAAATGTCGACATTTTGCAATTTCCGTGAGTGGAACGGAAATTGTCACCCACCCTTAATATAAATGCAGGTGGGTTGCCACCTGCACAGTGAAACAGTGCGGCTGCTTCAAAGCCACTCTATATTTTACTCAAATACACTACTCCCAGGGCAGCACAAGCCTGCGGCTGCCCAGGGGGCAGAGCATTCAGTGTAAGACAGTGAACTATCCTTGTTACTGCAGGGTGCACCTTTTGAAAGGTGCGCCCGGCACTAACAATGAAAATGTGCCGCATTCCATAATATTTCCCCAGATGGCAATACCGGACCACATTAAAATTGGTACCTTTTAATGTATTTTTTAATATTACTTATTGATTTTTGGGCAGTTAGCTTGAAAAAAACTGTTTCAGCACAGCTAACAATGGACACAACTTGCAATTAGAATGTTTAGGCTTTATTTCACTTTCATGAAGGAACTGCTAATAAAACAATGGACAATAGTGAGGTCAGTGGATGTAGGCACTTCCATAACTGCACCATTTACCTCCTGTGCCACAAAATTTACAACATAATTTCCAAAAAGGACAGATTTCACAAAAAAAGCTATTTAATTCTCAAATTGATGAAAACAATACTGACAGAAATTGTGCAGCATAATTTGCATTAGGTCCACATTATTTAGATAACCTTTCTATATGATTGGGTCCTCCATGCCCCATAGTAGGTTTGACAATATGAAAGCTCTGCAGAGTGGTTAGGGGCTCCCTGTGCTCTGTATTTTTTAAATTTCATGATTCCCTGTGAAATATAAATTTTTATATACCACTATATTCTGTGCCACAAAAGTACTAAAACATGATGGATATATCTGCTTGCCTTTCGCAGATAGACTACTAGTTTTACAATTGATTGTCGCTATGCTGAGACGTTTGAAGCCTTTCACTACTGTATAAACAATGGTGGGCAACGGTGATCATTAAGATGTAACTTCTGTGAAGTGTGGGCGATATTTTTTGGGTTCCTGTGGAAGAGGGGTTGGATAGCACTATTGTGCAATATTATTTTACAGTCTTAGCTCCATAATTAGTATTTTGTTTGTCGATTTCTACAGACAGCCAAACAGAACAATCCATTATTTATTTTCGCAACCATTTTATATTGCTATACATTTCTGTATATTTCTACTAACGTAACCTCAACTTCTGCCATTTCATTGTTCTTCAAAGATGAAAATAATATGTGAATGAGAGTTTAACAGGTTCTATGATTGTCTGCCTAAGTAGCCTGAGTGACACTGAGATGAAATTGTAATTGCCCAATTGTTTCTTTGTATGGGAAGATATTAGTAATTTTTTGAGAACCTCTGACACTGAGAACATGATTTCACAGTTTGTTTTTATGTTTTAATAGAGTTAGTGTATGTTCTGGCAAAGTGACAATATGCAAGTGCATGATCATTTGTTAAGTTTTGTATAAGCATGGTATATGTTTGCATCCTTCAAAATTGAGAAACCATCCATATGTGTTCATTATTGATGTAATTCCTATGGTAAATTGTGTAGTATGGTAATGTTCATGTGAAAACATGTTTGATGTGTATAAGACTGCATAGTGGGGTGGAAGTTGATTTTAAGGTCATACACCCAAAGCCGGCTACATGGCTGCTGATAATGCACATCTAACTGAGTGGGTATGGAGGCTAGGTACTAGCGGTGTCTAAAGGTCAGAACCTATTCCCTGGGCCGCTTGGAGTAAAGTCACCTAAAACAGCTGCTACCACTTCCATCTCACAGGTGCAAGTATGCCTGATTTTGGCCCGGGGAGATTGGTTGCTAGATAGTTTTTTGGTGCTGGAACACTTTTGACTTTAAGAAAGCATTGGAGTGGAATATTTGAGACTCAGACTTGAAGTGGGGCTTACTTGTACGCTGCCAATAATGAATGGGGAATAACCACTATCGCTGGAGCGACTGGGGAGTGGGGAACTGCCCAAGAAACACTTGAGCCCTGGCCACAGGGGGGATTGTGGAAAATGTTTGTGAATGTAGTATTTCCCTTTGTGTTGGTGGCAGAAAAGAATACCTCTTCTTTCATAAAAGTGAGTATTTGGCTGGATCATAACTAATTGCAGCTGCTTTATGTATTTTGAGTAAGCCTTGGTGGAACATGTGGAGTTTATCTCCACAGAATTCCACAGAGTTTTAAAAAACCTCCACAAGATTCCTTGGAATTCCATTAACGAACTGGCGGAAAGAGATACATTGCCCTGCTTGCGCTGTGATTTAGCACTGGGAGCTCGGTAGGTTCTGAAAAATAAGCGTGAACAGCACCACACTGTGTGCCAAAGGGCGCAGATTCTTGAGTTGTTTTTGCTACCACTCGAGTGGATTTTCTACTCAAGCTGCACCTTTCTGACTGCTAACAGTTGCTGCCTACCGCATTCACCCCTGTTGGAGACATTTTGCCAGATGCCCTCCCAGCGAACAAAAATCACACTAGGTCACACCAAATGTCGCTTGTGCTTGTCAACATACTGTTAGCAAGCCGCCCACAAGAAAAAACTCCACCACACATCAGTTGATGGAATTTGGTCAGAATTCCATGTTATAAGAATAACGTAGCGTCGCCCAAACTCAGCCAACTCCACCGGCAGAGTGGAATGTATCGCCCACTCCAAATTTGGCTAACCTCTGTATATCCTCCTTAATCCCTGCCACTCCTGAGGAAGCCTTCGACTGCTCAGACCATGCTGTTCTTGAGAGCCACGTTCTGAAGAGGTACTTGGCCCAGTTACTCAGAATCAATAGCCGGTCGTTCCCCATAAAGGAAAAAGAGTATAAGGCCTCAGCCCCCACTGTTGGGCCCAGTAAACCATGCTTGCCCTAATGCCCTCAGAAACGGATTCTAACAGTCCCACTCAAGGGCACGTTGCAAGCTACAGCATGCCTCATCAAGGGCCTGAAGAAATAGGGCCACATCACTACATCCTTGGTGGAACTCCAATCGCTTCCAGTGCTGCCAGTACTAGATTAAGATCCAGTTGCATCATCAACAAAGCTATCACCAGCGGGGCCACCGCATATCTTGCTGACAAACTCACCATTTGTGGTGGCTCTTGGCACACTGCAGACAGAAGATTATCACCAGTGGCGGCTCCTCCTCTATGGTGCAGGAGCATCACCCTACTGCTTTTCAGCAGTATAAAGTAAAGTAAAGATAAAATGATAATAACTGAGTTATTATCATTTTATGTTTCCTTTGCGGGTTCTTCTCTGCTCTCCTAGAAAAGCAGGGGAGGAGTGATTTGTTCACACCTAAGTGTGCAATGACTGTTTGGTCGACCAAACCAGTCATGCGCACTTTCCCAGTTCTCCAGCCTGTATGGAGACCATGTCCAGGCCCCCATTCCCTGGTTGAGCTTGAACCAGGTCACCGAAAACCAATCACAACACTGCATTGCAGTGTTGCGATGGGTTAGGGGAGCTTCTGTGCTTAACAATCATAACGCCTTGATTATAACAACTGAACCAAAGAAATTAAAAGGAGAAGAAAACATGTCAAAGGACCTACACTGTTTTTGCACCTAAGATCTGTACTAACAACACTGTATCCCTCAAGGCTCCCCAACCCAGCTTCAATTTAGGAAAGACTTAAAGACACACATCTTTCAAAAAACCTTGCCTTGTAATGCGGTAGCATCCCACCTTAACTCTGAGGACCCAACTAACCCTCCTATAACTTATTGACAATATCTTTTCCTATGATACTATACAGCGCTCTTCTGCCTTTTAAGTAGATTTGTGCTACACAAATAATGAATACATACATACATACATACAAACATACATACATACAGACAATATTATTAGGTTGACTATGTTGCTGATGGTGGGCGGAGTGAGCGCAATTCTGACCTCACATCAAAATATACAGCATACTAAAAGACTCAGACCAATACATTTTTTAAAAGCTCCCGGTGCTGAAAACTGAAGACAAATTGATAAAGTCTGTAGCCATCCTTGCAGATCACTGTTAATAGAATGATGTGGTAGACACTAAATAAAACAGATATCAGGGCTTTACACAAGCTTCATATAATTATAGCATTTAGCTCTTTCATTCACATTTCTCTGTTTTTTTTTACAGATTGGGCCTGAGTCAAAACAGCATAACTACTGTTGAAAATGGATCTTTAGCAAATGTTCCTCACTTAAGAGAGCTTCACTTTGACAACAATGCCCTCATTCAAGTGCCTCCTGGTTTAGCCGAACACAAGTATATCCAGGTACAGTATATCAAGCGGGGAAAACAAATATATCATCATTTTACTGTGATTCTTAGAGTGCGCATTCATATTCTCTAATGTAATGTCTGTGTGTACTGCACATTGGTAATTTGTAGAAAGACAATGAAGCACAGCTATTGAAATTGAAATAATGACAGCCTAAAAAGGATTTAATTACTATATATTGTGTGGACTAATGATGATGATAATAATTAGTAATAGTATTAGTTCTTTCTTACTATTGTGAGTGCACACAATATATTGTAAAATAAAAATAATAGCAATAATAATAATGATACTACTACTACTACTACTACTACTACTACTACTGCTAATATTAATAATAGTACACCCACAATATATTATGAATATTATTAATATTGTTGTTGTTGTTATTGTTAGCATTTATTAAGCGCACATTCACCAAAGCATCTGGCTAGTAGAAACTGAAAACTTAGCCAAACTTAAGAAAAAATAGAAAAATGATGGCACATATAGCACTGACTTCCGTGAGTCCTAAAACTCGGAAGGCTCAACCTTTGCATTCAGTGCTACTGAAACCAGGCACTTCCTTGAGCAGAAAAAAGCTGGAGTTCAGCAATCTGGTTGGCCTATAAGTCCTCAAATCTGAGCAAATATACAGGCTTGTCCAGTTCTTTAAAACCCTCTGTGCAGCAGGCATGGCACTTTCAAATGAATTCTGTTTCACTGGCAGCAACCACAGGTTGCAGTGAGTGAGACAGGATCAAATTTCCTTTATGCAGTTCACAAGTCTTACCACCATATTTTGAGAATGTAGCAGAGTCACCTTTTCTCCGTGGTCACCACAGACTTTCACCTTTTTCTGAACCCTATTTGTAGTGGTATTAGCAATCTGTGCCCTGTAACTCCGTTGTTTATTTCCACTGTGAATGAGCTCTGCCCTTAAATGAAACTTTCAGAATTGGTTTTACCCAGGTGGACTGTTTCGCTTTCCTATGAAGCCATGGAAGATAACACAAACATTGAATAGTGGCATGAAGGTTAAATGTCATCTGGGCTTCAGTGTGTGTTTACACAACCTACATGTATGACCAAAAATACAGGGCTGTCAGGAGCATCACTTTGTTCTGGCGGGGTGCAGTTTAAAAGCACTGGATTGATACATGGCAAGACAAAATGCCATTGCCATGTAGGAAAATCAATTTTTATATGCTAATAAGTCCCCCGAGCCCTGTAGGTGCACGTGGGCACTTAATCTAATTAAGATACTATGTTCTCACAGGGACCTAGGGCCTGATTTGACATTGTCCCCAGCCATTCCAACTTATCTCCTCTTGCAATATTTAGAGTTGTCTACCAGCCTCACAAACAGGTATAAACACTCGCAGGAACTGCCACCATGGCGTTTCTTGTCAATGTTATTAAAGTTTGAGCGAAACGTCAGACAGAGTTTTCAGCTAGATTCTCCATGAAGAGGCCTAGGTAAAATTATAACCCTTAATTTATATCTTCACTTAAAAAAGGAGTGGTAAAAGTATTCAACAATATTTTCCACTTAGCTTAAAAAATCTAACTTTATGGTAACAGTAGATTTTTGATAAATTTAGTGAAAACAGAACTTTATAAAAAAAGTATATTGTGTGAACTAATACAGGTTTATGTCCAGTTTTACCACACATCTCACCTTCAAGGGCCAAATACACATTTCTGTGTTACTAAACCTGCTCTTCAGAAAGCAGTAGCCTGGCCTCTGGACCTAGGATAGCAGTGCTATTGTCATTAATTGGCCACTTTATACGGATTAGTCATCTACGGGTGGAACGAGAGAATTTGTCAGAACAAAGATTGGCATTCAGACTACCTCTTTTGACTTGGAGATGCCAAAATAGGCTGACAGCATCTGTTCCATCCATTCCCTGGTCCTTCCTAGACTTTCTGACTATAGTCCTGTCAGTTATTGTTGCTGACAGAGGAAGGACATTTTGTCTAAAGAAGGAAGTCCTTTACGGAGAGCCAGAGCACATTGTGATCAAAGTAGGGGTAAGCAAGTCATTTTGGATTCAGGGCTTCCGGGAATCTGTTTTCACATTAAAGAAAAGTGTTTCGAAAGGAGGTAGTCATAGAGTGAGAAAGTGAGCATTATTAGATACAAAAACATCTCTAATCATTGGCTCATGAACCAAATGAGACTGGCAACTCAGCAACACCTTCTCACAACACTCTTGGACCAGGAAATATACTGTGCTGGAAGAAAAAGAATCAAGGACATCACACTCCTGCTGGCACCCAGGGACTGGAATTGCTCCACGAGGGAGAGAGGGGTGATCTTCCTTTGCACAATAATCTGCTCTGGCCAGAAAAAGTACAAAGTATGACAGACAACCGAGTGCACAGCACATTGTACATGACATTCTTCAAAGTTTACACTTAACTTGATTGTGGTGCGGCGTGCAGAGCCACTGGGGAATTGTGACAAACTATGAGCAAGCAGAGCACACGTATGACAGAGTTTCTGCTTATTTCTGTACTATACCTTAGTGTCAGTCGGAGTCCAGGTGTTTGATTGGGTTGTCTGCTTTGCTGCTGTTGCATTAGAATCAGCATCTTGTTAAGCAGGAGGAGTCCTACTTTATCCATATTGGCTACTATAATTACCAAATACTCAAGGTCGTTGGAGTTCCTCAACAATGGTGCAACTGTGACACATGCCTAACTTGTGGACCACACTAAATGTATCCTCGACATTATGTCAGGCTGGTGGGCTGAAGGACTCGGGGCCTCCAACAATGTGAGTTTATCTTCTTGGTTGCACTAAACTGTGTATTGTTTGTTTGGTTAATGCTTAAATGCTGATGGTCTGGCCACAAAATTAAGTTCTGTTTTTAAGTACAGTCTAATTTGAACACAATAAGATTACCGTAGAAAATCTCAGCCTGAAGTCTAAAGGAGCTGATAAGGCTTTCAGCGGGAAAAGTTAATGGCACCCCTCAAATCATATCTTGGGAGATACACATGATATTCGCCGCAACCTAACCACAGAAACCAATATTCCTTTTTATTGTATTAATATTAAAGAAACAGGAAATCCGAAAAGATTTTCTGCACACTTCTGTATTTAGTTGTTTTAAATTATCCTAGAATCGTCTCATCCCTTGGTGGATCAAATGGCATTCTTGAAGGAATACTTTTCTTTGTGCCCAACATGCAAGGAATGTTGTAGATATACCTAAAATTGCCTCAAAACTGACTTGACAGACCTCCTCAAGGGATATTGAAATAATCATCCTACAAGATATGGCTGCTCAAGGTAGTGGCCATTGAAAGGAAAATGGAGGTAATGTTGACACAGTAAACACTGTATTCCAAACAAATCTGAACCTTTTGGCCAGAGGTGACAGTTATTTAATTTTAACCTAATTGAGGAAGCTTCCAGCAATCCTCCAGATGATAATTAACAAATGTTAGGGAGCTATTGTGAATATAAATCCAAGTGATGCTTGATATAGCTCTCAGATGGGAAATATTTTGAAACGTCACCATTTTTCATGTAAACAAATTCAAAATTCATGTACATCACCAGCTATTGACCAAGAGTAAGTAGATAAAATGCTATAAACATTTTAAGGATTCTGCCAAGCCCACAAGTTGTGCGTGAAGAATGTGCTGACGATATAAAACCTGCAAGCTATTTCTTCATGTAGAATAGCAATGATAATTTCTATCTCATTCTTTTCTACACTTCTTAGTTGCCAGTGTGATAGTGGGCTGACTATAATCAACCAATAAGGGGAATTATAAGCGCACTACTCACCCGTGAGGGTCTCAAGGTGCTGGGGGGTGGGGGGGGGGTGATGTTAAGCAGCTCTGTTCAGTTGAAGAACCAGGTCTTTCAGGGAGGGGGCTCGTCTGATGTAGATCGGGAGCTTGTTCCAGTTCTTGGCCGCGATGTAGGAGAAGGCTCTTCCACCTGTTCTGGCTTTGCGGATTTGTGGGGTTTCGGCGAGGGCGAGGTCGGCGGATCTGAGGTTTCTCTTGGGTACATGGAAGGAGATTCTTTTGTTGAGGTATTGGGGTCCGGTGTTGTGGAGGCATTTGTAGGTATGGTTGAGTATCTTGAAAGTAACTCCCTTCTAAACAGGGAGCCAGTGGAGGTTGAACAGGTGTTGGTATCGGTTTGCTGAGAGCCACCAGGGATGGTGAGCTTGTCTGCAAGATAATCAGCTGTGCTAATCATAATGGCTTTTTAATGATGAAGCAATACAAGTATTGCAGGAATTCATTATAAACACAATCAAACAAATGTACTGGTGCATAGCAACCAGGGACCTAGACCAAAGCAGCATCTCAAAATATGTTTTTGAAGACGAGGTGGCTGGCAAGGGGAGGCAATGGAGCTGAGGTGAAGTGATCAAATTTCTCCAGGATTTGTCTAACATATGCTGTAGCATGTAAGATGCCCTTAAAGAGTGTCAGTGTGGAGTTTCAGAGGCCATGTAACAGTGGATTCAATAGTATGCAGGCTGAACATTAGTTCTGAAGTCGCTTTCTGGAAAAAAAGGTTTTCCTTTCTTTTGGGCTCTTCAGGTTTCCCTCTACACTAAACTGTTTGGCCAGGCCTCACCATGGTTCTTTTCAAGTTAATGAAGTTGCTGAACCCTCCCTAGTTGTTCTTTCCAATCTAATATGTGTTACAGGCATCAATGCAGGTCTTCCTGGCAAAACGCCTAAGCCATTGTTTATATTTCTGGGAGCAGTTCACACTTCGTCAAGGAGAAGCGCTGTCAGACCAGCTGCTGGCTGGGCAATGTTAATTTGTCTACTGGAGGTTCAGGCAAAGAGTACCTTTTTAAAAATCACGTTTCCTTTCCTAAATATTTATTACAAATCTGAATTCTCTTCTGTATTGGATTTTTAATGAACATTAAAAACTGTGTTTGAATTACTATGGTAGCTTGTCCTAAACCATAGATAGCAGTGTTGTGAATTTATTCTGAACTTTAATTTTTCTTACAGGACAGCTAGAGCCCTTCATAGTGAAAATAGGTTTTGAGGGTTAGTCACTGTAGATATATGCCAACTTTTATTTCACCAGGAATCCTTTTTTTGTGGTGGTCAGCCTAGTGAATGGCACAACATGTACTGCAGTACACATATGACTTTTAACATTTCTATGCCATTGGTGTATTTTCTACACCACATACTATTGCCTTATTGGGAAGCAAAAGATGGCAATTATCAGTTATCCAAGTTTACCATGCTTTAAGAGTCAGAGCACATATACTGGGTCCTTGACAGTACTGCCCAAGTGTACAGTGAACAAAAAACAGCAATACATATCAGCAGAAAATGGGGGGTGAATATGCAAAAAAAGGCATATTCCCACATTAGCTCTCAATTTCATCTTTGTCAAATTATCTTACACACCTAATGAGGCTTAAGAGCAAGCACCAAAGTATTCTAAGGTCTTGGCTTCAACCAACTCCTTTCATATGGGATTGCCTTTAACTGACTCATTATTTTGGCCTTTGCAACTTGAGGCTATTAAGGACATTTCATTGCATATGCAATCCAAAGTAACTGAAGAACTTCATAAGTATGATCTAGCAGATCAGGTTAAAATTGTACATAAAAAAGAATCCTTGACTTCCAGGAAGATATATGACCTAAATGTTGAACTGGTTGTTTTTATTATTTATTGTATGGATTGTATGATATCTTGTGTGAAAATAAAATGGACCTGTGGTTCCTTTATTTCTGCAGTAGTTACAATACAATCCAGGATCACCATCAAAAGATTGAGCAACACCCTGTGCCAAATCTTGTTCTTTTTTATTCTTTTGTCAAACGTTTCTCTCTGTAATCCAGCCCTATACACACCTAGGATTCTGAGCGTGATTAGTTTTAATTAACTTGTACAAATGTTCTTTTTCATTTAATTCTGGATTTCATAAGTATCAATACACTTGCACTCACATATCAAAATTAAATATTTACACTACTGTAATAACAGACCATATCTGTATGTTGAATGGGTGAGAGAACCCACTTCAAAGAATATTCACAATCCTTGGCAGGGTGAATCACAAAAGTCACTAAATAAAAATGTGCTAAACCCACGAGTGGATTGGCGCAAAAGCAGTCGGGCTTAACTTAGAGGCAATGTGTAAAGTAATTATGCAGCACTCAACCAGTAAAAAGTGAAAGCACAAAACAAGAAACATCTCTAGCCAATTTAGAACAAATTTGGAACTGCAGTAATATGGTCACACATGACTGAGTCAAAGTCAAAAGTGAAGGCCGACCATGATGGAGCGTGTGTCAAATACAAGAACCAGGTTGGTCCTGGTTCAAGATTCACCTTCTAACTCAGAAGAAATTCTGAGAAGAGAATATCTTCAGCAGAGCAAGGCACAAGGCTGAATCCGAAGATGTGGGACATTGATGTCAAAGCCACTGCACAAAGTCTCTGTGAAGCTGTCGATGAAGCCGAGAAAAGCTCCTATGGGGAAATGTAAAGATTTCACACCAAGGAGGTCGTCAATGGGGTGCTGCTCAATATCAGGACTGGTGAAAATTTCCTCAGCCAGCAAAGCTGCCGGCGAGCCTCAAAGAGAGCTCCATGAGGCTGAACTGCGAGATCCAAGTAAAAATATTTGCTGCTGCAGAGAAGAACGTAGCGGGAGCTGTGGGGAAGTCGATCCCTCTTGCAATCAAGCCTCAGCAGATTGGCTTTCAAGTAGGCCCCTGTCCCACACAGTTTCCACGAGCAGAAATGTGTAGAAAAGTTTCTAAGCCACTGCTATTAAGGTTAGGCAGGAAGAGTACACTCTAATGCAGATCCAGGAAATAAAGTAAACCACTTGGGTGTTAGTACTCACTCCAACAGAGGCCAGCAGCAGGATCCAAGACAGGTCCAGTTGGAAGTGATCAGTGGGCAGTTGCAGGGAAAGTGGCCTCTCGAAGCTTGTTGTATTCCTATAGCTCGAACAGGAGGTCAACGAAATAAGTCATTTCTGGAGTCCTGGGTTCAGTGCAAGCCGATTCAGTCTTCCTTCCGGTTCTTCAGACATCAGGGCAGTATTCTTCTGATCCACACAGGTCCAGGAATGTTTTGAGGAGGGGTTAGGGAGGTCCACCTTAATGCCCAATGGCAGCCTGTTGGTGGGTGTAAGCCTTTGTTCAACCCTTAACGAGTTTTGGTCAGTGCCTCTATCTCTCTATCTACACTGGATTTGGAAGTAGCCTGGCTAAGGTGAGAGACAGAGGGCTGGGAGACCCAGATGTCAACTGCATCAGCCAGTGACACGGTAGGCTTTCTTTGAAGTCAAGAAGGCACTGGCTAGAGACCCAGGTAAACATTTGAAGCTTGGGCATGGGCTAGGTTCCGTGCCCTGAACATCCTGCTCAGGAGAGAAACACCCCTTCCCACACCCAAGGCCCTATGTCCACTATCAGACAGCAATAACATTCCAGGGAGACATCAGGGTCAGGTAGCCCAGGGCACTGGCAGAAAGGCAAATTGGCTTAGGCTGGAAAATTACAACTTTATAAAAGTGTAATTTCTGAAATAGTAATATAAACTCATACTTTACCATCAAGTTGGATTTTCAATTCCTATTCAATTTAGTCCTGAATCATATTTCTAGCAGACCCAAAACTGAAGTTACGCATTATACATTTTTATAATGAAACCCAGTATTGTTCTATTGGAGAGCCAGCCTTGCTACTGTGAAAAACGACTTAAGAGGAACCATTAAATATACATGCCCTGCTTTTTAAATACCATGAACCCTGCCGTGTGAGCATTTAGGGCCTAACTTAGGGGTGACCTACGTATGATAAAGAGAGATTTAGGCCTGGCAAAAGTTTTATTTTGCTAGTTCAAATGACAGTTTAAAACTGCACACAATGGCTGCAGGGGTAGGTCTTGAGGCATATTTTAAAGGGCTACTTTAGTGGGTTGGTGGCACAATGATTTTGCTGGGGCAACAAATGATGGACAGAATGCTGAATAAATCAAACATTCTCCCCCAGTCAAGAGATCGCCGTTAAATCCAATGTTCTTTTGCTCACTCGCTACACGAGTTTGGGCCCAGCCACATAAAAAATCAGTCTTAACCCTGTTCCTTATGGGAGCAGTCCAGCCCGAACTGCCAAGCAAGGTCTTCCCTGGACCGAAAACAAGAATCCTGGGACCTGGGACCGGTTTCGGGGTATATCACCCCTCATCAGCCATGCTAGCTTGAATCCAGTGGCACAGCGAGCAATGGACCCTCGTCCGGGCATACGATCCCACTTATGGCGGAAGGTGCTGAGGCAACACATGATGGATGGAATGCTAAATAAATCAGACATTCTCCCCCAGGAAAGAGATCTGGGTTAAAGCCATCATTTTTTTGCTCACTGCACCACCCCAGTTTGGACCCAGTCATATACAAATCAGTCTTGCCCCTGCTCCTTATAGGGAAAGTCCAGACTGAACTGCCAAGCCGGGTCCTCCCGGGAGTGGAAACAAGCATGCTGGGACCGGCTTCGGGGTATATCACCCCTCATCAGCCAGGCTATTTAGAATCCAGTAGCACAGCGAGCAAGAGACCCACATTTGGGCATACCCATCCCACTTAGGGTGAAAAGTGCTGATGATGGACGAATGCTGAATAAATCAAACATTCTCCCACAGTCAAAAGATCTTGGTTAAATCCATTATTTTGTTTGCTCACTACGCCACCCCAGTTTGGAACCAGCCACATGCAAATCAGTCTTGACCCTGTTCCTCATGGGAGCAGTTCCACCCACCTTTGCTGTCTTTCTGGCACCAGGGGCACTTATTTGAAAATTGGACACTGGTTTTATGTAGTTAGGCTGTGTGGTTGTATGCAGTTAGGCTGTGTGATGGAGTAACCCTTTAGGCAAATTTGCTTCCCTAATACCAAGACGTTTTGGGTGTTGTATTGAAACCAGTATTCTTGCCATTTTTGCATTATACCATATAACAAGGATGCAGGGGACTGTCTATTTAATTGCCATTGCCTAGTAATTGACTATTCTGGGTAAATAACCTTTCCGTTATCCACACAGTTGAGGTTTTTTTTGTGGTAAGGATTTCATCATACCTGTTAATTAGAAATAAGTAAACTTGTACAGTTGAGTTATTTACTGTCTGATCATATCCTATACAATAAATTGACCATCTATGGTAAAATCTTTCACATAGATTATGCGGTATTGGGTCCATTCTGAGTCCCATGCATGGCAATAAAGGGAAAGATTGCAGCACAAATAGATGATTCAGGGATTATCATGATGTTTAGTCTATCGTACATTGATGTTCTGTTTCTCCTAGTCTCAATTAAGACCTTGTATCTAGTTAATTTAGGATTTTTTTTAAAGAAATTAAATATGGGAATTATTTTGATATTCTGTTTTTATCATTTTCTCTAAAACAGTATTATCAACCTAGTGGACAGTAAAATGTGTTTGAAAAAGCACTAATGCTGCGGTGTAGTATAGACACAATTTAAGCAGAGCTAAATCATCAGCTCAGGGGGTAAATAAAGGCATATGATAGAAATTTGTCTTTGTGCCGGCCATCTAATTTCAGTAATCATACTTTTTTACCTTTTAAAAAATTTGACTGGGGGTTAGAATGATGTAGGTCTTTGAATTTTTACATTACCCTGATTACAGGATATATTTTGGGTTACTTGCAAAACCCAGTTTACCAGATGTGGATGGGACCTCTCTGCCCGCAGATAGTCGCAGTCCCTCAGTTTTTCTAGTGTTGACTGTATATCTGCCAGCTTTATTCAATTTTCAAATTCTTTGAAAAGAGTTTTCAGAATATTCTCTAGTGGATTTTTAGAACAGGATTGTATACAGTTTTGCTTTGGACAAAAATTCAATTGGAAGTGAAACAATGTTATAAGCATGTAGGAATAATGTTAATAATACTATGAGAAAAGCCAACAGTTTATTTGACTCTGAGCAAACCTGCATGGGCCCGGATAACATCAATTTATTCTACTGTCTCAGAATGTATTTTTATTGTGATAGTCGAACCTTGGTACAGTGTCTTGATCAATTTGTAATGTAAAATCCAAACACAGTTTTTCAAGATGAAATATAGATAATCACAATTGACTAAATCAAGGGCCAGATGTATGACCATTAAGTTTAGCGAGTCGCAAATTGCGCAAAATTGCGACTCAATTTGCGACTCGCTAAACTTAATGTACAACAGTGTCTCATACACTGTTTGCCATCCCCATTGGGGTCGCAAATTGCATGCCTCATGAGTATTAATGAGGCTGTTGCAATTTGCGACCCCATTGGGAATGGCTAGCGCTCCCAGGGATGGTGGCCTGCTGGGGTCAGCAGACCACCATGTCTGTGACTGCTTTTTTAATAAAACAGTATATATTTTTTTAATGCAGCCCGTTTTCCTTAAAGGAAAATGGGATGCATTTTTAAAATAATGAAATTTTCAGTTTCATTTTTTAAGGGCAGGCAGTGGTCCCTGGGACCACTGCCTGCTCTTAAAAATGTTATGCAAACCCATTCACAAAGGGGAAGGGGTCCCCTGGTGACCCCTTCCCGTTTGCGAGTGGCTTACCACCCTTTTGACAAGGGTGGTAAACTGCGACTGTTTTGCGATTGCAAATTCGGTCGCAAAACGATGGTACATGGCAGTTGCACTCGCTATTAGGAAGGGGTGCCCTTAGCATGCCCCTTCCTAATAGCGAGTCGCTAACCATATTTTGTGAGTCGCTAATAGGTTAGCGTCTCGCAAAATAGGGTTAGTACAATGGGCAGACTTTTTTGCAGTTGCAAAGGGGCCTAATTCCGCTTTGCGACTGCAAAAAACGGTCATACATCTGCCCCCAAATGCTTACTCAGCATTGAACAGGGTAATTTCCATTAGAATCTTGTTGGCGGTGCAATAATCTATTGCATGTATAAAACAGTGGGTGTGTGTGGCCTGATAACATTTGAAAACAAATCCATTTTGGTTGGGCAAATTAGGCGTGTCTCTGCGTACCCGAGTCAACTTGCTAACATTTTGAAAGATTTTCCTGGTCTGACAAAGCTGACCACTGCAAATATTCTTAAAGTGGGGGGTACTACTGCTTGTAAGAATGTAACTGTACAAGCTAGCTAGTGGAACTTTTTAAATAACCAAGAAGGTTTTGTGAAATTCAGCTGGGAAGCAATCTTCTCCACTTGTTTTGCTGCTTGGAGGAAGGTGAACTGTCTTAAACAGTTCTTGTTCTGAGAAAGGAGCATTAAGTTTATCATGCATCTGATTTGTGGTACAGTGGATTGCTATGTTTTTAGGTAACTGTGTATCTCTGTGGGAGTGATTTTAGTTTCTGGTTCGCACAATTTTTCCAATAGTAAAATTGGGGAGAGGAATTGGCCTAACGGCTTGGGCGGTCAACCTTGGAGCTGGGGAACCAGATTTGAGTCTCGGCAGGGACACGCAACATCCTGTGATTCTGGGAAAATGACTTAATCTCCTCATGCCTAACAAAAATGAATGTGTCCTCATGTAAGCAACTGGTTCTCGTGTAAAGCGCTCTGATGCTCGATACGTTTGGGTCAAGATTACGCTATATAAAACTCTGTAAAAAAAAAATAGTTAAGCACTACATTCTGTATTTTTCTGGAATCTTGGTTCTAGAATGTGGAAATTACACTTTTATATTTTGCCTCCTGGAATTCCCAGACAAGCATTTTCTCTGGAACTTTAGATTCTTCATATACTTATTTTACTGTTTTCAAGGGATAGCTGTAGATAATACTCAAGCTTCCCTATAGCTTTTTCTCAGGCTCATTGATACTCTTGAAAACCTGTTCTCAACATCTGCTTGATCCACTAAGTTATCATTCTCTGTAAAAAACTGCAGGTTAAATTCATGGATTTTAGTATTCAAATGTTTACTGTGAGAAATGTTTAAACTGCCTCTTAACAGGGATTCTTAATGATTGTTTCTAATAGTGTCATAAAGGCTGTATTGTCAGAAGGGTCTGGAAAACTAGCTGGAGTTTTGGGGTATTTACCTGCCTAACTTAGATGATTTGTTAAATATGGCTGATTAGTATGCACATTCACAAGTTTGAGGGTTTTGAGATGTTTGTTGTCTTTTAATCCTCATTCTCTATATTGGTTATAGCTTTCCCCATCATTGATTTTTATGTATCACTTTTTGGATTTGTAGAGTTTACTGCAGGTTTTTGAATAATCTATATCTATAATTATTTATGTGTTAACAGATGCTAGCTCTAATACCAAATTCTATATGGGTTTTCAGTTATTGTCAAGTGCCCAATAAAATCTAATAAATGCCACATGTTTATTTCCCCATTTACAAATCATATTATTCTCAGTAACCATCTTGATACGAATTTGAGGAAACTATTTCTCACAGGAGATCCTTCTTTATAACAATAGTGACCCCCCTCTCCCCCCGGATTCAGAGGAGTAGTTATAAAGTGGAATCCAGCTACAGCAAAATCAACAGAAGCAGTAATGCTTGACATTTTTGTATCATTGTTTAAACCACTTAAATGTAATGATATTATTTTAAGCTGTGCCAACATTCCCTATCTAATAAGCTGCTCACAGCATCTGTTAGTGTATGTATTCATACTCAAAAGTAATCATTTGAAATCATTTTTAATGTTGTGTTTTCCTGAACCCCTCTCCCAAGTCTCTGTGACTTTCTTTGAGCCTCTGTGGCCTACCTACCTCTCTACTTCACTTCCAATAGACTTCCATTACCCTGTGCCTGGCCACTGAGCACACATTTATGGGTTCAAAGTTCAAAGGTCATCCTACCCTAACTGAGCCTCATTATGGCACCAACCAATTGTCCCCATTTCCTGCTCATTAGTTGCAGGAGGCCACTCATCCCTTTCCCTTACAAAATTCATTATAATCCTAACTAAGATTCTAAACATATGAGAGTCATAACATGATGGCTAAAATATAATTTGTGACTTCAAGATACATCACCACTTTCTTATAGTTGTGTTTTAGGTTATGAACTTAGCAATTATCAGGATGCCTACATTTCTGAAAATATATGGAACTTTCCTGAAATTAAAATCTTCAGCTTAGCTTCCTCTATCACCATCGCATATTGAGCTTGCACATGACTGAGCCTCTCTTGTCTCTTTCAAACATTGTCAATGGATTGCTTCTCTATTCTTCTAGTTGTCCTATTCAGAGGATCATTTCCTTTTCACCATGGTTTCACTGTTTGATTAGCATCCTTCCGTACCCAAAACTCAGTTTTTCTGTCCAGGCTCCTCATTGGAACCTCTACACAACAAACCAATGAGAAGAGATTCTGCAGTGATGGAGTTATGGCAGGCAGTATCTTATGTACAACCATAAATGTTTGGACTGAAACTGGGCTGTTTCATGTGTGCCTCTCTAGACTTCAGGATCAGTGTCGAGCTCAGTTTAGTCTAGAATTCTCACTATCAGACCTAGGAAACACACTCAATGCCTAGGAAGCACATTGGGAGAGGTGTGGCGCATCGACCGAGTGGCTGACTCCGGAGCACGAGGCTCACGGTTCGATCCCCGACGGCAGCTCAGCTCAGCACCATGTGACTCCAGGCAACAGCTTACTTAGTCTCCCCAGTGGCCCCCAGCTCCATGAAACCTTAAGGGGTGATATGTTCATGCTTTAGAAATATGGATTATTATAAGACAGTGTCAGACGCTTTATACTCATCATCTCATACAGTATCCCTATGTATTCCTCTCATTTCAGCAGAACCAGCTGCACCTCGCAGTGACACACTGAAGCCTCCTAAACAATTTCACACCACCACATTTCTTATCTGCTTTAACCACTAACTATTTATAATTGTAATGCCAAGAAGGTGATACAAGTGATTGTGAACATCTGTGGTGGATGGACCTGCCTTTTCTGAAAGAAAGTTAGTAAACAGAGCTTACTGCTCTTCCACGGTTCTTGTTGACCTGCGGGCACACAATTGTATTGTGCCCCCCAAGTGTGCACATCCCTCACAAATTCTTAAATCCTCAGCTGAAGGTCATACCTACTTGCTTGTACTCCGGATAGTTTTACCAAATGCCATTGTACATGAAACATTGAAAACAAATACATGCCTTTTCTGTACCAGGCTAGATGATTTATCCCTCTCCCACCCTTGTGTCCCCGTGCTTTTCTATAACCTACACCCCAAATGGAATAATCCTTTCTGTACTTGCGAATGAACAGTGGAATGCTATTAGGGAGATGGCCCTAGAAGGGTGATGTCACCCACTGTCTGTGTTTCAACAAATAATTATCTGATGGTGCAGTAAGGTGGGGAGAACCACTAGCCTTCCCAAACTTGTGTAGCCTGTGCCACACGCCTTCTTAAACAATCAGCTCAACCAAACTCATCAGTAGCAGTGGGAAGTCAGAGAATGGATCCCCCAAGCTTTTTTATGTGCTTAAGCTGCACAGGTGGATCTCCTCAATCTCCTCACACTCTCTAGGCCTGTTCAGGTGGATGGGAGTGAGCTCTGCTGAGACTCTGGTAAGGAGAGACTAGTGAAAAGATTCTGCAACACCACGTACACTGTAAAGTGTTGGACAGAAGTGGAGACCAATCTACTCTTCCCCACCTAGAAAAGGGTAATAGAGGGAGTTATCTATCCTACTAAGAGCTCCCAGGGAGAGTAATGTAAGCCACCCTGCTCTCACCTACCCAGGGAGGAGCAGTACAAGCAGGACTATTCTACCTCATATAATAGAGACTAGTGCAACCCACCACACCCTTCTACCTCCTCCATGCATTCTTAAAAAAACAAAAAAATGATTTTTCCATCAAGCAACACAGTGTTCAACAGCATATCTACAACAACAACTATATTAAAACGGTAAAGCAGCTTTTCAATTTTGCAATGATACAGTGTACATTCAGACAGTTCATGGCAATCACACAATTATCAGGTAATATAACGTTCTAGGTGGCCATCTACTATAAGTCATTGGGACTGGGTCAATTGGGGCATTTCCTCACTATCCCCCACATCTTTGCCGTAATGTTTTACCCAGGGACCCCAGATCTTATGAAACTTCTTCTGGCATCCTCTAACCTTGTATGTGAGCTTTTTAGCTGATATGTAGAATTCCATCCATTTTCCATTCCATTGTCAGAGGGTTGGCTGTTCTGGGGTTCTCCAATATTTGGCCACATATCTTTTTACCTCTACTAGGCCTAGGTTGTTGAAAAGGATCTGAATGACATATTTTAGGTCAGCAGGAATGGATTTCACCAGTATCGTACCTCCCAGTATTTCATTCCAGTATTATTGTTTGTTAGTACAATCCCAAAGTGTGTGCTGGAAGGACACCCTTAAGTCCCCACATCTCAGGCAGTTGGGGGGCCCCAATCTCCCAAATTTGTGTAGGCGGACACGATCATAATAGGTCCTGTGTAGGCTCTTAAATAAGATAAGACTTAATCACCACCTCCCTCGGGTGCATCAAGGCTTTCACCCAGTCTGTGTCATCCAGTTCACCCACATCACTTTCCCATTTGTTTCTCAGTTTCTTCACTGAGTCGGGCATGTTGTTGTTAATCGTCTTATATGTCTAGGAAATTGCTTTTGCCTCCATTTCCCCCTGGAGCAGTCTCTCCTCTAGAGGTGTGTATTCAGGGATGTCAACTATATCTAGTCCCTCTGCAGTCCAGGCATGTTTGAGTTGTATGTAATGAAAGTATTGTGTTTTATTAAGCTTGTAGTCTTGTTGGGGGGAGCTGAATGGAGCCAGGATTCCTTCCTCCAAGTGATCTCCCAACTTCGAGATAATGATAAGATCGCATGCTCCAAACTCTTAGTTTCCTGATTCCTTTTAGTTGCTTTCCAACCCACATGTGGGGGTCTCTCAGGTAACGTATGTAGCCCACCCCATGCACTTCCCTTCCCCTTTCCAGGCTTCTATCATCATTTGGGCTGTCAGCAGCAGCATTCTTTTGCCCTTTCCTCCATATAGATAATGTAAATAGGATCTAGGATGAAACTGGCTTCTCTCCAATACGTAAGTGGGATGCTCTTATGGTGCATAGCCTAAATCATTGACTTCCATGAAGGTTGCCGCCCAGTAATATTCCTGAATTCCTGTGAGGGCTATGCCCCCATTGTATTAGTTGCGCTGCAGTGTCCTGAGTGCCACTCTTGGGTGCCCCTAGTTCATAGAGGTTTCCGGACCTCTCCCTCAATTCTGGTGAAGATCTCATCTGGGACTTTGTGGTATGTGTTCTGAAGGACATATAGGAGTTTTGGCAGGGTTATCATCTTTAATATAGCCTCCCTCCCTAGCAACACTAGTGGCAATGTCCTTCACCATTCCACATCTCTGTGAAAGTGTGTCAGTATTCTCTGGAAATTTTGATGGAGGCTGCAATTCCTGTCTGAGATTACATATATGCCCAGGTATTGGAACCCTTCCCTATCTATACATAGGCTCCCTGGAAGATCCAAGGAGTTCAGGTCCCTTACCACAGGGTATAGGCTTGATTTGTCCCAGTTTATTGTGAATCCTGCATAAACACCATATTCCTTGAACCCCTAAACATTGCTGGTAGTCTCTCACTTGGACATGTGGCATAGAGAAGGATGTCATTGGCATAGAGTGAGATTCTCTGTTCCGTCCTCCCAGATGCGGAAGCCCACAATGTCAGGATGAGCCAGGACTATGCAAGCCAGCAGCTCCAGTGTAAGAGCAAATAGGACGGAACGAGGGGCAACCCTGTCACATTCCCCACTGATACGGAACTCTGCTGATAACCTCCAGTTTACTCTGACTGCAGCCACAGGATTCCTATATAGCAGCGCTATCCAGGCCAGGTACTTGGGACCGAACACAAATCTCTTCAGGGCCTGCATCAGGAAGTGCCAATCGACTGCATCAGATACTTCTCGGTATCTTGGGTAGGGAAAATTTGTGGGTCCTCCTTACTCAAGTTGTCGTCAGCCAATTATGGAACCTGCGGAGATTAAATCTGGTTGGTCACTTTCTCATAAAGCCGGATTGATCCTTGTGGATCGGGGGGTAATGGCTGCAATCAGCCGTGTGGCTAGTACCATTCCCAGTATCTTCTCCTCAATGTTAAGGTGTGAGATAGGACGATGTGAACTGTAATTTGTGGTTGGTTTCCATGGTTTATGGATTACCACCACTGTGGCGTGGCGGAGGTCTGGTGGTAAGGTTCCCTCATCTCTTGCCTCTGTGTATATTTTGAGGAAATGTGGTTGCAGGACACCGGAGTTCCTTTTAAAGAACTCCAGCGGTATATCATTGGGGCTAGGCAGTCGTACCCGGCTTTAATTTGCCAATCACTGTTAGTATCTCAGGGAGAGTTACCTTTTCTTCTACACACACCTTCTTATTTCAAAAAGGTATTGTTACCATGGCAAACAGCAGTAATATCTTTGGCAATCAAGATTGTGCCCCACCACACCCTCATGGAGGGAGAGCCATTAACTTGTCTATCATTGGCTGATGTGAGCATGAGTGTGACAGATCAGTGGTTTGCTTTCCACGAGCCTCTGTGCTGGTCTCACACTGACATTACCACAACTAAATTTAGGTGACAACGAGGGGCACTCAAATTGGCCCATGTCAGCCAAGTAAATTTTCCTGTCATGTTTTGTACTCTACTCTGATACTTGCAGGTTTTTTCATTACACTGGACAAATGACTCACACCAAAAATCTATTTAGTATCAATCAATCCATCTCATCATGGAAAGAAAAACAAGAGTGTAAAGGTAAGCATCCTGGAAACCAACCTAGTGTGGATAATTGGACGAGGTGGATTGGTGCTCTAAAAACTATACTTGCCAACAACCACAAAGTCAGCCCACATGGAACGACAATGTACACCTCACAACTTAGACATAAC
The DNA here is from genome assembly GCF_964204655.1 of Triturus cristatus. NCBI lineage: Eukaryota > Metazoa > Chordata > Amphibia > Caudata > Salamandridae > Triturus > Triturus cristatus. The sequence continues at coordinate 636,528,695 of NC_140585.1, forward strand.
AACATAAAACTAAGCACAATAATACGTAAGCTGATGAGGGCAAAAAGAGCACAAAGAATTGCGGGAACCCAAGAAACAAGGGAGATGCGTAAAGACCTGTCTAAAAAGCAATGACATCTGCTATGGTCACTTAAACAAAATAAAATAGAGAAAGACTGGATAACAATTTTGGAGCTCTCAAAACCACATAAACAACGTCAGCTTTGACAATTTATAGCCAGCCTGGAGAAAGGTAAAGTAGACAGGCGCAACTCTGTACACGCAGATGCATGGCTGAGACACGTCGCCACAATTTATATTGAAAAGGAAGGCCCCATAGACCCTGAAAGTTCTGAGGTTTGTCCCTCGGCTAGTGCAAATACAGATGAGGAGGCCTCAGTGGAATTCTTGGGCAAAGAACAAGATTGTACCGCCGACAAAAAAGTAATAAAAAAGATAAGAAAATACAGGGCACCTGGGCCCAATGGTCTTCCAGGAGCTATCTTTAGAGAAGATCCAATATATTGGGGAATTTATTTTTATTCAAACTGTTTATCGAATGTCGACTGAAAGTAAAGGTGCCTGATTCATGGCGAGGATAATTTTTACATCCAATTTTCAAGAGAGGAGACAACACAGATCGCAAAAATTATAGATTAATCACCCTCTTGGACACTGAAGGAAAAGCCTACGCCAGCATCTTACTGAATGAATTAAATAGATGGATTAAAGAGAACGAAATTCTCCCCCACTATCACACCGGATTTCGCAAAGGCTGCTCCACAACTGATAACATCGTGGCCATGTCGTATCTAAGCCAGCAAGCAAACGGCAAAAATAATGAACCAGTCTTTGCATGCTTTGTAGACTACTCAGCTGCCTTTGATGGGGTACACTGGCACAAGCTTTGGGACAAATTGCGTAACTGGCATAATCCCAGTAGGTCTTCTCAATGCCATTATCTCACTGTACAGTAACACCTGGATCAAAGTGAAGTTAGCAGACAACACCACAACGAAGAAGTGCTTGACAAATCGTGGACTAAAACAGGGATGTGTACTTGCCCCCACATTGTTTAACTTATGCACCGCTGACCTGGGAAGAAGCTCCATAATGCCAGTCTTGTAAGTCCGAAAATTGGATCCAACAAACTGCAAATATTACAATATTCAGACGACTTAGTGGTAATGGACCACACAAAAAACGGGCTACAAAGGGGCCTAGACGCCCTCAATAATTACAACAAAAGAAATGAGCTTATAATAAATGCTCAAAAAACAAAAGTATTAATTTTTGGACACTTCCCAAAAAAAGCTCTATTGAAATAGCATATGGGCAAAGAACTCATCGCTACTGCGAAATCCTACAACTACCTTGGGTGCTGGCTAAGTGAAACGGGTAAAGCAATGCTACATCTGCACAAAATGAAGGCCGGAGCACAGTAGACAAATTTGGCCCTATGCAAACTAAATGAGTTAATACATAGTCCAACAACAGCTCCTATCAGAAAAGTAATACAAGCCAAAATTAGGGCAACTGCAGGTTATGCACAGCAGGCGTTCCCGGGCAAAATGGAATCAATGGTAGACAAAGCCCAATGCCTGGCCTATAAACACATTTTCAAATTGCCTAAATACACGCGCAACAGCCTAATTCGTTTGGAATTTGAACTGAAGCAACAAAGTAAAGAATGCTTGGGAATGCACGCAAAATATTACTATAAAGTACTAACAGCCCCAGCCAGAAGCTTAAAGAGCATGCTGAAGCCAATCTACCGGGGGGTCAATCAACCCGTGGCAATGTTACATGGAGAAGGCAGTGGAAAAGTTGGGTTTACAATTGAAAATTGGGACCAAGGGTCGATAAATTATCTGGCCATTAAAAACTCAATTAAAAACAATGTTACCAACTGTCGCATAGAAATGACCTAGCAGGATATGTAACAGGAAGAGGTACACCAGTGCTGATAACATCATATGCAGGGCACAAAATCCAGCCCTATCTCAATAAAGCTCTAGGAAGGAAAGCACTCAAAAATATTGTATGGGTCAGATTAGTGCCACTCCCAATTAAAGAATTAAACCCTGGGTCGAAGTCCCTTGAACACAAAATCAGATGCAGAATCTTCAAACATGAATCTCTGCTACACTTGATTTGTTGTTGTCCTGGTATGCTTCAGCCCCGTCAGAACCTTTTAAAACAAATATGGCTGCGTAATGGGGTCCGGACAGTGAAAGAAGCCGCCTAGGTTCTCTTTTCCTGCACCCTACCACCAGACTTGGCCAGGTTTGGGAGACACACGGCCGAGCTCCGACTTAGGCTTATGGAAGAAGAGGGGCCAGGCAATACAAAAGACAATCTGGTTTATTAAACATTTAGTCTCCAGTAACCAGCTTGTGAAGACGCCATTTTCACTACTAAACCTTAGTACCTGTATCAAATTTGCAAAAAGGTTGAATGGGCAATCTCTTGCCATTTTACTAATGTATATAACCCACCCTTTTATTATGATTTGATAGTGCTGCACGTACACTCATTTTTTTATGAATGCTTTTTAAATAATGGTTGTTCTAACTCTCTTTTTAATTGAATGTAAGTCATATTGCAAATGGTTTTAAGTAACTGTGCAATATAAATAAAAACTCATTCATTCAATCCATCTCGCCAAAAATGCTGAACACTGTTTATCTCAAACACATGGTAAAATGAAATGTATGTATTGATATTTATATAGTGCTTTACAAATCTACCTGGTGATCAGCTAAGTGCTGTACACAGAAATGTGACTGACATGGGAGCAGTGTCAGAGACTGTGATAAAAAAGGCACCAGCTGTTGCAGGTGCCAATGCTAGGAGTGGGCAATGGTGTCCTTTTATAAAAATGTTTGAGCTCAGGCACCTGTTTTATTAATTATTTACTACTTCTTGTTCTTGCCAGAAGTCACCAGTGAGTTCTAAGATCAGAGCAAATATGTACTACTTCTTGTTCTTGCCAGAAGTCACCCGTGAGTTCCAAGATCGGAGCAAAGAGCCTGCCGTCCTCAACCCCGCTGGCCGCCTTCAACCCCGCTTCAGACAGGCAAGGGTGGGTCTGGAAGTCCAGAAGCTCATAGCCCCACAGAAGCATAGCAGCCGTGGTATACTAGTCACTGCAGTGAGACCCATGAGGCATGGAGGCAGCCGGTCTAACAGTTAACCTCTTGTGAAGGGCTCTGAGCAGGCATGGCAGTAGACCTGTAGGGCAGTTGGGCGACAGGGTTGCCGTGAGCCAGCACACTGGCAAAAGCAACTCATTCTGACTCCTTCTTAACTGACCCATTAAAAGATCCACTCAATGCAATAATGAGAAGCACCAGGCTGCGATCAGAGTTCGGCCTGATGTAACACCCTGCAACATAAAGCCACGCACCCTACAGAATCCGGAGTCTGTCACATTGTCAACTCTACTTCGCAACTTAAAAACCGAATTCAAACACACAGGACTCAGCCCTGACTCTGGATGGGAGAGCTTTCGAGGAAGGAGGAACCAATCAAAGCCCAGTGAATGCCTCACAAAGTTCAAGGTACATGGCGCATGCAATCCTCAAGTCATCTTCTCGTTAAGCAAATGGTTATGGCTCTCCCCCCTTTAGTAGTTTAGGATCTTCACCACACACAGCCACAGTGCCTCTCTGTTGCATAGAATCTAACTTGTCATACTAGATCAAGGTCATCCCCCACAGTATACCAAAACTAAATCCCTGATCACTATCCTAAAAATGTTTTGCCTAAACTACAGCCTAATGTTAAGTTCAGGAGCTGCAAAACAAGATAAATAAGTCCCTGAGTACGGCAACCTAAACAATGTTACACAACCGTTAGGAAAAGGGATGTCTTCTCCACCTTTGAGAAGTGAAGCAAATAGGGAATGATCCGATCCCAATGATCTTTTATAAAGGAGGAAGCTCTGCAGGTTTGACTGTAATCCCAACTTTTAATGCCAGTCTCCAGTAATTAAGAATAAAAGCTGCTAAATCACCAGCCTTTGCTTAGTGTTCGGATTCAAGATAATGCTATGAGCATCATTGGTTAATACGGAATATGAGCCTCAGGACCTTTCTATCCTCTTCACTTCAACTCTTGATTCTTCTTTGCACCCAGGCTTGTGAGTTGAGTCAGAAATTCCATCTTGGTAGATCACCCATGTCAAAACCCTATGCTGCCCAGTAAAGAAAAATGCATCCAACGCCTCTGAACTGGATGAGGATGCCCTTGGACTAGTAGACCTGTACCATTAGCATGCTCAACCACAATGGCCTACTTAAATTGCATCACACAGAACTCAATGCCTGGCAAGCTTTTACTTCCACCCAGGACAGTCTGGCACAGATGCCCTTGAACTCCTCCTGCGTGGCCCTTGCTCGCCATCATGAAAACTATCTGTCGAACCTTGACATGGTAGCAGCAGCCTTGATTCCACAAACATAAAAATTAGAGGATCAAATTTAAACCACGTGTAACAGAGCAACTAATGTAACAATGATAGATAGAGAATGTGAGTTATGGAATATGCAGTGACAAACTCACTCAGGGAAAAAAGCCCAGTGAGGCAATCTTACAACTGTTTAGCAATCTTGGCAAAACTGGGAGAAGTCTCTGAAGTAATTAAATCAATCATTGTTCACTGTAAGAAGTCTCTATACTCAGAGGTATCACACCTAACTGAGCAGCACTATAGCCTAACTACCTTCGGAAACCATTCTGAAAAAAGCCTTACAGGAAAAGTAGCTGAACCAGGCCAGACATATCTAAACCACAATTAATCCAAAATGAGAAGAAAAAAAAGGACTAAAAGTCTATATTCAATTTTCAAGAAGAAACATAAGATAAGAAAAATATAATTGATAGCAGCCAAAAGCAGTGATCATACAGAGGGCAACACACCATCAGCCCCTCTATACAATAGCGAGGAGGGCACTCAATCAGACCTAGTAGTTGATTATAAACAGTTGGCCAAGAATTGCCCTCTAATGTCAGTCCAGATGGAACTAGTAGAAATTATGCAAGGCCTCAAGTGTAACTTGCATGGTAGGGAGCATACTCAAACTGAGAAATTCCCAATAGGCTCTAGAATTACAGCCTAACCTTCATTCACTTACCAGATACAGCAGCTACTTCGTACTTTTTAGCACCCACAATGACTACATACATACAGGCTTCCAAGCAATTTCCACTATACAGGCTGAAAAACCTTCCTCCACTTCAATTGAACAACCCATTCTGGCCCAACCACAAACATTATAAAATCCAGCATTCAAATTGGGAGTAGAATCCAATGACGACTTTGAAGGACCCTTTCAAGCTAGGTACAAAACTCACATCTATGGAGACAGAGCGTGTCCTTAACCAGGCAGCTATTTTAACTGAATCCAGCCCCATGGCATCAAGAAGGCAAATACAGTGGGTCCCCCGAAGCAGTTTTCTTGCAAGAAAGAAATTCATTTAGGAACTGCAAAACCAAACCAGACTCCCCATCCAACAGACAAAAAGGATGCCCTACACAGCTTGCACAGCCTACAGGCTAATAGGATTACAAGCCAGTCTCTGGAACAGGTCTATCCTAACCAGGTGACTTAAAAGCGTAGTTGAGTCTCCCTTACGTTGGGGCAGGCCAGGTAAAGCAAATTGTGACATGAATCTCTAATCTTTAATGGGCAGCACAATCCTAACAACATAATTCTTTTTACAACAACACGCTTTTACAATGTTTTAAATAGAGACAACTTACCTACGGTTTATGTCATATCACTCCCAGGAGAGAATTAGAGATGTGAGGATATCCTGGTCGGGAACCCTTGTTGCTGAAGGAAAGACTGAATGGTACCAAAGTATTCTGGAAACATAGGCAGATGTTAATACGTCCTCTGCCGAGAGGGAGTCAGACCTACAATCTTTTCTTAGATTCACATGCAGACCAAATAGCAGTTTTGATTCTCAAAATCTAAGAATAAAAATTCAAATAAACAACACCTGGGGACTATACCTACTACCGGCTAATAGTGGCCACTTTAGCACCATCTTAGGACCAACTGAGCCTCCTGGCAGACCATCAATCTGGCATTGGCTGCCAACAGTCTTGTATGGAGCCCCACAGGATGCCCTAAAATGTTCCTCATGGGATATATGTTCTGCTTCCATTGAAAATGAGCAGGGCAGATTAATCAGCTGGCCTGCAACTGAACTGAATGGGTTTCATACAATAAATCCTATTTAATCTGTTGCTTCCAGAGACTTGGGTGCATAATGAAGTTGAATTAGAGCGGTTCTCTGCTTACTCTCTATCACGAATCAGAGAAAGTAAGGGAAGGACAAAGGGAGGTCTAACAAGGTTCAGTGTAGTGGAAAGTGAACATGAAAACAGAAGTAATATCCAACATCTGAAACTCAGCTGCGATTCATGGGTCCTGGATCTATTTAATATTTATGTACCACCAGGAAACCTAAGAGACCTTTCATCAATATTAAATCTACGGAGTTCTCATATTAACAAAGTAAGAATGGGGATCTGATCACAGTCATCTAATCTAAGGATGAAGCCCCGTCCTCACATTATTGTAGTATGCGGGGATTTCAACACCAAGCCAGAATTATATAAGGCTGACCAAGTCAAGTTGGAGGCCAGACTATGCACCCCCAAACCTGGGTTTGTCACCCTAGGATCCACCAGACGAGGACTGGATTAATGCCTTCTTCCTGTTAAATGTCATCTATCCCCTTAATGCCTGGTCCACCCGGAATTACCCGGCACAGCATACCTTTAGATCGGGTAAGCAGAGGAGTCTAATAGACTACATAATAATCAATCTGGAGTCATTGAACTGAGTTTGTGACATGTCAATCTTAAGAAGAATCAAAAGCGATCATGACTTATTTTTGTTTCATTAAGGTACTTTCTACCCCAGCCCAAAACTCTCCTTCATAACAACTCTGGGAAAGCTACTACTAAAACCCATCAGGAAAAATATCTCTCTGTACCCCAACCATTACAATAATTCAAATGGCCTGTAATCACTGACTGCAAGTACAAAAGGTCATTCTAGACCGAATGGAGCATCTAACCTGGTTATCATTCTAAAATCTGACATATTAATGAGATCAACCCGCCTTAATGGTAACTGTCCAGTCAAGGCTAGCTCTGGAACCAAGTTTTCACCCACAATATTTGAAAAGTAGTGGTTTGATTCTGAATGCACAAAGCTGAAATAGGCTTTAACATCTGCACTAAGAGCCAGACACCATATAGATGATGGTGAAATGCATCTGAAGCCATTGAGAAAGGAATACAAATGGCTTATCAAATTCAAAAAGAACCATGCAGATCTTAAAGCTTGGGAAAGTCTTGAAAAGGCATTAAGAGACAAGGACAATACAAGTTTTTGGAACCTGGTCAATTGGGGAAGTGAATGACCAGGCAGAAACCTGCATACAGTAATCATATCTACTGCATGGGTCAAGCACTTAACAGAAATGTATAAAACCATAGCCAATAGCATCGGCAGTGCAATGATCCCTTCATGCAGAAAGCTCTGCAGACATGCTGTCAGATGCACCAAACCTAAGGGGACCCGACCATGAGCTTAAGGAAGAGGAAACCCTTGCAGCGATTTTGAGATAAAAATTGAATAAGGCTCCTGCACCAGACAGAGTACCCAGTAATGTTTATTGCAATGATCCACCAACATGGGCACCCGTGCTAACAACGGTATTTAACGCAGCCTTGGAAGCAGAGGTGGTGCTGGCCTTGTAGAAATATACAATTATAGTCCCACCCTTCACAAAAAGGATGCAAAAAATGACCCAGCTAATTATCATCCAATTTCGTTACTAGCTGGTGCTGGCAAGATCTGTGGAAAAGCCCTTCTTATGTGATCTTATGTGATTGGAAGCTTGTGTTGAGGAAAAGAGGATATTAACACTGTTGCATGCTGGCTTAAGAAACACACACAGTTGATAACGTGATGAGGTTATATAATATATGCCTAAAATACTCTCATGTAATGAACTCAACTTTGTTCATGACTTTTATCAACCTCAAAGCTGCCTTTGATTCAGTCAATATATCTACCATGCGGCAGACGCTGCACGATCTGAGTCTACCAGATAAACTTGTGACTGTCATGCACAAGTACAACATAACAACAAAGCTGCTGTTAGATACGGCCCAAAAGGGGAATTGAATACCAAGTTTGATCAGTAGTGGCTGTGTGTTGTGGAAGAGTTGTGGGGCGGCGGGGGGAGAACCAAAACAAAAAAATAAAAAACATACCTGCAGCCAGCCGCGTCAAGCTCTTCTGCTCCTCTTCTCGCAGGCACAGGCTCCCAGACTCCACTGCGACCAATCCTGATACTGCTCTCATGTCATGAGAACTGTGTCAGGATTGGCCTTTAGAGCTCTGAATTTGTGCTCCCAATGAGACTGTGAGCCTGTGCATGCTCTCTCCAACCCAGCAACACAGCTCTGGTTGGAGAGAGCTTCAGTGTGCATGACGGTTTGGCCAGCCTGAGATGGCTGGCCAGTGGTGGAGCTAGACACTTTGCCACCTGTGGTGGTCCCTGCTTTTGCTGCCCTGCAGCAGCTGCATGGAAGAGCAGGGGAGTGTTGGCGATTACACATTTTCTGCGGGTCAGCAAATGCAGATTTGAGAGGGGGGAGCCTGCCGCCCCAAAAACTTGAGCCGCCTGGGGCAGACCGTGCCCCTTGCGAGGCCATTGCGGTTGGCCAGACCGTCATGCACAATGGCAACATTGCCTGCCAGCCGTCTTGCAGCCTGTCATTCCACATGGCCCGCCCCCAAAGACCCAGCAGGAAAGAAAAAATAAAACTATAACAAAACATGTTTATTATCATTTTATTTTTCCTTTCCTGCCATTTCGAGGCAGCTGGCAGAGGGGGCGATGCCCCTCTACCATAGCAGAGGGTTTGATATGAAAAAGCAGAGTAAGACAAGGCTGCATACTGGTGCATCTCTTATTCATTCTTTTTATTAATTATGTTGGCAACAGCCTTCTGAATCTGAACTTGGATTTTCCACTCATTGGAGAAGATACAATTCCAATACTGCTTGTCCCTGATAATGCAGTCCTTCAATCTTGCACCAAGCTTTTGAAGCTTAAACTAAACTAAATTCTTGACAGTAATCTCTTGGAAATCTTTGAAGTGCATTTTTTTTAAATTCATGGCTGACCTCTCAGCATGGGTGTCCTGGCTGGGCACAACAAGCCTTATTTGCTGATAGGGGTTCGGTACCCCGAGTATCGGTGATGTGTGGCTCCAGTCAGTCTTGGCGTCCCTACACTTGGAGGGAGGATGGATCTGACTAATGGGAGCACGGCAACCTCTACCTGGACAGCTGATGCATCGGTAGTCCCGGTAAGCAGCAGGACGGTGAACCAGGTATTGCTTCTTTGGTGTCTGCAGCTGCAGGGGAGTAGCTCCTCTACTCCAAATGAGTTATCTGGCAATTTTCAAAGCACTGGCAGCCCTCCAGGTTTCTTGGAGTATGCACAGTGGCAGGACGAGTTGGTTTCTCCATGATGGTCAGGTCCAGCAGGCAGGCTAGCAGGTTTGGCATCAAGTCAGACATTGCTCCTCTGTTCTCATGTCAGCAATCTTCTTTGTCCACTTCTTCTGTGAGTCCATCAAATCTGAAGTCCTGGCATCAGGGGTGGAACCTAAATACTGTATTTAGGGGTGTTACAGAGAGTATAAGGTAGTAGCCAATGGTCTACCTACCTTTAGGGTGATTACACCTTCTATGCGACCACTTCCTTTGGGAAGTGGGCATAACCCTGACACAGAGGACCAACTGCCACCAAAAACCAATATGGTGGGAATTTTTTTCCAGTCATGTTCACTTCAGGTAGCCCACCTTAGGGGTGTTTCTAGCCTGAGGGTGAGCACGCCCTCTGACTAGCTAATTTTCCCTCCTGTCTTGGTGCCAGATGGGCCCAAGGCAGGGGATGGCAATTCTCCTGTCTGGAGGCAGCCAGGGTCGCAAATCAAAGGCGGTGGAGGCCTTTGAAGCCTCCTGCCTTGATATTCTGGTTACTAGTCATCCTGCTTGGAGCGGAGCAGCCATTGTTTCCTCCCTCAGAGACCATTAGCTCTCATCTCCAGGGGGTCAGAAATGTGTCTGTGGAAGCACGCTGGACAGGATCTGTCAGCCAATACACTAGAAGTCATTAGGTTTTCAGAGGGTACCTCTAAGGTGCTCTCTGGGTGCATGTATTAATAAATCCATCACTGGAATCATTTTTGGGTTATTAATATGAGGTGTTTAATTCCAAACACCATAGGCTTCAATTAAGCCAATATGTAGCTGGGGAACTCGCTTTGATCCGTGCCCAGTGGGGAACAACCTTTACAACGCAACTGTTGCAACGCACTACACTTACAACGCATTTTTTACAATGCATAATCCATTACAACGCACTACACTTACAACGCATGACACTACAACGCATTTTTAAAAACTACCTTTACAACGCATAATATTACACTACACTATCCAACACTTACCCTACTGTTGCACCCCCTGGAGTTAGAATAGTAATTTTTACCCCTATACTATCCAACACTTACCCTACTGTTGCACCCCCTGGAGTTAGAATAGTAATTTTTACCCCTATACTATCCAACACTTACCCTACTGTTGCACCCCCTGGAGCTAGAATAGTAATTTTTACCCCTATACTATCCAACACTTACCCTACTGTTGCACCCCCTGGAGTTAGAATAGTCATTTTTACCCCTATACTATCCAACACTTACCCTACTGTTGCACCCCCTGGAGTTAGAATAGTAATTTTTACCCCTATACTATCCATCACTTACCCTACTGTTGCACCCCCTGGAGTTAGAATAGCAATTTTTACCCCTATACTATCCAACACTTACCCTACTGTTGCACCCCCTGGAGTTAGAATAGCAATTTTTACCCCTATACTATCCAACACTTACCCTACTGTTGCACCCCCTGGAGTTAGAATAGTAATTTTTACCCCTATACTATCCAACACTTACCCTACTGTTGCACCCCCTGGAGTTAGAATAGCAATTTTTACCCCTATACTATCCAACACTTACCCTACTGTTGCACCCCCTGGAGTTAGAATAGAAATTTTTACCCCTATACTATCCAACACTTACCCTACTGTTGCACCCCCTGGAGTTAGAATAGTAATTTTTACCCCTATACTATCCAACACTTACCCTACTGTTGCACCCCCTGGAGTTAGAATAGTAATTTTTACCCCTATACTATCCAACACTTACCCTACTGTTGCACCCCCTGGAGTTAGATTAGTAATTTTTACCCCTATACTATCCAACATTTACCCTACTGTTGCACCCCCTGGAGTTAGAAAAGTAATTTTTACCCCTATACTATCTAATACTTACCTTAAATGCAATTTAATATTATGCGTTGTAATGGTATGCGTTGTAAAGGTAGTTTTTAAAAATGCGTTGTAGTGTCATGCGTTGTAAGTGTAGTGCGTTGTAATGGATTATGCGTTGTAAAAAATGCGTTGTAAGTGCATGCGTTGTAAAAGTGTGCGTTGTAACGTCATACATCCGTGCCCAGTATATACCTTAAGAGGGCTTTCCTGTTCACTTGTTCTGTCAGTAATTAAACTGGACAGTACAGGGGCATATCTGCTCATGAAGTTATGTCTTCACGTGTAATATAATGCACCCTGCCTTAGGGCTGTAAGGCCTGCTGTAGGGGTGACTTACAAATATTACATGCAATGTTAGGAGATGGCACACAGGATGTGTGCCATGTCATGTTTTCACTTTTTAGAGCACCTTGTAACACAGTCTGCAGTGGCAGTCTGCATGAGTTTGGTGCTGGGTCCCTTGCTCAAGATGTTCTGCATCTCTTAGGGACCATCTTTAGTACAGATGCCCTAGGTACCAAGGGTACCACTTACTAGGGACTTACAGAGGTGCCAAAGACCTGGCCAATTGTGGATCAATGCACCGGTTACCCTGTTTTGTTAAAATAACATTGGCCCTGGGGACCTGGTTAGCAGGAACCCAGTGCACTCCAGTCAAAATTGCATCAAACTCCAAGCAAAAATTGGGGGGACCATTGCAACAAAGACCCAGTTTCCTACAAAATAGATTAGTGAATCATTAATTTCATGTAGGTGTAGGGAAGGGTTGTATAATTTTACAGTTGTATATTGAGTCTATGGTAATTTTTACTGTGTGTTTTAGTACTTTTAGATACTGTAAAGGGCGGTACATGGCAATCTCCTACTATACATTTATCTCACCAGTAAAACTGGAAATTAATTACAATAGGTCTGCTGAATGTTAATTTGAGCATTAGCCATAAACTGGTACTACACATAGTTTTTTACATTTTTGAATTATATTTTATTGTATGGCTTCAACATGGAAAGCTGAAAAAATAATTATTATTCACTTATTTATTTTTATGTTGCAATTTTTTTTTCAAATTACTAATCTGTGGGCATACATGTGACTTTTTAATCCACTGAAAATTGACAAATGAGTTGTGGGTATGTGTTCAGAATAAGTGCTTCTCTGCAGTCAGTTGTGTAAAATAATAGGACACAATGAGGTTTTATTATACCCAAGAGCCTTAGCTCTAATGTTGTGAATTGTGGGTTTGATTTTCATTAGCAATGATGTTCTTGCTTTGTCTTAGCTACATGGAAAGTGTTACTATGCCTCTAAAGTGAAAGTGAGCCATCAATGCATACAACAGTGCTACGGTAGTTGCTAACAATACCCATCACTTAAGAGTGGGTCAAGTGCCTATCCAGCAACAGAGGGAATGTCTAGAACCTCATATTACTTCCCTGGTAAATACACTGCCTTGCTCGGAACTCAGAAGATCACTAGTGCTTTTCTCGGTGAAAAATAATTATTTTAGTTACCTATTGCTCCTGCCTCTTTGTCCACTAGTCTTATCAGCCATAAGGGAATGTCATGCAGTCTTACTAACTCTGCAGTGACATTCAACATGCCCAGACCTGGATCTCATAGTTATCCACTAGCACAGGTCCAATATGTAATGTGGAATAATAATAAGGAACAATGAATCATTCATCTCAGTTTCCCTATATTCACCCACCTTGCTCATCTCACCACTATACTTACCTTACTCACCAGTAATAATGTCACAATTCTGTACAAGGTCCAGTTACGCCTCAATTATTGAAACCTGAGCTTAACCCCTGATAGATGTAGCACAGAGCATACAGGCTGAATTTAGGAAAAATTAGTAAAGCATTTATCAGTACCAAAACATTTAAAACATAGAAAGAACAACACAACAAAAATGCCACGAAAATCAAAAATAATAGATAAAAATGTAATGAGCAAATAGATACCCAAATCAAAATGAAGGATGTAGGGAACCAAAGATAGGATTTTTAGAACTTTTATGCAAAAATAGTGAAAATAAGTGTTACACCCAATTGTGGTCATTTGGTTGCGCTTGACCGATACCTAGGTGTGAGTTGAGGCCGACCGTGATGGAGAGCTTGTTGGATACAGAAACCAAGTTCGTACCAGTCGAACCTTTCACCCTCCGACGTAGGGCCTGATTACAACTTTGGCAGTCCTACAGAGGATGGTGCAAAGTACTGTCTACTGTAGGACTGCCAAAGCCATGGTGCTGCTGCCCATCATATTAGGAGTTAAATCCGGGTCTGGTAGGGGTGCTGCAGCAGTCTGACAGTGGCAGTCTGTCAGGCTCATTGAAGAGCCTAACATGCAGACTGCTCCATCAGAGTGCCAACTGCAGCTTTCTGTACGGTGTGGAACACATGCCACACCGTGCAGGAACTGGGGTGCAAATCCAGGGGGGCACTACATGTGCCCCCTACATGCACCCTCTGGGCCCAAAGGTGGTATGGGTCCCTATTAAGGCCCCCTTAGAAGCCTCACTGCAACCCTTTTCATGACCGGCTCACTGCCATTGAAAGGGTGGTCGTTTGACAACTCGGAATATGCTCGGTGGTGCCGCTGCGGCACCGGCAGCATATACTTACCTCAAACTGCCATGCTGTGGGATCCAGCATACCGACCATGGTCCTGTGGGGGTTCGACTGTCACACACCATGAGTACAGCGGTCCATAAGACCGCTGTCTTCGAAATCAGGTCCTTGGTCGCTGGAATGGAAATTAAAAACCCTCAGCAGGGCAAGCCAGTCAAGATGGGTTCCTTGAGGCCAGACAGCTGTTGGACAAAGACCCACTTTTTGTTTGGGAAAGCTCCAAGCAGGAGAAATTCAAAACCTGTGCCCCCTTATAAGTCCCTAGTTTATGGTACCAGTGGTACCCAGGGCATGGGTGATAAAGGGGTCACCTGGGCTTGCAGCACTGTTTGAGCCACCCTGAGTGAGACAGGTAAACTACTGACAGCAGTCCTGCCATTGCAGACTGCATGAACAGTTTAAACTGCTCCATTTAAACTTTGCCGTCACCATGTGTGGCAATGCCAATACACTGCTTTCAATATATGTCAGTCACCCCTAAGGAAGGCCTCCTGAGCTCAGGAGAGAGGGTGCCTTATGTTAAAGGTGTGAGCGTATAAGTGCAAGTTTATATGTCTCTATAGTGGCCTTTACCATTGAAGTACAGTAAAAGTGATAGACGGTTTATAGGATAACATGGGCTTGCACTCAGGCAAACCTGAGGTTGGCAGCTCCATTAGAAAGATAATGGGGCCTTCTGTTCCCTTTCTGAGATCCATTTAAAACTCTGTGCAGGAGGCCAGCAGGCTGCCAGGTGACAGTTAGGAATCAATGCTAAACAGGCTACTAGAGGCTTGAGGAAGGAAGTTGCCAACATTCTGAAAGTGGCATTTTCAAAATAGTAATTAAAAATACGACTTTACTATCATAATAGATTTTAAATTCCTATTAATTTGAGTCCTTGATACATGGTTCTTGCTATTCCCAAACTAGAGTTATGCATTATAATGTGTTATAATGCAACCCATTGTTTTTCTATGAGAGGCCCAGCCTTGCCACAGTGAAAAATGACTTTAGAGATTTCTCACTACCAGGACATGTAAAACATGAACACACATTCTATTTTATAAATACCATACTCCCAAACCTATGGCCATTTAGGGCCTACCTTAGGGGTTACTTATAAGTATTAAAATGAAGTTATAGTTCTGGAAAAAGTTTATTTTTCCAGGTTGCATTTGCAGTTCATAAATTGCATGCCCGGGTTGCAGGGGCAGGCCTGAAGGCATGCATTGTATTGTACCATACACTAGTGACGTATAGAACAGTTAAATATGCCAGTCAAGGATTGACCTATGCCACATGTTTTTAGGGGTCAGAGCACATACACTTAGCACTGTATGGCAGAGTCCATATACTAGCAATAAAATCCAGCAAAAAGTGGTCGGCGACCATGTCTAAAGAACACTTCATTACACCCATCCAAAGGTGTGGTCAACGTACCCACCCTGTTTGTTCCAACACACTGTAGTTGTTTTCCTAAACTACATCAACTATGCCCGTGTACTAACGTTTCATCACAAAAATTAAAGCAGTAAAATATATGTTGGAAATCACCATCTTTTGTGTGGTACCACACCAGATTTTTCCTTGACTTTTTTGCTGGCTGTGCACTTTACCCCTGGTAAAGTGCCTGTGCTCCTTCTTTGACCATGATGAAAATGCCATACCCCTTATTGGCATGTGTAACTTACCTATGTCACCTATGTCACTTAGTATTTGGTAATACAGTGTACCCAGGGCCTGTAATATCAAGTTCACCAGTGGACTGTCGCACTCACTGTGACATCCACTATAGTTGCAGTGTAAACACAACTTCAGGCCTGCCACCAGTAGCCTGGAAGTGCAGCTTTAAACTGCTTTTTAAACCTGTCAAAATAGACCCCTTTTGAGAGACCTAAACCACCCTCTTAAAAATGAATGTCACCCCTACGTGGGCCTTACTGCCTATTAAGGCAGGTGCATTTTTTTAAAAATTAGGACATGTAAAAGTATAATGTTAAACATTTCCTTACAGTGAAAAGGCTGAAAAACTATTGCTACTGTAGCAGCGTTATTCCTATCTCTGCTTAGAAAGCAACTACAAAGTTCATTCTTGATTTCAAAAATATATTTGTTACAAATTCAATTCACTGGTAAAGGTGGATTTGTAATAAATACTTTAGAACATATACTTTTAAAAAGTTGCTTGTTACCTTCCTTATGCCTCTCGAAGCCCATTTGTATGAGTTAACATCTATTGCCCAGGTGCTGAATAGCCCCCTTGATGAGGTGTGAACCTGCTCCCAGAGCTTAGACAAAGGCTTTGGGTGTGGGGAGGTGTTTTGGTTCTCTTGTAGGCTGATCTGGGGAGTGCCCAGGAACTTAATTTACTTCAAAGGGGCCTAGCCTGTCACAGGCAAATGTAGATAGTGCCTGGAACTGCCTCTTCCTTTGTACCCCTAGCTAGTCAGTCACCAGGCCCAGTGGGTGAGGAGTTGCCACCAGAAACAATTGTGAGTGACAAAAGAGGAGGGATGGCTCAATTCCCTGGCCACACATCCTGGTGGGCACATGTGTAAGAATGTTTTGCCATGTTGGGTTTGGGCAGAGATGGGCAGTCTGGCATTGTTTGCAGTAAAACACACAAAGTGCTGCAAACATGGGTAGGGTCACCCCTGAGAAGGCTTACCCCATTGGTTAGGGAGTGGTCATTAGTTTCACCTACCCACAGGCTGGCACTGTGCCATTCCCAGTACCCTTGTCAGATCACTTTTGGACCTGTGTAACAGAAGAGGACTGAGAAGAGCCCTGAAGACTCGGCCTTCCCTTCCTCTTGTATCCTGAAGAAAGAAGTGGACCTCAAGCGAGTGTGACCAGATTTTCAGATCGAAAAACCGGGATGGGAAAATACATAGAAATAGATAGGACTAAATGCCCTATTAGGTCTCAGGCCAATAATAAATGTATATATTTATATCTATTTTCAATGAAGAATCACAAACAAGAATGATTCTCGAGCCACACTGATCTTCGGTACAGGTATTTATTTGGCAGAAAGACGCGTTTCGACCACAGCTGTGGTCTTGATCACATGTATATATATTTTAACACTCCCTCCCCTTTCCAAGAAGAGTTCCTGTCTCCGGCTGCTGCTGCCTTGATGTACAGACTCTGCAGTCCTGATTCATACTTCATTAACTCCTGGTGTGGTGTTTGAATTAAGCGAATGAGAAGATGCAGCACAGCAAGAGAGTCTAAACAAATGAACTTCTGCCCTCGGTTTCTAAGAGGGCTAGTTGAAATGTGAACCTGCACAACACTGTGATGAATGTGCAGGTTCACTCAACCCTCCCTTACAATCTGGACACTTTCTTGTTTTAGACAAAAGTGTCAGGACGCTGGAACAGTCCTTCGAAAACCAGGACTGTCCACCCTAATCAGGGACATCTGCTCACCCTACCTCAAGGGTTAGTTGGCTGACCTCTGTTTGAGCTTCATTTTGTACTGCAATTAGCCCAGGTCCGGTGGATTTTTGGGTTCCCCCATCGTTTAGTAACTCTCTTGGATGGTATTCCTTGCAGGCAGTGAGCGGTAATAGTGGATGAAGAAGGCTGTGGCATCTCAACAAAACGTTTAACCTTCTGCACTTTCTTTTACAAACTGAGCATGGTGTATTCCAAGAAGACAGCTCACTGGCTCCGACAATGCTTGTGATCCGCAAGCATTAGGAGTGCCAAAACATTCAATGGAAAAGCCTGACCAATTGGTTTTGCCAATAATAGTTTCATTGAGTGCCATTATTTTCATGCTGCTTAAGATCCAGGTGGAAATGAAACCATTGAATAGAAGTGGGATACACTCTGTATCCTCCCAAAAAGGGCCTAATAAGTTTCCTCCATATTGTGGATGGAATCTCACTGGTCTCTAACCCTGGTTCATTGATTTTTGTTGCCCGAAGGAACAAAATATTGTGGTGTTTGGGTGCATGTTTTTAATTAGCAGCAAGCCCATTTGTTGGGCCCTTTGTTGCATTCTGCTGCATTTTTGGGACAATTGTGGTGGTGCTGCACGGAGGCTGCCTAACATGTACTTTATGTAGCATGGGCCACGTTAGTCCTCACTTTTGATGGGTCTTATGGCCACCCACCGGCCCCCACTGGAACACACACTGTACTTACTATATTTACACTAGCAATAGGCTTTTCAAAATCTGTGTGGTGGTATCCTTTTTTTCATTAACACTAAAATCAAGAAGTGGATTAGAGGAAGAGGGATACTTTTTATGTGGAAGCATCATTCAGTTCAAATGAGCCACGTCAGCAGTGGGTGTGCACTGATGGGCGGGAGGTCATATCAGTGGGAAAATCTCTCTTACTCCATAGGCAACACTTCACTGTATGCAACTTAAATGTGTAAGGGGTGGTAGAGTCCCCCTGTGTGGTAATCTGAACTGCTGCCCTGTGCTGTTGTAGTGCACAATACATACCCGCATCATTCTGCCAGAAAGTGATTCTTTAACCACATGTGCACCGTGAAAGTCTTTCTTTGATAAGCCATTCAGATTTCTTAAAGTAAACAAAAAGGTCTAGAGTTTTTCTATGTTACGCCAATACTAAACAATGTTAAATAGGTCTATCATTAGAAATAGTTGTTCTGTATTGCGTTTTATTGCACTGTAAAATGTATATAGTGGTTCATATGCATTGTAAACCCTTGACTACTCAGATTGGCAATGGGTTGATGGGAGTATATTCTATGTGCATGGCTAATATGACGTGATCTGTAGTTTAGCCAACTTCGGTATCATCTTTATTACTGCAATGCTACTAGTTCACTGTGATGCTCACTTTATCCCCATTTCACAATCCTGTGATTATTTTGTTGCAGGTTGTCTACCTTCATGACAATAAAATTGCTGCAGTTGATATCAATGACTTTTGCCCTGTTGGATACAACACCAAGAAGGCATCTTACTCTGGAGTGAGTCTCTTTAGCAATCCTGTTCAGTACTGGGAGATCCAGCCATCTACATTCAGATGCATCTATGAACGCTCCGCCATACAGCTGGGAAATTACAAGTAATCACCTCGGATCAATGTTGCTCACTACTATTTGAGATATGATGGATCCTTTTTTTGTAAAAAGCTTGTTAAAAATTCTGTAACAAACTTCAAAATATTCTAGAACAGTGAATAACATTCATTGTTAGAAGAAGATTTTCATTCTTCTGTAGTATTAGCCTTGGTTAATCCCCTTCTCACCATACAAATTTACAAGGAACTTGTATAAATCAGAAATGTAACAAATCCCTCAACATCCAGTGCAACTGCCTGCCTGTTATAACTTCCGAAATAGGTAGCCAATGTCCAAATTTTAATAAACCGTATCTCCTTTTTCTATATGTATCACTCGCCAAATTCTGTACATTCAATGTAAAGAGAGGAAACATGGCTTTGTGCTCCTAGGCAATTTAAAAAAGGCTATCTATACAATATGTGCAAATGTTTTATAAAAATGATCATGTTACTGTTTTTCTGTTTTTAAAAATAAATAGTAAAAGCAATGAGTAAGTTGTGATGAGATCAAGAAAAAATGTCTGAAATTTGAATACCTAAAATGAAATTTGAGACTGGATTGACACAAGTGTATAATTTTTGGCCCGAAAATCTAATTCAAAGATTATACATTCCAATTGCAAAATATCTGCACCGTAATATTCTAGGATACTGTGGAACTGGAACATATGATCACAACATCTAATGCTAATACATCCACATCTGGTAGGCTATGACTAATTACTGTCAAGAGACATTCTGTCTGTTGGAAATGCCATGCCCAGGTTGAAGATTATCATTCATTTAAGGTAAACTGCAATGTTATACATTTCGTTTATGTCAATACAGTTCCTGTAGGAACCTGTGTCGAAGGACACTGCCTATATCTAAATCGAATACACCAGCCAAATTCACCAAGGGCATATAAAAGGATTCAGAAACCAGCTAGGCATGCACAAACTCCCAGATAGAAATTATACAGAGGCACTTTGCATGCGATTTAGCTAAATATAGAATATATTTCACGCTCCGGCAGGCACCAAACGGCAGGGGGCTCCACACGGCCCAGGGCCTTCGCATAGATAGATAATGCAGCAAGCCAAGTGGAAGTTAAGGAGGTCCTCACCACAATATGTAGGGCTGCTCCATCAATATGCAATATGCCATTTTGGATTGCAAATGCTAATGTGCTTAGTGGGTTGTGGGTTGTGCAGCTCAGGCATCTAGTGGGTGAAGGAGATATTATAAGCAAGATTCACTATTTAAGGAAACAAGCTAGTGTATTCACATAGAACAGTAACGGAGCTCTCATATTTGTTAACAGAGCTGGCATTATGTTGAGTGACATTTTTGTCCTAAAATATGCCTGGTTATTTGTAATTTCACTGTTTTGCCCCATATCGTAATTTTTGAAGGAAAATCGATGGAAGCATATGACACAAAAATAAATATTACACTGCGAGGGAATTTTCATTATGAATCATCCCTGTTTGAACGACTGGAATGAGAAAAGGTGGTACACATCAAAAGATGGAATCTCTTTAAAAATGTTTTTCACAAGGTGTACTTCTGTCTTTCAGGGTAGTTTATGCAGTATACTTTCGATTGTTCTAATTAAAAAGTTCATGGAGTTGCTGTTACTAAACCGGCACCATTTTTAAGCACGCATAGCAAGAAACTTTTCAGTTGTTGTAAGCTGTTTATCATCATTAGACAGGCTTTAAAGATAAATCCAGTCCCTGTCCCATTATGTAGCATGTTGACAATTATTGTCTGCATTTAATATTAATAAACAACGTGCCATAACCCCCAAATTGGCTAAATGACCAAACACTAATCCTGCGCAATACTCAATGACATATTTAACTCCTGGCATATATTTCGGTCTACCAGTTCCAAAAGATTTCTTCAGGATTCAGTTGGTATCATATGTATGTTTTTTACATAGACCCAACTGCTGTGAAGACTATTCTAGTTGGTATCACTTGTACCTTGTTTACAGATGTAGCAGGTATATTTGTTTATCCTATAATAGCTTTTAGCCAGGTCAGCTTCCCTTGCCTTTTTTGCATGGTACATAAGGCACAACTTATGTAGCCTGGAGTTAAAGGCAAGGGTGGCAGATCCAAATATTCCAACAAGATACAGAAGTAAACTCAACTTTTCACCAGGAACATTTACGTAGATTGATCCCCAAGGATCAGAACTACACTGCCTTAGGAAGCCTACATTTTGAAAAGTGCTTTCTGGAAAGTTGTGGGAGAAAGATTCCCTGGGTAAATGTGTCCTCAATTTGAATATAAGTAGTAATTTGTAGAATATTTAGATTAAGGATTATTTCATGAATCTAACACATCAAATATCTCATAGCTTTGCCAATGTGGATTCACCTCCTTGAAAGGGCTTGGGTTCGTTTTTGGTGTAGTTATATCTTGTTCTGTGATATTTGACCATGGAAGAGCAGTTCATTAATCACAGTGGCTTCTTAAAGTTCAAGGAGGCATGAAGCACCTCTCTCAGTACAGTACTGTAAGACTTGTCATATAAAATGAATTAATGTCCTGAGGGAAAAGTGTTATTTATTAGGTTAAGGTCTGAGATCATTTCTGGTTTGCTTCCATTCCTACCCTTACATCACCCACACAGATGCCTACAATGCACAACAAATACCATCTAGAATAATTCAAGTTAGTCCTTGTTTAAAGTAACTATGACAGATGCTTTAAATCCTATCATCACAGCGGCAGGAACTAGTGAAATGGAGCAGCTGGCAGCCCATGTTATCATTGGTGAGTGAGTGTGTGTGTGAATAGAAAAGGCATTTCACGAGTTTAATCAACTTATTTGACTTTTAAACGAGCCCTGGAGGTTTATGAATATTTGTTAAAACATGCTGTAACCTCTTTTTAGAATATCTATTTTGCACATGCACTTATAGGGAAATCTACTGTTTCTGCTCACGTCAAAACATGTCTTACACTGAGGAAACATTCTCACTTTGTTATTAATTTCCTCTTTAAAAAAATCTTTTTAAACAATTGTATGCAAGCCAATTCATTTTGTTGAACAAAATAAATCGTTATTCTTTGAACTACAGAGAACTTTGAGTTAATGGATCTTTTGTTTTATTGCATGGGCGACTACCGATGGTATAGAAGGATGACATCATCCCAAAAAGATGTAGCAGATTCCATGTTTCTCTTTCATGAATCCTGTAATGTTGAAAAATGTTTCCATGTTAACCCTGTTCATGATGATAGCCTGCTCTTATTTACTGATAATAGTTAGCGGATGCAAATGTGTTTTTCATTTATATCCCTCCTTGGCCCATAGTTAGTTTCTAAGCCCAGCTTTCATAATCAGTGCTGCCACCCTGTGGATCCTTCCTTTCATTTTTAATTTGAAAGAAGAAAATTCAGACTGGTCTACTCAAGGCAAAGTTTATCTCATAGCGGAAATAACGTCATTACAGAAGAAACACACATTAAACTAAACCAGCACATATAGCCGGACCTAGCATTCAGAAATCAAAACATGGTAAATAATGACCATTAGTTTAAAAATAATTTGCAATTTCTTTATACAACTAAGTATATAGACAAAAAATATATTATTCGCAGATTTTTCCAGGCTAAAATATAATCTACAGTGTCTGAAGTCCTTTTGTAGCTACATGATATCAAACCTCGACAGTAACAAGAAGTTTCCTTCCTGCAACAACAAATGTAGCGCAACATACTATATGCAATATAGGTTCCATCTCATACTGGTGCTGTTCCTCCATAGGCTTTAACCCCCTGCATGCCACTACATTCCTGGCTCTTTATTTTAAAACATAAATCCTATATAAAATGCTTTGGGCATCATTTACAAGCCCATTGCACCGCTGGTGCGTCATTTTTTTTTTAATGCACCGGCAGCGTCGTGGGCTTACCAATATTTATAAGGCCACGCAAAGTCACCATGCATGACTTTTCATGGCTTTTTAAATATGGACCTCTTTTACGCATTACAGTGTGAAAGGGGCGTTCCATGGGTGTTGCTGTAGGTGTTCAAAAGCAACATCCATGGAACCTGACACATTGCCAGATTTAGAATGTTTTGTAAAGCTGGGAATGTGTCAGAATCCTACATCTGAGCATACGAGGAAAATTATTTTATTTCTCTTCATTTTTTACCCTTTTTAGGCATATACAAAGAGGAAAATGCCATCAATTATTGCTTTTGTGCAGGAAGGTGCCCCTGCCTGTACAAAAACAATCATTCCTGCAACACAGGCACCCTTGCAACATGACACAAGTGTGTCTGCGTTGTCACACATCTGCTGTTTGCGCACCGGTGCAGGGGAGAAGGAGAGGAATGCTCTGTATCTTTAAGATATGGTGCATTCCTTTTATTTTGCCACACATCATTGCAGCAGGAAGGCTTGCTGTGCAGCTGTGCCTCAAAATATAGTATTCAGGCCCTTTATCTGTACCGCACAACATTAATTGCTTCCTTATTGGGTTCGGGACTACCACTGAGCGGTCTCTGAGCAGTAAGCATGATTGAAGGGGTGCAACTAGCCGAGGCTGTGTAACTGAACTACGCACGGCACATTGGCCGTTTTTTAGGTCTCGCATGACCCAGCGCATGCGCTGGTCTGGCGAGACTTATTGAGAGGGCTCCAAAAAGTGCTACCAGGCCAGCCTAGAGCTACAGTGCATGTGCGCGGTCGCGCGCGCCGCGCTTTACCGCACTTTACCGCAATTACTTTCACTTTCGCAGCCGCACGGCCGCTTGTTCTACTCGCAATAGTGTTATGCAGAAGTACAACATAGTTTTCTGTGATGTATACCTTATACAGACCTTTTTTCAAACTATGTCCCAGCACTTATCTAGCTTTTTCATTGCTTGACAGAATGTTATTTTCAACAAAACACTTTGAAGTGTGCGCAAGTTATGTTATTAATAAATGCATAAAATCGAACCCACAAACCTTGTAAGTTCTCGCATTTCACGCAGTCTTTGGGGTCATGTGTTTCGTTGTATTTAAGTTGCTTCCATGCAGAAGCTTGTCTGATTTCATCGTCATCTGTGGCGCCTCAGTCACCATGGGCAGAATGCAATGTGCTGTGCCAAGTTCAGCATGCCAGCCAGACCGAAGGCCTAAGAAAAGAGACGAGGAGGCTGAGCCCGCCCAGGTCTGTCCTCAAGTCCTTCTTCCCCCTTCTCATTAGCAAGTAGCAGTCTCTTCCTTCTTGTTGCTGCTTACAACCATTCGATTAAATCTGTATTTTGATGTTTAGAGTAAGTATTACTTTAGCTTATGTTAATGTAATCTTTTTTCTATTTCTTTTATTATAAATTAAAACAATTACAAACAGCTTCAGGTCTTGTAATGCAGCATTATCATTAAGGATGAATGAATATGTTAAATTAAAATTACTGTTACACCTTCAATTTTCAAAAGGAGATTAGTTACTGGTTTGAATATCTTGCAACCTCAATTAAAAAAAAAAAAAAAAATTAAAAAAACGTTGAATGACTTGTCATGATGGTCTTAGTTTCTGATGTCTCTCCCCTTAATAACCTTGCGGGACAGTTTGTGTGATGTCACTTCCTGTCACATCTGTGATTTTTGGAGTAACAGTGCTACTGTTCTTGGAGGGTCGAGAAGAAGTGGAGAGCTCTTGCGTGCATTCTGCATCTTGACTTTAATATATATTTGTTGTGACTTATATCGGCATGTCTTCAGCAATTCTGAATTGACCGCAAAATAACCTGCTGTAGCCCCCTAAATTAGACGATCTCGCAAATTAACGAGGCAATTGATTTCTGAAGAGAACCGTAAAATCACGTTCTCCTTAAATAAATTACTTAAAGTATTTTAAAATTAATTGTGCAAATGGCCTAAATGTCAGTGTTATGACGAGTTTGTAAGTCATACTGAGGATGTAGTTATTGAAGCATTTGCAGTTTTAACACCGTGTTTTCCAGAATATAAATTATTATTTTGAGATTTGGTATTGCACTGGAGATGGAGTTACTGATGAAGGCCCTTCCTTATTTTTGAGGGCCTTTACTTATTGTAGTATTGTTGGTAGTCCAGTCATAATGAATGGTTTTCAGATGGCTTATTTACTACAATGTTTTGATAAAAGATTCATAGAAAATGTGTAGATGGTAATGTTCATATTTTTTTAAAGTGCCACCGCATTTTGTGATTTACCTATTTACAGAAGCTCATTTTTGGCAGATAAGTGTAATGACTCAGTGACTACTTGTCTCAATGTGGGATTCATTAGGAGGACAAGTTATGTCAAAGCGAACCATACAATAGAGTACTTATTAGAGGAATGAATCCACATAGGGAAGACACAGGGAGACCGAGGATGTAGAGAAATATATATTTTTAAGGATGTTCAACACATGATGGACATATTACGTCATATGTACATATCATATGGGTGGGAAGCACTGCGTGACAATTAGTGGCAATGTAACCAACAAAATACTGTGCACAAGTGCTCGTGAAATTTGTGACGGCGCAAGTGACACATGAAGTGGTATGTACAGCGGTGAAAGAGGCGCAACAGAAAAAACAATGGTACATTAAATCTGGCGAAGTTAGGGCATTCACACAATTAATGTGGGAATTTTTTAAGGAACAGTAGAGCAAATGCCCATAGTAAAAAGGGCGCCAAAAGTAACGCTGTTGAAGTCGACGGCGTTTCGGCCTGTTACACTCTAGGCCATCATCAGGACTGGTTACACATACTTGGGGCAGTGTTGCGAAAACTGGAAGACAGATTCAACCAGCGGGGCACGACCTTGAGAATGTCTCCCATTCACTGCCTGACTCACGCCGGCTGACAACAAGCCACGGACTCCCTTCCGGTGATTGACTCTCTATTTTTACCACTCCAATTGACAGTGTCCCCCGCCCGTTATCAAGTCAAGCCTCCACGGACCTCCCCCATTTCCTCAAGGCCGTGCCCCGCTGTCGGTGTTGAACTCTTTTCAAAGCTGCTCTTATTGTGGCTGTTTAGGGAGGGCGTGGAATTAAAGACCACTCCAAGAGCTCCTCATTTCCTTATAGATGTGGCTGGAACTACGAGGCAAGGAACAAGCAGAGGTGTCTTCCACAGGTAATTAATCCCACGCACTTGTTGCCACTGAATGGCACAATTGTTGTTTCCTTCTGCACGTGTGTGGTATGCACAAGTGTTGTAGATGCCTCGCCATCCCTCCCTGAATTGACAAGGCACCAATGTGGGCATTCTAGCACAGTATACAAAGGAATTTTTTTTTACAGGGCAAAGAAAATCAAATATTGTAAAAAATAAATGCATTCTTGTACCGCACTTGTTTCCACAGAGTTGCAGCTTCACTGCGCTGTACATGCCAAGTGTTGGGATTCTCCCCACCACACTAAGCATGCTTTAGTTTAGACAGTGGAAAGAGTGAAAGATATGAATGGGCGGGCACGCACAGATCTCTGCAGCAGCCCACCTACTGAGCAAATACGCTGTGATCCATATACGAATTAACTCTCGGCAGCAGCGTGTCCTCGGTGCCACACAGCTTGTCACCGTGAAGCACAACAGTTTGGGGGGCTTATTGGAGGACTTATTTTTCACCATCAGACTTTGACCTACCTAAAGAGATAGGAATGAAAGAGGATGGAGAGGAAACAGGTGTGTCATACCACAAAAATGTAGGTACAATTACAACAGGCCCTCCTTGTTTATCAGTGCATCCCTGTTACTAGCCAGACACAGATGGAACAAGCATTGGCATATTCAATAGGTCTCGCCTTTGGGACCTTATAAGTGTTTAGCCATGCAACAGTTGATGCTGTTGTACCAATGATATTGTGCTGCATAACTAAATACTTATAAGGTCCCAAAGGCGAGACCTATTGGCTATGCCAATGCATGTTTGCTATTGCCAGCCTGACATGCACAGTTCAGGCTTTCACAGTCAGCACTGTCAGGGAGCTGGGGAGGCAGAGACACAGTCCCAATGGTCTAGGATGGAGTGCTGGGTTTGCCAGTCCCAGCCAATCCTGTCACTGCTCTTATGCTGTTTACTATGACAGACAGCATGAGAGCAGTGCTTAAATTGGCTGTGTGGGAGGCTTGCCACTTAGTTTTCAAGAGCCCTGCGTGTACTCCATTACAGCCAGGCAGCAATGGACCGGTGTATTTTTATAGTGTCCGATCAATATTGTAGTGGTTGTCCTGGTGCACATAACATGGACAATGTAAGACACAGCTAAGCAGCTGATATGGTCTTTATTGTCACACCCTGGTTCCAGGCAGTTTATCGCAATCCTCTCTCCCAGCCTCCAGGTTCAAATTACTGCTTTGTTCTCCCCTCTCACTACATCCATCTGAGTTTGCTTTGTATATCATAATGTACTAGAATATTTCATGTCATTTCGTAGGCTAAGCTTTTTAAAACGTGATGGGAAAGTTGTGCAACAAAATGCACTTTTCAACCCTTATTTTTAGATTTTTTTTGTGTGAGAAAACTCTTAGGCCCACCCTTGAGAAAGTAGGACTCAGCTGTTTTACTGACTCCGTTTGCTGAAGGTACGATGGCTCACCATTCCCAAAGATCTTCAGCCACCACTGGTTTTAAAATCAAGAAGAGTTTGTGTATGGCAATATGTTTCTAAAATGAAAAAACTCTATTATCAAGAAAAGCATCAAACATATATGAAGGATCTACTTTCACTCTGCAAGCCATCTGGGTGACTGGGGAACCAAATCAGCACATGAGGGTCTAAGGCAATCACTCCAACTTAGCTCTTTCACCCTGTGATATTTCTGTTCAAATGATATGGATTTCTTTCCCTCAATGAGATCATCTTTAAGGCCAGCACTGCCAGATTATCAACATGGGTGCATACCAAACATTTTCAGCACAGTCAGTAGACACCCATACCACACGCTCTGTTGACTTTTCCTTGTGTTATGCTTAATTTATGCTAGTTTCATGTAATTTAACAGAAGTTTCAAAACGATAGCATTAGGTTGCAATACCATCTTTCACATCCCACTTACAGTTGTCATTGAACCTGGGGAGATGTTTTTGGGAGATGTATTCCACCTCTCGGATATCTGGTAAGAGTATTATCCAGCCTTGGATGTAAGCTATATCCAAAGTAAGTGGTGCTTTAATGAAAAACATTTTGCCCAGATCACCCTTATGGCGGTTCAAAATTTGGATCTGCCAGCTTACTAGATAGTTGTCTTAGGCAAAAGTTGCAGCTGACCTTTTCCTTTGTAATTTGTATTTATGTGCCTTATGACTGCCCTTGCGGTCTCAAATGAGGGCTAGTTATTCATTTGATTTTACCAATTTGGAATGCTTTTCGCTCAAATACCACACATTGGCTTGGGTTTCTCTTTCAACAAACAATCTCCTTTGCTTTGGTGGTATTTACAAGAAATTGAATTTGAAAGCTGTAATTCTTTTATACTTTCAAGGAGTGTTGTAGGCCACTGGTTGCAGAAAGTGGAAGGATGTATATGCTGGTCTGTGGGGGACAGATCTCGTGTGATTAAGAAAATCCCACATATCAAAGCTATAGAAGTGAATACCGGGGTAGCCAGAAGGCATGACTGCTCTAGGACTCTGTTTGTGTAGATCTTTTAATTACCAGACCATCTCCATAAATCATGGATCTTAGAGCAACTGCTGAATCACATGCAATGAGGCTTGTGATACATTCTCTGCCTACAGTTTCTTCCAGAGAGCTACATATAGCTACATATGGATAAAGTACCACACTGCTTCATGTGAACCGACTTCAAGGTTATACTCAAGGCCCAATCTTTATCTCTCACTCTACAACCTGATCTAAAGCCAGTGTGCTTAAGGAGGATTATACTCCTATATTACCCACTCTGTGAGGTCTCCTAGAAAAAATATTGCATGCAGCTTTTCCTCTACATCAATTAAGTCTATCAAGTGACTGCATGAAGGGTCTGCCATGCCACCTTTCTTGTGTATAGAATGGATTGTGGAGCCAATCTCTGTGGCAGGTCTTTGAGGAGATAAACTTATTGAATGGAGAATGGGTTGCAAGAATCCCTCCCTGCCTACACGGATATGTTTTAGGATGTTCATAGGCAAACAATTTTTCCCAGTTCCCCCTGCGGATTTAGCTGAATTAAGGATGCCTTCAATGGGGACATTATTGAGTTCACACACTAGAAAAATTAAAGGTTTTTAGTGTTTACGATCACCTTTGAGGTACGTATATAGCACTGAAGAGGAAGAGGACCGTTGTTCAACTGTTACAGTATTTGAGATTACAATAGATTCCAGAAAGGTCCATTTAATTTTTAAATATACCATGTTTTATGATCTCATTTAGCTCTGCCTTCTTCTTATCTGCATAGTCCCTTCTTGCCTTCCAAAGCATGCCCTCATAAGCCTTTTTAAAAAAAGCTGCTTCAGCTGTTTGAGGATCCCAGTTCCTCAAAATATGCAGTACAGACAGAACGGTATTTGTGTTAACCCAATTCAACCTATGGCTTTCTTTTATTTTTTGAAAATTTGTGATTGCTCAGATGGACTGTCTATCAAGGCTGTCGAATTTCATGGATGATAACATTGTCTGATTAGTGTTCTGAATATGTTTTGGCAATGGGAACTCAACTTATCCTTATGATAGACAGCAGATGTTAAATGAAATGTACCTTGTGACATGAGCCACTGTTAATTGGTTGATGTACTTTTCTGATGCAACAGCATTTTAATCGCTGATTTATGAAATTTGTGTTAGTACAGTGTTGGTGCTTACATGCCTTAGCCTACTATAAAGGCACAGTGCAATTTACTAACCACCCTTGCTCTAGCATTTTTTTTACTCTACTGTCAGAATTAGACATTTTGGAATTTACAGTCTATTTGCTTCATAAATGAAAGGCATGCAGACACAGAGGGGTTCATTTGCTCCATTTCCCACTTAATCAGCAATGATCACAAGAGGAGTGTGCTTGATCAATTCCTATTACTTTACACAGAGCCCTCAAAAGCCATAAAAAGATTGGGTTACTTCATCAAATGTAATGGTTCGGGAAAACCATCAAGATTGGGCCACTTTACCTGCTGTATTTAACTTCAGTAAAGAAGAACAATGGGTCGTCATCAAAAAGATGTCTACTGTAACCATTACTACCTGATATCCTTCTAAAATCAGAAGGTTATATAATCTGTAAAAAAACATATGCTAAGGTTTAGGAGCCACAGGCAATGTCTGTAAATACCCAAAGAGCTTAGAAATATTCTCGATCATAAGAATCCAATGGGGCCACCAAAAAGGCCATAAAACCATATTCAACATAGCCTTAGGGCCTCAGTGATCAGAAATAGTGAATTCATGGCACATTTTCATCACATTTAGCTGAAGTTCTTTTGTTGGGGCTAACAGGGTGCACTGATTGAAATACAACTCATTTGATTAAAGTAAAGGGCACCTTAAGATGAAGAACTTCTTATTCTTTCAGAGGCACCTGTTCTTGAATGAACAATTCCATCCATATAATGAGTTGGAATCATAGGTTAATCCTGGGTGAGCGATGACTCTGGATAATGAGACAGTGCATTAGTCATCAGATTCTTGGAATCAGCTATATAAGTAATAGTAAAATCAAAGAGCCTCATTTATGAGTTTTTGCCATAGGGCAACGCCACCCGCCTTCCTGCAGCGCTGCCATACGGCAAAATTAAAGGGAAGAAATGCGCTGTATCTATCAGATACACACATTCATGCCTTTTTCCCCTGCACTGGCTCACAGTGGGCTGCTGTGAACCCACAAAGGCACCTTTGCACCATGGTGCAAAGGTGCCTGTGTTGCGGGGTTGATTATTTTTGTGCAGGAAAATAAACCTGCCCGCACAAAAACAACCACAAGAGGCTTTTTTTCTCTTTCTATGTATGCTGTGGAATGCAGCTCATATAGAAAATGGAAAATGAGGAGAAATTAAGCCATTTCTCCTTGTCATGCCTCCCTTACACCTCCCCTGGGGAGGTGTACGTTTTTGGTGCTGCCTCAGAGTTACGAATTCTCGTAAATCTGGGAAAGTGTCAAAAAGCCATGGCTGCTGTTGGAAACCCCTCCCAGCAACACCCATTGCACACCCATTTTACCACAGAAAACTGCATTAAAAGGAACAATATTTACAAGGCAGCATTAAGCCAAAAAAAGTGGCTTAGTGCTGCCTGGTAATTATGGAGTAGGCTCCTGCGTCACCGGAGCGTCACAAAAAGTGAGCACCAGCGGCACAAGGGGCTTATAAGCCCCAAAGTGTACAAAATTCCATTGAGTATAATCACTATTCCTCCGTTGGAGATTTCCATACCACTGCTAATTCTGGTGACTGGTTTAAAGCAGTTCGCTATCGCTCATCACAAGAGATCCCCATTTAGCACAAGCCACCTTTATGACTAAAAGCTCTCTTTTAAGAATTGAATAATTCTGTTCACTCTTTGACAAAATATAATGTACAAATAAGCCAGGGGGTTCTTGTCCATCATAAGATTGGTGCTTAAATAAAAACCCTTTTGAGTTCATTAAACACTCTTTCAACTTTATCATCCCAGCAAATATCTCTTTTCATACTTTCTTTCTTTAGAACATGAGTGATGTTTGCTGGTTATCTCTGCAAAGTTCTAAATACATTGACAAAACTAATGTGTGACTACAAGAAAGCCTTGAGTCCCTTTTGCAGTAGTATGTGCCCGCCTTTCCAAAATTTCAGATACTTTCTTTGGCTCCATGGAAAGGTCAGGACCATTCGATCTAAGTCAAAGACACTCTCTTTTTTCTCAAATTCATATTTTTCAAGCTTAAAAAAATTTAGCATTGCTAGTGTCTAGACTCACATGCTTTTGATGTTATGCAAAGGCATTCTGAAAGAGCAAATTGATTCAAAACAACAGAAAATATTGAATGCATAGAATACTGAAAAATGGCAGGAGCATTGCACAATCCAAATGGCATTTACACAATATTTAAAATGCTCAAATGGGGCGTGAAAAGCAGTGATCATCTGCCTTTCTAAGCAGAAGATGATTAGCACCTTGCAAATCAAGTTTAGTGAAAATTCATGCTCCCTGGACAGATCGTACAATGTCCTTTATGAAAAGTGAAGGGATAATGCTCCTAGACCTAATTATGGTGATTTTTAAAAAATAATTCTTTTTATTAATCAACACATATTAGCAATTTAGCATGTATCAAATTGGCATTATTCACATGGGAGGAAATGACAATCAGGTACAATATCAATCACAGTAAGGGTTAAGTCCGCTCGGAACCATATCTGGAATGATTGAATTATGGTGATGGCAAGTCTTCAATAGCTGAGTTTCGCGGTGGGCTACAGATCTCCCCCCAGTATGTATTCCAAGCCCCCCCATTTTAATGTCCATTTCTTCGGGCAGCCCCAGGCGAAGTATACTGTCTTCTCACGGAACATGCTCCAGTCCATGTGCTTTTTCCAGTCTGCCACTGTTGGCGGGGTTGAGGCTCCCCACAGTTGAGCAATGGTTTGTTTCTCCACCATAAGACCCAGATCTTGCCCATCCTACTCAGATCTGTGGGTTCCCACACAGTCAGGAGGCACCTCTTCGCCTCAAGTCGGATATTAAGTTGAAGCACTTCACCAATAACAGTATGTATCCTTTGTCAATATGTCTGAATTAACTCACACTCCCATATGATATACATAAACGTGCCTTCCCCACCACATTGTTGCCTGCACTCTCCTCCCTGTGCCCTTCCCATGCGAACCAGACACGGCCCAGTAACATATATCCTATGCAATATTTTTAACTGGACAAGTCTTAATCTGGCCGAAATCGCTACCTCTCGCGGAGAGGCGAGTGCCTCTTGCCATTCCTCATCATCCAGTGCAAGGCCATCGCCCTCCCACCTCTCTCTTATTGTGTGAAGGGAGGCCCTGGTATTGTTGGTCAGTTTCTTATATGTGAGTGAGACTGTTTTCTCTGGCAGGTATCCATTGAGTAATCTATCCTCAAGGGGAGTATACTGTGGGGGAGTGGACCCATTGGGAAAACAAGACTGAAGGGCATGTCGGACCTGGAAATATCGAAAATACTACGTCTGTGTGATCTCGTGTTTCTGTTGCAGAGTGGTAAATGATATTACATCTCCTTTTGCCCATAGGTCTCCGACATTCGAGATCCCGATTAGATCCCACTTGTCAAACCCTTTTGTTTTCCAAAGATCCCCAAGTGCCTCGAGTCCCAGAGTGGTGTCACCAGCGTCAGTTTTCGCTCCCACCCCAGACTTTTTGTTGCTACGTGCCAAACTTGCACTTGCACGGAATGCTTAGTGGGTCCGGTAAGCGGGAAACGTTGCTGCTTAGAGTAAAGGGCTCTATTATAGTTCCCTCCCCGGAGGAGCCAGCGATCCATGGCATATCCTGGATCGTCCCCGGGGTGGTAGGTGGCGTGGTTAATGGCTGCAAGGTGGGAAGCCCAGTAATACCAATACCTCCATCATACCAGGTAAGGGTGAGTTTGGCCAGCGTGATTCGGGGCCTTCCCTCCCACAACAAATCCCTCTGCAGTCCCTCTATCTCCCTAAAGTAGCTGTAAGGTACCAGATCGGTGTAGTTCTGCAATGCATATAAGAAGCGGGGCAGGGACATCATTTTAAATAACGCTGCTCTACCCAGCAGGGAGAGCGGAAGCGCCTTCCCGGCCAGGATGTCCCGTTTCAGTTTTTGCAGGGGCGGTCGCAGGTTATGGGTGTAGCGGAGATGTAGGTTCGATGTCACGAATATCCCCAGGTACTTAAAATCAGTCGTGGTGACCTTTATAGGGCACCCCTTGGGTACATCGGGGGTTCACCGTGGAGAGTATATAGAAGGGATTTACTCCCGTTTATTGAGTACCCCGAGAATCTACCAAAGCTTGCAAATATATCAAACACTACTATCAGTGATTTTCGGGGGAAGGTGAGGAATAGAAGGATATCATCCGCATATAGCGAAATTCGGTCCTCCCACGATTCCGCCCAGCGCAGGCCGCGTATAACTGGGTCCTTCCGAACCCAATCCGCGAGCGGCTCCAATGTAAGAGCGAACAAGAGTGGGGACAGCGGGTTACCCTGACGGGTCCCCCGACCTTGTTCAAGCACCTCCGATTTCTTGTTGTTCACTACGACCTGCGCCAGGGGCTCAGAGTATAAAAGCCTGACCCAGCCGATAAACTCGGGTCCAAAACCCAGCTTTGCCTGTACCCCAAAAAGGTATGGCCATTCAATAGTATGAAAAGCCATTGATGCATCTAGGGAGACTATGACCGCCGGTTCTAGTATCATCCCCAATCTCCCCATCACCCCATGTACTCTCTGGAGATTCAGTGCTGTGTTGCGCTGTGGCATAAAGCCCGACTGGTCGGGGTGTACAATGTCACTAATCACTTTGACCAGACGGTTAGCCAGAAGCTTTGCGAGAATTTTGGGTTTCGCATTAAGGAGGGAGATAGGCCTATATGGGGTGCAATGTGTCTTGGGGTTACACTCCTTGTGAATAGTGGCAAGTGTGGCTATCCTTTGGTCCAGCAGAAGTCTGCCCTGCTTTTTGCTGTCTGTGTACATGGCTCACAGGTACGGGGCTAGTTTGTCTGGGGCTAGTTTATAAAGCTCGATTGGTAGGCCGTTAGGGCCGAGTGCCTTACCTGACCTGAGGCATCTGACTGCCAGTGCAATTTCATCAACCGACCGGACAGGACCGGGAGCGCGATGTCGGTTAGTAGGGATTGTGAGTCTGCCTCAGAATAGGAAGTGTGTGTGCGGTAGATGTCACTAAAGTGATGTGCGAATGTGTCAACAATAGCTTGAGGATCTGTTATGGATTGCCCGTCTTTGTCTATCAGTTCTGGCACCAGTCGGGACGCCAACTCCTTCTTGTCCAGCCATGCTATGAGTTTCCCTGCCTTATCTCCTAGATCGTACACACTACCCGCCGTTTCTCTCCCCATGGATTTAGCCCTATCTGTTTCTATGGCCTTATATTCGTTCCTTTTGAGTTGCAATATGGGAAACTTTTATTGC
The DNA here is from genome assembly GCF_964204655.1 of Triturus cristatus. Lineage (NCBI taxonomy): Eukaryota > Metazoa > Chordata > Amphibia > Caudata > Salamandridae > Triturus > Triturus cristatus. Next base: position 636,563,853 of record NC_140585.1, read on the forward strand.
GTGACTTCTCCTCCCAGTTCCTCTTCCAATTTGAGGACTGTTCCTTCAATTTCTACCAGGTCTTTCATTTTCTCTTTTCGGGCGCCAGCTATCAGAGACAGTGCTTGTCCCCGTATGAGAACTTTGAATGCCTCCTACAGTGTCTGAGAGGAGTCCACTGTGCCCTCGTTGTCCTGAAAGTAGTCGTCTATAGCTTGAGAAAGGGCCTTACGTATCTTCGGGTCACTAAGATGCCATGGATTTATGGGGGCCACCCTGCCCGCTCCCCCGTTCCACTGTCAAATGAGCCCAGAGCGGGGAATGATCAGAGATGCCTCTTGCCAGGTGCTGAACCTCCTGGATATGCGTGACTTGGGAGGCTGGGACAATTAGGTAGTCAATTCGAGAAAGGCTGTTATGCGCTCCAGAATAAAACATGTGCTGGATAGTATCTGATTTGCCCCTAGTTAACACCCCATGATGCAAAGAGGAGAGAAAAATGCACATTGGCTGAGCAAAATTCTTTTGTACTTAATAGCAAATCATGGTTGCTGCTCTGCATTGTAATAGAGACGGTGCAAAGCCTTAGAAATGTTGGACCAAAAGTATTAAACACTACAAATACTTTCTAGAGAGCCAAAGGATTCAATGTATACAAACGCCGTCAATTGTAGTATCTGCTAATAATAGTAACTGTCTAATCTGAAAGGTTGTACATAAGTGGTAGAATAGGGGCAAGCAAAAATGCATAATCAAGGACAGCCTGTCAAAAAGTAGAGCCATTGCTAAAGGTAATAAATATGCCATAGTTCTTCTTCCTGTTAAGTGATCTTAAACTTCATCTCTCTAACCATAAAAAGACAATATTCCAAATGCTCTCCCCTTAGTTCCAAAGGAGTTGTGCAGACGTTTACTATAGGTGATTATGGCCAGAGCACAAATCTTCCTTAATGTTCCATGACACTAGATCCAAATTAAAATCTCTTGTTAAGAGCAAGGGCCAGAAGTAACCCATTCTTGCGTGCGCAAACAGGTTAGCGACCCGTTTGCGCATGCAAAAACTAATAGGGCCATGTACAAACCCTATTTAACGAGTTGCAATTTATTTGCGACTCGCTAAATAGGATTTGCGACTTGCATTTAGAAAGGGGCGTTCCAAGGGTGCTCCTTCCTAATTGCGACTCTCTACTCTATGTAAGAAGTTTTGCGACCACAATTGCTGTTGCAAACACTTGCAATTTACCGCCCTCTTCAAGAGAAAATCTTTCCACTGCTGCCTCCCCATGCGCGTGCGCTAGTGGCACGAAGCACCATCCTTAGCAGATTAGATTATTGCAATGCCCTTTTGTTAGAGTCTCCGAAATTTCTTCTGGACAGACTTTTGAGGATTCAGTCAACGGCAGCCAAGCTAGTCTTAGGCTGGGCCAGAAGGTCCTCTTCCTCTTTGGCCCTGGCAGAATTGCATTGGGTCCTGTTGGGACAGAGAATTCAGTTTAAGTCCCTCTGTTTAGTGTTTAAGGCCCTGCATGGGCTGGGACCTATCTCCATGCAGAGGAAGTTTGAGTGGTATGTTCCAGTTAGAAGCCTTCGCTCTTTGTCGGCGAGACTTGTTAAGACTTCAAGGTTCAGGAAAGTTAAATCGGGTGGTAGAACCTTTGGTGTAGCAGCTGCTAGACTTTGAAATGGACTCCAATTGGAATTGAGACAAATCAGCGATCTCCTTCTTTTTAGAAGGAGACTAAATACCTGGTTGTTCCCCAAAGTCTAGTAAGTTGTTTGTTTTTTCTGGCACATTATTACACTGTACTCTAAGTTTGCTAGCGCCAGGATGCCTGTTAGGTGATAGAGCGCTTTACAAATGAAGTAAATAAATAAAATGAAGTAAATTAATCCACTCGTAAATGCAGGGGAAAATATTTTTTAGGGGCAGGCAGGGGGTCCCAGGGACCACTACCTGCCCTTAAACAATGAAACGAAAATGTTTCATATATTTTTTTTTAAAATGCAGCTCTTTTTCCTTTAAGAAAAATGGACTGCATTTAAAAAAAACCTGCTTTATTGAAAAACAGTCCCAGACATGGAGGTCTGCTGAGCCCAGACCTGGGAGGGACAGCCATTCCTATTGGGGTCACAAATTGCAAGTGCCTCATGAATATTGATGATGCATGCAATTTGCGACCCCATTGGGAATTGCAAACAGTGTCTCTGACACTGTTGTACATTGCATTTAGCGACTCGCAATTGAGCGCAATTTGCGAGTCTCTAAATGCCCCGGTCGTACATCTGGCCCCAACTCATCTTCTAGGTAAGTCTTTATAAGATCCATGAGTATATCTTGTAGATTTTTCACTAATGTCTTCTGCAATGCACCTTGCACTATGGAATATGGAATGTGGAATATATGCTCTTAATAATAGAATGGCCAACTTTCTTAGATATGACCCTGTTAATATTCAAAGAACCAGTATATTGTGTGTTGAAAAGTACAGCTGCTTAACCTCCGACCTTCATTTAGCATGAATCAAAAGTTAATTGGCTGCTTATTCGACTGACAAACAGTTGTCTTCTTTTCCCAATTGTATGAAAGGCTTCAGAGCGATTTTCCTTTATGGGCCAAATAGCCATGTGTCTTGCAAATTCATTATGAAGTGGTTTCGAAAAAAAGCAAATTATGGTGATCCCAAATTTTCTTAAGCCTTGACATTTTCGTAGAGTTTGACAGATGCAGCACAGCTGCCCAAAATGGCAGATTCCCTGTTCGCCAGCCTCTAGGTCCCCCCATCCCATTTGGAGGTGAGGTAACTTGTGGGTTTCTGCCAGCAGATTCCCAGCAGAAACCCCTGACCTGATGACTCAGCAGCCAGTTGTTTGCTGGTAACAGTGACGCTAAAACTATTCTATTTTGGACAAAGCAAACCTCACTAGTTTTCCCTGACTGGGTCATCACCAAGAAACATGGTAGACCCAAGTAGGAAAAACACAACCAGAGGCCTCATGTCCAGGAAGATATCTAACTGCACATCAAGGTCATTGAATATTTATTTTTCAGCAACAATGCCCCATATTGATTTGCACTGTAATCCAACAGATGGATCCCCCTGAATATTTTGGGACAATCCGAAAACCTACTCATTTGCGGGTACTAGCAAATCTTTATGTGATGCATTCCACCCCTGGAAATAGGTAAAGATCTTCTCTTACTAAAGACATGAGTAAATCTGTTTCTAGAGCGGAGTGGGAGGGGAATTCACCCCATTTGGTGGGGATGTAGGTGACGGGGTATCTCCATTGTGGCAAACTTGTTCATTGTGAGACGAAAACTTTCCAAGTTCAAGTAATGTAATATGACACATTTTTACAAGAATAAATGTACATTTTGCACTCTTATGCATGTGGACTGGCCTCTGCGTAGTATTTTTAGGAATTTGAAACTGTTGCAGCTTCCAGGCATACTCCCACCTGCGCGAAATGTTAATTATGATGAAGTCATCTGAGTAATCTCAATATTTTTGCATTACTCTTGTGATGCAAAATTACTCAAAAACGATGCAATTACACAGTAATTTGGGTCAAAAATGAGAGCACAGGAACAGAGGGTGAGCAGCTGCTGGCTTCTGCTGTTATTGTTTTCTTACATTTATTGCTATTTCCTAACACAAAGTGCATCCTTGAGACCATTTTGAGTGCGAGGATGCATTTTATGCTAAGAAAATAGCTCTAAATGCTGGGTTAAGCACTTTGCACAATTTATCGTAATCTTGCTCGATTTTGCTGTAATTTTACATAATTATGCGAGAGCAAATTACTAGATTCGCATTACAGCTGTTTGACATCAGTAGACCTTTTTACCTTAACCATATAAGCAGTGTAGCATTAGCAGTGACAGTAATATCTGTGTCTTTTTGCTATTGTTATCAGGGACATTTATACATCCATCCATCCCTCTTGATCACTTCCAACCTAATCGCTAGTCGACCCTTTATTTTCAAATCATGGGGCATATTAACAAGGCAGGGATACAAAATTATCGCCGCTTTTGCGGCCGTTTTCGGCTGAAAAGCAGCGATAATGTTATCGCCTAATTAGCAAGGCCACGCTAACGCGTGAAACCTTGCTTTAGCGCACTAAATCTTAACGCCCAGCTTTGCATCTCTAATGAGATGCAAAGTGGGCGTTCCTGACCTATCATGACAGGAGAAATGTCGCTACGCGACATTTCTCTTATCATCAAGCCCCACGCTATGAAGCATAGCTCCAAGAAAAGTAGCGATAACCCATGCTATCGCTACTTTCCTTACGCCTGCTTCAGGACTGACTTAGCCATGATATTCTATGGAAGGTGGATATCATGACTAAGTTTGTGGGGCCCTATTAACAAGCTAACGCCACATTTCGTGAGATTATCGCTGGTTTTCCAGCGATAATCTCACGTTAGGCAGTTAGCGCTAGGATTTTTATCGCTTTTGAGATAAGCGTTGCTAATAGCACGCTATATCAGCGATACAAATCCACACTAGCCGGCAATAATTATCCTAGCGCTAAGTGCGCTTAGCGATAATTATTGCCGGTTGTTGCTGATATGCCCCCATGTCCTTAATGTGTTTTTGAGAATCTGGTGGAGAATCAGATTGCCCTCTGCCAGACATCGATTGCCTGAGAGCTTTAATCCTGTATTGCTAGCAAACTTTTAAAATGGCTGCCTGCAGGTGCTGCCGGGTGCCCATTATTTTTTCATGGGGGGCATATGAAAGGTCCAACGTGGCTGAGGAAAGTAAGAGTGCCTGACAAAATGTGGGGAGATGCGCAAAACACTATAGCCCTTTCCAAAACAGTTAGCCACAGAAATACCAAAACATGCTTTTTCTTAGAACACCTTATTTGTGTTCGTGTTCCACAGATGTACTATTAAAAGCTCCCACATTTGAAAGATGATCAAATTGTCTACTGTTGTTTTCTTTCGACCAGCTGCCATTTAACATTCATAAATGTTGACCATTTTGATGGATCAAAAAACATAAATGTTTAAAGAGTTACACTGTCAGATTGGTGTACATATTCATGTACACAAAATAAATATTTCTATGATTCCCAAAGTCTTCGCCAGAAGTTAGCAGGTCCAGTGACTGTACACACGCAATCTGCTCACGCACACTATGGGGTATATTCTCAAGAACGTGTGATAACCATCGCAAAAGTAACTTAACGCAACCTACAACATTGCAGTCCATCGTGGGAATTTGACACCGTGTTGACCAGGTATTCACTACACGGCGGTACCATGCGATAGTCACCAGATAACACGTCAACTGACCGCGATAAAATCAACGCCATGCCACAAAAATGCAAAACGCGAACGCAGTAAATCCTGTGATGAGGCCAATCGCGGTACAAAAGCACCGAAAACCAGCGACCGGTCTGCAAATCCCACACGTCTTGCGGGAAAATGCAACATCAACGCAGAGTAAACAAATAGTGAGATGACAACCTACAAGCACAACCCCACAGCTGTGACGCAGAACAAATGACCATTGTCCAAATCAGATAGGCATTTCCCCATAAACAGCCACAATGCACATAGACATGCATTCAGTATGTAACCTGCACCAATGCGGTAACAAACATGGTATACACTGTGAAACCGCATCTCCCCCTCACATTGCAGAGGGATAAACAACACCTCTGCACACCTACGTGCCATGTCCATGACCAAACAATAATGAAAGTACGGACTAATGTAGGGGCAGTGACTCCCCCTTATGCACATGTTGCCCATATCGTGGAACTTGAGTCACAGGGTGCATCCTTGCATCATGGCAGCACATTTCAGAGCACAAAAGAATCCCTGTTGTCACCTGTAGGCCACAAATGACAGCCAAAATGGAGTGATTTGGGACACGTGAAACGCCGAAGAGTGGAATACCGTAACAACTGTGAAACACAGAACTGGCAGTTAGAATACGTGACACCATCAACAGCTGCACTGCACAGAGGTGACACACCCACCATCCATCAACAAATCCCTCAATTAACAGCAAAACATGTCGAACCCACACTTGTCTGAGTGAAGCGCCTGTCCAGATGAGTGACATGCACGCAGGGAATGTGTATCGGAATGCTTTTATTAGCACATGCAGTGCCTGTGGCAGTCAACGTACTGTGCCATTACTGCGAAGGACGCACACAATGCAACCTCAACCAGAGAAAAAACTGTCAATGATGGAGTCTCTACGGGCTACTCCTGCTGCGGCTGCAGTGGGGTGTGGTCCACCTGCCTCATCTTCATCATCATCGTCCGGTGCATCTGGCATTCGTATCCATGGGGCTTTGCTGCGTACCCATATGTTGTTCACACACAACATCCAACGATCATCTTGCACACGAGGTCTGGGCTGTACAGGTGCTTACCACCTGTGACATCCAGGCACCTGAAACGTGACTTCAACATGCCAAATGTGCGTTCCATGATGCCCCTGGTGCATTTGTGGGCCAAATTGTACTGCCTCTGGGCCTGTGTGTTCGGGGCTCGAAGGGGTGTCATCATCTAAGCGCAGAGTGCATATCCTTGGTCACCTGTGACAGTGCAGAGAGACATGAGTCTTGACTGCATACTGCATGATGTGTTGGCAGTCTCACTGGTTCATTGGTGTGTGATATGTGTGACTCAGTGATTCCTGTATGACATGTACTGCATGTTGCAAATGAGCTACGTAGCCTCACTGCTGCACCTCCCCCCAGCACATTCACTAGTGTGCGTGATTACATCTCATGCACCCCTATGGCACACCATTGACATGCCTGTCTGCGCATGTCTACAAGCCAGAGTACGACACAGTGATAATGCTGCGCAGAATGTGGCCGGCCACGTGTGTGTAGGCCCATTGCAAGGACAGAGCTGACACAGATCTAGAACACCATGCTGTTGAGGGTACATCTTTGGCTCATGCTGCGCTAATAGTGACACACACAACAGTTGGCATGTGTGATCCCTGACCCCGAGCGGGCATGCCCTCCCTATGTACCCCTTCGGCCGACCACGCACACCGGAGACATGCCAGATAGCAACATTGTTGATTGCGTGATGGGTGGTGCAGACACTACAACAGAGACACACGCATCAGCCACATCCTTGGCAAGGCCCACACTGAACCACACCCAGATCCACGTGTGGAGGACCCACACCCCTACGCAGTACTGTTGTATGCCTGTCCACCCCGCTTACGCTCACATAAAGATACAACACGGTTACATGTCCCAGGTCTACACCTCTGCCTGCAGTGACATGGTTGCGCAAACTGTACACAGCACAATGCACTGTGGAATGGCCCCGGTACCACATGCATATCTAATGACCACACGGACACACTGAGTGAGTTTCTGGGATTGACTATGGGCACGTGCGCCCGGCCCCTTTTATTGCCAGGGTCACATCTCCAGTGACACCTGTGCTGGATGGGTGTTGGGTAGTGTAAGCCACCACTCAGGGGCGGGTTGGTGCTGGCAAAAACCACAACAGTAAGCAGACAATCAGCAGTACAAGGTATGGGCATCATGGGTCCCTGACTTGATCAGCACAGAGTTTGTGGCCCCGGATGCACAGCGGCTGGCGCAGGCACCTCACCACGGGACGGTGACTTGCGGTGGTGTGAAATAGGGCCACGTGAGGTGAGCGTGTACTCGTCGATGTCCAAGGGGAATGTCACGGAGGGTTGTGTGGGGACAGTGGAAGGTGTCCCTCCAGAGCAGAAGCAAGCAGGAACAGGCAAATTGCAGAGTTGAATGCTACAGACTCCACTTTTCCACCTTGTCAGTATCAGCTACATGTAGAGCAAGACACCCTCCAGCCCAGGGGCCCAGTTGCTACAGACAGATATCGACCATGAATTGCAGGGCACACACAGGGGCAACAGAGCTGGAAGGAAATGCAGTATGCAATGAGGCCTGAACAATGACATGGACTCTGCCATGTAGAGGGCATGACTCAGTTCCAAATATGTGAACTACTAGTCTGCTGTGTATGTCGGTGGAGTACGTCAACGAGAAAGGAGTACTGCGGGCCTGTGTCGCGGAGGCCGTGATGGTCTGAGGAGGCTGCCAAGGTCGCGGGCCTCGGGCTTGGAGCTTGCACCTTCACATGGTGGGCCCTCTTCGACACACACCGGTGTCGGCAGCTGGGCATTGAGGGCTGGGTGCGCAGGGGCGGGAAAGACTGGGTCGGGAACCAGCTGCCTGGGGTGCATCAGGAGCACAGGAATGCAGGCAACACCGCTCACAGCGACGGCGTGGGCCTTGTGGCAGGGTGAGAGGTGCCGCCCTGGCAGAGACGTTGGGCATTCCGGAAGAGGACCACATCCAGAGCTACCTGCTTTTTATTCACACCCCTACGCTGGCTTGGCATGCGCCCGGCCGGCACATTCCACTCACGCTGACAGGGGGACGTAACAAGATACATTTCCGTGATCTTCCCCACTGGCTGGCGTGACATGGTTGCGTTCACTGTCCACTACACTCCATACACCAGCAGCGTGTGTCGATATGGATATGTGTGTTGTCTGCATACTGCAGTCTGGCCATCACATCCAAGCCACACTTGGAATTGTGTACATGCTTATTAATGGGTCACTTGCCTCGTTTGCACATGCCTTGTTCCCACCTCTCCCCACAATCTGCTATCGTGTGGCTGAGGTGCCATGCCGTGGATGGCTTGTGTACATGGTTAGCCCAGGTTCCTCCAGTAAGTTGTGCTGTCGTGTCTGGTAGGTGGGCATGTTGTATGTGAGTTTGTGACATGTGCATTGCCAGAGTTGTGAGTTGCGTGATTGTGGAGTTGAGTTGTGTGGTGTGTTCATTTGGTACTTACCAACGAGCAGAGCATTTCCATAGGTGCCATCCTGGAAGCGCCAGTTAATGATGGACTGTTTGAAGATGTAGGAATCATGCACACTGCCTGGGTAGTTGGCAACGACATTGGTGAAGAGTCCCTGGTGTTCCACTATTGCCTGCACATTGATGGAATGCGTGTGCTTTCTGTTGCGGTAGTTGTGTGCAGTGTCGCAGGGGGCTCAAGTAGGACATGTGTGCAGTTAATTCCCCCAACACGTGTGGAAATGCAGCTATGGCGTAGAAGCCTTCTTGGTTTCCAGCTGTTCCTGTGCAGTGTGTGGGAAGTATAGGTACTGGGGTACCAAGCTGATGATGGCATCCAGGACAGGTTTGAGGAACTTTGATAGGGCTGGCTGTGAGACCCCTCCGACTCTGGTGGTTGTTGGTTGGAATGTTCCAAAGGCCAACAGGTGCAGCACCGCCAGCAGCTTTGTCTGAGGTGGGATGTTGGTTATCCGCTGTGTTGGTACCGTCAGCCTGTGGGCAATGATGTTCAGGATGCGGAGGATGGTTGTCCTTTTGAGCCTGAAATTGGCAATGACATACTCTGGTGTCATGTCTGTGAGGCTGGTGCGTTTGCTGAAGGTCCACGGTCTGTGTCTGCGCTGCCTCTGTGGTGGTATGGGGGTGGTGCGGGAGGGGGCCTGGGGTGGTGGCGGTCCTGGGGGTGGTGGTGGTGGGTGTTGTGGGCCTGTTGGGGCACCGAGCTGCATGATAAGTAGCTCCATGGTATCTGTTGTTCTTTAGGTGTGGCTGTGGGCTGGGCTCCTTTCTGTGGTGAAGGGTGCCGTCCGACTTTACACCAGGTCAGAGCAGGTGTTAATATCCTGCTGCTAACACGCCTTATCACATGTTTTGTGGTCGTATCACCAATGTGGCTGGTCGTTGAGAATGTTGCGAAGTGATGTTGTCATGGATTTTTGCTCGGGAATGCCTACTCTGTATCTCATTGGCGATAATTGCCGGGGTCATTTGTGGCGATGTTTTTTGCGGCTGCTATCGCAGGTAAACTGGTGCTATGGGCTGCACCAGCTTGTGAATGGGGTGATACATTTATCGCAACTTTGGCTGCGCTAAAGTGCCGTTAACTCGGCAATAGCCCCTTGAGACTATGGCCCTGTGTGTACTATTTTATAATACATGCACACATATACTTTATTCCTTAGTTTAGATTTGCTCCCATTTACTAGGCGAGTGGTCTGTAAAATCCAATGGAACTAAAGTGAACAACCCTAGAGGCTGATTAGTCTCTGTGTGTGATATTTATTCACAGCAATGATTCATGTTTTTCCCATTTACACAAACTGTGTCCGATCACAAGGTGTTTCCATAAAAGTATTGAAAAAGAAGCAGATGAAATAAAGTGACCTTCCAGAAATGTTCATGCCCTGGGCATGTATGCTGTACCCAGTGTATTAAGTAGGTATATCTATGTATAGAAAATATGCATGCAGTATCTCAACACTAGTTGTGAGTTCCAGAAACCTATAGTGGATAATCCCAAAATGCTTATAGTAGTTATGTTATGTTAAATGAGCTTCTAAAGCACACGTTTACCCAGAGGTGTATTGGCGCTAGCTAGAAAAGCAACCTCAACTAGGCTCAATGGATCTGATGGTCATAGCTGTAGTTGTTAGAAACAAGCAGAGTTAAATAACCAGGTTTTTAAGGCATTCCTAAAAGCCAACAGATTATCCATATGTTTTAGATGAGATAACTGAGCTTTCCAGGCACATGATGCTCTATTCACAAAGCTTCTGCCTCCCCAAGATAGCAATCTGAATTTGGGAACAATAACTTTGTTTGCTGATGATGATCTCAAAGTTCTCGTTGGCCTATACCAGGTAAATTTCTCCTTGGTGTGTTTGTGTCCACTGCGATGCAGGGCTTTAAAAAGAATGCAGAGGTTCTTGAACACTACTCTCTTTCTTATTAGCAGCCAATGTAACTGCTTTAGTCCCCTGCCCAACGATTTGAATTTGGGGATTCCTAGAAGAAGGCGTGCAGCTGGATTCTGCAAAATCTGTTGTTTACTAAGATGTTTTTGTAGGTTGGAATAAAGGCAGTTACAATAATCAAGTTGTGAGAGTACTGTGGATGTGGCAACAGATTTTTTCAGTGAGGATGGAAGGAAAGGATTGACCTTTTTTAGTATTTTGGTGGTAAAGAAGACAGCCGAGGATCACTATAGGTAAGTCTCTTGTCCGTGATCACACCTAGATTGTGTGCCTTCTTGACTGGGGTGGAAAGGATTTCTAGCTCAGGTGGCCACCAAGAATGGGACCAAAATGAAGATGAGTCGCCAAATAAATCAGTTTTCCCCAAGTTAAGCTTTAGGCAATTGTTGGCTATCCAGTTATTGATTGCCAGCATACAGTCCCTAAACCTACAGTCAGTGCCAACATCTGTCTCTGACAAGGAAACAACTATCTGTGTATCATTGGCATTGGATTTGAGTCAAAATTCAAACTGTCTGATCAGATGGTACAGATTACTCACAAAAAAATCAACAGCATCCGGCTCAATGAAGAGCCTTGCGGCACTCCACAAGGCAATGAGAAGGGATCAGAGTTGAATTTGTTGAGTGACATATAATGTTTACGCCCGATCAAGAAGTATCTTAACAGGGCCAAAGCTTCTCCTTTAATTCTGATGTAAAATAAATTAATTTAATGTCGACTATTCAAATTGTCGGCATGCCAGCAGCTCATGATTCCTCTATCAAAGGCTGCTGACCGGTCGAGTAGGATGAGGGCTGCTTTACATCCCTAATCTAGAGTCTCTCTGATTTCTTCTGTTGCTTTGATTAAGGCTGCCTCCATGCCATGCCCACTTTTGAATCCATATTCAGTGGGATCAAAATAATTTTTATCTTGAATAAATGTGGCAAGCTGGGAGTTCATTATCTTTCCCTCAATTTTTGTTGGTAGAGGTAGTCTTGAGACAGGCTGGTAGTTGTTGGTATCTATAGGACTAGGCGAAGATTTCTTTAAAAGGGGCAATATCGACCCCACCTGCCATTGGTAAGGAAATACGCCACTGGCAAACATACGGTGGAAGATGGTAGTGAGATATTATTTCTGGTGCCTGCTTGGCTACAGAAGGGGGGCAGTGGTCAAAGGGAAACAGGATTTCCTGGACTTTAAAAGAGAGGTAACCTGCTCTTCTGTTGTATCTGTAAATTCAGAAAATAAGGTAGAGTCAGCATGCTTAGTATGAACTGGTGATGTTGACCGGGCAGGTACTTTGAAGGAGGAACACCTGTAATAAACTTCTTTGACTTTATTTTGGAAGAACCTTGCCAAGTCATTACAGAAGTCTTGGATACTAAGATTGGCTGCCTCTGCTTCTACAGCTGTAAGTTTCTTTTCCGTAAGAAGAAGTTATTTAACTGAATTCTTGGCTGACTCGATCTTTTAGAGAAAAGTAGGGGGACTTCTCTCTCACTATCAATGTTTTGTAGGTGTCGAGCTCATGCTCATATCTGATCTTTTCTAAATGGAGATATTCATTCCTCCAGATATGTTCTTGCTTTCTGCATTTTTGTTTTTGATTTCTAAGGGCCTCAGTGAACCAAGGAGCTGAGGGTAAATGTCTCTTGCTAACGAAGGCCTTCTCAGGGGCTTAGGGATTGATGGCTGTGGTTAGCCACGAAGCATAGTTGTCTACTGCAACATTGAGGTCCTCAGCTATTAAGGGTAAGGAAGCTGCCAGTGCCTGATTGAATTGGTCAGGCTGTAAATGCCAAGGATGTCGTAGCAATTCCTTGAAGAGTGTTCTGTCATGTTGAAGGGGTTGCAATAGAAAAAAATCGAATCTTACTGCTAGATGGTCTGTTCAGAGTTATGGTAAAGTTAAGATGTCAAATATAGGGGAACTGTTGGTAAAAATACCACCAAGAGAGTGCCCAGCAATATGAGTGGAGCCTACAACTACCTGGGAAAGACCAAAACTGGCTGTCGTTTCAAGCAAAATATTTGTGTCCTTATTAGCAGTGTCCTTGCACGGTGAAGTCTGATAAACTAGCAGATGATTCCAAGATAGTGCTGAGATTTTGAAAGAAGATGTACAGGGGCTGGGTGGGCGATAGATAAGTAACCTATTATAGAAAGGAGTTTTATATAGCTCAATACTGAAGGAGAGCCCATCACAATGTGTGAGTAAAACAGGATGGAAAACAGCTTTAATGTGCGATTGATAAAGGATTCCTAACCTGAATCCCCTTTTAAGTGGTATGTCCACCCTATATGTCATGATGCCTGGGGGTTTAGTGACTACAAAATCTGGGCCTCAATAATGGATAGCCCAGGTTTCGGTTATGAACAAGATGTCTAGTGATTGGAAATCAATCAGGTTAGCAAGTTCAAGCTTGTGTTTAATCAGAGATCTTGCATTAATTAGGGCACAACACCAATTATTAGAACTAAAGGACTGAATAGTACCCAGCGAGACATTGTCCTCAAGATAGCTCTTGCTCACACTATATGAAGTTTACAGTCCTTTCAAAAGAACGTGTTGTGAGCAGACCAAGAATTTACATCTAAGTGTATGCGGCCTGTGCCCTTACCTAAGACTTTGTGAGCTAAAATTCATTTCTAGTATAACGAAGTCTAGGAGTACAATAAGAAACAAAACTGGCAGGAGGACGGGCCCTGAGTACAATCTGGGTGTGAACGGGCACAGATGGGCTAGCCTTTCCTACACCTTTGGCATGCCAGCGTCTTCGCTCCACTGTGCGAATGCACTGTTTCTCTATTAAAATATCCCACCATTGAAGGTGTGGCATGGCCGAAGGTGGAGCTAGAGCACAATTAGCTCTGCATCAGAAGACAAACAGGTGGGTCAAAGAAAATGTTAACAGGGGCCCAGTAACCCCAAATCATCCAAGCAGGCTTCCCTCTTGCACAAAGTACTGGCAAATCAAAAGTAAAAATTCAAATAAATGTGTTGAATATCATAAAATAAATAAAAATGTGTTTCCAACCCTTCTAATATGATGCCCCAGCTAAGAGGAGCCAAGCACCTCCTCATACGAAGAGCAAAGATGTGCTAATACAAGGAAATCAAATTGGGCATGAATGAGGCTTCTCACTATCATTCAGGACATACAGGCACAGTGGAGAACAAAATAACATTTTCCCTCTCTTACAGGTCAAATGTAGTTAAATGCATTGATAAATAAGGGTCTGTTTAAGCCCATGCATGTAAAAATTCTTCTATGGGTGAAGAGCATAAGACAGCATCAATAGCCCATCAAAATACCTCTGTGGTACATGGAAGGAATCCATATATCGCAACGTTATCTGGAGACATAGTTAGAGTAAATAGTGTCTGGTGCTCTCAGGTGAAGTATCATGATCGGGTTTGGGATAAATGGTACAGCTCTAGAAGTAGAGTGGATGTCAAACTTATGTGCAGTCTAGTGCTTTACAAAGGTGGGAAGAGTGGAGTAGAAACGATATAGCAGGCAGCGAGGATAGAAATTCCCTAATTCGTGACTATTAAAGTAATCCTGAGTACATGTATGGGTATGGGAATTGCGTCCCATGAAAATGGGATCAAGTCAAGGTGGCCTTGTGGAATTATTGTTTCAAGAACTAAAGAAACCTCAATTATCATTGAACAGTTGGACTTGTTCATTGCGTCTGAAAATCAGTTGGTCATATGCTACCATTACGGATATCGCTTTCAGCCAATCCTTTTGAGCAGGAGGGGCAGGTGTCTTCCACCATCTAAGGCGGAAACATTTCATCCATCCAGCCATCTTTTCATGTGGCTGCTCAGGTGAGGATACCCTGAGTATTAATGAGAATTGCTAGCACTGTTGAGGGGGAGAAGGAAACCCACTGGACTCTTTGACCGTTTGCCAGAGTTGATTCCAGCAAGTTTATAAATCAGAAAAGACCACAGGATGTGTGAAATGGCTCCATATGTTGTGTTACATCCCCAGCATTCATCTGTTGCTGCCATTTTAGCTTTGATAAGTTTATAGGGAATCTGATGCCAATCGTGCAAAATCTTGAAGAAACTTAAATTGACGAGTGACTACCTAAGGCCTTTACCATGTATTTGCAGGGTGTGACCAATTGTATTCAGAGTATAGAATCTGCTGCCACTCATGCCATTTATGTCGCAAGAAGTGTCCTTTTGGGACACAGAACAGCTTCATAATTAATAAATCATATGTTCCAGAGACTCCTTTTTTTGTAGCCACACCACTTCACTTCGTAGGTATGCAGCGAGGGGGCCTTTAGTGTCCAGGGATATGGTGTCATTTGGGTCGGTAGGCATTGCCTTAATTGCAGGTATTTTAAGAACTGAGAATGGGGCGGATGGAGTTCAGTAGACAGGGCTATGTATGATTTAAGGGTATCGTTTGTTTGCAGTTGGCCATTGACTTTGTCCCCTTATCTTTCTAATTCTGCCATATAAAAAGGTGCATTGTCACTAGCTAGAGTCAGGTTATGCCATATGGGGACTTTGGGGTGTAAGAATCCATTTTCTCCCATAAATGTATGCATAGACACCCAGGTAGTTTGCATTTTGGTTACCGTTGGAACTTTAGGATACAATGATGAATTGTGGACCATTGTACTGGTTGTTTTCAATCCTGGTCCACCCTAGTCTCTTTTGAAGGGTTTACAAGATAGGCTACTTGTGAGAAATGATTCTTTTTTGTGCGTCTGCAAGTGGGACAGCCAAAAACCTCCCAAAGTGGTGGCATATTGTTTCATAGATGAAAGGCATGGTGTGGTTGGATCCCAGGAAAATGTCCCTATGGCGGAGTCCATCAGTTTCAGGGTAAATGTTGGGATATTGAACGGCAACATTGTAAAGAAATAATTCAAGCTGGGACCACCACCATTCTGATAATTTGAACTTTACCACAAAGGGAGAGTTGCAGGGTCTTCCACTTGCTGAAGGTCATTTCCGTTTTTTCCAGCGGAGTAAAACATTGTCTCTGCCCATGGCTGGGAAGATCCTACTGATCAGTATTTCCAGGAACTTCAACCTATGCAGTCCATTTCGCATGGAGGGAGCTCAGGGCATGTTGTGATGTGTGGGTATTCATGGGCATAGCCTCTTTTTTGTCCCAATTGATCTTATACCCTGAGAGAAGGGAGACATTGTCTATGGTCTGTTTAGCGCCGGATTTGAAGTTCTTGGTCTATCCATCAGCAGGAGGATGTCATCTGCATATAGTATTATCTTGTATTCCCCAGCCGCAGTGGGTATCTAAGAAAACCGCTGCGGAGGACTGGATGGCAATGGCTAATGGTTCTGGAGCTAAGAGGAAGAGCAGCGGTGACAGTAAGCCTCTTATGATCTGTATGATCTGTTCAGCACTTAAGATGAAGCCATTACAATTAATTTGTGCAGTGGAGTTGGTATATAACCATTGGATGATTGTGAGGAATGTGTCTACAAAACCAAACCATTGCATAGTCCTGAATAAGTATGACCTTTTCACATAGTCAAATGCATTTTCCACATTCAGGGACAACAGTAGTTTCTAATCCCTGTCTTGTTTCGTTTGCCAATTAAGGCTGCATTTAATTCCGGGAGGAGTGGTTTGGCACAAGCCAACCTGTTTTCGTGATTAATTACTCTACCTACTCTTGTCACCAGCTAGAATTTTCATGTCACAGTTTATGCAAGAAATTGCTCTGTAGTTGGTTCTTCAGAGAGCATCCTTCCCCAGTTTAGGGTTCAGTGATAGGAATTGATAGAGCAGAGATTACATTCAACACATTTTATGACAAAAGAAATAATTATGACGTTTACACAAATAATGAACATTGTGTGATAAGTTCCACATTTTGAAAATGGCATACAATTTTGATTCAAGCACTACATCGTAAAAGCATGCAGATGGGAAATAGTTTAAGATATATTATGTGTTGAATTTCAATGGATGTGGTTGTTAATCAAGTACTAATAGGTTTTATTCTCATGATTATGAATGTGATATTATTTGACTAAATAACTAAATGTGTAACAGATGGATTTTCATGTGAAAAGTATGAAATCATTTCTTCATGTTATAACGTGTGCACCAAAAATGACAAAAGAAAATTAGGACCCACATGAGATTGCTTAAAGACGTCTTTGTGAAACTTCTTCTAACATACGTTTTATATATGAAAATATTGAAAAACCCGTAACCGATAAAATTAATATGCATTTTCTTATGTCTAATGATGACTCTTGCAGAAATTTTTTATCAGTACCCTATACTTACAAGAATTAATTATGATCAGATTGAAACGCATATTAATGTTTTTTTACTGAAGTTAATATGTTAGTCTCCCTATTGATGTGTGAGTCACTTAATTTCATGCAGGCCTCATTTACACTTTCCCTCTTCTATTAAAGTCATAGACTGAATATTTGGAAGTGTATGGGAATATTCCAAAAACTTGCAAATCATATTTGAAATGATAACAGTTTCTTTTGACATCCTTTGGACTGAACTGTGTGATTATAACAAATATTGCAACATTCTGGAACAGCTGCTTTGGGAAAAAAAGTACTGCTGAACTCTAACATTTTCTTATTGTTTAGCTATCCTATGCCTACATGACTTAAAAAGCTGTGTAATCGATTTACTTAAATTTTCCGAAATGTATCTTCTTTATTGCTACATCACCCACAACTCATTTTGGACTGACCAATGGAACTGAGTGGTCTGACATTTTGTGTGATGCCAGTGGGGGTCACCCCGGAAATAATTGCACAAATCTTGGAGTGGTGGAGGTGGCTGAAGATTGGACATCAGAGAACAAAGTAACTTGTGACGTGACACCACGATTTCCTGCCGGCCACTGTGCTAACGCAGATTGAACCTTTCGGATGAAGGGTTCACGTCATGATGCTGTGACTTTTGCTGTTACAGCAATAGACTGAGACAGGTTGCTGTCTTGACAAACTAGAATTAGATACTTGGATCTTTGCTGAACTATCCTGAGAGTCTGTATAAAGCTCACCTGGTTGTCTATCTCCTAATCGATACATAGGCTGTATGAGTCTAAATCTGCCTCGGCTGAGGAAGATTACCCTTGAACAACCATCATATTTTCCTTGACTCTCAGAGGCTTGGTATATTTCATTAAACTCATTACTAATTTAATATTAGGGTTATATGCAATCTTATTTTAATGGATATATTTCTTTACGTTTAATGGATAACTAAACTTTAAATTTAACTGATTATGCTTATTGTGTCTCATCATTCCTTGTGTGTAAATCATTTGGTTTGGAGTCCCTTATGGTTATTATGGAGTCTTTCTGATCTGTAAAGAAGTTAGATTTGAAGGTAACAATTATCCTATTCCTTGTCCTCATTGGATAATTTCCCATCCTCCGAATATCCAGTCCCTTTCAGCACAGAACAAGATCCATCGGAGGACCAAGTGAGTGTAATAGGTTGTGAGAGGATAAAGATAAAAATAAACTAAACCTTTAGTTCATTTATAAAGGATTGGGCCCAGTGGGCGCTACAACAGTCTGCTGTATTGAATTTTATGCAGCAAGTTTGATTTGATCTTTCTAGATGAGTCTCTAGCATTTCTATCGCTCATGAATGACCTGTGGGTATGCTGTTATTGCACAGGGGCTGTAAAGTCTATCCCTAACAAATTAAGGATAAATGTTGAGAGGAGGGAAATTATGTCTTGGGTGTCTTATATTGCTTGTGTGGCTCCTAAGCTCTAAATCTGTAAGTTTCTGAGTATTCATCCCTCCGCCCATCATTTCTGTGACTTGGGTCTCCAGTGTTTCAAAGAGTTTGCCGGTATTGTCCATGGTGTTTTGATGGCTAGCATCTCTCCATGCAGGTTTTTTAGTTTCTTATTCATGTCCACTGTAAACTGTTCCACTGTTGTTATGGAGAAGTGAATATTCTTTAGCTCTACACAAGGAGATGATGGATGGAGCGCTGATACTTTTCAGACACTCACCCCCAGTCAAGGATCTGGGGTGAATCCATCATCGTTCTGTAGCTCACTTCGCCACCCCAGTTCAGACCCAGCCATTGGCAAATCAGTCTTGACCCTTTGCCTCCTGGGAACAGTCCAGTCTGAACTGCCAAGCAAGGTCTTCCCTGGACAGGAAACAAGCATCCTGGGACCAGTTTCAGGGTAGCACCCCTCATCAGCCAGGCTTGCTTGAATTGGAATATCGCTCCCACAGGAGGGAGCACCATCACTGGCTAGCTGCAACAGCAGGACTCTGACATAGTCCCCTGTCCTGAGATGTTTAGAAAAAAAAAACATCAAACATATCTGGGAGCACGGTAGGAATACCCTGCTCCCTAGCCCTTTTGATGAGGTTGTGACAATTTCTTTTTTAAAAAGGGGTTTTGCTGCGATCCCACGGGAATCCCAAGGGACTGTGGAAAAAAATCTTTTACTTTTATATGACCCCCAGTGTCAGCCAGGTCCCAGAAGTCAAATAAATATATTATTTGGAGAGGGTGGTGTGTATGTTAGACCCCCCCCCAAGTCAAGTTTGGCCCGGGGATCCCATTCCCTGCCTGTTAATATCAGAGGGAGAGGGGGAAGGCGGAATGTGACCTCTGTCCCCAAGCCTGTGAAGGCCCGAGGACCACATCCTCCGGGACCAACATCAATATTTAAGGGGAGGTGGGCATGTAGACCACCTCCCACTAGCCTGTTAAGTTTCCAGGGACCCCATCCCTCTGGATGGGGTCAATGACTGTCGCAGGGAGCCCATCCCTTGGATACAATTGTTTCCATGCCAGCAGGAGCGCAGACAGAGAAGACATATCTGTTCCAACCCAGCAGGATCTTAAAATATGCTCCTGCTGGGTGGGAGCAGACATTTGTACTCATATTACTCCTGCCCGGTGCGAGCAGAGAAAAATACCTGTTCCCACTAGGCAGGAGCAATGCCGGCTCCTGATGCACCCAGGATGAGTGCATTCATGAAGCAGGTGGGGCCATGGGGCTCTGTCCATAGCCCCCAATAGTATGTGCTGTGGGTGCCCAAGGTGGCATGGGGTATCCACATAATGCCCCGGGGATGCAGTCCCAGAGGACATAGCTGTTCAGGGAGGGGGGTCATGCCTTCCCCTTATTTGAAATGAAAGACACGAGAGAGAATGGTTTCCCTGGGGCCATAAAGGCTGATGGAGCAGGGTGAAAACCCCTCTCCTCAATATTTTTTTTTAAAAGGGTATCCTCAGTTGGCACGGGGACACTAAAATTAATAGCAAATGAGTGACAGGAGCAATAAAGATATTTTCACTTTGGTAGTGTATGATTTTTGAAGTGACTAGCCCAAACAGCAAAAAATCTCACTGGTGGAGGTTAAGATATTGTCCCCCATTAGATAATGTGATTCCTACAACTCAGTCACACTTTCAGCCAACCAAGCATATAGACTGCCAGTGATACAAGTGCTACAGAAAAATAGCACCTAATTTGCCAATGAAACAAACTGATCTGGCTGCATACACATGATATAAATGAAGCAGTAGCCCAAAAAGTGTATCTATAAAACTTTGCTTGCCTGCATCTGCTTGGGTTGTGTGTGCAAGGGTGGCGAGTGGTTGACCCAGACTCGCACAGTACTCTACATGCATTCTCTAGATCGCAAGATGTAGCCTCCAAAAGTGACAATACTCCAGACGTGGGTGTAATTATCCAAATGTAGTTTTCAAAGGTGGAAACAATGTGCCATATAAGGTGCCATATAACACACCTCAGCAGCCAAAGTATTCCAGAATGCCATGTGTAAGATCCTAATAGGACTACCAGGTGTCCTAAACATCAGCAATGCCATACTCATGCACTCCACCACGGCGGCTGAACAGTACAAGCACCTCAGGGACACCTGGAACCACCTTCAAGACTGTTCTTCCAGCGGCAAATAGAATTCTTCAGATGCATATTCAACCAAAATGGGATATAGGTCGATCTCCAGAAACCCCAAGCGATAAAGCAAGCACCGCCACCCACATCTGTGTTCGAGGTGCAAAGTTTTCTTGGGATGGTCTTGTACTGCGGATGATTTATCCCTGACTTGGCTACCATTGCGGAACCACTGAGGACCCTAACCTAGACAGACATGAAATGGAAGAGGCGCCACCGAGAAGAAGCAGTGTTCCAGGGCATCAAGGATGCCCTCTTCAACACCACCACACTGGTATACTTCAACCCAGACAAGCACACTGAACTGCTAGTTGATGCTAGCCCAGTTGGCCTCGGAGCAGTACTAGCCCAGGAACAGGAACCAAGGCGATGGGTAGCCCTAGCATTCGCGAGCAAAGCACTCTCCCCTACTGAAGTGTGATACACCCAAATCGAATGAGAAGCCATGGTGAATAAGTGGGCATGCTGGCATTTCCATCTCTACATAAGTGGCCAACCCTTTAAATTCATCACCGACCATCAACCGCTTGTCCCACTATCCCGAGGATCAGCACCGCACCCAGCTCCCAGAATCGAACGGTGGGCCATCCAACTGTAACAGTATCTGATGGAAGTCGTCTATCCGCCCGGAGTTAAGAAACTGGCTGACTTCCTTTCCGGTTACCCAATACAATCGGTCAACTAAGGCACAGCCCTGGACGCTCAGGTGACGAAGGAACATATCAACATGATCTCTTCCACAGCGTGCCCCTGAGCCCTGACAGTGGCTGACATCAGAGAAGCCGCAGAAACAGACCCTGTCTTCACCAACGTGTGGGACACTGTTCAGAGAGGCACCAGGCAGAATTTTCTGCACAATGCCAATGACTGGTCTGGACAAGACTGGGAGTACCTCACAAACATTTGGAGAGTGAAGAATAAACTGAGTACAACCCAGGCGGGTACCTCCTACTTGGATCCAGCATCGTCATCACAGCAGTGCTGCAACATCATGTATCACAGCTGGCACCAGTGGTCAATGGAAATTAATCAAGGATGTGGGAAAATGTTTGGTTCCCTCGACTGGAAGAACTGGTGGAAGAGACCGTGCGGGGATGACTGGCATGCCAACTTATGGGCGTCCCCGAAGAGAACTATGCCAATTATCACAGAGGAACCATGAAAAGAACCTTGGAAGAATGTGAGTGTAGATTTCAGGAGCTTTCCAGATGGGAGAGTCATGCTAGCGCTGATTGACACCTACGATAAATTCCCCATCGTGGAAGTCCTTAGCTTCCACACATGGCTCCTATACTGTAGAAAGTATTTGCAATGTTTGGCTGCCCCGCCGAAATCACGAGTGTCAATGGCCCATCCTTTCAAGGTGGGGAATACAGCGACTTCTTGAAACTTTACGTAGTGCGACACTGCTGCATCTTCTCCCAGTGGCCGCAAGCCAACAAGGAAATTGAAAGGTTCATGAGGACACTCAATACGAATCTGCGGATTGTGGTGGCCAAGCATGCTGACCCAGCAACTGTTCCTGAGAGACTACAGAAGCACGCAATACAGTACCACCCAACAAGCCCCGTGGGCCCTGATTAAAGCTGAATCCTAGGCACACATAAAAGTAGTCAAACAGTATGTAAGTAATTACAAGATCTCAAAACATAGTGCAAACAATGAAAAAATCTTCTGATGAGTCGGATATTGCTCAGTCATTAATTCTTTTTTTTCATAGAGCCAACGAAAAGGGGGAAACCAGCTGACATGTGTTTCGTCGCATATGAAAAATAATTCTGCGACTTCCTCCGGGCTGGGAAGGATACAAGGGGTATGGATGATACATGTATCATGGAAAACACACATAAAAACATGGTGAATCAGAAATAGTTCCTTGTGACCTCATGCAACTATTCGTGGAAACCCTTATCACCGTAAGAATGTGTGAGCAATACACACATTTCCATACCTAAATAACATACGGCAAGTGAGTGTGTTCATTTGAAAATACAGACCCAAAATGTGACATTTCGAGTGCCTAGTGAATTTAAATTATACTAGTCAAAACTATGCGCAGACATTGTAGTAGGTGCAATCAGATGTTAAAGATTTGAAGGATACAGGTCACCTGACTAGTGTATCTTAGGACAAATTATAATATACCTGTATAAGGAGGATAACAATCGTTGTCGTCTGCATAAAAAGAGCAGAGAGAAAAGAGGGGGATAAAAAGACAACTATAAGAATAAAGCATCATGGTGAATTTAAAGAATTAAAGTAAAGTTATTTTTCAGAAAAGTACAAAGAAAAATATGAGGAAAAAAGAAAAAAAGGAAGGGGGAGAGAAAAGGGTAAAAGGAGCGCTTACCGCTCAGCCGGTGATAATTCCTACCCGGCTAAGCTAAACACTTTCAGCAGTTTTGGCTGACTCTAGGGATGCCTAGGGATAAAAGGTGAAGATAATTCAAAAACTGCGTGTGCAGTCTGGTATGACGTACACAAAAGTATCAAGAATGGGTATATGGCTGCAAATCGCCTGAGATAGTGAAGAGCACTCACCACTTGGCCGGTGAAAATAATCATCCGGCACGCTCTTGTGAAGTCCTGGAGTCTCGGACAAGAATGGATCGTCACCTGTATTTAAGACATGTAATAAAGTGCAGGAGAGTGAACCTCTCAAAAAGCGCTGTGTGGTCGCAAGCTAATCAGGGTCCAGAAAGCAACAAGTGGTTAAAGGAAAGTTACCGTGGTATTGGTTACTCTACAAGTTGTAGGCGCTGTGAGGAAAACTCCGTATTTTCAGGAGGTCTTTGGTAAAGTAAAAGATCTGAAAATCAGATCAACACTCATTAGCTACACGATTAGTTAACAGTATATAGGAAAAAACGAAAAAGTTTAGGAAAGGTGCACCGTCGATCTCACCCGAAGCGTGTACGCCAGAGCTCCTCATGGCCGATCACTGTGTTCTGGGTTGTGGACACATGATCACTAAGCCAGAAGGAGTATTTAAGCTGCCAGTGACGCCCTCAAAAGAACTAGAATGTATACTCTATTCGTGTTCCGCATCTGTTGACGGAAGCAAAGTATAGTTTCGGCCAGCCAATAGGTATAGCGTCAATGTCCCGATTTGTGTCTATACCGAGACTTTATTGCTGTGCCTCAATAGTACAACACGACTACAAAATCCTTGTGTCTATGATCCTAGTTGCCTACCTAAGTTTTATAAAAAATAAAGTTAGCCGAAGTAAAACGAAAAAGTAAAAAGGGAAAACAGAG
Source organism: Triturus cristatus (assembly GCF_964204655.1). Taxonomy (NCBI): domain Eukaryota; kingdom Metazoa; phylum Chordata; class Amphibia; order Caudata; family Salamandridae; genus Triturus; species Triturus cristatus. The sequence goes on from NC_140585.1 coordinate 636,587,864, forward strand.
AGACAGGAAAGGAAGGACATTTTTTTTTTTATAGCATAGTTTTATTGGGATTTCATAACATAAAATAAGTCATGTCCAACATTTCCTTCCATGAAATGGGCACACATAGTAACACACTATCATTGATAACAGTGCAAAATTCAAAGGAGTCATAGCAATAACGTGGTCTCCATCGTTGTCACCATAAACACCTATAGAGCAATAAACAACATATGTATACTCTATTAACCTCCTGTGTATCGTTTATCCTAGTTCTTTACATAATAATCTGTTAGCATGACCAGTTTCGTCTTGTCCAAAAAACTCTGTTTATCTCTTTCTGTCAAGTGAGCATTTGTTTAAAGCCATTAACTACCGTCTAATACACCCATCCTCCCATCCCTCCCACGACTCAGCTGTAATAAACATTTCCAGGTAACTTTCAGAAAATCAGAGTACTCTTGTCTTTCTTTATGGATATCCCATTCAAGTAATAGATGAAAAACAGTGGTTGCACGTATTATATCCCTTATTTATCCAAAACCTGGCACAATAACCTTGATGTGTACCAATTCTCTCAATCAGTATTTTTGTATATCTATAGCTATAAACCCCTCCAGCATTACGTTCACGTCTAAGGACATCATATTTTTACGCAGGCCCCTTTTTTCTTCTCTTTGAATTTCAGCACCCTCTGCTGTGCCCCATCTAGTCATTTCTGTATACCAGTCTAGTAATGACGGAGGTTTAGTGGTCTTCCACCTCATTGTAATATTGTGCTTTGCCAATATAAGTGTACGATTCATGAATCTACAGACAGTGCCGGCCTTCTTGCCTCTAGGTCCCAAGCCGAGTATGCAGTATTCTGGGGAGTCGTCATTTAATACCGGTGCATGGAGGATTTTGTGCACAGTTGACCAATAATGGAGTAATCTCGGGCAGCTCCATATAATGTGTGACAATTTCGCGTTTGGCGCATGGCAACGGGGGCAACTGTCTGCCACCTCAGGGAACACCTTGTGCAGTCTATGTGGTGTTAAATAAGCTCTATGCACAATCATTGACTGAATACATTTAAACTTGGGGTTTCTGGAAGTTTTCCTGGGTTGTTCCAGTATATCCTCCCATTCCTTGTCAGCAAACTCGTGGCCCAATTCTGTAACCCATTTCTCGTGAGTGGAGAGTTGTGTTGTCGCCACCACTGTACGGATACCCCTATATAACCATTTGGTTATGTGGCTACCGTTCCCCATCAGATATTGCATGTTTAGCAGTTCATGCGTTAGAGGTTCCTGTCCGGTGGGGGCCCACGTGGTGCGTAAATACCGGGCTATGTGGGCGTGTAATAAAAATAGTGTATTTGGTACCCCGTGCCTTCGGACAAAGGCGTCATGAGTCATGATGGTACCATCGGTAAAGAAAGCCCCGATAGTACTGGCCCCTATGTCTATCCAAGCCAGAATATTCCTACATGTGACCGTGCCCGATTGTAGCGGCAGTCCAAATGATGGTACGTTAGGGGCATATGGGGGTAGTTGCTGTGTGTAGCGCACTGCTTTATTCCAATATGACAACACCACTTTCAATAAATGAGGTGTAATTGAAGTAGCCCTTTGCCCCAGTAACATAAGCTTATGTAAACTTCCACGCTCCCAAGATTGCTGAGACATCAATTTCCTGTAGATTTCTGCCTACAATCTAGTATGTTAACCATTGTAATTGGCTCACGTATCAGTATGCTTTCAAATCCGGTGCCCCCAAACCACCACTCCTTGTGTCCAGTTGCAGCTTCCTTAAGCCTATTCTACTGCGCCCAGTTCCCCATATCAATTCAATTAATAGAGTGTCTAGCTATTTGAAAATCGGGGCCGGGACAAGCACTGGAAGATTAGTGAAATAGTATAGCAGCCTGGGTAACAGCACCATCTTGCTAATTGCCACACGTCCCGCCACTGATAGGGGAAGGGAGATCCAAAATAGTATCTGTGACTTAAGTGTCATTATAGTGCGCATTAAATTACCGTCCAATAGGTCCTGTGTTTCCCGATAGATGTGTATGCCTAAGTATCTAAAGGTCACAGGCGCTATTTTAAAAGTCCAGTCCCTAAATCCAACCGTTTCTGCGTGTGCGTTATCTTTGAAGGAATATGCATAGGCTTTGTTTTCGTTTATTGTTAGGCCTGAAAGCTTTTGGAAATTATCAAAAATAGCCAGTAAAGGGTTATAATCGTTAGTGAGGTTATTGAGATATAGTATGATATCATCGGAATATGCAGAGACTATATGCGGTGTCATACCTACTTTTATGCCCTTGTGCCCTGCCGTGTGACGGATGGTGCATAATAACGGTTCCAGTGCAATTATAAACAATAAGGGGGATAGTGGGCAGCCCTGTCTCCTTGTGCCCTGTGCTATTGAATTTTGTTTAGAGATATAGTTTCCTGTTCGAACCCTAGCTGTGGGGTTTGTGTATAGTAACTTCACCCAGTTAATGTATTCCTCTGGTACACCAAACCTCAGGAGAGTGTATAACATATAATTCCAATATAGAGAATCAAAGGCCTGGCGAAGGTCCAGAGAAGTACAGCCCTGAAGGCGCTCAATCATAGACGTGTGCTGCATGATCTGGTGTAGTCTCCTAATGTTGAGGGGCATGCTCCTACCTGGTACGAAACCACATTGGTCGGTATGGAATAATTTAGGGATACATTGAGATAGTCTATCTGCAAGTATTTTACTTAGTATTTTGTAGTCAGTATTCAGCAACGATAATGGCCTGTACCCTGCTATCTTCATACTGTCCCTCCCCGGCTTCGGTAGTGGGACCATCAGCGCCTGCAAAGTGGCAAGTGGTAATGTACCAGTATTGAGAGAAGTTTGATATAGGTGTTGCAAATGATGGGTCAGTAGGTCTATGTTAGCCATGTAAAATTCTTTAGGCAGGCCATCCCCACCCGGTGCTTTATTTCTGGGTAGGGCTTTTATCGCAGCTCTAATCTCCATACTAGTCACGGGTTTCTTCAAATCCTCTTGCTAGGCAATTGGTAAGTGCGGGAGGTGTAAATCCTCGAAGAAGGGGGCATAATCTATATCGTGCAGCACTCTAGGTGAATGCGTTTCCTAATATTGTTGGAAGGCAGTGTTTATTTCCAATTGGGTACATACTATATTCCCCTCTACCGTTTTGGTTTCTATGACCGGGGACTGCGTTGGGACATTTTTAATAATTCTTTCCAGGAGCTGGCCCGCTTTATCTGCTGTAGCATGCTGCTTTTGCGTGTATAAAGCGTAGTCCACTACCCGTAAAACTTCTAATAAAGGAAGGAAATATTTATGTCATTCTGTCAGTGATGATACCTATGTGAGAGAACGGAGTCCATAAGTGTGAATCTCTGTGTATTTATAAAATACAATATTGGTCAAAAGGAAACTATTTGTGTTCCAACCTATGGCGTGCTATAAAAACAGCTCAGTTCTAAATGCTGCTCATATGCTGCGAGTATGGGGTATACAAGTATATATTTATATGCATAATACAGTACGATATAAATCAGAAACTGCATATCTGTGTTACAAAATATGGCATACTGCAAAAGCAGCTAAACCGGTGTAAACGCAAATATACGTTAATTTGTCAAATGTTTCAGAATCAATGGAAATAGTGACAAGAACAGACATTTTAACATGTGACTATTATTACAACATATGTGAACACAAATATAAAATGCAAGACACTACACAAACGAGATAAATGATGACGGGAAAACATTCCGGCATATAAATGTTGCATTTTTGCATGTAAAAATTGCTTCAGAACAGGTTTGTGCACACAAGTGTTGGTATGGAGAATCATAAGTGGGATGACACAACCCGTAATGATGGATATGTTGCAAAGAAACAGCCCATTAGCGATAGGTTGGTTAATTCTGTGCTCAACTGCTTACTGGTAAGTAGGACAAACTGATACACTTCAAATGAGGATCAATAGTTAATAACAGAAAATCCCCTGGTCACCTAGGAAATACTGCATTTCGTGATCATAATTAAGACCATGTTCTACTGTCCGTAAGCGCATGATCCACATGGCTTCTGTGCGTCTAAGTCTGATTTCTCTGTTGCCCCCACGTATATTAGGTCGGGTCACATCAATGCCAAAACAGGAAACATTTTTGTCTGCTCCCTGTGATGGACAAGCTGCTGCGTGTAATACCACTGAATATCTCGCATCTTGTTGGTGGATGGCCAGGATGTGTACTGTAATTCTGTCCTTTAAGTGTCTAATGATGCTACCCACATAGAATTGACCGCATGTGCATTCTATGAAATACACAACGAACCTTGTATAATAGTTAATGTTGTACCTGATGTCATATTTCTTTTTGTCAAAGTTTGTGAAGTCCTTTGTGCCATGTTTCGCCCATCTGCATGTCCCACAACCGCCACACTTGTAGAATCCTAAGGTGTGTGGTCTGAGCCATATTGTGTCAATGGTACTACGTAGTACAGTAGGACTCAGTCTGTTCCTTAACGTCCTACCCCTCCTAAATGTGATTTGAGGGTAGTTGGTAATGTGGTCTTGAATTGATTTGTCAGCTAGTAAAATGCCCCAGTGTCTGGTGAAGCTTCTCCTGACCGTATGGTGCAAATCATTAAAGTCTGTGATCATTCTAACTGGTTGGTTTAGATGTCGTGCAGGAGTACCGTTACTTAATGTGTCTACTCTGTGTACATTCACCATTTTGCTCTCAGCCTACCTAATGATTTTAGAGATGTAGCCTCTTTTAGTGAAACTTTGTTTCATATCTGCGAATCATGTCCGAAACTCTGTGTCTTCACTACAGTGCCTCCTGGCCCTCAAACATTCTCCATAGGGTATTGCTTGGATCTGGTGCGGAGGATGGGAACTGTCTGCATGCAAGATTGCATTGCATGAGGTTTCTTTGCAAAAAACTCTACTGTGAAGTTGGTCATTTTTAGTGTACAGTTCAACATCCAAGAATTTAACTCTCCATATGCTAGATTCCATGGTAAACTTAATCTCCCATGTGTTAGTATTTAGATGTGTAAAAAACTCTTCCAACCTGTCTTGTGCACCAGACCATAGTAGGAGACAATCGTCAATATATCGACCCCAAAATATGATAGACTCAATCCATTGTGCCCCTTTAGTGCCCCAAATCCAGTCAGCTTCCAATGTGCCCATGAATAAATTTGCAAAAGATGGTGAAAATTTGGATCCCATGGCTACTCCCCTGGGTTGCCTATACTAGTGCTTGTCGAACAAGAAAAAATTATTTTTCAAGATGAGTTCCATCATGGAAACACGCATGTTTGTATGTTGCCATTGGGTGGCGGGTCTGTTGTGCAAGAGTCGTGTCACAGCTCGTAGTCCTAGGTCAGGTTTGATGCTAGTATACAGTGATACTACGTCTAATGTGGCTAGCATGGTACCGGGCTGCCAAAGTAGGTCTGCCAATAAACTCAGAATGTGTTTAGTGTCTTGGATGTAGGAGAGTAGGTTACGTACTAACGGTCCAAGGAAGAGATATATGTATTCTGTAAGCCTCTCTGTAGAGCCTCCCATTCCTGATACAATGGGTCTACCAGGAGGGAATGGAAAGTGCTTGTGAACCTCGGGAAGAGTATAAAGCCAAGGATAAGTGGGTCTGAAGACCTTCAAATAGAGGTATTTGTCTTCATTAAGTAATCCAGCAGTATGCCAGATGGAAAGTTTTTGGTTGATCTCAATAGTTAGTGGTCCTATCGGATTGTATGTCAGCGGTTCATAGCAAGTTGTATCGTTTAGTTGAGTCAGAATCTCATTTTTGTAGTCGTCATGGTTCATGACCACAACATTTCCTCCTTTGTCTGCTTCTCTTATAGGGATCTCATGATCGATGCTCAGAGTTTTAAGCGCTAGGCACTCTCTTTGTGTCAGATTATCTCTATATTAAAAGGTATTTTGGTACTCTTATTCTCAAGTTTGTCAATATCTTCCAGTGCACGTTTGTAAAAATTGTCAATAGAATTGCCCCCAGGGAGAGTGGGTGTCCATTTGGATTTAGATTTGAGACCACTTGCTAGGCTGTAATCAGATTCGATGTTTAATTCCTCAAGTAGTAATTCCATATCATAGGATGGCTGTTCTAGATCTGTCAATGAGAGAAGCAATTGTGTCGCTTGAATATCATTAATAGTCAAAATATCAGACCCACAGTCAATAGGGATGTTTTTATTGGTTTAATTCACAGATTGGTTGCATGAGATATGTTTCTTAGTTTTGAGACCCCTGATAAATTTGAACAAATCCAGTTTGAGCCTGCAAATGTCACCTGATGCATGGGGAATGAAGCTAAGTCCCTTACTTAGAAGAGAGATCATGTCTGGAGTGAGTAGTTTAGATGATAGGTTGATGACCTGGACCTCTTTGTCTCTAGTTTCTATTTGTTCCTCGCATCCCCTGATATCAACTTCCTTTTGTAATCCTCTTGATCCTGCTCTCTTGCCCCTGCGGGTTTTAGATCTAGTTTTTTCTCGTGGTAAAGGTGTTCTGCTCCCTTTTCTGATTCTCTGGACTTCCCTTAAAAAAGAGGATTTATTGAGTCCAGCACCCTCTGAAGTTTCCGCCTTGCTCTCACTGGCACTAAGAGCACTCAGTGAGAATGAGCTAGAGGAGATTGATATAGTCCCTGGATTGGTGGACCTATCCCCTTGTTGTCCATTGCGAATTAATGAGTCATATTTTTGGGCATTTGTAAATACTCTGCCTTCTTTATAATCAATTGCATCCCTCCTAAGCTGTCTCACCTTTCTGTTTTTAATTTCGTTCTGATGTTTAAGCAGAATGTCTTCTAGAATCGCGTAATTCTTTTCTGTCGCCTCTGGTATCTGGTATTTTGAGATCTTTAATCTCTTTCTCTAGGAGAGCAATATCTGTTTGTAATTTGTTAACCTTACGATCTGCGCTTTCAATTAGGATGTTCATGAGAGTATTCGAAAGTTGGTGCCTCCTCCCATTTCTCTAGAAGATCTTCATCCAGATTGTCGTACGTGGGAATAATCTGGGCTCTGAGCCCTCTAGGAATTCTGTTTAATGTTAGATATTGTTTTAGGGTGGTGCCGTCCCACCATTTTGAGTTCTCTAATTTCTTTAGTCTTTCTAGTTTGATCAATTTATCTCTTAGTCCTTCTTTGCGTGAGGGGTTACCACTAGTGGAGCCTATCTCTCCCTGGCCACGAAAAAACCCTTCATTAGGGAGCTTCCGTGGGCCCTGATGTTTAACGGACCACACAGGAACACAATCCCCGTATTCCCAGGGTGGGTGCTGCCCCAGTATGATGAGAGAGGAACACAAGCACGAAGGGAACAGCGGAACGCAATGGCCAGCTGCACAAGGAAGGCTAAACATCGGGACCTTCAACCTGAGGACCAGGTGGTCATAAAGTACTGAAGGCCTGGAAATTAAGGACATCATACATGCCCGGATTGTAGACTTAAATAAGAGTGGAAGGAACAATGGTAGCGGGCATGAAGGGACAGGAGAACGTTGCCCGGAACATTTCCTGGTTCAAGAACACCAAAAAAACTGGAGGAGGAAGGAAACGAGGAAGAAGGGGTGAAGAATTAAGTCTTGACACAGAACCAACTAACAGGCATGCCATGATAATCGCAGACGCTCAGACTCCAAGTGCACCAACCTCAGCAACCCAACAAGAATCAACCAACCATTATCACCATTAACAATACCACCTAAGGCCCAACCCTTAACCGAGCATATGTCGCAAAGACTTTCTGTACTGCCTAAATAGTTGCAAAAAACTGATTTTGGATGGGATGTGAAGGTCAACATCATGTCATTCTACCGGCAGGCACGCCAGATGCTGTCATGCACCACTCTCGGGCCAGGCGTGGCCCGAGGTTATAAAATAAACGGGTGAAGACGGCTCGAGGTCCTTTCACCCAACCTGCCAACCAGTATGTGTGTCGTTTATTTTATTAACCGCCAACCCGAGGCATAAGTTTGTGCTGTGACGCTTACCTTCCAGCACAGGCCACAACACGCTGCGCCAGGGGCCCCAGGACATCCAGAGGGCACGCTTTGAGCTGCATCTAAAACTTGGGATGCGCAAATTATCACCATCCTATAGCTCACAGCATGCTGAAGCTGATAGTATCATCCAGCTGCATGCAGATTGCAGCATCAGTAAACAACCAGACAGTGAAACATAAATCAGCCATACTGCCTGTTGTATTTTTCTCGAAACATATCATGTGGGAAAGGCAATTCCGCTGCAACACACAGTACAAAATACAGACTCCATGAAAATGAAAAGCTCTCACAGTTTGTGTAGCCATTTGCAGAGACTGAGTAAATTCCTCAGAGTAAACTTGTAATTTCCTGCAGGGTAAAATTACCTGCTCTATGAGCATGAATTGTTCAAGTTGCCACTGTTAAGATTGGATTTAGCCCGTAATAATTAATTTCCCCACTTTTCAGTATAAATAAATATTATTTAACACATTTTCAATCGGGGCATAGATGTGTGTACTATTTAAAATGCCAATACTTCTTCCATTCATTCATACTGACACAGATTTGTCTTTCTGCTGGCTATAGTTTTCCTTTTAAGCTCTGATGGTTTGAAAGGATACTCTGATACAATTTTCGCATTGAATTATACGATTTATTTTGCTTACTGATGTTTGCTCCACTTGATTGCATACTGGGATATCATGCTAAGAGTTACACACCCGAGCAGTATCTTAATATAATCTGACCTGGCCTTTCCTGACAAATCCGTGCGCATGTGATGAAGTCAGCGGCTTCAAATCTAAGCACTTCATGCATTTTTCAAAAGATTCATCTTCTTCACAGCTCTCATTTGACATCCATGCATGCACACAGCGCTTTTTCTCTTTCCCCTACAGCAAATAATCTTTAGGATCTAGGACTCCGTTTTCAAAGATATGAAAGCTTTTCGCATTGCTCTAAAAGGTAATGTTTCTGTTTGTAAGATGTTGAACTTTTTGATTGGTTACTGTACCATATACTGAATGCCCCTGTGACCCTGACCACCCAGGGACAAATATTCAAATATGCGCGGGAGCCCACGCCTGTTTTAAAAAACAAATCACCATAAATTCACAAATAGTCATGATTTTGCTGGAAAAATTTCAAAAGAAAATGTTTTTTTTTGCCCAGGCAAACCCCAGGTCCAAGGCTAGGGGGTTAGTGTATTCATACCCTGCCCCCTTTTTTGGTATTTTTTGGTGGACTCGGCTAAAGCCAAGTCCTAAGTTGACTGCCAACACTTCCTGGTTTAAGAGTTGGCAGCCAATCAGAGCTCATTATTATTTGCGAAGTAGTCACAGTCGTAGATTTACAAATTTGGGTTACCTTTAATTTCTTAATAACTACTAAACGGATTTATACCAAAAAACAGAAAGCGAGATCTGTAGAACAAAATCTATCTTTCTGCCAAATTTGGTGTAATTCCGTTCAGCAGTTCGGGCTGCAGGCATGTTTAAAGAGTCAATGGTAACTAACATGGGAAATGCACTTTTTATTTACTCCCCTTTTTCTCGGCCCCTGATTGACGTATCGTCCTTAAACATTAAATGCAAAACTAGAATTACTAGGGCACTTTTCTTAGAAAATGTTGTGAAGATTTGTCAGTTGGCACCAAGAATATTGGCAAGTTAATAAATGCTTTTTTTATGGAAACAGGGTCCTAACTATAAATACCCACCCCAGTAAAATCCTGAAACAAATTAGTAAAAGGAGTAAGATTCGATACATAAAATGACACCAAAATCACAAATTAGTCAATAAGGGGAACCAGAGATATGAAGTTTTAGGTAGAAACAGTACCAAGAAGCAGAAAGTGCCAATGAAATCAAAGGTTATTAATAAATCCAGTGAAGTGGTGATAATCCAAAGAAGGTTTATTTGAATTCAACCACCGACATAAACAGGTCTGCACTTCAGTGCCTCTCTGATCAGAATGCCAGTCTCAACCTAGAACTCATGAGACACACATTCTGTTACCATGACCACTACTATCAGTGAAAACATACTCAAAGAATACTTGCAGGTAAATTGCAACACATCCCCTTTGCAAACAAAATAAAGAACCTACAGCTAACTAAAGAATAAACATATCAAACTAAAAATAAGAAAATACATCATCAATAAAATCTTCATAAACAACAAAGGACCTAAGATAAATTAGAAACTATAAGGTACTAATATAAAACATAATCTTTGAACCTTGAAGGTACATGCTTCCGTCTACTTGAATTTTCACAATTCCCACTCCCATCTCCCGAAACACAACTACGGGCATTGGTTGTACCAGAATCTGCACCAACGAGTTTAACCAACCTGGACATACTCCAAGTACAACCATTGTCTAAAGTTAAAAAATTTTTTTAAATTGCAATGATGACAAAAGGGCCAATAAGATCAGACTACCCTTTATGACAATATTTAACTCTCTTCACCCAAACCCGATCACCAAGACTCCACTTCCTATCCTTCACAGACCTCTTGTCATCATAACGTAATTCGTATCTTCGCTGATACTCAGCAAGCCTAGTTCTTTTCACATCCTCATTCACACCCTTGCTCTTCCACTCAGGAAGCCAAACTGGATTCAATTTTGAGACCGCCAACCTTCCCCTTAAAGCTTCAAAAGGAGATTTTTGGGAAATTGCATTGGGAACTGTACGATGTGCCCACCAAGTCTCTCTCAATACTAAAGACACTCCAGAATCAAGCGCCCTTTGAGCACAACTCTTAACTACTCTATTCATTCTCTCCGTGAGACCATTGGCTTGTGGAGAATATAATGCATGATGAATTATATCTAGACCTTCAAGATAATCATGCATCTCACGGGAAATGAACTGCACCCCATTATCAGTGACTAAATACCTGGGAACACCTTCAGAAATAAAAACATCCTTAAGGAAATCAATCACGGATTTGGAATTAACCTTACCCATGCACTTGGAAACTACCCACTTTGAGGTGTAATCCACTAAGAGAACAACAAACCTCTCTTGGGGAGGCATTAACTCAAAGGGCCCCATAATGTCTAACCCCAGCTTGGTCCAAACTGCATCCAGCACATCCACAGGCGAGAGAGGAACTTGATTGTTCACATGAGACTTGTCATTGATGGCACATAAATGACAGTCTTTGACAACAACCTCTACCATTCGATCCATTCCTGGCCACCAGTACCTTTCTCTGACCCGTGCCTTTGTGAGACTTCTTCCAAGATGTCCCTCATGGGCTAAATTAATTACCTTATCTCTAAGAATGTCAGGCGCAACCATTCTATCACCCCTCATCAATCTACCTTCACAAAAAGTTAAGTCATCCCTTACACTCCAAAATGGTTTCACAGCTGGATCAAGATCTTTGTAGCTTGGCCAACCTTTGGTTATAATCTCTTTTAGAAGGATAAATACTTTGTCCTTAGCAGCACCAGATAACCACTCTTCCTCCATCAGTGAATCTTCCATCACCCAGTTCACATACTCTAACTCGTCACCCAATTTCTCATCAGCTGCTGGCAACCTAGACAAACAATCAGCTGATTTATTATTCAAACCCGAAATGTAGTGCACACGAAAATTAAATTCCTGCAGCCCTTCACTCCATCTCTTAAGTCTGGGAGTCAAATAATCACTGTGATGACTCGAGAAAATTTGAACCAGGGGGCGATGATCAGACTTTACCACAAATGGAATCCCCCATAAGTAAAATTTGAAATGTTGTATTGCCCAATACACACTTAACACCTCTCTCTCAATGCAAGAATAATTGACCTCTGCATCTCTAAGAGCCCTGGATCCCATCCTCATCGCCAGTAATAAATCCAGTGAAGTGGTGATAATCCAAAGAAGGTTTATTTGTATTCAACCACCGACATAAACAGGTCTGCTCTTCAGTGCCTCTCTGATCAGAATGCCAGTCTCAACCTAGAACTCATGAGACACACATTCTGTTACCATGACCACTACTATCAGTGAAAACATACTCAAAGAATACTTGCAGGTAAATTACAACAGTTATATTAGAAGGGCCTAAGCGCAATTTAATGCTGATCAGAATTTTGAGCAAGTCTAGTACTAAAATGGTTCATCGTGGTCAAAGATTTTACCTTGTGGTTTTATTCATTTAAGTCTCCATCCACCTCAGGAATACGATTCTAAGGCCAACCAGAAGAGTAAGGCACTTAGAGGCTTACAGGGGGGAAGCATTGGTAAGCAGGAGGACTCAATTCAGGTCAAGTTGCCAATAGACAGCTGGGGAGTTGTAGGAAAAGTCTCTTGTATCTCGCAGTGTCCCTGTAGTTTAACAGGAGATCAGCCTTATGACCCTTGGTGTCCACTTCTTTGTCCTGGTTATAAGAAGGAGAGCCGGCCCAGTCATCAGAGGCTCTTCACAGGTTTCAGACAGCATGTTCAGTCCTTTTTTGATGTTCCACGGGTCCAGGAGCATTCTCCAGTGGGTGCCAGGAGATGCCAAATTTATGCATGGCACAAGCTTATGGGCGGGAATTACCTCTGGCGATGCCCTAACCAATGGGGGGAAGGTTTGGTGACTAAACTCTACCCACTTGGGGCATGTAAAAGATGGCTAAAGAATTCAGCCACACTAAATGTGGGCTCCCACCCAGTTTTAGTCAGTTCCTGTACCCCAACAAACTCCGAGACATTCGTCTGCTAGGACAAAAACAGAGCTTTCAGCAACCAGAATGTGGATATACACAAATTGTTTTGGCATTCTGCTTCCCTTTTTTAAAGTACACCCCAAATGCCAAATGAAAAACCCCAGCAGACCTGTCAAGCAGGTTTTCATACTCCAGCAAGATCTGGCATGGTGATGTCAACAAGAGTCCCACTATGATGGAAGCTGGCCTGGATGGAGGGTCAATAGAAGGCTGGAGGCTTGCATGCTAGCTATATCTGTTTGTGACAGTGTAGGCCTCTTTTAAGTTAATCATGTCCTTGGACCCAGCCCACAGGCCACCCTGTTAAGGGCACATCAGCACCTTTCCACACCAAAGGCTGTTGGTCCGTGCCCCAGAAGAAAGTCTAACCCTTATACAGAACAATCATGCTGCAAAACACCACACACATATCTCTGCGCCACAGTGCAAGGGTGTGTGTGTGTGTGAGTTTAGCATAGGATTTGTGCTGGAAGGGTACCATTCTTGTACAAAATACTATGCGTAGCCTAACTTTAAAAAATGTACCACATTAGATGGCTGCAGTACAGTTAAACCCAGATCAGTTGACTGGGGTGAGTGCTTGCAATGTTCAACACTCCGTCCATCATTTCCTTTGGTTTTTGCTTTGTTCGCCATAAGTTGGCAGGGTATGCTCTGACGTGAATCCCTTGCTCACTTTGCCACTGGATTCAAGCAAGCCTGGCTGGAGACGGCTGAAATGCCAGAAACCTGTCCTAGGAAGCTTGTTTCCGGTCCAGGGAAGACATGGCTTGGCAGTTCGGGCTGGACTGTTCCCATGAGGCACAGGGTCAGACTGATTTGCATATGGCCATGTCTGAACTGGGGTGGCAGAGTGGGCTAAAGAACGGTGATGGATTAAACCCAGATCAGTTGACTGGGGGTGAGTGCTTGCAATGTTCAACACTCCGTCCATCATTTCCTTTGGTTTTTGCTTTGTTCGCCATAAATTGGCAGGGTATGCTCAGACGTGAGTCCCTTGCTCACTTTGCCACTGGATTCAAGCAAGCCTGGCTGAGGACGGCTGAAATGCCAGAAACCGGTCCTAGGAAGCTTGTTTCCGGTCCAGGGAAGACATGGCTTGGCAGTTCAGGCTGGACTGTTCCCATGAGGCACAGGGTCAGACTGATTTGCATATGGCCATGTCTGAACTGGGGTGGCAGAGTGGGCTAAAGAATGGTGATGGATTAAACACAGATCAGTTGACTGGGGGTGAGAGCTTGCAATGTTCAACACTACGTCCATCATTTCCTTTGGTTTTTGCTTTGCAGTACAGTACAGCACACATGCAAAGTGAGAACTGTTAGGAAAAATAAAAGCATGCTTCAAAGCGGCGTTATTTTTGTGTACAAAAACATATCTATTATTGTAAATAGATAGGGTTTTTCATCAAGAAACATGAGTGGTTGTTGGGAATGGCCATGCACCACCCATGGAACGCCCCCTTGATGCAGAGTAACGCAAAGCAGCACTCTGCGCTGCTATGCATTACTTTCAGTCAACTTTCCAGAACAAATCAAATTTTGTGCTGGAAAGTAAATAAATTAAAAAAAAACATTTTGTGCAGGTTTACATCAATTTTGAGAAGCAAAACTAGCACAATATGTATGTAAATCACCCTCTAAATTTATATTTAAAGGGGGTAAAAATAGTCACTGAAAAAATAACAGTTAAAGGTATAGTTAGGTGTTGAAATGCGACATAAGCTAACATAAAAAACAAACATTGAAATAAACCAGTTATGGTTTAGGTAACTTACCATGACTTGTGCCCCTATTGTGCTCTGCTTATGACCTCACATATGGAATGTTCAATTACATCATTGATAGCATCACTCATGACATCTCAATCATAGCCTCCAACAAAGACCCTGCATCTAATTCACAACAGAAAATGGACTCAGTGCCTAAGTTCCGGCAAAGCACTGCACCCAACCCTCCGCAATCTTCAAACCATCACTGCCCAGGATCTTCAGCTGTACATAGGACAAGTTTGACACAAGGCTTAGCCTTTGACCAGGGTCTGCACCCACCCCTCTATGAGCAGCCAACCCACGGGACGTTGTCTGCTGTGTCACACCAAATCCTGCATCCAACATATAATGGGATTTGGGCAGTAGGCTTGGAACCTGTGCCCAACCCTCCTCATTTTACCTACCTCTGCTGAACCCTTCCTTTGGATGAATACAAGTAAAAAGACAATGACATCCATCAAACATGCTTCTCTTCTGAAATACCCAATTTCTGTTCAGTCTTTTGAAAGCTTACAGACAAGCTAATAAGAGTATAACCATTGATTTAGGTTGAGATATTACTCCTTGTACACAAAGCCTATAGCACACTGACAGAAACATTGGTTTAACACAATAATAATTTCAATAATGTTGTTATTTTAATAGAACCAGTGATAATAGAGTTTGGGAACCCCTAAAATGAGTTCTCTGCCCCCCAGTGTGGTCCATGATCCCAGTGTAATGGTCCATGAACCCCTTGCCAGATCTCCAGTACCCTCTTTTGGTCCAACTTGAGGTTGGTAGACTGCGATTTGAAATTGAAGCATGCAGTCACATCAGGCTGCACAAGGCCAAAAGACATGTGAATCAAGGGCTGGGTGTTTATGCAGATTGGGCGCAGGCGACTAGTGTTTTATGTGATCATAAATTCACTGAAAAAACAAAGGTTAAAGTGAACTTATGGTTATCTTTGGTTATAAAATGTAATTTATATTTTTAAAAGCCGTAGAAATTCACTTAAAATTGGTGGATCCGATTCAGTTATGGTTGTGAAGTAAAACTGAACTAAACAACTGAAATTCACATGTCATGGTTAGGAACTCAATCCATACCTCACACAACAGCTATGCAAACCATAACCCACGCACCAAATGCAATGCTTTTGACTCCACAACAGATAAAAATACCAATGAGTAACAACACGTAAACGCACAACATAAAAAAATAACTATTCTTACTTAATGAAATAGGTAATGCTACATTTAAAGTAGTCTTTTTCATTGTATGATGAGCTCTGTCATACATAATCACATGTCCAAAATAATTATTTTGCTCAATCCCCGCCATGGATTGAGCACAGGGCCCAGGCTTTAGCCAGTCCTTGTACCCATTCCATTGAGAGTGCACGACCCCTTCCTGCACAGCCTTAAACCAAGACCTGCATACAACTCGCAGCAGGCTAACAACCGTATCTACATAAGACCTTCACCTTTGCAAAATTGCTAAATTATTAATTACTTTCCAAGAAAACATCCAAATATTCCATAAATGTAAAATAAGAAAACACAACCTTATTACAGTAAATAGTGCTTAGCTACTAAGAAGTCTTCACATATTTGACCAAAATAATCTGCAAAACTCTAATCTGCTGTTCATTTTCCATCGAAATGGTGAAACATCTAGGGCAAGATGTATCAAAAAAGCAATTTGCGATTCCCAAATAGCAATTTTTACCGAATCGCTTTTTGAGAATTGCTAAATGCTATGCAGGTAAAGAAATTACAAAAAAATTGTGATTCAGTAATATTCGCGATTACCGATTCCCAAAATAGCGAATCTGTAATTGCAATTTCGCTAAATAAGAAATCGCAATTTAGCGAATCTGCCATTTGTATGCAGTCTGATAACATCACAACCAGGAAGTGTGACTGCCCCTGCTGTTTCTGAGTGCCTGAGGCTGTGTAAGAGTCTGGGAGCAGGAGCACACCACTCAGGAGCCCATCAGGAGTGCAAAGACAGACACAGAAACAGAATGGATACACAGAAGGCAAAGGAGGCTGCAGGACGCAAAAGAAAACAAGCATTTAGTGAAAAAGAATTGGAGGTCCTCATTGAGAAAATGGTGAAGAGCCATGAACAGCTTTTTGGCAAAAAATCCCTGCACATTCCTGAGTCAGAGAAGAGGAAAATCTGGCTGGACATAAAAGCAAAAGTAAATGCCATTGGTGTCACACAGCGCTCCATAGAGGATCTACACAAGCACTGGTACGACTTGCGCTCAAGGGCAAAAGAGAAGGTTGTAAGCAGGCTTGTGGATGCAAAGAAAATCGGTGGAAGACCATCTACAGAGCCGGCGTCCACACCCCTTGAAGACTTGGTGGAGTTTACCCTACAGCCAGAATCCATCAGTAGCATAGCAGACATTGACAGCTCAGCCACGCCCAACACCAGACAAGGTAGGATGCATGCTAAATTAGCCCTGACCCATTACTCACTAAACACCCCCCTTAGAAATGACTCATTTATCAAATATTATTGCCACTCCATGCCACAATTTTGTTAACACCCAACAATGCATTATGGGAGATGCAGTCCCATACATAAGATAGTAAAGCATTGATACAGAGAAACATATCCGCCATAGAGAGACACCAGTAAATGACCAAGTAGAGCACAGCATTTAGGTATACCAACTAAAGTACATTTAATTTAAAATAACAGAGAGCAGGACACACAATAAGTAGTTCTCTTGTATTCACAGATGAACCTGCACCACAGGATGAAGAAACATCAATTTATAAGGCATCACAGCTGCAGGAAAAGGCAGGGAAAGAGGAGTCAGACCACACAACACAAACAACATGTGAGAAGGTGGCCTGATATATGCTGTCCACTAGTTCTTGTGGGCACCCTGTATCAGTCCAAACAACCCCTTATGGTGAATGGTTAAAGACAACCTTTATTGAAAGCTATCCTAGTGGTAGCTATGCAGAGCAGTCTTCAGGCTAAGTCTTGAAGGAATGTAAAGCAGCTTGTTTTACCAGTCTATAATCTCTTGAATGATCAAATGAAAGGACAGCCACACCAGGTATATATTCAAAATATATATGTATTTAGGATAAAACACACCCCTCTAGTCTCTTTATGAGACTGGATTTCGAAGTACTTAATTTACAAGTTAGCAATCAACAGTAATAGCACAAATACACGTTTGGGCCCTAGGGGCATACCAAACCATATACCAAAAAAGTTGTATAAGAACCACGACTGAACTAGACACAAGGCCTAGAGCCTGTAGAATTGCTGGGACCCCAAGGAACCACCCAAGGTAGTGACACAGGGGACCCGCGGGGACTTTATGCAGTGTGTGAACACAACCGCCGGTTCCCGTTAGCTTCTATGGGCAATGTCGCGGTTGGAAATTTAAAAATTAGCAACACTTAGAATTGAGTCAGTACCACACACCTTTGGACTTAGGAAGTTCTAGGGCTAGCACCCACGGTAGCACTGGAGTACTCGAGTTACCTCACCCAGGGAAGCCGGGTGCATAGGTGTCTTTTGGTGTCGGGTCGCGTCGTCGCTTACAATGGAAGCTGGCGCAGAACTGCTGCTGCCGTGAAGAGGAGAGTTGTCTGAAGAGATCCAAGCCTGGATCTAGGATGTAAGAAACCTGAAAGGAGAGGGGACAGAGTCTGGGTCACTAGCCAGTGACCGAGGGCAGGATGGACCAATGCCCACAGATGTCGGGTGCTTCAGGTGAGTTGATGGGTGTCTTGAGTCTTCTGCCACGAGGCCCAGGAGGTGCCGATTACAACCAGGAGCTGGATTCGAGCTGTTGTGGTGCCGGCGACCAGATTGGACCCAACAAGCCTTGGCAATGGCAAGTCACTGGAAATCAGAGAAAGGACTGCGGTGCAGACCAGCAAGATCTGAGGGACTCACCCAGCCAGGGTAAGTCAGGGCACATCTGGCGCAAACAGAAAAGCCCAAGTAGAAGAGGAGTTGCCTTCGTGGGGACCTACTAGCCAACGGGCTAGTGATCGCAATGGAGCCTCAAGCGGTCGCACTTGAAACTGGCCCACGGGTCACTCGTAGAATGGAGGCCAGCAATCTTCAGTGTAGGAGGTGCTCAAGGCTGGGGCTACTAGTAGCCCAAAGCACAACTTCGAGGAAGTCCCAGAAGATAGTATTGCTGCAAATGTTTACGGTGTCCAGGGGTCACGGTTCCACGTCACCCACGATAGCCACGGTCCTCAGCTTTGCTGTAGACTCAGGGTAGCCTCGGGGAAGTCTGGAAATCCACCTCTGGTGATGCAAAGACTTTGGCATCTGGCGGGAGCTTCAGCGATGCAGACCGGTCAGTTGCTTCTTTGGTGCCTGCCAAGCAGGGGAGTCACTCCTTGACCCCAAGGGAGATTTCTACCATCTTCTAATCGGGATAGAAAGTTGAAGGTCCAGGATATATGTTGCAGAGTTTCATCCAGGGTAATCAAGGACTGGGTTCCCATACTTATACAAAGTTTGGGGGTTGGACATACTCTAGGAACCCACTTATGGGAGGGTTTGGAAAGAGGGGTGGTTACACCCATTTCCTTTGTCCAGTTTCGCGCCAGAGCAGGGGCAGGTTGCCCCTGCAACCGGTTTGAACTGGACTATGCACAGGGACACCAAGTGTGCCCCCAGTGCAGGACTTCAAAGCACCAGAGAGTGCTCCCGCCCATCCCCAATAAACATCTGCCTGTCTGAGGAGGTGGTTACACCTCCCTTCGACAGGAAACCTATTGTCCAGGCCTCCCCTGCCGGAGTTTCGGTCAGCAGCAGGAGGCCAGACCCGTGTCTGTGGTAGAGGCATCCATTTTGTGATGCCAGGGCTCAAGATAGTCCTACCGGGTTAGACCAGTGTGAACATGTCTCTCCCTCTAGAAGGGTGGAATGCTACCCCCACCGCCAGAACTGGCGGGTGGGGTAGTATTCCAAAGCATTTGACACCAAACTCGACATGTTTCTGTTCCGCCATCCCAAAGTTAGCATTTACAGCGAGGTTATAATACACTTAAGAGTATATGGTCAGGCTGCAACACAAGCAGCATCAGATGAGGTACTCCGAACGCTGCAGAGGGGCTCTGCTCATGCAGGGGCACCCTCTCACATAAAAACCAAGCACTCTGCCCTCAGGATTGTTAAGGCCTGCCATAGGAGTGACTTATAGGTTTTATATGTGTGTGCAATGGTAGTGATATAGGTAGCCTATACCACAGTAAGGGATGCAAGCACACCCTTACCCAGGCTGCAGTAGGAGACCTGTGGTGCCATTTTGGAGTGCTTCCCAGGGGTGGCATAATACATGCTTCAGCCCCTGGTAGGCCTCTGAGGTACCTATGCCCGAGGTACATAGTATACCATACACTAGGGGCTTATAAGGCATTCCAGAATCCAATTAGATATGTACCTAATGTACATTTAAACCATTTTAGAGAGGAAGCAGCTAGGCTGTTGTCCTGATTAGCAAGGCCCCAGCTAGACTAAGGTCGAAAAACAGTGAAACACCAGCAAAATGTGGGGGTACCCATGTACACCTGCACCAATTCTACGCGGGTAAACTGTGGCTCCACTACAGGAGTTGGAGGCAGGAGTGGAGTCACAGTCAAGGCCCAAAGAGCAGGTACAGCATCAAAATGACCAGTCTCCTGTGTGGCGTAGCAACAGCAGTCGCACAACATGCCGCTGATGAAGGAGAGGAATCCTCTGTCTTCTCTGGGCTGGAGGGCACTATGGTGAAGGTGCAGCGGCTGCAATTAAAAAGCATACGGTCAATGCAAAGGCAGCTGGTGTCCCTAAATCACAATATGACTGACATCAAGAACGGCATTAGGGAGCTCAACAACACTGTAGCAGAGGGTCATAGGGCTAATGCAGACCGTATTAAGGACATGACTGTAGCCATCAAAGAACTCTGTACCACCATGCAGAGGGCCCATGCCTCCAGACTCAGGGAAAAGCAACGCCTATTTAGCTGTCTGGATGGTTGTACCAAGGTAGTTAACTATCTGTGCAATGCCACAGATGTCCTTTCCAGATGCAGTGTGTCCATGCAGGTGGAAATGGCACACTGTAGCCAGGATGTTGACAGGGGGTTGGTGCACGTAACCACTGCTGTTGAACAACTACAGACAGCCAACATAGCAGGCACAGGTATTCTGGGTGCCGGGGGCAGTGAGTAGGCCTCCAGCCGCAGTAGTATTACTCGACTGGTGACTGAACCCAGACGGCACATTGTAAGGCAGGGAACATCATCCGAAGCCTCATCAAGGGAGCGCAGTGTGAACATTGACCGTTCAAGTGCTGTACATGGGTGCAAGAAATAGACAGTGTTGTGGCCGAGGCATGCAAGTGGGTGAGATAACCATCACATACAAGCAACATGTTTGTAATTTGTGCATGGACCGCGTTCATGCCATGTTTTTTTTTTTTTTTTTAGAGATCTTTTTATTTAAACCAATCCGGCAGTCAAACAGCATATAGACATTGGCAGGCGTAGTCAGTTACAATCGGCACACAAATTATACATCTCAATACATGTGTCCAATGGAGTATCCTGTTGATTAGGGGGTTACATGAGCCTCATCCGCAGCTAGTCTGCTTGGTGGGGGACACACTAAATCCTCCTTCCATTTCCCCAGACTGGGTGGCTTTACCGCCCCCCACAATTGCGCAATGTTCCGCTTCGCAATCATGAACGCCAGCGTAGCCCACTGTGTAGTGCACACGTTGAGGTCTGTAGGCTCCCAGACATTGAGCAGGCACCTACGTGCCTCTGGGTGGATGTCAATCCCTAGCACGGCCCGCATAATGCGGTGAACACCTCTCCAATACTCCGTTATCCGCCGGCACTCCCAAAGGGTATGGAAAAAGGTCCCTAGTTCCCCGCACCCCCGTCTACACTCCCCGCTTTCCGCCCTTCCCATACGAACCAGTCCTGGACCCGTTATGTATGTCATGTGCAAAATATTGAGCTGGACCAGCCTAAGTCGGGCCTGTGTTGCTACCACCCTGGGGGAGGAGACCGCCTCCTGCCAATCTTCATCGTCTAGTTCCAGGCCTTCGGCATTCCATCTTTCCCTAAGGCGCACCAGCGGATCTTCCATGTTATTGATTAGCTTCTTATAAATAAGGGAGATGGTTTTCTCTGGGATATGTCAGTCTAGGACCCTAGCCTCCAATGGAGACGCCTCTGGCAGCGACCCACCCTCCGGGATCCTTGCCAACAACGCATGCCTGATCTGCAGATACCGGAAGTGCTCGGTGTCCGCCATGCCATACTGCTCCTTGAGGGCTGGGAACCATAGAACCGTACCCTGACCCCACATGTCCTTGATGTGCGCGATCCCTATAAGATCCCACTTGTCAAAGCCCTTGGATTTCCAAAGACTACCCAGTTTTTCGGAACTCCACAGAGGTGTGGCCTGTGTTAGCTTACCATCCCATCCCAAATGCTTGTTGACCGCATGCCACACCTGGACTGCATGGGCAGTAGGGCCTGTCAACGGGAATCTACCCGGCCTAGCGTACAGCGCCCTAGTATAGTCTCCCCCCGGCATCTGCCACCTATCCATGGCATACCCGGGATCACCAGGGCTGCCATGTATCCCATGATTAATCGCAGCCAGCTGGGACGCCCAATAGTACTTCCGAATGTCTGGGAGACTAATCCCCCTGTCATACCAGTTCAGGGTCAGTTTGGTGAATGCAATCCGCGGTCTACCATCCCAAAGAAGCTGCCTTTGGAGGCCCTCAACCTCCTTAAAGTAGGACCCTGGGACCGGATCCATCGTGTTGTGGAGCACGTACAAGAAGCCATCATCTTGAAGAGGACTGCCCTCCCCAACATAGAGAGAGGAAGGGACCTCCAACGTGCGACATCCGTCTGAGTCGCTGCAAAGGCGGGTCCAGATTGGAAGCAAAACGCCGCCCCGGCTCCAGGGACACATAAATCCTGAGATAACGGAAGCCATCTGCAGCGATCGTAATTGGGCAACCCGGCGGTATCGCTGGCGGGTCACCTGCCAGCACATAAATGACCGACTTAGACCAATCCGGAATATCTGTCAAAAATGGGAAGACGTCCAACAAGCAAATCAGCGACGCCCCTGGGGAGGCAAGGTAGAGCAGGACGTCGTCCGCGTATAGGGAGATCTTGTCTTCCCAGTCCGCGGTCCACCGCAGTCCCCGAATAGATTGGTCTTGCCGAACCCAGGCCGCCAGCGGTTCGAGTGCTAATGCAAAAAGCAGCGGCGACAGGGGGCAACCCTGACGCGTGCCTCTGCCTAGCTTGAAGTCTGCGGATTTCCGATTGTTCACCACTACCTGGGCCATCGGTTTAGAGTACAAGAGATGGATCCAGCCCAGGAACACCGGCCCAAAACCGAATCTGCGCAGCACCGCAAATAGATAGGGCCACTCTACCATGGTGGCATCCAATGAGACCAGGGCCGCCGCTTCCCGTATCATCGGCACCCTACTCAACACCCCATGCAGGCGGCGCAGGTAAGGGCCGTATTATGATGTGGCATAAACCCCGATTGATCCGGGTGCACGAGCGTAGTGATTACCTTCCTTAGCCTCGTGGCCAACAATTTCACCAGTATTTTAGGCTCCGCGTTAAGGAGCGATATAGGCCTATAGGATCCGCGGTGTGTCGCCAGTTTACCCTCTTTGTGTATGACGACTATATTGGCGACCCGCTGATCATATGGAAGCCGTCCCGCTTCTCTGCTGCACTCAAACATTGCACGGACTTGTGGGGCGAGTTTAGTCGCCGCCAGCTTGTACAGTTCGACCGGGATGCCGTTAGGACCCGTGGCCTTCCCGGAGCGCACCTCATGAATCGCCTGCACCACCTCCTCATCCGTCAATGGCGACTCCATATAGGCCCTGTTTTCGTCCGAGACTATGGGGAGCTTTACATCCCTCAACATCTCACTATTTTCTTCTTCTGTGTACGCCCCGGAGGCACTATAGATCGTGCGGTAGTAGTCAGAGAATGCGTCGGCTATGGCCTGTGGCTCGGTGATAGGTTGCTCATCATCACCCTGCAGTTCAGGCACCAGACGTGAGGCCCACTCCCTCTTGTCTAGCCACGCTATCAGCTTCCCAGCTTTGTCCCCTAGTTCATACACCCTGCTCTGGATCCTTCCGCTCCGAGCCTGCGCCCTATTTTTAGCAACAGCACTTAACTCTTCCTGCCGCAGTCTCAACCGGTGGAGGCCTTCAGGGGTCACTCCCCGGGCCATCTCCTCCTCTGCCCTCAGCACCTCTTCCTCCGCTCTCATCAGCTCGGCCTGCCCGTCTCTCTTCTTCCCGGCTACGGCAGAAACCATCTCCCCCCTTATGACCGTTTTATATGCCTCCCACAGAGTCTGCGCAGAGTCCACCGTGCCTCCGTTCTCTCGGAAGTAGGCGTCCGTGGCTTTAATGGCAATCTTGCGGAAAATGGGATCAGTCAGGTGCCAAGGGTTTATCGGGGCTATCTTACCGGCCGCGAAGGTTCCCATTCACATTTGGAGCCACACGGGGGAGTAATCAGAGATACCACGCCCCAAGTGATGGATCTCCTGGACGGTATGAGCCTGTGACGCCGGAACCAGGATATAGTCAATACGAGACATACTGTGGTGTACGCTCGAAACATGTGTGTACTGCGTCCCATTGGGGTTGAAGGTACGCCACCCATCTACCATTCCCGTTGTTTCCAGAAATCCGGACAGCCACTTCTGGGCGGGCTGCAAACCTCTCGGCGGGTGCCTGTCCATCTCCCCGGCCACCACTGCGTTAAAATCCCAACCTAGGACTAGGATCCCCAATGGGAATGTCAGAAAAACGGAGCCCAGATCCTTAAAGGCGTCTGCCTGCAAACCGGGCGGGACGTATACGGAAAGAAACGTCGCCGTTCTCCCTTCCCACTGACCCGAGATCCCAACATATCTACCACGGACATCCGTCCATGTTGCCGTTATCGCGAATGGGAAGGAGTTCTTCACAAGGATTCCCACCTCTCGAGACCCAGACGTGAACTCCGAGTGCGCCACCATTTTGTACCCACCTCTATGCAGGGCGCGGCAGTTATTCCCAATTAAATGCGTCTCCTGAAGAAGGACCACATCCGGAGCGTGTCTCTTAACAAACTGGCTTACCATCCCTCTTTTCAGTTTATCCCCCAACCCGTTCACATTCCAACTGAGGACTTTGATCCCCAGGTCTCGCTCAGTCCCCATTACTCCGGTGTGGGTCCGATGTCCCTCACGTTCCGCCCACCATTCTGACATTGCCGAAAAACACAAAACAACAACAAACTTAAATGCAAAACCAATCCCGACCCCACCCAACTCCCCCCCATCCTGCATCCCTGCTGACTGGGACCACCCATAGAAACTGGCAGAGTGCCTGTCACCCTAAACCCTATCCCGAACACAACTAAACGTAGAAAGGAGGAGGTGGCCCACTCACCACCCCATCATCTAAAGGAGGTCTGCCCTCCGCGTCCATTAGGAGTCCATTGCTGTGCTGAGCAGCTCCCACTGTTCGAGTCCCTCCTGTGGTCCGCGACCCCCATACCTGATCACCAGGGTAGCGTCCAGAGGGCAGTCCGGCAGCTTCAATCCTGCCCCGATATTTCCTCTTCCTCACCTCCGCACCTGCCACCGGGCCCACGATCACGCCGCCCCTCGATCCAATCCGCAACCCCCTCAGGGGTGTCGAAAAACCATATCCTCCCCTCACTCTCCACTCGCAATCGGGCCGGGAACATCATGGCATACTTAATCCCTTTAGCTGTTTCTTGACCCCCAGGAAAGTCTTCGCGTTCATGCCATGTTGAACAACAAAAGCCACACACAAGTAATGAGTTGAAGGCTGTGTGCACACATTTTACCTGATGTTAAGGTTAATAAAAACACAGTTGTTCGACAGTCATGAGTTGCTTTGTGTCATCATTACTCACCTAAAAATAGTTGTGTGCTATGTAAACACATCTCTACACCTACACCACCTGCTGCTCCGGGACATGGACCTGGTTCCTCCTCATCATCAGAATCAGAATCTGTGAGGTCCAGTGGTATGCCACTGGTTGTTGCTAGGTTGTGCAGCATGGCACAAGTGGCCACAATTTTGCAACAGATCTCTGGCCTATACTGCAGTGCTCCTCAACTTTTGTATAAACAGCGGAACCTACTCTTCAGGAGTTCGAATGCCCGCTCTATGACATTGAGCATAGACTTGTGTGTAGCATTGTATTTCCTTTCACTCTGAGTTGCTAGATGGAGGTATGGTGTGAGTATGAAGGAGTGCACAGCATATGCACTGTCACCTACAGGAAGAAAGTCATATGGTTAATCACTGTCCTATTTCTACAGATCTGATGAGTCCATCAGACTGTCTCACATGTATATACCTAGCAGGTATCCTTCGCCAAATTCACCCCCAGGGAGACGTTGGCATATTCCACTGTGTCTGAAAAAGAATGAATTGTGCGTACTGCCAGGATATTTGGTACTATGTCAGTCATTATGTGTGAGGCGTTACTTTTGACCTGGATGTTGAGTGAAAGAAAGGATTTCCTGTTCCTGAACACATACTCATTATCTGAGGGGGGACAGGTGGCTACATGTGTCCCATCAATGCACCCAATTACATGTGGTAAGTGTGCTATCTGGTAGAAATCCAATTTGGTCTGCTGCAATGCCTGTTGTGTAGTGGGGAATCTGATGTAATGGCGTATCCTCTGTACCATTGCATCCAAGAAAGCATTCATGAAACTCAACTTTGGGACACCTCTCCTTCTGCAGCTATCACCCCTTGGTAGCTCCCTGATGCTAGTAGGTGCAGTGAACATAGGACCTGCACATGTGTGGGAATGGCTTGGGTTCTGAGGGTTGGATGCTCCAATATTGGTTGTAGGTCAGTTATGAGGTCTAGTATTGCTGCTGAGTCTGCTCTATATTTGTCATGGATTTCTTCCTCTGTCTGCTGAAACAGCGTTATGCGCACCCTGTAAATACGTTCCTTTCTCCTCCTCCTCTTTCTCTGTGCTGATGCTTGAATCCGCATCCTCCTCACTATGACATACAGCGCTGCCATTGTGAAAGACACTGAGGCACTCTGGACCTGTTAAAATAGGTTGCACCTGGATACCACCTGGCCTGAGTTTGTGGTAAATTGAAAGTGCAAAATTGCGATTTTTGGCTCATTCACAATGAACAAATGTTTTATACATTGTTTTGCGAATTCGCAATTTGCAAGCACCATGTTTGCATATTCGCAATTTGAGACTCTCAAATTGCGAATTTATGAAAATTCACAGATTTGTTGATTTGCAAAATTGGAATTCACAATTTTAGCCAATACCAATTTTGCAATGGTGAAAACTTTTACACATTGAAACAAGCTATTTTTCATTCACAAACGCCCTATTTTTGCGAGTCACAGCGTTTGCTCATGCAAAATAGCTTGATACATCTGGCCCCAAAGTTGTTATTGCATAAAATTCAAAAATAATGTTGAATTATTGTTTCCATCATAGTAAGAGAGATACGAAAACTAACATTTTGTTCTTATATTTCATAAGAGCAAAATACATATCATAAAGTTTTAATTGATTTAAAAATAAAATATTTAATATTTTACAATTATAAAACCGAATTGTGTTTGTAATCGTTTCATAAATATAAGTTAAACATCGCAATAGGTCATAACAGAGAGCGATTTTTTAAGTAGCAAATGGATATTTTTTCATTTCAACTATTCACATAGTTGCAAGCATAGTTCACACATCAATAGTCAAACATTTAGAACACAAAAACTCACAAAACATCTGGTCTCTAAAGGACCTCAGCAGGACTTCACCAGCTTGTAAGCACAGTTGTGACCACTTTCAAATTCACAATATGCTAAACCCCATCTGTGAGAGCTAACAACACTGCCACAGTACTCCTGCCAGGTCTCAAGCCCGCCAGCAAGGGATTTAGATGATATTCGGTTAATTTAGCTAAGTATGAGAGTAGGTGAGATTAGCTGTCAGTTGTCATATGATGGAGTAACTCTTTCTTCAAAAGAGCAGTACTAAAGCTTTGTTAAAGGCTGTGTAGACTTCTCCTGAGCTAATAGAACTATTGGACAGTAACTGACTATCAGTGAGATAAACCTTTATATACCTTTCAGTAAATTGTACATCGTGAAGGAACTCTCCAACCCCAGCTCCAACACCAACGACATCTCACCCTCGCAAGACCTGTGTGACTCGCTGGCCACCTTCTTCCACCGCAATATCGCAAACATCCACGACAGCTTCAACGCCACGACCGCCCCGACAACCAGTGAGACCTCCTCCCCCATGACCACCATCCGCACCAACCGCCTGCTCTTCTGGACCAACATCAACGACGACGACACCAAGATCATGAACACCATCCACTCCGGATCTCCATCAGACCCATGCCCACACCACATCTTCAACAAAACCAGCACAGCCATCGCACCCCATCTCCAGAAAGTCATCAACATCTCCTTCAAGACAGCAAACTTTCCGAGGAGCTGGAGGCACGCCAAGATCAACACCCTACTCAAGAAACCCAAGGTGGACCCCAAGGACCTCAAGAACTTCCGGCCCATCTCCCTGCTCCCGTTCCCGGTGAAGGTCATCGAGAAGATGGTCAACAAACAACTGACCCGCTACCTCGAGGAGAACAGCATCCTGGACCCTTCCCAGTCCGGGTTCCGCAAGCAACAACAGCACCGAAACTGCCCTCATCGCCGCCACTGATGACATCAGGACCCTGCTAGACAACGGAGAAACAATGGCCCTCATCCTCCTGGACCTGTCCGCCGCCTTTGACACGGTCTGCCACCACACACTTCGAACACGCCTCCAGGATGCCGGGATCCAAGAGAAGGCCCTGGACTGGACCACCTCCTTCCTCTCCGGCAGAACACAGAGCGTCCGCCTTCCCCACTTACGCTCCGAAGCCACCACGATCATCTGCGGTGTACCCCAAGGCTCATTCCTCAGCCCAACGCTGTTTAACATCTACATGGCACCACTCGCCCACGTCGCCCGACTGCACGACCTCAACATCATCTCCTATGCCGACAACACCCAGCTGATCCTCTCCCTCACCAAAGACCCCTACACCGCCAAAACCAACCTCCATGAAGGAATGAAGGCCGTCGCCGAATGTATGAGGAACAGCCGACTGAATCTGAACTCGGACAAGACGGAGGTCCTCATCCTCGGATCCACCCCTTCGGCCTGGGACGGCTCCTAGTGGCCGACAGCACTGGGGACAGCTCCAACACCCACCGACCACGCACGCAACCTAGGGGTCATCCTTGACTCCACCCTCTCCATGACGAAGCAGGTCAACGCCGTCTCTTCCTCCTGCTTCAACACCCTCCGCATGCTCCATAGGATCTACAAGTGGATCCCCACCAAAACGAGAAGAACGGTCACCCAGGCCCTCGTCAGCAGCAGGTTGGACTACGGAAACGCCCTCTACGCCAAACTCCTGAGATGGCTGCAACGTATCCAGAACGCCTCTGCACGCCTGATCCTCAACATCCCTCGCCGCAGCCACACCACACCCCACCTGAGAGACCTGCACTGGCTCCCTGTCAACAAGAGGATAACCTTCAAGCTCCTCACCCACGCACACAAAACACTCCACAACACCGGACCAGTGTACCTCAACAGATGACTCAGCTTCTACACCCCCACCCGCCAGCTCCGCTCGGCCGTCCTCGCCCTCGCCACAGTCCCCCGCATCCAAAGAGAGACCTCCGGTGGCAGATCATTCTCCCACCTCGCCGCCAAGATCTGGAACACCCTCCCCACCCACCTACAGCAGACCCAAGACCTGCTGACCTTCAGAAGACTCCTCAAGACCAGGCTTTTCGAGCAGTAGCAACCTTCCTCTCCCCTCAGCACCTTGAGACCCTCACGGGTAAGTAGTGCGCTTTACAAATGATATGATTGATAGATTGATTGATTGATTGGAAATATGAGCAAAGAGAACAGCTGGGAACAGCATCTGAAGTGCTGTAAAGCTTGGAGACAGGGATAGGGTTTTAATCTCTTCAGGGAGAGCATGTGGGGTTATGGCCAGAGCTGTCAACTTAGGAACTGAGGGACCTAAGCTCAGATTTACTAATGTTTCACGCAATGAAGTACAGCGAGGGAACTGGCTGCACTGCGTTGCGTGAAAGGAAGAGAGCAGAAATGTGACATATATCCTTGCTCTGGCGCACTTGTTGCTACCTAGAGCCAGCTCAGGCACACTTGCACCATGGTACAAGTGTGCTTATGTTACTGGCAAGGATTGTTCAAATCATTTCTTAGAGGTATATTCCCCTTCAATGTGTGCTGCAGAATAGAGCACACATTGAAAGAGGAAATAACAAGGAGAAATGAATCTATTTCTTCTTGTTACGCGCTTCTCTGGTAGGTACACCATTTTGGAGCAAAACAAGGTTTACTGACTAATAAATCAGAATTTTCATCAAAATACATGGGTGGTTGCATGGGAACATCCATGCCCCACCTATGTAACACCTACTCAATGCAAACTAATACAAGGCAGTGCTATGTGGTGTGTTGTGTTACTTTGCATTAAGTAAGCCATGCAAATAGACTTTGCTTGGATTAATAAATTCCAAAAGTGCTCTTTCTGTGCTGTGCCTCAAAAGTGACACAACCCTGACTCAAAATATTAGTAAATCTGGAACAGGCTTGAGTCTCACCATCAGCTCAACATCCTATGATTTCAGGCATATCATTTAATCTCTGCGTGCCTTAAAAAACACGATTATGAATTTGTATAATATAATTTGCGCTCATGCAAAGCACACTAATAACTTCGGATGGAGTTGGCGCTACATAAAACTAATACACCACAGAAAAACTTTGAGGCAGTTGAAAAGGAGTCTATGCATGGCCGTGGCCTGCTCAGAGTATAATTTCCTTGTTTAGTCATTGGTTGATCAGATCTGGATGAAGGCACAGCAAAATAAATTAAATCACATTCATACCCCACAAGAGAGTAGGCGGCTGGCAAATCATGATCCTAACTTCTCTTCTAAAAATGAATTCAAGGTGTGGCACAGTAACTCTTTTCTGATTCCTAGGCAAAATATGAAGTTAGTAAAAACTTGGAAATTTACAGCAAAATTAGACATATTCCTATGGAAGTACATTTCAGACTTAATCACCTTGCATTTTGAGAATTGTTGTTCATGTGTAAATCACGCCTACCCATTTGTTTACTAATGTGCGCTAATTAGCTTTCCTTGCAAATACCTAAATTTTCATGAGTCCATTAAAGAGATGCATGAATATAACAGGTGCCAAGTCAAATGTTTGTGACTTAGAAAACAGGAATCATTTACCCATGAAGACATTACAACGACTTGTACATAGTGCTTGAGAAATGTAAATGGTTTATGTTAATCAAGCAAGGTAAGAGAAATTGGAATGACTAAATTCACTTGTAGGTTACCACTGCTTGTCGAAATACATTTCCTTGAGTTGCACTAGTACAGTACATGGGCTCAATCATGATGGGCTTTTTGTGTGCAGCAGAGAGCCGAGCACTTGTTTAATGCGCCTGCAGGGCATAAAGTGAATTCATTTAACCTTATGTTTCTCTGAATTGGGGCCTTAATTTCAGACAGCACGGCTCAGGAACAGAAAGAGCCAAAACTTTCCCACTGTTTCC
Organism: Triturus cristatus; assembly: GCF_964204655.1. Taxonomy (NCBI): domain Eukaryota; kingdom Metazoa; phylum Chordata; class Amphibia; order Caudata; family Salamandridae; genus Triturus; species Triturus cristatus. The sequence continues at coordinate 636,619,100 of NC_140585.1, forward strand.
AAGCTTTACTATCCGAAATAAAAGCAGTAGCTCAAATATAGATGGCATACAAAGCGCACTTGTCCCCCCCTCTCTCATCACCACTCTTCTCCACTCTCTCAAAGAGACACCTAAGCCAGCTTTGGTCTTCACAGTGTGTACGCTTTATTAACTTAGCTTACCGGACAATTACTCTATTGGCCTTTCTTATTTATTGTAAAATCTTTTTTTTAAAACATTTTGTTATAAACACCACGGCATTCAAATAAATCAATCTCAAAATTCACGCATTGTCATTATATTTACAACCCGCTCTCCAAGGGGCCTTTGCTTGACCTTCGGGCTGTGCCAGCAGGCCACAACCAAGATAGCCTGCTCTCCTTAGGTTGACCGCCCTCCGGTCAACAGAGCCGCAGGTAAATAATCTGCCACCACTTGTGACCACCAACGGCTTCCAGGGTAGAGCTAGAGAATCCAGAGCCACCAGCAGGTCAGCCCCGACTCTCTCGCCAGCCCGGAGCCCATGATGACTTTCAAGTCCTGTTCTGGGGTAAAAATAGCACCTACTAACGGAGTCCCTGTCATTCCTCTTGCCCAGGACCCCGCCACAGGGCGAGGTGCTTACTGGCCGACTCGACCTCCCCCCCCGCGCTCGAATGCCTCCGCGATGGCTCCTAGCACTGTCTGTATGAACAAGTCATTACCTGCGTCGGACAAATGTACCTCGTCCGCCACATAAAGTTCAAGCCTTGATGTTTGTATCAACTTATGCCTTATGGTCCGGATGCTCGATTTCCTTAAGATCTCCGCCACCGACTGATTTAGTCTCCTTACTGACTTGTTCACTGCCCTCGGAGGGGCACCCCGCGGCCAAACTTGCCTTGGTATAACTTCAGACCACAACAATAACGTATTGGGGAGCATGTTCCTGACCGCTGCTAGGACTGAAAACAAGGACTCTTTTACACCCCTCCTGCCCTCAGGGATCATATCGTTGCCTCCAGAATGTAACACTAATAGATCAGGGGTAGGCATGCCTCTGTTCAAGGCCCCCCGCAAATCGTTCGGTACTTCAGCCAAATGTTGCCCGCCTATCCCCACCCAGTGGTGGCTGAATCCATTTACCTCCTGTCTTTTTTCCTCGCATGATTTCTTGAAGGCAAGTCCCGCCCTGCGGATAAAAGAGTGGCCGCACCAACATATTTTGGCCCTTCGAGACGTAGCACCTAAAGTAAGTGAAGATGGACGCAATCAAAGAAGGACAATGGAAGGCAGAGGAGGCAACCTGAAAGACTCAAACTAATTGTGGGCGAACATAGCGCTCATAGCACGCGGACTTCCAACGGCCCACACTCTTAATTGTCTCTTCCGGTAGCCCCAGACCCGCCGCCGTAGTGGCCGCCCCGATGCGGAAAGAATGAGATGTGAAATCAGTTGCGTCTACCCCCAATCTAAGCAGCGCAAGCTTGCATACCCTGGTGAACTGGAATCTAGTAAGGGGGTTACCGTTGCCATGCAGCAGAACCATGCTATCTCCTCCCTGTGGCCTAATCTGTAGGAATTCCTTCGTCAGACTTACCGGGCAGTACGTAGCCCCTTTCACTGCACTCAATTGGGACCAAGTACCCTTACCTAACGGGTCTGTCTTGGATTTCCGGACCCTGAGACTCAGGGTTTCCTCAGACAGGATTAGGTCCTCGCACCATATGCCCCCCACCCTGTCTGCCTTAAAGGCAGGGACCAGTTCAGAAATCCTGAATGCCCCAAAAAAGGCTAAAACATATGCTACACTAAATAATTGAGCCTCGTATGGCGAAAAGCAAATCTTGGGCAGTACCTTCAGTATTTTTACTAACCTGCTGACTACTATGGATCTCCTACTGTCCTTGACCCCCGGGGTTAGACGTTCCCAGCCCTTCACCGCTCTCCTCACCCTAGGGTCCTTTGTTGGGTCCGCGACCCCCCCTAGAACGGCAAAGAAAGCCATTGCCGATAATTGTCTTTTCATCATTGCTACTGACTTTCCGCTGGATATCTGATGTACTATGAACCCTAACACACTTGTGGGTGAAAACACTTCCACTACCCCCACCCCTTTTAGGTAATCCAGATATAACTGCCAAGACCTCTCATACATACACTTAGTCTTGGGGGCCAAAGACACTGTTATCAATTCATGGGCAGAGGGGCACCAAGCTTCCATAGATCCGCCGGGAAGTTCGTCATCTCTCTGTCTGCTTGCGGCCATTGGGTGCGGAACTCTGCCAACTTAAAACGGGACAAGGCGTCAGCGGCTAAATTGTCAACTCCCGGTACATGCCTAGCGGTGAACCATACATTGCGCCGTAAACATTGCAACACTAGCTCCTTTAAAAGGCGCAGCACCCAGGTGGATTTCGCTCTCTGATTATTGATTGCCATCACCGCAGACATGCTGTCAGACCAGAACACAATGTGCCTATTTGCCAGAATATCTCCCCACACATGCAAAGCTACAATGATTGGAAACAGCTCTAAGAAGGTGATATTCCGTGTCAGACCGTGCCCTACCCATTCCTCTGACCAATGCTGCATGCACCATTTAGGACCTAGCACTGCGCCGAAACCCACACTGCCTGCCGCATCTGTGAACAATTCTAACTCGACATTGGAACTACTCGGCATTTGCCATATCACTGACCCATTGAAGTTTTCCAAGAAATCCTTCCAAATGGCCAAGTCATTCCTTACCTCTGCGGACAACCTGGTGTGATGGTGCTTGGCGCGAAGGCCAGACATCGCCCTTGCGATGTTCCTAGAGAAGGCCCTGCCCATCGGTATGACCCTCAAGGCGAAGTTCAGCTGACCTACCAGGACTTGCAATTGATGTAGTGTCACCTTCCGGGCCCCCAAACAGGCGTCGATGGCCGCCTTAAATGCAGTCACCTTTGACTTTGGTAGCCTGCACACCCCTTCTCTAGTATCTATTTCAATGCCCAGGAATGTTAGACAAGTAGTCGGCCCCTCGGTCTTCTCTGCGCACAGCGGCACGCCCAGTGCTTTAGCCAAATGTTGGAAGGCCAGCAGGGCCTTTCTGCAAGACTGCGACCCTTGGGGGCCCAGAAACAAGAAGTCATCAAGGTAATGTACAACTCCATAAGATGTAACTGATGTTAGGAAATGTTGCACTGCCCATTCTAAGAACCTGGCGAAAGTCTCAAATACTGAACAAGCGATTGAGCACCCCATTGGCATGCAGAGGTCCATGAAAAATTCGCCCCTGAACGTGAAACCCAAGAACTTTGTATCTTCAGGATGTACTGGCAATAGCCGAAAAGCTGACTCAATATCTGACTTAGCCATTAAGGCTCCCTCGCCCAGCGCCTGCAGCTTCTGTATTGCGGTGTCAAAAGTTGTATAGCGCACCGTACATAGATCTGGATCTAGCTTGTCATTAACCGATAGACCAGGGGGGCTGGACAGATTGTGAATCAATCGGTATTTCCCTGCCTCTTTTTTAGGTACTAAACCTAAAGGTGAGCATACGAGGTCCGGCTTCGGCAACTGTTTAAAAGGTCCCGCCACCCTCCCCAAGGCTACTTCTTTCCTTATTTTTTGCTCCGCCGCCTCCATGTTCTGCAGCACTGAGTATTGGTTGTGAGGCGGAACCCTGGCGGGGGTAGCCGAGGAAGGGATGGGGAAGCCGGACATAAAGCCATCATGTAAAAACTGCGCGTCTTTCAATTTGCCATACTTGCTAAGGAGGTGTGTCAGTACGTGAATCCTAATGGGAGTTGGCAGGTTTCTCGGATGCTTGAGGGGGCCGTCCTTTGGCCGCATTATGGGGAGGCTGCTCTCTCGGCTTTCCTGACTTTTTGAAACATCTGATTTCTGGGTGGGACGGTCCCCCGCAAAAGGAGCAACAGTGTTTGTATATGCATGCTGCGCCCCTGGTGCACTCGTTCTTATTGTACTGCCAGCAGGCCTGTTTCTTATCCCCTGCTCCTCTGTCACTCCGAAAGGACTGATTCTGACTCAGGTAACTAGCCCTATTCGTGGGGACAGTAGAATAGAATACCGAATGCCACACATTAATTTCACGTTGGTCCCATGCTATCTCAGGGTGTACTGCCTTCATTTGACGGAACTTGGTGTCATACTGTACCCAACCCATCCCTGGGAATTCGGAAGCCGCCCCGTGAATCAAGGAAATATAACAAATCAACTGGGGTGCCATTGCGGGGTACCTCTCTGCCACGATGGCCGCATAAATGGCAAAATCTGTGATCCAATTTTTTATCGACCAATCCACCCATACCTTCTTTTGCTTGTATTCTCCCTCTTTTCCTACCCTGGCTTTGCCCGGGACTACCATGGCATTAATGAGGTCAAATACGTCAATGTACTCTCCTTTCAGTATCCGTCTCTTTGGTCTCCAGGGGCACGTGCCATGTGATTCGCCGCGGAGGGCGATAGAGCCATGGAAGCTGAACCGTAAATCAAGGGACTGTAAGTGAGTGTAGGTTGCCCCAACACTACCGGCCCCGCAACCCCTTGCATCGTGTTGCTTGTTGGCCCTGAGACAGCTATGCCATTGCTGGCCGTTTGCCCTTGTGGCACTGAGGACACCCCGCTTGGGAGTTGCCCCGTAAACACTGACCCCAAAACCCCTGGGTAAGCCGCTGAGGGCACCATTGCACTCGCTGGGCAAATATTAAGGGCCTGGCCGTGCGATGTTGTTGCCATTACACCTGGGGATTGAGCTAACCCCCCAGATTGAACCCACACTTGGGCGATGCTGCTGCCAGGATGTGCGACCGCTGGCGGGGCAGCTAACTGAGTCCCAGGCGCTCCCGCATTTGACACGGGTATCACACCTGCCGGTAAAACATTATTCTGCGAGTTGGGCCCCCCGCTTGAATCTGTGGGAGTGACAATGGTATCTTGCACAGTGTTCGAAACCAAGTCTGTTGACTCAAGCACTCCCTTCTCACCTGACGATGCTGCCTGAGAAACCCCAACTCTGGAACGCTTTCCTCCAGATGCCTCTTTAAATTTTTCGGGTGTGCGCCGGGCTCGCTTGCCTCGACCTGTTCCCTCCTGGGCAACCGTCCCTGCCCCTTCCTTTAATGTCTTTAGTGCCCAATCGACCCCTTTTTCTTTCGTGAACTCCAGCAGCTCCGTCAACGCCAGATAACCGTCCTTTTTAGCCTGGGCCCCTTTGCCCTTCGTTGGCCGTTTTGGCAGCATTCTGCACTTAATGAGAAATAGAGAAGTTAGTTCCACCCCATAACCATGCCCGGTGCGCTATGCAGCCAGACTTAATATGGTTCCAAACGACAACTGCCATTACTCCTCCCTTCCTAGCTGTCGTGCGCCCGCTTCCTTACGCGCCAAACACAACATTCGGGCTCTCACCCCTGTAATTCCCACATGACGACTGACCCCACTGCGCCACTTACATGGAGCGCCACTTCGCCAGGAAGGTATTGGAGCCTGCGGCTGCCCCTGCAGAAGGAAAGTAAACCCTGTGCTCATTACACCCTCTACACCAGTTTCCTAATCACCTTCTCCCATCACTGTTATTTACTGCCGTGAACTGAGCAAACAGCAAATACTCGTTCCCTGTTTACTGTGGAAACAAGAGCAACGTAATGAATTCTTCTTTTGCTATCAATAGCACCTCCCTTCCCCCAATATCCTATAGCTTACCATTGCTTTTATCATGTTGGAGGCGAACTTATACGAGCATGAATTGCATTACATGACCTGATGTTGTTCCACTAATTTTACCCAGAATTGTTCGTAGGCCAAGAGGTATCACTTCTATAACCAGTATTCACCCAAGCAAAACGGAAATTCCTCATCGTTAAAAAGCGGTTCGGTTCGAATTTGGCCGTACACAAGATTTTGCTGATGGAAACTCAGAATTCTTCCTTAAACTGGAGGACTCTCACGCGGATATCGTTACCCTAATACGGGTGCTCTGCTTCCCCGATCATGCCCATCCCTCGGCTTACGCAAATCATACCCCCAGGCACTCTCATGGCGCTAAGCTTCGGTGCTTGCGGCCGGGCTAAATTACTCAAAAACATTCAAATCGAATTCGAAACATCCTCAGCATCCTAGCAATCGCACACTGTGTGGCCCGCTCACCTGCCTTTGAAGTCGGTTGCAATCTTCGACGTCCGCTATGCCGCTCGTGGCCCCTTGGTGGGAACTTGAAAAGCGACCTCCGACCCCTGGCACGAGAGAGGACAAAGAGGGGGCGTCTTCAGGCTGGCTGGCTTTTCAAGCCTCGCGCCAGACGTGAATCACTTCCGGGGTCACCTGCTAAACACTTCCGGTTTTTCTCGCCAACAACTAGTCCAGTCCACTTCCGGGTTATGTGACCCGGAAGGGATTACTAAACTACCGTTGCTTTGCTGCCACTAACGGGGCCACGCCCCCTAGGTAGGGGTGTGGCGCCCTTCATTGGGTATAAACAGTTCACTTCAGGCCCTAAAGGTGCATTAAACAAGCTCTGAGCTTTACGTTGCATCAGAAAAGCCCCATGATACAGCCTCCCATGTTGTAAAGTGCTTGGAATTAAAAAAGCAAGAACGTCAGTAGTGAATCACAGTATTACATATCTCACACAGCATAAGTGGAGAATGTGATTCAAAGATTCCGGCACTATTATCCTCCAACAGTGCCACTCATCTCTTCATAGCCCCTCTTCCATGTATTACATTTGTTTTATACTGTATCTCATACTACTGTAAGGAGTCAAAGCACTTTACAACACACACACACACATACAAAAAATGAATCGTACATGTGTAAATAAGTGTTTAGAAAATGTTACATAAGAGAAAAGGGAATACAAGGTGTAGGATTTCTATATCATTCATAGTGGTAGACATGTTTTAAGAGTGCTTGGTCTGGAGAAGCACAAACTCATGATTCAGAACTTAACACAGTGGTTGGATTTACAAATCAGAATTTTTTTATATCCAAACAAACCCATTTTAGCAACAAGACAATGGAAGACTAGGAAAAAAACAGCTAACTTTCGAACCTGTACCATTCAGTTTGCATCCAGCTCTTTGATGGCAGTTCATAGCTCACTGGGCTAGAGTTATTACGATTGTATTTTATGAATTGCAAGTAACTAAAGGATCTCTGTGTTGAAAGTAGTAACCCACTGAACTACACACATCAAATATAGTTCTGTGATCTGTATGATACACCTTCTTTGCAGCAGGCCTATTAACTCTCTGCACTACATTAGATGAGTCGAAACTACCAATAAACAAAACTCCGATCTCTCTCCAGCCAGATGAAAAATCACTGGAGCCAAATGAAAAATCACCATATCAATCTTGATACTCTTATTGTTGACTGAAAACTGCTGGGTATACAAGAAACTCTGCAGTGAGAGTGAGAAGGCAGTCATTATGTTGGACAGGCCTGCTGAATGTGTTACTGGGGCTCAATGTTGAAGCACTCCTGCAAAACCGCTCCTAGTAAAATAAGCATTTGCAATGCAAATAGGTCTCGCATTTGTGAGTTAGAGCTATTGACGTTGTAAATGGCCTTGTGTTTTACCTACGCATTTTATTTTTGGAGTGAATGTATGTAGTGTGCAAAATCCCTTAGAAAAAGGTCCTGCACTTCGTAATATATATATTGAAAAAGACGCAAAGTGGGGATTGTGTCAACAATTGTTTGGCATGTACCTCATGGGTGAAGTGTCGCCAAACATGCACACCGTGGTGCACTACTAATGCGAAACTCATTAATAAAAGTAGTGCTTACAGACTAACCAACACGATCGGAACCGGAGCATGTGAATCCGAATCCCGGCTTTTCTTTCATTTTCTAGACTATTTGACTCATTCTCCTGCGTCTTGGTTATCCTCCAAACACTGGGAGGCAATGAAGTTTGCCAAGGGGGCGGGGGTAGAGGGGCTTCGGGGGTACATGAAAATGTATTCATTGCCTAGTTGTCAAAGGTCGCCCAGTGCTATTAGTTAAAAGTGTGCAGATTTCATTAGGATATTAAGAATACATTACTCGCATCTATGAGAAAATCGACATTAACTAAACAAAATGCCAGTTTTCACAGTGTTTTAGACAGTACTGGTTGATTAGTTTCATTGCATTAATTTTTGTATTTACTCTTTTACACAGCATCCAAAGTAGGTTACCTAACCCCAAAGCCCTGAGTTGTTAAATGACCCATAGAAGGGAGTGTTTAACAGTTGAGCAAATGTGTTCAAGTGTAATTTTGGTAGTGCCATGGAATGATCAGCCAATGAGGTACTTGATGAGCAGGTATTTAACTACACGTTCAAAACGTACGGTATTGTGGCTGTTGTTTGGTTGTACACAACCACCTCTCTGAATGTGTTTATTAACACAGAGCTCCATCTACCAGACAGTGCTCACAGTGGGGCCACTAAAGCACAGAACAAAATGTATTAATTTATCCTGAGTGTGAAGGCACCCGGAAGGCTTAGGTGCCCGCCCTGAGAGGCTAGGGATCCCAGCGTTTCTACAGACTCTGCCGTGCTCCTCTGCACCAGCAGGGCACAGCACAGAATCTGCTAAGAATAGGTGAGGGGGATGAGGTTGAGGCATGCGGAAGTTGCCGGCAGATTTCCAGGTTATTGAAAGTGATGATTCTGACGTGAGGCAATGGAGACTGACTTTGTCTGTTTGTCTGCACCAGTCTATTTCTGGACCGTCTACCGGGCTCACTGTCATGTATCCATTTATCTCTCTTTGTTAGAGGTGCGCGAGCCAATATATTAATTAGCCGGTAAGCCAGCCGGAGACGAGCCAGTGGGAGAGCCGTGAACATGATCAGCATGTTAATCATACGGTAACCATCATGTAAATGTGCGATAATGTCTCTTCAGAATTCAAAAAAGTGCATTTCTTTAGCGCGTCACCTCAGTACACAAGATTATAGCACTGAATTGAGAGGAAGTTATTAAAAGTGCTCGTTTTAAGCATGAGTTAAAACACTGCTGCTCCTCCCGCCCAACAACAATGCCATTTGTGAACTAAGAGGTGTCAGTTGCCATGCATACCCCGAATGTTGCCTAGAGTGTTATAAGTAACATTAAAATCTAGTTCATTAAACACGAGAAGGTTTTGTACAGCACGCATCTTGAACTCGCATATTTCAAGGTGACAATAATAAAGATGAAAACAGAAGTGCCGGCGGGCAAGAAAATATGAACGGGAGTGGGGGGGTGGGGGAGGGTGAGAAGTCACAAACTGAGGGAGGGTGCAGTGGGATGGGGAGACAGGGAAGAAAATAGTGTTAGGAGTAAAGGGGCAAATAGTCGTGGAAGGATACAAATGATGAATGAGGAGGGACTAACAAGCCTCAAACCAATCGGAAGGCAGCATTTAAGACAAATGCCAATGGGCAGAGAGTGGGTGGAGCTTCCACAAAGCTTCCATACTACAGCGCATTCACTCTGCAACTCTAGGCGAGACCCAGCTGCAGCTTCCCAGGGAAACGCCCAATGCCCCGTGCGGCCAGTCCTGGGCTCAATCCCATTCAGTTGCAAGGACTTTCAGAACCTCAAGCAAAAATACATTTTGCGTTTAGCCACTCCCTTTCCACTACCAGCAAGTCCTTTAGTGAGTACATTTATTACCTTCGGGGCTGCAGGAAGTAAAGTTGCAGTGGCTCAGAGCTGAGCCAATCACCTGTTTTCATTGATAACACCCTCTAAACTGCATTTAATTACTCCACTATTTCACAGAGTTTTTACATGATTTTAGATAATACTTAGCAAACAGAAAGAGGCATACAATTCTCTCTGTGCCTTATAACTGCATTCTGAAATCAAGCTCTGACTCTGAGAAACACATGACTAAATTAATGCACTTTGGAAAGTGCAAGTATATACAAATGGGTGCATGGCTCTTCGTTGAGCCAGTGCAGCTGTTCATGATGCGCCCCCTGGAGCTATATCAAAATGGGCAGAGAGCCTGTATTTTTTTATACGTGGTATCCAAAGTTTAAAACTATAACTTGCAGTTTGGAGTTAATGAATTAACTCTACACAGAACAAGTAGGGAACAGAAAGAGACAAACCCTGCTCACTGTCTTCAACTTGTGCTGTTATAAGGAAAAGCATTTAGTTTGGTAAAATAAGAGTTATATGTTTGAAATTTAGACACATCGCCTGCAAAACAGAGGCACCCGGCCTATCATAAAATGTCATTCAGTGCTTTTTTGAGCCCTTTTTAGGTTTAGCCTGCATAGCGCTTGAGCTGTGCTTGTGAAATCTATTTTGTTGAATATATCTTAAAAGGGACTTACATACCCCCTTCACTTCTTATTGATCCTTATGCTTGTCACTTCACTTTCCCTGATGTTATAGGTTGTAGGCATTCTATTTACTGTTCTTCCATGTGTGTTTCTCTTATCAGTTTCTCATCTGCAAATACTGTATTCATCCACTTTGCTGGAACTTCTTTTAATCATCTCAAGCAACGATCGAGAAAACAAAATAAAAAAAAGAGCTACACCCTTGCTTTAAAGTTATAGCGCTGCCCGAGTGCCGTGAGCTCAGCGTGCTGTTATCATCTCGGTGGAGATGCTCTGATGTACCTTTTGTTGCTTTTCCATGCTCCGAGGAAGCATGCACTACCTAGTGCACCCGGGGCACAACCAGGGCTCCACTTGAGTGTGTTTGTCATTGCGTGCACTCCACCGTCCCCCAGGGCACAAGCAGGTATCCATTTCAGTACCTGTTTGGTTTTTTTCTCGTTTTCTTTTGTTTTTTGTATTGCTTTTGAATTTTGAAAAGCTTGTCAACACTTGATCTTCATAGCTGCTTGCCAGTCAGTGGGTTTGTGTGTGATCGGTACATATGACAAACCACAATCAAAGGAACATATCAGTAAGAGAGTTGAGATTCTAATTAAATATTGTCACATTCAGAAGGAGGCCACTTGCAGTGCAAGGCTTTGAACTTAGCAAGAAGCAGCCTCTTTGCACTGTGATGGATGTACTAGTCCTTCGCTGTGCAGATGGGCTCCTCACTGAAGCACACAGCACCCATCTCCAGTGTTTCAGCACTGCCCCCCTGTGCCCTCAAGGAACAGGGTTTGCTGTGCTGCAAACCAGTGCTTAATTTGGGCCAGTGATTTCTGGTGCTCTGCAACTTTACCTATTTGGCAAGGTGGCACTGTTTGGTTAATTTAGAGATGACCACAACAGCAGTCAATTATTAATTCAATTTACATTAAAAAGGACTATTACCTGCCACCCAAGCCATTTTTATTGCTTTGGAGGTCTGAAATGGTTCGAATTGTTACACTTATTAGTTGTGTAGGTATTGTCATTGGCAGCATGGCCAGGCAATGTGTGGTGCAAGCTGAACTGGCTTCCTGTTGTTTTTTTTACAAATTAAGCACTGCTGAAAATAGTGCGCCATTGTAATGGAGGCAGGAGCATTGTGTGGTCCACGACCATGTTCTTTGCTCTTGGCAATGCTGAAAGTCTGGAGAAAGTAAGTTCTCAAGAATGAACCACTTACACTGCTTGCCGTTGCCAGTCAATAACCACTCCATACTTTGCAACTACAGGACAGACCAGCAAACGATTGTTCATTGTTTGTGTCGCAAGGGGTGCATTGTGTCTGGCAGGAGTCATTGTGACTTGCCGTGTGTCTGGAAATGAACGTCAGTACTTAGCTTTTGAAAAGCCAGCTCAGATAGCTTTGAGAATGCAAAGTATTTTTGTGTCTCTGGCCCTGCAAAGCATAGTACCTATAATATAACATATAGGGCCATGTTACGAGCAGTAGCGGCTGCTACTGGATGCGGTGGGGGTATTAACTAAAAATAAAAACACTTACCTTAACAACAGCTGGCCGGCTGCCGCCTCCCCTGCATACTCTTACTTTGTGCAAACCGGCCGTCAGCAGGAAGCACCCTGTATACACGCTCCCCTGGGCCAATCACAACACTGCAATGCAGCATTGTGATTGGTATGAGCCCCGTGGATCGGCGCTCAGACTGGAACAGGGAAACTGTGCATGTTCCTCACCAGGCTGTGTAATGCACCCTGGTAGGAACATGCAAAGTGCTCATGAACTGTTTGCTCAGCCAAAGAGGGCCTACCAAACAGTTAATGGGCACTTTGGCAAACCACTCCTACCCTGCTCTGGCCAGCCCCGCCCCTCACAGGCCACTGACTGCTTGCAATTGGAAAAATAAAATTACAATAATGATATGTTAGTGTCATTTTCTTTTTTCTTTTTGCACAGTGAGACAATGCTCCTCCGCCTTAGGGAAGGAGCCTGCACTGGTTACGAGTCCTGAGGATAATGTAAACTCTGGGGCAAATGGTTGTTTATGTCTGATTTGACGCTGCAAGTCCTTATCAAATACGGACCGGAGTCTTTTCCCCATGCACATTTATCAGGTAATATCTGCCAATGATTGTACGTGAATAAAGGTCCAGATTTCAGATTTTGCAGCTCTTGACAATTTTACATTTTGTAAACCCAAAACTCGTGTTATCCCAAATTCCAGACTGTACAAATCATAACGGGAGATATGTTTGCATCCAGAAAAATATAGAAGTTGTATGAATGGTTTTTCCTTGGAGGATTTTATCTTCTGATAATTCCAACAACTTGAACTGAGGGGCCATAATGTAAATCATTAATACATTTGAACCTGCTATGTTTGCACTACATATTTTGCTGTAAAATACACTATTTCTTAATCTGTATTGATGTTCGTCCGTTTGTAGCGAAAAAGGAAGCCCCTCTGAAGAGCAATACGAAATGAGCGGTTTTAAACTGTTCTGCAACTTGTTTCGAATTTGCACAACTAAGGGTATATTCACAAGAACGTGTGATAACTACCGCAAGAGTAGCTTAACGCAACTTTCAACATCGTAGCCCATCACGGCAAAATAACCCTGTGTCAATGTGGAATTCACAACAAGGCGGTACCATGCGATAGTCTGCCTAAACCGCGGACAATGTCCGCGATACGACCACCTCAATGGAGATAAAAACACAAACCACAACACAAAAAAACCTGCGATGGGCCAAAGCGCGATGAGGAAATCAGCAATAAGCAGCGCCAGGCCTGCAACACACTCCACAGTGCTCCACAACATGGGCCCCGAATACCTCAACAGCCGCATTTCATTCTACACCCCCATCCGCCAACTCCGCTCTGCCAGCCTCGCCCTCGCCACCATCCCACGGATTCGCAGAACCACCGCCGGAGGAAGATCGTTCTCCTACCTGGCAGCCAAGACATGGAACTCCCTCCCCGCACACCTACGAATGACCCAGGACCATCTTGCCTTGAGGAAACACCTCAAGACCTGGCTATTCGAGCAGTAGCAGCAACCCCCTCCCTTCAGCGCCTTGAGACCCTCACGGGTGAGTAGCGCGCTCTATAAATGTTTTGATTGATTGATTGATTGATTGCAACACACACCTAGCAGGTGGGAAAAATCACCATAAAAGTAGAAAAAACACCCAAACACAAATTGACCAACACCCAACCACCATGGAGGCAGCCGGAGCAGGCGCATAGGACGAGCGCAACCCCACAAGCACCCCGGATGACCAGCCCGGGACCTCGGGGACAGGGAAGGGCAAAGTCAAGAAGAAAAGGAAGACGAAGTTCAGTCCGCAGGCGAACAGGATCATAGTCACGGAGTCGATGGAACACCACCAACATCTGTTCATCACCTCCAACGTGCCATTGGGCACCAAAACCTGAATATGGTGGGACATTGTGGACAAGGTGAACGCCGTTGGAGAGCACAAGAGGACAATGGACGAGGTCAAGAGGCGATGGAATGACATCAAGAGAAAGACCAAGGAGAAACTCGCAGCCAACCAGAAGGCAGCAATGCAGACTGGAGGTGGAGGCCCAGCGCCACATATCATGCTGGGATGACATGGAGGAGCTGGTGTCGACAGTCATCAATGTGGATACTGTGGCCGGAGTCGGGGGACTGGACACTGCTCGACAGGACACAACACAACCGCAACAAGGTGAGTGACCACCAGGTACTGGGGGGACGGGTGGAGATGGCCATGATGGCACACATGCACAATCAAGCAGAGCACAGTGCACACCCTCAATGACTCTGGGTCATCGCCCAGATCTATACACTGTCACAATGTACAATGCCATGCTGTCTGAATGTCAACATGGACCATGAGGCTACATACATGTGGACACATTGCAATACACCATCTCCCCTTCACATTGCAGGGCCACCGTCAACATCCCCTGCCGAGCAGTCCCAGCCACTCTTCACTGATGATGAGGAGGACAACCCCAGCATCGACACAAACAAGCCCTCCTAGACATCATTGACATCAGCCGCGACTCACCTCCAGGATCAGGGCTGACCAGCTGCATCGAGGAGACCCCACCCACCACCCAAAGCACCCAACAGGAGGCACCCATGGCCCCGGCAGTCTCCCAAGACCCCCAGGAACAACACACGGCCTTCCAACACCGTGTGCTGGAGGCCCAGAGGGAGACGGCTATGCAGGTGCGGGTGGGGTTTGACCTCATGGCTACCAAACTGGACGCCATCCATGGGTGTCTAGGCCCGCTCTGTAGTTTCCAACGAGCCCTGACTGACATCGCTGGGGTCCTGATGCAGAGAGAAGAACACCTGTCCGCTCAGAGGGGCACCAGCGATACCAGCCGTGAACTGGCAAACATGTAGAGGCTCATGGAGGACATGGTGAGGATGGAGGCAGAAAGGATGGCAGCCACTGCTGTACATCAGTGAAATGTAGCTGGGATCTACCATGCCCTGCAGATCATCACCATGGCATTGCTGCCACAAGGCATGGCACAAATGAATGCTGCTGCCCCCACACCATCCACATCTCTGGCTCTGGTGTGCCTTTGCCTCACAGTGTGGTAGACGTATCCACTCCGGCACCTGATGTGTCAGTGGCACACAGTGCCTCAGCCAGTACTGCAACACCCACAGGTGGGGCAGAGCACACATCCAGGGACGAGGACGTGGATGGGTTTGTGATCAGGAGGCACTAGCATTCATTTCTGCCACCTGGCCTGTTTCTGCTTGCTGCCGTACATGGCCTCATGACCTTCCACTGACCCCAGATACACTCCGATGCACTCACCTTGGATAGCGACATGGACTGCCATATCCTGTTTGATGACCAATGACATGGCGACCAGACTGCAGACTGTACCCTTCTTCTTCCTCAGTACTTGTCATCCCCGGATGGACTCTGGCTGGCCCTCCACTGGCCCATTTTGTGTAGTGTGCTTGGCATTGCCCTGTACTGCTGCAGCTGCAGAACTGCACTGGATGTGCAATAAACATCCAGTGACGCTCTGCTGTTTTATGTCTGTGATCATTCATGTATGAATGTGTGGATGAATGTTGGGACAGTGATTTCCCTTGCGTCAATGATGCTCCTCCTGTGGGATGCCAGTCAGAGGGTGCTACATTGCATATTGTGTACTGGGTCCCGTGAACACTACAACAGGGGCACATGCGTCAGTCACTTCCAAGTCCGGACATGGACTGAACCAACCACAGTCATTGTTGCAAGCCCTGCGCTGGTCTGGCATACGGCAGGCAAGACCATTTCGCTTACGCTCCGAGGGGGGGCCCTCATTGCTACCCGTCGCCTGCGTACTCGCTGGTGGTGTGCAGGTCACTGGTCTAGTTGTCAGCATGTCACAGCCACTCCCTGAGGGCAGGTTTACACGCACACCGCACCCATCCGGCACAGGCACCACAGGCCATGTGACTCCGCCAACATAAGGGGCCGACGATGTCACATTCCCCTCTGCCAGTGGTGACCGGATGCCGGACGCTCCACGTTTCTCAATCATAAAGGGCCGATGAGTTGCTGCACATAGGGTTAGTGGCACACGAGGCCTAGCAGCCGTCACGGGCCTACCACCACGTGGCGCTGACCGGGGTTGCACAGGGTTAGTGGCACCCGGAGCATTGCGGCCAGCACAGGCACCCTGCCACGGGACGGTGATTATGGGTGCACTGAGTTAGTGGCACCTTAAGCTGCTGAGTGGGTGTGAAGCCTGCGATGATGCCCCATCCTGGCAGTCCGGACAGCTCAGGCTTTCTGTGCCCTGCTGGACCGCAGTGTAGGCCAGAGCCAGCGGGCAGCGCGGGTGTACCGCCACGTGGGGTCGCTTCCGGGATCCCAGAGTTAGTAGCACCATTGGTCTGAGCGGCTCTGCCTGGGTGTGCATGGGCGGGCAGGCGATGTTGTCTTGTGCAAGTGCGTGTACTGTGCCAATCATGTATCTGGACTCTGTTTCAGATGACGTCTCTGTCTCAGATGTGTGACCTGGTGTACTGCTATACATACCGGCAAGTGGTTGGAGACACACCGGTGGCAGCAGGTGAGCAGTGTGGCCTGGGTGCGCAGGGGTGGCACTCTCTCTCTCACTCTCCCCCTCTCTTCTTCTCTCTCTCCCTCTCCCTTCTTCTCTCTCTCTCTACCCTCTCTTATTTTCTCTCTCCCTCTCTCCCCCTCTCTTCTTCTTCTCTCTCTCTCTCTCTCTCTCTCCCCCTCTCTTCTTTTCTCTTTCTCTCTCCCCGTCTCTTCGTTTCTCTCTCTCTCTCCCCCTCTCTTCTTCTCTCTCTCTCTCTCTCTCTCTCTCTCTCTCTCTCTCCCCCTCTCTTTCTCTCTCTCTCTCTCTCTCTCTCTCTCTCCCCCTCTCGTCTTGCCTCTCTCTCTCCCTCTCTTCCTCTCTCTCTCCTTCGCTCTCTCTCTGTCTTTTGATGTGCACAGGACACACCTTCTCATGATTTTTGTCTCGCAGGCTGTGACCTACGGATTGTCCCGAGGGGAGCCGCCATGTGTTTTCATTTTATTTCAGTGTTCATTTTAATAAAGTTTCATTTGTTGCTTTGAAAGTGAATGCATTATGCTCATTTTTGTGACGTCACATGCATGTCACCAGTTGTGATTGTGCGACATAAAGCGGATTATTTTGTACATGTTTAGGTGTAGCTGATGTGCCATGTCTTTGGTTGGTGGGGTGCTAGGGGGGGATCTGGGGGGGGGCGGCAGCGGGTGTTGGTGCCCTTTCGGCCCTCCGGGCTGCATGTTCATTTGCCTGGGTGCATCTGTTGTTCTTCAGGTGTGGGTCTGGGCTGGGCTCCCTTTTGTGGTGCAGGCTGTGGTCCGACTTTGCACCAGGTCAGAGCAGGTGTTATTTTTCTACTGCTAACACGCCTTATCACTTGTTTTGTGTTCTTATCGCAGTTCTGGATGGTCGTTGTGAATGTTCTGGAGCGGGTTTTGTCGCTGCTTTTGGCACCGGAACGCCTACTCTGCATCTCATTAGCGATAGTTGCGAGGGTCATCTGTGGCGATGTTTTTTGCGGCTGCTATCGCAGGTAAACTGGTGGCTAAACTGGTGCTGTGGGGTGTTAATACCAGCTTGTGATTGGGGCGATAAGTTTATTGCAACTTTGGCTGCGATAAAGTGCCGTTAACTCGGTGATAGATCCTTGTGAATACCCCCTAACTTTTTATGTTGCAGTGACTCCTCAATAATATAAAGCAAAATGGCTCATCTGTACTTCAAGCATTTGTAAGTTTGACAAAGTAAGAAGCAGATCATGTTTACATTGGTGTGGCTTAAGAAACCCCTGAAGTGACTTTCTCCTTTCCTGGTCTCCTGTGGGAAATGTTATTAGTTATAAAATGCTCACATTTTGGTTTCTGTTGGATTAAACACAGATCTGCACTGTAACTGAAAATTAGAAGAAGTTGGTTCGAAAACCTTTTCACTTCATTTATGATTTAATTTCACATAACAAATGACTTTCATTAAAATCCCTTTGAACAAAAAGGCTGCATAACAAGGGCAGTACTATCGCCTATTCTTCTGGCCTTCTCCTTGTCCCTAATAATCGAGGATCATTTCTCTATGACAGAGCAAATATCCTCTCTCACCTCGGCATGCTTTTACCATTTGAACCTTTTAAAAAAGTCGATGACCATTCTCATTGAGAAGGACAAAAGATGCATTGTTCAAGCCCTGGCCCCATCACTTTCCTGATCCGATCCTGATCACTTTCCGGTCGTTGCCTGCAAAAGCTATTGTCCTTAAAAAAATAAAAAAAAAGTCTTAAAAGGGGCGTAGAGCCCACCCATTACTTACCTCTACTTACCATTGGTTGGCTACCATGTTACTTACATTTGTTTACATACCATTGGTCAACACCGCCTCCATACCTCATCGTCCACCTTGGGCTTCTCTGTGTGTCCATAGTGTAATATGGGCCAAGTAAAGCTTCCTTGGTATTTTTTTTTTTAAGAGCATATTTTGCCAAACTCTCTCCTGCACTTGTTTTTCGGCCAATTGGCCAGAGCAGCAGACATTAAAACTGGGGAAGCAAGTTCGCATCCCAGTCTCTGCCAAACATCTGCTAATTCTAGACAAATCACTTAATCACCCTGTGCTGAAAATAAGGAGCCTGGTTCTTTTGTAAAGCGCTGTAACTCCTTTGCCCTTGTTTTCTGCTGTAAATGGCTTACAAAAATTACTTCAGCAGAAAACAAAGCGCCAGTTTTGCGATGTAAATTGTTGCCATAAATACTTAAACAGAAAAGAGAGGGCCGATGACCACATTTGAAAAGGAGGTCACAATGGCTCTTTTCTAAATCATACAGCTTTTTACTCATTTCCACCCTGGCCTTACACAAGTTACGCCCCTTAGTTGGCCCAAATGGATGCCCACCCATAACTTCCCCTCCCCCACAATCCCATCTATTTTCACCCCTCTCACCCACTCTCCCCACCTCCCTACCCTCACTATAAGCACTGAAGCCATTATGGAGCCTGCAGGACAACATACCTATATCATCAAGTACCCCCTAACCTCACAAAAAAAACAGGCAAAAACGTCAAACACAATTTGCTAAAAGCAAACCTGAGACCCCTATCTCAGACCCCTACTTCTCAACTAATAATGGATACATAACTAATGACCTCATCTTTTACACGAAGAGAGGAGAAAATGGAGAAAAGCCTTTTTTGCCCTGTTTTTGATCTCCTCCTCTAAGAAAACAGCTCACGGTCTCAAGATCTCGATCACCCCATCACCATTTTACAGAACTGCAGCCACAATCACCATTTACCATAATGGACCCATCCTCATACAATCATCAGACCATAACTTACTCCTTTTTGACAATATCTTTCCTCTCATCAAGGAACAAGTCACAAGACCCCATCCCCATTCCCCAAGCTCTCCCAATTCCAGAACACATGCAAACTTCCCTTCTGAATCCCCTACAAGGCAGGCACGTCTTACGACCCAACGGATATATTCACCCAGTCCAGCTCCAGCAGATACCCTAAGATACGATAACCACACCCCTATTCCCAATAGCACCCAGCCTTCACCTAAAATAAAAAAGTAGCATCCTTCCCAATCTGTCCCCTATTACCCTGAACACTAATACAACCCTATCACCTCCTCACATCTATTTGATGCATGCCTCTACACCTCCCTTCACTCCCCCTCCCATCTCCCTTTACTCATTCATGCAGACTTCAATACATCGACACAGGCTACTCTAACCCCACAAGCTCACCCATCCCTCCCCTAAACCCATAATAAACACTTTTCACACAACCCACACTGGATCCCAGACTGGTTGAAATTCTATTGTCATTGCAACAAGTCAAAAATTACCTTCAATTCCTATGGGACTTGATTCTCCACCCGACCAAGATTAGAAGGCATGATCATGATTCTTACACGAATGACCACAGTCACCGCCCCCCATACCCACACCAAACGCACTTTCTATCCACAAAGCAAGTGCCACCAAGATGGAGAACAGTTCCTTACCCCAATGCCACAACCCGCCCTGTCCGAATGAAGGACCCTTAATCATTCAATGATATATACTCCCTAATCTGCTCTTAGAATCTCCCCCATCCAACCCAGAACACAGAGTGCTTGAACAACATAAATAAACATTCCCTAATCCAACCCATTTCCTCTAATCCATATAGAGCTCCAAAATACAACCATACAGAAATATCCAAAGACAATCTTATGCAAGTCCCCCTCACTCAAGAACCTATAGCTCTCATCAAGCCACAGCTCAAATGTATTCTACTGAATTGTAGATCAGCCTCAAGACATGCGGCTGAGATTGAGGACCCCATACTCACTCATGAACCTGATCTCTTAATTCTGACTGAAACCTGGTTAAATGAATGGTCTACACCTATCTTAGATATTTTGGTTCCCCCGCAATCATGACATCACCAGACTAGACAGAACTGTTAGACCAGGTAATGGTATTGCCAGCATTCAACGGAACAGTCTCACAGTGACCTGATTACATTCAGCGATTTTATCCTCATGTGAATACCTATGTATTGATATCACAGTCAACAACAAACCAATCTGTTCATTGCATACATTCTACCTCCCTCCAGGTGACAACCTCACTTTCGTTGAACAATTCATGGATATCGTGACTACAAATACTGGACAACAAAGACCCCAAATATTCCTCGGAGATCTCAATCTTCATTGCAATAACCTTAACGACTCTGCAGTGAATAGCCTCAAAGCATTCCTCACAGCCTCGACCTCACCCAAATCTGCAGCAGCCCCACACATGACAAGGGCTCCATCCTAGGCTTGGTCATTTACAAAGCCGACTCCATTCAAATGAATACAATCCTCCCATGTGATTGGTCGGACCACCAAACCATCGTATTCTTCATTAATGATCCAGTAAAATTACATTCAGCCCAACCCACGAAACCCAAAATATGGAAAAGAAACTTTAAAAAAATGCCAGCATGGACTTACTTACATCCTCTAGCGCCAACCTCTTGTTTCCCACCGAAGGCCTATCTGATGTTCAAGCTCTAACAAACCACTATAGACATAGTCTATAGTCATAGACACAGTTGCTCCCCTACAACTGATGAGGCTATCCTCAAACTCCGACTCAGACTCCAAACCATGATATGACGGCAGTCTCAATGAGGACAGACGCTCCCTAAGATTAATTGAATACCAATGGAGATCATCACCAGCCCCTGACCACCTTAAACTATTAAGAGCTACCAGAAACTCCTACTTTAGAAAGATCAGAAGATCCAAAGCAATCTTTTTCAGGAACCAATTAGATCAAGCCACAAATCGACCCAAAAAACTATTTGAACTAGTCAAAGGACAATCTAAGGGCTTAACGTAACCCCCCTCCACGTTGGTCCACCGCTGCAAACAGTTTGCCTTAGTAACTTACTCTGACACCCACAAGAGCACCCCACCTCCTTCTCTAGCATCCCCTAGCTTATGCACACCAAAGTTTGCCCTCGAAAATAATGCCGAATCGTCCTCCTTCAATACTTAAATAGAAGATGCAATTCTAAAATTTCTCACATCATTGAACCCCTCTAACCACTTCACCGATCCACTTCCTGTCTGCTGCTATTACCACTGTGGACCAAGATTATCAATACCTCTCTGCATCAAGGACTCATCTCAGAAAACCTTAAATCTGGGCGGGTGTCCCCCATCCTAAAGAAGCCAACAGCAGACCACATAGACTTAAACAAATACCAACCAATCTCTTACATCCCAACGCTGGCTAAAATGTGTACAGATATAGCTAGGAAACCACATCAACCATTTCAACCTGCTCAACCAATACCAACACGGCTTTCATGCAGTGCACAGTACTAAGTCGGCCATGACCCGCATAGTAGATGACGCATTAAAAATCCTAGAACAAAACAAAGCCTGTCTGCTAATCCTTCTTGATCTATCTTCGACATTCGACACCGTCAAATATGACAATCTTCTGGACCTTTTGAAACATAGAATGGGCCTATCAGGATCAGTTCTAAATTGGTTCAACTCTTTCCTCCAAAATAGATCCCTAAGATTCAAGGTCAATCAATCCTTATCTATGGCAGTCCCAGTCACATTAGGTGTACCACAGGGCTCCTCCCTCTCACCTACACTTTTCAACCTGTTTATGGAACCACTCACCGATATTTTCAGCTCTTCAAACATCCAATATCACATGTACGCAGACGATACACAACTTTACTAAAAATCACCTCTCTGGAGGACATAAAATCTCTCAACTCAACTCTACAGAAAACCCAGAGTTGGCTGGTGGAAAACCACCTGAATCTAAATACCCTCAAGACTGAATTCCTCCTAATAGCTCCACCCAACCAAACATCCATCACTGAAGAGTGACTTCAGCAACTAACAGCACTCAACTGCAAACCCCATATCATTGATTCAGGGAAATCACTGGGATTAACACTTGACAGAAATCTAAACATACAGAAACATATCATTGCCACAACAAAAGAAGCAAACATTCAGATGAACAGCTTGAGAAAATTAAAACCCTTCCTTCCCGCAAGTGACTTTAAACTGGCAGTTCAAGCAATAGTAATCCCCAAACTTGACTATGGGAGTGCTACGCTTTGCGGTCTTCCCAGATCGACAACGGCCCTCTAAGAGCCTCACTCAACTCAGCGGCCAGGCTTATCATAGGCTCAAAAAGAAATAGCCACATTACCCCCGACCTTAGAGCTCTTAACTTGCTTCCATTCGAAGCTAGAATTCAACTAAAAATCACCTGCATGACTCACAAAGTCTTACATCACAATACTCCGAGCTACCTGGCCAAAAAAATGTTCACTCTTGTGGCAACAGATCCTCTAGAAGTTCCAGCAATCTTCTTCTGAAACCACAACGTTTTGCCAAAAAGAAGTCATGCAACCGTGCCTTCTCTGGAATCGCTCCCAGGATTTGGAACGCACTGCCCCCTGAAACCAGACGGAATTCCTCTTCTACCTCCTTTAAGGAAGAAGTAAAGTCTCTACTCCTAAGGAAATTCACATGAACATGTTATCTAATTACCACTATAGCTGTTTGTATATCAAGACTCAATTTTGACTTTCAATATTCGTTTGTTTTTTATTTCTAGCCCTGTAAAGCGCTCTGATACCCTCAAGGATCTTGTTCGCGCTACATAAAACCGTCAAATAAAATAAAATAAATATGCTAAACAAACACTGATCAAGCCAATAGATCAGGGGTTTGCAAGCCAAGTTATAATTTGTCTGTCGCTGTGAAGTTTTTTTTTTTTTTTTGGCAAGCATAAGGAACAACAAGCATTTGCAATGCAATAGGTCTCGCATTTATGCGAGTTTAAGCTATTGGTATTGTAAATGACAATGGGCCTCATGTAGGTAGCCAAATACCGGTCAGTAACGGACGAAATTCAGTAAATTTCCCGTTACCGACCGGTATTTAGTCAAGTGAGATGTAGGAGGACAAAAACCAAAATTCGGTAAATATGAAGCGGTAAATACCGATTCGTATTTACCGAGTTCTAAAATACCGATTCATATTTACCGAATACATAGTTTCCGATTCGGTAAAT
The DNA here is from genome assembly GCF_964204655.1 of Triturus cristatus. Taxonomy (NCBI): domain Eukaryota; kingdom Metazoa; phylum Chordata; class Amphibia; order Caudata; family Salamandridae; genus Triturus; species Triturus cristatus. Next base: position 636,642,538 of record NC_140585.1, read on the forward strand.
ATGAAGTGGTAAATATGAAGTGGTAAAACAGAAAAAGACATGTAGGTAAATTCGGTAATTTAGAAATCCATGAAATTCGGTAATTAAGAGTCAGTAATTAACACAGATTGAAAGCAGGTGGTAATCATCAACAGTGCATAAAAGAAATCCCAAAATGCATCAGCGTGGACAACATGGCCGCTCTGTATGTCATTGCAAGGCGTCTACATCTACAGGCAGCAGGACTGAGGATTTGGAGACGGGAGGAACGCATTTACAGACAGCGCACCACACTATTCCAACTGACGGAGGATGAGATACATGAAAGGTACAGGCTACACCCCCAAACCATCATGGACCTGATAAGGGACTTGCACCCACTCCTGGACCAGCCAACACCAAGGGCACATGCCATACCACCACATGTGCAGGTACTCTGCAGCCTACATCTCCTCGCATCTGGCAGTTACCAGGGGGTGATAGCTGCGGTGGGCGGTGTATCCCAGAGTTGCCTGTCCCGTTTCTTCAGGAAGTTCCTGGATGCCATGATGCAGAGAATGCACCACTACATCAGCTTCCCAAACACACAGGCTGAACTGCAGAAAACTAAAACTGACTTTTATCGCATGGCACAGTTCCCCCATGTAATTGGCTGTATTGATGGCACACACATCCCAATCTGCCCACCAGCTGCCACTGAGCACATCTACAGGAACAGAAAGTCCACCCACTCCATCAATGTGCAGGTTATCTGCGATGCAGGGAACATCATCACTGACATTGTTGCCAAGTTTCCTGGGAGCACCCACGACTCCTACATCTTCCAGAACAGTGGGATCTACACACGACTGCTTGCCGGAGAATTTGGAGAGGGATACCTGCTAGGTAAGTAACAGTGACGCACCATGAAACTAGCAAATCAACGTGTATTGAGGCATGTGACTGATGGTTCCCTTTCACTCACCTAGGCGACAGTGCATATGCCGTGCGCTCATTCATCCTCACTCCCTACCTACACCCATCAACCCACAGTGAGAGACGATACAACGTGGCACACAAATCAACACGTAACGTGGTGGAGCGCACGTTTGGACTATTGAAAAGCAGTACACACCCATCATCTGTTGCAAGATCATCGCCACTTGTGCAATGCTGCACAACCTTGCCACGAAGAGAGGTACAGAGGTGGAACTAACAGATTTTGAGGACAATGAGGATGATTCAGGACAGCCAGAGGCCAACGCAGATGGAGTGCCAACAGCAACAGATGGGAGAGTGAGACGGGCAGAGATCACATGCAACTATTTCTGAGTAAGCAAGGGGACACAGGCAGTTGTTGCTTGTCATGTAGTAGTTTAATAATGCGCCACTACGCCATGAAACCAAGATTATGCAATTCTGTTAACATTGCCTATTCACAAGTGTGAAGTCCAGGGTTACGTCACCCAATAGTCTATTGGTACGCGGTGCAGCATCAAAGTTTGCGGCCACGCGCTACATTGTGGGATGGCACGGATTCAGCCTCCTCACTGGTGCCAGCCCCATGCCGCCTGCTGCTCCTGCGTGTTTCTGGGACGGGGGTGTGATGCTGCTCCTGCTGCTGGTGTCCATGCTTTCAGCAGCATCCCCTGCACCACTTGTGGCCGCCTGACTGGTCAAGAGGACCTCCAGGGCACTGGTGACCTGCACCATCCCCCTAGTGACGTCGCTGCTGCAGTGTGTCAGGCCCTCCTGCATGTTCACTGAGCGCCGGCACAGTAGTGATGTTGCAGTTGCCAGGCGGTTGAGTGCCCTGGTGTGCCTGTCTCCCCTCTGCCGTTCCCGGCGCCTTGCAGCTCTATCTGCGTCCAACTTGCTGGACAACAGCTGCATGGACTGTGACACGTCCCGCAGGCCCGCTGCCATGTCAGAAATCCCCGCCGCCATTGCGCAGATGTTCCTGTCCATGTGTTTGAATGTGGTTCTGAGTCCCCGCACATGCCGCTGTACTGAAATGACTGCCTTTGTTTGCAGGCGCTGTTGTTTTAACATGTTGGCCTCAAGGCCCCCAAAGACCCCATGGCTGAGATCAATTGGTGGTGGACTTTGCTCACGCGACCTGCGGCGCCGTCCTGCACCCGTGTCTTTTCCCTGTGAGGTAGAGGGCACAGTGGTATGTCTCCCATCCTGGGGCATAGTATTTGGCTCCGGGCCCCTGCTGTCATCAGATGATGTGTGTAACACGCGCAGCCTGGCAGCAGCACGCCTCCTCGACCTCACTATTGCAGGCGGTGATGTGGCCGGTGACTCCAGCATGAGTGGTGATGCTGGCTCAGGTACTGGGGATGCTGGCTCTGTTACTGGGGATGCAGGCTCAGGTACTGGGGATGCAGGCTCAGGTACTGGGGATGGTGGCAGTGGCAACGCTCTCTGGCCAGAACTTGTGCTGCCCGTAGCTGAACTGGATTGACGGTGTGCCCCCTCTCCTGTGCCATCTGCAGTCCTGCGCGATGTTACGTCTGTGGACAGAAATGCAACATCAGCTCAGTGTACCTGAAGGCATGCATTGCAAGCATGACAATAAATTGATGTAACACTCTCACATTGTCCTCTGTCTGCTTTAGGCTAATGTCTGTACCATGCATCATTGTTCTGTGCTATTCTGTTCATGGTGGGGGATCCCTGACTACATCTCCCATAATGCATTGCCTGTCTGCAGTAACACATGGACTGGAGTGGGATACTCATTTCACAATGGGGGCTGTGGGATAGGGGTAGGGGGGGCTACATTGCTGTGCATTCCTCTTACCTTGTTGGGTGGCGGCTCTGGCAGAGCTGTCGGCATCCCCAAGGCCCACGACACTCTCGGGCTCGATTGTCGACTGCACCAGCTCCTCCAGTTCGGTGAGGGCAGGTGCCCTGTTAGTTCCACCTCCTGTCCGGCTGGCCTCCTTCTGGATGTCACCCATCTTCCTCTTAGTCACGATGCGCAGGTCGTACCAGCGTTTTTTTAGTACGTCAATGTCCCTGTGGGTCACTCCCACAGCATTTATCTGCGCCTGGATTGCCAGCCAAATGGTGCGCTTCTCACACTCTGCCACTTGCAGGGATTGCCTCCCAAAAAGCTTCTGGTGCTGCTTCACCACCTCCTCCACTAGCACCTGGAGTTCCTTGGGGCTGAATTTCACCTTGCGCCTCCTTTCCCCTCCTGTCCTCTGGCTGGACATAGTGAAGTTTGGTCTCAACAAACAGGCACTGGCTCCCTGCCTCTCCTCTGCACTCCCAGCCTCTCCTGAGTCTGTTGATTGAGTGCACCTGCCTGGGTGTGGCCACTTCCTACTTGGGTGGGGTTTGGTTGCACAGGATTGGCTGTTTCAAACAGTCATGTGATTTTGTTTTTCCGATTCGGTATTTTCCGATTCGGTATTTACCGATTCGGTAAATACCACTTCGGTTTTACCGATTCGGTAAATACCACCGCGGTATTTACCGATTCGGTAAATTCCGATTCGGAAAATACCGAATGTTACCGATTCGGTAAATGTTACCGACTTGTTACCTACATATAACTTACCGATTCTTAAATACCGATTCGGTACGGTTCGGTATTTAAGAATCGGTAAATTTTATTTACCTACATGAGGCCCAATGTGTTTTATTTATGTTTCAAAAACCCAAACATAAATAAAAGGCATTGTCATTTACAATGCCAATAGCTCAAACTAGGGTAAATGCGAGACCTGTTGCATTGCAAATGCTTGTTTCCATTTCAAATTATGCAGGCAGTAGCATAATACACAAATAAATTTCTTTCACTAAGGAAAGGGTGCAGGACCAGGGACACCTAGTAACAGCCTGTGGTACTGCGCCCTTTTGTTCGTGAAAGGAATTTCTTTGTTTATTATGCTACTGCTGGGATACTTTGAAACTAAAAAAAATAAACAATTTACATGACTCTGTGTCAAAGTTGCATATAATTTTACACGTTTTGTCGGTCTTCTTTATTGGACAATGTTCTTTTGGCGTTGCAGATGCTAATCATTTTTTTTGTTTCAAAGTATGCCAGCAGTAGCATAATACGCAAAGAAATTTCTTTCACGAAGGAAAGGGTGCAGGACCAGGGACACCTAGTAACAGCCTGTGGTACTGCGCCCTTTTCTTCGTGAAAGGAATTTCTTTGCGTATTAGGTTTTTTTTTCTCAGGATTAGCGGTTATGATCAAATACGTTTAGATAATCCAGGGAGTAAAAGGGAACCGCAAACATAGGGAGCAGATGGGTGGCTTGTGTGATCAGAGATCCCAACATGCAGACAACAGGAAATAATTGGAAATTAATGGAACTCTTTATATTGCCACTGCAGCCGATGTACTATTGATAGGTAGCAGGGGAGGGGGACACCATGGGCGGGCGTTCAGTTTTGCCTGATTTTCTGGTCAGTGGGATTGGTGTGCACGCAAACAGCAGCTGTGGTTCTGCAGCGCCGTGCGTTTTCTGCTATATATAAAGCTCTTTATTAAAAGGCAGTCAGTCGTCATGCGTGTGCCTGCTACTGCACGATGAGCACTTATTAAATGCACATAATTACAGAGTCGCTGTGCTGCTGTGTGTGTGCACGGTCCGTGCCGCAGTTTACACCACTACTGCTGCTTGTGGCCACTGAGGGTGCCTTTCATTCAATTGTGCAGTGTGTGTTAGATTACAGTGATATAGTTTGCAGATTACTTTCAGTCTACACCTCTGCTGATGGTGTCTGCTCTCATACAACGCATCAGCCTGACTCAAAAACAACTGGCAGGCAGCATGTTGGGGACACGCAGTTACTTTGGACCCCCAGCTGGTGGCCAATAGACCTTGGTTCCCCTCCCTCTCCAAAGACCTGCGTAAAAAATCTTGGTGTTTGTATTGATCAGACCCTCACAATGTAGGAACATGCCGCTCAGACAGCTGGCCTCTGCTTCCAAGTGTTGGGCCTGTTACGCCGCATTTTCCCTATGCTTCCTGATTCGATCCGGAAAACCGTGACACAGGCTCTTATTTTAAGCTGCTTGGATTACTGCAACGGCCTGTTGGCCACTGACAATGAGGCCGTTTTTGACAGATTGCAGATTGGTCAGAACACTACGGCACGCCTAATTGTCAATGCTCCACCAAGGACTGCTTCCTGCCCTTTGCTTTATAAGCTACATTGGCTCCCCATACGGGAGTGGTGAAGTTCAAGGTTTGCTGTATAGTTCATAAGGCTCTGGTGAAATCTGGCCCTACTTACCTCAGGTATAAATTTACTCTTTATAAGCCTCGGAGGACCTTGTGCTCTGAATCCAAATTTTTACTTGATGCTCCGAGAATTAAAAGAGTCCGCTCGGGGGGCAAGTCCCTTTCTTATCTGGGCCCTCGTTATTGGAATTCTCTCCCTTTACAGCTGCGGAAGTGTAGGGATCATCTTCTCTTTAGGAAACAGCTTCAGACTTTTCTTTTCTGTTTCTAGTCCATAACTGGACTACCCTCTTAAACTGTTCGCCCCAGCGCAGAGATACTCCTTTGGGGTCGATTCCGGCGCTTAACAAATAAATAAATGGCGAGAACGTGCCAGAGTCTGAGCCGCTCCTACCGGTGCACCCCTTGTCCTGGCCTCGCCCTCGACACATACAGACAGACCTCACACGGATGACACCACCGAGACATGCTTCGAGAACACAGGTCACAGCGGTCGCATGTGCCGTGACACCATCTTAAAAGCATGTTTAATTTTAAAACGAAAACAATCCATTAGCAGACCTTACACATGACTGTAAACACAAGTAACTTCCGGACCCTCTTACACACACGCAGAAGGCGGGCGAGCAGACAGGCCGGTCAGAAATCCTAGACTACCGGGGAATCAATGGAAATTACAGCCTAAAAGAGCACACATCACACGGCTATTCCTTTTATCGAGATCAAAGCATATTGATGACATCAGATGAGCGCTCCACTTTCTGGAGTAACACATACACCTCCCAAGTGTGAAAAAATGCAATCACTCCAGTGGTTAATTAGTGGAGAGAAAGATATTTTCCCTCGGTGGAGATGAATCCTAAATGAAGTATTATGTAAATGTGAGCGATTGGCGTTGCAGATGCGAATTGTTTTTTTTCCATTTCAAAGTATGCCAGCAGTACGCAAAGAAATTTATTTCATGAAGGAAAGGGTGCAGGACCAGGGACACCTAGTAACAGCCTGTGGTACTGCACCCTTTTCTTTGTGAAAATAATTTCTTTGTTTATGCTAATACTGGCATACTTTGAAATGAAATAAAAATGTGCATTTGCAATGTCAAAAGCTGGCATTTTGACTAATACGAGAGGTATTGCACTGCAAATGCTCTGAGCAGCCTCCTGTGTGGCTTCAGCAGTGAATATGTCATCGCGGCAGGAAGCAAAGAACAAACCTTTAATTTGCCCAATATACATTAAAAGGTAGGACAAATTAAAAGGAAACACGCTGCCATGAGGTAAGAATCAATAAAAAAAGACGATAAAAGGAAGGCTGAAAGGAAGTGAGGTATCCTCTGATACAACGAAACAGGAGGCTGCAAAGAGAAGCGGCCGCGCGGCCAAGTAGCTTTTGGAAGTGGAACAAGGAGAGGAGGGAGAGGAGGGGGGCCACACCCCCAACCACAACCGGCGCTTACATTTGTCGGCAGGGTCTGACACGTCCGTCAGGGAGGGGTAAAAAACAGATGGCACACTGCACGCAATTAAGTGCGAGCGAAGCGGACGAAAACTGTAGTTAGGCACCGCTGCTTCGGGACTACACGGGAGTTACCATAGGATCAACAACCAACAGAAATCAAGAAAACAACAGCAATGCCAGACTTAAACCAATCACAAGGGGCAGGAGAAATTACACGGAGTTGAAGCCAATATACAGATTACTTTAAGTCTCGCTGAGACAGCACATGTGCTGCCAAGGCGAGACCTAAAAATAAAAAGAATAAAGTTTGGAAAAAAACATGCTGCTTCCTAAACATATGCAAAAGAAACAATTGATGGACGGAATGCTGGACAATGCAAACATTCACCCCCGGTCACAAGGATCTGGGTTTAATCCATAATTATTTTGCTCACCACACCACCCCAGTTTGGACACAGCCATATGCAAATCGGTCTTGACCCTGTTCCTTGTGGGTCGCTCAAGATCTTGGAGCAGGACGCCGCGCTGCTATGCCGCCATTTGGCTGACTTAGTAACCACATTCTAGTCTGGCTACCTCCACCACTGTGTCTGCAAAATGAAAAGGAAATTAAATAAAGATTGTCGAATCAGAGCACGAGCGTGACGTATCTAGGTTATTTTTATGTCTAACGTCGTTGAGCCCGAGTTTTGATATTGAGAAGTAACTCTGCCGTTGGACTTTCGGAAATCTTTGATCGTTAATCACCCAGTCCCAACGAGGACTCTTGCACCTTTACCAAGGACAAAACAAGGCTCCGACGATAAAATCTTGAGCATTTATACAACTTTACTGCGAGGCAATATTTTTCTATAAAGTTCCATCACGGCCTTCCATTTCTCCAACAGTGGAGCTTCTTTACCATCACACTACGCTCCTAACAGATCCACATTGCCTATTCTTCTTCTTTTTCATCATTAGTGCCCTGAAGAAGGTGATACCCAGTTCATGGGTGTCTCACCGAAACGCACGTCGGCGCTTGAATAAATTTCCCTGTATGAACTGTCTTATCCTACCCAATATTTTTACATGGGAACCTGAATGTTTTAGTATGTTTCTAGTATGATTGTATGTCTTTTTATGTATGAGTGAGGACGAGTATTATTTGTATGTTTGTTGTGAGAAATAAATGATCTAATGGGACCTGTTTCTCTCTGTGAATTGTCACTATATGATTTTTTGTGAAAAACGTTTTGCCAAATATAACAATTCTAAAAATAAATTAATGTTTATACCAATTTAATTGCTGTGAAGAGCATGGTCATTTAAGCACATTCAGAGTGGTTATAATTAATAATTGAGGCATAGCATAGTCCAAGTATATAGGTAGAGGCTTCAGTTTGTATTTTGTGTTCATATCCCCTGCTTCTCTACCTTAAAACGCCTTCAGGGGTCCCCTTTTTCTTGAGCACCTGTTCCTTGTGGGAACAGTCCAGCCCGAACTGTCAAGCCAGGTCCTCCCTGGACCGGAAACAAGCATCCTGAACATGACGGCTGCATTTTTTCTAACTAAAAATAAATAAAATTTAAAAAATAAGATTCAACACATGATCTTAACTCTTGGAAATGGGTGTGTCCTGTGTGTATATATTTCCATAGATATCAATGGTAATTCTACATTGTGGTTTGTAAGCATTAGTTAAAAGATTGATGGCTGCAGCATTTACATTCACACAGCCACAGTACTTTATTGCGGTGTCCTCTTATCACGCAGGAGAAATGAGATGCGCCCCTCGCAGGTGTGTGCCTGGCTACGCTTGATTTAGATCCCACCCTCCTTCAAAACAGTACTGCACTTTATTGAAGCGTTGCTGGGAATCTAGGTACTTGAAGTGTGCGTCCCTCTGCTACTCTTGAGCAGCTGCATTCCGACCTTCCAACAACTGCATCCTGCTAAGATCTTGCTAAAAAGCCCGAGCCTTCGCAGATGTTCTGAATATCACCGTCTGCTGCTTCTAGTATGGGTTTTGGCAGTCTGGTCTCAGTCCCTCTCACCCACAGACAGCCCTGTTCAATTTGAAACTTAGCTGGGCATGTGAGAGCTACTGTTAACCGCACATACACGCTCCTTGGCTTCTCTCATTCAGCGCACTCGTAACGTCAGTTCTTTCTAAGCCAGCGCTCCTCCCCGTACTCACCAAATGCAAACCGACTTCAGTTGCTCTCAGGCAATGTGAAACACCATACGGAGTGGAAGCCCAGTTCCCTCACCTCTCTACTATTAACTGAGTGATTGGCTTACATCACCTCTGTCCCATTAACGTGAATGACTCGCTTACATCTCCTCTCTGCCGTTAACTGAGTGGTTGGCTTACATCACCACTCTCTTGTTAACTGAGTGATTGGCTTACATCACCTCTCTCCCATTAATGAGTGACTGGCTCTCATCGCCTGTCTCCTTCTCTCCCATTACCTCTAGTGACTGCATTCTTAAACAGTTAGATCATTTGTTGAAATGCCGACAGACTATGCATGCCCAAGCAACACCCAGACATTTCAGCATACTGGTTAGCTTGAACACTGAACCTGGAAAGTTAGCATCACACATGAGCACCACTTGAACAGAGACCTCAAGCCGATCCACAGCAGGTTTGAGTGGTTCCTACAGTCCTGTTTCTTTTCTGTAGATACTGACGCTTGCTGTTTAGATTTTCTCTTCACAGCTGATGGACTGGACAGCAAGAGCAAGCTTATAAACTGTTACAAGAAAAACAAGACTAATGAGCTACATCCAGGTGGCACAGGGCTACTCATTGTCTCGTCTGCTCTGACATCCCGAAGGCAGACATTCCATTCCCTGCTGCCACTGGTGACCAGATGCCTCTTGTGAATCAGGGCAACTTTTGATCTCCCCGAGCCTCGCCCCCAGCAATTGCAAACCTTCCTTAGAAATAATTAGCTGACACACCATGCAATAAACCAGTACATCGCTTATCCGAAAGTTCATGACCACAAACTTCACTGCACACACATTTAGGGGTGCTCCTGGCCTTACATTTGGAAATAACCTGGTGCACAGGAGCAGATGATGCCTGTGCACTCCTAAAGAATCTCATATACATTATTAATGTGTTCAAGTGTTTCTATGTATAGCCTTGTCGTTGACTTGCTGGTCCTGTGATTCCACGCTCTGTCACGCAAGACTACCCTGATGGGCCAAGGTTGGAGTTAACCATGAGCAAAAGACCTTGGTCCTCACTACCACAAAGCTGGGTGAATTGGCTGCACTTCCTTCATGCACCAGGGACTTGAAAGACACAGAATATTTAAATGTATGTTTTAAAGTCCCCTGATGGTGGATGGCAAAGTTTCTCCACCACAGTGGCACATTCACTTGAGGGGACCAACACGGTTTTTCGCTCTGATCCTCCACAGCACATGCCTGAGGGCCCAATGTCATTTTTTGCCAACAAATGCTGATTTGATTTTGTACATGTATGTTTAAGCATTTCTACTGATTAACCTAAGGGTATTTTAATCCGAACTGCTAGCACTCGTTAGGGATCGAAGCCAAGTGTGCAGTATCCAATGCCAACTGCACCTTCTAAGCACTGCCTCCTACTGTCCACAAAAGGAACTTCTAAACACTTCACCTACTCTCAGACACCGTTCACCCTTTACACTCACCCACCATTTACTCTGCAGTCACCCTGACATTGCACCGATAGTCTGATACTGCTCACCCACCATTCACACAGTGCTGACTCTGCACTCAAATAGCAGTGGCATAACTCTCACCCAGCACTCATATATCGCTCAGCCTCCTCACACACATCTCACACTGAACACAAACCGCTCATCCTGCACTCATACTGTTGACATACCGCTCACCCTATATTCACACACCTCTTACCTTGTACAGGATATCATCACCCATCATGTGGTACACTCTCCCAATTATCATGCATCGATGCACTCTCACCCTGCACTCAGACACTTATCAATCAATCAATCAATCAATCAATCAATCAATCAATCAATCAATCAATCAATCAATCAATCAGGGGGTTTGTAAAGAGCGCTACTCACCCATGAGGGTCTCAAGGTGCTTGGGCGGGTGGCAGCTCCAGATCAGTCAAGGAGCCAGGTCTTGAGGTCCTTCCTGAATGTGTGCAGGGTCGGGGCACGTCTGATGTTCACAGGGAGATCGTTCCAGGTCTTGGCCGCGATATAGAAGAAGGCTCTTCCCTCAGTTCTGGTTCTGCGGATGCGTGGGACCTTTGCCAGGGCGAGTTTGGTGAGCGGAGGTTCCTCCTGGGTATGTGGAAAGATACCCTCTCGTTGAGGTATTTGGGCCTGATATTGTTGAGGGATTTGTAGGTGTGGGTGAATAGCTTGAAGGTGACCCGCTTCTCCATGGGGAGCCAGTGGAGGTCTCATAGGTGTTGGGTCATGTGTTCTTGGTGCGGACTCCAAGATGATGAGTCTGGCTGCTGTGTTCTGGATGGTTTGGAGTCTGTGTAGAAGGGTTCTGTTGATTCCGACGTATAGGGCATTGCTGTAGTCGAGTCTGCTGGTTATGAGTGCGTGGGTGACGGTCCTTCTGCAGTCGGAGGGAATCCATTTGAAGGTTTTGCGGCGGATGCATAGTAAGTTGAAACTGGTGGCGGCGACGGCGTTGAACTGGCGGTTCATGGAGAGGGTGGAGTCGAGGATGATGCCCAGGTTTCGTGCATGGTCAGTAGGGGTGGGTGGGTTACCGAGGGCAGAGGGCCACAGGTGTTGTCCCAGGGGGATGGGCAGGGTCCGATGATGAGGACTTCGGTCTTCTCTGAGTTGAGCTTCAAACAGCTGTCTTTCATCCAGGCTGCAACGTTCTTCATTCCTTCCTGGAAACATAGTCTGGTGTATTCAGGGTTCTTCGTGAGTGAGAGGATGAGCTGGGTGTCGTTGGCGTAGGATACAATGCTGAGCCCATGCTATCTGACAATGGCAGCGAGGGGGGTTGTGTAGATGTTGAAGAGCATGGGGCTGAGCAATGATTCTTGGGGAACTCCACAGTTGATATCGGTGGGTTCGGAGAGGAAGGGAGGGAGTCTGATCCTCTGGGTTCGGCAGGAGAGAAAGGATTGGATCCAGTCAAGGGCGGTTCCTTGTATCCCCGCGTTATTAGTAGTCTGGCTGTGAGTGTGCGATGTGAGAGAGTGTCGAAGGCTGCGGAGAGGTCTAGCAGGATGAGGGCCGCAATGTGTCCTTGGTCGAGTAGCATGCAGATGTCATTGGTAGCTGCAAGGAGGGCAGTCTCGGTGCTGTGGTTGCTGCAGAATCCAGACTGGGAAGCGTCCAGGATGGAGTTCTCTTCGATGAAGGCTGTCAGTTGGGCGTTTACGAATCTCTCTGTGACTTTGGCCGCGAAGGGGAGGAGGGAGATGGGCCGGTAGTTTTTCAGGTCTGTTGGGTCGGTCGTAGGCTTTTTGAGGAGGGGTTTAACCTCCGCCCACTTCCAGTCATTTGGGAAATGCCAGACCTGAAGGAGGCATTGATGGTCCGTCCCAGTTCGGGTGCGATGGCGGCGGCGGCTCTGTGGAATATGTGCGGAGGGCAGGGGTCTGTAGGGTCTCCTGAGTGTTTTTTTTCATAGTCACGGTGATGTGTTCTTCAGTGGCGGGGTTCCAGGTCTTGAAGGATGGCTTATTGTCGGTGTGGGGGGGTGGTGTCCAGCGTCTGTTTGCTGAATTTGTCATAGAGGGCCTTGATCTTCAGACGGAAGTAGGCTCTGAGCTTGTCGCAGAGTTCCTGGGAAGGAGTGGCCTCCGTGACTTCGCTGGGGAGTTTTGCGAACTGCTGTATGTTGTGGACTGGGTGAGAGGTCCCGGCGGTCTGTAGATGACGGTGCCCCGTAGTGTGGTTCTTTGGCTGGTCTGGTCCTGGAAATGGAGGTGTTCTGTGTTGGAGTGGGGGTCACTCGTGCTGGATGTGAAGAGTCGGAGGGGGGTGTTGTGTGCAATGGCGAGTCCTCTTCCAGGGCGAAAGGGGCGGTCCTTTCTCTGTATCTTGTAGCTGTCTGGGATGGCAGTGGCGATGCCGGAGGTGGTATTGGTCCACGTTTCCGTGAGGAATGCGACGTCGGGCAAGAGGGTGTCGATCAGGCCCCCGATCTCTATGGCGTGTCGGTGCAGGGAGCGCTCGTTGAGGAAGATGCATGTCAGGCTTTCAGCGGCACGTGCGTCATGCGGGCCTTCGGTGGTAGAGGTGGTATTGTTGATGGAGAAGGATTTCCGGCAGCGTCTGCAGGAGAACTGTCCATGGGTGTTTTTTGGCGAGGATGTTTGGCAGTCGGTGTGTCTTCCGGGGTTGAGTGCATGGAGTTCGGCCGAGGTGTATCGACGGGGTCCTGGAGATCCAGGGTTCATGGTGCAGACCGCGGTCGGGTCGCGGACGGGCGCAGACGGGCCTAATTAGGGGAGGGGGAGGGATGAGCAGCTGGGAGGTGGGGGCGGGAAACAGTGGGAAAAACAGTGAGGGGGCTGAGAGGAGAGATGGGCAAGAGCGGCGATGGGGAAGACACAATACAGGAGAAAATAAACAGAAAGGCACATAAATCACCTGGGGCAAGAATACAACAAAGTAATGCAAAACACAGGGCAAGGATTACAAAGAAACAAAATACAGGGCAAAGATTACAACAACACAATGCAAAAATGCAGGGCAAAGATTACGACCAAAAAATGCAAATCACAGGGCAGAGATGTCAGAGAGTCGTATCGAACCCTACCGGAGTGGGGCTCGGGCGCAGCACAGTACCACGGAGCTGTGGGGTTTCATTCATGCACCTCTCACCCTGCACAGCCAGCACTCACACCTTTCTCTCTGCACTCATACACTGCTCCCACACTACTTAATATTAATCCCATAGGTGAAACCTAATGCATTTACCAATGTTTTTGATAGCTGCCTGCAGTGGCCTTACTGCATATAAGAGAGCGGCCAGCGTGCTGCCAATGATTTCGTGCTATGGTCTAGCTTGGAAATGAGAGCCCAGTTCGACTTGGTACTCAAAACAGTTGTGAACCCGGCTAATAATTATGAGCGCTTTTATTATACATTCTCAATCCCAGTATTGACAAGTAGGAGTTAAAATACATTATTTAAATCTGGAAAGTATTGTATGTCAGTATGGGAAAATAGGCTATATGAAGGGTGATTCTGAGTAAATAAAGCAATGAAATAAAATAATTGGAATGAGCATTGGAAAAGATAAACTGTCAGTTTGGGACACTATGTTTCGTTTGGAATATTCAAAGCATTAACTTTCTGTAGAAAGGAGCAATTGTGGTATATTTGATTTGGTTCTAGCTGTGGCACCATGCAGTTTGCACCGTTTCATCCTTGAACTACGTCTGGACCTTTTTTATTCAATGCAATACGAACTCTAGGTATCAATTTAATGTTTTCCAGATGGAGAATTTCAGTTTAATCAGGCCTTCCCGTCAAAATTCCAGTCAAACAGAACAGGCTTTCCAAATGTGTACCATATGTGACTGCAAAGTTGCTTTCACATGAAGAAATGTGGTTTTCACAAATTAGTTGGGTTAAGGAACGCTTACATGTTTACTAGCTATGCTCTGGGTTGCATATTTTGTAATTTATTTGTCCAAAATGTGTGCTGCATCCAATTAAGGCCGTTACAGAGAACTTAAAAGACACGTCAGCGTAGATTGAATTTAGTAAGGCTATGGAGATAGATGCTTGGAGTCTCAAATTATTTTTCTTTCCACTCTGACAATACATGAATATGCAGCACTTTTAAAACAAGCATTTACAATGCAGCGGTCTCGGCATTGTTAAAGTTAGAGCTATTGGCATTGCTCATGACAACATTTTTGTTTATGTTTTTGTTTTCCCCTCCCTCCTAATTCAGATACTCTCTGGCCCCAGAGCTGGAGGGCTGAAGTACCCCCCAACGTTTCGTAGAGCTTGAGCAGTGTGTGCGTGATGCATACATGTGCGTACCGTTGGGGTGCGTGTCTGTGCATATGCAGGTTTGTGTATACACGAAAAATCTGCAAAGAGAGAATTATCGCGCGTTTTACCAAAAAAAGAGGGGGCATATTATCAAGCATTCTGATGTAGTCATCGGATTTATGGCTGCTCAATCCGACGCATAAAAGCTGAGTGATTTCACAAATGCCCACCACTACCTGCCAGTTGTACATTTTGAACTCAGACTGCATATTCATCATGATTGAATAAGGCCCTTTCCGACAATGTCTCTCAAGAGCTACAAGGACAAACTCCTTCCACGCACAGCACACGGCCCAAGCGGTTTCTGTGAGCCTCCCTTAGCAGGGGACCGAATGCCATACTGGAACTGGGCATGTTCCCCTACAGAAACTCCACCGCACCAACAGGAGCACGGATTTGAGGGGAAAATAAACGGTTCTCTTCCGAGCTCCCTTTTCAGCTCTGCTGCTGTAAACATGTTCGAACATTCTCCAAGGTAGGAGGGACGGAATATAAAATCCTGCAGAACAGCTCTCACCGAGGCTAGAGCCAATTGCTTACTCATTAACTCCGGGCAGCAAGAACACCATTCAAAACATGAAAAATGAAAAGGGAAAAAACACACAGCAAACTGAATAGAAAGCAGGGAAAGGCGTCAGAAAAGCCACCATTCATCTGTCCAGTGTAAGAGGAGGAGGGGGCCGCCCTGGTTCCGAGAGCTGAATCACGTCATTTTGGGTAGAATTCTTCTTGCCCTCCCCCCATCTGTCAATTGCCATTTGTTTCGGGGAAAGGGAGGGGGGGGCACCTCCATCATTCTAACTCACGTTGCCCATCTTGGATAACGTTCTACTGAGGTATGGGGAGTAAACATACACGTTTGGGGGGAGTTTGGACAGTGCATTGATACAATGAAAAGAAAAAAACATTTTTGTTAACATTTTTCAGGGTGATAGTAAATCTTAATGCAAACATACTGTACCAGACCCGCGCATAAATTCCCAATGAGATATTACTCCAATCCCATTGTGGATTTAGATCACAAATCAGAGGGGCGTGCGTTACAACTAGGAGTCCTCGGTTTAAAAACAAAATCAGCAATTGATCCAGACCTAATCCATCACGTTTGTATAATTAGTAAATAAAGGTGCCACATCTCCTTGGTAGAAAATATTGGCACCAAAATCTCCCTGAATACGAACAAATGAGATTATATTGTTTTAATGGATAATGAACGCCCAAAAGGAGCTGTGCGTTGAGGAATAAACATTTAAAAAACAAACGCAACAGGTAGCTCCCTGAAAAAGTAGGACGTTTCTCGATTGGACATCAAACTCACGAGTTCTTCTTCTAGAAGTAGTAAAATTGTATCCACGATCTCCCTTCCCTTAAACGTATCCTAGGTTTCTCCGGAATGCAAACGGTCAATATGAAGGGGAGAAATGCTCGTGCTTGCTAAAATGAACCAATTATGTAAATTAATTAAGGAGTCCTCTCCCCGGCCTCCCTGAAGTCAGAAGGCGCTGAGCAGGGGCTGCCGGAAAATGAATAAAAGTTATAGACTTACGGCTCGCGCAACTGTCGTCTTTGCCAGCGCGAGCTCTGCCAACGGGGGCCAGGAGCAGAGTGCCGGTGATCAGGCTAGGTCGACTGACTCCTCCTCCTTCCCGGGGCTTTAATCCCCCTTTGTCCGCGTGTCTGGGTATTTCATTGAGCTCAGGGCTTTGGGGCCCTCCCGCTCCTGGCGCAGAAAGAAAGCGCAGAGCTCGGAGGCTCGCCGTCTCCTCCCCCTTCTAGCTGAGCGAGATGTTGTTGAGATTGAGAGCAGATGGGGCTGGTCCCGGGCAGCGGGAGCCCCCTGGGTGAGCTTCCTGCTCTGGATTTGGAGGGGGTGAGGGAATCACGTGTTGCAGGCATAAGAGTCAGAAGGAACACTGCGAGTGTTGTATTAAAAAGTTTATGGATTAAACTGGTCGCTTTGCAAACAGTCAGGATGCTTCTGCATCCCGCAAGTGGCAACAATTAACCAGCGTCCTTACAGAAAACGAGCCGAGCCTAGCCTAGCGCTTGGATACCCTGAGCTTTAAGCACTACTAATTATTATTAATGACGAAACAGCTTGCCTTTCCTATAGGTCGCGTCTTTCAGATGGAGATAGGCTCAGTAATGTTGCACGGTAACACTCAAAACAACCACAGCACTGACCAAAAATATCATGGAAACTCGTGTGAATATAAAATGGACGAAGTCTATTCGATTTCAGAATCTGTCACATTCTACATAGCAGGGAGCACAGACAACCAAAGCCGATCGCTGAAGATTAGCCATAAAAGTTAAACAATTCATTTGGCGCACGAGTGCCAACCTCTGGACCTCATTACGCACACACCTGAGAAGCCAGCAAAAACAAATAGCCTGCAAGAGTTTGAAAACGTTCCTTTCTCGACAAGCACACCACCGCCTTTCTCCGAGGCGAAGCAGAAATGCCTCGGAGAAAGGCAGCGGCGTTTCCGGATTCGGGGGCGTGTTTTGCTTTTCTCTCCTCTTGCCATTGGCTGGAGGAGATCATTAGATTTGTTGAAAAAAACACGCCCCCGAATCCGAAAAGGACGGGGCCTGATCGGAGTGACGGACCTCTTCTCCAATGGCTGGCCAGCATTCAAGTGGCCAGCCAATGGAGAACAGGGGAGAAGAGGGGTGGGTTCAAGCCCCTCTTCTCCAAGTCATTAAATCTCGGATCGAGACTGTGCAAGCGCAGCCTTCGAGCCGAGACCTAAAAAGACACAGGAAAGAGTTTCATGTGAAAACATGGACCCATTAAGCGTGACTATAAGATAGAATGAATGATTAAAACCACGAATAAATGCATGAACCCTTGAATTAATGCATGATTGAACGGAATCAATATATCGCACAGCTCCTGGCAAGGAGTGCATGCATAAAGGAGATGGAAAATGTGAGATTTTATTTGTGCTTGAGGCAGTGGTGGCTGCTACAGGGCAGTAGTGATCAAGCAGGTGGTTAAAATAAAAGAAAATTGCACTTATCTGCCAGCCTCCGCCTCCATCTTTCTTCTTTCAACCTGGATTCAGCTGGGAGCAGGGTACTGAGGGTGATAGTGGCTGGTGCCCAATGAAGAAGGGGGCCACCTGGAAAGACACTGCACAGGAGGACTTAAAGGTGGTGGATTTTCAGGAGAGGGATTTACATCACCTGCCACACCTTAGTGGTGGTGCTGGCTGAATATAGACATTCCCCTTCATCTAACTAACTTTCCCGCCTGTCCTCTCACCAAATATGGAGCAGGACAGCCCGAACTGCCAAGCCAGGTCCTCCCAGGTCCTCCCTGGACCAGAAACAAGCATCCTAGGACCGGTTTTGGGGTTTCACCCCTCTTCAGCCAGATAGCTTGATTCCAGTGGCACAGTGAGCCCAGGACCCACCATTGGGCATACCTGGCACACTTAGGGCGAGAAAGCAAAAGACACACAATTGATGGACGGAATGCAGAACTAATCAAAACATTCACCCCCAGGCAAGAGATCTGGGTTAAATCCATCATTCTTTTGCTCACAATGCCACCCCAGTTTAGACCTGGCCATATGCAAATCAGTCTTGACCCTGTGCCTCATGGGAACAGTGCAGCCCGAACTGCCAAGCCAGGTCCTCCCTGGACCGGAAACAAGCATCCTAGGACCGGTTTCGGGGTTTCACCCCTCTTCAGCCAGGATAGCTTGATTCCAGTGGCACAGTGAGCCCAGAACCCACCAAGAGACTTCTGCTTTTATTGTGTCCTTTAATGGAACCAACTGAAATCCTGAAGGCCCCTTTGAAGATGCCTTAGCTTTATCCGTTCAAGCCTTCTGTAATGCAGGGGTTTGGGAAATATCACTTGAATGGAAGTTGTCAACAAAACCACTATTCGAGATGGATGTCTTAAAGAAATGTGAGTCTGATCTAACTCTAATCTTAGTTCTTTTCTGATTCTCTTTAACTTTGCACCTAGTAACATTAACATACTCTTTTCTGAGTTCGTCAAGGAACCCTAGAAAGTCCATCCTTTGGGAAACGTGATTTCTCCACATTTATAATGAACCCAAGGCTCTGAATAAAATCTATTACCATCTGTACCTCCTTTACTAAGAGTAATCTCCTGACTGAAGAAAATCATGTCTTCTAGGTACACCATCATTCTTAGGATTTGTGATCTAAGAAATGCCAAAACTGGTTTCAGCACCTTGGTGAAACACCAAAGGGCTGAACACAGGCCAAAAGGGAGGGACCAGAATCCGTATAGACTTCGCCAAAAGAAATAAAGATACTTTCTGTGACCCTGAAATATAGGAAATATTAAAGAAGAATCCTTCAGATCCAGACTTACCACCCAATTTCCCAACAACAAGTCCCTCAAACAAACTGTTTCCCTTGTTAAATGGAGATATACCATATATTGAGTCAACTCCTCTAAACTTATTACCAACTTGAACTTTTTTTTCTTTTATAAAAGAAAAATATTGCAAAAACATCCTTCCAGATGCCAGGAACATTGCTCTATCTCACCCTCAACAGACTTTTCAGCAGACATCAGATTCTCCCCTTCTTGAGAAAATATTGAATTTGGACATCTGGCATAAAAGGGTAGTGCAAAGAAATCTATCTGAAAACCTCTCACAGTCTGAGAAATTCATGGATCCCTGGAAATATTTCCCATTCTTTTATTTTTTTAAAAAGTGCTAACCATCCCCCAAGATATTTTGCTAAAGGGAGTGAGAATACTCTTACCTTGCATCCCCCATCCCCTTGATTGACTACCTGAGCATCCAAATCCAAAATAATCACCCCTCCTCCTCTGGGGAAGGAACGCAGGGCTGGTGTACCTTGTTTGGCGGTTTAAGTAGAAGGGCCTGAAGTGGAACTTGCAGACACCGAAACCACCCCTGAATCCGCTGGCCCAGGAACAAACCTGCCCAAAACCTTTTACTGTGCACCTCATCAAGGGAGGAACATGCCTGAACATAATGTCCTATTTCCCTTATAAAATCGTCGCCAAAAAAGACCCCCTGGATTTTGGAAGATGTTTCTGAAGTGGCAAGGTCCCCAACTCGTGGTCAATTCTGAAGAGCAAAGCTTTTCTCGTCTCAAATGAGAGGGCAGCATTTGAATTTCCTAGAAACACACTGCCGTCTGAGCCCATATAGACACTATCTCTGGATACAACACCTCCCCTGAGGATTTGGCTTGTTCCACTGCACTCAAGAGCCTGGACAGAGGACCTAGAATATCAATCACAATGTCTTGACAATAGACCCACGCTTTGTCCACTCCCTTACTTGGACATTTCCCACATTTACCAAGGAACATCACTATTTTAGTTTCTATCATAGGTGTTAAGGCCATCTTATCTGAAATAGTAGGCCTCCGGCACTCTGCTCTAATTGTTTCCCCATTGGCATGTCCCATTGTGATTTCTAGTCTTAATATACCCCTTAATGAGTGAAGGAGGAAACCATTCTGCTGAATGGGAATGTTGCTGCAAAGTGAGGTAAAATATAGAATTCCCTTCAGAATCTAAAATGACTTCTTGAGATTGATCGATTTTAGCTTTCTTATGTGCATTACATATGATTTATTTGATTAGTCATTAAAGGCAGTGACAATGAATTATTAATATCAGAGGCAACGTTTTTAAAGGTGGAAGACACAGCCTTATTATTATAGCTTGAGAGTGAATTATACAGGAACCTCTTCAGGTTCTTTCTGAAAACTCCCCATTAGTCTCTGTTATGTCATCTGCACAGACTCCACCACAAGTACTCTCCATATTGACTTAAAGTAAAACATATCCTCTGGGAACTGACACCCATCAAAAAATAAATGGACTTGCAAATCCTTCTCGCTCTCTTTTTCATTTGTTATATATTATTAGGCCAAAACACAACCCAGTTACATTAAGACAGTTGTAGGAACATATGCAAAAGCAACATGACAGGAAAGCAGAACAATAAGTTATTCACCTGCTTAAAAGGAAAAGAAACTACCAGGAAAGCTTCAGTGGTGAAAATTATGCAAAACGTTTGCCTTCCAAGCAGGAATCGAGCTCACCCACAAACAGTCTGCTTCAAAACCGATACAAAGTAACGGTTGCAGAAGACTCTGAAGCCTGCAGGTCCATTTAGCTAAGACATCTCGCAGGGATATCAATTAAATGGTTGCAAACCCTAATCTCCCTTAAGCAGATATGTGTGTTTGCGCTCACATCGATTAAAGCAGCACCAGACAGAGAAAACTAGGCTGAAACTGAACAAACAAATGAAAATAGACCTGTGTGTTCATGCTCAAAAAGATTCAGATGTACAGAGCCTTCTACAACCTCCTCCCTGAGGCAGACAACCAATTTACTTGTTTGTTTGTTTATTGAGTTTTATATAGCGCTGGCTAGACCCGAAGGTATCAGAGCGCTTTCCACGAGTTACCACAAAGTTACAAAATTACATCAGTTAACAGGTTGCATAAATTACTAGTAAAACATTTAAAGAGCATAGGAGATGAGATAAATGGAGCGTAGAAGGGTAGAGGGGTAGGGTGAAGGGGTAGGAGGGAGATACGACAGCGAGAAGAAGGAAAGTCTGCCGCAAGTCCGGTTAAAAAAAAAATATTTTAAAGAGTATAGGAAGACGAGATAAATGGAGCGTAGAAGGGTAGGGGGAAGGGTAAAAGGGTCAGGGGAGAATACGACGGAGAGACAAAAAAAAGTCTGCCCAAAGTCTGGCTGGGTAGGTGATGGCCGAGGGGGAAGTCCACAACCCATCTCCTCTTTAGCTAACAGGTAGCTCCACTGGAGATCGGTCCGCTAGCTAAGTCTCAACGGTCAGAGAAAGATCCCAACATTTATGTCATGATGGGTGAGCCAGGTGGGGGAGGATGGTGGGGGAGCACCCCTAGCCTCACTGGTGTAAGCTCGATGTGCTAGTCCAAGGATTCCGGTGTGGGTGGAGGGGCTTCTCTATTTGCTGCAGTCCAGTGGAGAGAGAAGGGGGAGGGTGGAGGAAGGGCTTCGCGAATGAGGAATAGAAGGTAGGAGCCTAGTTGTTTAGTCAATTTGCGTGGAGGCCATGTTGAGATCAGGCACCCGGGTATTTTGAGATCTCTCAACCGCTGCATCTTGATGATTCTAGAGGACAGGGTAAACTGCTTAGTATACTCTACAGATTCAATTGGCCCCATCAGTACCTGCATTAGTAGAGATCTTATGTGGCTTGCATGGCCGCCATGTTGTGGCCTCATGAGGAAGAGATAGCCGCCATTTTAGGGTTAGGCAGGTCTCCACAGGATCACCTCCCCATACAGTTTATTTTAATGTCAGGGGACCCACCTCACCTCTGATCCATTCCTCCGTGAGCACTTTATTCCTGTTGGCCCCCTCCGTTTAGAAGCCACAGCAACTAAACAAAGCTTAGGGGCATATTCTCAAGAACGTGTGATAACTACTGCAAAATTAGCTTAACGCAACTCTTCACATCGCAGTCTATCATGGGGAAATAACGCCGTATTAACGTGGTATTCTTAACACGGTGGTACCATGCGATAGTCCCACAATTACGCGTCATATGACCGTGTAAAAATTAACGCGACCTCGAAAAAATGCGAAACGCGAAAATAGTAGCGATGAGGCCAATCATAATACAAAAGTCAGCGATAACCAGCAATAGGCCTGCAATTCCCACGCATCATGCGGGAAAATGCACCATAAAAGCAGAGTAAAAAAACCGGTGCGATGACAAAGTACGAGCACAACCCCACATCCCACATCCGTGATGTAGAACAAATGACCATTGTCCCGCATCAAATAGGCATCTCCTCACAGTCACAATGTACATTGACATGCAGTCTGCATGTAAACAGCGCCAATGCTGAAACATGCATGGAACACTCTGTGAAACCGCATCTCCCCTTCACATTGCAGAGGGGCAATCAATCCCTCCTGCACACAGACATGTCATGACCATGATCAATCAATTATGAACGCGTGGACGAACGTAGGGGCAGTGACTCCCACTTACGTACATGTTGTTCATGTTGTGGGACTTTAGTCACAGGGGCATCCCTGCATCATGGTGGCACATATCTAACCCCAAAAGGAGCCCTGTACGTCACATATGGCAGCCCAAATGGAATGAATTTGGACACATGTGAAACGCAGAAGAGTGGGATTCCCTACTAACTGTGACACACAGAACTGTCAGTTCGAATAGGTGACATCCTAAACAGCCTCTCTGCACAGAGGTGACACAACCACCATCCATGAACAAATCATAAAACTGTTAGCAATACATGTCGCACTCACACTTGTCTGAGTGATGTGCCTGTACAGATGAGTGACATGCACTCAGGAAATGTGTTTTTGGAATGCATTTATTTGCACATGCTGTGCCTGTGCTCATTTTGTACTGTCCCATGATTGCTAAGGACTGTCATAATGTGACGTGCTCATGTGAAGAAACTGTCAATGAAGGTGTTCCTACGGGCTATCCCTGCTCTGGCTGCAGTGGGGCATGATCCACCTGCCTCATCTTCATCATCATCGTCCGGTGCATCTGCCACTCGTATCCATGGGGCATTGCTGCGTAGACATATGTTGTGCAACACACAACATGCAACGATCATCTTGCACACAATGTCTTGGCTGTACAGGAGCCTTCCACCTGTGATGTCCAGGCACCTGAAACGTGAATTCAACACGCCAAATGTGCGTTCCACGATGCCCCTGGTGCATTTGTGGGCCGCATTTTATTGCCTCTGGGCCTGTGTGTTCGGGACTCGGAGGGGTGTCATCATCCAAGCGCAGAGTGCATATCATAAGTCACCTGTGACAGTGCAGAGAGACATGAGTCAATAGTTGGTTCTGCATGATGTGTTGGCAGGCTCACTGGTTCATTGGTGTGTGATATGTGGGACTTTGTGATTCCTGTATGACATGTACTGCTTGTTGCAAATGAGCGGCATCAATGTGCATTACGTAGCCTCAATGCTGCTCCTCCCTTCCCAGAGCCTATTCACTAGTGTGCGCAGCGCGGTTGCATCACTTGCACCCCTACAGCACACCATTGTCATGCCTGTCTGCACATATCCACAAGCCTGACAACGACACAGTGATGTTGAGCGCTGAAGGTAGGCAGCCACGTGTGTGAAGGCCTATGGTAAGGACAGGGCGGACACAGATGTAGAGTTCATGCCTGGCTGAGCTCACCATGCGGTTGAAGGTAGACCTTTGGCTTATGCTGCGGAAATAGCGACAAACACAACAGTTGGCATGTCTGATCCCTGACTCCGAGCGGGCTTGCACACCCTCATTTACCCCTTGGCCGAGCCCGCACTCCGAGGGCATTCTGCATAGCAACATTGTATATTGCGTGAAGGGTGGCGCAGACACTACACCAGAGACACACGCAATAGTTACTTCCTTGGCAAGGCCTAAACTTAACCACGCCCAGAGCCACGTATTGAATGAACACACCCCTACGAAATACTGCTGTATGCCGGTCCACTCCCTTACGATCACAGGGGGGTCCCACACAGCTACATGTCCCAGGTCTACCCCACTGCCTAAGGTGACAAGGTTGCACCCACTGTACACAGCACAATGTAGTGTGGCATGGCCTGGGGCCCTCATGTATACATAATGACCACATGGGACACACTGAGACAATTTATGGGACTGGCTATGGGCACGTGCGCCCGGCACCTTTTATTGCCAGTTTCACACGCCTGTGTTGGATGGGAGTTGAGTAGTGTAAGCCACCCCTCAGGGGTTGGTTGGTGCTAGCAACAACTACAACAGTGATCAGACAATCAGAAGTACAAAGTATAAACAGAAAGGGTCCATGGCTTGAGCTGCACAGAGTTAGTGGCCCCAGATGCACTGCGGCCGGCACAGGCATACTGCCACAGGACGGTGACTTGCGAAGCACTGAGGTAGGGCCACGAGAGCTGAGCGGTTCCTCGTTGATGTCCAAGGAGAATGTTGCAGAGTGTTACGGGTGACAGTGGAAGGTGTCCATCCAGGGCATGATGCAGATGGCAGAAGCAAGCAGAAACAGGCAATATGGAGGAGTTGAATGCTACAGTCTCCTTTTTCCCAACCATGTCAGTATCAGCTACATAATGATGGAGACAACCCCCAGGCCATAGACTCAGACACAACTGAAGGTCAACCAGAGAGTGTCCATGACTCCCGTGGCACAGAGTCAGTGGCACCAGAGGTGGAAGGGGATGCAGTCTGCGATGAGGCCTGTACAATGATATGAACAATGATATGAACTCTGCCATGAAGAAATCAAGACTCAGTTCCAATTGTGTGTCCTACTTGAACATAGTGTGTGCCGGAGGCAGCGGTCACCAGTGGCCCACAGCCACGTGTCGTTGGCTTGCGATGCACAGAGTCAGTGGCATCAGTGCAGTTGTAGGTGGTGTCCGATCACCTCCGTAACGGAGATCCTTTTGTCCTCTGGACTGAACCGCTTCTTCCTCTTACTCCTCTCCTTGCGTACTGTGATATGAACTCTGCCATGATGAAATCAAGACTCAGTTCCAAATGTGTGACTTACTCGACCGCAGTGTAGGCAGGAGGCAGCGGTCTGCACGGGTCAATTGCTGTGCAGTCAGCTCCTCCTCGATCTCTAACACAATGCAATGAAATGGCATGTGGAGAAGATTCCTGGATGACGGAGGTGGAGGCACCAGAGCTGAGCGGGTGTGCACCCTGCGACGATGCCGTGTCCTGCCTGGTACGGACTGGATTGGATTGGTGTGAGACCTGCTAGACCGCAGTGTAGGCTGAAGTCAGCAAGGGCCCACAGACACGTGGGGTCAGAATGCTATGCACAGAGTTGGTGGCACCACCTCGAAGGGAGTATAGTGACATAAACTCAGCCGTAAAATATGCCATTGTGTAATCAAGGCTCAGTTCCAAATGTATGACCTACTTTGTCCGCTGTGTACGCCGGTGGAGTACATCAACGAGAAAGGAGTACTGCGGGCCTTGCTCGTAGAGGCCGTAATGGTCTGAGGAGGCTTCCAAGATCACGGGCCTCGGGCTTGGAGCTTGCACCAGCACGTGGTGGGGACTCTTGGAGACACGCTGGTGTTGGCAGGTGAGCAGTGAGGCCTGGATGCGCAGGGGCGGACAAGACTAGTTTGAGGACCAGAGGCCCGGGCTGCGGCAGGCGCACAGGATCGCAGGCACTGCCGCACATGGCGTCCGCCTCATGGTGGGGTGAGATGCGCCGCCCTGGCAGACAGGTTGGCCATTCAGGGTGAGAACCACGCCCAGAGCTATGTGCTTTTTATTCACACCCCTACGCTAGCCTGGTGTACGCCAGGCCAGCCCACTCTGAACACGCTTACAGGGGGGACGTAAAAAGTTACATTTCCCACTGGCTTGGGTGACATGGTTGCGTCCACTGTCCACAACACTACCACCACCAGCAGTATATATCAACATGGATATGTCTGTGCCCTGCATACTGCAGTCTGTCCAGCACTTCCACGCCACACTTGGCATTGTATGCATTCTCATTCATGGGTCACTTGCCTCCTTCGCACATGCCTGGTTCCCACCTCTCCCCACATTCTGCTATTGTGTGGCTGAGGTGCCATGCCGTTGATGGCTCATGTACAAGGCTAGCCCAGGTTACCTCAGTATGTTGTGCTGTCGTGTATGGTGGGTGGGCATGTTGTTTGGCATGTTGTATGTGAGTTTGTAATGTGCGCATTCCCAGAGTTGTGAGTTGCATGGTTGTGGAGTTGAGGTGTGTGGTGTGTTCATTTGGTACTTACCAATGAGCAGTGCATTTCCGTAGGTGCCATCCTTGAAGCGCCGGTTGATGATGGACTGTTGGAAGATGTATGAATCATGCACACTGCCTGGGTAGTTGGTGACGACATTGGTGAAGAGTCCCTGGTGTTCCACTATTGCCTGCACATTGATGGAATGCGTGTGCTTTCTGTTGTGGTAATTGTGTGCCGTGTCGGCAGGGGGCACAAGTAGGACATGTGTGTAGTCAAGTGTCCCAACACGTGTGGGAAGCCAGCTATGGTGTAGAAGCCTTGCTTGGTCTCCAGCTGTTCCTGCGCAGTGTGGGGGTACCGAGCTGATGATGGCATCCAGGACAGGTGTGAGGAACTTGGATAGGGCCAACAGGTGCAGCACAGCCAGCAGCTTTGTCTGAGCTGCGGTGTTGGTTGCCTGCTGTGTTGGTACCGTCAGCCTGAGGGCAATGATGTTCAGTATACGGAGGATGGTTATCCTTTTGTGTCTGTAGTGGGCAATTACATTCTCTGGTGTTGTCTGTGAGGCTGGTGCGTTTCCTGAAGGTCCGCTGTCTTTGTCTGCGCTGCCTCTATGGTAGTCCGGGGGAGGGGGCGGGCCTGGGGGTGGTTGCAGTGGGTGTTGTGGACCTGTTGTGGCTCCGAGCTGCATGATGATTAGCTCCATGGCATATTGTGGTTCTTCAGGTGTGGCTGAGGGCTGCGCTCCCTTTTCTGGTGCAGGTTGTTGTCCGACTTTGCACCAGGTCAGAGAAGGTGTTAAGTTCCTGCTGCTTACGTGCCTTATTGCCTGTTTTGTGTTCTTATCGCAGATCTGGCTGGTCGTTGAGAATGTTGCGGTGTGGTGTTGTAGCAGCTTTTTGCTCGGGAACGCCTACTCTGCATCTCATTAGCGACAGTTGCCGGGCTCTTCTGTGGCGATGTCTTTGCGGCTGCTATCGCAGGTAAACTGGTGATATGGGCTGTTAGCACCAGCTTGTGACTGGGGCGATCAATTTATCGTGACTTTGGCTGCGTTAAAGTGCCGATAACTCGGCGATAGATCCTTGAAAATATGCTCCTTGGATTTTTAATACACAAAACTCTTTTCTGCACCATGAAGAAACTTATCTCAAAGCAGCAAGAAAATAGGACTCCATGGTTTAATTGTATCCTTTATAATGTGTGCTTGGTTTATTTATGTCACTTCCTGTTGGGACTAGATAATTGTAGGATTTGAAGCTTAGTTAAATTTTGTGAATAATAAACAGTTTAATGAGAAAATGCAAAATAAGAGCCCCTGAGTCTTGTGATAAAATTAAAGCAGTATTATAAGAAAGATCTTTCAGGCCAAACCCCTGCCTGCTATTGATATTATTTGTGCCCCATCAAATCCTCACTGAGGTTTTATTGAATGCCTTGATATCCCCACAGTGTTCCACATTGTGTTCCATGAAAATATGGTTTGAAAAATATCAATTGACACATAGGGGTCGATTCCGATCCTGGATTTTTTTTTTTCATGTATGACTCGTATCCGTATTTTTTTACGTACGAATCATACAAGTCCTGCACAAACGGCAAAGTACAATTCGTACGTGAAAAATACATACGAATCGCCTCGGGAAAAGTCTACGAGACGTCCCCGGACAGTTTTACATACAAATTGTAAAAGTCCGAGCGCGCAAGTACAATCCGTACCGCCCGGCAGAAAACACAAGCGCATGGAAAAGGCCCCGTATGGAGTGAACTTTGTACGACCCCTACCCCGTGTACACTTGTGCCCGGGGTATGAGTCGTACGGCCCCCCCAGCCTCCCACCCCTCCCGCGTACGTCCGCACTGTACCCCCCACCCCCCGTTTGTACGGACCGTACCCCCCCACCTGCGTATGTCTGCACCGTACCCAAGGCGTACCCCCCTCCCACATATGTCCGCACCGTACCCCAGGCGTACCCCCCCACCCGCGTATGTCCGCACCGTACCCCAGGCGTACCCCTCCACCCGCGTATGTCTGCACCGTACCCCAGGCGTACCCCAATCCTCGCGTATGTATGGTCCGCACTGGACCGCATGGTCTGTACATACGCGAGGATTGGATACGCCTGGGGTACGGTGCGGACATACGCGGGTGGGGGTTACGCCCTGGGTACGGTGCGGACATACGCGGGTGGGGGGTACGCCTGGGGTACGTTGCGGACATACACGGGTGGGGGGTACGGTCCGTACATATGCAATGTTGGGGTACGCACCGTACATGATGACACGTACGATGTGGGTGATGGCGTGTACGTCGCATAGCGGGCCCCCTTTTCGTTGTGCATCGCAGCGTACTTAGCTTTTCCGGCACTTTTTGGCTCCCGTAAAAATATAGCCATGTGGAGTGCTGTAGGTACGAATCGTACTTGCTGGTCAGTAAAACGCTGCCTGACTCCGTGCGAACGTCGCGTACGTGCTGTCAAGGATCAGAATTGTATGTATTTTTTAGCGGTACGTAGTTTTTTACGATTCGTACGGAAATGGTATTTCTGTACGAATCATACTTCCTGGTTTGTAAGGTGGAATTCCCGGGTACGAGTCGTACGGAGAAAACGCTCCGTACGACCATTCGTACCCGGGTTTTACAGGATCGGAATCGGCACCATAATGTCAAACATTTTGATACGTCAAGAATATTATGGAAAAAATATTGAAGGTAAGAATATTGTTTTTTTATGTATTTTATGCCGTTTTTTAAAACTATATTTGTACATTTTTTTTTATTATTTAGTTAGGTTTAATTAGTTTCATTGTTGTAAATTATTATTTTAATGTGTCATTTTGTTTAGTGTAAGATTTTCATTTTAATTTGTTAATATATTTAAAAGGTTTATTTAATTTATTTCAATTTTTTACTGCAGGTTTTTGTGTTTACAAGGGATGTTTTATTTATAACATGGTATTTAATAAATTAATTTGATAATTAACTATGATTTTGTTTTATAGATTTTGAAAATAATTGTCTTTACTTCGGTTGCTGGATTATTGTTTTTTTAAATTATACATGTACTTTTAAATATTTGTATATTAATAAATTAATTAAATCAATACACTATATTATGTTTCCTTGTTGTTATATAATGCATTTTATATTTTTATAACATTTTAACATAATGTGTATTGTTATTTATTTATGGTGTGTCTTTAATTGTTTTTTTGGGCTTTGGGAATTCTAGGGGAATTTTATGGTGGGAAGTGCTTTAAATACTTTAAAAAAATGTTTTTATTTGATAAAATAATTAAAATAATTAATAAAATTCTGTTTAATAATTTAGATTTTTTATTTTAATTTATTATATAAATAACGTTATTAAAGTCATATTCTTTATATGTTTGATATTATTTTTTAAATATATATATATTTTAGGACCCCCTCTAAAGTCCAACAGTTTCACGACTATTACTTGTGTTGGTGTGGAAATAGTAAATCTGCCGCCTTCAAAGTCTCACACTTTCAGGTTAAAGGGAGAATAGTAAATCTGACCCCTCAAAAGTCAGATTCTTTCTCTACTGTTGACTATATTGGAGTGGAAATAGTATATCTGACCCCTACATGGTCCAACACTTTCCCTACTATTGTTTAACATATTTTTATTTTTGATATTAATTTATAAGGTTAGTTGAATTTAAATTATTTTTCATTAGATATTTTCGGGGGTTATATATATATATATATATATTCACTGAAAAAACCAGAGGTTTCACACACGTTATAGTTAGCTGGACATTTTACTCGCAAAAAACCAATGAAATTCCCCCGTTATAGTTAGTTCAGCTAACTATAACTCGCGCGCCCGCAATCCACTGCTGATGATGTCACATATTACATCACTCATGACATGGTCAGTGACATCACTGATGACATCACTGATGACATCTCAAATGACATCACTGATGACATCACTGATGACATCATCCGTGTGATAGAGTAGCACATCTTCTCACACAATAATATAACCTTTGAAACACCGACAAAAAATGTAAGAGTTCCATTCTCAAAACCACACATACTGCAATACCAATAACTACATACCCAATTATTAACTCTTAGGTCAACATACACCTCCACACACCTACCTGTACAGTCACTCATACTTACAGTCACTTCATACAAAAGTGTCATATGAATTTATACACACACATAAATAGACACTCACACACTACAAATCATCCATAGAGATGCTCTCACACTTACTCAATCATGCAAATAATCACACTCCCATTTACTCTCCTAGGCAGTGAAACACACTCAAGTTCACTAACTCATAAAAATAGTATCACATTCTTACGCTCTTATACAATCATTGATGCAAGCACACACTCATCCATACAGCCACTCTCACAATCACACACTCTCACATATACCCACTTATATACTCTTACACGCATATATACTGCCTTTCACATATGTAGTTAGTCACACATGTACCACTGAGATATACATGCAATCCCTAACACACCCATACATACACTCACCCAACCATACAGTTCAACACAGATGCACTCTTAAAACCATGCACCCATAGAATCACCCACTCACACATCTATATCCAGAGTCACACACACCCTACCCACACAAACACTTATGAACCCATACAGATACTCACACAAGCAATCAATAACTCATATAGACACTCATATAGCTGTTCTCAAAACTATGCAGCCACTTATACACCAACATACAGACACATACATATATTTACACAGTTTACTCACTAGTCTGCAGTAAGATACATTTAATGACTAACTTAAAGAATCATGTTATGCACCACAGAAAATCATCCATTTACACACTTGTACACCCACTCATTCTTAAACAGGCCTTTCCCTATATATATTAAACATATTCAAATTTTTCTAAAACACATACTCACTAGATGATGTCATCAGTGATGCCATCAGTGATGTCATTTGAGATGTCATCAGTGATGTCATCAGTGATGTCACTGACCATGTCATGAGTGATGTAATATGTGACGTCATCAGCAGTGGATTGCGGGTGCGCGAGTTATAGTTAGCTGAACTAACTATAACGGCGGAATTTCATTGTTTTTTTGCGAATAAAATGTCCAGATAACTATAACGTGTGTGAAACCTCTGGTTTTTTCAGTGAATTTGCAAGGTTTTTTAAATGCTAATTCCTAACTATAACGTGTGTGAAACCTATGGTTTTTTCAGTGAATTTCAATGGTTTTTTAAATGCTAATTTTTTTATTTTTTTTTATATTTTTGAACAATTTCTTTTTAAAAAACTTCCCTATGTATACATTGATATATTATCTGTATCCTTTAATTTGGTGTGGCTTTTTTAAACGTTTTTTTTAATTTAAAGTTGAACAGCATAGTTAATATCTTCTATTAAGTTATGTCCTCTTTTTTTTTTTATATAAATTCTTGCGGTGCGCGCTC
This sequence comes from Triturus cristatus, assembly GCF_964204655.1. Taxonomy (NCBI): domain Eukaryota; kingdom Metazoa; phylum Chordata; class Amphibia; order Caudata; family Salamandridae; genus Triturus; species Triturus cristatus. The sequence goes on from NC_140585.1 coordinate 636,674,405, forward strand.
AGAGCACGCACCTAGTACGTTTGCGTACATTTTTCATGAATTCCGGCGTACGTTATTTACGTACGCATACATACGTATTACTGCGCGCTCGGAGCGCGCACCTAGTACGCATGCGTACGTACGCACGCTTACGTACGTCGTACGTACTCCACGCGGTATACTTCCATATACGCGTAGAGTACGCGCGCTGACGTTTACGTAGACGCGCGTGCTGCGTATGCGCGTTACGTACGCGCATAGTACGTAAGCGCATGCGCGCATATGCGTTTGCGCATGCGTAATTGTACCGTGCGCGCAGGGAGCTTGCTCGCTGCGCGCACCTCGGGGTATGTGATGAATAAAACAACACTTCTAATTGGTTTTCATTACTTTCAGTTTCAGATTGTTTCAAACCACACCCAATCCCCTCATGGCAAGTCATGTGATCCAGAAACATCACTTTTCATTGGTTCAAAGTACTTTCAGTTCCAGATTCTTCCAAAATCACACCCACCCCCCTCATTGTTAGTTCTGATTCCCTAGGAGAAGGAGCTAATCTGTGTGTTGAGATACAATGGCAGAGCAGCAGCCTCCTTCAGAGAGTGAGCAGGACACTCTTGAGAGACAGAGGCAGAGGAAGCAGAAAGACTCCTTTATATGGCAGTTTTTCACTTTTCCTGAGGGACAAAAGAAGGTGAATGCACCAAAGGTCACCTGCAAACTTTGTCAGTGCGTCTTGTCACGTGGGAATCCTAACAAGAAGTATTCTTTTAGTATTCTTACTATGTCGAGACACGTTGAGAAAATGCATCCAGTGACTTTTCGTCGAGCTTCTGGAGCAAATCCTCCACCTGCTCAGCCGACGACATCTGCAGCAGCTCAGCCGAGCACATCTTCGGCAGCTCAGGCAAGCACTTCTTCTGCAGTGGTGCCTTCACCTTCTACCACACCTCTGGATATTCGTCCTTGTTTTTTGAGGATGAGTACTCACTGCATGGATTGTGGTCGTCTTATTACGTTGGGTGAGAGCAGTATTGATCTCATTCAAAGAAAATTTGAGGAGCATCCTTGCGAGAGGCCATAATTTTCTTTTTTTTTTTTTTCGTTTTTCTCTTCCTCTGTCCCTACATTAACTCAAGGGCTCTTTTTAGAGCAACCTAAAATTAAAACAACACAAGTTGTTTTTTACAATCTATTTTTTTTTTTTTTTAGAGTGCGCGCACCCAGCGCGCACCCAATGGGTTTTTTTTTTTAAAAAAAACAAACATTTTTTTTCACCTTTAGTAAACCTTCAGGAACTCCTTGAGAAAGAGAGGGGAGTGGCATAGTAATTAAAAAAGAGATGGTGTACATTTCACAGATGATCGTAAGACAGTTTTCCTATTAAACTTTAAACTCTGCATCTGTATTTATGTATAGGTACCCAAAAAACATAATAGCTCATTTTAGTGCTGCATTTGAATTGGCTGTATTTACAAGGAGAGGAAAAGACACACAGAGAGGCTTATCCTCTCCTTGTAAATATGGAGGAGCACCCTGCGCCACTAGTACGTCAAGAAAATTGACGTAGTGGTGGCGCAGGTGGCTTGTAAATGTGCCCCAGAGATGTTAAGGAAATTAAGGGTGAAACAGACAAATCAAGAGTGACAGATACAGACACAGAGAGCAAACAACTGACAAGGAGTAAGGCAGTTAAAAAGACTAAGACATGTGGATACAGAAAAAGAAACATGGATGAAAAATTAGTGATGGAGGTAGTAAAGGTAGGGGAGTAGTATAGAAGGATTGAGGAAGTTACAAAAGAGTAGTAAAGCAGGAAGAGAGAGTGAGAAGAGAAATGAGAAAAGTAGAGTAAGGAGAGGTGAAGAAAAGGAAGCATGAAACAAAACCAGTGACACATACAGATATGTTAAACTTACCTGACCATCAAAATAAATAATTTAGAATTAAATGTTTTTATTAAATTGCAAAGATAACTGAATAACATCTTCTAAATTTTCTTTCTAGTTCTGTAAAAAAGAAAAAAAGTATTAATATTCAACAATACACTTTATTAAACAGTACATGTTTTTTCATATTTAGCAAAGCAATTTTTTGCCCTTTTTTTGCTGTTTTCAGAATGTTTTGATTTTCACTGAAAATAGTGAAATCAATTGTATTCATCATTTAACAGCGGGCAAAAAAAAAAACAATCTGAAAGATTGTTTAAAAAAGCCCCAAATGTATCCTCACTAAAACATACCTTAATAGAAATGTTTAAAATACCTTTTAAGAAGAATAACAATTTCTAAAAAGTAACATCTGTAAACCTTGTTGCAAAAGAACATTTTCCAAAATAATATCTGTCAAAGAAGTCCACAATCGTTTGTTTTACCTTTCCTTACGGCCAGATGATAAGTTTAAAATCCCTTTTGAGAGAAATATCCAATTTTAATCCTTTTAAATTTTAATAATGCTTTCTTCCAATGATGATGTTAGTATTTAAAATTTGGGTTTCAGAAAAATTAGGTAACAATTGGGTAAATCATAAGGCAAACGTTGCTTGAAAATCAATTGAGAATCATTACACAGTGTCCATCCTTTTTCACATTTAAGATAAACTGTGTAATGACCAGACGTTATAGAAGGTCCATCATGAAAAATTATTGCAACTGCAACAAAAGTTTTTCCAGATATTGATAATTGTTGTCCTGTAAACTTCTTTATTAAAGTGTCCAGTTTTGTTCCATCAGCTCTACAACGTTGCATCATTAAAATTACATACTGTCCATATTTCTTTAAAAATAACGTTGATAACATGTCTGATTTACATTGAGAACATTCCATGTTGTGATTAGCATCTTTAACTAATTTACTAAAAGTCACTGTTTTACTCTCTGGTAATGGTAAATATATGAACCTTTCAGAATCAACATTACTACTGCTTGTGTTCATACAGTTATCACAACAATGTTCCCATTTATAAGAGACACCAAATACATTTTCTACTTCTACCCCTTCATCTTCCAGTACCATCAGGATATACATCAAGAATTCCTGTGCATCTTGCTGGACATTTTGTGTAAACTGTGTACGTCCAGAACACACATCTAAAAGATTTCTAACATCAGAAGCACTTTCTATTTTAGTTTTATCATTACTCAGCTTCTCATAGAGGAGACTCAGCAAAGAACAGAATCTTTTTTCTTGATTTAGTATTATCTGCTCTTGCAAACTTTCAAGATAAAATACAACATTCAGCACTACATTTGCGTAGCAGTTGACACCAGAGCTATTTTCAAAATGACAACCAACAACCTCTTCAGCATTGTCCTTTTCCTTTTTGCTTGCAGTCACATCACTATCTTTTTGTTTTCTCTTCTGTACACCCTCATTACAGATATCCTCAAATCTCCTTTTCTGACAAACAACACGTTTTTCAAACACAGGATACTGACCTAAATGAGGAGCATAGCTTCTTCTTAATCTATTATACTCCTTTACACAGTTTGCATCAGCACTTACTTTTGAGTCATCAAAGTCTATCATGAATAAACCAGATAATTTTTTCACGCGTGATAAAGCAACATATGCCATACCTTCTTTAAAAACACTAGATCCAATGTTTACAAAAGCACTATCAACAGTTAATCCTTGAGACTTGTGAATAGTTACAGCATATGCTAGAGAAAACGGAAACTGCTTCCTACGCACATATAAGTCTTTCACAAGCAAGAAACGAACTGAACAACGACAAATGTCTTTAACCTCTTGTATCTGATCAAATTTTATTTTTAAACATTCAATTCCAACTTTTTTCTGGTAATTAATAAAACCCACAACTCTTCCCATAGCTCCATTCACTAAACCTTTCTCTACATCCAAATTCCGTCTTAAAATTACTCTACAGTTCATACACACATAAAGATTCTTTTCCAAACCTGCTGTTTTTTAAATGTTTTTCTCCAGAGAATCCAATTTAGTACCCAATTTGCCTGTCAATATAACAGTTATTCGTTCATGTTCTATTTTATCCACAGCTTCCAGTTTTATAATCTCTTCATTTTCCAATTTCAAAAGTTCTTGATTGAATACAGAACATTCATGTAGTGTTGGCATTAAGCAGATTACAGTATTTTTTTCTGCAATTTTCTTGTATATTTTCTCTGGAACTATTTGTTCTGTTGGAAACAAATTACTCAGCAATCGACTCTGTAATGCTTTTCTGCCATGTTCTGTGAGTAGTCCAATTCTTATATCTTTCAGAATACTTGCATAGTCCTCATCATTGGCTTGCCTCATATTGGTAATGAGTTCCTTATACTCAAAATATGTCCAAATATTTACATTGCCTATACTTCCTAATTACTTTTTTGTGTCTTCATGTGTAAGTGTATGGAATACCGGTTGTCCTTTAACTGGAGTAAGTTGCAAAAGATCTCCAAAAACTATGACATGTTTTCCTCCAAATAGGACGTCAAAGTCTGTCTTCAGAATTTGCTGCATTCTTAAATGCACAAAGGCAAGCATTAAGTTTGATACCATGCTTACCTCATCAATAATGAGTACTTTCATTTTCTTCAATACTCTTGAAACTTCCAAGCATGCTTCTCCTGCTAGTTTGTGGTACTGTATTTTGTTCTCATGCTCTACTGGTAACATTAGCAAACGATGTAAGGTAACTCCTTTGATGTTATACGCTGCTAACCCAGTTGAAGCAGTAACAACACAAGACAAAATTGAATCCATTTTCTTCTGTAGGTAGCTTCTAATCACATTAATTAAGAAACTTTTTCCAGTTCCTGCTTGTCCACTTACATACATTCTCATTGGTTCAAAAGATGTGCATGAGCACTCTTTATTTTCATGTAGTAATCCGTGATCAATTTTTTGTCTGACTTCTTCATAAATTTGTTTTTGTTCTTCATTCAGTTGCTCCTCCAAATATGTTAAGTCTACAAAATCTTCCTGAGCTTGATTCATAGGTGTTTCCACTTCGTTCATGGCTATTGCTGCTTCATTTTCGATGATCGGTTGTCCTAGAGGATCTTGACTGAATGTCCCAGAACTTTGACTGTCTTGAGAACTGTCTCTAGCTACTTCAGCTGCAATTGTTGCTTCTTGTTCAATTTCTTCATTTAACATTTGAACATAAGTTGTGAAAGTACTGCATTCAACGTTGTCTTTGTTAGCATTGAAGGAATCTTCATAGCTCTGAAATTCTCCAAGTAGTTCCTCCTCTGTACGCCATGGTTTAAACAGCTGCAAAAGTGACAAGTAGTAAAATTCCTTTTTATCAGGAGTGTCGCAACTCAGCTTCCGGTGATTTATCAAACTTCCTTTTGTTTGCTTCACCAAACATCCTTCCTCATCAATGACTTTATATTTTCCATTGTTGATATCTTCTGTGACATTCCGTTTAAAAATAAAGTTCTGCAGCACTTCATAGAGACACATGTTCTCAAGGTGATGACTTCTTTGTGGGTAATATGTGTCCAACATGTTTGTTCTTAAAATGTCTGTACTTTCTGGTTCGAACTCTGCTAAATATTCAATTTCTCGAATAGATTTCAGAACCCGATTTCGCATTCCTGCAAGGCCTAAACTTGCCCAAATTATTCTTCTGGATTTCGAGTACAGACTTGCAGATGATAACCTATCTGAGCATTCGTAGGATCCAATTTCTCGATGCGATAACATCTTTAAACTGAAACTGTACAGCTTCTTACTGACAGTCTTCTCGTGAGAAATCTCTTCCCACATTTCCTTCAATTCCGTTTTCTCAGATTTAGTGATGTAAGATGTGACATAGCGAGCAACAGCAATAGAATTGTCAGCCACATACTGTATATCCATGTTAGCATTCCACATGGATAAAATGACTGGGTTGTAGTCATTTATATATTTTGACTCTTCTTTTCTTCTTAGGTTGTAGGTATTCTTAGGCGATTTTCTTGTAATAGTATGTCGCACAGCTGACATAAAACTGTTTACTCTTCCTTTTGAAAGAACAGGTCATGGAAATCCAAATCAACATTTTGTGTAGAATTTATCTTTACTCTTGTACTTCCGTCGACAGTATTTTCCACACCGATGACTTTGGAATCGTAAAACTTGCTCTTTTAAATTTTTCTCTTCTGTGCTTTTAGGTATAGCACATGTTGCATATCCTTCGATGAAACTTAAAACTGCATCATCAGAATCTGTTCCAAATTTTGGAGCATCCTTGATCCACAACAGCATATGAATATGAGGAGAACCTCTGGCTTGGTACTCTTTTCTCCAAAAGAAATCCACAACTTCTCCAAGAGGTGGATTTTTTTTATTGCAGATGAAGGACATCATAGCCTCAAATCTATGATTGAAATATCTGCAAACATTAACCGGATCCAATGAGCACAATTCTCCTGCTGTCTTGTATTGGATGTTTTCAATATTTGAATTTGCCTCTCGAAGAAAATCCAGAAGATCATCCCAAGCGTACTCAGCACAGCTTAGGGTAAGGAACCATGTAGGAGTTCCTAAATTCCGTAACATACATTTCAATTCTCCATGGCGTCGGTACCAATATTCATTCGTCCCACGCTGACAAGCCATCAAATTGATCAATTGAGATTCCAAATGATCATCACGCTGTTGCACTTTGTTCATAAAATCCTTTGCAGTCACATTACATAGATGTACTCCAGTTTTCAAAATGTGATTTACTGCATAAGATAGTGCTGACAAGTCACTTTCAAATAAAAGATGGAACAAATAAGGAATACTTTGACGAAATCTTAGATCTTCAGCATATAGTCTTGTAGTCTGATACTCAGAAGCAGGAATCTGTACTGGACGTTCATCATATCGTCCTCCTTCTCCTGTAGGAAACAGCTGGGGAAAACAACGAGCTTCCAAGCTCTCTTCCCATACACTAACGGGAGTTCCTTGTGCTTTCTTCATCTGAAACAGATCAATAGCGTTTCCCATAACTTCTTTAGAATGTAGAGGATGTATGCTGAAATGTTCATAAATTTCTTCTTCTTTTGACTTATCCACTTTTTCAAGTTGCCCAGTTGGTATTCCTGTGTCTTCTAGTATTTCTTCTTCATCCATATAAATGGCTTCATACCATTTATTATTTTTTTTCAAATACAAATTTGCTCTTTGTACTTTTCGTACATCCACCAGCTCCTGCCAAATTTTCTTATTCTTTGTAGGTACACCATTAACCAGAATAACTAATGGTTCAGTTTCCAAAGTATCTGCATCAATTGTTTCCATATTTTTTTTCAAATCTAATGGCAAATAGACAACTCTTCCTTTTAAACCTCTCTGTAAATCCGAAGGAGGTAATTTACCAGTTTTTGGCTTCATACGCACTATGGTCTGAAACGGATGGACACATTGAATGAGTATAGACTCATACGTATTTAAATCAGAAAGTTCTGGAGGAATATCAACCAATTCTAAATTATTATGTACAGCTCTAGCTGGCATTCTGTTTTCTTCTAACTTGTTATAACAGTATTTACAAATACGCTGATCTTCACCCAAATCAAAACAATTTTCCAGAAATATATATGTTGCAAAATCGTTCCACTTATAATTATCTTCATTTTCACTTTTTTTATACAGATCACCATTCCTTGTTTGATTTTTGTAATGGCTTCTCCGGCAACATATACAAGTAATATTTGGTCTTTCATTAGAGAGGATAGCAAATTTTGTCATTTCATCATTAAAATTTTTACTAACAGTGAGTTCTACATTCTCTTCCACATTTTCATCAATAACTGTATCATTTTCTGCACTTTCTTGTTCTGGACCAAAGTAACAAAACTGAATTTCATCAGTAACCTTCACTACATCTGATACAGATCCATGGAACAGAGCATTATTCAACTCATTTAACTTTAGTGCTGGACTTTTAGCAAAATACAATGTTCTCACAAACTTTCTCATTTCAGTATGATGAACTGCCAGCATCCTAAAATGGTGAAAAACACTTTGACACGCTTTCCGAGATAGACAAGCCAGAGAATGTCCTTGCAAACCAGTATTCTCTCTCACTCTGCATGGATCTAGTCTTTGAAGCACCTTAATCTTCTGTTTAACACTCTTTTTACTATATTCTCTTAGAAAGTCACATAATTTATCAATAGATTCCTGACGCACAGTACAAATACTACTACAATTCCAAGTGTACACTGGGGCTTTAGGACTTCTTCCCATAACCTCATCAGCCATCACTTGTTCCTCATTTCTTGGAACCATTTTCTCCTTTTCCATTACACACCCATCCTTAACTTCATATGCTCTACCTTTGGTGTCAACTGCATGCAACCAACTATTACTTTGAAGATAACTCTCTTCATTAAAAAATGGTTCAGTACTTGAACTATGCTTCCATTCTCCTAAGAACACTTTACAAAAGTTTTTTTTTTTTACTTCTCTTTTCCTTTTGCTTTGTGACTTAATTGCATTCACTAATTTATCTAATCTACGCATCCTGTTCAAAATTAAAATGAATAGTTTTTTTTTTATTTCTAATGCCTTGGTAACAATACTTTCAATTAATTTCTTTTTCTTATAAAACTTTTTTTCTTATATTTTTTCATATCCTTCAGCAAATTTAACATCACTCTTCTCTGAAACATTTTTCGACAAATGTTTTTAAAATCTATTTTCCGTGTTAAGTCACTCTTCCTAACTTCTGAGTCTATATTAGCATTTTGTTTTTGCTGTCGATTCTGTTGTTGTTTTGTACTTGAAACACTGTTTGAATGTATCTTCCGATCATTTTTTTTTTTGAAGATATTTTTAAAAAAATCTTTAGTTTTCTTACCAGAAGACTTTTTCTGTTTTCCAACACGTGCTTCGCCTCCTATTTTTTTTTATCAGTCGTCTTCAAATATAGTTGTTGTTTCTTTTCTTTTGTTTTTCTTGACATTATAGGCATCTTTATAATTTTTCACTGTTGCTCACCAATACCTGCAAAAAACTAAAAGAAAATACCTTTATGTAATTTAAATTCATTACATTTTTTAAAAAAAAACTTTTCAAATCCTATCACATGAGCTGATCCTTTGCTACGAGTCAAACTCTTACAAAATAGAAGAAACATGAATTAAATCTCTGACAACAATTCCTGTGTCCACACAGACTCATGGTCTGATTCTAGGCAGAAAGCGATATTTCCTTTGGCAATTTGAAAGCACATTTACTACTGGGGTAGAGCAAGTGATAATTACTGTAACAGACTGACACATGTTCCTTCTAGTTTAGACAGGCAGAAAGGAGCACATGTCCTAACAGCTCCTTGAGACCATGACCATGTGTTACAGGGTGACTGATTAGACTAGAGCAAAGGAAATGAGCCTTGGTGATTTAGAATCTGTTTGCGTTACACACTGCTATCTGAAACAGCACACAGAGCTGGCTAAAACACATGGGAGTGTAGCAGAAGCTGCTGCGTGTGTGCTAAGAGTGTGTTTCTGGAGACTGTGTATTGTCAGCTGCAACAGACATCTGCATAGAGACTCCCACAACTGCATGAAGAGTACAGACATGTGTGTAAGAGTACATGTGTGGTAAGGGTTAATTGGAGTTTTCAACATGTAGGAACCACCTCAGCCATTCCAAGAATTGATGAATAATCTACCATGCTATTTTCAAACGTGTTTGCATTTGCATCACATTTTTGAGATACTGCTTTCTGCTGATTGCTAACCAACACATTGGAAGAAAACAAGCTGAGCCTTTCATGAATGTGCAAGTTTTTCTGATCAACAGCAATACAAATTAAAACGCTAACAACAATTCCTGTATGCACAAAGACTCATGGTCTCATTCTAGGCAGAAAGCGATATTTCCTTTGGCAATTTGAAAGCACATATACTACTGGGGTAGAGCAAGTGATAATTACTGTAACAGACTGACACATGTTCCTTCTAGTTTAGACAGGCAGAAAGGAGCACATGTCCTAACAGCTCCTTGAGACCATGACCATGTGTTAGAGGGTGACTGATTAGACTAGAGCAAAGGAAATGAGCCTTGGTGATTTAGAATCTGTTTGCGTTACACACTGCTATCTGAAACAGCACACAGAGCTGACTAATACACATGGGAGTGTAGCAGAAGCTGCTGCGTGTGTGCTAAGAGTGTGTTTCTGGAGACTGTGTATTGTCAGCTGCAACAGACATCTGCATAGAGACTCCCACAACTGCATGAAGAGTACAGACATGTGTGTAAGAGTACATGTGTGGTAAGGGTTAATTGGAGTTTTCAACATGTAGGAACCACCTAAGCCATTACAAGAATTGATGAATAATCTACCATGCTATTTTCAAACGTGTTTGCATTTGCATCACATTTTTTAGATACTGCTTTCTGCTGATTGCTAACCAACACATTTGAAGAAAACAAGCTGAGCCTTTCCTGAATGTGCAAGTTTTACAGAACAACAGCAACACAAATTAAAACGCTAACAACAATTCCTGTATGCACACAGACTCATGCTCTCATTCTAGGCAGAAAGCAAAATTTCCTTTGCCAATTTGAAAGCACATTTACTACTGGGGTAGAGCAAATGATAATTACTGTAACAGACTGACACATGTTCCTTCTAGTTTAGACAGGCAGAAAGGAGCACATGTCCTAACAGCTCCTTGAGACCATGACCATGTGTTACAGGGTGACTGATTAGACTAGAGCAGTGGTTCCCAAACTGGGGTCCGGGGACCCCCAGGGGTCCGTGACACATTCCCAGGGGGTCCGCAGGCAGCAGTTTTAAAAGCAATGCAAAGTTCCTTGTATAAACAGCAGTTTTTGGGCACCAATAAAAGTGTCAAGATAACTCCGATGATTAATGTACCTGCTGGAGAGAGATGGGGGGGTTTGTCCAGTGGCAGCTTTGAGTCATCTTAGGAAGGCCAGATGGTTAAAAAATGCCTACCATGCATTTAAAAAAACAGTATTTTGTTTTGTGCATAGCTCAGTCAGTTCCTGCTTTTGCCACAGAGACTGTTTTGTTATAATGCAGTTCACAAGTTCCAATCGCATTTAGCACAGTGAGCTATGAACTGACATTATAGAGCTGCAAGCAAACTGCATTGTACAAGTTAGTAAGTTATGCTTTTACCCAGTCTTTCATTATCCCGAAGCTGCTAAAAAGGTTTGTTTGGGTAGAAATAAATCCTTATTATTAAAGTCAATGCTAACCCCTGTGTTATGTTCTGAATCCTGAGTTTGTGCTCTCCGGACCAAGCACTCTTACAAAATGCCTACCAGTATGGATGACTTGTGAATACTACACCTTGTAGTCCCCTTTGCCTTATGTAACATTTTCTAGTCACTGATTTACAGATGTATGATTCTTTCTCTCAGTATGTGTGTGATGTAAAGTGCTCTGACACCCTACAGTGCTATGAGAGGTGCTATAAAAAAAATTAAATACATGTGACAGTGGGGCTTTGGAGAGATAGAGGCACTGTTGGAGGGTAGTAGTGAGGGAATCAATGAAGATTGACAAAAGATTGCTGTATGCTGGTGCATAGTAAGGTCATTATTTCAATTCAATATATAATGACATGTGTTGTAAAATGCACCATTTTCCCCCAAATTTTCTTGGGGGAGAGGCCCCCAATGCCCCCTTTGTAGTGGTCAGACTCACTCGCTGCACTTGGTGGGCACTGTATGGGGACTAGTCTGACAACATTTGCCAGAGCAGCTTTAAGTTTCCAGTCCAGCCTTGGCAGGAGCAGGAGCCCCAGGCTGTGAAATAAAACCAAACAATGGAAAGTTAGTCGCGAGATGCAGCACCAACCTTCCCATTAGGATATTTCTATTTTTGCAAATATTTTAACATAAAAATACTAAATTCTTTAGTAATTTAAGTCTAGTCTTTGTTTGATGTGCATACGTGTGTTTTTATTTTCTTCGAATTCCAGTTTTAATGTTTGACATTTAAATCATACAAATTGCCTGGGGGTCCCCGGCTGCCAGTAGTGACTCAATGGGGGTCCTTAGGAGTGAAATGTTTGGGAACCACTGGACTAGAGTGTTACAAAAAAACAAGCTGCCCCTTTCCTGCGAGTGCAAGGGTAATAGAGCAAGACCAACCGGAATGAAAACTCTCTTTACATTTCCTATGTGCTCACTGTCTCATGGTATGATTCTAGGTAGAAAACAGTATTCCTGAGTGATACCAGTACACATTAACTTATAATGAAGTCATACTCCATAATATATAACATGTTCAAGCCACTTAAATATCTTCCTTTACATAAAATGTTAAACACAACTTTTACAGTGGTAGGAAAATGTACCATACTATTTTCAAATGTGTTTGCATTTGCCTCTCACTGATCAGTAAATGATTTCTGCTGAATGCTAACCATCACACTTTAACATAACAAACTACCCCTTTTCTGCGAGTGCAAGGCTAACAGAACAAAAGCAACACAAATTAAATCTCTGTAAAAAAAATCCTGTGTGCAGACAGACTCATGATGTAATTCTAGTCACAAAACAATATTCCTCACTAATACCACTACACCTTAACTTACAGTGAAGACATACTCCATAATATCTTACTAGTTCTAGACAGTTAAATTTCTCCTAAATCACAAAATGTAAAACACAACTTAAAAACAAGAATGAGAAATCTATTATTTATATCAAAATACACCACATACTTCCCCTCTCAAACTCATAACTCACCTTTAAAATTAATTAGCTGAGAAATAAATGTGGGACTCAAACAGCAGATTATCAGAGCCAGAATCTCAGAGCTCTACACCTCTCTCCTCTCTGCAGAACCAGTAAATGGCCATTTTTCCCTCTCTTTTTTCCCACATATACATGTTAATGTAAAATCACAGTCCTTCCCACATTTTTTCAAATGGAATCACACATTTCTATTGGTTGCAACTTTCAACCCCTTTGCAAATCATCCCTTCCCCCAACATGACTTCTGCCTGCTACCATAGCAACAGCTCATGGAACACTGGTGTGAGCACAGAGGTCAGAAGTTCAGCAGACATTGTTTCAAATCAAAACAGCAAGAGTGCTTGACTTTTCAAACCTAACAGCAAATCCAAAGTAAAGTTCAGTGGGAACACATTTTTCTGTACCAATCCAAAACATGCTTTTAAAAATTTAAACATACAGCCTAGTTTTAACTGTAAAATGGTTTAAATCAGCCAATGAGTTCTTTTTATCAAAATAAAGTATGTATGCCTCCATTTTCCAACTGTGTTTCTTTTCATATTGCCATTCTACTGAAAGACACCTTCTGAGTGCATCCAGATCTCCTTGAAACATGTTCACAGTGTGGATTGTAGGTCATAGCTATGTCTTCTGGAGTGAAAAATTTGCAGAAAAAAGAGGTATGGTGAGAGACCTTGCTTTGCCAAATGTAGACATTAAATGGATTGGTCAGAGAGGGTTAAAGTGGCACCAATTAATGCCTTTGGTGAAAACCTTTCTACAACTCCCACAGCCTAACCTTATTATTGTGCACTTTGGTGGAAATGACCTAGGCACTTTAACTGGGGTAGGTCTGGAAATGCTTATTAAGGACACCTTTGTGCAATTGATGTAGCTTTTTCCTCAATCTGCCTTTGTATATTCTAACATATGCCAAAGGCAAAAGTGGAACTGGTCCAACCAATTTTGTCCACAGATTGACAAAGCAAGAAAGCACGTCAATAAGTCTGTTTCTGCTTTCCTCAGAGACTATGGTATGGGTTCTATATACCACAACAACTTGCGTTACAACATGCAAGACATTTATAGAGGAGATGGTGTACATTTCAATGATGAAGGGAACAGAGTCTTCCTCTTGAACTTTAGACTCTTCATCGGTACTTACTTGTAGGTACCGAAAAACACTCAATAAACACAAGGGCTCTTTTTAGAGCCACCTAATATCGAAACACTTAAACGTGATTTTTAATACTTTTTTTTAATGTTTTTTTTCGAGTGCGCGCTGGGTGCACGCACCTCGTGATGTTTTTTAGGTTTTTTCGGGTACGCGTAGAGTGCGCGCACCTCGCGATGTTTTTAAAAAAATGTAAATCTTTTTTTTGCCCTTCGTGGTCCTACTTGCCCCCCTGACAATGACTAGGGGGTCTACAACTCCCTACCCTGCCCCCTCTTCACGGTCTCCACCTTTCCTTTTTAGTGCGACAGACAAAATGGCGGCCGACACTTCCTGATTTCGACCCATTCGAATGTTTACTGACATCTAACAACCAATCAGAATGACGCTTGCGCACGGCAGGGTGCGCGCACAGGGCTTGCTCAGTGTGCGCATGGTACGCACGTATAGATATTGATATGCTTTTAAATGCTATTTTCTCAAGAAATACTGAACAGATTTACACCAGACCTGCAAAAGGCACTTCCTTGACCTTATGGCTACCTCTCGGCCAAATTTCAAGTAATTCTGTTCAGCCGTTCGGGCTGTAGCTGTGTCTAAAGGTCCTTTGGGAAAATGCATGGGGAAAACGCGTTTTGGGACCCCCCTTTTTTCTCGGCCCCCGCTTGACGATTCACCCCGAGACTTTCAGGGTAGGAGCTGAACGGAGCGCCCCATTAGTTTTGAAAATTTCGCGAGGATTCGTCAACCGGCGCCAAAGTTATTCAAAATAGAATTTTCAGATTTCCTATGGAAACATGGTCCTAACTATAACTATCTACTGGCGACCGCCAGTAGATAGTATATATATATATATATATATATATATATATACGTCCAGTATGTTTTCACTTTCTACTATTTTTTGTAAATGCTTTCTTTAAAAGACACTCTGGACATTAGGACTCTATGGTCCAGTTGAAGGCTGAGTGCCGAAACGCGTCGACCGTCCTTTTGTGCGTGTTCCTGATGTTCATTTGCTGAATAAACACTAACTGAGTGTTCTCTGTGGTGCCGTGCTTTCCTTTGTTGCGACGAACCCCAGGATTGAGGGTGAAGCGAGAGAGAAGTTTGTTCATATATATATATATATATATATATATATATATATATTCACTGAAAAAACCATGGGTTTCACACACGTTATAGTTAGGAATTAGCATTTAAAAAACCTTAGAAATTCAATGAAAAAACCAAAGGTTTCACACATGTTATAGTTAGCTGGACATTTCACTCGTAAAAAACCAATGAAATTCCCCCGTTATAGTTAGTTCAGCTAACTATAACTCGCGCGCCCGCAATGCACTGCTGATGACGTCACATATTACATCACTCATGACATGGTCAGTGACATCACTCATGACATCACTGATGACATCTCAAATGACATCACTGATGACATCACAGATGACATCATCCAGTGAATGTGTGTTTTTCTGGAAATTACATATGTTTTATATATGTATATCTCAAGGTCGATGGAAGAATAAATCGGTATATAAGTGTCTAAATGGATGAATTGTTTTTGAAAAATTGATTGTATAACTGACTGATTAAGTGTATCTTAGTGAATACATGGCTTAGTGAGTAATGTTAAAATATGTAAATATCTGTATTAGTCTCTCACTTTGTGTATAAGTGGCTGCATGGGTTGGTGAGTAGCTACATGGGTGTCTATATAGGTTATTAGTTGGTTTTTTGAGTATCAGTGTCTGATGTCTGTATGGTTCGGTGGGGGGTATTACGTAGTGCATAGGTGCATGAATGAGTGACTCACTCTTTGTATGTGTTGAAGACAGCATGTGTGCAGGACTATATGGGTGAATGAGTGTGTGCATGGGTGTGTTAGTGAGTGAATGACTGTCTCAATAGTGTCTTTATGAGTAACTACATATGTTTTAAACTAGTATATGTGACAATTGGTGTATATAAGCGAGTATATGTGAGAGTGAGAGATTGGAAGAGTTCCTGTATGAATAAGTATGTGTTTTATAAGTGATTGTTTAAAAGACTAAGTATGTGTAAGTTTCTGTAGAAGTAAGTGTGGCGGTGTGTGTATAACTGTATATGCAAGTAAATGTATGTTTGATTCTTTATTAGCATGAGTGACTATGTGTGTGAGTACCTCTATGGATGAGTGGGATTGTGTTACAGGATGTATACGTGTATGAGTACATATGATGAGTGAGTACATGTATGAGTGACTGTACAGGACTGTTGGTGAATGAGTGGATGTGTATGTGGATCTTAGAATTACTGAATAGGTTGTTGTAACTGGTATTGGTATGTCCATTGTTTTTAAAATTTTAATTTCTATTTTTGAATGTGTGTATCAAAGGTTATATTAGGGGCAGAGGTGGTCTGCCACTCTATCACAAGGATGATGTCATCAGTGATGTCATCAGTGATGTCATTTGAGATGTCATCAGTGATGTCATGAGTGATGTCACTGACCATGTCATGAGTGATGTAATATGTGACGTCATCAGCAGTGCATTGCGGGCGCGCGAGTTATAGTTAGCTGAACTAACTATAACGGGGGAATTTCATTGGTTTTTTACGAGTGAAATGTCCAGCTAACTATAACATGTGTGAAACCTTTGGTTTTTTCATTGAATTTCTAAGGTTTTTTAAATGCTAATTCCTAACTATAACGTGTGTGAAACCCATGGTTTTTTCAGTGAATTTGCAAGGTTTTTTAAATGCTAATTCCTAACTATAACGTGTGTGAAACCGATGGTTTTTTCAGTGAATTTGCAAGGTTTTTTAAATGCTAATTCCTAACTATAACGTGTGTGAAACCCATGGTTTTTTCAGTGAATTTGCAAGGTTTTTTAAATGCTAATTTTTTTATTTTCTTCTATTTTTTAAACATATATTTTTTTTTTATTTTCTATCCTTTTTTTAAGACTATGGTTAAATTTTTAAAATTCTATAATATGTTTTTTTAAAAATATTTTATAAAATAAACAGGTAAAATTTATTAGCAATACATTTTTTCCTTATTTTTTTTTTAGTACGCGTACCGTAAGCTTACGGTAAGCGTACGGTTTACGCAATGCCCGTAATTTATCTACGCTGTTTGCGTATACTTACGCAATTTGCGTAGCCGCGCGTACTCCGCGTGGGACGCGTACGCGTGTACGCTACACGCGCACGTTACGCGGAAGTGTCGGGTAGTGACTGTTATGCGCATGCGCGCAAGCGCGTGTCTTTTTTACGCGCATGCGTACTTTTGCCGTAAGCGCACCGTAAGTGTACCGTAAGCGTACGGTAGGTCATGTGATCATGAAACACAACTTTTGATTGGATGAAACTACTTTCAGTTCTAGAACTCTCCTACACCACACCCATTCCCCTCATTTCTGCTTGTGATCCCTTAGGAGAAGGAGCTGGGTTGTCTTTGTGATACGATGGCAGAACAGCAGAGCCCTTCTGAGAGTGAGGCTAGCACTAGCAGCACTACCTTGAGGCAGAGAGCGAGGAAACAAAAGACCTCTTATGTATGGGATTATTTTACTTTTCCTGAAGGCCAGCAAAAGGTAAATGCACCCTTAGTGACTTGCAAGCTGTGTCAGCGTGTACTTTCAAGAGGTAATCCTGACAGGAAGTATTCCTTTGGGAATCATACCATGATGAGGCACCTCAAGGATGTACACAAAAGGACACATGCTCGACTTACTGGAGGTAACCCTTCAGTAAGTCAACCAAGCACATCCACAGCAGCTCAGCCTGGACCATCATCTGCAGGGCCGAGTCCTTCTTCTGCAGGTCAGGTGAGCCCTTCATTTGTGGGGGGAGCATCTCCTTTTGCTGGCCCTCTGGAAATTAACCCTCGGTTTGCGAGGGTTGAAGTACGGTGCGCCCATTGTCACGATCTAATTACTTATAGGGAGACCAGTGTTTCCCTAGTGAACAGTAAAATAGATCAGCACACTTGTCGTACCGTCTAATATTCCCAATCTTTCTTTCCTCTGTCCCTGCATGAACACAATGGCTCTTTTAAGAGCCAACCTTACCTTTCATCTATTTTTTATATATGTTTTTAAAAACTTTTTTTTTTTTTTTTTTACCGTACGCGTACGGTACGCGTAATTTTTTATTTTTTTTAAAAAAAACACTAAAAATCAATTTTCACATTACAAGGTCCTTGAGAGACTACAATTATTATTATTGACTTACCATACCCACTCAAAAAAATATTTATTCATTTGTTTTTTAAAAAAATTGCTTTAAAAATGGTTCTAGTTTTCGAAAATTTTCTATATCAATCTGAAAAAAAAGAAAAAAGTATTAATATTTTTAAAACATTTTATAATACAGTACACATATTTACATATTTTTCAAAAAATATTTTTGCCTTATTTTTGCTGTTTTCAGAATATATTGCATTTCACTATAAATTGTGAAAGCAATTGCATTCATCATTTTACAGCGGGCAAAAAAAAATAACAATCTCAAAGATTGTATTAAAAAAGCCCAGAATCTCTTTTTACTTAAACTTAACATTATAGAAATGCATAATATTCTAAAAAAATATCATCTAATATCAATACTTATTTCTTTAAAATACCGTCTGATATGTTTGTTTCAGAAGTATAATCACAATATTATATCTCAAATAACTCCACATTACATCTGGTTCCATTTCCTTTAGGCCAAATAGTAATTTTAAAATTCTTTTTTGATTAAATTTCCAATGGTAATCCAATAAAATTCTAAAGTTTTATTTGTACAGATCTCACCGATTCTCTGTAACATATTGGTTCCCTAAATATTTATGAATAATTTATTAAGTCCACAATAGAATTGGTTACCTTTCCACATGGCCAAATAGTAATTTAAAAAATCTTTTTTGAAAAAATTTCCAATGGCACTCCAATAACATTCCAAAATTTAAATTGTGCAGATGTTACCGATTTTCTCTAAATTTTTGGTTTTCGAAAGTTTCATTAAAAATTAAAAAAGTCCACATTACAATTGGTTATCTTTCCATTAGGCCAAATGATAATTTAAAAAATCTTTATTTTTGAAAATTCCAATGGTAATCCAATAAAATGGTAAAATTGTTTTGTCCAGATCTTGCCAAGTCTCTCTAAAATTTAGGTTTCAGGAAGATTAGATAGGAATTTGCTAAATCAAAAGGCAAACGTTGCTTAAAAACCAATTGGGAATCATTACACAGTGTCCAGCCTTTTTCACATTTAAGATAAACTGTGTAATGTCCAGAAGTAACAGTAGGTCCTTCATGGAAAATTATTGCAACAGTTACAAAAGTTTTTCCTGAAATTGATAATTGCTGTCCTGTAAACTTCTTTATTAAAGTATCCAATTTTGAACCATCAGCTCTACATCGTTGCATCATTAAAATTACATACTGTCCGTATTCCTTTAAAATTAATGTTGAAAACATGTCAGATTGACACTCACCGCATTGCATGCTATGATTAGCATCTTTAACTAATTTAGCAAAAGTGACTGTTTTAGTCTCTGGCAATGTCAAAAAAATAAACCTTTCATTATCAACATTAGAGCCACATATATTATAACAGTTTTCACAACTATGTTCCCATTTATAAGAGAGACCAAATAAATTATCAATTGCAACTTCTTCTTCTTCCAGTACCTGAAGAAAAAACATCAAAAATTCGTGTGCATCTTGCTCTTCATTTTGAGAAAACTGTGTTCGTCCTGAACATACATCTAAAAGTTTTCTAATTTCAGTAGCACTTTCTATTTGAGTTTTATCATTACTCAGCTTTTGAAAAAGGAGACTCAGCTCTGAACAGAATCTTTTTCCCTGATTTACTATTATCTGCTCTTGCAAACTTTCCAGATAAAATGCAACATTCAGCACTACATTTGCGTAGCAGTTGACACCAGAGCTATTTTCAAAATGACATCCTACAACCTGTTCTTCTTTTTCCTTACTCTTTTTGCTTGCAATTACATCACTCCTCTTTTTTTTCCTCCTCTGTACATCTTCATCACAGATATTCTCATTTCTCCTTTTATGAGAAACTACACGTTTCTCCAACACAGGATACTGACCTAAATGAGGAGCATAGCTTCTTCTTAATCTATTATACTCCTTTACACAATTTGTATCAGCACTAACTTTTGAGTCATCAAAGTCTATCATGAATAAACCTGATAATGTTTTCACTCGTGACAAAGCAACATATGCCATACCTTCTTTGAACACAGTTGAACCAATGTTCACAAATGCACAATCTACAGTCAATCCTTGAGACTTGTGAATAGTTACAGCATATGCTAGCGAAAACGGAAACTGCTTCCTACGTACATATAAGTCTTTCACAAGCATGAAACGAACTGTACAACGACAAATGTCTTTAACTTCTTCTATCTGATCAAATTTTATTTTTAAACATTCAATTCCATCTTTTTTCTGATAATTAATAAAACCCACAACTCTTCCCATAGCTCCATTAACTAAACCTTTTTCAACATCCAAATTTCTCCTTAAAAATACTCTACAGTTCATGCAAACATATAGATTTTTTTCTAATCCAGCTGTTTTGGAAATGTTCTTCTCTAGTGAATCCAATTTATTTTTCAGTGTGCCTGTTACTGTGACAGTAATTCTTCCATCCTCAATTTTGTCCACTGCTTCTAATTTCCTGATCTCTTCCTTTTCCAATTTCAAAAGCTCCTTATTGAATATTGAGCATTCACGTAGAGTTGGCATTAAGCAGATGATACTTTTGTTTTCTGCAATGTTCTTGTATATCTTCTCTGCAACTATTTCTTCCTTTGGAAATAAATTATGTAGCAACCGACTCTGTAATGCTTTTTTGCCAACTTCTGTGAGTAGTCCAATTCTGATATCTTTCAGAATACTTCCATATTCTTCATCGCTTGCTTGCCTCATATTAGTAGTAAGTTCCTTGTACTCAAAGAAGGACCAAATATTTGTATTTCCGATGCTTCCCAATGACTTCTTCGTGTCTTCATGTGTGACAGTATTAAACACTGGTTGTCCTTTAACTGGAGTAAGTTGCAAAAGATCTCCAAAAACTATGACGTGTTTTTCACCAAATAACATGTCATAGTCTGTCTTCAGAATTTGCTGCATTCTTAAATGCACAAAGGCAAGCATTAAGTTTGAAACCATGCTCACCTCATCAATAATGAGAACTTGCATCTTCTTCAAGACTCTTGAAACTTCCAAGGATGCTTCTCCAGTTAGCTTGTTGTATTGTATTTTTTTCTCATGCTCCACTGGTAACATTAGCAAACGATGTAAAGTGATTCCTTTTATGTTATATGCTGCTAACCCAGTTGGAGCAGTAACCACACAAGACAAAGTAGAATCCGTTTTTTGCTGTAGGTAGCTTCTGATGACTTTAATTAGGAAACTTTTTCCAGTTCCAGCTTGTCCGCTTACATACATCCTGATTGGATGAAATGATGTGCATGAGCACTCTTTTTTTTCATGTAGAAATCCGTGATCAATTTTGTTTCTGATCTCTTCATAAATTTGTCGCTGCTCTTCGTTCAGTTGTCTTTCCAAATTTTGTAAGTCTATAAATTCTTCTTGAGCTTGATTCATAGCCGTTTCCACTTCATTCATGGCTATTGATGCTTCATTTTCAACGATTGGTTGTCCTAGGGGATCTTGACTGAGTGTTTCTGAACTTTGGCTGTCCTGAGAACTGTCTCTAGCTATTTCTGCTGCAATTGTAGTTTCCTGTTCAATTTCTTCATTTAACATTTGCAGATAACTTGAGAATGTACTGCATTGTATGCTGTCTTTGCAAGCATTAAAAGAATCTTCATAGCTTTGAAATTCTCCCAGTAGTTCATCCTCTGTACGCCATGGTTTAAACAACTGTAAAAGAGCCATGTAGTAAAATTCCTTCTTGTCAGTAGTGTCGCAACTCAGCTTCCTGTGATTTATCAAACTTCCTTTTGTTTGCTTCACCAAACATCCTTCCTCACCAATGACTTTATATTTTCCATTGTTGATGTCTTCTGCGGCTTTCCGTGAATAAATGTAGTTCTGCAGCACTTCATAGAGACACATGTTCTCCAGATGTTGACTTCTCTTGGGATAATATGTGTCCAACATGTTTGATTTCAAAATATCTGTACTTTCTGGGTCATTCTCGGCCAAATATTCAATTTCTCCAACAGATTTTAGTACCCGATTTCTCATTGCAGCAAGGCCTAAACTTGCCCAAATTATTCTTCTTGACTTCGAGTAGAGACTTGCAGAAGATAACCTATCTGAACATTCATAGGATCCAATTTCTCGATGCGATAACATCTTCAAACTGAAACTGTACAGCTTCTTACTGACAGTCTTCTCGTGAGAAATCTCTTCCCACATTTCCTTCAATTCTGTTTTTTCTGATTTCGTAATGTAAGACGTTACATATCGAGCAACAGCAATGGAATTGTCAGCTACATACTGTATATCAATGTTAGCGTTCCACATGGATAAAATGACTGGGTTGTAGTCATTTATATTTTTTGATTCTTCTTTTCTTTTAAGGTTGTAGGTATTCTTAGGTGATTTTCTTGTGATAGTATGTCTCACAGCTGACATAAAACTGTTTACTCTTCCATTTGAAAGAACAGGTCTAGGAAATCCAAATCGACATTTAGTGTAGTATTTATCTTTGCTCTTGTATTTCCGTCGACAGTATTTTCCACACCGATGACTTTGGAAACGTAAAACTTGCTCCTTTAACTTTTTCTCTTCTGTGCTTTTTGGTATAGCACATGTTGCATATTCTTCAATGTAAGATAACACTGCTTCATCAGTATCTGTTCCAAACTTTGGGGCATCCTTGATCCACAACAGCATATGAATATGAGGAGCACCTCTTGCCTGGTACTCTTTTCTCCAAAAGAAATCTACTACTTCTCCAAGAGGTGGATTTTTTTTATTGCAGATGAAGGACATCATAGCCTCAAATCTATGATTGAAATATCTGCAAACATTAACCGGATCCAATGAGCACAGTTCTCCTGCTGTCTTGTATTCGATGTTTTTAATGTTTGAATTTGCCTCTCGTAGAAAATCCAGTAAATCATCCCAAGCGTACTCGGCACAGCTTAGTGTAACGAACCATGTTGGTGTTCCTAAATTCCGTAACATGCATTTTAATTTACCATGGCGTCGGTACCAATATTCATTTGTCCCACGCTGACAAGCCATCAGATTGATCAGTTGTGTTTCCAAATGATCATCTCGGTGCTGCACTTTCTCCATAAAATCCTTAGCAGACACATTTTGTAAATGTACTCCACTTTTTAAAATGTGATTTACTGCATAAGACAGTGCAGACAAGTCGCTTTCAAATAAAAGATGGAACAAATAAGGAATACTTTGTCGAAATCTGGGATCTTCAGCATATAGTCTTGTAGTCCGATACTCAGAAGCTGGAATCTGTTCCGGACGTTCATCGTATCGTCCTCCTTTTCCTTTAGGAAACAGCTGGGGAAAACATCGAGCTTCCAAGCTCTCCTCCCATACACTCACGGGACTTCCTTTTGCTTTCTTCATCTGAAAGAGATCAATATTGTCTCCCATAACTTCTTTTGAATGAAGAGGATGTATGCTAAAATGTTCATAAATTTCTTCTTCCTTTGACTTGTCCACTTTTTCAATTTTTCCAGTTGGTGTTTCTGTGTCTTCTTGTAAATCTTCTTCTTCTTCTTCTTCTATATAAATTGATTCATACCATTTGTTATTCCTTTTCAAATACAAATTTGCTCTTTGTACTTTCCGCACATCTACCAGCTCCTGCCAAATCTTCTTATTCTTTGTAGGTACACCATTAACCAGAATAATTAATGGTTCAGTTTCCAAAGTATCCGCATCAATAGTTTCCATATTTTTTTTCAAATCCAAGGGCAAATACACCACTCTACCTTTTAAACCTCTCAGTAAATCGGAAGGAGGTAATTTACCAGTTTTGGGCTCCATACGTACTATGGTCTGGAACGGATGAACACATTGAATGAGTATAGACTCATATGTATTTAATTCAGAAAGTTCAGCAGGAATAGCATCCAATTCTAAATTATTATGTACAGCTCTGGTCGGCATTCTATTTTCCTCTAACTTGTTGTAACAGTATTTACAAATACGCTGATCTTCACCCAAATCAAAACAATTTTCAAGAAATATATATGTGGCAAAATCCTTCCACTTATAATTATCTTCATTTTCACTCTTTCTGTAGAGATCAACATTCCTAGTTTGTTTTCTATAATGAGTTCTGCGGCAACAAATACAAGTAAAATTTGGTCTTTCATTAGAGATTATTGCAAATTTTGTTATGTGATCATTAAATGTGTTACTTACAGAGGGTTCTACATTCTCTTCCACTTCTTCCTCATTTACTGTGTCCTTCTCTGCACTGTTTTGTTCAGGACCAAAGTAACAAAACTGAATTTCATCAACAACCTTCTCTACATCTGATACCGTTCCTCGGAACAGAGCCCTATTCAATTCATTTAACTTTATTGCTGGACTTTTGGCAAAATACAACCGTCTCACAAACTTTCTCATTTCAGTATGATGAACAGCCAGCATCCTAAAATGATGGAAAACACTATTACACACTTTTCTAGATAGACAAGCCAGAGAATGACCCTGCAAACCAGTATTCTCTCTCACTCTGCATGGATCCAGACTTTGAAGCACCTTAATCTTCTGTTTTATACTTTTTTTACTATATTCTCTTAGAAACTCACGAAATTTGTCAATAGATTCCTGACGCACAGTGCAAATACTACTACAATTCCAAGTGTACACTGGGGCTTTAGGACGTCTCCCCATAGCCTCATCTGCCATCACTTGTACCTCATCTCTTGGAACCATTATCTCCTTCTCCATTATGCAACCATTTTTTACTTCGTAAGCACGACCTCTGGTGTCAAATGCATGCAGCAAACTATTACTTTGAAAATAGCTCTCTTCATTAAAAAAAGGTTCACTACTTGAACTATGCATCCACTTTCCTAAAAACACTTTACAAAAGTTTATTCTGTTCACTACTCTTTTCCTTTTGCTATGTGATTTCAGTACATTAACCATTTTGTCTAATGTACGCATCCTATTCAAAATTAAAATGAATAGTTTCCTTTTTAATTCTAATGCCTTTGCTGCAATGGCTTCAATTTCTTTTTTTCTTTTATAAAACTTACTCTTTTGCTTATATTTCTTCACATCCTTTATCAAATTGGACATAACTCTTCTCTGAAACATTTTTCTACGTATCTCTTTAAACGCTGTTTTTCTATTTATGTAAATCTTTTCAGTTGCAGAAGGTATATTTGCATTAACTAAATTCTCAATTTTTTCCTGTCCTTTTCTTTTCAAAACATTCTTTCCAGTACAGACATTTTGTACATTTTTCATTCTTTTGAATATATTTTTTAGAAATTGTTTTTTCTGCTTACCAGAAGATTTTTTCTTTTTCCCAACATGAGCATCTTCTACTAACTTTGGCCCTCCAGTTGTCTTCAAATATAGGTTTTTTTTGTGAGTTTTTTGAACTCTGGATTTTGTAGGCATCTTAAATTTTGTTCACTGCTCTTCAGCAATACCTGAAAAAAACGGAAAAAAAATTCCTTTATTTTATTTAAATATATTACGACATTTCTTTTCACAATAGTCACAAAACGAAATTTCTTTGCCAATTTGAATGCACACTTACAGCTCTTTTTTTTTGGCAAGTGATAATCACTTTTACAGACTGACACATTATGAATCCACTTTTCAGATTTTTTTAAATGCACATGTCCAAACTGCTTTTTCAGACCACCACCATGTGTATCCTGGGTGACTGCCTACACTCCAGCAAGGGCAACCAGCCTTAGTGATGCTGAATGTATTTGCATTACAGACTGAAACCTCAAACCCCACTCGCTTGTAAATACTGTGCATGATTATACATGGAAAGGAGCTGGGTGTGTGCTAAGAGTCTGCTTCTGCACCAAAAAATCGCTCCCCCTTTTTCCTACTAATGCAACTGTGAAATCACCAGAGCAAAACGCAATAAATCTCTGCCTGTAATTCCTATTTGCACACAGAGTCATGTTTTCACATTAGTCACAAAACGAAATTTCTTTGCCAATTTGAATGCACACTTACTGCTCTTTTTTTTTGGCAAGTGATAATCACTTTTACAGACTGACACATTATGAATCCACTTTTCAGATGTTTTTAAATGCACATGTCCAAACTGCTTTTTCAGACCACCACCATGTGTATCCTGGGTGACTGCCTACACTCCAGCAAGGGCAACCAGCCTTAGTGATGCTGAATGTCTTTGCATTACAGACTGAAACCTCAAACCCCACTCGCTTGTAAATACTGTGCATGATTATACATGGAAAGGAGCTGGGTGTGTGCTAAGAGTCTGCTTCTGCACCAAAAAATCGCTCCCCCTTTTTCCTACTAATGCAACTGTGAAATCACCAGAGCAAAACGCAATAAATCTCTGCCTGTAATTCCTATTTGCACACAGAGTCATGTTTTCACATTAGTCACAAAACGAAATTTCTTTGCCAATTTGAATGCACACTTACTGCTCTTTTTTTTGGCAAGTGATAATCACTTTTACAGACTGACACATTATGAATCCACTTTTCAGATTTTTTTAAATGCACATGTCCAAACTGCTTTTTCAGACCACCACCATGTGTATCCTGGGTGACTGCCTACACTCCAGCAAGGGCAACCAGCCTTAGTGATGCTGAATGTCTTTGCATTACAGACTGAAACCTCAAACCCCACTCGCTTGTAAATACTGTGCATGATTATACATGGAAAGGAGCTGGGTGTGTGCTAAGAGTCTGCTTCTGCACCAAAAAATCGCTCCCCCTTTTTCCTACTAATGCAACTGTGAAATCACCAGAGCAAAACGCAATAAATCTCTGCCTGTAATTCCTATTTGCACACAGAGTCATGTTTTCACATTAGTCACAAAACGAAATTTCTTTGCCAATTTGAATGCACACTTACTGCTCTTTTTTTTTGGCAAGTGATAATCACTTTTACAGACTGACACATTATGAATCCACTTTTCCGATTTTTTTAAATGCACATGTCCAAACTGCTTTTTCAGACCACCAACATGTGTATCCTGGGTGACTGCCTACACTCCAGCAAGGGCAACCAGCCTTAGTGATGCTGAATGTATTTGCATTACAGACTGAAACCTCAAACCCCACTCGCTTGTAAATACTGTGCATGATTATACATGGAAAGGAGCTGGGTGTGTGCTAAGAGTCTGCTTCTGCACCAAAAAATCGCTCCCCCTTTTTCCTACTAATGCAACTGTGAAATCACCAGAGCAAAACGCAATAAATCTCTGCCGGTAATTCCTATTTGCACACAGAGTCATGTTTTCACATTAGTCACAAAACGAAATTTCTTTGCCAATTTGAATGCACACTTACTGCTCTTTTTTTTTGGCAAGTGATAATCACTTTTACAGACTGACACATTCTGAATCCACTTTTCAGATTTTTTTAAATGCACATGTCCAAACTGCTTTTTCAGACCACCACCATGTGTATCCTGGGTGACTGCCTACACTCCAGCAAGGGCAACCAGCCTTAGTGATGCTGAATGTATTTGCATTACAGACTGAAACCTCAAACCCCACTCGCTTGTAAATACTGTGCATGATTATACATGGAAAGGAGCTGGGTGTGTGCTAAGAGTCTGCTTCTGCACCAAAAAATCGCTCCCCCTTTTTCCTACTAATGCAAATATAAAATTACCAGAGTTGTACACAATAAATCTCTGCCTATATTTCCCAACATGTGTAACCTGGGTGACTGCCTACATTCCACCAAGGGCAACCAGCCTTAGTGATGCTGAATGTATTTGCATTACTGAGTCCAACCTCAAACCCTTAAACTATTCATTTTTTATACCAATACACCTTAATTTATCGTGAAAACATAGTCCATATTATTTTACATGTTCCTCACATTTAAATTTCTCCCAAAACAGAAAATAATAAACGCAACTTCAACAAAAAGAATTACATTTCTATTATTCATTTCTTAATTTACCATCTACATCCCCTCTCAAACTCTAACCTCACCTTTAAAATTAGTTAGTTGTGAAAGAAATGTGGCACTCAAACAGCAGATTATCAGAGCCAGGATCTCTGTTCTCTACACCTCTCTCCTCTCAGCAGAACCAGATAATGGCAAAGTTTCCCTCTATTTTTCCACACATATACATGTAAGTTTCAAATCTCAGTGCTTGCCCCTTTTTTTCAAATGTAATCACACATTTCTATTGGTTGAAAACCAACCCTTTTCCAAAAGTACCCTGCCCCCAACTTGACTTCTGCCTAGTACCCTTCCCCCAACTTGACTTCTGCCTGCTACCATAGCAACAGCTCATGGAACACTGCTGTGTGGAGT
Source organism: Triturus cristatus (assembly GCF_964204655.1). Taxonomy (NCBI): domain Eukaryota; kingdom Metazoa; phylum Chordata; class Amphibia; order Caudata; family Salamandridae; genus Triturus; species Triturus cristatus. The sequence goes on from NC_140585.1 coordinate 636,702,699, forward strand.
CAGGTCAGAAGTTCGCCAAACAATGTTTCAATTCCACAGAGCAAGAGTGCTTGACTTTTCAAACCTAACAGCAAATCCATAGTACTGTTCTTTGGTAACACATTTTTCTGTACCAATACAAAACATGCTTCTATTAATTTACACATACAGCCTAGTTTGTTTTCTAGAATGGTATGAAACAGCCAATCAGTTCTTTTTTTTTTGAAAAAAATATGTATGCCTCCATTTCCAAACTGTCTTTCTTTTCATATTGCCATTCTACTGAAAGACACCTCCTGAGTGCATCCAGTTCTCCTTTGAAGATGTTCACAGTGTGGATTGTAGGGCACAGCTATGTCTTCTGGAGTGAAAAGTTTGCAGAGAAAACAGGTATGGTGAGAGACCTTGCTTTGCCAAATGTAGACATTAAATGGATTGGTCAGAGAGGGTTAAAGTGGCACCAATTGATGCCATTGGTGAAATCCTTCATGCAAATCCAACACCCTGACCTCATAATAGTGCACTGTGGTGGCAATGACCTAGGCACTTTGACTGGGGTAGGTCTGGAAATGCTTATGAAGGACACCTTTGCACAACTGTTTTCACTTTTCCCTAAAACTGCCTTTGTGTTTTCTAACATATGCCAAAGGCAAAAATGGAACTGGTCCAATCATTTCTGTCCGCAGATTGACAAAGCAAGAAAGCACGTCAACAAATCTGTTTCTGCTTTCCTCCGTGACTATGGTATGGGTTCCATTTACCACAACAACTTGCGTTACGACATGCAAGACATTTATAGAGGAGATGGTGTGCACTTCAATGATGAAGGGAACAGAGTCTTCCTCTTGAACCTTAGACTCTGCATCGGTACTTACTTGTAGGTACCACTAAAAAATCACTTAATAAACACAACAGCTCTTTTTAGAGCCCCCTAATATCTTAACACTTAAATCTGAATTTCATTTCTTTTTTTTTTTTTTTTTTACCGTACGCTTACCGTAAGCTTACCGTACGCGTACCCCGTGATTTTTTTAAAAAATCAATAAATGTTTTCTTTGTACTTTTCTGTCCTTCTTTGACCCCCTTACAAATGTTAGGGGGTCTGTAACTCTCTCCCTTGCCCCCTTTTCAAGATATCACTCTTTTTTACCGGAGTGAAATACACAAAATGGCGGCCGCCGCTTCCTGGTTTCGGCCGATTCGAATGTTTACTAAGATCTAACAGCCAATCAAAATCGCGCTCGCGCACGCCACCGTACGCGTACGGAAAGCTTACGGTAAGCGTACCGTAAGCTGGCTCAGATATATATATTGATTTAAAGGCTATTTTCTCAGAATCTACTGAACAGATTTACACCAAACCTACAAAAGGCACTTCCTTGACCTGAGGACTACCTCTCTGCCAAATTTCTAGTAATTCTGTTCAGCCGTTTGGGCTGTAGCCCTGTCTAAAGGTCCTATGGAAAAATGCATGGGAAAAACGTGTTTTGGGACCCCCCTTTTATCTCAGCCCCCGCTTGACGAATCCCCCCGAGACTTTCAGGGAAGGAGCGCAGCGTAGCGCCCCACCTATTTTGAGAAATTCACGAGGATTCGTCGACCGGCGCCAAAGTTATTCAAAATAGAATGTTGCGTATTTCCTATGGAAACAGGGTCCTAACTATAACTACCTACTGGCGACCGCCAGTAGGTAATATATATATATATATATATATATATATATATATATTTATTTTATTTAAACATTGTTAACTTACATATTTTAAACATTTTAATATTTTGTGTTTGTAATTATATTTATTAGTAGTAGTATTATATCATTTATATAAATATGATGTTCATTTCTTGTGCATTTTTTTTAAGGTATAATTTACTTTTCATGTTTGTACGTTATACAATGGTTTTCTATTATAAACATATTCGTTACAGTAAGATCATTTTAAAGTTATATATTTAAAGCTAACTAAAATATGTATGTAAGAATTACTGTCCCTCAGTCAACTCACATCACAGACTAGTGGCCAACCACTGCAGTGCTGTATGCTACCCCATCATGCTTGGGCAGACATACTGAACGGGCCACCAGTTCCGGCTGTCATTTTCCCGTGGCTCCTACCTGAAAATGATTGGGGAGAAGAGAACAATGATCGGACTGTAGAAGATGCTCAGCATATAACATGACATGAATGTTTTATGATGCTACAATGTGACTTGCAGAGTACATGATGCTGTCTTGTTGCTTGCAACACCCACATGAACCTCAATTAATAGAAAGCAGATGTGACCTTGACAGGGCCATTGACCTCACTGGATCTTCTGGCATCACCGTGAGCAATGCATAGTATAGCTCCATTAAAAAATGTGAGCAGATGCAGTTGTTGTTCGAGAATTAGTACTTTGCATATTCCTATGATAAAGATAAGAAACACAATACATCATGCACACCACATGTGTCACACCACTCATGAGCATTCCATGCCAGGTCTATCTGATATTTAATGGCTACAGGGATAACCCTCCATGGTCACAGAGACACTGCTTTTACCAAGGCATTTTATCAAAATACTACCAACAGGCCTACAATTAAATTAATTTCTGAGCATACCGCGCGCAGTCTGATGTGAATCTTTTCAATAAAACACAGTGACTGAGTTATGTGCCTGCTTTGCTGCCTTGAACTATAAGGAAGGACACTACTTTCTATGGTTCAGAAGAATCGGATACATACATTTTCCTTGCCAGCACACCTCAAGGGGCTTCTTTAACGTTGTTCAACGTCTACATGGCACCACTCGCCCAAATCGCACGACGGCACAACCTCAACATCATCTCCTATGCAGCCGACACCCAGCTGATACTCTCCCTCACCAAGGCCATCACCGACTAGATGAGGAACAGCCGACTGAAGCTGAACTCGGACAAGATGGAGGTCCTCATCCTCAGATCCACCCCCTTGGCCTGGGACGACTCCTGGTGGCCGACTGCACTAGGAACACCCCCAACACCCACCGACCATGCACGCAACCTATGGGTCATCCTCGACTCCACCCTCTCCATGACGAAGCAGGTCAACGCCGTCTCCTCCTCCTGCTTCAACACCCTCAGCATTCTTTGCAGGATCTTCATGTGGATCCACATTCCACACCGAAACAAGAAGGACAGTCATCCAGGCCCTCGTCAGCAGTAAACAGGACTACGGAAATGCACTCTACGCAGGAGCCCCGGCCAAACTCCTGAAACGGCTTCAACGCATCCAGAAGGCCTCCGCACACCTGATCCTCGACATCCCTCGCCGCAGCCACATCACACCCCACCTGAGAAACCTGCACTGGCTCCCTGTCAACAAGAGGATAACCTTCAACCTCCTTACCCACGCACACAAGGCACTCCACAACACCGGACCAACGTACCTCAACAGCCGACTCAGCCTCTACACCCCCACCCGCCAGCTCTGCTCCGCAGACCACGCCCTCGCCACTGTCCCTCGCATCCGAAGAGTGACCACCGGCAGCAGATCATTCTCCCACCTCACTGCCAAGACATGGAACACCCTCCCCATTCGCCTGCAGCAGACCTTCTGACCTTCAGACCTTCAGATGACTCCTCAAGACCTGGCTCTTCGAACAGTAGCAGCTGCCCCCCCTAGCGCCTTGAGACCCTCGCGGGTATGTAGTGTGCTTTACAAATGCCGTGATTGAGTGATTGATTGATTAACTTATTATTCTAAACTGGTATGGTGTCCATTTGCAGTGTTTTCACTATATTACCGTATGTGTTCACAAATGCTTTACACTCTGCCTCTGAGATAAGCCTATCCAAGGGGGTGAGCAGGGGTTATTTTAGATGTATCCCCCTTACCCTGACGAGGAAGAAGGGTCCCTATTTGGACAAAGGTGCAAACGATTGCCAACTAGAGACCCCATTTCTAACAATTTGGTATCACAAAAGTCTTCTAGATCCTGCAAGACATCACAATAATTATCTATGAGTTTGAGTTTGAGTTTGAGTTTTAAAGAATTTATAGAGCGCTCGTACACCAGGCGGTTTCTTGGCGCTATGCAATTACTGCTGCTCGAGGGGCAAAAGAGCTAAGGGATCAAGGTGGTTTAAGATTGGAAGGCTTCAGTAAAGAGGAATGTTTTGAGGCCTTTACGGAATGAGGGATATTGGGAGCAAGACCTCAATTGGAGTGGGAGAGAGTTCCAAAAGGCGGGGGCCGTGGTAGAGAATTTGGAACCTCCCCACTTTTTCCGTTTGAAGCGAGGAACCACCAGCAGTTGCTGGGTTGTAGAGCGCAGTTCTCTAGGAGGGATATAGTCTTGAATGGCTGTGTTGATAAAAGCCGGGGCAATGCCAGACCGGGCTTTAAAGATGGTACAGCCAAGCTTGAAAAGAGTGCGTTGCCGAACAGGGAGCCAGTGGAGGGATCTAAGAAGGGGAGTAACATGTTGTGACCTGGGTGAGTTAAAAACCAGTCGGGCCGACTGGTTTTGAACTAGTTGTAGGCGCCTCACGAGGTACGCAGGCATGCCATGATAAAGGGCATTGCCATAGTCCAAGCGAGACGTCACCATGGCCAAAAGTATTAGTTTAAGGGCAGATGGAGAGAAAAAACGTGAAACTTTCCGGATAGTCCTGAGGGAGAGGAAAGCTGAGGAGACAACGGCACTGACTTGAGAATGAAGAGAGAGTTGATTATTGATTTTGAATCCCAGAGTTTTGACAGAGGGGACTGGCGTGGGTGGAAGGCCTAGAGAGGAGGGCCAGAAAGAGGAGGACCATGGACTGGAGCAACCACCCGTCAACACCAATTCCGTTTTGTCGGGATTGAGTTTCAGGTGGTTGAAATTCATCCAGTCCTGGATAAAACTCATGATGAACTGAAAATTAGCAATTGACTGGGAGGAGGGAGAGAGAGAAAAAATAAGCTGGAGATCATCTGCGTAGTTGTAGACAGAGACCTCCAGTTGCTGTAGTGCAAAAATAAGAGGGGCAATGTAAAGATTGAATAGCAGAGGGGATAGGGAGGATCCTTGGGGGACCCCGCACTGGACTGGGCGATAGTCAGCTGAATACTCGCCCAGGCGAACCGCTTGGGTACGCCCACTCAGGAAGGAGGAGAGCCATAACAGGGCAGTCCCTCCGATTCCCGCCGCCTCGACACGTGAAAGTAAGATGGTATGATCCACCGTGTCGAATGCGGCGGAGAGATCTAGAAGGACCAAGGCCTGGGGCTGACTGGAATCCATACCTTCTCGAAGATTGTCCAGGACCGATATAATTACTGACTCGGTTGAGTGTGCGGGGCGGAACCCAGCCTGCCTTGGGGCCAAGAGGCTGTGGCTTTCCACAAATTGGCTCAAGGTTCTGACCACATGACGTTCCAGCACCTTTGCCAGGAAGGGCAGAAGGGATATGGGGCGGTAATTGACAAGGTTTGAGGAATCCGCGCCAGGTTTTTTTAAAATAGGTACAATCACTGCTGATTTGAGTGCAGGGGTAACAATACCCTGGGATAAGGAGCTGTTGAGAAACGAGAGAGGAGGAATAGGGCAGTGGAAATAAACCTGCTTCAGGATATAGGCAGGGCAGGGGTCCAAGGGGGAGCCGGATTTAACCATAGAGAGAATAGAAGTGAAAGAATCGGTTGTGAGGGGGGGAATGGAGTCCAAACGAGCCACGGCAGAAGGGCAGTGGGGATCAGTAAAAGAGGAAGATGGGGGAGGAATCTTGGCCTTGATCGTACTGATTTTATCAAGGAAGAAGGAATTAAGGGAGTCACAAAGTGATTGAGAAGGAAGGGGTTTGAGAGAAGCTCTGTCAGAATAAGCCAGGTCTTGGACGATGGAAAATATTTCTCTGGGCCGGTTCTCCGCAAGATGAATTTTTGATGAGAAGTAAGCCTTTTTGGCTTCCAAAATAGACTTCTTATATTGGGCTAAGAGGGTGGTGTATTGGAGTCTAAAGGTGGGGCAGTAATCTCGTCTCCAAAGACGTTCCGCTTGGCGGAGGTTGAGTTTTTGAGTCTTTAGGTCGTTGGTAAACCATCGGTTGGCATCTTTGAAGCGTTTGGACGAGATGCATTTTAGAGGGGCGATGGAGTCGCAGCCAGCCCGCAGCCAGCTGTTGATAGATTCAGCTTGTGCTGAGGATGGCAGCCCTGAGAGGTCGGGGCTAGATGAGGAGAGTGTGGCCGATAAAGCCGCTGCATCGACGCGGTTCCAAGACCGGGCCCAGACGTTTTTGGCAGGAAGGGGTTTGGGAAGTGAATGGGGGCATAAAGAAAAGGTGATCAGAAAGTGATCCGACCAAACACAGGGAGAGATGGAAAGTGAAGTGACCGGGCAGTCTCGGTACCAAATTTGGTCTAGGATATGTCCCAGTCTATGAGTGGGAGCTTGGACCGCGGGAATAAAATTGAGCGAGCGAAGTGAGTCTGAGAACTCCTTGGAAGTTGCACATTCCTCGGGATCTGAGGGCCAAAAGTTGAAGTCTCCGAGGACTACAATGGAAGAATGGTCGACAACTAGAGTAGCCATCAGGTCTTGGAAGTTGGGAAGGAACGATTGCGGGGAAGATGGAGGTCGGTAAATAAGAACACACGTGAGAGGGGGGGTCAGGGAAGGTGAACGGGCAACTAAACAGTCTGATGAGCCCAGGGAGGGGAATGCTAAAGGTTGGAACGCAAGTTCTTTGCGGGCAATCAGGGCCACCCCTCCACCGGGCTTTCCAGAGGAACGGTCGACACGAATAGCGTAATAGGCTGGAGGGAGTATAGCCAGTACGGAGGGGAGAGAACTGTCCGAGAACCAAGTCTCAGTAAGGAAGAGTATGTCGGGCTTGTGGGACTCCAATACCGAGAAAAGATCGAGCTGATGTTTAACTGCCGATCTGGTATTAAGATACATTGCGGAGACGGCTGTGGGAGGGTGGTCAGTGACAGACGAGGCTAGGGGACAACTGGTACGGGGCAGGGACTGGGCATTCGATTGGGATGAAGTTTGAGTGGATAAGAGGCCATATTTGGTAATTTGATTGACGGTGGCGTTCGCTAATGGCCACTTGCCTTGTAGCTTGGTCAACTGCGAGCTGGAATAATGGATGAAAGGGGTAGCGTGACCAGCCTCTGGCCTCGGTCGGTCGCGGACGGGCGCAGACGGGCTTTCCTTAGGCGCGCCTTCGGCGCGCCATCGGCGCGCCCGCTGCGCTCGTTCGCTGCGCTTCCTATGGAGGCACATTTTTATGGGATGAGAGTGGAAAGGCGGTGGGCGTGGCCTCCGGAGGGGGCGTGGCCTAAGATCGGAGCAAGGTGCTGGGGTAGCGTTTCCCCGCCGTTTCCTGTCAGCGGTGACCCCGCTTGTCAGCTCAGGTAATTTCGGTGATTAAGATTATTTTAAAAACACAAGAACAAAAAGGTAATTTTAAAAATTGAGCACTCTCCCGGCTTTCCGCCTCAGGAGCAGGGTAACAACAAGTAGTGACGCTTGTAATCAGCGTCCCTTTTAAGCCGTGGGCGGTGGGCGTGGCCTCCGGAGGGGGCGTGGCCTAAGATCGGAGCAAGGTGCTGGGGTAGCGTTTCCCCGCCGTTTCCTGTCAGCGGTGACCCCGCTTGTCAGCTCAGGTAATTTCGGTGATTAAGATTATTTTAAAAACACAAGAACAAAAAGGTAATTTTAAAAATTGAGCACTCTCCCGGCTTTCCGCCTCAGGAGCAGGGTAACAACAAGTAGTGACGCTTGTAATCAGCGTCCCTTTTAAGCCGTGGGCGGTGGGCGTGGCCTCCGGAGGGGGCGTGGCCTAAGATCGGAGCAAGGTGCTGGGGTAGCGTTTCCCCGCCGTTTCCTGTCAGCGGTGACCCCGCTTGTCAGCTCAGGTAATTTCGGTGATTAAGATTATTTTAAAAACACAAGAACAAAAAGGTAATTTTAAAAATTGAGCACTCTCCCGGCTTTCCGCCTCAGGAGCAGGGTAACAACAAGTAGTGACGCTTGAAATCAGCGTCCCTTTTAAGCCGTGGGCGGTGGGCGTGGCCTCCGGAGGGGGCGTGGCCTAAGATCGGAGCAAGGTGCTGGGGTAGCGTTTCCCCGCCGTTTCCTGTCAGCGGTGACCCCGCTTGTCAGCTCAGGTAATTTCGGTGATTAAGATTATTTTAAAAACACAAGAACAAAAAGGTAATTTTAAAAATTGAGCACTCTCCCGGCTTTCCGCCTCAGGAGCAGGGTAACAACAAGTAGTGACAAAGGGTATGACTGTCATCATAATGTCTGGACTGTCAAGGTCTGGAATTAATATTTTAATGTCAAAAAGCACTGTGTATGGGATTCGGACACCCAGAGATCTCTTGGGGTATTTTATTTAATGCACGCTGAATCCTATATAGGTGATGGATCCAACTATGCCCAGTGCCTAATACTAGAGCTGTTAAGGACTGATTAAAGTCACTGTTCATCCTCTGCATGACAGAATTGCCCATGGGCTAATATGGAGAGGAATAATGCACCTGCACACCGAGGGATGCCATGGATTTCTAATAAACTTTAGAATCAAAGGCCGTGCCCTGGTCAGAGTGGAGTGTACTGCATGCATGTGTCACGATAAAGACTTGCATGTCTTTAATAACAGTTCGAGCGTCAGCCAAGTGCTGGGGCCAAATCCAGAGGAACCTGGAGCAAGAATTAACTACAATTAAAATACATTTAAATACAGTATTTTGAAATCAGTGGACCACAATGGTCTAGTTAAACACAGCTGAAAGACTTATTGGAAATTAACACGTGTGCTGCGGTGGACAAGCCATGGTGGAAACTTTAATTTGCTGATAAATGTCACAACACAGGATTTTTGGGGCTGGTGGTATAAACCATGCCACCAACAATATTGCAGTATCAGCAAGAGAGTGTCCGCCACACCGGAATGTGCAGAGGCAACACCTTCATGCGCTGCTATCACTAAAGCTAGCCTGCGGTCTTGGTTGGGTATCAAATGATCGCCAACCCCTGGAATAGTTACAAAAGGAATATTGTGTTCACTTAGTGCTAAGTATTTGGAAGAATAGCCTTTTGGTAGAGGTGTGCCATCCTCATTTGCATTAACGGCAGCTAAGATATCTCTACCTATCTTTGTTTTAGAATGAGTGATTGGAGCAACAGTAGCAGTTGCAACTATAGATTTGGCATCTGCCAGAGAATTCTCTACAACATGTGCTCCCACACACTGATGACTCAAAGTATGTATAACATGAGTCCGTGGGAGCCTGTTTTTGAGGTCTGCTACTTTAACCCAAATCATTTCATGCTTGATTGTGTTGCCTTTAGAATCATTGAATCCATTTTGCTGCCAATTTTGTAAATTATCATTAAAGTACTGTACACAGTAATAAGAATCACACACTATAAGAGTGAAGAATTCATAATTCGTATGTTGTAGTGCAAGAAGCAAAGCTTTTAGTTCATCCACTGCGCAGTGCAGCCCACTAGGGACTGGGTGCGAGTTATTTTGTGATTGGAAGTGCTCGTCCAAGATAACCTCAACAACAGTGGTGCATGCCTCTGAAAACTGCTGTTTAGAATCGATTGCAGGTTGGGCTGAACCATCGGTATAAACAATATATTTATAATGTTCAATAGGTAAGACAGAAATGAGCATGGGATATACAAGCTCATGCTGGAGGAATTCTTGTGTCTGTAGAGACGGGTCGAAGATTAAGTCTACATCCGCAGCTGTTAAGGATGTTGGCCACTGTATGCATGTAGGATGTACAGCTTTAGGAGCGCTAGCTTTTGTGACTGCTTCTAAGGCTTCAGATTTAAATTTATATACCATAGGCACTGTTTCACCTTTGTTAAAAGTGATACAGCTAAATCCAATTGCACTAAGTAAAACACGGATGACTGTGTTCATATTAATAACCAGTATATGTAAGTGATGTGTTGCAAGTAAGTCAGATTGTAATGATCTGAGTTTATCTGTGTCTTAGGACACTGAAATTGCGCACACTTCTCAAAAAAATGAGGTGCAAGACTCTTCTCCTCATGTGTAAGTTCCTATCCTAGAAACAGGAAACTTAGAAAATCTATATTAGATTTCTTAAAGTTGAGCCTATAGCCTAGTTCAGCAAATCCCAATTTATGCAATCTACTCTGGTCAAAGGTGGGTTCAAGTCATCGTCCGTATGGTAGATATCATCTATGGGGTTGCTAGAGAACCCGGCCGCAAGGTGGTCGCTCTCATACGAGACTTTGCAGGCTAAAGCCATTAATCCGGCAATTATCCGCAAAAAAAAAGACATCAGGACCTGCAACACCCGGTATCGCATCCCTGGTGCCCTGCGGAGTTGGAAAACAGGTACATCCCCGAGTTTCACCCAGCAGGACCCTCTGGCTGAGTACAGCTGCCACTGGGCCACGCGGCTGAGTGGAAGGGCCTGTGAAGGGTAACAGGTCCCGGGCTACTGTTTGGACCAGAATCAGCGCCGGAGGCTGGGACCCCCCCTCCCCCTGGTGCAGCCTGCTTAGGCATTGGAGGTGTACTATGCTGCAGACGGCATAGCAGATTTGGAGACGACCGGGTGACTGGGGATGAACCCCCCCTTCACTCTGCTTACAGGCACCGGGGTGCTGGTGGCTCGTGGGCCACCTGTGGTTGTGTGCTGAGTGCTGTTTCAGGAGTCACTGTGGGAGCTAAGGCAGATTGTGGCTACTCAGTGGAGAGGCAGGTGCTCAGGCCGGGGCCGGCTGTGACTCAGTGGGCGACCCGGTGTCAGGGGTTGCGCTTGGAGGAGTCATGTGCAGCTGGGCCCCGGTGCGTGGCCACCCACCTGCGAGGATATCTCCCAAGGCACTGAAGACGTGAGCACCCGGGCTGAGACGCTGCTCACCATGGCTGTGTGGAACTATGGGCCGGTGCTCTGGAAGGGGAGAGGCCCTGACTCCCGTGTGACAATTGCATTGGGTCATGAGGCGGTTCTCTGGGGACAAGGCTGGTGTGACTACCTGGATTGATTGTCCATGATGCTGACTACTCTAGAAGCCTGGGTCAGTATGTAGTGTCCACCTATAGTGAGGTACTGTGCACTGAATCCAGGCAACCCTTAGTGATAGTGTTTAGGTCCCTGACAACCAGAGCTCTCCAGAGGTAGCTGTGGAGAGCAGCTAAGGCTTAATCAGGAGGGTATAAAGTGGGTGCATTTAACACTATGGTCAGTCAGCAAACTTTTTACACAAGAAAGAACCACACAAGGTGAGTAACAAAATACTTTGTGTTTATTAACACACACTAGACACTAACTTGGTATATCTCCTACCCAGAGACATCAACGACATACATGAAATACTTCAGAGATAAGTAAGTAGCATAAGTAAATACATTTTGCCTTACTGGGGAGCCAAACCATACACTAAAATAGTGGGATGTGAAGTAGGTACCAAAAGAGTCTGAACCACCCAGAGGTGACCAGGAGGCATAGGAGCACAACCCTTGTTTGAGGTTCTTGCTTTAGCATGATGAGGTTGAAGCAGCAGCTGTGGAGCCCAGGCGATGATGCAGGAGTACACGATCCTTCCATAAGCTGTCTGATGACAGTCGACGAAGTGCAGAAGGTCAGTGGCAGGCAGGACCACCAAAAAGCCTTGGAAAATGCAAACAACAAATTACTGGAGAAGATGTTGTGTTGCAGACAAGCAAGGTCTGAGGGACTAATCTAGAAATGGTAAATCAGTGCTGGCCCTCATCTCCCAGGAGAGCCAGCTGGAATTTGTGGGTCCCCTAAAGGACCATGTGGCAGCAGGTAAATGGAGTCACAGGGAAGCCTCATCAGCACAGAAGATGAAGGTCCACGAAGCAGAGGATGCAGGCAGGAAGTTGTTCTTAGAGTTGTGTGATGTTGGAGGCTGGGGCTTCTTGGAGCCTGATGATTTTTGATTGTTAATAAAGAGAATCAGCGAGCCTTGGCAATGGCAAACAGATGAGGTGCACAGGGAGGCAGTTCATGACCCCTGGAGGGGGATTATAGTCACCCAAATTGCAGAGAAGACTGGTCAGGCCTCTGGAGAGCCAACAAACCACAACCTGGGTTATAGAGCCGCTTGATGTCCGTGGAAGAACAGGATCAGCAAACCAGTCATCATTGTAGAGGTAACTATCATTGGTGACTCACAGGATGCACAGCCACGGAGCTGCAGAATGTGATAAAGCACAGGGATGAAGATGCAGCAGGAATCTTCCCACCAAAAGCAGTCTTGTCTTTGGTCCTGGCTTGAAGAACAGCAGAGTTCCAGTGTCGTCCAGCAGTAGAGTCTTTGAACAGTCTTCAGACGAAAGGCAGTCGGTTCTGGAAGTTATTGTCGGGACGAATCTAAGAACTTACCCTCAGGGGAGTCCTTGAGTAACTCTAAAAAAGGGGAAGGACCTCTTCTGTAGTGACTTGCCTATCACAGGGGGTCGGGAAAACTACTCAGCTGGCCTAGCCAGTTAGATCAATCAATCAAGGCATTTATAGAGCGCGCTACTCACCCGGAGGGTCTCAAGATGCTCCCAGGGCCCACGATTCAACATGTCAGAATCAAGTGGCCACCTGGAGGAGCTCTGAGATCCTCCCTAGGTAGGAGCTGGACGAGGGAGGTGGGGCACTCCCCTGTCCTTTGTGCAGTTTTGCACCAGAGTGGGAGCCAAAGGTTTCTTAACTAGGCAAAACTGGCTTATGCAAGGATGGCACCAAATGTGCCATTCAATACAGTCTGGTGGTGCTCGGAAGTGCCCCCACCCTACCTAATTCTAAAGGAGAGGTGGCCACACCTCTCCTTTGCGGGAAATCCTTTGTTCAGCTTCCCCTGCCCAAGTTAAGCTCATCAGCAGGGGGCAGAATGCTCTCTAGGTTCGGCAGCAGCATGGGCTGGCAGGAACACCCTGTCAGGTTACACAAATAGATATTGTGAAGTCCTCTAATGAGCTATCTAGTACATGGTATCCTGCAACGAACACTGGAATCAGCGTAGTTGCATGATTCTAAGATGTTTGATACCAAACATGGCCACGTTTGGACAGCTATTATGTAGTTGGACATCTCAACATACCAGTGTCCACTACATATCTTATAATGGCTGTTCCACACTTACAAAGCCCGGAGAATGGAGTCTGGAGTTTGTAGGGATACCTCTGCTCATGCAAGGGTACCCACACACTTAGAACCATGCACCCTACCCAAGGAATGAAGGACCTGCCTTAGGTGTGACTTATAGTTTAAAGTGCAGTGACAGGGATATAAGGGAAGACTTATATCCAGAGTGAAAGGTGCAATCACCATTTCACGCATACTGAAATGGCCGCTCTGCAGTCACAGTTTGCAAGGGTTCCTATGGATGGTATGATACATGCTGCAGCCTATGGGAGACCCATGGTGTACCAATGCCCTGGATGCCTCAGTACCATTTAATAGGGACTTATAAGGGTGCTTCAGGTGACAGCACTGCCACAGGGGTCCTGGTTAGCAGGATCCCAGTGAACTTCATTCAAAACACACTGATTCTAGGCAAAACATGGGGGCGTCTAGCCAGAAAGATCCTACTTTTCAACGTAACCCCCTCCCCAAACTAAAGAAGATGAAAATAACCTTGCCCGGTTGAGTCTTCATTTTCTAAGTGGAAATATCTGGAATGTCCATCTAATTTGGCATGGTTACTCCTATATCAATGTTCCACTGAAAAATCCATCCCCTGTAGGGAAATGGCAACCTGAAAAGTTGGGGGTTTTCAACCTTTATCTGTTTTAGCCATAAGAGGGGTTTATGGTCTGTCTGAACAATGAAGTGAGCGCCAAACAGGTATGGCCTCAACTTCTTCAAGGCCCCTACCTCAGCAAAGGCCTCCCTCTCAACAGCTGACCAACTTTTCTCTCTAGGGTCAACCTTCTGCTGATAAAACGCTACTGGTTGATACTGGCTCTCTTCATTCATTTGTGACAATACTGCTCCTATTCCTATCTCAGAGGCATCTGTCTGGACAATAAATTGCTTGGATCAGGACTCTGCAGAATGGAAGCTGAGCACATAGCCTTCTTCAAGGTATCAAAGGCCTATTGACAGCTAACTGTCCAATTCACCTACTAAGGCATATTCTTAGAGGCAAGGTAATTAAGGGGAGTCACAATGGACACATACCCCTTACCAAATCTTCTGTAGTACCCAGTCGGGCACAGAAAGCTCTGACCCGAGTCTGGGTAGTGGGAGCAACCCATTCACAATTGTTTGGATACTGCTCTCCAATGGTTGAACTTAGCCTCAACCTGCCAGTGGTCCAAGAATACAACTTTACTCTCACCTATCTGGCAGTTACTAGCCTCGATGAGGAAGCCTGCCTTCTGCAGGGCCTCCCGTACATTCCTGAGGTGGACCAGGTGATCCTGCCAGGTGGAGCTAAAGACAGCAATATCATCTAGATATGCTGCACTAACACCTTTCAGACCTGACTGAACTTGATTCACTAACCTTTGAAATGTGGCAGTTGCATTTTCCAAACCAACAGGCATTACAGTAAACTGAAAGCGCCCTCCAGGGGTTGAAAATGTCTTAGGTTTTGCAGCAGAGTCTGATCTGCCAATAGCCTGCAGTCAGGTCAAAGGTGCTGAAATACTTGGCGGAAGGCAGATTATCTATCAATTCATCTTCCCTGGGGAAAGGATTGGCATCAGTCTTGGTGGCTGCATTAAGGCTTCTGTAGTCTACCCAAAATCTAATTTCTCTCTTTCAGCCCTTGGAGTGAGGTTTTGGCACAATGACTACTGCACTAGCCCAGGGTCTATCTGAAGGCTCAATGACCACCAAGTCTAGCATCCTCTGGTCCTCTGTCCTGATGCATTCGCTGGCATGGTCAGCCTACTTGTAGATTTCACTCTTGACATGCAGAATGCCACCTGTGTCTACCTCATGTGCATATCCAGGTAGTCCAACTGGGTGTCAGTGAAAAGAGTTCTGGAAAATGACTGAGAACCTGTCTGCAGTCAGCTTGTTGTTGGTCAGTGAGACTGTCTACCAAGACTGCTCCATCAACTGAACCAACAATAGGATTGTGTGAGAGGAGGTCAGGGAGAGGGTCAATCTCTTCCTCAGCAGTAGCCATGAGCAAGCTAAGGGTAGCCCTGTCGAAGTATGGCTGTAGAAAGTTCACATGAAGCACTCTGTGGGTGTTCTAGGGGGACCCAGGTCCACCAGATAGGCGACCTCACCTTTCTTCTCCAGGATGTTATGGGGGTCACTCCACTTGTCTTAGAGTGCTCTTGGGGTCACAGGCTCCAAGACCCATACTTTCTACCCTGGCTGGTAAAAAGTCAGAATAGCCTTTTGGTCATACAACAACTTCTGAAGTTGTTGGCTAGCCTCCAGGTTTAGTCTGGCCTTCTTCATGTACCCAGCAATGCGTGAACACAGGCCTAGCACATAATATACAATGTCCTGCTTAGGAGGTTTGAGAGGCTGCTACCTTCCTTCATTCACTAGACAAAGTGGACCCCTAACTGGATGTCCAAACAGAAGTTCAAATGGAGTGTAGCTCACCCCCTTCTGTGGAACATCTCTGTAGGCAAAAAGAAGGAAAGGTAATAGGACATCCCATCTCCTCCTGAGCTTGTCAGTCCCTTAATCATACCTTTAAGGGTTTTGTTGAATCTTTCAACCAACCCGTTACCTTGTGGATGGTAGAGTGTAGTGAACTTCTAGTTGACACCACACTCTTTCCACATGGCTTTCAGATAGCCAAACATGAAGTTTGCATCTTGGTCTCACACCACCTACTTAGGAAGGCCCACTCTGGAAAAAATTCCTAAGACAGCCTTGTTCAAAGCAGGGTAGTGGTCCTAAAGGGAATAGCTTCTGTGTATCTGGTGGAATGGTCCACCACCACCAGGATATAACTGTTCCCTGAGTCTGTATGACAGTCTGTGGGACCAATAATGTAAATCCCTGTCCTTTCAAAGGGAACCCCAACCACTGGTTAAAGGATTAAGGGGGCCTTTGTAGTGCCAAGTGACTTACCACTAGCTAGGTAGGTGACACAGGAACAACAAAACTCCTTGTATCTTCAGACATGTGGTGCCAGTGAAAGTGTGGGACAAGCCTGGCCCAAGTCTTGCTTTGGCCAAGATGCTCATCAAGGGGTACAGCATGTGCTAGGGTCAAGAGGAACACCCTAAACTTCTGAGGAATGACCAACCTCCTGGTGGCACCAGGTTTGGGGTCCTTAGCCTAAGAATAAAGTAATTCATCCTCCCAATAGACCTTGTGGGTCCCACTGACATCCCCAGCAGCACAAGAGAGGGGCAGGATTTTGGAACTTCAGCGCTCCGAAATGCGCTCTTTTTAAACAGCTGCTGGAAGAGGTTCAAGGATTGAAAGCTGTTTACAAAGAGCTTGCCGAAAAAATAGAGAAGTGGTTGGAGTCGATAGGCATGGCCCTGCTAACACTGAGTACCGGGTGCTCAGAAGCAGAGCAAAGGATATCAAGCCTGGAGGATGCTCAAACGTCACATGCTGGGGCCGATTCCGATTCCGGCTGCAAAACGCACTGACCGGCACGGACCCGGACCAGAGACCGACCGACACGGACCAGTGCCTTACGACCCGTGCAGTACGATGCAACGCGTGTGAATTACAACCGACACATACGGAATACAAGCCGTACGACTGAGCCGTAGGGAAATTAACCGATGCGATTTTCACCGACCGACACAAACCTGAAATGAACCCGACCGGCCCGTACCTGCGATGTCTGACCCGCGCTATACGATGCAATGCGTGTAAAACCAGACCGACTTCCATGGAGAACAAGCCGCGCGACCGACACGCACAGAAAACCAGGCCCACAAGTAATTGAGACCTCAGCGACCGACACGTATGAAACACAGAAGATAGGCAGCGTGAACGAGGCGAAGAAGCCCGCACGAGACAACATCAGCGTCCGTTTCCGTCAGATGAACGTCTCCTTCATGCCTACAAAACCCAAAGGTAAAAAGACAAAAAAAGGATGAAACAAGCAATGACAAAGCCAATAAATATCAAATTAAAAAAACCTGGGACAAAGACACACCCACAACTCCAACTATATAAAGGACTACAATCACTACCGTGATCCCTTGCAAACAGGAGACACAGCCAACAGCAAACACCATTACACAGCAACCACAGACACACTCACAACTCACCCATCACACAATCCACACACCATCAGCACCTCATCCAAAAGCACACACACATACAGCCAACAAAACCAACACCAACCCACCCTCACTTGCACCCTCACACACACATCCCTCACCACCACCACCAATCACCATGCCCCCAAAGAAGAACCCAAAGTTCACAGATAGTGAGTTAGAAGTGCTGGTAGACGACATCATCAGAGTAGAGCCACATTTGTTTGGTACAGTGGTCCAAAGGACCCATATGTCAAAGAAAACAAAGATGTGGGCGAGGATTGTGGACAAGGTGAACGCCCAAGCACCAGCAAGGCGCACAAAGGACGATATCCAGAACAGGTGGTATGACGTGTGCAGGAGGGTCAACAAACTCATTGAAAAAGATCACGCCCTGAGTCAGTGCACCGGTGGTGGACCTCCTGCCAAACCAGTCTACTTCAGGACCTGGGAGGAGAAGGTGCGGGACATCCTACCACCAGAGAGCGTCCATGGGCTAACAGATATACCAGAGCCTGGTGAGTACACAAACAACATACCCAAGATTGTGTGGCAAGGGGACAGTGAAACCATGCACCGCAAGCAAAGCCACAGTAACCAATAGATAATCATCCCAAGATGTGTATGCCAGTCAGACAAACACAATACCTGCCATCTCATAGTGACTTGGAACTGTGTCATGACATGCACCAACCTACAAACAAATAGAGCAAGGCAGTGGCACAAAGCTAAATCGACACTGCCAGACAGTTTGCCATCACAAACACACTACCTCACAGTGCAGCTGACTGACAGGAAGGAATAGTGGGGATGCAGGTGAAGTGAGTGTATCCAAAAACATGATGGGGTCTGTAGTCACAGATAATGCTCCCCCTCCTGATTGGCCCATCAACACCTCTCTGAAACATGCCCACATCACAGGGAGTGGAAAATGACTGACAAGATGGCTGACACTGGGCCCTGCCATAGGGAGCACAAGGCCCTGGAAGGGCATGTGCACAAATCAGAAGCAGGACACCACTGACCGACATCCTGAAAGACAACTTGCACGCCCTCCAATGGAAGCATGTTTCATGATGGGAAGTCTGGCCGGGTGGGAAGGAGGACTGACAGCTCTGGCCATACTTACCAGCATGTGAAGACCCCCCCCCCTCAACGCAAACTCCACACAACTCACCGGGTAGAATGCATTGACCCACACCTCAGTGTAATATCAGCAAAAGATACCCCGTACTGGGTGCTGCTGTGTCGAGCACAGGGGCTCTCTTTGGAATTGTAGTCAGCCATCTTGCCATTGCTGTCACACCCCCTCACAGGAAAGCAGAGTCTAGAGGGAGGAAGTATGGGCATGCTGGGAAGGGGGGAGTAGGCAAGAGCATGATGGGAGTCGCAGTCACAGACAATCTATACCCACCCACATGGCCCAGCAAGCATACACAGAACCATGCTCACCTCACTGGGAGTGGGAAGGGACTGACAAGATGTATGACACTGGGCTCTGTTGTGGGGAGCACAAGGCCCTGCTGGGAAATGGGCAGCAGCAATCTCAAACTCTGTCTGTGACAAACTGGAAAACAGTGTACAGGCAGGCATCTGTTCGTACAGTAGAAAATGTCATGTTTGTGAACCATTGATGCCTGTAGATACATAACTCACATTGTGTGTCTCTTCTAAACACAGGTGGTGCTGGGGACCCAGCCTCAAATGAAGAGGATTCCCAGGCCCAGACTCTGGTGGACACTGAGCTCTCTGGTTTGACTCTGTCTCTGTCCTCTTTGGATGACGACGACCAACCCGGCCCCTCCGGTGTGAGTCATCATGCAGCACCAGCAGCATCAACATCTGCACCCCCTGTACCCACGCCTCCAGCATCTGGACACCGACAGGGCACCCCCGCCAACACGGACAGACCAAGGCCACTGAACACCCACAGCACAGGGACATAGGACCCCCCGGAAGCTACAGCAAACACCACCAGCAACCCACCCAAGGATCCCAGTGTCACCTGTGCGTCCCACCGATGGTCCTGCGTGTGTGGATAGGGGTGCAGGGAGGGGTGGGAGGCAGAGGGCGCGTCTTGCAGAGGGGTCTGGACTGTACGATGACCCCCAACTGTCATGCATCATAGATGCGTACCAGGATAGCACCGGAGAATTTGGCCAGGTAGTGGGGATCCTCAAGGACATGCAACAAGAGCAGGCTGCCCACTATGCCCGCATGGATGCCAAGTGGGACGCCCTTACTGCGGTGCATCGTGACATACTCCAATGCCTCCACCAGATCAACACAAACCTGTCCACACCTCCCTGTGTGGCCACAACATCTGTTGCAACACCATCTGCCAGCGCCACAGGGAGGGAGGAGGACTCTGGCGGAGAGTCCCCTGCACCGCAGAGGCATGCACCTGAGGATCCCCCCCCCCCAGGAAGAAGAGGGGTCGTCCGAAGAAGGACATGTGAGAGGCAGATGTCCCAGCACATCCCCCAGGGCTTCTAAATCTGTTCTGGACAATGTTCTTTGTGCGCAACCCGTTCACCTTGTCCAATCGCACCCAACTCGCCCACATGACATGGAGGGTTCATGTTGGGCCAATGTAGCAGATGACTGTGGACTTCACTCTGGACATTTCATCTACCAGCACTTCCAACTCTAATGTGAACTTTGGATTCCAAAAACAATGTACAGCACCGACCATCCTGTGCACTTTCCTCACACATGTTTGAAGATAAACTCACCAGTACACCATACTTGCCTCTGTTGTGATTCCAAATTGTCATGTGTCATGGAGATGTCGATCTGCTACACAACACAGTGCATGCCAAATACTGCAACAATGTGACCAACGTCAGGTGAGTCATGGTGAAGTGACACGTGAGGGAGACACACCACAATGGCAACACAACACATACTCACCATGGCCATGTTACTCATCACACACAATGATGGTGACCTGAAACACATAGGTATGCACAACCACAACACCTATCCACAGTCAGTGATAACAAATCCACAGGTGAGGTAAGCAAATGTCACTCAGATGTGGGAAGACAGACAACGCACCTAACAAAGCATAGCACAGGTTCATTACACATCAGCAACATGTTTATTCCACAATAGTTGCAAGGCAATTGTACGTTACGGTGGACACACGGCCACAGAGTGTCTGAGAATTGTAGTCCAGGGGTGTGTGGCACATCACTTGGTGGCAATTGTCTACTCCCACACTGGTGTCAGATTCTGGGTGTTGGGGGTCAGTGTTGAACAAACAACAGGTAAATTACCCTGTGAAGGACAGACACAAGCCACAGTCAAAAGCACAGCAAAACAGGAGAGAAATGCAATACACATGCACCAAACATGTCACAAGAAACCTACACAAAAATAAGTTAGCAGTACTACCCTATTGTGGAGTACACACCACCTGAATGGACACATCACTGCACGCATCCAGTCAAGTGGCATACAGACACACTCAGACAGCAACAGAGCAGCCACAACACATTCCAGGCTAACTCCCTACATTGACATAACAACCCTGGAAACTCACATTCAGGTGAAGAAGTTGTTGATGAGCAGTGAGCGGACGTCACCCTCGTCCTCAATCACTGGCATCTTGGCCCAGGCCGGGATCCTCCACAGGTACCGGAGGTTGGACATCATCATCGTCATCCTGTATGAGAGGCACCTTCTTCCGCACTGCCATGTTGTGTAGCATGCAGCATACAAGGATTATTTTGCACACCTTTGCAGGTTCATATGGGAGGGCCCCTCCGGTCTTGCCCAGGCAGCGAAAGCGGCTTTTCAGGGGGCCAAATGTCCACTCAATCACCCACCTGCTCTGACCGTTTTGTAAGTTTTTTTTTTTTTTTGCATATTTATATTGCGCAAACTCGACCCGAAGGTATTGGAGCTCTTTACACAAGCACCGTATTTACATTACACATTCAGGCACAGGGAGATTAAGTGTTTTGCCCAGAATCACAGGATGTGGACGCAACCTCGAGGCTCGAACTCTGGTTTCCTGCACCAGAGGCGGCAGCGCAGCCGACGGACCACATCCTCTCCCATGTGCCTCATTGTAGCACATCTCGACTGGTGTCACAGGGTTCCTGAGGGGTGTCAGCAACCACGGCATGTTGGGGTATCCGGAGTCACCTACACACACAAAAATGAACAAGTAGCTGAGTTTTGTAGGAGTGCGGAATACAACATTGACAAACACACACAATGATAAACAGTCAGTACACACCGACAAGCCAGGCATGCTGAGCTGGCATCTGTGATATCAGCGTTGCAATGCGACTACTCCTCATTATGTAGGCATCGTGCACAGAACCAGGGAACCGTGCACACACATGTGTGATAGACATGTCTGCAAGACGTACCACCAGAGCATTGATCGAGTGGAAATGTTTCCTGTTCCGGTATGCCTGCTCATGTGACTTTGGTGGTATCAGGGCCACATGTGTCCCATCAATAGATCCGATGACGTTCGGCATCCTCCCCAGTGTATAAAAGGCATCCTTTATTTTAGGTAGTTCAGCTGGGCTCAGGAACTTGATGTACAGGTCTAGGAAATGCAACATCCCCTCCAAGACATTGCGTAGCACCCGACTAAACATAGTTGACGACATACCACCAGCAGTAGCCACAGTGTACTGGAAGGTACCAGTAGCAAAGAAGTGCAGGGCTGCCATCACCTTCACCTCTGGGGTCTGTGCTGTAGGGTATGTCCGGCCAGGTAGCAGATGTGTCGCCAACTGCTCCACCAACTCCTCAATCAGTGGCCTGGTGAAGCAGTAACGTTGGATGCAGTCGTGTTCCTGCATGGTTACAAGGTCTGGGAATGGTCGATGGACAGCTGGTGCCCTGCAGAACAGAGATGAACAAAGGAAGATTGTCGGTTCTTCCACCCATGTGGCCATAACCAGACTCAATATCACATGATAGATCATGACATTACACAATGTACTGAGGTGTGTGCTGTTGGTCATGGACACATATGTCACCTACATGACCATCACCTCACATCTCAATTCCACATGTCAACATGAGTCCCATGTAGTGCAATGGCCAATCATCTGGCTGTGTTACCCAACCTATGTAGTACTGTGACGTTACAAACACACACCACAGTAACAAGTGAGGCCTGATGTCTCCCAGGCATCACAGATCTTTGCCATGCAGATACCCAGGGTCCCTTTATTGCCACATCGACAATGCCATGGACATGGCCTATCACGTACACACCACAAGGCAAGCGTGAGTCCCACAGGTAGTGGCCACTGTTGTCCCTGCAGTCCCTACATGTACATCTCTTAGACACACACACACCATCAAGGTAGATGCATATACCACATGGATGTGGAGACTGTGTCCCATTGGGCACATTTGATCAGCCACATCAGAGACACAACATGCACACAGACTGTGGGTGCACACCAGAATTGTGGCTACAGGTCTCACTGTGACATACACGCCATCACCCCCAGGACTCAGGGTGTATGTGACATGTCCTAAACAGATCCAACATGAAACTGTGTCCATGACTCATGCCCATTACTGCACATTTGCATATCACAGTGGTAATGTGCACGACACACAAACGATTCTGATCCCATGTACACGTGCACAGCCTGGGAGTGGCTGAACAAATGTGCCACTCAACAAACAAAATGTGCCACCCCCAACACACAGGGAATGCAGCCTTACATGCTATGGGACACTGTTTGGGCAATGCTGTAGTGTGGTAGGTGTGCACAGGTGTCCCTGGCAAGTAATTGTGTGTTGAATCCGTCAAATAGTCACACCAATGAGCTCCGACGCGGGTGACAATGCGTACGCATTGCACGGTTCATGACCGAGCCGTGCGTATGCTTTGCCATTGACTGCAATGAGCTCCGAAGCGGGTGACAATGCGTACGCATTGCACGGTTCATGACCGAGCCCTGCGTACGCTTTGCCATTGACTGCAATGAGCTCCGACGCGGTTGACAATGCGTACGCATTGCGCGGTTCATGACGCCGTGCGTACGCTTTGCCATTGACTACAATGAGCTCTGACGCGGGTGACTATCATGCATACACGTCGGGCAGGCATGGTCCGAGACAGGCGTACACCTTGGCCATTGAATCGTATGAAGACGGGTGCATGTGTATATTCAAAATACGCGTTGTACTGTCAGTTGACCGAGCCGGGCGCACCCATTGGCTCTGGACTGTCATGGAGACGGATGCGGATTCAAAACTTGTACGAGTTGTGCGCTGGAAATACAGTTGGATGCGTACAACAATGTTGCAATTACTAGTGTGTCATGAAGGTGAAGATTTGAACGATGCGGAAGGCGGAAGGCGTGGATTGGCCAAATTCATAGAATGCAACCGTGTTGGACCTATCACTTGGGACATATGGCACAGATTCTGCCTCTGCAGCACAGATATAAGGCTGGCTGGCCCCTAGGGAGCTCACTTGCCTGCACTACATGCTCCTGGACCACATCCCTGCTACCACTGCTGCTGTCTCCGCTTCCTCTGGCTCCTGCTATGGCGCGTACTCTGGAGAGGGCCCCAGCCTTCACTGAGGAGGAGAACCAGGCCCTGCTGGATGGGCTCCTTCCACAGTACAGCAAGCGGTATGGGAAACCAGGGGAGCAGGTGAGTGTGCAGTCCACTGCCTTCCTAATTGTGCATGTTGTCTGACTAGTAGTACTAGCAGTGTGTACACCAGTGGCAAGCATTCTCACTGACTACTTTCATCCCCCAAAGTGTGTAGGGACATGTAATGAACAGGTGTTCTGCTGCTAAAGTGCATTCGTGTAAGCTTAAACTTCCCAGGCATTGGTAACATGTCAGACATGCAGGTGATTTGTCCTTCCTCATTTCCCTTTGTGATGCTGACATGTATAGCCAAATGTGTGCATCACAAATATGGGGCATGTGTGTTAATGTACTTTTAACTTTGTCATCCTCACAGGTTGATGCCCACCAGAAGCAGGAGATATGGCCCATAGTATGATGTACATCAGAAAAAAATGTGAATTCATATATATCAGGATCACATGTTTTCCATACATCAAGGAATGGACGAGAGGAGATGGCAGATTGAAAGGCTTTGTTAGACTTATCAGGTTTAAACTTACACTTAGTTTTTCTGTCAGTAAACGGGTCTAACCATTCATTAAAATCGCCACCAACAATTATATTTGGATTAGAGAAAGACAAAAGTTTCAAATCAATATTTTGCCAAAATTCGGGGCTGATTTAACAGGGCCAAAAAAATTGAAGCGAGTGACTTGTTTTTGAGATATAATAGCATCAACCAAAACCCTTCGTCCATTCGAATCACATTCAGTTGATAAAATTTGAAAATTAATGGCTTGTGGAATAGAATGGCAACACCACCATGACGATTAATAGCAGAAGAGAAAATAACCTGATTAACCCATTGACATTTAAGTTTAAGTGATTCAACATCATTGCAATGTGTTTCTTGTAAAAAGGCAACATGTGTTTTAAGCTTGGATAAATGAGAAAGTACTTTTTGACGCCTGACGGGATGACCTTGACCATGAACATTCCACGAGACAACATTAAACATGTTGTGGGTTGAGGGGAAACATACAAGAACAGGAACAACGGGTTGCAAGACCAATAAAAAAGACAAAGAGACACCATTTATTGGCCATCAAATAATATAAAAAAAGGTAAGAATGGTAAGAATAGTAATAGGGGAAAACCAGGAAGAAAGAAGTCAAATAAAGAGGAAGGAGGGCTGAGGAGAAGGAAATATGAGAGTGAGAAAAGAAGGAGAGATCAAGGTTAAAAATTCAGGGGGCATATTATCAAGGATGGCGTTAAAAATTATCGCCGATTTGGCGGCAGAAAACTGCCACTAAAGCAGCGATAATGGGCTTGATAATATGCCGCAGAGAACATGGGCTTCTATGGGAATTCTCAAGGGCATATTATCAAGCCCATTATCGGTTTTCTGCCGCTAAAGCGGTGATAATTTTAATGCCGTCCTTGATAATATGCCCCCAGGTCTGAATTGAAAAGGTTAAAGAGTACGCTGTGGACATATTTACACCGAAAACAAGAACAGCAACAAAGAAAAAGACTATAAAAGTTATATAGCAAGTAGCTATGATTAAAGTGAAATATGGAGAAAATAGGGGAAAAGTGAGATATAACTATGTTAGAAAATTAAGAATATCAGTAATATCATAGTAAGACATAAGAAAATAAACCAAACATGAGATTAGTGATAGAGAAGTGCATATTAAAAGCAAAAACCAAAAGAGAAAAAAAGAATAAAACATCAGTGAAAGAAAATTGAACATCTTTGAAAATATCAAGGATTAGTCTCTATATTGTGGTTTGTTATACTTTGCTGAAAAGTTTTCACTCTCACTTGGTCATCAAAAGAACGTGAGCTGCCTTCATAGATGATCTTACAAAGGCAAGGATGAAGAATGCCATATTGCATTTCCAAATGTCTCATCTGGGGACATGGAGCTAAGAATTCTTTACGACTTGCATTGGTTGCGTTAGAAACATCTTGTGAGATAAACAGATTATGGCCAGACCAAATAAGACAACATTTTACTTTAGCAGCCTTCAGGACACACATCAAATCAGTAAATTCCAGAAAGAGCATTATAATGCCACGTGGTTTGGTTGAGTGAGTTTGAAGACGTCCCAAACTATGTGCACATTGAATTTTAAGAGGTGGTGCAGGAGGAAGATCCATGAGGTCTGAAAGAAATTTCTTCATAAGACCAGAAGATCAGGACCTTCAGTGTTCTCCAGAAGACCATAAAGATGAAGTTTGTTTTGTCTGTTTCGATTATAGAGGTCTTTGGTGTGAAGCATAAGTTTCTGAATTTCTTGTTCCAATGTAGGAATCTTGGTAGTTACATCTTGAAGGTCTCTGCAAGTTGTTCCAACTCCGTCATATTGCCCTCCATAAAAATCCATTGATCCTCAATTTTTTGCAATTGTTTGTTAGTATTAACCATAAATGGTTGCAGACCACGTACCTCATCTAGGATAGAGTCCAGTACAGGATTCTGGGATGATAAAATAGGAGAAGGAGCGTAATATTTTGATCTCTTTGGTTTAGTGCCTGAAGAGGATGGTTTGGAAGACACATGTAAATCACTGGCCATCTTGCGATAATGAGAGGAACGCCTTGTAAAGATATTAAAGGAACAAGACGGCCCATATACCAGTGAAGCGAGTAGTAGGAGCAGTAATAGTATTCAAAAGAAAGTCACAAAAATCTGGTCTCCCAAATTCTGTAGAAGGGCTTTAGTAGTTATCCACAATAAGACTATACATGAGGCAGACCCGGGTTATGAGTAAAAATAGTAATTCATTAAAAAGACATGTCTCAGGTGACATACCTTCATAGGTATCAGCAGTCCAGGGGAACAAAATCACCGCTTGCAGCAACCAGGTCCGAAAATTGTAATAAATAAAGAGGTCCCAGTTAAGTTAGGGAGCACTCATAGAGAGGGAGCACTAAGTATTGTACCAAAAAAAAAGCTCTGACACAAGCGACGCAGTCTAAAATGGTGGCCGCTCGCGTCTATGAGGAGAAAATCACCGCCGCAGCACACGGGTCTCAAAAGGCACCCTCGTGGTGCAAAACAGCATGGGGGCTTACCGCCAGCGAAGAGAGGCTTCAGTCCGCATCCGTATGGAGTGT
The DNA here is from genome assembly GCF_964204655.1 of Triturus cristatus. Taxonomy (NCBI): domain Eukaryota; kingdom Metazoa; phylum Chordata; class Amphibia; order Caudata; family Salamandridae; genus Triturus; species Triturus cristatus. The sequence continues at coordinate 636,729,565 of NC_140585.1, forward strand.
AAGCGGCACAGAAGATGCCACAAAATTGTTAAATGCTCCGCGTCCACATTGGAGATTATAAGAAAGTCGCCATCTTGAATTGCGGCCAAGCCATGCCCCCTTGTTCCTACTTTTAAAAACAATGTTTATGCCTTTTAAGCACAGAGTGACGTATGAAAATGATGTTTGTAAATGAATTCCATCTGTGCAGCAGCAAAGCTAAACCTGGCGATTGTTATCAGGCTTTACTTACTAAGACTGTCTGGCCAACGATAGAACCAGAGCTATCTTGCACAGTTTGAGTTCCTTTAGGTAAACCACATTTACTGTCATAGTCAAAGAGCTGTATAGCTTCCTGTAACCGTTTGTGCAAAGCTCAGCCAGTCCAGTATATTTCTTGCATTCCAGGATTTGTAGTCCTTCTGATCCCGCTATAGAATTACAACTATAAATCCCAGAATGCAAATAAAAAACATTCACAGGAGGAATTGAGCACGTATGAACAGTGGAGCTAGAGAGCTCAGGCCATGTTAACTCAGTGGATGCAGGTGACGGGCAGGAGCTGGGAAAGTTTTGCTCTCACTTAATGGAGTTCGGGGTCAGGCCAACGAAGAGCTACTCACAGCAAATGAAGGGCAAGCTAAGCCCAAGTAGAGTATTCTTCTCTCAATATGAGGAGGAAGCTACCTGCTACTCACAGTGTATGGAAAGGGCTCAAGATCTTGCCAGGCACAGCGGATGGAGGGAATGCTTTATCAGAGACATTTGTTTGGTTACAACTGGAACTGGTGCAGGAATCTGCCAAGTCACTGGCTGAACAGGTGGGTCTGACTGTACTAGTGTGACCAGACATTCTGGATTTGCTGGGACAGTCCCGGGTTTCCACCAGTTGTCCTGGCAGATTTCGGCAATTTTGGCTCATGTCCCAGTTTTTAGAGGGGGCCAACTGAAAACAGTGAGAGGCACTTTTTAGGTGTTCTTAAGCTGTGGTAGTTAGCAGCTCTTATAGGTAAGCAATTTAATTAACAGGTAGATGCTGGTTTTAGAAATTACATTTTATTTATTTTCTTAGTGCTTCTTCTGGGTTCCTATGTTGATGAGAGCTGTCATTCTGCACCGACCCGTTAATGTAAAATTGTAGTCCTCCTTCTTTTTTTGCAAAATGTTCTGGTTTTTGATTCTCAAGATCTGGTCACGCTAGACTGTACCCAACCCTTAAGAGAGGTTAATTGGAGCGAAGAGGTGCATTACTTCCTCATAGGACCTCCTTGTTCCCTTCGTCATAATATGAGGCGGTCTGCCTCCCGACAGGCACCGTAACATGCTAGTATTTTGTACTAAATAAATGCCCTTCCAAACTGCCTCCATTCCTACTTGTTTTACTGTCCAAAGACAGGAAAGAGAACGCGCTACTTTTAAATTATATTTTTCCCTTAAATTAGCATTGTCTAATTTGTGTTGATTCTGTATACCCTTAGAGGGTTGTGCACGTCTCTGCACTGCCCGTGGCTGCGCTTCCCATGCATGTGCTTGGGTGAGGCCGAGAGCGTCGCACACGGCTCCATGGGGAGTGTGGCCACGGTGCACGGGCGGGCTGATCGAGTGCTATGTAGTGGTTCAGTACTTGGGCCAGCGCCTCTGTGTCTCATTGAGTGCGCAGCTGTGGGGGAGGTGGCAGACCATTTTTGAGCATTCCAAGTTTTGTTGTGGGTGAGATTGGGTTGCTTGGAAAATGGGCACTAATAATAATAATATTATTCCATATTTGTAAAGTGCAAACATATCACCCTTTAAGGTTTAAAGGCGCTGGGGGCCCTTCGGGAGATTAAATGAGCTATTGCCAAGATTCACATGAGGCTGAGCTGCCATCGGCGCCGGACATCGACCCATGAACCCTGTGCTCCTGAGTCAGCATCTCTGGCTGCTGTGCTACACCTCTCCCCCTTAGCACAGCTTACTTCCTGCTTGGTTTGCTAGTATGGAGCCTGTAGATGAGTCTGCTGTTGCTCTTGAAAAAGCTGCTACAAAAAGAAAGCATACACAGGAAGCCAAGGAGGATTATTTATTGCAGATCTCAAGATCTGATCTGCAGGATCTCATTATTAATGCAATCCAGGCTGATGTACATGAAGTGCATGCCAAAAAGTTAAAGGGTGAGGTCAATGAGGATACGGACAATTCACAGTCCTTGGTTTGGACCCAAAAACCCAAAAGGACAATGGGTTTTAAGGAATGGAAGGATGACAATAAGCAAGGTATTTCCTATTTCTTGAGCAAACAATATCTCCAGGCTCAATAGTCGCAGATTCCAAAGGTCAGCTCCATTTTATCATATTTGGCATCTTCCTCCTCTTTGTCATCTGAGGAGGCAACTTTTTTTCGGATCCGGTTGTGACAGAACTAAAGAGGGCCTACGCAGCCTCTAATTTAGGAATAAAGGCCAGTATTTATTCGGCCTATGCCACACAGGTTCTCATTAAGGACTTTCAAATACAAAAATTACATTTATTTCTTGGAATACGGTACAAACAATTTCAACCCAGCACAGTCCGCTTCCACTGCCTTAAATAATAAATAACATTCAATGCACACTTGATGCCATGTCTCGTCATAGAGCAACGCTGATAATTTCAGACAAATTAAAAAAAATGACAATGTGAATACAGTACACATTTCCTCAATCTCACCGAATGAGAGATGTAATCGCTGAGTGTGAAAACTGTGAGGTGGCCATGTAACAACAGCACTGGGATGTAACCGGCGATCAATAAACTGACTGCATAATTAAACACATTGCCTCTGCTTTCAGTGCTGAAGTCTGGAAACTAATCAAAGAAGAATAAATAACACAATAAAATGCAGAATACAGTACAAATATGAATTTCCAGGTGCCTGTTAGAAGCAATGGGGCAGCCGTGCGGGACAGGCCTAACATAAGCCAAATGGCTAACAATACAAAGTGACAGTGCAAAAACTAGATAAAGTGCAACCTCCCTTTTCATCAAACCAGATGTCATGCAATAAAGTGACAGTGCTAACTAAATCAGTACTATTACAATCCAGCTACTGAGGGGTCGATTCCGATCCTGTATTTTTTTTTTCCGTACGACTCGTATCCGTAATTTTTTCCGTACGCATCGTACAAGTCCCGTCCGACCCGTGAAGTACTATTCGTACGGGAAAAATACATACGGATCGGCCCGATCCGTACGAATCGGATCGGGAAAAGTTGTTCGAGACGGACCCGGACACTTTTCCGTACGAATCGTAAAAATACTGTCCGACCGTACAAGTACGATCCGGACCAGCTTTCCGATTTACGAATCGTACGGAAAACGTCCCGTACATGGGGAATGACGTTACCCGCTACGAAGCAAACTTTGTACGACTCGTATCCCGGGATAAGTTGTTCCCGGGGTGCGAGTCGTACAGGGGTACGAGTCATACAGGCCCCCCATGCATATGTACGGTGCGCACATACGCGATGGTGGGGTACACACCGTACATACACTTCACGGAGGGGGGGGCCTGTACGACTCGTACCCCTGTACGACTCCCACCCTGGGGAACGACTCATACCGGGGTACGAGTCGTACAGAGGTACGAGTCGTGCATGGCCCCCGAGGCGTATGTATGGTGCGTACCCCAACATTGCGTATGTACACACCGTACATATGCAGGGGGGGCCTGTACGACTCGTACCCCTGTACGATTCGCACCCCGGTATGAGTCATTCCAGGGGTGCGAGTCGTACAGGGGTTCAGTCGTACAGGCCCACCCACCCTACATATGTACGCACCTTACAACAACATCGCGTATGTACACACAGTACATACGCGATGTTGGGGTGCGCACCGTACATACACAACGCATGGGGGAGGCCTGTACGACTCGTACCCCTGTACGACTCGCACCCCGGGGAACGTGTCGGAGTACAACTCGTACCGCGGAGAACGTTGCGTATGACAGAGTCGGACACACACAAAAACAGAAGCTAATACAACGAAACGAGTCGTACTGAACCACAGACACTGTAAAACAGCACAAGGAGGGTCAATTCGACTCGCACAACACCACAAAACACGTCTACAGTGCACAAAACATGGAAATAACTGACCTGGCCACATCCAAACAGGCAAACAGTGGGGCTAACTCACAACCACCCCTTATAACACACCCACCAAAAATTAAAACTGAGGCCCACCCACAAATGGACCAATAAAAAGGGCCCACACACACAAACCATGAGCCTTTGCAACAGACTCACTGCAGCTAGAGAGCACCCACCAACAACTGCACCCATCTACCTTAACATATACACCTTCACACAACCTCCTTCACACTTACCCCCTCTTCACAGACTTACCCCCTCTTCACAGACTCACACCTTCACATTCAGACCCACACACCCACAACCATCCACACCCTCACCCCACACCATGCCCACAGACAAGAATCCAAAGTTCACAAGGGAGGAGCTGGAGATCCTTGTCAATGAAGTCATCAGAGTCGAGCCACAGCTGTTTGGAACATTGTTCAGACAGACCAGAATAGGCGAAAAATCACGCCGGTGGCAGAGGATCGTCAATAGGGTGAATGCTGTTGCAACCATCAGAAGGACCAGGACTGAATGCGAAGTCAGGTGGTACGATCTGCGGAGGTCAGTCAAGCGAAAAATGAATGACGACTACACCCAGAGCAACATCACTGGAGGCGGTGGGCCCCGCAGACCAGTACAATTTCCATCCCTGGGAGGAGAAGGTGATGGCCCTGCTTCCGCCGGTGGGAGTACATGGACTTCAAGGAGTTCCAGAGCCTGGTGAGTACACAAACAACTTATGTAACATGGGGGTAATGGCATCCACACCCCAACTACACAAAATGCACGCAACTACCCCCAAGCCCTCACCGGCCAGAACCACAGTCAAAAACAATGCTAATGCCACTAACATGTGTATGCCCCATTGAGAAAGCAAGGCCATGCTATGTACCATGCTACACGAAGCACTAACCCAAGAATGGATGTCCGATATGCTGGGAGGGTGGGTGTCACAAAACGCATTGTTGAACTCCAAATCAGACACAAATGCCCTCATCCCATATGGCCCAGGTACATACCCATGCACCATGCTCAATACACAGGGACTGGGAAAGTACTGACAAGATAGCTGACACTGTGCCCTGGCGTAGGAAGCACAAGGCCCTCCTGTGACCAGTGCAAACACAAACACCAAGACAGCAAGGTCAGATATCTTGGACAGGAACTTACACTCACTGTCATGGCAGCATGCTCCATGGGGGGACAGCTACATCACCTGGGAGCCCCAGTGCCAAATCACACTACACCCACCAGCAGGACCTGTCACACGCACCCCTTACACAAGCAGATACCCCCAGGACAGGCAATGGATTTACCCACTGTCACAATGGACATGTAACACAACAAGACCAATACATAGCCGAAGAAGCATCCAAGCCAAAAATCAACATGTCAAAGACTCAGGAGCACATATCAATCTGTCCCCCGCAACATACCCATCCACAAGTGAACATTGAGGAGAATGCTAGGCACATACAACTACCTGGAGGAACAGTGCCAACTAGAATGTGTATGAAACACGGATGTTGCATGAAACAGCATTAACATTGTCTGTCTCTCACACACAGGGCAACGTGAGGAATCTCCCCCCAACAATGGGGGTGAAGAATCACAGTCCCAGGCTCGGGAGGAACCTGATCCCACTGGCAGCAATGCCTCTCAACACTCAGCGGATGACCCCGACCGACTTGGACCCTCTGGTGTCCAAGCCCCTGCAGCACCTGGTTCAGGAACATCAGTGCCAACCACCACCCCCATTCCTGCCACATCCCAGGAGACACCGAGGAGCCCTGCCCACAGTGAACAACTGAGCCAGTCTGACCAGGAGGGACAAGGTTTGCCAAGGCACCCAGGAGGAGGCAGACAACAACACCACTGCCATCCCTCAGGGGTCCCGTAGACCCAATGTGCCCACAATGGCAGGCCAGGCTTGTGTGGGCAGGGGTGGTGGGAGTGGAGGCAGGCGGAGGCGAGAACCTGACCAGCCAGCTGAAGGGACCGGTATGTCACACATACACAACATCATGGACGCATACCGGCGTGACACCAGGGAGATCAGCCAGGTAGTGGGGACCCTCACAGAGATAAAGGGGACCATCACAGAGATGAAGAACCAGCAGGACGAGCAACACGCCAGTCAACAAGAACACCAAGGACGGATGGAGGCAAGACTGGCTGAGCTCCTGGCGGTGCAAAGGGACATAAGCCATTCACTCCGTAGGATCGCCCACAACATGGGCAACCCTCCCTGTGCCACCAGGCGAAGACCACCACCAGCCACAGGGAGGGAGGAGGAGGAGGATTCGTCTGACGGAGCGTCCCAAGCATCGTCAAGGCCTGCATCTGAGCGTCCCCCGAGGAAGGTGGGTCGTTCACGGAAAAGACCGTGAGAGCCAGCGGGCCATCCACATCTCCCAGGTCACTTGGCCTGGCACCTGGCCTTCATGTGCAACAGCATCACCTCATTGACTGACATTCTCTGCCACATGGACTTGCTGGTCACAGTCTGACCAATGATACCAAACAATGTGGTCTGGACTTTGCTGACTTCAAATACCAAGCATCCCATCTCCCCCTGTGAACTTTGGATTCTATGGTCCCTGTATTGCAACTTTTTATTTGCACAAATCACGCAGCAGACCTATAATAAAAAAAAATAATTGAAATTTGATGTTGCAGTCATTTAGCATGAGTCCACAACATACGAGTGGGGATATGTCAAAGTGGAATTAACTCCAGCCATCCATACACTGGGATCTGAGTCCGGTCGAGGACACACATGGGTCACAATGTATCATCAAATACAAACACGGAGCCCAATACTCACCCGTGATGGCCTCAAGCTGCTGAGGGGGGGGGGGGCATGCAATACTGCTCGGACAGACCAATTTGGAAGAGTATCATGAAAGCGTAGAGGTCATGGGTCATGTGGAGGTGCCCAAGGAGGGTGTCCCAGGTCTGTTTGGCGAGGTGGGAGAACTATCTCCTGCATGCAGTTGTTCTGTGGATGTGATGAATGGTGGCCAGGGCAAGGTTGGCTGCACGGAGTTGGGCCAACGGGGTGTTGGAAGACAGACGTCCAAGGTTGGTTTTGGGTCTGGGGTTGTAGACTGCCGCCTGAGTGTGGGTGAGGAGTCTGAAGGTGATCCTGCAGCAGACAGTGAGTCATTGTAGCTATCTCAGGTGGACGGTGATGTGGCTGGGGCGGGGGATGTTGAAGATGAGGTGTGCGGATGCACCCTGGATGTGGACAAGTTCTCCTGGAGTTTGGCTGTTGTTCCTCCGTAGAGGGCGGTGCTGTAGTTGACCCGGCTGGTGTCGTGGACCTGGGGGATGGTCTGTCTTGCCTTGGAGTGGATCTATCTGTGGATCATTTGCAGCATGCGGAGGGTGTTGCAGCATGAGGTACAGATGGTGTTGAGTTGCATGGTAATTGTGAGCGAGGAGTCCATGATGAAAACCAGCTTGCGTGCGTGGCCACTGGGTGCTGGTGCTTTGCCCAGGCCGGTGGGACACAAGGAGTTGACCCAGCCGTAAGGGGACAGTCCTCAGATGATGACCTCAGTCCTGTCCAAGTCCAGCCTCAGGTGGCTGATGTTCAGCCATTCGTCAACGGACCTCATGCCTTCTTGAAGGTTGGATCTGGCAATGGCTGGGTCTTTGGTGAGGGTGAGGAGCAGCTGGTTGTCAATGGCATATGAGATGAAGATGAGGTCGTGTGCGCATGTGATGGTGGAGAGGGGGGTCATGGAGACATTGAAGATCGTCACGCTGGGAGATGAGCCCTGGGGCATGGGCCAGATGACCCCAGTGTACTACATGCTGAAGGGTGGAGGCCGACTCCCTGGGCCTTGCTGGTGAGCTACTTGGTGATTTAATCCTGGGCCCTCCTATAGATACCAGTGTTGGAGATGTGTGGTAGCACATGGTGTAGAATGCCGTTGAGAGGTCAAGGGGGGTGGTCTCACCATTGTTGAGCAGGGCAAAGTTGTCGTTGGTGGTTCCAATGATGACGGTTGCAGTGGTGTGATTACTTTGGAAGATGGTCTGGTGCCGGTTGCCTGGAGGTGTTTGCGTGGAGGAAGTTTGTCAGTTGCTCGTTGAGTGTCTTCTTGATGACATTTTCTGGGTAGGGAAGCAGGGTGATGTTCCAGGAGATCCTGCGGTACTGCCGTCCGTTGTTTAAGAAGGGCCGGGTCTCTGCATGCCTCCAGCTCCCATGGAATGTGGCAAACTCAAAGGAGACATTCATGACGTGCTGGACGTGGGCTTCAAGGATGGGGAATGGTGTGGTTGAGATGTTGTGTGGGAAGGGGCCTGATGGAGAGCCAGAGTGGATGGTGTACATGAGCCAGGTGGTGTCATTGCTGCTGACGGGAGTCCAGAACCTGAGGGGGGTTTGTCCCGTGGATAATTGTGCTGTCTGTCTCTGTGTTGTGGTAAATAAAATTCCTTTACCTGGACTGAATTTGATACAGAAACATTATAAAATAGCTCAGTAAAATGAGAGGCAGAATCCGTGATATTAGAGGTTCGGAATGGGCTTTATTCCAGTGATCGATTATAATCGGTTGCTCCAAGTTCCATCACCACGGGGGTTCAGGAAGTGAAGTACATACTTTATTGACAAGAAGTAACTTTTATAGTACATACATTACAATGAAGCGAATGCAGTAGGCGTAACAATTGATAAGGAAAAATGACGATTTATCTGCGTAACCAAAAAATGGGTGTAATAAAGAGTAAAAAGGAACATAATTGGTTATGATGTCATACATAGGTGGATCTATAAGATAATACTTGGCCTAGATGCGCGCGCAGCAGCATGACGTGTAATTGACGTGTAACTAGGGGGTGAAGGGGACTTGACATTTAGCTCTACATGTGGAGACAAAAAGTCTGGGGGGTCAAGTCAACCTAATCCCAAATCATATCTAACATCCTATGTTTAAAGAACTATGTTATCCACAAAAGAAGGACTCTCGGACAAAATTCCTTTCTATACTGACTGTGCGTACGTGTACAAGCGTCTAAGTGTCTACACTGAATGCGAGGGGGTAGGAATATTCCATGGTAACAGGGCTATGAATTACTTGCATGAGGACAGAGAAGCCGGGCCTTTTGCTCAGTAGCTGGAAGAATGTTTACTTAAGCTGCTAGACAGGAATGCATCGGCTAAGGAGTGAAGCAGATAATTCGAAGGTGAAATACAGTTCTTGGCAGAGAATAGGCTGATGTCAGGCTTCGTGAGCCGCGCAGAGAATGAGACAAAGTTCATGATCACAGATGCAGGCTCAGACTGGAGCTTTCAGAGGCAGAAGGCAAGAGGAGTTTTGATGACAGAATCAGGGCCTACTTGCCTGGACTGTAAAATGGCATAAGTGAACCATATAAAGCCGGTGGCCTTTCATATTTAGGAATGGAATATCCGGCATATTCATGGCGGATCTGACAGAGGACATGTTGACGGTGGACGCACATGTATTTGCGTCTTCATAACTGGAACTGGAGGGAACATACATGTACTTGTGACATGCACATAGAACCGTTGGTGTCCAAGATAGGGGACATAACTGACCAGAAAAATCCATATTTCCACATTCCCTCCTTGTCCCCTACTTGCCCTTCAAGAGATATCAATCTTCATCAATCCATTGATCTGTTCATATAGCATCATTTGTTCTTCTTTCTTCTTCCGTGTCGAATGAAATCTTGGTGGTGGAATGCACGATGTGGTACACAGACCACAGATCGCTGGTCCACATTGTAGACATAGACAGCAACTGAATAGTATGAGAAGGCCAATACCTAGGAAGGATAAAACTCTCCATCCCCAGGCTGATATCACATTCCAAAACCAACTGGACCAAGTCCAAGTGCCTGGGTTCTGGTGTATCTGGTTTACAATCTTATGAAGGCGAGTGATGGCTTTATACACAGATGGCGAATTTTCTGGTATGAATACGCAGCAGCTTGATCCGATGACCCTACAAGCTCCGCCCCTATCAGCCAGGATGACGTCAAGGACAAGACGATTTTGAAGCACAACAATCCGCATAGCAGACTGCTCTTCTGTTAGATTGCCTAAGGCGGAAATAGTCTCATTCACTACTGCTTCAAGGGTTCTAGTTAATCTACGTATCAGCTTACTATTAGTAACAGTACCTATATAGGGAAAGATGCCTTTATTAAAATCTACATACTTGTCCCATGCTGTCTCAGTGTAATCGACAATGGGGAGATCTCTCCGCTCTCTGTTGTGTACTAAATGAATATTTCTGTAATAATCAGGAGGAGCTAGGAAAACAGGTGGCAAAAGGAATGCAATGTAGCAGGTACCATCCCAATCTAGAGGTAGACGCATATATGCAGTCTGGCCACATATAAAGTAGGAGTGGCGAGAAGCTCTAAATGAAGATTTGCCTTGATCACTGAATTCTACTATAGTAGTGCATTTACTATGGCCCATATGTATGGAACCAACCTTTTTTACACACAATTCACCCTTCGCTGGGAATACTGACATGGTGGGTAAGACTAGTTCAACTTCGGATACGACATTTAGAATCATGAGATTAGGTGTAAAATTACCTAATCCATATACTTCATTTTCTAGATCAGTTCCTGTTCTTTTGGGGCGACCCTCCTTGTCAGGGTAGCAGACCTTGAGTAAAACTAGGTTCAGGTTTCCCCATACCCAATGATCTTGGTAAACTGCTGTGTCTGAGTCTATGGAATTGATTAAACTAAACCATGCTCCACAGGAGCCATTATGTGTAAATGGATGTGGAAAGAAAGGCAGGACTCCTTCATAATTCTGATAGGGAGGGAGTCGGCCACACACCCAACAATTGGTGGCATTACTAGTCTGATGGGAATGATGTAACATACTAATGAAAGTGTTATTGCGCAGCGCAAGTCTATAAGACAATTCATGCGGAGGTAAGTCACTAAAGGAATGTTCAGCAGTAACATTATAAACATGTCTAGAAATAGGGTAATATATGTGCAACAATATACTTGCAGTAATTATTAAAAGACTCAAGAAAAACAAAATTAATAATGTCACTATGCAGTGGCTACGCAGTGATTTACAATACGCCTGTCGTTTCAACATTTTTCGCGACTGTCCATGATTCAGGTCTAGAGGATACATGTCAGGGACAAATTCAACCGCTTCACCTTGGAGAGGACTTAAACAATCAAATTGTCTGACGTTCTAGGCCTCAATTTTACTTTATAGAGTTCGGTTTCAGTCTTTTCAACCAAAGGAAGTGTTGAATCAGTCTGTGAGGGAGTGCATGGCACAATGTCTATATCCGAGGATAGTCCATGAAATTTCTTGATATGACTTGAGTGAATCCAGCCCTTGCGGCCCTCGATCTTCACGGCTGTCCTTGTGGTCAGCAGGACCAACTTGGGTGATTTCCACCTGGGCTCCAGCTGAGTCTTTCGGTCGAAATTCCTCACAAAGACGAGATCACCCGGAACTACGTCATGGGGTTTCACCTCAGTGTTGTCGGGAAAAGCTGCAGCTACCTGTGAACGACAAGATTGTAGTGCAGACATCAAGGAAGCCAAGTAATCTGTCAGCATATTACAGTCAACATCAGTTATCTTGCGTGGTATAGGCGTCCCCCACATATTTGGTGGTCTGCCGAAGATCACCTCATACGGGGATAGCCCTGTTTGTGAATGTGCTACCATTCTCATGTAAAAGAGTGCAACGGGTAACGCTACTACCCAGTCGACACCTTTTTCTCTGCATATTTTGGACATTCTGATTTTCAGTATCTGGTTATGTCTTTCTACGAGACCTGCTGCCTCGGGGTGTCGGACACAGTGGAATTTCCACTGATAACCTAACAGAAGTGAAACGTGTTTCATTAATTCGGATGAGAACGGCTGGCCGTTATCTGAGTGAACAACACGTGGTAAACCGTATCGTGGGAAGAATTCTCGAACCAACTGTTTGGCAGTAGTCGGGGCAGTGTAATCTGAAACCGGGTATGCCTCTGTCCAACGGGACAGAGCGCAGACAACTACGAGAACATATTTGAATCCTCGACATCGTTCCATCTGGATATAGTCCATCTGGAGTACTTCAAAAGGATGATTAGGAGGATGAAATCCACCCTGTTCTACGGGAACGCTTTTTCCTGGGTTGAACTGACAACAGATCATACAGGTACGGACCTTTTGTTTGGCTGCTGCTCGTAAATGTTTATTGAACCAAATGTGTTGAATGCTGTCTAGCATAGCTTTTTCTCCTAGATGTGCTGGACTATGTATAGTGTTAATTATAACTTGGACCATTGAATCAGGAAGGAACCACACAGACTTTTCCTTCATCATCCATCCTTGGTCCGTTTGAATCCCTCCTAATTCAGTCCATTTCTTTATTTCGTCTGGTGTAGCATGTGTCTGTATGTCAATTACGTCAAGAGTAGGATCTTTAACTGTCATACAATGTGTCGGCATCGGGACTATTGTCTTTGTCATGTCGGGGGTTTGAGTTTGAGCAGTCTGTTTAGCTGTTCTGTCGGCTAGATCATTGCCTTGGGAAATGATATCAGTAACCTTCGTATGAGCCTTACATTTCATAATTGATATTGCAGTGGGTAGATGTATTGCATCTAATAAGGCATGAATGAGGGGTCCGTGCTGAATGTGGGCACCGTGGGAAGTTAAATAACCTCTCTCTCGCCACAGCACGCCGAAGTCATGTACAACTCCGAATGCATAACGTGAATCAGTGTATATGTTGACTTTTTTATTTGTGGCTTGAATACAGGCTTGTGTCAGAGCGATAAGCTCTGCGGCTTGAGCTGACAAAGTATTTATACGATTAGTTTCAATGACTTCAGTATCTGTGGTGACTGCGTAAGCGGCCACTAACTCTCCTGTACTTGTTCTCATACATGAACCATCTACATACAAGGTCAGGTCTGGATCTGACAATGGGACATCTGTCAAGTCTTGTCTGGGTTTCGTCGTGATTGTAATAACTTCAATACAGTCATGGGCTAGTGGGTCTGTTCCGGTTACTGGCAAAAGTGTGGCAGGATTCAATGTGTTACAGCGTCTGATTTCTATATGTGGCTGAAACAATGTAAGTTCGTATCCTGTAAGTCGCGCTATAGTCAAGTGTTGTGTTTGCGTTCTATTTACAAGAACCTCTACTGCATGTGGTACTTGAACTGTCAATGGATGTCCTAACACTATGGCATCGCTTTGTCTGATTGCTAAAGCTGTCGCTGTTACTGATTTCAGGCATGCAGGCAAAGCCTGAGCTACGGGATCTAATGTACTAGAAAAATAAGCACATGGTTTGTGTGCTCCTGCTTGTTCCTGTGTGAGTACTGACAAGGCAGTACCTTCGCGTTCTGTAACAAAGAGTGTAAACTGTTTTCTGTAACATGGCGTTGCTAAAACAGGTGCTTGACATAAAGCTTTCTTTAGGCTTTCAAAAGCTTGTGTATGTTCCTGAGTCCAAGGGAGAACAGTCGATGTGGCTGCCTCCTGTGTGGTTAACTGAATGAGTGGTTTTGCTAGAAATGCGTATTGAGGGATCCACTGCCTGCAATATGACGTGAGGCCTATGAAAGCTCGTACTTCCTTTTGTGTCTTGGGTATTGACATGTTAGCTATTAACTGAATGCGGTCGGGTGTAAGCTGCCTTCCCTCCTTGGACAGCGAGTGTCCAAGATAAACAACTCGCTGGACACAGAATTGCAGCTTAGAAGGGGACACCTTGTGCCCCTTTTCGGCTAGAAATTTTAAAACTGTCAGTGATGCTTTTTCACATTCCGGTTCGCTTCTCGCGGTGATCAGCAGATCATCGACATATTGAAGCAAGGCAGTGTTAACTGGCATGTGGATACTGTCAAGTTCTCGTTTTAGTGCTTGGCTATAGATGCTGGGGCTTTCTGTAAATCCTTGAGGTGCGCGTGAGAATTTAAAGCTACGCCCATTTAAACTAAATCCGAACAAATATTGGCTTTCCGGATCTATTGGGACGCTGAAAAAGGCATTCTTGAGATCAATTACAGTAAAGAATGTTGCTTCGGAATCAATAGCTGTCAGTAATGACGAGATATCTGGGACCACAGGAAATTGTGGCACAATGCATTTGTTCAACTCGCGCAGATCAATAACCAATCGATATACTGGCGGGGCTGTAGGATCTGTTCGTTTAAGAACCGGAATTATCGGTGAATTACATACATTGGAGTCTGTTTCTACAACTACTCCTTGGGCAATAAGCTCGTCAATGATTTGTAGTAAAGCCACTACAGCATCTGGTGGTAACTTGTATTGTCGCATTCGTGGTAGCACCACTCCTGCCTTTAATGTGACTCGATATGGTGTAATATTCATGCAACCAACATCAGTAGGGCCTTGTGCCCATAGATGTGTAGGTAAAGTCTGCAGTCGGGGATCCATGTCTCTAGACACATAGTGACCTTTAAAATCACGTAAAAACAACCTTACTCCTTCCGGAGAACAACATATTATGGCTCCTAGGGCTTTCAACGTTTTTATTCCTAACAAGTTTTCTGGACATGATTTAGTAAGCAATAAATCTGTAGTTCGGGTCAGAGGTCCTATCGTAAGTGGAAGAGGCTGTGATACTTCATTAACAATAGGTTTTCCTGAAAAACCAAGGGAAATATTCTGAGAGCCTGAGAGGGGTGCCCCTGGAACTTCACTACGTTTTATAGTTGTTCGACTTGCCCCTGTATCAAGTAAAAATTTTCTATCTTGGCCTAATAATTCACTATGTACATAAGGTCCTTCTTGATCTACAGGAATCTCGATAAGGGGTAAATCAACTTCCCTCTCTAGGCTTGTTCATGCGTAACGCTGATACTCAGGATATTCATACTGTGCGGTCTGATACATTTGTCGTGTTGTGGTTTGTGTGGCAGCAGCAGGCAACGGGGGTGCAGCTGGCACAAACTGTATTGGCTGTTGTGCGGCTGGCATGGCCTGTGCATGCTGCATAGCTCCTTGTTCATTCTGATCTTGTCTGAGTGGCCGTGATCTTTCTTGTGTTTTACCTATGGCGATATTATGTTTTAAAACTGGACAATCGTGTACGTAATGACCTGGCTTTTTACAATAATTGCATGTCCCTTTTACAGGTCCTGCTGAATCGGAATGTGTCATACCCTTTTTATGTCCTTCAGCTGGTACTGTCTGGGAAACTAGCATTTTCATTTTCGTGTCTTTCATGCGTCTGTGTTCATGTTCTTGTTCCTCTCTAATTCTATTGTGATGGTACTGTAACATTTGTAACATTTGTGATGGAGTGTTACCTTGCCAGGTACTCTCGAATTTTAATACTCTATTCTTTACTGGGGGCAGGGCATTTTCTACTAATTTTGTTACAAACAGATGCGGGTACGATTCGCTACTTGCTTTTATGCCACTATTTATACCAAAACATTTTTCAAATCGGGCATAGTAATCACTAGTGTCTTCATCTTGCTTCTGCTTACAGGCTGAAATTGTACCCCAATCTTCCTTTTTCGTAGTCAATAGACGTGGCAGTACCTGTACTAATAAACCTGGTAATGCTTTAGTTTTATCCCCAAGTCCTGCTCCTGCAGTTCGGGCCTTTTCTTCCGCTTCTAACACTGACCATTCTATCTTTTGGTCTCCTACCTCCCACTCTTTTTCCTTGAGTTTTTCATAAATGCCAGCAGGCATCAACACCTTTAGTATTGTCATAATGTCGGGATAGGTATACTCTCCCATGAGTAACATGTCTTTAATTTCTCGGTGAAAACCCGCTGGATCTTTGTCATGACTGGGTACCACTTTCTTCATTTGTAACAATTCTATTTTTTATATGGGCGTATATACAAATACGCGCCTAAACTCGTTGTCCTCACCTTTTATTGGGTGCACTTCTCGTAAGGGATTCTGTCTATCCATGTGATACGTGGTTCTTTCCTTGACGGGCAATGAAACATGCTCTGAGCATACAAAAAGAATATACTGCTTTCTTGATTCTAGGATTTCTTTAATTAATTTAGTACCTGGACCTCTCCATTTATTCATAAGCAATTCAGTCAATATGTCAGGTAAGGGACCAGGGTCCGAATGCTGACTCCGATATAGTATAATGAGTTGTTGAATCATATAAATCCCAGCTAACCTCTGTTCATCTGGGGTGAGATTCAAAAATGTGCGTACTACTGTATCATCACTATATTTTCCGGGACTGTCCACCCAATGGACAGCTGCCCTGGCTAAATCTTGTTCATCCATAGAATCGAGAAAATGATAACCCCTTCGTTCTCGGAGTAGCTAGTCGGCGGTTTGGAACGAATGCTCGTTAGACCTTATATTAATTATAGGTATTTGGAAATTCCTGTTATTATCTGGACATATCGGACGTATTGAGTCAGTATGACATCTAGTCTGATTCCTATTACAAGATCTTCCTCTACCTACATAGGCTATGGTGTCCGACTGTCCTGCGGGCAGTCCTGACCCTTCTTCCTCGCTTTGTTCGAACTCGTCTGCCTCTAATCTCTCTTCGTGTAGGCGTTCTATTTCTTTACGGATCTTTCGGCACATGGCTATTATACAATTTTTTTATCATGTCTCCCTTCTGATATATTCTGGCTCCATCTTGTAAGAATTTGCATTGTATCCGGGTCTACCCCCGGTCGGTCTTCATTTCTGATCACACAGTTTATGAGGAAACGTAACAGTTCCCCCTGTATCTCTACTTTCTGGTATTCCATAGCTCTGTTAATACATTCTGGATCTCGCCCTGTTTGGACAAAATGATATATTTTATCTAGATGCGCAGTCATTCCTGGTAACTTCCCTAAATACACTGCGGCTCGTCTGATACGCAATGATGCCAGGGTCATTTCGTCCTCTTTACCGGGCACCGGGTCATATCTACAATCTATAAGAAGTTCCTTAAGCGCACGGGTACCTACGAGTTTGGGTGTACGTGAATGCGCTGACTCTTGAAAAGTAAGTTTATTTATTCTAGGTGGCGTAGAAAAAATATTGGTAGCACCTCCCGTGGCCCCATCTGGGGCGTCGGGTGTGAAAGGATTCGTCGAACGTGACACAGCAACTATAGGTGTGGACACAGCTATAGAAGTAGCTGTAGGAACAGATACAGAAACAGATGTGCTTGCCGGAACTTGTGACTCGATTTGTTGCTGTAGGGATACGGGTGCTGGATCTTGGCGTGAGACCTCCCTGGTATGCGGTCTATGCGGGTCGGAATTAGCATACTCGGGAGCTGCGTCATCTAAATATGAGGAAAGAAAAACATCTTCTGCGGTTCTAGGATGCCCCTTAGGATGTACCTTGATTGGGAATAATGGGGGTGGCAAGTCTTTCGGTATCTCTGGAGTAGCCTTAGGTAATCCTTCGGCTAGAAGGGGATACATACCATTCATGAGGGCATTTCTTTGTCTATCTACTTGTTCTGATTTCACTCGGATACCTTCCTCAATTAATAGATCTTCTCGAACTTTATTTGAACTTTCTTTACTTTTCTCTTCCTGTCTACGTGCTTTTTCTGTACGTCTATGAGATTCTTTACGCCATAACTCAACGGCGTCTTTCTGTGACTGTCTGACTTTCCTTTTCCATAACTCTTCCTCGACTTTCATGATGCACTCTGCATCCCAGGTCCCCGCTGCGGGCCACCTCTGACTTTCTGGTAATCCCTTGGTGTAGTCTACCCATAAATCAAGAAATAATATAGCGTCTAAGCCATGTTTGTGATACATGAAGTGCCCTGGAGTATCCCTAGGAGGAATAGGGACGGCTTCTTCGAGTACCCCTTTTCTAGTAGTGATCTGTCTTAATTTCGAAAAGAGCGGCATATTGACAACTGATCTGATACTTAATCTTGAACACACTTAATACGAAAGCACAATAATGAACAACCATTCATACCACAATATGCAGGACGTTTAACACATTAAACATTAAACATTAAACATTTTTTTAACCTTTAAAATAAACAACAATGATGATCGTCTGCATAACTAATCACCAAGCATAATTCTTGACACTAACTAGATACTTCGGAATACTTGATATACTGCTAAACAGTACAGATACACTGCTAAAACAGTGCAGACCGGATTTGTGTACCCAAACCCGTCTTGACCGGCACAACCTATGTGCACGTCAGAAATGCCTCCCCAGTAATGGTACTCACCGGGTAGCTTCGGAAACGGAAGGCCTCGGTAACTTGAACTTGAACCGGACTGGACTCGACTCGACTCGTCGGAAACTGGGCTTGACTTCGAACTGGTGGGTCTCTGTATACCTCGGATCTTGCTCTCTCAGCTAGGCTCTGGTCGGGATACTTCGCACTTCTCACCGCCTCGTCTGGGTGTTGATCGCAGTCTCAGTCGCCCCCGCTTGACCGGAGGGAGATACAGGAAATCCTGCTGGTACGCGTAATTGTCCGTCCAGCTGTGGCAGGAGACCGGGCCTGCAACTCACCGCCGGCGCGTGAGATGAGAAAGTGTCCCTGTTCGGGCGCCATCATGTGGTAAATAAAATTCCTTTACCTGGACTGAATTTGATACAGAAACATTATAAAATAGCTCAGTAAAATGAGAGGCAGAATCCGTGATATTAGAGGTTCGGAATGGGCTTTATTCCAGTGATCGATTATAATCGGTTGCTCCAAGTTCCATCACCACGGGGGTTCAGGAAGTGAAGTACATACTTTATTGACAAGAAGTAACTTTTATAGTACATACATTACAATGAAGCGAATGCAGTAGGCGTAACAATTGATAAGGAAAAATGACGATTTATCTGCGTAACCAAAAAATGGGTGTAATAAAGAGTAAAAAGGAACATAATTGGTTATGATGTCATACATAGGTGGATCTATAAGATAATACTTGGCCTAGATGCGCGCGCAGCAGCATGACGTGTAATTGACGTGTAACTAGGGGGTGAAGGGGACTTGACATTTAGCTCTACATGTGGAGACAAAAAGTCTGGGGGGTCAAGTCAACCTAATCCCAAATCATATCTAACATCCTATGTTTAAAGAACTATGTTATCCACAAAAGAAGGACTCTCGGACAAAATTCCTTTCTATACTGACTGTGCGTACGTGTACAAGCGTCTAAGTGTCTACACTGAATGCGAGGGGGTAGGAATATTCCATGGTAACAGGGCTATGAATTACTTGCATGAGGACAGAGAAGCCGGGCCTTTTGCTCAGTAGCTGGAAGAATGTTTACTTAAGCTGCTAGACAGGAATGCATCGGCTAAGGAGTGAAGCAGATAATTCGAAGGTGAAATACAGTTCTTGGCAGAGAATAGGCTGATGTCAGGCTTCGTGAGCCGCGCAGAGAATGAGACAAAGTTCATGATCACAGATGCAGGCTCAGACTGGAGCTTTCAGAGGCAGAAGGCAAGAGGAGTTTTGATGACAGAATCAGGGCCTACTTGCCTGGACTGTAAAATGGCATAAGTGAACCATATAAAGCCGGTGGCCTTTCATATTTAGGAATGGAATATCCGGCCTATTCATGGCGGATCTGACAGAGGACATGTTGACGGTGGACGCACATGTATTTGCGTCTTCATAACTGGAACTGGAGGGAACATACATGTACTTGTGACATGCACATAGAACCGTTGGGGTCCAAGATAGGGGACATAACTGACCAGAAAAATCCATATTTCCACAGTGTGCCAAGGCTGTCGTGTATGTCCATGAGCTTGCAGTGGTAGAAAGTTGCAAGGGATTTGCTCTGCCTTGCAAGGGTGGGGGATCTTTTGGATGGAGAGCTGCTGTCAGTTCACTCACATTACTGATGAGCTCCTTGATGTCGTGTGTTTTGGTGCCTCGGCCCTATCTGAAGGATCTCCACTTGTCCTTGCTGATGATATGGGGATGGCTGTGTGTGGCGTTTTCCAGGGCTGTAAGGTAACTGATGGTTCTTTGTGTTGCAAGGTTTGCACAAGAGTCCGGCCAGATCTGTATGTGTCCAGTAGGTCTGCCTTGTCCCAGGTGGCTTAACTGTTGTTGTGCTTCACAGGAAAGTCTGTCAATGTGGCAAGATTGTTGGATCAGTTGCTGATCCAGTGTGTGAGGTTGCAGGGTGTGGCGGTGGTGTTGGTTCGAGTGTCCCACACAGCTTGTCTGTGGTGACTTACATCAAGCATCTTTGGTGGATCGGTAGTGGAGTGTGGGGCAGTGTGTTGCTTATCGGAGACGTGGATGCAAATGTTGATGGACGAATGATGGATGGTGGTGTGGTTCTCCTCCAGCCAGAAGTTACTGGCCCCCAGCCACATGTAGCCTGTGGAGGTGAGGGCGTGCATGCAGATGTACGTGTTGATGGCTTAGCGGAATTGTGGATGTAGGCCTGGAGATCTGTAGAGGAGTGTTACTCTGAGGGTTGCCAGGAGGTTGGTGCGAAACCGGATTTGTGACTCTGAGGGTGTACTTGTGAATAAATTGCAATTCATCCTCCGGGATTGTTGGTGCCGTCCCTGCGGGTGATCTTGTATACGTCTGAGATGGCAATGAAGAAGTTGTGTGCTGAGGATGCTTTTATACAGGTTACTGTCATGAAGGTGATGTGTGGGGTTGTTGTGTTGAGGAGGTAACAGAGTCCAATGGCGTGCTGGTGGACGGAGCGGGTGTGGAGTAGGAGGCACATGACCTGGTTGTTCTGACAGGGTCTGGTAGGCAGGGCAGCGCTGTGTAGGCAGTTGGAGTTGCACACTCAGCATGCAAAGGTGTCGTGTGTGCGCTTAGGGGTTGCCTGATAGCAGGAGGTTTATTGTCTGGTGGACATTGCTTGGAGGGTGGCTGCAGCATGAGCCTGTTGTGTGACGTGGGTCATGCAAGGACCAGAGGGTCGTGCACTGTGTACGTTGCAGGCGCTGACGGTCCTGCCTTTGGCACGGCGTTGGCGCAACAGTGGCACAGACAAGCTGCTGCCTGCATTAAGAATGGGTGGAGGGAGGAAGGGAGGAGCATCTTCGAGGCATGTGGGTTGCAGAATCAGGGCACTCGGTAG
Organism: Triturus cristatus; assembly: GCF_964204655.1. Lineage (NCBI taxonomy): Eukaryota > Metazoa > Chordata > Amphibia > Caudata > Salamandridae > Triturus > Triturus cristatus. Next base: position 636,750,697 of record NC_140585.1, read on the forward strand.
GGCGGTGCCACAGGGGAGGCAGCAGCAGGCGGAAGGGGTGAGAAACTAGGCAAAAGCTAGCACACAAAGACAAGGAGGTCAGAAAGGCACAGTGCAACAGGTGTATGTAAAGGAAGGAGTGTCAGGTTACTCATGGGTCACTCCGAGAAAATGGATGAACAATCACCAAAAATGACGGCCACAGGATCAGGCAACAAAATGACCTGCTGCGCACAGGAGACACACCGTCAGTAGGCGTTGTGGGCCCGTTGTGGGGAGCAACCTGCACAAATACATACACAACCAGGTACTTCATGCACAATAGAGATTATTAGCCATGAAGAACTGCATGCATGTTGCCGAAGTACACATACACTCATATGCACAATCTTTGACAATTATGCCATAGATGACGCATGCAAAGTGGCAAGAGATCTGCAGTGACAGAGATGAGGCACTTTGGATTGTGGTGAACACCTTTATTACACAAACTCACACAAAGGGATCAAGTATGTGTTGAGGCCATGCTGCATGAGCCAATGTCCATGGCCAGTGACATTGCTCTGTGGAAAATACCAGTCAAGTAATGAGTCTGCCTGTACTGATGGTGATCCAATGTGCACATGACTGCCTGTGGCATGACAAACTGGCACAAAGGGAAATGCATCCATATGAACAGACTCACAGGTCAGTTGACATAACATGTGGGACATACGCTGGACCCCCCCTTCACAACACGGATGTTGTAAATCCCAATGAACTGGCACATAAGTTAAGGGGATGAGCCAAACACATCCTGCTGCACACGCAGAGGCTGCAATTCCCCATAGAGCCTGTTGTTGTGATGTCCCACACTATGTCCACCCGTAGCATCCGCAATGTTTCAGAGGCAAGGTTTACACACATTGATGCCTTCATCAGACTTCACACTCCGCTACTGATGACTGTCAAGAAGGGTGACTATCATGTCATGGGAGTGATGCTACATGTTATATGCTCCATGGTGAGAAGACATGTATGCATGGTACCACAACATGCACAGAAGCAGTCCCCACACATTCCCAACCTGTACCACCACCAAAAAGCCTTGCTGCAATCCTTACCCAAACTGACATTTCCACATGTCCGTGAATGGAATGCTGATTCAGCACACGTTGTAATCCTCATAAGGAATAGCAGGAGGACAATGATGACACGAGCAGACAACAGGCGCAAAAACCTGGGAATGACAGACACACAAGAAGTCAGCTGAAACAATTCTCGCCGCACACATGGTCAGTTACGAAACATGAACAATGTTGGACACATGCAAATTTCAAAGAAAGTCTCTCCGCAAAACTGTGTGGCATGACATCATCACTCGAGTGACACATCAGAACACACATCAAAGTCACTTTGCATTCAGTCAGCTGGACACACACATTGCAACACATGCCACTTAATGCTCCAAGCTTGCACACTCATACCCAGTGACTCACCATTATGAGAAGAAGTTGCGTATGTGCTGACTCCGGATATCATCCTCCTCCTCCTCCTCATCACTTGCCTCGTGACCAAGCCCTTGATCTTCCACGGGTGGATGTTCCTGCTCATCCGGATCCAGGATGAGTGGCACTGCCTTCTCAATTGCCATGTTGTGCAGCATGCAGCACACGATGAAGATTTTGCAGACCTTCTCCGGTGCATATGGGAGGCACCCGCCTGTCTTGTCAAGGCCCCGGAATCGGCTCTTCAGGAGGCCAGACGTCCTCTCAATCACTCGCCTGGTCTGCCCATGTGCATTGTTGTACCGGTGATCTGCAGCTGTTCTTGGGTTGCGGAGAGGTGTCAGTAGCTATGGCATGTTGGGATATCCAGAGTCCCCTACATGGAAACATCATGTAAATAAGTGGGTCAGGAGATGCCGTAAGAGCCAAAGATACCGCAACACACAGGACAAACAGAGTATACCCACCAACAAGACATGCACGTTCGTTGTGCAGCCGCAGCATAATTTGTGGCACCCTGCTACGCCTCATGATGTAGGCATCGTGTGCTGATCCTGGAAAACGTGCACAGACATGGAAAATCAGCATGTTAGCAAGACACACCACAAGGGCATTTATTGAGTGGTAATGTTTTCGGTTGTGATAGGCTTGCTCCTGTGCCTGTGGTGGTACCAAAGCCACATGTGTCCCATCAATGGACCCAATGACATGAGGCATCCTTCCCAGGGCATAGAAATCACCCTTGACATCTGTCAACTCCTCAGGAGTAGGAAATTTGATGAATTCATCAAGGTGCTCAAACATGGCTGCCAAAACATCACGCAGGACACGGCTGAACATTGTCTGTGACATCCCACCAACATCAGCTATGGTCAATTGAAACGTACCTGTGGCAAAAAAATGTAGGGCTGCCATCACCTTCATCTTGGGGGTCAGCGCAGTAGGATACCTGTGTCGCAGTTGGAGGTGTGGTGCCAGCTAGTTAGTCAAGTCCTCAATCAACTGTCGAGTGAATCTGTAACATCGGATGCAGGCACGTTCCCTCATGGCAGCCAAGTCTGGAATTGGTCTTGGGACAGGCGGTGCCCTGCAGGACATTGTTTGGAATGATGAAGATTGAGAGTCTGTCAACATCAATGTCAATGAACATAGCACATGCTAAACTGCTACTAAACATCAGGTAACTATGGAGTCTGGTGTGTGCAATACATCCAGGCGACATATGCCAGCTTGCTGGCACTCCTACGAAAAGCCAGATACACCTGTTGATTGTCAAGTCTATATGACATGCCCTGAAATGAGCTGGAGGCCAGTCTGAGTGAACAGCCAGAGATATCACCGGAGTGACACACATCCACATAGCTGCATTGGAAGGATGTTATCTCATCCAGACAGCTGACTGCAAGGCACACGCACAGGTCACATGGAATGTCAAATGTACATATCAAACACATTACGATGAAGGGGTACACGTGACAACAAAAGAACACAGCCATTGAGATGACGCAGACATGTATGCCTGGGAAAATATGATGTCCAATGCACACAGACCCTACAGCCGTGGGAATCCACATGTGGCATGGTGTGCGTAGATGTGTGCCATGCCCATTTCCACACAGACCCATGTTGGATGCACCAACAGCAGATGCAGTTGACGGAACACTAACAGCAAGCTCATGAGAACACATGACACACACCTGACATAGTCACATAGGGGCACGCTGATCGTGACATGTCAGTTGATAGAGTGTCCCTGTCCCTGGCATCAGGAGACAGGTGCAGGTGGTGATGACTGTGCCATCCCACTGCTGCTGTGCATGACACAGTTGGACTACAGACACACATGTGGCAAGTGTCAAGGTGATGTGTGCCACATAGTGCCCCATCACACATGACATGTGTCCACAGGTCATCACACATCAATTGTGCAACTAGATGAGATGACCTGTGCAATATCACGGGCTGCCACACCTAGGACCTGCACATGAAAGTATCCAATGATAAGTACTTGATGGACATCCTTGTGTGACTCGTAGCCCTCCATTCCTGGCGTGTGTGCGCCTCGTACCACTATTGTAATGGTGCCATATGCGATTGTGTGAAACGCTCCGTACCGGGGCGTGTGTACGCCTCGTACCACTATTGTAATGGTGCCACACGCGATCATGTGAAACGCACCGTACCCCCACATTCATTGCGTGTGTATGCCTCGTATCACTATTGTACTGGTGCCGTACAGGTACATGTGAAACGCACCGTTCAAGTGTGTGGATTTCAAAATTACACAGGGGACACATAGGGGACAAGTATTAGGCCCAAAATGCATGCTGGTTGTCATGGATACAGAGTTTTCAGTTGCAATGTGTCCATCAGGTGTCCTGGAAAAGTCAGTTGGCCAAAAAATACAATGTTGCAAAGTGGTTGTTGACTTGACATGATGCTCAAAATTTGAACGATGCGAATGCGTGTCATTGGTGTATGTTTAAAGGGATTGGAGGAAACGTACGATGCGAATGAGTCTGACCAATCACTATGTACTCCTCTAAATGAATGCCCCTCTGCAAGACAGATATAAGGCAGCCAGAACCCATGAGAGGGCACTTGCCTGCACAACTTTCGAGTAGACCACACTGCTGCTGTCTCTGCTTCCTCTGGACCATGGTGCATACTGTGGAGAGGGCCCAGCCATTCACCCTAGAGGAGAATGAGGCGTTGCTGGACTGCCTTCTCCCACAGTACCCCAAGCTGTATGGGAGACCAAGGGAGCAGGTGAGTGCTGACTCCACTACCTTTGCCTATGCACCTGTTGTGTGACTGTCAATATTGTGTCCAGGTGGGACAGACATGCTATGTGAAACGAAGTGTACACCTGCATTCATTGCATGTGTACGCATCGTACTCATGGTGTTGGTTAGAATCGTATCACTGTTGTAATGTTGCCATAAGCGGTGTAAAACACTACCTTTGACTGTGCACCAGTTGTGTGACTGTCACTTCTGGCATTGTGTCCAGGTGTGACAGACATGCAATGTGGTTTAGAGTGGGTCCCAGGGGTGGACATGCTTATGTCTCTCATGCAGAGCATGATGTAGTTCCTGTGTGCACTCCTCACTTGCATTGTGCTTACTGTGACATTCACTGCATAGTGCATGACACATTCAGCCTGGCAAATCCTTGGTGGCTTTTTTTCTTATTGTCCTGAGGTGATGCAGTGGTCCCCCGGTGTGACAGGTGACTGTACCCACAGATGTCTCTGACTTGAGTGGACCTGTGGTGAGAGTGTCCAAATGATGTGTACGACCTCATGGACATTGATGTGTGTGAATGTTCCTTGTCATGTGGGTGAGTGTCTATGTGAAGTGTTGCACCACAGCTGCATGGAGGAGGCAACAGCTCTCCCCATCTGATGTGACAAGTAAGCCGTGCTGTGTGTCTGACTTGCAGAGCTAGCACGACACCTGTGACACCCCACAGGCAAGTGGCACATGTGCAGAGTGAGGGTTGTATCCGCTGTTGTCAGTGACAGGCGAGTGATCTGTGCCTGGGTGTGTATGTCTAGTCTGCTGAGGGTGCGTCAGTGGAGTGGGACATGTGACTGCTTGGCACGTGCTGTCCAACAGCCGGCTGTTGCATGTGCTGCCCAGTGTGTGCCATGATCAGTGAGTGTGTCGCAACCGTTCTGCCACCTGTTGACTTTCAATGCCATGTAGTGCATTGGGGCTTGCACACAGGCCAATTTCTCATTGAGAATGATGCAATTCCTGTCAGCATCCTATGCCCTGTTCAACATATCAAAGATGTTCAAATGTGTGTCTCCGGGACATGGAGCAGGTGTAGTGATGTTGTCTCACTTTGTCATCCTGACAGGTAACTGCCTACGAGAAGAGGTGGATCTGGCGGGACATCGTCAGGGCCATGAGATCGGCGGGGGATCGTAGTCGGCACCTACCACAGGTCTGAAAAAGGTAGCAGGATATCTGGTGCTGGACCCGGTGGATCGCCCGGGTCCAGCTGGGGATCGACCCTCCTCGCCCGCACGGCGGGCGCCGACGCCTGACCCCCCACATGACCCGTGTCCTGGCGGTGGTCTTCCCTGACCTCAATAGGCAGTTACAGGAGAGACTGCAGCAAGGAGGGGGTAGGTACATGGCTGTTTGTTGTGTTATGTGTCACCAGCTTTTTGAAGTGCTCTGTAGCCTGGATACACTCCCAGAGTTTATATGTGCAGTGCCTTTTCTGTTCCCCAATGTTATGTTATGTTATGTTATGTTATGTTATTTTACATTTATAAGGCGCACAGATGCCACAGCAAGCGGCGTCACCTGTTGCTCTTTTTCATCCCTTCCCCTCCTTGACATGTGTCCCCTGGTCTGTGTGTAATCACATTTGCACATGGTCATCTAGGGTGCCAGAAAATCAAAGTGCACATTGCTTTCCGCATCATGTGGGAGGGTGGTCTGTGACATGTGTTGGTACCTTGCCTGTGCCATGACCTTTTCACTATGTTGGGGGTCCATATTTGTTGGCACTGATGATGAGTCTCAACATAGGAGTGTGAGGTTTCAACTGAACACCCTTGCAGCATGCATGATCAATGTTGTGGCCTCAGACATGATGAGCATGAGTGGGAGATATGCATAGTGCCATGACGGTTGCTCATGGTACAGTCAGCTCATTCCAGGACCACGGAGCAGTGTGCCCACTACAGTCCCCTGAGACACCCTGTCCTCCTAATCATGTGTGTCATCCAACACTGTGCCCATTCTCTGTGGGTTCCGCATAGGTCTGCCTCTGTGGCATTGTTCCCTGGCCGAGTTTGTATTTTTCAAATGTGTGCTACATGTGTCCACTGGACAGGGATACACCATTTGGCTTGTGCATACCCACACTGGGCAGTGCCTGTGTGGCTATTCACAACAATCTGTTGATGGTTGTTTGTCACAAATATGTGTTGCCAGCCCCACGAGGTGATGTTGGGTCAATTTTGCAATTGTTGCTGCACAGTTTTTGTAACCCTGATTAAGAGGTGTCACTTCTTGATCTGTATCAATCACATTGACTCAGGTATGGGGGGGTTGTGCAGGAGAGGCCTACATGGGCACCCCTGATTTTTCCTTGCCAGGTCTGACCTGTGTGTGAGAATTGGCTGTACAAAGAATCACCGTGCAGTGCCCCTGTGATGGTGGCCAGTGCTTAATGTTCGTGCTTTGCAGCCTATGTCATTTTTTTCCAGACATGATTCCTGCTCATACATTTTTGTCACCTGTGTGTGGTTCAGCTGCAACGCAGTTTGGTCTTTGTGTGCTGACATCTGTGTGGACATTCTGGCTTGCCATGAGGGTGTCTCCACAGTACAGCTATGTTTTTTTCCAAAACAATTGCAGGCCCATTAGCTTATGCATTGTCCTGGGTTTGGACATGTGTGCCACTCCACATGACAGGCAGTAGGTCATATGTGTAGACAACTGTGTCATCAGGTAACGGATGGCCATGTGACAACTGACATAATTCAAGTTGTTAGTCAAAAATGATTGTACCTTGGCACTCACAGCACTTGTTAACAGTTCTTCATGTTTTAAATCTGGTAATTTGATGATTTGTGTTAAGAACACTTATGTGCCTGCATGAAAGATGTCTCCCAAGGAAGTGCACACCAAACTACATTTCCACTTTCATGGAAGACGCTGGCACCTTTTCAAAGAAACCACTGTTAGAATTAAATGGTGTTGCAGATTATCCATATACATGTTCCCACAGTGGTCTTGATTTTGGGAAACTCCTTTGTTGTTGGTGATACAAACTAACGAGTGTCAAGACATCAAGACCTCCGTGGGCCCATGTATATGGACTTTCTGCAACACCATTTATTTCTACAGTGGCTTCTTTGAAAACATGCCAGCTTCTTCAATGAAAGTGTAAATGTAGTTTTGTGTGCACTTCCTTGGGAGACATCTTTCATGCAGGCACATGAGTGTTCTTTTCACGAAATGGTGAATTGCCACATTCAATACATGTCGATTGTGTAAAGTATTGTGAGACCCAAGGTACCAAAATTTTTTTGTTTTTTGTTCCAAAGTACTTACAGGTCTCTGAGCGTGGTAACACCTTGAGTATTGAGGTGTGTTAGTTTACCTTGGGTGCACAACTACTGTTTCTTTCAGGGTAAACAAGAGGTGGCATGACTTCATTGTATTGCTGTGCTCACCTGTTCACAGACACTAGCTTCTCAGTGTACTTCTCATTCAAGTTGTGGCCTGGTGTGTTCTTTTTTTCCTTGTGTCCAAGTGGCATAGTGGGTCTACCAACTGGGTGGTTCAGGGCTTACATATGTGCGGAGTAATCTAGCTGTTACTCATGATGCATTGCCTGATATGCACTGTGACCTATTGTTTTTGTGCTCATGTATCAGATGTATACAGGTGACTGATGCATTTCTGTTTCTTCTCCTTGCCCACAGCATCATCATCCGAAACCGATGGAGATACCTGCATGGACCTGGAGATGGGACCCAGCGACAGTGCCACCATTGCTGTCGAGTCCGAGGGAGCCAGTGGCATGGAGGGTGAGGGGAGTCAGTCTGAGGATCTGTCTGGAGGCGATACCACCTACGACGCCGATGGGTCTGACGCTGACTTCCTCGAGGAGGCGGAGGCTGCTACACCACCTGGCAGCAGCCCCACATCTGTCCCCGCCTCCTCCATTACCATCTACGCCCTCCCAGTTGCTCCCCTCCCTTCTGTCCGTGCAGAGGCCCACCATGTCTCCTTCGGCCCAGGCACCGCACCCCCTGCCCCTGTCACCCCTGCTGCCCTCAGTGAAGAGTCTGTGGACATACTGCGGCAGTTTCAGGTTGGGCAGGCATCGGTGCTGAATGTCCTCAATGGCCACACTCAACTGCTCACACAGATGGTGTCGGTCATGGAGAGCATGTCAGCAACGATGTCTGACCAACGCAGGATTCTGCGGTCCATGGACTCTTCCCTGACGGCAGCAGTTACTCTCCTGCAGCGCTCCGTCCCCCCCTACCCCGGACCCATCCACACTTCCCTCTCCCATTCATGTCCAACGCACACCCAGACAGTCACGAGCACGCACCCCACCAGACACAGGCAGCACACCCCCAAGTAAGGCGAAGCGCACACCTCCTGGCACACACACTCAGGGGGATGTAGGCACACCCACAGGGTCTGGGGACAGACGACATACATGCAGCCACAGTCGCAGTCCTCAGTCCTCACAACCCTGTCCCTCCAAATCCACTCCCTTTGGCTCCCCTGCCAAATGCTCACCCAAGCAGCTCTTTCTGGGTGAGCTGGACCTCGCCCCCGCTGAGCCACCACCCCGCAAGTGGGCGAGGAAGTCCCCGGGAAGGGGAGTTGAGTCCCCCACCACGTCGACCCCCTCCCCCAGGAGCGCTGCACCCCATCCCTTGCCCACCACACCCTCCCTTGACCCAGGGGAATCCTCAGGTGCAGGTGTTGGGCTGGATGAACTTGAAGCGGTGTGCAGCACCAAGCTCGCCTCCACCTTCGGTGCTGCCCCACCCCCTGTGGTGGAGATGTCCACCCCTGCACCCACCACACCTACCCTTCCCCCTCCTGTCCCTGATGCCCTCCCCCCGGTCGACAAACCTGGAGGTTCATTTGTGCAGGCAAGCTAGGGGTAGACGCGGTCCCCTACGTCCCCCCTTGGACTTTACATATGGACTGGCCATTGGCCTGTGTAAATAGTCTATTTATTGACATTATTTTTTTGTGCTGACTAAAGCCTTTTGTTTTACTTTCAGCACTATTGCATTTCAGGTACTTGATGTTGGTGATGAGGCTACTGGAGTTGGTGTTCTGGTAATGTGTTAGGGTTCTGAGAAATGTTTTTGTCTGATGGTCATGAGGTAGACCATGGTATCTGTGTGCCATCACAATGTCTCTGCAAAGAATCATTGGTAGTGTGTGTTCATTTTGTTTTGAGACATTGTCCCAAGAAGTGTTCCTTCCTCTGTGGCACCTGACATCTTCCCTGCAAACAGTTGCACAATTGTTGTGCTGACCTGTGTCAACATTTCCTTTGTTGTTGACGGATCCCTTCAACAATGGCCATGCCTGCTCACCGATGTCTCCTGCGGAATTGTCTGTGCCATCCTTGCTAGTCACTGTACTTGTGTTTTGAGTGTGTAGAAATGCCTTCCGGGACAAATTCACCCTTCTCAGCACTATGCATGTGTGTGATCACGGCCTACCACACAAATGGTACTTGTTATGCAGGGTATTTGGGCACCTGACTCACAATTGTGGGCATTGTATCTAGGGGGATTCCACCCTATTCCTTCCATGAGAGACAACAGCTTGGTGGCTGGACCAGCACCTGGACATTCCTATCAGTCCTGGGATGTGCATGACTCTGTGTGTTCCCTTTGGCTCTCTTAGTTTTGTAGGCAGTTACATGACTATACAGTCATGTGGCATAATATCAGAGTGTGTATTGTGCTGCATCCGCCATGGGTGGGTATGCATGTGTTATTTGTCCTCACACCCATATGTGGTGTGTCATGCAGTGGGTGAAAGACATCCATTCTCCTGGGAGTGGGACACTGCTGTCAGTGATGTGTTGTTATAGCACTATCATCATAGTCCAAAGTTAGGGATGTGTGCATACCCCCATGTAGGTGTGGTCATCTGATAATGATGTACACCCCCCATATCTCTGTCCACTGCTAGGAGTCCTGTGCAGCCACACCCATATGTCTGGACACTGCTGGTATTCATCTGCACCCACCCCTATATGTTTGTCCAGTGCCGGTATTCATCTGCAGCAAGCCCCATTTGGCTGGACACTGTGGGTATTCATCTACAGCCACCCCTATATGGCTGACCACTGCTGGGAGTCCTCGTCTGCCACCCCTACATGTCTGGACACTGCTGGTATTGATCTGCAGCCACCCCCATATGGATGGCCACTGCTGGGAATCCTCTGCACCCACCCACCCACCCCCTTGGAGCAGTACACTGCTGGCCTGGACCTACACACACACTAATATGAAGGTGATATGCAGGGCCAGACCATACCCCCACATTCGTGGCGTGTGTACGCCTTGTATCCCAAATGTACTGGTGCCGTACTGTTGCGTGTGTATCGCACCGTACCCCCACATTCATGTTGTGTGTACGCCTCGTATCCCAATTGTACTGGTGCCGTACGGGTGCGTGTGTATCGCACCGTACCTCCACATTCGTGGCGTGTGTATGCCTCGTATCCCAATTGTACTGGTGCCGTACGGGTGCGTGTGTAACGCATCGTACCCCCACATTCATGTTGTGTGTACGCCTCGTACCCCAATTGTAATAGTGCCGTACGGGTGCATGTGTATAGCACTGTACCCCCACATTCGTGGCGTGTGTACGCCTCGTATCCCAATTGTACTGGTGCCGTACGGGTGCGTGTGCAATGCACCGTACACATCCACTTCTGTTGTTGCGGTACGCAGGGGTTGCTGGACATGCCCCCCAAGTGACCAGACCCTGGTGGTAATGTATGGGCTCCATATTATAGGTTTTGATTTGGGTATGGGGTATGTTTCCTGCCCCTCACCCCCCCGGCCCCTGGTTGTTGTTCTCACCTTCTGCGGTGTGCGCGTCGGTTTCGGTGCACCAGGTCGTAGGCTAAGAGGACCGGGATGACACGTACTATGGGGTTCATGGCGTGTACATCGCGTACCGGGGCTCCATTTCATAGCGGTTCTCGTCGGACTCTGCTTTTCCGGCTGTTTTTGGCTCCCGTAAGAAACGAGCCGTACGGAGTGCAGTAGAGACGAATCGTACTTACTGGGCCAGAAACCGCTGCTTAAATACGTCCGGACGTCGCGTACAGGCTGTTCCGGATCCGAATCGTTGTTTTTTTTTTTACCCTTACGGTCTTTTGTACGATTTGTATGGAAAGAGGCTTTCTGTACGAATCGTACTTCCTAGGTTGTAAGGAAAGTTTACCAGGTACGAGTCGTATGGAGAAAATGCTCCTTACAACGATTCGTACAGCCTTTTTCCAGGATTAGAATCGGCCCCTGAGTTGCTAGTTAAATGCCGACAGCAGAATAACGTGACAGTGCGAGAACCAAGCATACCATTAAAAATACTCAGAAAATGTTAAGCAGGGTTTGTTAATTTTCCTGAAGATCATCTCCTACAAAGGATGACCCCAGATGTTTTTTATAGCGCTTATTCACAGGGGCAAAATACTAGCATTCCCTTGAGCTAGCTTTCCTCATCTTCTTCAGCCACTCCTCAAATGTAGGCTACAGTGGGGACTTCCAATGGCTGGTAATAATAGAGTGAGCCAGCAAAAATAAATAAAAATAAATTGAGCATATTGTTTCCCAAACTGTGAGGGGATAGTGAGGCCAAACAGAATGTTACTGGCTGAAGTTCCAACTTCGCATCCAACCGTAAATGAAATGTGCTGAAAAATTAGTGACCAAAAGATGGCCTTACAGGTCATATACATATGTCCCCAATCTCCCACTCCTTTACCTCAGGGGCATTTTCTAGTAGAAGTGCAAAACATTTTGTTAAGCCATTCTAATGTCTAATAGAGCATCCAAACATTAAAAAACATAATTTTGTGAAAGTTTGCCCCCTGCAGCAACGCAAATCCAAGTCTCGTCATCGATCTCCATCTCTGTATGTCCCTGCCATTTTGCCTGAATTTTAGAGTTCACTAAAGAACTGTTGGGCTGAAGATTCCTATACCAAAGACTCAGGGAATCATTCACTTTTTCGGGCTTAACATTTTACCAACATACTCAGCCAGGTCAAATGGAGGTGGGTAGGTTCAACGGCAGTGTCTGGATCAGCCACAAAATGTCCCTCATATTGGTCTGGACCCTCCATTTCACCTATGAAGCACTACCTAACCTCAGTTAAGTGGAATCACTGATCTCCACCCACCCAGGGGTCACCGGTTACCACTAAAAGGCCATCCTTGTTAGAAAGGAGAGTCCTAGCCCTAGACAGGGGCACCCAAAGATTTTCTCAAGGTCCTAATAAAGTGCAGTCCGAATTTGGGGCTCCCAAGGCACGAAACATGTTGTCCACACCAAACTAGGGACCACACTAGACTAGTAGCTATCCTGGTACCTGAAGACCACATGATAGCACCATTGTTTTTACTTTAGTCCTGCTACCCTTCCTTTATTATATACCAGAGTCTATTTTAGTTACCACTCACTCACAAAAAAACGCTTTATCTCCCCCTCACTTGAATTCATCCATACAGCATTTCCAGATCAAAAGATCACCAATAAAGAAGCCCCCAGGCACGGCAGGCATTACAGCGCTGGAAAGATGAGGAATGCTCAATGATGAAGCATGACACCCTAACAGGTGTGTGAGGGCACCAAGATCTGATTTTCAGATCTTACAGCGACACGCAACGTAGCTATTAGATTAAACTGGTTGCATCCACATGGCATGGGAGGAACTACCCTTTCTTGATTACTTACTCTACTTTCCAAGACATTCTCGAAACTGGACAACCGGCATTGCCTAACAACATCAAGAGGACGAATGATCATTTCAGGGGGTGGGTCAATCAGACTCTAGACAAATGTGTCCGGCCAAATGGAATCATCCCAAGAGAGCACGGGCCAATGATTTGTTTCATGAATCACTCATAACAGCTAGGAAGAACTGCAAAGTGTTAGAACGCAGCTGAAGGCATTCCTATAGGTCCACTGCTAAACTTGAATATAGATCGGCCATTAAAGCCTACCATAAGCTGATACAGAAGTCTCGGGCTGCCTACTTTGCCAATAAAATCAATGCCAGCAACAACCCCTCTAAAATGATTTTCTCTCTGTTAAAGGATATGGTGAAATCCCCTCTGTCACCCAAAAATACCATGACATCCAATGCCCAATGTGAGGCATTGGCTACCTATTTTAGTAATAAAGTGGAGGGCATCTATGACAGCTTCGACTCTAAGAGTGACGTTCTGGACTCCCTGGAAGGTGATCTTAGTGGCACTGAGACTCACTCCCTTCCTGCCCTCCCATTAACCACCATCGAAGGCCTCCAGTTCTTGTTTACCAAGATAAAATCTGGGTCTCCAGATGACCCCTTAAACCGGAACTCCTCCTTAAGTTCCAAGACAGCCTCTTACCTAGCTGCCTGGAACTCATCAATCTTTCCATATCGTCGGCAGAGTCTCCGCAATCCTGGAAACATGAGAAAGTCTTTCCACTATTGAAAAAGCCGTCGCTAGATGCCTCCAGACCAGAGAATTACCATCCGATCCCCTTACTTCCATTTTTAGCTAAAATCAAGTAATCCCATGTGAACACAATTCAGACTCAGTACCTGGAGTCTTGTTCCATACTAGATCCCGCTCCAAATGGCTTTAGGCTGTGTCATAGCACTGAGTCAGCTTTATTGGCAGTTACTGAGGAGCTTAGAGCATCCCTGGATAAGGGCAGAACAGCGGCACTGATCTTACTTTATCTCAATGCCGCCTTCAACACGGTCTCCCACAACATCATGCTTTTTCGGCTGCAGGAGATCGGTTTCACTGACAAAGCCCTTGCCTGGTTTGCATCGTTTTTGACTAACAGATCCTTTCAAGTCATCGCCCCCCCTTTCCACTCTTGCACGCATTCCCTATGCTGCAGTGCTACCCAGGGTTCGGCACTGAGCCCGACCCTGTTTAATGTCTACATTCGGACACTGGCTTTGCTGGCCAAAGTCCGTATCATCTCTCTGGTGTCATATGCGGATGACATGCAGCTAATACTTTCTTTTACCAAGGACCCTAGCCAGGATGCCGCTAAATTTGAGGTGAACCTGACCACCATCTCTGCTTGGATGAAGGCTAATTGCCTCCAGCTTAATTCCACTAAATCTGAGATTCTCCTACAAATGGTAAAGACTCACATCTCTGGGGCACCAGCTGGTGGCCTCCTAAGCTCGACGCTCCTCCTCTGCCGAAAACCGTCAAAAATCTAGACATTTGGGTTGACAGTGCCCTTACTTTCGAAGTTCTTGCAAAGTCTGTTGCAGCTACCTGTTTTAGCTTGCTGTGCAGCCTTAAACCCATATTGGGCTTTTACGACTCCCACACTCGCCAGCTGATTGTTCAAGCCACTGTTCTGGCCAGGCTGGACTATTGCAATGGTCTGCTACTTGGCTCCAACAAGTCTGTTACTCAAAGGCTACAGCGCACTTTGAACACTGCAGTCCGCATGCTGTTGGCCCTACCCAGGCACTGCTCGGTCTCCGGCCTTCTGAGTCACCTTCACTGGCTGCCTATAAAGCAAAGAATCCACTTTAAAGTTCTTTGCTTTGCCCACAAAATTCTTTCAGGCTCAGGCCCAGCGATTCTGAGTGATCTTTGCCGTCCCTATATCCCGACACGTGTCCTTCGCTCGGCTGACCACCACCTGGCATATGTTCCCCGGTTTCATTGAACCAGAGCAGGAGGGCGTTTATTCAAGGTGCTTGCGCGGACCCTCTTGAATTCTTTGCCTCTTCCCATCAGAAGCATTCCCAACCTTCTATCCTTCAGAAGGGCGGTGAATACCTGGCTTTTTCGCTGATCAGTAGATTCCTCTTCCACCCTCTCTTCCTGGCAATCAGAGCTGGGATGTTCCTTTGCAGGGACAGCCATGCTTAGCACAAGTGGCAGCGCCATCCTTACCCTTGATTTGTGCACCAACACCCGGCATTTCCATGACAGAACGCCATCTGCCAACATCAGGAATTCCTCCTTGGGTCGGAGCAATTTTTCCCAGACTGCCAGAGACTGCCTTGAGGCTCCTAGAAGCTGCATTCGCCGGCATGGATGAAGCTGCGCCGGTGACCAGAGCAAGAGAGGCTGTTAGACCGTGGGTCTTCTGAGTCGTTAACCTGCAAGGCAGCGAGACCTCCCAAACCACAGCCACGAGCACCAGATCATTGACAGCAGGGGCTGGAAAGATCATAGCGTATCTCTCTCTCCACAGCTTAATCCCTCCAAACACACAGATTCAATTGCTTTGGGCAGGTCCCTGCTTTTATAGAGTTCAATAATGTGTTTAAATCATTCACCTTTATCAGTTGCCAACGGAATTCAAGCCTTTCACATGCCTCAGGGATAAAAGCTGCGAGGCCACCCCCCGCGGGGGCGACCTCCGAGTCCTCCAGAGCTAATCACCCTCTCGTGTTATGCCACTTGCAGCCAGGAGTCTTTAGAGCAACTCAAATTACTTCGTAGTACTAACCGCCTCCGCCCGGAGCAAGGCCCAATGGCCGCTGCCAGCGACTCGCAACAACGTCCTTGCTCAGTGTCTCCAATTCCTCCAGAGGAAACAGAAGACCAGGGGTGGATTACGTTAAGACCGAGCACACTGAAAGCTGAGAGCTAAAGGTGCAGAACAGTTAAACACGACCACAGTTTTCCAACGGATTTTAACAAATCATTATTGCTTCTGATTCTGTCTTCCATCAGGCTTCAGTAAATAGATTTTTCAAATTTACGGCCACATCGTATCAGTAAGGAGCTCCGATGGATGCGGGTAGGTGGAGACCCGGGAGCACCCAGCTCACACGTCCAAGCTTGTGGACGCCATCTTCACACTTGGCCAGTCCTAATGCATCATCCTCTAAAAGATTTGGGCATTATAAGATCTCAGCAGCAAAGGTGGTGATTCAAATTGATCCCATTTTGGGAATATTTTACCAGCCTACTTAGGTTGGGGAGAGGTTTTCACCAGCAGGTTTTATATTTTAATTTTAATTATACAAAGATCATGGTTGAATGTATATATGAATCACCTTTGTCAAATTGACACCCTACCAGGATTAGATATACATGATGTAACATATTCAAATATGTCTGCCATGGAAATCAGCATTGCAATACTCATGACTATTGTAGTCCATCATTTGCGTATGGCATTTCCTATGTAAATGAGTTGTCTGTTTTGGATATAACGTGTGATCAAGACTGTTCTCAATCGAAACACGCTCTGGAAATCAAAATTCATCTGCCTAGTATATCTTCCTTGAGTGTGCGCTTCACTTTAGGATTGGTGACATATCTAAACAGTCCGGCATGCTCCACCGGCATAGCGCACCACCTGTCAACAGGCCACGGAGATCAGAAGGAGCTCTTTGCGGAAGGAGATATATATATTTCAGTTATCGCTTGAAAAATTCTTGGGCTCTCATGAAAAAACTCTGTGAAAAACATGAGGTCATTGTGAGTAGAGCTGATAAAGGGGACAATATTGTGTTATGGCCACGGACTGACTATTTATCTGAAGCACAACGTCATCTCTCTGACACCAGCTGTTATCAGATTGTTACTCGCCTACAATTGAACTCAGTCTTTAAACATCTCCCGCAATGGAAGAGACAAGGGGGCATATGCATCAACCAAACTAATACCGATTCCTTAATAGCGAAAAATAAGGAATCGCCATTAAGGAATCGGTAATTGGCATGCATCAACAGATTCGGTGAAATTTAGCGATTCCTTAAAAATCGCTAAATTTACCGATTCCTTAATAGCGGGGCACGCAAACGGCCTCACTAGCAAATAGCGAGTTCGGTAATACCGATTTGGCTAATAGCGAGTTCGGTAATACCGAATTAGCTATTACCGAATCGGTAATAGCGAAATCGCAAATTGCCGCGTCGCTCCGGGAACAGGCTGATGAAATCACCAACCAGGAAATACTGCTGCCCCACCCACATAGCCTCGACAGAGGAGCAGACAGGAGCTGGAAAGAAGGACAGGCTGTGCAGAGTGAGGCCACACAGATTCTGCCATTCACATCACACATCCATCATGTCGCAGGAAGTGCCATCCAGCGCAGAATCTGCACGCAAGCGCAAGAAGAAGTTTTCGGACAGGGAGCTGGAGTACCTCATCGAGGGAGTGTCCAGCAAACACGACCGCCTCTTTGGCAAGCTGTCCCTCAAGGTGCCTGAGACCGAGAAGCGGCGCATCTGGCAGCGCATCCGTGAGAGGGTCAATGCGGTTGGCGTCACTAGCCGCAGCATCGACGACCTCAAAAAACGGTGGTATGACCTGCGGAAGCGCGCAAAAGAGAGGATTGCTGAGAGGCTCCGGGAGGCAAGAAGGACTGGAGGCGGAACAACCACTGCACCATCCAACACAGCCCTGGAGGACCTTGTGGAAGGGACGATAGAGCGGGAAGCCGTCGTGGGGGTGATCCAGATGGACACGTCCGGCGCAGCCACAAGTGCCCAAGGTAAGATGCATGCCTGTGCCACACCCAGCATAGCGTAAATCCATACCCATGCCCCCAGCCCAATCTCACTGTGTCTGCAGCTCTGGCACAGACAGCTCCACACATGACACTACTGCATCTTTGGAGTTGTAGTCTAGTCAGCCCAGAGTGCAGGTACAGGCGTAAATCCTCTGAGCACACACCACATATTTTGTACATGGCTGTAGACTGTTCATTTGTTGGACCACAGAGGGACATTGATGGGTACAACACTATGTAGGTGTAATCATCCCACTAATCATGCACTGTTTCACACACAGATGCATCACCTGGGGACTCTGCCGACAGCGACCAGCTGATCATTTCTGAGACACCCGTGGAGTCAGACCAGGAGACTGCGCAGGATGCCCACACACCGCCAACACCTGCCACCCCACCAGCACCACCTCCACCAGCGCCACAATCAACGGCACCAGCACCAGTGCCACAAGCCAAGGCACCTGCGCCACAAGCCAAGGCACCAGCACCTGCGCCACAAGCAACGGCACCAGCAAAACAGCCTGCAGCTAGTACAGCCACAATACTGCACAGGCACCAAGTTGCGCCCTTGCAGGAGATGGCAACCCCCCCCCCGCAATTGGCACCCACGCAGCGCACATCCACACCACCTGCTGCACCACCTGGAGGCTCAAGACACGCACGGCGTCACAGGGCCCGTCGCACTTCCGTCTCCTCAGCAGACCAGGATGTCCCAACAACCTCTGCAATCGAGGAGAGGATGCTGCGTACACAGAACCTGCAGGGAAGACATGTGGCTAGCATCAGCTGCAATATTGTGCGCCTAGCGAGGGAGATGCGCGCCATGACTGCAGCAGTCACCGACATGGGCTCCGCGGTCAGGGACATGGGCACGGCGGTCAGGGACCAGACCACTGCGGTTGCTGATGGCAATGCTCAGCTCAGGGAGGAGGTACGTGAGCTCACCCGTGCCATCAGGGAGGGCCATGAGTCCCAGAGGAGGAGTAACCGGCAGCTAATGTTGCGTTCTGCCGCCGCTACCAAGGCCATACAACGGCACAGCAACTGCACCGCTGTGTTGGCACGCCGCACAGTCTCCCTGCAGGTGGACCTTGGGCACTTCTGCGGTGATGTGGCCAAGTCACTGGGACACATCACCACTGCTGTGGAACAACTTCAGAGCAGCACATGCAGTGCTGCAGCATTGGGAGGGGATGACACCAGTGAGGCTGCCTCCAGTGTCAGCAGCGTGTCACTGGCAGAGGCCAGCACCAGGCGCCGAAGTTCGCGTGCCTCCACGGGGACAGGCCGTGGTGAGGCTTTGGATGCACCTGAGCGGAGGCTTGGTGTACGTGGCAAGCGCCACTAGAAATTTGGACATGCTGCAGGTCCATGGTGGAGCAACCATGGCCATCCAATTATTGTGTTTGCACAGGCCTGACTTTAAGGAACCTTTTATTTACATTTATGCAATCGGAGCATGATTCACAATGCTAGTTCTGTTGCACAATCCTCAGTGCTACTGTGCATTAAACAGTTGCACCCAACACCAACTTGTAATGTCTCATTTTACCCAGGGTCAAAAATGATTTTGCATTATGTCTGTCCGCCTCCTTTGGCCCTCTGCTGTGTTTGGGATGTGTGCCGGTCGTCGTTGGGCGGGTGGTTGGTCAGCCTGGGGGTCGTCATCCCTGTCCACCTCCATGGGTATCCCCCTTCTGGTGGCAATGTTGTGCAGCATTGCACATACAGCAATTATTCGACAGCATGTGTCTGGTTGGTATAGCATGGCGCCGCCAGTCTTGTGGAGGATACGGAAGCGGCTCTTGAGAATCCCAAAAGTCCGCTCTATCACATTCCTCGTGCTGATGTGTGCAGCGTTGTAGCGATGTTCCTGCGGGGTTGCTGGATTTAGGTATGGGTTAGTATGTATTCCCGCAGGGCGTAAGCACTGTCACCTAGAAGATAGAAGCATAGACTTAGCATTGGTGATGTACATACATGTGTGGTGTTGGTGTGGGGAAGCGTAGTTCTACTTACCTAACAGGAGTCCCTCTCCAAATTCTCCATTGAGTAGTCGCCTGTGCATTCCACTGTTGCGGAAGATGTATGAGTCGTGTGTGCTCCCTGGGAATTGTGCCACTAGGTCCGTTATGATGTTGTTGGCATCGCACACAACCTGCACGTTGATCGAGTGGTATGACTTGCGGTTCCTGAAAAGGTACTCATTTGCTGACGGAGGACATATGGGGATATGCGTGCAGTCGATGCATCCAATCACATGTGGAAATTGTGCCACCTGGTAGAATGCCTGTTTGGTGCGGTCCAACTGCTGTGGGGTTGTGGGGAAGCTGATGTGTGTGTGGAGCATTGTCAGCATGGCATCTAGGAATTTTTTGAAGAAGCGTGACAGTGCGCTTTGCGAAACACCTCCGGCAACCGCAATTACCCCCTGGAAACTCCCTGAGGCCAGTAGGTGCAGGCTGCATAGGACCTGAACGTGCGCAGGGATTGCATTGGTCCGGTGTGTCTGGTGCTGCAGTAATGGTTCCAGGTCTGCAATCAGGCGCATGATCATAGCGCGATTGAGGCGATACTTCTGGTACACCTCGTCCTCATTCTGGCCGAGCAGGGTTATGCGCAGTCTGAACACTCGCTCCTGGACCCTTCTCCTGCGCTGTCCTGCTGCATTGATCCGCATCCTCCTTGCAAGCACGTAGAGGGCAGCCATTTTGTGGGAGCCAACAGGGTCTCCTGGGCCACATTTAAGGGTTTAGTGATTGCCTCAATCATTTGCACATGTAGGAAGAATTTTTTTTTTTTTATTTTTTTTTTTGTGACTTTACCTCCAGGTTTTGATTCCCCTTATTTAGCTCTGGCAAAATAGCGATTTTTGGGATTTTCGTTATTAGCGAGTTTTGTTGCATTGGGGTGCGATTCGTTATTTGCTATTGGCAATTTCCGGGAGCTAATAGTGATTTCGGTAATTGCGAATTCGGTATTTAGCGATTCGGTAAATTAGCTTTTTGGGTATTAGCGATTCGGTATGTTCGAGGTTATTTATTTAGCGATTCGTTATTTGCTCGGGTTTTGGGTTGATGCATTGGGATTGGGTATTTTTCACACAATACCGGGAGCTATTACCGAATCGGTATTTTACCGACTGGATTTTGGCTTGATGCATAAGGGTGAAGGTCTTTTGTCTAAAAACGAGTATCATTTCTTGAGAAACGACCATCCTATAACTCTAATTTTATATTTCATTCCCAAAGTGCACAAGGGGACATCCACTGTTTTGGGCAGACCCATTGTCTCGGCCAGAAACAGTGTTCTAGAAGGGGTTTCCAAGTATGTAGATTTATTTCTTCAGGCACATATGACCAGTCTGCCCTCCTTCATTAAGGATGCAGAAGGCTTTTTGGGAAAACTTGCTGAAGTTGAGTGGCATCCTGATTACTTGTTAATTGCTATGGACATAGCTTCTCTCTACACAAGTATCCACCATACTGATGGACTGGAGGCGGTGAAATACTTTCTCTGCGACCGTGCTATTTGTTTTCATTATCACAATTGTATGTTACTGACTATGATTGATTTATGCCTCAATAACTATTTGTTCCTGTTTAATAAAACCTTGTACCATCAGTTGCGTGGTGTGGCAATGGGGAGTGCTTCTCTACCAGCTACACCTGTTTGCTGGTAGGATGGTGGGAGGAGCACGTACTCAGGACACCCCATAAAGACTTTTGGGACATCCCTATTTAAATACTCCTGCAGGTACATCGATGATGTATTTATTATATGGGATGGCACTAGGCAGACAGCAATGCAATTTTTTATATCTATCAATGACAACCAACTCAATATACACTTCACTGCTACTGTGAGTAAACATAGGGTAGAATTTCTTGATGTGAAAGTGTATATTTGTGAGAATAGCATTCAAACCAAATTGCATAGGAAGAGTACCACTGGGAATTCTACATTACATGCTACCAGCTCCCACCCCCAGCACTTAATGCGCAGTATACCGAATGGCGAGTTTCTTCGCCTAGTTCGTATCTGTAGTTTAGAGTCCGATCTAAAACAGTGCCAATCAGAGGCCCTTGATCATTTCCTAGCACGTGGGTACAAGCTACAGGATTTACTAATAGCCTTGGACAAGGCTAATTCCCAACCAGATGAGGTCTATCTAAAAACTAAGAGTAAACGTAATACTGAAATGGTAGTGGAGCCTTCATCAAATGGTGAAAATATTGAGACACAACCAATCAGACTAATAACAGTTTTTAGCGAGCAGGAAAAGCAAATCCGCAAGATTATATATGCACATTGACCAATTGTGCTAACGGATTCAACATTGAAATCTCTCTCGCCGACACTTCCTGCCATCACCTTCAGTAGAGCACCCTCCAAGTGCGATGCACTGGTCACATCAAGTCCTGAATTGATACCAAAATCCACTTGGCTTTCTAAATCTGGTTTTTTCAAATGTTCATCTTGCCGGGCCTGTATATTTGGGGTCAACAGGTCTGAATATCTGCCAGCTTTCAGTGTTACTCCTGTGCCGTTGACAGAATATTATACATGGCGTACAGAGTACACAGTATATTTGCTTGAGTGCACATGTCACCTTAAATACATAGGCAGCACCAAGTTTCCGGTGTTCAACAGGATTTTACAGCACTTGCGAGCAAAAATTAATTCTGACCCTAATTATCCAGTTGCCCAGAATTTCAAAGCTATTCACCAGAATAAAATCAGTGAATTACAATATTCTGTGATTGGGGCGGTCCCTATTTCTATTCGAGGGGGCAACAGAGAAAGGAAGTTGCGAAATTTAGAGAATTTCTTCATCATGACTCGATACAAAGATGCCCAATGGTCTCAACACAAGCGAGGATTTACATAACTTCATATAGCATTGCTAGACACATGGCTGTATTTTGGGTTTGTCTTTAATGCTATGTGACTTGTGCTTGTGTGTCCATGACTCATTGTCTCTTCATTTCACCCACACTACATTTGCATTTTCTTTTAAGAGTTTCTCAATTGTATTACCTTGAGCATTGTCTTTTATGATGAGATGTATTTTGTACTGTAGATTTTGGCACTGACACCTATGGGTTGTTTTTCAATAGCATTTTTGCGCCTTTTGCACAGCCCCACTACACTTTTTTTGTATATACTAGTGTATACTGGGTGATGAAATATTTTCTTGCCACTTTTTGCACATTTGCACAGTTGTGTTGTATGAATTAATGAAATGTTTTTACTCTTTGTCCGCACCAAATATGATGTCATCAGTGATGTCATGAGTCATGTCACTGACCATGTCATGAGTGAGGTAATATGTGACGTCATCAGCAGTGGATTGCGGGCGCGCAAGTTATAGTTAGCTGAACTAACTATAACGGGGGAATTTCATTTGTTTTTTACGAGTAAAATGTCCAGCTAACTATAACGTGTGTGAAACCTATGGTTTTTTCAGTGAATTTGTAAGGTTTTTTAAATGCTATTTCCTAACTATAACGTGTGTGAAACCTATGGTTTTTTCAGTGAATTTGCAAGGTTTTTTAAATGCTAATTCCTAACTATAACGTGTGTGAAACCTATGGTTTTTTCAGTGAATATCAAAGGTTTTTTAAATGCTAATTTTGGATTTTTTAAATATATTTTTTAAATATTTCTTTTACAAAAATTTCCCTATGTATACATTTATAAATTATCTGTATCCTTTAATTTTGTGTGGGTCATTTTTTTTTTACTTTGAATTTGGATAAAGTTGAACAGCATAGTTAATATCTTCTATTAACTTATGTCCACTTTATTTCTTTTTTATAAATTTTTAGGGTGCGCGCACTGAGCGTGAACCTAATACGTTTGCGTATGTTTTTCATGTATGCAGGCGTATGTTATCTACGTACGCATACATACGTATTAGTGCGCGCTCGCAGCGCGCACCTAGTACGCATGCGTACGCTTTTTGTGTACGCATGCGTACGTTATATACGTACGCATATGTACGTTTTAGTACGCGCTCGCAGCGCGCACCCAGTACGCATGGGTACGTACGCATGCGTGCGTCGTACGTGCTCCACGCGCTACACTCGCGTATACCCGTAGAGTACGCGCGCTGACGTTCGCGCATGCGCGCATGCTGCCTATGCGCGTTATGTACGCGCATAATACTTATGCGCGTGCGCGCGTACGCGTTCCCGCATGCGTAATTGCACGGTGCGCGCTCCGAGCTTGTTCCGTGCGCGCACCTCGGGTTATGTGATTAATAAAACAACACTTTTAATTGGTTTTCATTACTTTCAGTTTCAGATTGTTTCAACACCACACCCAATCCCCTCATGGCAAGTCATGTGATCAAGAAACATCACTTTTCATTGGTTCAAAGTACTTTCAGTTCCAGATTTTTCCAAAAATACACCCACTCCCCTCATTATTAGTTCTGATTCCCTTGGAGAAGGAGCTACTCTGTTTTTGTGAGACAATGGCAGAGCACCAGCCACCTTCTCAGAGTGAGCAGGACACTCTTGAGAGACAGAGGCAGAGGAAGCAGAAAGACTCCTTTATATTGCAGTTTTTCACTTTTCCTGAGGGACAAAAGAAGGTGAATGCACCAAAGGTCACCTGCACACTGTGTCACCGCACCTTGTCACGTGGGAATGCTAATAAGAAGTACTCTTTTAGCATTCACACTATGATGAGGCACGTTGAGGCAATGCATCCTGTGACTTTTCGTCAAGCTTCTGGAGCAAACCCTCCACCTGCTCAGCTGATGACATCTGCAGCAGCTCAGCCGAGCACATCTTCGGCAGCTCAGCCGAGCACTTCTTCTGCAATGGTGCCTTCACCTTCTAACACACCTCTGGATATTCGTCCTTGTTTTGGGAGGATGAGTACACGGTGCATGGATTGTGCTACTCTTATTACTATGGGTGAGAGCAGTATTGATCTCATTCAGAGGAAATTTGAGGAGCACCCTTGCACTAGGCCATAGTTTTGTTATTTTTTTTTCTCGTTTTTCTCTTCCTCTGTCCCTACATTAACTCAAGGGCTCTTTTTAGAGCCACCTAAAATCAAAACTCAAAAACTTGTTTTTTGAATCTATTTGTCTTTTTTTTTTTGGGGTGCATGCACCCTGCGCGCACCCAATGACGTTTTTAAAAAAAAAAAATCATTTTTCTCACCTTTAGTAAACCTTCAGGGACTCCCTGACAAAGAGAGGGGAGTGGCAAAGTAATTAAAAAAGAGATGGTGTACATTTCACAGATGAAGGGAAGAGAGTCTTCCTATTAAACTCTGCATCAGTACTTACCTATAGGTACCCTAAACCTATCAAAAAAGACAATAGCTCATTTTAGTGCTGTATTTGATTTGGCTGTATTTACAAGGAGAGGAAAAGACACACAGAGTGGCTTATCCTCTCCTTGTAAATATGGAAAAGCACCCTGCGCCACTAGTACGTCAAGAAAAGTGACGGAGTGGTGGCGCAGGTGGCTTGTAAATCTGCCCCAGAGATGTTAAGGAAATTAAGGGTAAAACAGACAAACAGAGAGTGACAGATACAGAGAGCAAACAACTGAGAAGGAGTAAGACATATGGATACAGAGAAAGAAACATGGATGAAAAATTAGTGATGGAGGTAGTAAAGGTAGGGGAGTAGTAGAGAAGGAGTGAGGGAGTTACAAAAGAGTAGTAAAGCAGGAAGAGTGAGTGAGAAGAGAAATGAGAAAAGCAGAGTAAGGAGAGATGAAGAAAAGGAAGCATGAAACGAAAGCAGTGACACATACAGATATTTTAAACTTACCTGACCATCAAAGTAATTTATTTAGAAATAAATGTTTTTATTTAATTGCAAGGAAACTGAATTACATTTTCTAAATTTTCTTTCTAGTTCTGAAAAAAAGAAAAAAGTATTAATATTCAACAATACATTTTATTAAACAGTACATGTTTTTTCATATTTTTCGAAGCAATTTTTTGCCCTTTTTTTGCTGTTTTCAGAATGTATTGAATTTCACTGAAAATAGTGAAATCAATTGTATTCATCATTTAACAGCGGGCAAAAAAAAAAACAATCTGAAAGATTGTTTAAAAAAGCCCCAAATGTATCCTCACTAAAACATACCTTAATAGAAATGTCAAAAATACCTTTTAAGAACAATAACAATTTACAAGAAATAACGTCTGTAAACCTTGTTGCAAAAGAACATTTTCCAAAATAACATCTGTCAAAGAAGTCCACAATTGTTTGTTTTACCTTTCCTTGAGGCCAAATGGTAAGTTTAAAATCCTTTTTGAGTGAAATATCCAATTTTAATCCTTTAAAATTTAAATAATGCTTTCTTCAGATGCTGAATTTAGTATTTAAAATTTGGGTTTCAGAAAAATTAAGTAACAATTGGGTAAATCATAAGGCAAACGTTGCTTGAAAATCAATTGAGAATCATTACACAGTGTCCATCCTTTTTCACATTTAAGATAAACTGTATAATGACCAGAAGTTATAGAAGGACCGTCATGAACAATTATTGCAACTGCTACAAAAGTTTTTCCAGATATAGATAATTGATTTCCAACAAACTTCTTTAGTAAAGTTTCCAATTTTCTTCCATCAGCTCTACAACGTTGTACCATTAAAATTACATACTGTCCATATTTCTTTAAAAATAACGTTGACAACATTTCAGATTTACATTTAGAACATTCCATGTTGTGATTAGCATCTTTAACTAATTTACTAAAAGTCACTGTTTTACTTTCTGGTAATGGTAAATATATGAACCGTTCAGAATCAACATTACTACTGCTTGTGTTCATACAGTTATCACAACAATGTTCCCATTTATAAGAGACACCAAATACATTTTCTACTTCTACTCCTTCATCTTCCAGTACCATCAGGATATACATCAAGAATTCCTGTGCATCTTGCTGGACATTTTGTGTAAACTGTGTACATCCAGAACATACATCTAAAAGATTTCTAACATCAGAAGCACTTTCTATTTTATTTTTATCATTACTCAGGTTCTCATAAAGGAGACTCAGCAAAGAACAGAATCTTTTTTCATGATTTAGTATTATCTGCTCTTGCAAAGTTTCAAGATAAAATACAACATTCAGTACTACATTTGCGTAGCAGTTGACACCAGAGCTATTTTCAAAATGACAACCGACAACCTCTTCCACACTGTCCTTTTTCTTTTTGCTTGCAGTCACATCACTATCTTTTTGTTTTCTCTTCTGTACATCCTCATTACAGATATTCTCAAATCTCCTTTTCCGACAAACAGCACATTTTTCAAACACAGGATACTGACCTAAATGAGGAGCATAGCTTCTTCTTAATCTATTATACTCCTTTACACAGTTTGCATCAGCACTTACTTTTGAGTCATCAAAGTCTATCATGAATAAACCAGATAATTTTTTCACGCATGACAAAGCAACATATGCCATACCTTCTTTGAACACAGTAGACCCAATGTTTACAAAAGCACTATCAACAGTTAATCCTTGAGACTTGTGAATAGTTACAGCATATGCTAGAGAAATCGGAAACTGCTTCCTACGTACATATAAGTCTTTCACTAGCAAAAAACGAACTGAACAACGACTAATGACTTTAACCTCTTCAATCTGATCAAGTTTTATTTTTAAGAATTAAATTCCTTCTTTTTTCTGGTACTTTACAAAACCCACAACTTTACCCATAGCTCCATTCACTAAACCTTTTTCTACATCCAAATTACGTCTTAAAATTACTCTACAGTTCATACACACATAAAGATTATTTTCCAAACCAGCTGTTTTTGAAATGTTTTTCTCCAGAGAATCCAATTTAGTAGCTAATTTGCCTGTCAATATAATAGTTATTCGTTCATGTTGAATTTTATCCACAGCTTCCAGTTTTATGATCTCTTCATTTTCCAATTTCAAAAGTTCTTGATTGAATACAGAGCATTCATGTAGTGTTGGCATTAAGCAGATTACAGTATTTTTTTCAGCAATTTTCTTGTATATTTTCTCTGGAACTATTTCTTCTGTTGTAAACAAATTACTCAGCAATCGACTCTGTAATACTTTTCTGCCATGTTCTGTGAGTAGTCCAATTCTTATATCTTTCAGAATACTTGCATAGTCCTCATCATTGGCTTGCCTCATATTGGTAATGAGTTCCTTATACTCAAAATATGTCCAAATATTTACATTGCCTATACTTCCTAACGACTTTTTCGTGTCTTCATGTGTAAGTGTATGGAATACCGGTTGTCCTTTAACTGGAGTAAGTTGCAAAAGATCCCCAAAAACTATGACGTGTTTTCCTCCAAATAGCACGTCATACTCTGTCTTCAGAATTTGCTGCATTCTTAAATGCACAAAGGCAAGCATTAAGGTTGATACCATGCTTACCTCATCAAAAATGAGTACTTTCAATTTCTTCAATACTCTTGAAACTTCCAAGCATGCTTCTCCTGCTAGTTTGTGGTACTGTATTTTGTTCTCATGCTCTACTGGTAACATTAGCAAACGATGTAAGGTAACTCCTTTTATGTTATTCGCTGCTAACCCAGTTGGAGCAGTAACAACACAAGACAAAATGGAATCCATTTTCTTCTGTAGGTAGCTTCTAATTACATTAATTAAGAAACTTTTTCCAGTTCCTGCTTGTCCACTTACATACATTCTCATTGGTTCAAAAATGTGCATGAGCACTCTTTCTTTTCATGTAGTAATCCGTGATCAATTTTTTTCCTGACTTCTTCATAAATTTGTTTTTGTTCTTCATTCAGTTGCTGCTCCAAATATGTTAAGTCTACTAAATCTTCCTGAGCTTGATTCATAGCTGTTTCCACTTCATTCATGGCTATTGCTGCTTCATTTTCTATGATTGGTTGTCCTAGAGGATCTTGACTGAATGTCCCAGAACTTTGACTGTCTTGAGAACTGTCTCTAGCTACTTCAGCTGCAATTGTTGCTTCTTGTTCAATTTCTTCATTTAACATTTGAACATAAGTTGTGAAAGTACTGCATTCTATGCTGTCTTTGCTAGCATTGAAGGAATCTTTATAACTCTGGAATTCTCCAAGTAGTTCGTCCTCTGAACGCCATGGTTTAAACAGCTGCAAAAGTGCCAAGTAGTAAAATTCCTTTTTGTCAGGAGTGTCGCAACTCAGCTTCCGGTGATTTATCAAACTTCCTTTTGTTTGCTTCACCAAACATCCCTCCTCACCACTGACTTTATATTTTCCATTGTTGATATCTTCTGTGGCATTCCGTTTAAAAATGAAGTTCTGCAGCACTTCATAAAGACACATGTCCTCAAGGTGATGACTTCCTTGTGGGTAATATGTGTCCAACATGTTTGTTCTTAAAATGTCTGTACTTTCTGGTTCGAACTATGCTAAATATTCAATTTCTCGAATAGATTTCAGTACCCGATTTCGCATTCCTGCAAGGCCTAAACTTACCCAAATTATTCTTCTGGATTTGGAGGACAGACTTGCAGATGATAACCTATCTGAGCATTCGTAGGATCCAATTTCTCGATGCGATAACATCTTTAAACTGAAACTGTATAGCTTCTTACTGACAGTCTTCTCGTGAGAAATCTCTTCCCACATTTCCTTCAATTCCGTTTTCTCAGATTTAGTGATGTAAGATGTGACATACCGAGCAACAGCAATAGAATTATCAGCCACATACTGTATATCCATGTTAGCATTCCACATGGATGAAAAGACTGGATTGTAGTCATTTATATATTTTGACTCTTCTTTTCTTCTTAGGTTGTAGGTATTCTTTGGTGATTTTCTTGTAATAGTATGTCGCACAGCTGACATAAAACTGTTTACTCTTCCTTTTGAAAGAACAGGTCGTGGAAATCCAAATCGACATTTTGTGTAGAATTTATCTTTACTCTTGTACTTTCGTCGACAGTATTTTCCACATCGATGACTTTGGAAACGTAAAACTTTCTCTTTTAAGTTTTTCTCTTCTGTGCTTTTAGGTATAGCACATGTTGCATATCCTTCAATGAAAGATAAAACTGCTTCATCAGCATCTGTTCCAAATTTTGGGGCATCCTTGATCCACAACAGCATATGAATATGAGGAGCACCTCTTGCTTGATACTCTTTTCTCCAAAAGAAATCCACAACTTCTCCAAGAGGTGGAATTTTTTTTTCCAGATGAAGGGCATCATAGCCTCAAATCTATGATTAAAATATCTGCAAACATTAACCGGATCCAATGAGCACAATTCTCCTGCTGTCTTGTATTGTATGTTTTTAATGTTTGAATTTGCCTCTCGCAGAAAATCCAGTAAATCATCCCAAGCGTACTCAGCACAGCTCAGGGTAAGGAACCATGTAGGAGTTCCTAAATTCCGTAACATACACTTCAATTCTCCATGGCGTCGGTACCAATATTCATTAGTTCCATGCTGACAAGCCATCAAATTGATCAATTGAGATTCCAAATGATCATCTCGCTGTTGCACTTTGTTGAGAAAGTCCTTTGCTGACACATTATGTAGATGTACTCCAGTTTTCAAAATGTGATTTACTGCATAAGATAGTGCAGACAAGTCACTTTCAAATAAGACGAGCTATTACGCTGTTTGATATCCATGCTGCCGGGAAAGGAGGGGTCGCAATGATCCTCCTAGATGCGGAGAAAGCTTTCGACCGCGTCAGATGGGAATTCTTGTGGAGTGTGCTCGTCGAATTGGGGTTTGGACCAAGGTTTATGAAGGCTATTCAAGCCATGTATGCCACCCCAGTGGCGAACATTCAAATGATGGGCGAGAGTTCAGATAAGATCTTTATCACGAGGGGGACAAGGCAGGGCTGTCCATGCTCACCCATACTATTTGCACTATACATCGACCCCCTAATACGCCAAATAACCAACAACACAGCAATTAAACCGGTAGTTACAAATGGATTTCAAACAAAAGTTTTGGCATATGCAGACGATCTTGCTGTCATTACTACTGATCCCGAAACTGCTATGCGAGAAGTAGTAGGTACCACGAGTAAGTTCGGCGAACAATCCGGCTATCGTCTAAATGTGGGCAAGACACAGGTACTCTGTTCCAAGAACATAAATAAGCTAGACGCCAGATTTGTTGACTCTGTGGTTTATTTGGGGATAACGATCAACGCACAGCCAGAGTTAATAATTAGAGACAACTTCATCCCTCTCATGGAATCCATGAAGGAGAATCTGAAAAGAATGGACACATTACAACTCTCAATAATTGGTCGCGTCAATGTAATCAAAATGACCATGCTCCCCAAGGTGTTATACAAATTTCGGTCGATTCCCTTTAAAATAGAGGGGAAAATCATTAAGGAAATAGAATCCATCTTTATGAATTTCCTGTGGCAATATGGTAAGGTCAGAAGATCTTTGAAATATATGTCACTACCTCAGGAAAGGGGCGGTCTGGGAATGCCAAACGTTAGATACTATCATTGGTCTTGTCTTCTTACACAGATGGCCATCTTATTTGAACCAGCGGGAAGAAGCTCAAACTTCCCGAGAAGACAAGACGCGATTCCATCTATCTTTGAATTATTACTTGGCAGCGAGGCCACTGGTGTCCTACTAAGAAGAACTGAAAGGAAATATTATAGTAAGTCGAGACTTAAGACACTCGAAGGAATATGGGGGGTCTGGGCCGCAACTCAGAAAGTATTTTCAATCTCCAAATACAATCACCATACCCCACTCTGGAATTCAGGCCTCTTTCCCAATCTAAGCAACGATGGGTCCTGGAGACACTGGGCAGGAAAAGGTATCCTGACACTGGGGCAAGTAATTCTCAGAGATGAGTGTAGAACTCTGGAAGAATTAAGACTTAGGTACTCCCTTCAGGGTATACAAGATTATAAATACACTCAGGTGGTCAGCACTATCAGATCAATAAGGCCCCGAATCGTCTTAAGGGAGAGGTGTAAGGTATTGGATTATCTGAAGGTTGGTGATCCTAGTATCAACGGTGTGTACAGGCTGTTTCTGCAGGAATTCCAGGACGATATCGGTAAAACCGAGGCAGCCTGGGCTGCAAAGTTGGAGGATCCGGATATTGACCTGGATAGAGCTCTTGAATTGGATAGAAGATTGTTACGCTCCTCTAATTTAAGAGCTCAATATTTTAAAACATTATTTAATCTCTATTACACCCCCTCTAAACTTCACGACTGGGGCAAGAGGGAGAACAGCAATTGTCCCAGATGCTGTAAAGGCCCAGCCGACATTACTCACATGTTTTACAAGTGCGAGAAATTAGAATCCATTAGAATAGAGATCGAATCATTCTGGTCAGGACTGCTGGATGCACAGATACCCATGTCTCCGACACTAATGATTATCGGATGTCAAAGTCAATTGAAACTAAATACTGAGACCGAAGCCCTAATTTTTATCTCTACTGCTGTATTTAGAATCTTAATCTCAGCAGCTTGGAAAGATACACAGGCCCCAACCTTTCAAATGTGGCTATCCAGATTTCTGGGTATACATAATGTGGAGGCGGCTCTGTATCAACTTAAGGGAAAAAAATTAAGAGAACTGGGGTTGAAGATTTGGGCACCAGTGGCCGCTTGGCGCACTAGTAGAATGTCGTAACCTCACCGATCTTCAGAATATGGCTATGACTATACCCTAATATTTATACTTTCATTAGCTATACCTTCATTCTCTCTCTCTTTCCTCCTTTGATTGTGGCAGCTGGCATGATGTTTATCATATGAATTTCAATTTCATTATCATATTTACGCCACACCATTTAATGATTTACAACCTCCAATTTCAATTAGATTTTAGAAATGTAATTTGTCAACCGACTTCTACATGCCTTGTTCTAAAAAAACAAAAAAAACAAAAACAAATAAAAGATGGAACAAATAAGGAATACTTTGACGAAATCTGGGATCTTCTGCATATAATCTTGTAGTCCGATACTCCGAATCAGGAATCTGTACTGGACGTTCATCGTATCGTCCACCTTCTCCTGTAGGAAACAGTTGGGGAAAACAACGAGCTTCCAAGCTCTCCTCCCATACACTCACAGGAGTTCCTTTTGCTTTCTTCATCTGAAACAGATCAATAGCGTTTCCCATAACTTCTTTAGAATGAAGAGGATGTATACTGAAATGTTCATAAATTTCTTCTTCTTTTGACTTATCCACTTTTTCAATTTGCCCAGTTGGTATTCCTGTGTCTTCTAGTATTTCTTCTTCATCTTCATCCATATAAATGGCTTCATACCATTTATTATTTTTTTTCAAATACAAATTTGCTCTTTGTACTTTTCGTACATCCACCAGCTCCTGCCAAATTTTCTTATTCTTTGTAGGTACACCATTAACCAGAATAACTAATGGTTCAGTTTCCAAAGTATCTGCATCAATTGTTTCCATATTTTTTTTCAAATCCAATGGCAAATAGACAACTCTTCCTTTTAAACCTCTTTGTAAATCCGAAGGAGGTAATTTACCTGTTTTTGGCTCCATACGCACTATGGTCTGAAACGGATGGACACATTGAATGAGTATAGACTCATACGTATTTAAATCAGAAAGTTCTGGAGGAATATCAACCAATTCTAATTTATTATGTACAGCTCTTGCTGGCATTCTATTTTCTTCTAACTTGTTATAACAGTATTTACAAATACGCTGATCTTCACCCAATTCAAAACAATTTTCCAGAATTATATATGTTGCAAAATCTTTCCACTTATAATTATCTTCATTTTCACTTTTTTTATACAGATCAACATTCCTTGTTTGAATTTTATAATGGCTTCTCCGGCAACAAATACAAGTAATATTTGGTCTTTCATTAGAGATGATAGTAAATTTTGTCATTTCATCTTCAAAATTTTTACTAACAGTAAGTTCTACATTCTCTTCCACATTTTCATCAATAACTGTGTCATTTTCTGCACTTTCTTGTTCTGGACCAAAGTAACAAAACTGAATCTCATCAGTAACCTTCACTACATCTGATACAGATCCACGGAACAGAGCATTATTCAACTCATTTAACTTTAGTGCTGGACTTTTAGCAAAATACAATGTTCTCACAAACTTTCTCATTTCAGTATGATGAACAGCCAGCATCCTAAAATGGTGAAAAACACTTTGACACACTTTCCTAGATAGACAAGCCAGAGAATGTCCTTGCAAACCAGTATTCTCTCTCACTCTGCATGGATCTAGTCTTTGAAGCACCTTAATTTTCTGTTTAACACTCTTTTTACTATATTCTCTTAGAAAGTCACGTAATTTATCAATAGATTCCTGACGCACAGTACAAATACTACTACAATTCCAAGTGTACACTGGGGCTTTAGGACGTCTCCCCATAACCTCATCAGCCATCACTTCTTCCTCATTTCTTGGAACCATTTTCTCTTTTTCCATTACACAACCATCCTTAACTTCATATGCTCTACCATTGGTGTCAACTGCATGCAACAAACTATTACTTTGAAGATAACTCTCTTCATTAAAAAATGGTTCAGTACTTGAACTATGCTTCCATTCTCCTAAGAACACTTTACAAAAGTTATTTTTTTTTACTTCTCTTTTCCTTTTGCTTTGTGACTTCATTGCATTGACTAATTTATCTAATCTACGCATCCTGTTCAAAATTAAAATGAATAGTTTTTTTTTTATTTCTAATGCCTTGGTAACAATACTTCCAATTAATTTCTTTTTCTTATAAAATCTGGTTTTCTTCTTATATTTTTTCACATCCTTTAGCAAATTTAACATCACTCTTCTCTGAAACATTTTTCGACGAATGTTTTTAAAATCTATTCTCTGTGTTAAGTCACTCTTTCTTACTTCTGAGTCTACATTAGCATTTTGTTTTTGCTGTCGACTCTGTTGTTGTTTTCTACTTGAAACACTGTTTGAATTTATCTTTCGATCATTTTTTTTTTTTTGAAAGATATTTCTTAAAAATTCTTTAGTTTGCTTACCAGAAGACTTTTTCTGTTTTCCAACACAAGCTTCTCCTCCTATTTTTTTTTTACCAGTTGTCTTCAAATATAGTTGTTGTTTCTTTTCTTTTCTCTTTCTTGACTTTATAGGCATCTTTATATTTTTTCACTGTTGCTCAGCAGTACCTGCAAAAAACTAAAAAAAAATACCTTTATGTAATTTTAATTCATTACAATTTTTTTTTCAACTTTTCACATCCTATCACATGAGCTGATCCTTTCCTACGAGTCCAAGTCTTACAAAACAAGAGAAACATGAATTAAATCTCTGACAACAATTCCTGTGTGCACACAGACTCATGGTGTGATTCTAGGCAGAAAACGATATTTGATTGGCAATTTGAAAGCACATTTACTACTGTTGAGGAGCAAATGATAATTACTGTGACAGCCTGACACATTTTTCTTATATTTTAGAGAAGCAGAAAAGAGCACATGTCCTTACACCTATTTGAGACCATGACCATGTGTTACAGGGTGAGTGATTAGACTAGAGCAAAGGAAATGAGCCTTAGTGACATTGAATCTGTTTGCGTTACACACTGCTATCTGAAACACCACATACAGCTGAGTAGTACGCACGGGAGTGTAGGAGAAGCTGCTGCGTGTGTGCAAAAAGTGTGTTTCTGGAGACTGTGTATTGTCAGTTGCAAGAGAGATCTGCATGGAAACTTGCACAACTGCATGAAGAGTGCAGACATGCGTATAAGAGTAGATGTGTGGTAAGGGTTATTTTGAGTTTTGAACATGTAGGAACTACCTCCGCCATTGCAAGATTTGATGGTAAATCTACCCTGTGGTTTTCAAATGTGTTAGCATTTGCCTCTCATTTGTGAGATAGTGATTTCTGCTGAGTGCTAACCATCACAGTTGAAGAAAACAAGCTGCCCCTTTCCTACGAGTGCAAGTCTTACAGAACAAGAGCAACACAAATTAAATCTCTGACAACAATTCCTGTGTGCACACAGACTCATGGTGTGATTCTAGGCAGAAAACGATATTTCCTTTGGCAATTTGAAAGCACATTTAGTACTGTGGATGTAGCAAGTGATAATTACTGTGACAGCTTCACACATTTCCCTTATATTTTAGAGAGGCAAAAAAGAGCACATGTCTTAACAGCTACTTGAGACCATCAGCATGTGTTACAGGGTGAGTGATTAGAGTAGAGCAAAGGAAATGAGCCTTGGTGACGTTGAATGTGTTTGCATTATACACTGCTATCTGAAACACAACACAGAGCTGAGTATTATGCATGGGAGTGTAGGAGAAGCTGCTGCATGTGTGCAAAGAGTGTGTTTCTGGAGACTGTGTATTGTCAGTTGCAAGAGAGATCTGCATGGAGACTTTTTCAACTGCATGAAGACTGCAGATATGTGTGTAAGAGTACATGTTTGGTAAAGGTTAATTGGAGTTTTGTACATGTAGGAACTACCTCACCCATTACAAGATTTGATGGAAAATCTACCTACCTAATTTGAAATGTGTTACCATTTGCCTCTCATTTTTCTGATAGTGATTTGTGCTGAATGCTAACCATCTCAGTTCAAGAAAACAAGCTGCCCCTTTCCTACGAGTGCAAGTCTTACAGAACAAGAGCAACACAAATTAAATCTCTGACAACAATTCCTGTGTGCACACAGACTCATGGTGTGATTCTAGGCAGAAAACGATATTTCCTTTGGCAATTTGAAAGCACATTTAGTACTGTGGATGGAGCAAGTGATAATTACTGTGACAGCCTCACACATTTCCCTTATATTTTAGACAAGTCAAAAAGAGCACATGTCCTAACAGCTTCTTGAGACCATGACCATGTGTTACAGGGTGACTGATCAGACTACAGCAAAGGAAATGTGCCTTGATGACGTTGAATGTGTTTGCATTACACACTGCTATCTGAAACACAACACAGAGCTGAGTATTATGCATGGGAGTGTAGGAGAAGCTGCTGCATGTGTGCAAAGAGTGTGTTTCTGGAGACTGTGTATTGTCAGTTGCAAGAGAGATCTGCATGGAGACTTTTACAAGTGCATGAAGACTGCAGATATGTGTGTAAGAGTACATGTTTGGTAAAGGTTAATTGGAGTTTTGTACATGTAGGAACTACCTCACCCATTACAAGTTTGAAAGGAAAATCTACCCTGTTGATTTGAAATGTGTTACCATTTGCCTCTCATTTTTTTGATATGATTTCTGCTGAGTACTAACCAACACATTTGAACAAAACAAGCTGGCCCTTTCCTGAAAGTGCAAATTTTACAGAACAACAGCAACACAAATAAAATCTCTGACAACAATTCCTCTGTCCACACAGACTCATGGTGTGATTCTAGGCAGAAAACAATATTTCCTTTGGCAATTTGAAAGCACATTTAGTACTGTGGATGTAGCAAGTGATAATTACTGTGACAGCCTCACACATTTCCCTTATATTTTAGAGAGGCAAAAAAGAGCACATGTCTTAACAGCTACTTGAGACCATCAGCATGTGTTACAGGGTGAGTGATTAGAGTAGAGCAAAGGAAATGAGCCTTGGTGACGTTGAATGTGTTTGCATTATACACTGCTATCTGAAACACAACACAGAGCTGAGTATTATGCATGGGAGTGTAGGAGAAGCTGCTGCATGTGTGCAAACAGTGTGTTTCTGGAGACTGTGTATTGTCAGTTGCAAGAGAGATCTGCATGGAGACTTTTTCAACTGCATGAGGACTGCAGATATGTGTGTAAGAGTACATGTTTGGTAAAGGTTAATTGGAGTTTTGAACATGTAGGAACTACCGCACCCATTGCAGGAGTGGAAGGAAAATCTACCCTGTGGTTTTCAAATGTGTTAGCATTTGCCTCTCATTTGTGAGATAGTGATTTCTGCTGAGTGCTAACCATCACAGTTGAAGAAAACAAGCTGCCCTTTTCCTGCGAGTGCAAGTTTTACAGAACATCAGCAACACAAATTAAATCTCTGACAACAATTCCTGTGTGCACACTGTCTCATGGTGTGATTCTAGGCACAAAACAGTATTCCTGGGTGATACCAGGCCCTTTCCTGAAAGTGCAAGTTTTACAGAACAACAGGAACACAAATTAAATCTCTGACAACAATTCCTGTGTGCATGTTGTCTCATGGTGTGATTCTAGACAGAAAACAGTATTCCTGGGTCATACCAGTACACCTTAACTTATGGTGAAGACATACTCCATAATATCTTTCAAGTTCAAGGCACTTAAATATCTTCCTTAACATAAAATGTAAAACACAACTTTTAAATTGGTAGGAAAATGTACCATGCTATTTTCAAATGTGTTTGCATTTCCCTCTCATTTTTGAGATAGTGATTTCTGCTGAGTGCTAACCAACACAGTTGAAAAAAAGAAACTGCCCTTTCTTAAAAGTGCAAGTTTTACAAAACAACAGCAACACAAATTAAATCTCTGACAACAATTCCTGTGTGCACACAGACTCATGGTGTGATTCTAACCACAAAGCGATATTTTGTTTGACAATTTGAAAGCACATTTAGTACTGTGGTGGAGTAAGTGATAATTACTGTGACAGCCTGACACTTTTTTCTTATATTTTAGACAAGCAGAAAAGAGCACATGTCCTAACATCTCCTTGACACCATGACCATGTATTACAAAAAACAAGCTGCCCCTTTCCTGCGAGTGCAAGGGTAATAGAGCAAGACCAACACAAATTAAATCTCTGATAACAATTCCTATGTGCACACTGTCTCATGGTGTGATTCTAGGCAGAAAACAATATTCCTGGGTGATACCAGTACACCTTAACTTATAGTAAAGACATACTCCATAATATCTAACATGTTCAAGGCACTTAAATATCTTCCTTAACATAAAATGTAAAACACAACTTTTAAAGTGGTAGGAAAATGTACCATGCTATTTTCAAATGTGTTTGAATTTGCCTCTCATTTGTGAGTAACTAATTTCTGCTGAATGCTAACCATCACACTTTAAGAAAACAAACTGCCCTTTTCTGCGAGTGCAAGGCTAACAGAACAAGAGCAACACAAATTAAATCTCTGACAACAAATCCTGTGTGCAGACAGACTCATGATGTGATTCTAGGCACAAAACAGTATTCCTCAGTGATACCAGTACACCTTAACTTACAGTGAAGACATCCTCCATAATATCTTACAAGTTCAAGACAGTTAAATATCTCCTAAAACACAAACTGTAAAACACAACTTTAAAAGAAGAATGACAATTCTAATCTTTATATCAAATATCACCACATACATCCCCTCTCAAACTCATAACTCACCTTTAAAATTAGTTAGTTGATAAAGAAATGTGGCACTCAAACAGCAGATTATCAGAGCCAGAATCTCAGAGCTGTACACCTCTCTCCTCTCACCACAACCAGTAAATGGCAAATGGTTTCCCTCTCTTTTTTCACACATATACATGTTAATGTGAAATCACAGTCCTTCCCACATTTTTTCAAATGGAATCACACATTTCTATTGGTTGCAACTTTCAACCCCTTTCCAAATCATCCCTTCCCCCAACATGACTTCTGCCTGCTACCATAGCAACAGGTCATGGAACACTCGTGTGAGCAGAGAGGTCAGAAGTTAAGCACACAATGTTTCAAATCCAAAGAGCAAGAGTGCTTGACTTTTCAAACCTAACAGCAAATCCAAAGTAATGTTTAGTGGGAACAAATTTTTCTGTACCAATCCAAAACATGCTTTTAAAAATGTAAACATACAGCCTAGTTTTAACTGTAAAATGGTTTGAATCAGCCAATGAATTCTTTTTATTAAAAAAAAGTATGTATGTCTCAATTTTTCAACTGTCTTTTTTCATATTGCCATTCTACTGAAAGACACCTCCTGAGTGCATCTTGTTCTCCTTGAAAGATGTTCACAGTGTGGATTGTAGGTCATAGCTATGTCTTCTGGAGTGAAAAGTATGCAGAAAAAAGATGTATTTTCAAAGACCTTGCTTTGCCAAATGTAGACATTAAATGGATTGGTCAGAGAGGGTTAAAGTGGCACCAATTAATGCCTTTGGTGAAAACCTTTCTACATCTCCCACAGCCTAACCTTAATATTGTGCACTGTGGTGGAAATGACCTAGGCACTTTAACTGGGGTAGGTCTGGAAATGCTTATTAAGGACACCTTTCTGCAATTGATGTCACTTTTTCCAGAAACTGCCTTTGTATATTCTAATATATGCCAAAGGCAAAAGTGGAACTGGTCCAACCAATTTTGTCCGCAAATTGACAAAGCAAGAAAGCACATCAATAAGTCTGTTTCTGCTTTCCTCAGAGACTATGGTATGGGTTCTATATACCACAACAACTTGCATTACAACATGCAAGACATTTATAGAGGAGACGGTGTACATTTCAATGATGAAGGGAACAGAGTCTTCCTCTTGAACTTTAGACTCTGCATCGGTACTTACTTGTAGGTACCGAAAAACACTCAACGAACACAAGGGCTCTTTTTAGAGCCACCTAAAATCTAAACACTTAAACTTGATTTTTATTTCTATTATTTTTAATGTTTTTTTCGCGATGTTTTTAAAAAAAATTAAAATAATTTTTTTTGCCCTTGGTGGTCCTACTGTGACCCCCTGACAATGGCTTGGGGGTCAAGAACTCCCTACTCTGCCCCCTATTGACGTTCTCCACCTTTCCTTTTCAGTGCGACAGACAAAATGGCGGCCGACACTTCCTGATTTCGACCGATTCGAATGTTTACTGACATCTAACAACCAATCAGAATTACGCTCGCGCACGGCAGGGTGCACGCACAGGGCTTGCACAGTGCGCGCACCCTGCGCGCGTATAGATATTGATATGCTTTTAAATGCTATTTTCTCAGGAAATACTGAACAGATTTACACCAGACCTACAAAAGGCACTTCCTTGACCTTATGGCTACCTCTCTGCCAAATTTCAAGTAATTCTGTTCAGCCGTTCGGACTGTAGCTGCGTCTAAAGGTCCTATGGAAAAATGCATGGGGAAAACGTGTTTTGGGACCCCCCTTTTTTCTTGGCCCCCGCTTGATGAATCACCCCGAGACTTTCAGGGTAGGAGCTGAACGGAGCGCCCCATTAGTTTTGAAAATTTCGCGAGGATTCGTCAACCGGCGCCAAAGTTATTCAAAATAGAATTTTGAGATTTCCTATGGAAACACGGTCCTAACTATAACTATCTACTGGCGACCGCCAGTAGATAATATATATATATATATATATATTATCTACTGGCGGTCACCAGTAGATAGTTTTAGTTAGGACCGTGTTTCCATAGGAAA
Organism: Triturus cristatus; assembly: GCF_964204655.1. Classification (NCBI taxonomy): domain Eukaryota; kingdom Metazoa; phylum Chordata; class Amphibia; order Caudata; family Salamandridae; genus Triturus; species Triturus cristatus. The sequence continues at coordinate 636,791,746 of NC_140585.1, forward strand.
TCCGCAACATTCTATTTGGAATAACTTTGGCGCCGATTGACGATCCTCGCGAAATTTTCAAAATAGGTGGGGCGCTCCGCTCCGCTCCGCTCCTTCCCTGAAAGTCTCGGGGGGATTCGTCAAGCGGGGGCTGAGAAAAAGGGGCGGTCCCAAAACGCGTTTTCCCCATGCATTTTTCCATAGGACCTTTAGTCCAAGCTACAGCCCGAATGGCTGAACAGAATTACTTGAAATTTGGCAGAGAGGTAGTCCTCAGTTTAGGGATGTGCCTTTTGCAGGTCTTGTGTAAATCTGTTCATTAGTTCCTGAGAAAATTGCAGTTAAAAGCATATATTTATCTATAAGCGCGAACCGTGCGCGTACGGTAAGCATACCGTACGCGCGAGCGCAATTCTGATTGGTTGTTAGATGTCAGTAAACATTCGAATCGGTCGAAATCAGGAAGTGTCGGCCGCCATTTTGTCTCTCGCAGTCTGAGGCAATGAAAAACAAAGGGGGAAAACGTGAGAAGGGGGCAGGATTGACAGGTCCTGACCCCCTAGCCTTTGTCAGGGGGTCACTGAAGGACCCCCAAGGGTAAAAAAAAAAATATTTTTTTTGCGAAAAATCGCAGGGTGCGCGCACCGTACGCGCACGCCACGAACAACGCATCGTGGGTGCTTGGCGCGCGAAGCGCACCAAGCGCCCACAGCGCTCATATCTGACGTCATCAGCAGAGGATTGCGGTCGCGTGAGTTATTGTTGCCTGCACTAACTATAACGGGGGAATTTCAATGGTTTTTCACGAGTGAAATGTCCAGCTAACTATAACATGTGTGAAACCTATGGTTTTTTAAGTGAATATATATATATATATATATATATATTAGTTATAGTTAGGACCACGTTTCCATAGGAAAACCTCAACATTCTATTTTGAATAACTTTGGCGCCGGTCGACGAATCCTCGCGAATTTCTCAAAATAGGTGGGGCGCTACGCTCCGCTCCTACCCTGAAAGTCTCGGGGGGATCCGTCAAGCGGGGGCTGAGATAAAAGGGGGGTCCCAAAACGCCTTTTTCCCATGCATTTTTCCATAGGACCTTTAGAACGAGCTACAGCCCGAACGGCTGAACAGAATTACTCAAAATTTGGCAGAGAGGTAGTCCCTAGGTCAAGGAAGTGCCTTTTGTAGGTTTGGTGTAAATCTGTTCAGTAGATTCTGAGAAAATAGCCTTTAAATCAATATATATATCTGAGCCCGCTTACGGTACGCTTACCGTACGCTTACGGTAAGCGTACGGTGGCGTGCGCGAGCGCGATTCTGATTGGCTCTTAGATCTTAGTAAACATTCGAATCGGTCGAAACCAGGAAGCGGCGGCCGCCATTTTGTGTATTTCACTCTGAAAAAAAAGAGTGAAAACAAGGAAAGGGGGCAATGAGGAGAGTTACAGACCCCCTAACATTTGTAAGGGGGTCAAAGAAGGACAGAAAAGTACAAAAAAAACATTTATTGATTTTAAAAAAAATCACGGGGTACGCGTACGGTAAGCTTACGGTAAGCGTACGGTAAAAAAAATAAAAATAAATAAATGAAAAGCAGATTTAAGAGTTTAGATATTAGGGAGCTCTAAAAAGAGCTGTTGTGTTTATGAAGTCATTTTTTTAGTGGTACCTACAAGTAAGTACCGATGCAGAGTCTAAGGTTCAAGAGGAAGACTCTGTTCCCTTCATCATTGAAGTGCACACCATCTCCTCTATAAATGTCTTGCATGTCATAACGCAAGTTGTTGTGGTAAATGGCACCCATACCATAGTCGCGGAGGAAAGTAGAAACAGATTTGTTGACGTGCTTTCTTGCTTTGTCATCGCACCGCGTGCCCACCGTGCGTGCACCGCACTAACTGCGTAAAGTGGGCGCGCGGTGCGCGAAGCGCACCGCGTGCTCACTGTGCGCGCACGGTGCGCGAAGCGCACCGTGCGCGCACGGAACGAACTGCGTTAAGTGGGCGCGCACGCCACGAATGGCGTAAAGTAACTTAGCATTTAAAAAACCGTACAAATTCACTGAAAAAACCATAGGTTTCACACACGTTATAGTTAGGAATTAGCATTTAAAAAACCTTGCAAATTCACTGAAAAAACCATAGGTTTCACACATGTTATAGTTAGCGGAAATTTTACTGATAAAAAACCAATGAAATTCCCCCGTTATAGTTAGTGCAGGCAACTATAACTCACGCGACCGCAATCTTCTGCTGATGACATATGTGTCTTTATGAAAAAAAAATATTTGTAATGTATGTATAGCTAAAAATGTATGGAAGAAAACATGGGCAAATAAGTGTCTAAATACAGTATTAGCATCAGCAGAGGATTGCGGTCGCGTGAGTTATAGTTGCCTGCACTAACTATAACGGGGGAATTTCATTGGTTTTTTATCAGTAAAATTTCCGCTAACTATAACATGTGTGAAACCTATGGTTTTTTCAGTGAATATATATATATATATATATATTACCTACTGGCGGTCGCCAGTAGGTAGTTATAGTTAGGACCCTGTTTCCATAGGAAATCCGCAACATTCTATTTGGAATAACTTTGGCGCCGGTCGACGAATCCTCGCGAAATTTTCAAAACTAATGGGGCGCTACGCTCCGCTCCTACCCTGAAAGTCTCGGGGGGATTCGTCAAGCGGGGGCTGAGAAAAAAGGGGGGGTCCCAAAACGCGTTTTCCCCATGCATTTTTCCATAGGACCTTTAGACACAGCTACAGCTCGAACGGTTGAACAGAATTACTTGTAATTTGGAAGAGAGGTAGTCCGCAGGTCAAGGAAGTGCCTTTTGTAGGTCTGGTGTAAATCTGTTCAGTAGTTCCTGAGAAAATAGCATTTAAATCAATATATATATCTGTAAGCGCGCTCCGTGCGCTTACCGTAAGCTTACCGTACGCGTACGGTGCCGTGCGCGAGCTCAATTCTGATTGGTGGTTACATGACTGTAAACATTCGAATCGGTCGAAATCAGGAAGTGTCGGCCGCCATTTTCTGTCTCTCGCACTGAGAAACAAAGGTGGAGAACGTGAAACGGGGGCAACGAAGAGAGTTGCAGACCCCCTAGTGTTTGTCAGGGGGTCCAAGAAGGACCCAAAAGTACGAAAAATAAATTTAATAATTTTAAAAAAAAATCGCGGGGTACGCGTACGGTAAGCTTACCGTACGCGCACGGCAAAAAAAAAAAAAAAAAAAAAAGAAGTAACAATCACATTTATTAAATAAATTAAAGGACCCACAAGGGAAAAAAAAACAAATGTTACTGCGTAAAAAAAGGCGAGGCGCGCACGGCATAAACTGCACAGCGCGCGCACGGTGCGCGAAGAGCACCGTGCGCGCAGGGTGTGCGCATAGTGAAAAACCAGAAAAAAAAATACAACATAAATACATAACTTAGCATTTAAAAAACCTTGCAAATTCACTGAAAAAACCAGAGGTTTCACACACGTTATAGTTAGGAATTATCATTTACAAAACCTTGCAAATTCACTTAAAAAACCATAGGTTTCACACATGTTATAGTTAGCTGTACATTTCACTCGTAAAAAAACCAATGAAATTCCACGTTATAGTTAGATCAGGTAACTATAACTTGCGCGACCGCAATCCACAATGTGTAATTTCAGATGTCATCATTGATGTCATGAGTGATGTCACTGACCATGTCATGAGTGATGTACTATGTGACGTCATCAGCAGTTTATTGTGGGCGCGCAAGTTATAGTTACCTGATCTAACTATAACGTGGAATTTCATTGGTTTTTTACGAGTGAAATGTACAGCTAACTATAACATGTGTGAAACCTATGGTTTTTTAAGTGAATATATATATATATACTAACAATTTCCTCCTCAAAGAAAAGTAGGGTCGCACTCCAGTTCGTGAATAATGATTGATTTATTCACAAGTCATTTTCAAGTCAGCCACAACGAAAGACACACAGGTCCCAACCAACGCGTTTCGGTATACACACGATACCTTGTTCACGGTCGTTTGTTTTACTCTAGGTAACTCAAATTTAAACTTTTTTGAAAAAACTTTACAAAAGGAAATGATAATACCTCATTTCCTGTTCAAGACAGGGCTTACTCCTCGGACTGATGGGAGTCGTAGTCCCTTTAAATTTCAAACTTTCGTGTTTATGAAAAGGTGAGAGACAAGCATTGGAATAAACAAACATTAGTAGGACTGGATAATCCATCAAACAATAGTAATGTTTCTGGTCAAACCGAAGCCAAAACTATAATTCATATCATAATTTCAACCAAGGTGAAATATTTACACATTCGTTTTCCAGCATTCTAATAACAAAATCATTCCAAATTTGTAATCTAACAGAAAACCCTACCACTTTGGGTATAAGGGTTTAGTGCAGAGTGCAGTTATTGCGGGTTGAAAGTTCCATGTCTGACCCTTCAGTGGGGATATTTTATTCTCATTTTAGGCTCCTCCAGTGGAGTGTCTCTCCCCATATTGAGATCAGAAATTCAACCTTGCTGTTCATGCAATCCAGTACAATTTTCTGCTTGGTTACTTTGAATCAAATGTGTATGTATAATTCTTCCGATTGATTTAGACCTTGTGGTGTCAAGCTCCTGAAATTTAAAATGTGACGGGATTCCCATTGGCGTAACATTTTCTCCCTGTTGCCACCACGTGACGATATGGGGATAGTCTCGATTCCATAGAATTTCAAAGATTTCCAATTACCATTGTGGTAAAGTTCCATGTGCTTTGCCACTGCGTTATTCTTGTCTTTATTCTTTGTCGCACGGATATGTTCTAAAATTCTTTTTTTCAATTCGCATATGGTGCTTCCCACATATTTCAACTTGCATGGGCACTCGATGATGTATATTGTATATTGGCTTTTACATGATATCAAATCCCTTATTTGCCAAACTTTCTCATTGGCCATTGTCGTTTCCATTGTTGGTTGCGCAATTTGGCACACTTTACAGTTGTGGCATTTGATGGATCCTTTGGTTTTGAGCCATGTTTCCTTAGGTTGTTTGGCTTTAAAATGGCTGTGTACAAGCCGATCTTTTAAATTGGTCGCTCTCCGATATGTTATTGTTGGTTGAGTTCCCATTCTTTCACCAATTGTGCCATCCAGCTGTAGAATTTTCCAGTTCTTTTTTATGATGCCAGCTACTTCCTTTGATTCCAACGAGAAGTCCATTATTAATCTGATAGGTTCCATTTCTGGTTGTTGTTCTATTCCTTTTGGTTTCAGGCACTCATTTCTGGGGCTCTCGTTGGCTCTGTTCCAACATCGATTAACAATCTTTTCATTGTATTTCCTGGCTTTGAATCTCTTTATTGTCCCAGCACTGTGTTTTCTGCATTCCCCTTCTTCACTGCATATTCGTCTTAACCGTAGGAATTCTCCATACGGTATTCTGGTTATTAGAGAGGGTTGGTGGAAGCTTGTTGCTTCCAAAGTTGCATTTGTGGCTGTTGATTTACGGTGAAGTGTTGTTTCCAGTTGATTATTTTTCACGTAAATTTCCATATCCAGGAAGGTCACTCTTTCCTTATTGATTACGTAGGTGAATTTCAAATCACTTATACTGTTATTTAGTATTTGAAAATAATCCTGGAAATCCTCCACCTCTCCGTTCCAAATAATAAAAAGATCGTCTATGAAACGAGTCCAGCTGACAATCTGTTTGGTGTATTTCTCATTTTGGGTATTCCATGCAACTTTTTCCTCCCACCAGCCCATTGTTAAGCAGGCATAGCTTGGGCTAAAGGAAAAGCCCATAGCCGCTCCGGAAAAGATCTTCACCGAACAGAAAGATGTTACATGTAAGGCACGTTGAGATCATATCTAGTAACATTTCATTATGATTTTTGTAATGAATGTTTCTTTCCTGTAGGAAGTGAACTGACAGCGTTCAGACCCAGGGAGTTGTCAATATTGGTATACAGTCCAATTACATCCATTGTTATTAGATGGTATGTGTTTTGCCAAGTTATTGTTTGTAAAATTCTTAATAGGTCTGTTGTGTCCTTTATATATGAGCGTAGTTTGGCTACATAAGGAATAAGAAAAAAGTCAATGTAGTTTGCCATTGGTTCTAATAAGGAGCCCTTTGCTGATAGGATTGGTCTTCCCTGTGGTTCTTCTCGATTTTTGTGTATTTTCGGGAGAAAATATATTGTTGCCAATTTGGGGAAATCTACAAGTAGATACCTACTCTCCTCTTCATCTATCAAATTTTGTGATGTCCATGCTCTGAGTTTTTTTTTCTATGTCCAATTTGAAGGTTGTGGTGGGATTTGTTTGCAGTTTTTCGTAATGTATGTTATCTTTAGTAGAACCGAGGCGCAAGAAAGCAGAAAAAGAAACGCAAAAAACACGAAAAGGGGGCAGGGTAGAAACACCCTGACCCCCCTAGGCCTGCTTAGGGGGTCCCACAAGGACTTAAAATCGTCATAATCCGCGCAGGGTGCGCGGATCCTGCTGAGAAAAACAAAAAAACGAAGAGCCGCGCTTCCTTGCTATTTAGCCCCCGGGCGGGCTAAATCCCGGGGGCATTGTTTTAATTGTGATGGGGTGCCCAAAGGGGCCCCCCAGCCCCGGGGACCGCCACACCACGGGGCTTTTCGAAATTATGTGCGGGGGGCTCACAGCCCCCCAGGCCCAGTGACCACCATCCCCCCGGGGCTTTTGAATTTATTGGGTGGGGGGTTGAAGGCCCCACAAGCCCCGGGGACCGCCACCCGCCGGGGCTTTAATTTTTAACATGGGGGGCATCCAAGCCCCCCCAAGCCCCGGGGACCGCCACCCCCGGGGCTTTTAAAAAAAATAAACCTGTGGGGGGGAATGAGCTTCCCCTCACACCCCGGGGACCGCCACCTCCCTGGGGCACTAAGTATTGAAATTTGGGGGTCCATGACGGACCCCCAAGCCCCAGGGACCACCACCCACTGGGGCTTTGAAAAAGGTCTGAGGGGGGCATGCGGCCCATCTGCTGGAGCCCTGTGATGGCCATGGGGACCGCCAACCCCCAGGGCCAGCTCCTGCAGTGTCACTGGGTGCCCACCCCCGGGACACTGTAGTTTGGTATGGCAGGGCGGGAGCCTCGCGGCTCCCACCCTGCCATAGAAAACTGCTTTAGTTTTTGGAAGAGAGAGCAGGAAACCTGCTCTCTCTTCCAAAAACCAAAGACAATTGCTTTTCCACATGGGGAGCTGCATCTTAGCAGCTCCCATGTGGAAAAGCAATGCCTGCTCCCTCCTGCAGGATGCGGGGAGCCGGCGGGACCGTAGGGGGATTCGGGTCCCCTCCACGGTCCCCAACGGAGAGGGCCAGCCCCGTGGAATGGGGTCCCCGGGGCTAGAAGTGGCCCGGGAGGGGGGCCTCACTGCCCCCTCCCCATTATATAAAAAAAATAAAAAAAAATAAAGGAAAGGCCGGCCCCAGGGGATGGGGTCCCCGGGGCCATAAGTGGCCTGAGGAGGGGGGGCAACGCAGCCCCCCTCCAAATCTATTATAAAAAACTAAATGGCCATGCCCCGTGGGATGGGGTCCCCGGGGCCGATTATGGCCTAGGGAAGGGGGCCACACCCCCCCTTCCAAAGGTAATAAAAAACCAAATTACGGGGCAGGCCCCGGGGGATGGGGTCCCCAGGGCCAATTAATTAGGAAAAGAAGGGGGGCCACACAGCCCCCCTTCTTAATAAATAAAAAAAAATGACCGGCATTGCGCGGAGTCCCCACCCCCTCCCTGCTCCACTCTGCAAACGCGCCCCCTGGCGCGTTTGGAGATGGGAACTAATTCCCCTTGAATTCTGGGGGTCCCTGGGGGCCAACTAGCCCACCAGGAACCTCCAGTATGCGCCAGGGAGCTGCGTTGCAGAGAGGTGTTCTGAGGCCACGCCCCTTTTTACACCTCTCTGCAACGCAGCTCTGTGGCACCTAATGGAGGTACCTGGTGGGATAGTTGCACCCCAGGGGCCCTCAGGATCCAAGGGGAGTTAATCCCCCAACTTAAAACACGCCACAAGGGACGTTTGCACAGTGGTGAAGGGAGGGGGTGGGGCTTTAGGTGACATGTGTGCAAACACGCCCTCTGGCGCGTTTTATGTTGGGGAGTTAATTCCCCTTCGATCCCGAGGGCCCCTAGGGGTCAACTAGTCCACCAGGTACCTCCAGTAAGCACCACGGAGCTACGTTGCAGAGTGTTGTAAGAAGGGGCATGGCCTTTGAACACCTCTCAGCGACGCAGCTCTCTGGCGCATACTGGAGGTACCTGGTGGGCTAGTTGGCCCACAGGGACCCTCGGGATTGAAGAGGAATTAATTCCCCAACTTAAAACGCGCCACAGGGTGTGTTTGCAGACATGTCATCTCAGGCCCCGCCCCCTTTCTTCACCATTGTGCAAACGCGCCTCCTGGTGAGTTGTAAGTTGGGGAAATAATTCCCCTTCAATACTGAGGGTCCCTGAGGGCCAAAAAGCCACCAGGTACATCCAGTATATGTCAGGGGGCTGCGTTGCGGAGAGGTGTTCAGAGGCCATGCCCCTTTTTACACCTCTCTGCAACGCAGCTCTGTGGCACTTACTGGAGGTACCTAGTGGGCTAGTTTGACCCTAGGAACCCTCAGGATTCAACGGGACTTAATTTCCCAACTTAAAACCGCCACAGGGCGCGTTTACACAGTGGGGAAGGGAGGGGACGGGGTCTGAGGTGATGTGTGCAAACACGCCCTGTGGTGCGTTTTAAGTTGGGGAAATAATTCCCCTGCAATCCTGAGGGCTCCTGGGGGCTAACTAGCCCACAATGTGCTTCCAGTAAGCGCCACTGCGCTGCATTGCAGAGAGGTGTTCTAGGCCGTGCCCCTTTTTACACCTCTCTGCAACGCAGCTCTGTGGCTCTTACTGGAGGTACATAGTGGGCTAGTTTGACCCTAGGAACCCTCAGGATTCAAAAGGACTTAATTTCCCAACTTAAAACCGCCACAGGGTGCGTTTACACAGTGGGGAAGGGAGGGGACGGGGCCTGAGGTGATGTGTGCAAACACGCCCTGTGGTGCGTTTTAAGTTGGGGAAATAATTCCCCTGCAATCCTGAGGGCCCCTGGGGGCTAACTAGCCCACAATGTGCTTCCAGTAAGCGCCACTGCGCTGCATTGCAGAGAGGTGGTCTAGGCCGTGTCCCTTTTTACACCTCTCTGCAACGCAGCTCTGTGGCGCTTACTGGAGGTACCTAGTGGGTTAGTTGGACCCTAGGGACCCTGGAGAACTGGCTCTAGGACTGGTTAGTCAGACTCAGTTACCACCAGTACCTGTCTGAAAAAGTTGAGGGTACAAGATGATTTTGCAACAAGGCTTCTTTCTGCTCCTCTGTTTGGTCTTTCTGCACATTTTCATTCTTCCTGCACTTTTCTTCGTCTTTGAGGAAGTGTTGCTTCTTTCTGCATTTCTTTTTTTTTCTTTCTATGCGTTTTTTCTTCTTTCTTCACATGTCCTACCTCTGTAGGCATAGTTAGAATCTAGCATTTAAAAAACCTTTGACATTCACTTAAAAAAACATAGGTTTCAGTCACATTAAAGTTAGAAATTATCATTTAAAAACCCTTTGAAATTCACTGAAAAAACCATAGGTTTCAGGCACGTTATAGTTAGGAATTTGCATTTAAAAAACCTTATAAATTCACTGAAAAAAACATTTTTCAGGGGCGTTATAGTTAGCTGGACATTTCACTCGTACAAAACCATTGAAATTCCCCCGTTATAGTTAGTTCAGCTAACTATAACTCGCGCGCCCGCAATGCACTGCTGATGACGTCACATATTACATCACTCATGACATGGTCAGTGACATCACTGATGACATCACAGATGACATCATCCTTGTGATAGAGTGGCAGACCTCCTCTCACCCTAATATAACCTTTGATACACGCATACAAAAACTAGAAACTAACATTTTAAAATCAATGGACATACCAATACCAGTTACAACAACCTATTCAGTAATTCTAAGATCTACATACACATCCACTCATTCACCAACAGTCCTATAAAGTCACTCATACATGTACTCACTCATCATATGTACTCATACATCTATATATCCTGTTACACACCGCCACTCATCCATAGAGTTACTCACACACATAGGTACTCATGCTAATAAAGAATCAAACATCCATTTACTTGCATATACAGTTATACACACACCACCACACTTACTTCTACAGAAACGTACACATACTTACTCTTTTGAACAATCATTTATAGAAACACATTCTTATTCATACAGGAACTCTTCCAATCTTTCACTCTCAAATATACTCACTTATATATACCAATACTCACATATACTAGTTTATAATATATGTAGTTACTTACAAAGTCTCTATTGAGACAGTCATTCACTCACTAACACACCCATACACACACTCACCCACCCATACAGCCCTGCACACATACTGTCTTTAACACATACAAACAGTGACGCACTCATTCATGCATCTATGAACGAAGTTATACCCCCCACTGAACCATACAGACACTCATACTGCTACTCGTAAAACCAAGTAATAACCCATATAGACACTCATGTAGCTACTCACCAACCCATGCAGTCAATTATACACAAAGTGAGAGACTGATGCAGATATTTCCATCTTTAAACATTACTCACTAACCCATGTATTCACTAATATACAGTTAATCAGTCCGTTATACAAACAATTTTACAAAAAAAAATCATCCATTTAGACACTTATATACCCATTTATTCTTCCCTTGACCTTGAGATGTACATATAAAACATATTTAATTTTCAGAAAAATACACATTCACTGGATGATTTCACCAGCGATGTCATCAGTGATGTCACGTGAGATGTCATCAGTGATGTCATGCGTGATGTCACTGACCATGTCATGAGTGATGTAATATGTGACGTCATCAGCAGTGCATTGCGGGCACACAAGTTATAGTTAGCTGAACTAACTATAACAGGGGAATTTCAATGGTTTTGTACGAGTGAAATGTCCAGCTAAGTATAACGCCCCTGAAACCTATGGTTTTTTTCAGTGAATTTCTAAGGTTTTTTAAATGCAAATTCCTAACTATAACGTGCCTGAAACCTATAGTTTTTTCAGTGAATATATATATATATATATATATATACATTCACTTAAAAACCATAGGTTTCACACATGTTATAGTTAGCTGGACATTTCACTCGTAAAAAACCAATGAAATTCCCCCGTTATAGTTAGTTCAGATAACTATAATTCGCGCGCCCGCAATCCACTGCTCATGACGTCACATATTACATCACTCATGACATGGTCAGTGGCATCACTCATGACATCACTGATGACAGCATCCTTGTGATAGAGTGGCAGTCGCGCGAGTTATAGTTATCTGAACTAACTATAACGGGGGAATTTCATTGTTTTTTTATGAGTGAAATGTCCAGCTAACTATAACATGTCTGAAACCTATGGTTTTTTAAGTGAATTTGCAAGGTTTTTTAAATGCTAATTCCTAACTATAACGTGTGTGAAACCTATGGTTTTTTAAGTGAATTTGTAAGGTTTTTTAAAAGCTAAGTTATGTATGTATTATTATATTTTTTATATATTTATTTTACAATAAACTACCTATGTATATAGTTATAGATTGACTGTATCCTGTAATATGGAATGGCTCGTTTAAAATGTTTTTTTTGTTAAGGTTTTTCACCGTGCGCGCACCCCGCGATTTAAAAAAAAATAAAAATGTTTTTTTCACCCTTCGGGGTCCTTCAGGGACCACCTGACAAAGGCTAGGGGGTCAGGAACTCTCTACCCTGCCCCCTTTTCACGTTCTCCACCTTTCTTTTTCACTGTCGCACATAAAACACACAAAATGGCGGCCGACACTTCCTGATTTCGACCGATTCGAATGTTGACTGACATGTAACCACCAATCAGATTTACGCTCGCGCACGTTAGGGTGCGCGCACGGTGCGCGCACGGTGCGCGCTTATAGATATTTATGTACTTTTAACTGCAATTTTCTCAGGAACTACTGAACAGATTGACACCATATATGCAAAAGGCACATGCCTGACCTGAGGACTACCTCTTTGCCAAATTTCAAGTAATTCTGTTCAGCCGTTCGGGCTGTACCTTCGACTAAAGGTCCTATGGGAAAATGCATGGGGAAAACGCGTTTTGGAGCCCCCTTTTTTCTCAGCCCCCGCTTGACGAATCACCCCGAGACTTTCAGGGTAGGAGCTGAGCGGAGCACCCCATTAGTTTTGCAAATTTCGCGAGGATTCGTCAAGCGGCGCCAAAGTTATTCAAAATAGAATTTTCAGATTTCCTATGGAAACTCGGTCCTAACTATAACTATCTACTGGCGACTGCCAGTAGATAATATATATATATATATATATATTCACTGAAAAAACCATAGGTTTCAGGGGTGTTATATTTAGCTGGACTTTTCACTTGTACAAAACCATTAAAATTCCCCCGTTATAGTTAGTTCAGCTAACTATACCTTGCGCGCCCGCAATGCACTGCTGATGACGTCACATATTACATCACTCATGACATGGTCAGTGACATCACTTATGACATCACTGATGACATCTCAAATGACATCACTGATGACATCACTGATGACATCATCCAGTGAATGTGTGTTTTTATGAAAATTAAATGTTTTATATATGTATATCTCAAGGTCGATGGAAGAATAAATGGGTATATAAGTGTCTAAATGGATGATTTGTTTTTGAAAAATTGATTGTGTAACTGACTGATTAAGTGTATCATAGTGAATACATGGCTTAGTGAGTAATTTTTAAATATGTAAATATCTGTATCAGTCTCTCACTTTGTGTATATGTGGCTGCATGGGTTGGTGAGTAGCTACATGGGTGTCTATATAGTTTATTAGTTGGTTTTTTGAGTATCAGTCTGAGTGTCTGCATGGTTCGGTGGGGGGTATTACGTAGTGCATAGGTGCATGAATGAGTGACTCACTGTTTGTATATGTTGAAGACAGCATGTGTGCAGGACTGTATGGGTGGATGAGTGTGTGTATGGGTGTGTTAGTGAGTGAATGACTGTCTCAATAGTGTCTTTATGAGTAAATACATATATTTTAAACTAGTATATGTGACTATTGGTGTATATAAGTGAGTATATGTGAGAGTGAGAGATTGAAAGAGTTCTTGTATGAATAAGTATGTGTTTCTATAAGTGATTGTTTAAAAGACTAAGTATGTGTAAGTTTCCGTAGAAGTAAGTGTGGTGGTGTGTGTATGACTGAATATGCAAGTAAATGTATGTTTGATTCTTTATTAGCATGAGTGACTATGTGTGTGAGTAACTCTATGGATGAGTGGCATTGTGTAACAGGATTTATAGGTGTATGAGTACATATGATGAGTGAGTACATGTATGAGTGACTGTATAGGACTGTTGGTGAATGAGTGGATGTGTATGTGGATCTTAGAATTACTGAAGAGGTTGTTGTAACTGGTATTGGTATGTCCATTGTTTTGAAAATATTAGTCTCCATTTTTCAATGTGTGTATCAAAGGTTATATTAGGGTGAGAGAAGGTCTGCCACTCTATCACAAGGATGATGTCATCAGTGATGTCATTTGAGATGTCATCAGTGATGTCATGAGTGATGTCAATGACCATGTCATGAGTGATGTCTTATGTGACGTCATCAGCAGTGCATTGCGGGCGCGTGAGTTATAGTTAGCTGAACTAACTATAATGGGGGAATTTCAATGGTTTTGTACAAGTGAAAAGTCCAGCTAACTATAACACCCCTGAAACCTATGGTTTTTTCAGTGAATTTCTGAGGTTTTTTAAATGCTAATTCCTAACTATAACGTGCCTGAATCCTATGGTTTTTCCAGTGAATTTCAAAGGTTTTTTTAAATGCTAATTTCTAACTATGCCTACAGAGATAGGACATGTGAAGAAAGAAGATAAAATGCACAGAAAGAAAAAAAAGAAGTGCAGAAAGAAGCAACAGAAGTCCTCAAAGACGAAGAAAAGTGCAGGAAGAAGGATAACGTGCAGAAAGAACAAAAAGAAGAGCAGAAAGAAGCCTTGTTGCAAAATCATCCTGTACCCTCAACTTTTTCAAACGGATACTGGTGGTAACTGAGTCTGACTAACCAGTCCTAGAGCCAGTGCTATGTTAAAAGACACTTAGAATACAGTGAAAACACCTACATACACTAGGGAACATTATGTGATGGGATCCCCCTGTGATTAGCATGACCTCCTCTGTAAGCCCCTAGTATATAATAGGGCAGGGGGATTAAAACTACCTCTTAAAAAAAGCCACAGGGCATTTTTGCACACGTTAACTCAGGCCCCGTCCCCTCCCTTCACCACTGTGTAAACACGCCCTGTGTCCGTTTTTAGTTGGGAGATTAAGTTCATTTGAATCCTGAGGGTCCCTAGGGTCCAACTAGCCCACTAGGTACCTCCAGTAAGTGCCACAGAGCTGTGTTGCAGAGAGGTGTAAAAAGTGGCACGGCCTGAATCACCTCTCTGCAATGCAGCTCAGTGGTGCTTACTGGAAGCACTTGGTGGGCTAGTTAGCCCCCAGGGGCCCTCAGTATTGAAGGAAAATGATATCCCCAATTTAAAATGTGCCATAGTGCGTGTTTGCACACGTCACCTCAGGCCCTGTCCCCTCCCTTCACCACTGTGTAAACGCGCCCTGTGGCTGTTCTAAGTTGAGAGAATAAGTCCCCTTGAATCCTAAGGGTCCCTAGGGTCAAACTAGACCACTAGGTACCTCCAGTAAGCGCCACAGAGCAGCGTTGCAGAGAGGTGTAAAAAGGGGCTTGGCCTCAGAACACCTGTCTGCAGCGTAGCTCCCTGGTGCATACTGGAGATGCCTGTTGGCCTAGTTGGCCCTCAGGGACCCTCAGTATTGAAGAGGAATTCATTCCCCAACTTACAACTCGCCAGGGGGCGCGTTTGCAGAGTGTTGCAAGGAGTGGGCGTGGCCTCCGGCACGATGCCAGTCTTTTATTTATTTTAATTTTTTAAGAAGGGGGGCTGTGTGGTTCCCCTTCTTATTCTAATTTATTGGCCCTGATGACCCCATCCCCCAGGGCCTGTCTCATAATTATATTTTTTTGACCCCAATCCCCAGGGCCGGCCACTGTTTTTTATTATTTTTAAAAAATATATATTTATAGACACACCTAGGACATGCTGGACAAACCGTACGTACCTATCACCATGACGATTTGCGTGATATTCTTTAAAAGGCGACTATGCATACAATGAATCCACGTGGAATGTATTTACACCACTAGTGAAGCTCTGACATGTCTGATGCCCTACCGTGCCTAATGCCGGTAGACACCCTTGTCGTTTATTTATACAAACATTGGTAGCTATTGACGGGCACATTTAATACACATGCACACCAAGCCATTCAAAGGGGATTCGACTAAAATTTCGACCAAAACTATGCAAGAAACCCCCCACACGGTTAATAAAACACACATCCACTTCCGGATGTGTAATACTTTTTATTTTACTCTCTGGAAAGGGGACGAACATCACTTGAGAGTCACAGCGCACTCCTGGCAGAGCCCAATGCTGTGTTACACCCACCATTGCCTGCTGAGTGCCACACACCTCTGTGTTGTATTCCACTAGCTAGTGCATATGCTATGACACTCTCTAGCCCATGTGCACTGTAACACCACCCCGTGAATATGTCATGCCACACTTGTCTTCGCACGGGTTATATTGCCCCATCTAACGTGCCTTCCTCGATGCCTATGTTATAACGCACAGTGCTATGCCATACATATTACAATCTGGGATCCATATCTTTGTCACAGTGCATATGCAACGTTACACTCCCCAGCACATATTTTATATTACAACTTTAGAGACTAGTTAGGTTACACAACACTGCCCTGTGCATATTACACTCCAAGGTGCATATCGCATAGCAGGCGCTAGTGCCTGTGCTATCTCGCGCTCTCCAATGAATCTGTCATTGCGCACAATGTATTGCATATTATATTTCACGCCCGGTTCATCTTATATCACACTTTTTGGTGCATAGTTTATACCATACACTATATCTAGTTTTCATTTTCAATCGTGCTCTCAGGACTATGTTCTATATACACTGTGTTCACCTACCCTTTTCACGGGCATTACATTTTGCGATAGGGGGTGGAGGGTCAGATGGTGTTTCTGCCAAGTGAGCCCGGAGTCACAGTCACAAACGTCCTCTTCTTCCTGAATAAAAGTGAGATTATGCTGCATACTTGTTCATATTTTAAGTAGTTCGCACAGACACAAGTTTTAAAAACAATAAAGTTCCTAATACCTGCCTTCTCTGAACAGTTAGCTTGCTGCCCCATCCCCCTCCTCCCTATCCTCTGTTGTGTGAATCCAGGGACTAGCCTCCTCCCTCCTGCCATGCATGGTCTGATGTGCTGCCACTGCCCTCAATTTAGTATGATGTACCAGTCCACTCCTCCTGCCCTCCATTGCCCAATTCTATGCCCCATCATTGACCTCCTGCTTAAACTATGTGCTTAGCTTGCTGCCCCTATTCTCCTTCCCCCTGCCCTCCAATGTCTTTGTGCATGCCCCTGCTCCATCCTTTTTGCCCACCATGTTCCATGGACCTGCCACTCCTATCTACTCTGAGTGTTCTGTTGAGCTGCCACTCCCCTCCCACCTGCCTAGCATTGTCAGATGACTGTAACCTGTCCCTGCCACCTCCACCCTGCCTGTCCACATGCCATGCCCCTATCCTCTTCCTCCTGTCCTACATGGTCCATTGTACTGCCACACCCTTCTGCCCTCCCTGGTCTGTTGTGCTGCAACTGCTCCTCCGGCCTGCCCCGTGCCGTCTGTTGTGAGGCCCCTTCCCCTGTACTTTCTTGTCTGTGCACAGGTCCTGACCCTCCCTTCTATCCTCCATCGTCCTTTGTGCATGCCCCTGCACCCTCCTTCTTGCCCATCATAGCCTTTGTGCTGCCACTAACCCTCCCACTTGCCATGCATGGTCTTCTGTGCTGCCATGGCCCCTCCCACCTTCCCTGTGTGGTCAGTTAGCTGCCCCTGACCCCCTCCCACCTTCCCTCCATGGTCTGTGTGTATGCCATCACAGTCTCACTGTTGCTCTTCATGGTGTGTCTTGCTTCTAGTGCCCATCCTGCCTGACCTCCATGGCTATCTTGCTGCTCCTGCCCTGCCCCCTTGCCCCCAGCCCTCTGTTTACATATGCAGACCCCTACTCCCTCCCTCCTGGCTTGTCTGTTCCATTGTAATGCCCCTGATCCGTCCCTCCTGCCCTTTATGGTCTGTTATACTGCAGCTTTCTCTCCTGTCTGTCCATTATGGTCAGCTAGCTACCATTGCCTCTTGCCCCTCTGTTCTCTGTTGTCCATGTGCATGGTCCTGTCCCCTCCCTCTTGCTTTCTATGGATTGTTGTGCTGCACTCCCGTCCCGCATGCCCTGTGTGGTGTATTGTGCTGCTGCAAACCCTGATGCCTGCCCTGCAGGGTCAGTTTGGTGCACCTCTCCATGTCCCTCCTGTCCTCTGTTATCCAAGTCCATGTCCCTACCCCATTTCCTTCCATGATCCAATGTACCATACTTGCGAACATTTTGAACTTGGTAAGAGGGAGATTTAAAAAAAAAACTGGGGTATTGATTTTCCCCTTTGAGTTACATTGAAAAAGAGGAGATTGTAGACAGGAGACAGATCAAATAAAGCCCATTTGAGCTTAAAAACATTGGGCGTTTCCTGGCTGAATCGGGTCTGTTGGCATGTATGGTTGTACTACCATTGCCTCTTCCTTCTGCCCACAATGGTCTATTACATTGCCACAGCCTCTCTTGCAAGTTCTGTATTGTTGGTTTGTTGCCCCTGCCCCCCTTTCCACTGCCCTCCATAGTCTATTGTGCTGCCACGGCCCTTCCTGCCTGCTCAGTGTGGTTAAATTGTTGCCTTTGCACCCTCCTACCTGCCTTCAATTTTCAGAGTCTGTGCCCCTGGCCTCTGCCTCTCAACAGTATCCTAATGAACAACTAGATTGCTAACATTCTATATTTATTACAAAAGTGTGGAACGCCTGACGTCATCTTGATGTAATCAAAACTGTAATACCTAGAGTATTTCCTTTAGAAATTACATATATGAGAGGGTCTTATTGGCATCAAAATTATGGTTAGTGCTCTAATAGACAAAAATAAGGACATATTTTCTGAGTTTTCAAATAGCGACAAAGCACTTTTAAATTATTTGTTATCTTTATGTTTTTTTATCCAGTTGACCACTTGATTAAATGTTGCACTTAGGGGAGAGGATGTGGTGTTACTTCCAGAACTGCAGACTTTGCAACTGGGGAACCAGGTTGGAGTTTCTGCTTCAGCTCGACATTCTGTGATTCTGGTCAAATCACTTAGTCTCCCCATGTCTACAACCAAAATGAATTTGTTCTTGTGTGATGTAACCAATGCTCATGTAAAGCACTCCAATACCTGACAAGTCTGCACTATATAACACTGCAAAAACACAAAATAATAAGTGTTTTGCACACTTCTGTCATTGGGCTATATTTGGGCTACATCTGGGTGATTTTGGGCTACATTTGGGCTCTTTTGTCTCCGGTGGCCATCTTGGGAGATTTATTTGTTATGAAGTTTCCTAATTTCCTCATGTACTGCAGTCTCCTCAGTAGGAAATGCTTTCAGTTTTTTACTTTGATTCAATCATGAAGGTATTCAGATATGTCACACATTTGCCATAAATTCTGAATGTTAGCACTCTTTTTGCTCATTAGATCACTGTAGTAAAGCTACTGCTCACCAGGGAAAACTGCTGCTGGTAGTGCATGTTTCAGTCTGCATGTCAGAATTTTTTAATGAAATAGAAGAGGATTTGAGAAGTCACTCAAAATGTGCCCTAATTTTTCTTTCTGCAGCACTAATCATACTTTTTATGGAAAAATGCCCCCTCTCATTTTTTTACTTTTTAAATTAAATGTTTTAAGAGTTACCACTTTAATCCAAGCAAGATGGCTTCAGGTGTGCCATACGTTTATCATAAGTAGGACTGTTAGCGCTCTAGCTTTTCTTTGGAACACTCTGGGAAGCTGCAGTAGAACACAAAGGAATCAACTGACAGTCTCTGCCCTTGTTGGATGTACATGTTTTACTGAGAATGTCAGACTTCATTCTCACATGACTGAGAAAGATAATGTGAATTTACAGAAAATAAGCTCTCAGTTTAGCTTATAGATCACCTTCCAAACCTCTGTGGGAAAAGCATGAGAAAATATTTTTCTCTCAATCATGATATCCCAGCAGAAGGCTTTTTCACATGGTGAAATCACCTTAGAACATACCACAATTCCTAAAATGAGTATGGTACCATCAACAAATGATTTATAATGTAACTAAAGTCTTAAAACCTTCTATTAACTGCAATGGTTTTTAATGAGGTGCTATCATGTATATTGGTCCCAAGATGGCTGCCAACACTTCTTGGATGAAGTGCTGACAGCCAATCAGATCTCAGGATGAGATGTGTGGTTAGGCTCCGCCCACATATATATATGATTTTACTTTTGATTTTCTCAGGAACTACTGAACAGATTGACACCAGACCTGCAAAAGACACTTCCCTGACCTGAGGACTACCTCTCTGCCAAATTTCAAGTAATTCTGTTCAGCCGTTTGGGCTGTACCTTCGACTAAAGGTCCTATGGAAAAATGCATGGGGAAAACGCGTTTTGGGACCCCCCTTTTTTCTCGGCCCCCGCTTGACGAATCACCCCGAGACTTTCAGGGTAGGAGCGGAGCGGAGCGCCCCACCTATTTCATTGGTTTTTTATCAGTAAAATTTCCGCTAACTATAACATGTGTGAAACCTATGGTTTTTTCAGTGAATATATATATAGTTATAGTTATATAGATATACACATATATAAATGATCACATATATAAAGACACATATATATACACATAAACTTATATATACATACATACATATATATTTATTTCAGTTAAAAAAAACACAAAAGTTAAAGCTTATTTATAGTCAAGAAACTTATTTTCCCCATCTAAAACAAGTTTAAACTACACAAACTTTAAACATTCTGAAGTCATAGTTATAACTTTAATCTACCATTTATCCACCACTTTCAAATTATTATTAGTAGCACACTTCTTTATACACTCTTTTAAGCTCACTAACTAGACAATATTAACTATGACTCGTCTGACATAGTGTGAAGTAAAGTAAAATAGAGTGTATTGATGTGTCGTAGAGTAGAGTGGCATGGAGTGGAGTGTAGGTAGTAAACTAAAAATTGGAGTGGGGTCTTGTACAGCAGAGTAGATTGCTGTGTTGTATTGAAAAGAGTTGTATAGTAGAATAGAGTACATTGGAGTTAATGGGCATAGAGTATAGAGTTGGACAGTGGAGTGTACAGGAATGAAGTGGAGTAGAATGTAATAGAATGCCATGAAGTGTGGTAGACTTTTATAGAGTGAAGTTATATAGTGTAGGATAGTGCCATATAATGGAGCGGCATAGAGTTGAGTGGCGTGCACTGTAGTGGCATAGAGTGGATTACCATAAAGCAGAGTAGCATACAGTGGATTAGAGTACAGAGGATTACTGTATAATAGAGTGTAGAAGAGTGGAGTGGCGTAGAGTAGAATAGGGTAGAGTGGAAATGTGTACAGTTGAGTGGCGTAGTGTGGATTAGGGTTCAGAGGATTAGTGTAGAGTCAGGTGGCATACATTGTAGTGGCGTAGCTTAGAGTCAAGTAAATTGCTATAAATTGGAGTGGCATCTCATACAGTAGAATAGAGTGTTGTGTAATACAGTGTTGGAAACTGTCGTAGAGTGTAGTGGTGTGTTATACAATGGAGTGTACGGGTATAGAGTTGAGTAAGTTTTAATGTATCGGGATAGAGTGGAGTAGTCTAGTAAAGTGGAAAAGAGTGCAGTAGAGTTGTGCAGAGTGGAGTTATCTAGAGTGGAGGAGAGTACAGTGGAGTAGTGTAGAGTGGAGTAGCGTACAGTGGAGTGGCATAAAGTGGAATAGCATAGAGTGGAGTAGTGTAGACTTGAGTGGCATACAGTGGAGTGGCATAGCATGTAATATCATATTGTGTAGTAGTATACAGTGGAGTGGCATATAGTGTAGTAGCGTATAGTGTAGTAGTGTACAGTGGAGTGGCATACATTGAAATAATTTAGACTGGAGTAATTTGTTGTGGGGTGGGATAGAGTGTAATTGCATACAATGGAGTGGCAAACCAGTGGAGAAGGGTGGAGTGGAAAACCACACAGTAGAGGGGCAAAGACTGAAGTTGCTTGCAGTGTAAGAGTGTAGAATGGAGTGGTGTATACTGGAATAGTCTAGAGTGGAGTACAGTGGAGTGGCTTTGAGTAAAATAGCATTGAGTGTAATAGCGTATAGAAGAATAGCGTAGAGTGGAGTTGTGTACAGGAGTAGAGTGGGGTAGAGTGAAATAGCATATATCACCGTAGAGTGGAACCGCGTACAAAGGAGTAGCATAGAGTGTTTGACTGTATAGTGGAGTGGCATACAGTAGAATAGTGTAGAGTGGAGTGGTGTATAGTAGAGTGGCGTAGACTGGAATAGCGTATAGTGGAGTAGCATACAGTGCAGTGGCGTACAGTAAAGTGGCATAGACTGGAGTGGAGTATACTGGAATGGGGTAGAGTGTAAATAGTGTAATAGCACACAGTAGAGTGGTGTACAGTGGAGTGGCATTCAATGGATTAGTGTAGAATGGAGTGAGGTAAAGTGGAGTGGCATACACTAAAGTAGGGTAGAGTGGATTAGCATAGAGTGGAATGGCATACAGTGGAATAGCATAGAGTGGAGTGGTGTAGAGTGTAATTGTGAGCAGTGTAGTAGCATTCAATAGAGTGGCATATAATAGAGTGGTGTAGGCTGGAGTGGTGTACAGTGGCATGGGGTAGAGTGTAATACACACAGTGGAGTGGCATACATTGGAGTATGGTCCAGTCGAATAGCTTAGAATGAAGTGGCGTAGAGTGGAGTGCCACACACAGGAGTGGCATAAAGTGGGGCAGCATACAGTGGAATAGCATATAGTAGAGTGGCATACAGAAGAATGGCATATAGTGGAATAGTATATACTTGAGTAGCATATAGCGTATACATTGGAGTGGCATACACTGAAGAGGCTTTGAGTGGAGTTGTATACAGTGTAATAGTGTAGAATGGACTGGTGTAGAATGGAGCTGTATACAGTGTAATAGCGTAGAGTGGAGTGGCATAGAGCATAGTATTGTAAAGTGGAGTGGCATAGAGTGCAATAGTGTATAGTGGAGTATCATATGGTGGAGTGGCATATAATGGAGTGGTGTAGACTAGATTGGCATACAGTGGCATGGGATAGAGTGTAATAGCATACAGTGAAGTGGCATACATTCGAGTGGGGTTCAATCAAATAGCGTAGAATGAAGTGACGTGTATTTCACTGCTCTGAATACATTCACCTGCACCTGAACAGTGTGCAGCCATTAAAGCTGAATAGATGATTACGCATAGAGCGCCGTTTAAAGTTATCAGCACTTTTGAACACACTATATATTTTTTATTTTCACCATATCTTTATTAGCTCGCACAGCCGTTCACACAATTTAATCATCAGTCCCCTTTAAATGTAGCATAGCACATCAACGAGTAACCCATCACACATCACTTAGCGTGAACCCATGGGAGTTCACTAACAAACACTGCACCGTTTTTGAGGAGATGAGCGTGCAATTCTGATAATCGGTAAGCTAAGTTGCACTGTGTTGTAAGCCGTCGGAACGGTAGTAAACTTGTATATACTTTGTGATAACTTGCATGTTGAGTCACGCAGCGGTCCCCACAAATCACGTATTTTAAGTAGCTATCGCAGGATTTAACTATTGTCGACACTCGAGAGACACACACATGAGCAAAAAGAGGCACCTCGTTTTAGTATGCACTAATGTAGCGTATATACACGATGCATGAAAGCATGTTCAGCACGGATGTATTATAGGCACCTAAGATACACTTTTAATGTTAGGCGGAATAATACAATCTCGGTGGTTATCCCCTGTAACTAATAAAAATAAATTTCTATGTTGTAGACACTCCCCTGACGAAGGCCGAAATGCATTGGGATGATGATTGAATAGGTTAACCCGGGAATTATGCATTTTCGGAGATGAAGTTTAAGCAAGAAAGCAAAATATTGTGAATTAAACAATCAATACAGTTATGAATTCTTAAAAATAACTTTTTTGAAGAAGTGTGTTTATTTGATAATGGACAAGCTGCATTCACAGCCCTTTTGACCTGTGCCTTGGGAGACATACCCCATGGATTTGGGGATGCTACCACAGTGATAGACCATTACGCTCTTTATCAGGGAGCGATACCCAGGAGCACGGCACACACGACAAACCTAGACCACAGATTTAAGGCTGTGCGTGTTCTGTCATTAAATTGATTAAGTTTCATCCTGCCACACATTTATTGAAAGAACAGCAATGTCCATGCAGTCAAAAAGGTCTTGCATTCATGAAAGTTCAGCCGACGCGTTTCGTGCTTGTAAGCATGGGCTGTGGTTATCGCATTCAGCAGGAGTCATGGTTTTTTCACAGCACCAAATATATACAAGTCTCCCGCCTCAGTGGGCGTGGCCACCCGGTAGCCTGCTGGTAATTGTAGTGCTTTGTTTCTTCCTCCAGTGAGTCGCCTGACTCTTGCTGATGGTAAAGCTTAAAGCCTAAAATAATCCCAAGTGGGTCACGGGGCATGATTAGACTGCTTGTCATGCTTATTACCATCTTCCAAAGGCATTACCCATCCTAGGTACTGCAGCGTCGGTTGGTGCTACCGCAGGGCTGCACACGTGCAGTGGGGCCCCCTCGTGACTCAGGCAGGGCTGCTTAAAACATCCAACAACAAAGTAGCCTGTTGTTTCATTCTGTCACACATTTATTGAAAAAACAGCAATGTCCATGCAGTCAAAAAGGCCTTGCATTTGTGAAAGTTCAGCCGACGTGTTTCGTGCGTGTAAGCACTTCTTCGTGGGCTGTGGTTTTCACATTCAGCACGAGTCATGGCTTTTTACTCTGGCACCAATATAAAGCATTTTTTTTTAAAAACAGCCGAATTCACGCTGGATTCACAAATCCGAATCGATTTTATTTTTTAAAACAAAGCGCGGGTGTATAAAAGGTTTTATTAGGGGGTGAGGAGGTGCATCAGATTATCACCTGGATGATGTCATCAGTGATGTCATTTGAGATGTCATCAATGATGTCATCAGTGATGTCACTGACCATGTCATGAGTGATGTAATATGTGACGTCATCAGCAGTGCATTGCGGGGGCGTGAGTTATAGTTAGGTCTAGTAACTATAACGGCCAAATTTCTCTGGTTTTGTACAAGTGAAATGTCCAACTAACTATAACGTCCCTGAAACCTGTGTTCTTTTCCAGTGAATATATATATATATATATATATATATATATATATATATATTCACTGAAAAAACCATAGGTTTCACACATGTTATAGTTAGCTGGACATTTCACTCGTAAAAAACCATTGAAATTCCCCCGTTATAGTTAGTTCAGGTAACTATAACTCGCGCGACCGCAATCCACTGCTGATGACGTCACATATTACATCACTGAATTCACTAAGATACTGTTAATAAGTCAGTTATACAATTAATTTTACAAAAAACACCATCCATTTAGACACTTATTTACCCGTTTATTCTTCCATTAACCTTTAGATATACATATATAAAAAATATTTATTTTACAGAAAGACACATATTCACTGGATGATGTCATCAGTGATGTAATATGTGACGTCATCAGCAGTGGATTGCGGTGGTGCGTGTTATAGTTACCTGAACTAACTATAACGGGGAAATTTCAATGGTTTTGTATGAGTGAAATGTCCAGCTAACTATAACATGTGTGAAACCTATGATTTTTTCAGTGAATTTGCAAGGTTTTTTAAATGCTGATTCCTAACTATAACGTGTGTGAAACCTATGGTTTTTTAAGTGAATTTGCAAGGTTTTTTAAATGCTAATTTCTAACTATAACGTGTGTGAAACCTATGGTTTTTTTAGTGAATTTGTAAGGTTTTTTAAATGCTAATTTATGTATGTATTATTATATTTTTTATATATTTATTTTACAATAAACTACCTATGTATATAGTTATAGATTGACTGTATCCTGTAATATGGAATGGCTCAGCTTTTTTTTTTTGAATTTGGATAAAGTTGAACAGCATAGTTAATATCTTCTATAAACTTATAAACAGTTTTAAATGTTTTTTTTTTTAAGGGTGTTTCACCGTGCGCGCACGGTGCGCCCACCCCGTGATTTTTTGAAAAAAAATAAAATGTTTTTTTCACCCTTCGGGGTCTTTCAGGGACCCCCTGACAAAGGCTAGGGGGTCAGGAACTCTCTACCCTGCCCCCTTTTCACGTTCTCCACCTTTCTTTTTCACTGCCACACACAAAATGGCGTCTGACACTTCCTGATTTTGACAGATTCGAATGTTGACTGACATCAAACCACCAATCAGAATTACGATCGCGCACGGCACCGTGCGCACACGGTGCGCGCACGGTGCGCGCATATAGCTATTTATGTACTTTTAACTGCACTTTTCTCAGGAACTACTGAACAGATTGACACCATATATGCAAAAGGCACATCCCTGACCTGAGGACTACCTCTGTGCCAAATTTCAAGTAATTCTGTTCAGCCGTTCGGGCTGTACCTTCGACTAAAGGTCCTAAGGGAAAATGCATGGGGAAAACGCGTTTTGGGACCCCCCTTTTTTCTCAGCCCCCACTTGACGAATCACCCCGAGACTGTCAGGGTAGGAGCTGAGCGGAACGCCCCATTCGTTTTGAAAATTTCACGAGGATTCGTCAACCGGCGCCAAAGTTATTCAAAATATAATTTTCAGATTTCCTATGGGAACTCGGTCCTAACTATAACTATCTACTGGGGACTGCCAGTAGATAATATATATATATATATATATATATATATATATATATATATATATATATATATATATATATATATATATATATATATATAACCTACTGGCGGTCGCCAGTAGGTAGTTATAGTTAGGACCTAGTTACCATAGGAAAATCATAACATTCTTTTCCCAATAACTTTGGCGCCGGTTGACGAATCTTCGTGAAATTTTTAAAACTGGTGCGGCGCTCTGGTCAGCTCCTATCCTGAAAGTTTCGGGGTGATTCGTGAAGCGGGGGCCGAGAAAGAAGGGGGTCCAAAAACACATTTTCCCCACGTTATTTCCCATAGGAAATTTTAGACTCGGCTGCTGAACGGAATTACACCAAATTTGGCAAAAAGTTAGCCCTTGGTTCAGAAAGCGCATTTTTTTTAAATGGTGTAAATCCGTTCAGTAGTTCCTGGGAAATTTAAAAAATAGAGGTCAAAAAATAAATTTCGCATCGGAAACTTTAGACAGGGTTATAGCAAAAACTGCTGAACGAAATTACACCAAATTTGGCAAAAAGGTACTGCTTGGCTCAGAAAGCGGCCTTTTTAAAAATGGTGTAAATCTGTTCAGCAGTGTGAGGGAATTGAGGCCCCCCACACATTTTTTAACTGCCCTGGGACCTGGCCCACCCGTTTTTTTTTAACTTTCGGACGAAATTCATGCTGGGTGCGCGAATCTCGCCGCTTTGTTTTTAAAAAAAAGCTTTTTTTTGGCCCTGAGGGTCCTTGTGGGACCCCCTGAGCAGGCCTAGGGGGGTCAGGGTGCTTCTACCCTGCCCCCTTTTCTTGTTTTTCGCGTTTCTTTTTCTGTTTGTTTGTGCCTCGTTTCTACTGAGGCACAAAATGGCTGCCAACACTTCCTGGTTTGGAGTGTTGACAGCCAATTAGCATTTTGCTCGTGATCGGGAGGGTGAGCAGATCCTCCTTGCCTTTAAATATCACTACCATTATTTCTTACATTTCTCAAAAACTACTGAACAGATTTACACCATTTTTAAAAAGGCCGCCACCCCCCGGGACTTTTCAAAAATATTTGGGGGGGCTCACGGCCCCCCTGCAGCCCCGGGGACCGCCACCCCCTGGGGCTTCTTTTTTAATCTGTGGGGGGCCTCTATGGCCCCCCAAGCCCTGGGGACCACAACCCACTAGGGCTTTCATTAATTAATTAGCTGGGGCACATGGCCCCCCACTGCCCCGGGGACCGCCAACCTCATGGCTTTTTTTTAAAATAAATACTCCTGTGTGGGGGGGGCTCGAGCCACCCCGCATGCCCCAGGGACCGCCACCTCCCCCGGGTCACTAATTATGTATATTTGAGGATCCGTTACGGACCCCCGAGCCCTGGGGACCACCACCTCCTCAGGGCTTTGCCAATGTAATGGGAGGGAGGCTACGCAGCCCCCCTCCTGGAGCCTGTGATGGCCCTGGGGACCACCACCCCCCAGGGCTGGTTCCTGAAGTGTCCCGGGGTGCCCACCCCCGGGACACTGCTGTTTGCTATGGCAGGGCGGGAGCCTCGCAGCTCCCGCCCTGTCATAGCAAACTGCTCTCTTTTCCAAAATCCAAACCACATTGCTTTTCCACACAGGGAGCTGCTGTGGAAAAGCAATGCTGGCTCCTGCAGGACGCGGGGAGCCAGCAGGGACCGTGGGGGAATTGGGGCTCCCTTCACGGTCCCCAACGAGGTGACCAGGCCCCAGGGGATGGGGTCCCCGGGGCTAGAAGTGGCCATGTGGCCCCCCTCCCCAATAATCAATAAAAAATAATAACGCAAAGGCCGGCCCTGGGGCATGGAGTCCCCGGGGCCATAAATGGCCTGAGGAGGGGGGTCACGCATCCCCCCTCCATAGTAATAAAAAACATATGGCCATGCCCTGGGGGATGGGGTCCCCAGTTCCCCAAAAAAGTAAGGGAGGCACACAGCCCCCCTTTAAAATACATTTAAAAAAAATAAACGCAACACTCTGCAAACGCGCCCTGTGGCGCATTTTAAGATGGGGATTTAATTTCCTGTCAATACTGCGGGTCCCTGGTGGCCAACTAGCCCACCAGGTACTTCCAGTAAGCACCACAGGGCTGCGTTGCAGAGAGGTGGTCCAGGCCACACCCCTTTTTACAACTCTCTGCAACGCAGCTCTTTGGCGCTTACTGGAGGTACCTGGTGGGCTAGTTGGCCACCAGGGACCCCCAGTATTGAAGGGGAATTAATTCCCCAACTTAAAACGCGCCAAAGGGCGTGTTTGCAGAGTGTTGCTTGGAGGGGGTGGGGCCTGAGGTGACATGTGTGCAAACATGCCCTGTGGCACATTTTAGGTTAGGGAATTAATTCCCTTTCAATCCTGAGGGCCCCTGGGGTTCACCTAGCCCATCAGGTACCTTCAAAAAGCACCAGAGGCCTGCGTTCCAGAGAGGTGGTCCAGGCCAAGCCCCTTTTTACACCTCTCTGCAACGCAGCTCTGTGCCCCTTACTGGAGGTATCTGGTGGCCTAGTTGGACCCCAGGGACCCTCAGGATTCAAGGGGACTTTATCCTCCAACTTGAAGCGTGCCACAAGGCGTGTTTGCACAGTGGAGAAGGGAGGGGGAGGGGCCTGAGGTGACATGTGTGCAAACACGCCCTGTGGCGCTTTTTAAGTTCGGGAATTAATTCCCCTTCAATCCCGAGGACCCCTGTGGACCAATTAGCCCATCAGGTACCTCTAAAAAGCACCAGAGGCCTGCATTGCAGAGAGGTGGTCCAGGCCACTCCCCTTTTTTACACCTCTCTGCAATGCAG
Organism: Triturus cristatus; assembly: GCF_964204655.1. Classification (NCBI taxonomy): domain Eukaryota; kingdom Metazoa; phylum Chordata; class Amphibia; order Caudata; family Salamandridae; genus Triturus; species Triturus cristatus. The sequence continues at coordinate 636,820,673 of NC_140585.1, forward strand.
CTCTGTGGCGCTTAAAGGAGGAACCTGGTGGGCTAGTTGGAGCCCAGGGACCCTCAGGATTGAAGGGGACTTAATCCCACAACTTAAAACGCGCCACGTGGCGCGTTTACACAGTGGTAAAGGGAGGGGGCAGGGCCTGAGGTGACATGTGTGCAAACACGCCCTGTGGCGTGTTTTAAGTTGGGGAATTAATTCCCCTTTAGTCCTGAGGGCTCCTGGGTGCCAACTAGCCCACCAGGTACCTCTAGTAACTGCCAGAGGCCTGCATTGCAGAGAGGTGGTCCAGGACAATCACCTTTTTATACCTCTCTGCAACACAGCTCTGTGGTGCTTACTGGAGGTACCTGGTGGGCTAGTTGGACCCCAGGGACCCTCAGGATTCAAGGGTACTTAATACCCCAACATAAAACGCACCACAGGGTGCCTTTGCACAGTGTTGAAGGGAGGGGGTGGGGCCTTTCTGCACCTCTGTCTTAGAGGTAGTTTTAATCCCCCTTCCCTATTATGTACTAGGGCCTTACAGAGGAGGTCATGCTAATCACAGGGGTACCCCAATGCATAGTATTCCCTAGTGTATGTAGGTGTCTTCACTGTATTCTAAGTGTCTTGTAGCATAGCACTGGCTCTTGGCCTGGTTAGTCAGAGTCAGGTACCACCAGTACCCGTCTGAAAAAGTTGTGGGCACAGGCTGATTTTGCAACAAGGCCTCTTTCTGCTCCTCTGTTGGTTCTTTCAGCACGTCTTGCTTCTTCTTGCACTTTTCTTCGTCTTTGTGGACTTCTGTTGCTTCTTTCTGCATTTCTATTGCTTCTTTCTGTGCGTTTTTTCTTCTTTCTTCACATGTCCTACCTCTGTAGGCATAGTTAGAAACTAGCATTTGAAAAACCTGTGAAATTCACAGAAAAAAACAGAGGTTTCAGGCACGCTATAGCTAGAAATTTGCTTTTAAAAAACCTTCGAAATTAACCATAGGTTTTAGGTAAAGTTATAATTAGGTGGACATTGCACTTGTACAAAACCCGTGAAATTCCCCGTTACAGTTAGTTCAGCTAACTATAACTCGCGCCCCTGCAATGCACTGCTGATGACGTCACATATTACATCACTCATGACATGGTCAGTGACATCACTGATGACATCACTGATAAAATCTCAAATGACATCAGTGATATCACTGACCATGTCAAGAGTGATGTCTTATGTGACGTCATCAGCAGTGCATTGCGGGGGCGCAAGTTATAGTTAGCTGAACTAACTATAACGGGGGAATTTCACGGGTTTTGTACGAGTGCAATGGACAACTAACTATAACTTTCCCTAAAACCTATGGTTCTTTCAGTGAAGTTCTAAGGTTTTTTAAATGCTAATTTCTAACTATAACATGCCTGAAACCTATGGTTTTCAGTGAAAATATATATATATACAAATTTGGGACTTTTTAACCAAAGTTCTTGTAACTTTCTTTTTTCGCTAGAGGTGAAAACCTAGGGGCAGATTTATGATAACTGGCGCATCCCTGCATATCGGCAGGGATGCGCCAGTTATTATGCGCCACAGCTGCGCCACCATGGATGCATTGCATTTATAATGCGGCGCACCATGGGGCAAAAACGGCACAGATGCGTGACGCATCTGTGCCGTAAAAGTGGTGCATTGCTACAGCTGCGTCGCAAGCGCGACGCAGCTCCAGCAATGTTCTGGGGGGCCCTATCTGTACAATGCTGCGTCAATCCTTACGCCTGCTTCAAGCAGGCGCAGGGTTTTGACGCAGCATGGGCCTAAAAGTGACTGAGTGAAATCTTGTAGATTTCACTCAGCCACTTTTAGGAGGCGTTCCTGCGCTGGAACGCCCCCACCTGCCCTGGAACGCCTACATGTGGCGCAGGGCTTTACAACGTGACGCATCTCCCAGATGCGTCACGTTGTAAATACCCCGCACCATGGCGCAGGATTTGCGCCGCAGCTGCGTCACAAAAGTGACGCAACGGCGGCGCAAAAGTGGCGCAAGTGCAACAAAAATCTGCCCCCTAGAATCACTGTGTATCACATATGTCAACTGGATTGTGATAGCAAACTAAAGGCCGTACTTAGACTATGGAGGACGTAATATGCACCTTTGTCATGGCGGAGTACTTCACTCCCACCACAGAGAGGGCACTCTGCCTGCCAAATTTAGAGATTCCCCCAGTCCAGAGGGCATCTCTTGAAAGTTTGACGGAGGGCTCCATCAAACTGACGGAGCCATATATTAAATTTTAACCATTTTTTTATTTTCAAAAACAAAATCGCTAAGCGGGATTTTGTCTTCAAAATTATCAAAAAAATGACCCCCTCCCCCACCAAGAAAGTAGTCTCCCATTGCGTGGAGGGTCATCATGCAGTTTGCAGTGTCCCTGTGACAGACAGTGAAATATTGCTATTTGTTAGTCCACTCTAAAAAGGGTGCGCAGACAAATACTGAAACCTCCGTTTGTTGGGTCATTGGAGGGGTTTATCAGCGGTGTTGACGGTGTAGTATCCTCTGTCAGCAAACAGAAGGTCCACCCGAATCTAAATGAGGCGGGCATATATTCAGCTTGGGGAAGGGTGCTTCATCGCCTTAGTGACATTGTACCCTCTTCGACAAAATCGGGACCTTATTTCCATCACTTAGGACTGCAATCCCTGGGCATCTGGGTGTTTGCGCAGGTCTCACAACTTTACATGGTACTTATAATCAGGCCTTAAATTGTCAATTTTTTCCATGAGATCAATATCCATTTTTTAGAACTGCTACACCTTTAAATGACATTTTTGTTTCTGTGTTTATATTGGTTACAGTAAGGTGATACTTTAATTTTTTACCGTTTAAATTTTAAAACAAGGCATACAAATCTATAGCTTTAATAGTTTTGTAGGATAGTTGTCTATGCCATTACTTATATGGTCTTGCCAATCGCAGACATCAAAACCATAATCACTCCTATCCAGAAATGTGACATATGAATACGAAGTTCTTCTTCTGCTTTTCAACAAACAGGCAACAGACATGCAAAATATCCGAGGTGCTACCATGTATACGATATCCGACATTAGAAAAGCAACGCTTTCTTTATATGCACTTTCACATTTTCTGGAGCCTTTGAATCACAGAAGTGATCTCTGCGGTCGTGTCTGTTGAATCAGTGAGCACACTACACACTGGTCCATTCCAGATGGGATCAATCTAGTCATTGCACTTACTGCGAAATTCTGGTTTGCTTTATTTCTTTAATACAAAATACTGAAACATCCAGCTGAATCGGGATGTGATTTATAGACTCTCTTTTCTGATTCTTTCCATCTGAAAAAGGATGGAATGTGTAACAGTCTGAATTATCTAGTACCATTAGCAGAAGGGCTGAGGGCAGCATGGAAAATAGTGAATATAAACAGTACGAAGCCGCAAGAGTGGTAACATTAGCTTATTCGGGTTTTTTAAATACCTTCCTTTCTTTTAGCCAGATATGGTAAGTGTTAGCTGTCATGCAACCAGCTGCCCCCACTGCTTTTGTGCTGATACTTCTGGACTCATTTTCCAAGCAAAAGTCTTTCTTTAAACTGTTTTGCAAGTCAAAGTTCCTTTGCTGAAACCTTTTATACTTGTATAAAGACATAGACTCGAGTGTTGCTCCTTTAGCACGTATCGCCAATGTTTTACCATATCTGGGCCAGATCAGATTCAGAAAGCACAGGAGGTGTTAATATTGTCTCCTCCAAAACATTAGACTGACTGTTCTAGATAACAAAACGTTTTTGACTGTAACTCTTTCATGTCCTTTGTGGAAAGTTAGGACACACCTTGGTGCAGACCATTTTTTATCAATGTATTGTGAAAGCAGGTTTCTTGAAGTGGTAATGCGTGACAACAAATAATAATAATCCACATTTGTAAAGCGCGAACAATCACCCGTAAGGGTCTCTAGGCGCTGGGGGCCGTCGGGAAGATTAAGGAAGCTATTGCCCAGAGTCACATGGTGCTGGGCTAATCTGCCGCCAGCGCTGGGGATCTAACCGTGCTCCCCAGATTCCGGAGTCAGTCGCCCTGCCCGCGGCGCCACACCTCTTCCTCGTCACAAAGCGTGTGTGTATTTGTTGTGTAGCATTTTGTTGTGGTGGTGTTCTTTTGTGCTTCATTATTGGTATGAGATGCAATTGGGTTGAACCGGTGGTTGTTCTGTTGCGTTCTCTTTAAACAGCTTCACCCAGTTTTGTTTTAATTTGTTATTATGTTGCTTTGTGTTTTTTACTGTGTTAGACTTTGATCCTAATGTATATGTTGATGGAGAGGGAACTGTGTCACAACATCAACGTTGTTGCTTCCCCACCAACATATACATCCACCCACCCGATTTAATTGTGTGCAGACCATAGTTTTTCCATGGAGATGACGACTCTGACACTGCTATGGCCTAAATTCTCTGAAGGATTAAGGACTGTCAGAGAATTGGCTATAGGTCCATCTGCTCAATTAGGATGAGTGGACATATACTTGTTTTTGACTGTGAGTCTCCAGCAGGCAAACCCAGGTGGTAAGAGACAGTAAGAATCTCAAAATGCCCCCCTCGCTATGGTACATGACTCCCATGACAAGGAGGAATTATCTTTTTTTTTTTCAAAAGAAAATCTGCTTCAGGGTTTTTTGGGAGGAAAATAAAAAAGAAAACAGTTTGTTACAAGGCTCCATCATGTTGATGGAGCCCTGCACCAAAGTGCAACAAACCATTGACAGGAACCGCCATGATGGCGTTTCCTGGCAATGGTTTAGAAGATGACCGCCTGCTTGGCAGTAATTTCTAAATTTGGCAGGCAGCATCTCCATCAGGATGATGGAGTAATTTACTTTGTTGCCTTGGCAGAGAAACTGGCTGTCCATCAGAATATGAGTCCGGCTTTTTGTTGTTTATTTTAGATACATCAACAAATGCTGCTATATTTCCAGCCAAAAGAAGCGAAGGCCTCTAAATGTCCAGTGACACGCAACCATTTGACATGGTCTATGGTGATAAGGGAGCTCTTCAACTATTTAAGACAGTGGCAAGCCCAAAGGTTCACAGTAGTGTTAAACATTTAGATACTGAGCAGTGGTATTTGATTAGAAGAGCTCTTAAGACTTGGCTTTTTGGCTTGCCCTAGATATAGTGGTCCTCCCTGGTCTCTTCTTGTCTTAGATAGGATGCTAGCGCTGGGACACTTCCGTTGGAGGTAGCCGTGTGCTCTACAAGCTTTAATAATAATAATAATACCTTAGATATTGGTAAGCGCTCCCTTGTCACTGGAACTTTAAAGGAACATGCTGCCAATGACTGGAAATTTAATATTAGTCATTTACATCTCCAAAGTAAATATAGATTGCAGAGCACAACAGAAAATAACATAATATAACACAAAAGAACATAACACCACAGTAAAAACAGAACAGGGCACAACCCAACAAAACTGTCAAAATAGAATGCAATAACCACAGTACATAATAAGAAAAAACGAATGCCGTAATGCAGAACAAAAACCCATCACAAAAATAACATAATACATCAACACTACAACAAAATCTAACACAACAAATATTTCACAATGGAACACAAGAACAGAACAAACACACCAAGACAATACTCCACAATACCACACTTTCACAGCAGCACAAAAATGTGCCTCACAGCAGAACAAAAGCACAACACATTCACAACACAATAACACTGTTGGATGGGAATGACAGCTGCATGGTGTACAGTGTTGTTTCCTGCCCTGTGTGCACAACTGCAAGAAACTCTTAACTCAATGTCTGGCTTTTTGGCAACAGTCTAATACTACCTAGCGTGAACAGGAGGTTCTAGGCCTGCCTATAACATGAGATGGATCCTGGACCTATCCTGGATATGAAGGTGAGCACCAATTGAGTTTTTAGTAGTGAAAGTGAACTACTCTCTCTGCCACAGGTTCATGCATGTAACACGATTGTGGAAGTATACCGTGTTTTGAAGTGATCCTAGAGTGACCAGGTCTTTTTACAAATCCTGGGTAAAATTTCAATTGCACCCGCATAATTTGCATAATTTGCATAATTTCGGGAATTTTGTATTTCACTCGATGCATGTAATCCCCGAAATCACAGCATTACCCCAATTCACGTGATTATGCACCATTCGCGGTAAAAGAAATTACAATTCACAGTAATTTGTGGTATGCGCACAGGAGCAGCATAGGGTGAATAGCTGTTGTTCACCGGGCTCGTATATAAATGCATCCTTATGCCAACAGTAGGCACGAGGATGCGTTTCGTTCTAAACAGTGTGCAATAACAGATTTGTGTAATTATAAATAATAATGTATTCTTTCACTTTATTTCACCTTAATTTCACATAATTATGCAAAAACAAATTAAATGAATCATGCACACCCCTACATTTTACCTTTACTGCAAGTGTGGGAGCCTACTGCTAATGGCTAACCCGTAATCCCAGCAATAGAATGTGCATGAATGAATGTATGCTGTGTGGGAGAAGAATGTTACTCACTACATGAGTGGCTGAGTGAACTAGAGTGACACAGGCCTCTAAGTTCCATGTTGGAAGTCCATGGCCGTGGAGGTGAGTTTGCTTTCCCAAACAAAGTGTGATTTTCTGAGACTATAGGGAGAGAAACCAGACACTGCGGTAGGGAAAGGGAAAGGCTTTTTTTATAAATTAGATTAGGTTATTTTTTAATAAAGAGGGCTGCTGATCAGTCTGCCTATGACTGCCATTTGCTGGATGGTACAGGTAAGGAGTTCGACTGTAGTTCCTGTTGGTAGTGCGTGAAATATCTTTTTAGAAGAGGGTCAACCTTTGTCTCTCTTCCCGACATTTACCGTAGCATCCTGCCAGCTTAGGCACCCGCCAATCAGAACGCCACACATGGAGAGTAGTTTTACACATTTTTACTTCAGTCAGAACTCAATATTTTAAGCCTGGCTTAAACTCATCCCTTCAATGCTTATGTCAGAGGCCTACAGAATACAGTGGGAATCAAAAGAGTTACAGCGTTCTTTTATTACAAGATGCTTTGTTAAATAAAAAGTCACAGATTTAAAAATAGATAAATAATTAAATACATACATAAATATACGAGTAAATACTTGAATAAATACATAGACACACAAGCAATTCCAGTTCTTCAATTAAGCATTGTGGCACCTGAATCACACATCCTGATCAGGTCACTGGAAACCTGGAACCCGCAGTCGAAGTGTTAGTGATCTGCACAGGTGAGGTGGAATTGTTAGCAGATACAGAGTCACCAACACTCTGTCTAGACTTAGTCACTACATTTACATAGATGTTTGGTGAGTCATGGGCCACAAGGCGAAAATGAGAGGAAACTCTCATAAGGGACTTCCCAGGATGCTGGGCAGTCACCATGTGTTGTTCGGTGTTCTTGATAGTAAAGGGTTCATCCTCAAAATGAGCATCAGATTTCCTTTTCTGTATGATCTAACCAGAACTCGATCTCCTCTTGCAAATTGATGTTCTTAATGGTGTATGCCACAACATGTCTCCAGGAATTTGGCTGTCAGCTGTGCTGGTCAAGGATTGCACCCAACCCAACAGGTCTAGCATCAACTACAACCTCTGTATGTAGTTTGGGATCAAAGTAGGCCGTTTCAGAGACAGTTTGAATGGCTCGCTTGATGTTTTGGAAGCTCTTCTCACACTCTCATGACCAATGAAAAAATACATCCTTTTTCATTTGTTCTTGGAATGGTGCACTGGCCATAGAAAAGTATTGTATGTATCTCTAACAGTAACTGCACAGCATTAATTAACAAACAACATACTTGCATTAGAGCCTTGTCATGTTCTTTCTGTGTGTTTCCAAAAGCGAATATGTCATCCCTATAGTTAAATGCATTTACTGCAGGCTGTGTGATACGTTGATTGATGTCTTGGAAAAATTCTGCATCAGAGGATATGCCAAAACTCAATCGCTTATAGCTAAACAAACCAATATGTCTAGAACAGGTTGTAATGTACCAGAATGTTTCTTGAAGCTACATTTAAGTCAAGTTGAGTAAAAAACTTTGCACCATTTAGCTGAGTTATCATATCAGCAATGTAAGGGCAGGGATGACACTCTCTTTCAATGGCCTTGTTGGCCTGGTGCATGTCAATGCATATGCATACAGCTCCTTCACTATCTCTTTTGGGCACTACTACAATGGGAGAAACTCATGGTGTCGGATCAGTGGAGTGTTCAATGATGTCATGTTTGAGTATCAAATTAAGTTTCTTTTCAGCAGAGTCTTGCAAGTGAAAATCAATTCATCTGTCTTTGATCAACAGGATAAACATTCTCATTTATGTGTAATTGTTACTTTCAGTGTTTTGAGCTTTCCTAGCCCATGACATAATGAAGGAAATTGACTTACAATTTAATAATGAGCATTTATATTGTAGTTCACTGATATCAGTCCCATATCAGTCACAATTTTAAAACTCAGCAGACAGGCACTTGAAGCTGTTCCTCGAAGTACATAAATAAGTGTTTGTACCACATTTTTCTTAAATTTCATCATGGCTGCAAAGTATTCTTGACTCTTTAAGGGCGTGTATATTTTTGTCTTTGACTTAGTAAGTTGTGGTAACAGAGACAGTACTTGACACCTCCCCCCAAGCATGATATTTATGGACCTACCATTATCAATTATGAATGGTATTAATCACCCATTTATTTTTAAAGTGAACTTCGGACAATGTTTTAATGTGCTTGGTGCTTCTCCATGTCGGTTTTTCTTCACTTTGACTTTTTTCCCATATTTGATCAGAACCACATGTCTATGCCTTTCTGAGGAAAACATCAACATCACACAATTATCATTGTCGCTTCCACTGGAAACTGAGGAACTGTTTGTCGATAATTTAGTTGACAATCAACTTCGTTCGGTGTCGATTTGCACCTCAGTTAGTGTGACCGATTGACCTTGTGAGAGCACATCTACCATCACGGAGGTATCATTCAATCGGCCATTTTATCTTCACAGTATAACACACTATTCTCTTTGCCCTGCAAGTCATGGCAAAATAGTTTACTTTACCACAGCTGAGGCACGTTTGTACAATGCCGGGGCATTAACCTTCGTGTGGAAAGGACAATCCACATTTGTGTCTCTCAGCCTTGTACTTTTGTTTACTTTTCATGCTCATGACTGACGCATTTTGGGCGCATCTGGCATCCATGTCATGATTGACAATCAGCATGCTCTTCAGCCCGAGCAGTCTTGAGGACTTATTCTGAGCTCAGTGTTTTCATCAGCGTTCACCATCGAAAGGAATCTGAGAGACATACATCTATTACTCTGAGGCAAGTAGCTTCCTCATCTTTAAACGCATTGAATCTACAGCGCTTCACTAGAAGCTGCAGTCTTTCAACAAATTCATTGGTGGTTTCACTGGTCTCTGGTAACCTGACTAAATATTATTTTTCGAAATCCACATTTGGCACTGGATTAAACTTGACATTCAAGGCTGTTTTGATTTGTTCTTACATCACTTCACCTTTTTGTGGTATATTTTTAATGGCTTCTTTGCCTCCTTCACCAGCCATGTTACTCAGATACTTTATAACCTTTTTATCATCTTTTTCAACTATGACATTTTCAAGAGTCTCTATCCATACAGTCCTTCCATTGCCAATATTGTGTTTTTGGCAGTATCAAATGCAGTTGGTAGTTTTAAGGAGGCAGCAGCATTATATATGTTATGTTAAGTAATCTCAGGTGCATGCGCAAAACTTACAACGTAGGGGTTATAAAAAAAGAAGGACGAGGAAGGAGAGTGCCCATGGCGAGGAGGAGGCAGCCACGGCAGGTAAGTGCCTTTTTTTACATTATAATTACTTTGGGAGGGAGCGGAGCAGAGTTTTTTTCCAACTGCGTGTACTCCACGAGTCCGCGTAGAGGCACTATGCCTGCTCCACCAGCCCTTAATTATATTGGATAAATAGGCTTTTTATACTGATATTTCCCAGTGGAAAGAAATATAGGCCATAATAACGGCTATGGAAAATGACCATGGTAACCGAACAGTAACTGTACAATTTTTAGAGGAGTTATTGGAAATCATTTTGTAACCTAGCATTTTTTTTTTTATTTGAAAATAAAATGTATTTATCGGTGAAGGTAACATAAATGGGAGTGACCTGTGTCCCCAGCACTGATAATTTATACATGAACCACTAGAAATAGAAATATATATATATAATGAAATTGATTAATTCTCTAAATGTGAATCACTGATGTAGATACATAGACAACTTCTTCTTCGTGTGGTATGGAAAGGAAGGAACTCTAGAGACATATTGAATGGCTACATGCGTGTGAACCGAATATTAGGTTTACAACAAATAAATCACAAATACAAGTATCATTTCTAGACATATAGCCAACTGGGTTAATATAAAATAAATTAAATACAGACATATTCACTAAATCCACTGACTAAAGTAAACAACTTCATTATGACAGTAGCTACAGTAGAATTCGAAAATACCAACACGTGTTTGGCCGTATTCCAGCACTAAAATACATTTGTTCCTGTATGTCAGAATAGTTAATCCATGTTGAGTAACTCTAAAGGAAAATATTTGACCTATTTATTGGAATAACAATAAAAAAATATAAGAATGTTTACATCCGAAAATGTGAGATGTGGGGTCATTAGAACAGATTTGTTCGAGACTACTGCCAGTCCATTAGAGTGTTCCCTTGTTACAATTACAGTCATACTAGCCTCTGCTTGTATACAGATCACGTAATGTGAAAGTAAGCACTATTATATGTCTTACTTTTTTTGATCTCATGATGGCTTTGTTGATAAACACTGAAATTAGGAGTGTTTGTAGTATAGAGAATAGCTATTGATTATCCCTATGCTTTTGAGGGCGTGGCCAAGCCGAGCAGCAAGATGGCCGCTCACTAAGAGGGCACTGCCGGTCGAGCCCCAACATCCTGCATTAATCTACCTGATCTTGGTGCTGGCACAACACAGAACACAGCACACTCACCTGACATGGGAAAGCACTGGAATTAGCTGCTTTTGTGACACGGGCAGATGCCGCCTCCATTGTTGCTGAGAAGTGCTGGCCTGCAGTGGCCTACTGCATGTGGTCCCGAGGTGCTTCTGCATCCGACGTGGTGGACGCCGCTGCTGAATCGGTGCCCTGCCTGCATTGCTGCAGACCGGCGATGGCGTTTGTGGTTCCTCCTGGAGTGCCCTCCAGGCCGCAGAGCGTCTGGTGGTGGCGGACCAGGCCGGAGGCTGCAGCGGGTGTGGAGCGGACCTTCTGCAACAGACAAGCTTGTGAGTCCCGCGGTGTGACCCCTGATCTTCACCACACGGCTGGGAGGTGTGGCATGTGGAAGCACGGAGGCTCCTGTCGCTACATTGCCTGATTACTGAGGCCGGTGTGGGGGGGCGGTTGCTCTGCAGGTGGTAAACATGCATCGGGTCCCGGGCCTGGTGGAGGAAGGCTGACCCTTGCACCACCCTGGTGTCGCCGCTTCCCTGGGACCTGCCACGGTGCAGACAAAAAATAAAAGTGGAGTGAGGCCTGCAGTGACTACAATTGTACAGACTCACACTCGGCCGGGCAGTGAGCGGGAGCTGGAGAAGACGGGTCGTATCCCCCCGCATCGGAAAGACAGTGCACATGTCTGCTGCATTCATAGACATAACATGCTGACCGTAGGTCGCGGCACAGTGAACACACAGCATACTCATCAGAGGTGGTTTTCGATTGAGGGGCTCCCCACGGTCTGGTGGTGTCGCTGGAATTGACAGGGTGCATCCCAGGTCTGCCTGTGCTGCTGTCGAGAGGATACTGCGGCCTGTGGGTTTCACACATCTACCTTCCTAGCGCTCTGGGTGCTGGAAACCACAGCCGTGGGAAAAACTGATGCAAAACAGCCAAATCTGTTATTCGACAAAAGACTTACATGTCAAGTAGACAGTGGACCTGCGGCTGCGGCTGCCACTGCGGCAGGGGAAATCGAGGTGGATGCATCACAGGAGGAAGATCTACGAACCATGCTGAAAGATGTGAAGGCCAGCCTGCTGGCCATAGACTCCAAACTAGACTCCCTCGCCGCTCGCTTTGACCAGGTGAAACAGCGGGGCGAAACACATGAAACACGGATTGATGCCCTCGAGAACAGAGTTTCCCACTTGGACGACCAACACACAGAATCTCAAGAGCAGCTGCTGCAGATGGACAAGATTCTATGCCTAATAAAAGCCAAAAATGAGGATTTGGTGGCTAGATCCAGACTTAATAATGTTAGAATGACAGGAATACCAGAAACGACCAACATACCCAGCATGGAAAACTTTTCGGAAAACATGCTGTGCGATCTTTTTGGTAGTGAACTTTCCAGCATGCTCCTGGTCGAGCAGGCCCACCGCTCTCTCGGCCCCAAACCACCGGTGGGGGCACAGCCGCGTCGAATCCTGGCTCGCCTTCTAAACTACCACAACACAGTTATGAAGCAAGCACAACTTGGTTCCGTCCAATACCAAGGCAACACAATATACTTCTATCTGGACTTTACTGAACCGGTCCAGGTGGCTGGCAGGGAATTCGTTCCAGCCAAGAAACTGTTCCAACAATCAGGGACTAAATATGTTCTTCTATACCCAGCAAAGCTGTGGGTACAACTTGAGGGCAAATCTCACTTTTTCACAGATGCGAAGGCTGCGTGAAATTTGCCAAGCAGGCGGGAAAGTCAAGGAAAGCTGTGCAGTCGACAGGCAGAACATCGTCAGAAGGCCACCTGAAGGAGAATGACTAAGCACACTGATTTTCAATTCTGGCATGGTTTGTTTGTACCACTGTAGCAGGACATCCCTGTTAATGCAAATGTTATACTTTGCCTCCCTTACAGTCTATTTACATCATATGGTAAGCCTTTGTTACACCATCACAATCCTGTGACAGTACTTCCTGCTCTATCTAAACAATATAGTATCACAGCCCAACATGCACCACGGCTCAACCACCCAGCCTTAACTGGAAGGGCTGTTCACCGGTAACTCCTTGTTCCCCTCGGGATAATTCCCTTGTAGTCTTCTGGCTGTTTGAGATCAAAGTTCTGTTGGGTGTAAAAGGGGGGCTAATTATTCAACCTAATTGGGTGTTGGTGTGGGAGGGGGGTGGGATGTGGCTAAGTTGTTGTTGTTTGTTACTGCAGATTTTCTTGCTGAGGCTGCTCGCACTGCACATTTCCATCACGACACAAGACATGATGTGTTGACATGTATGAGTACGCAAAAACACTGCATACATATTCACCTGCCCATCACATAGGGAATCGCCCACCGGGTTGTGGTCCCCCTAAAACTCGGGGTCTAAACGACCATAGAAAACACAGCTGGTTCAATCATATCTGACCAGACACAAAGTAGATATCTGTCTCTTACAGGAGACCCATCTGAGGGACACCTCCCAGTCACAGCTAAAAGATAGCAGGTGGGGGGATATACACACATCAGCCTACTCCAACTATTCGCGAGGTTTAGTGATCTTTACATGCAGAGGTCTCCCATGGAAAACAGAACATGTTATAACAGACCCAGTAGGTAGATACATTATACTGAAGGGTGGGCTATATGAAAAACAGGTAACGATAGCCAACACATACATGCCTAATACTGATGACCCAGAGCTTTTTAACCATGTATGGATGGGGATCCAGTCACTGGGGAACTCCGCGATACTCAGGGGTGGTGACTTAAATGTGGTCCTGTCAGAACATGCAGACAGGGTGGGTGCATCCCGTAATCATCATCAGCAGGCAGCTGCTATGCTCTGTACCCCTATGGATGATACTTACCTAGTAGACACTTGGCATTTACTACACCCCGATTTAAGGGAGGGCACTTGCGTGTCACAGCAACACAGAGCACGGTCCAGGTTAGATTTTTGGCTCACATCCAAAGATGTGCACTCTTGGGCCACAACAGCCACACATCTTCCACGCATGTTGTCGGACCAAGCACGGGTAGTACTTAAGTTCCAGACCCCACAGCCCTTTGTGCAGCCCGTTGCATGGCGGCTATGTCCAAATGCACTGCTTGGACGTTGTATTTAAAGATGGGATATGAAAAAGCATAATCAATTTTTTTAGCACAATGCAGACTCAGTAGATTCAGCGGGCACACTATGGGAGGCCTTCAAGGTCGTGATACATAGGGCATGTATAGCCCTGCAGTCGGGGGTTCTGAAAGATCATTGAAACACCCTTATAAACCTAGAGTGCGAGATTCGAGATTTGGAATGCCAACACTTCAAATCCCAAGAATCTGAGTTACTAGCAAAGATAAGGGGACAGCTAACGGCATTCCAGGAGGAAGCTAAAAGAGAAAACTAATTCCTACATAAACACGAGCAGGACCGTTGATACTAAGAGGGTGATTGCCCTGGCAAGATGCTGGCGAATCTGCTAAAAACCTCCAGTGCTTCCTTCTATATTACCGAGCTCCATCCACCTGATTCGCCACCAGTCCACTCACCAACTGACGTACTAGACACTATGAAAAACTTCTACACCCAAGTATACACTACAGCATCATCCCCCTAAGAATTATTGGAATATTTAGACATGATTGAGCTACTATGGCTGAGTGGGCACACCAAGACTATCTAGATGAGCCTTTCATTGGTGAGGACATACAGAAAGTCATACAAAGCCTTCCAGGTGAAAAGGCTCCTGGGACCGACGGGCTGAACTCAGTATTCTACAAAGAATATGTGGCGCTCCTGGCTCCTCGCCTGTTGGAGGTGTATCAGAAGGCGCTCTAAAGAGGGTTACTCCCACCATCAATGCATGAGGCAGTCACCATTACACTGCTCAAACTGGGCAAAGCTCCGACATCGTGTGACTCATATCGCCCGCTGTCACTAATAAATATAGACAACAAAATATTTGCCATGGTGAATAGGCTGCAGCCGCTACTCCCACTCATTGTTCAGCCAGATCAGTTGGGCTTTGTGCCGAGCTGCTCCACATCCCACAACCTAATGACCATAATTACGCTGATGCATTACCTCGCCCCACATGTCTCGGCGATAGCCACACTATTAGATGCCACTAAGGCATTTGATTCCCTAGAGTGAAAATTCCTCTTCATGCTCCTGGCCCAGCTGTGGATGAGCCCCACATTCATACAAAAAATCCAACTCTTGACTGCGTCGCCCACCGCCATAGTCAAGGTTAATGGGTTAATATCTGATCCCAAAACACTATGTTATCCCTGTGCACTCTTATTTAAACAATTTCGGCAAAGTTCAAAAAATTATTTTGTTGGTGCTCCTTGTGTCACGTGGAGTCCTCCCACGTCTTTGTAAAGATTGTCGTATGTAGTGAGAAGAGTCACCTTCTCACAAAGCAAGGGCACTCAATAAACAACGAAACTGTTGAGTTTCTTCATCCATTTATTGACTTCATGGAATGAGTTACAACAAATTCATCCGATTAAATCTCTCGTTGAAAATATCATTTCCAAATGTGATAGTACATAACAAAGATTATTCTTCTTAAGCTCATTAGACATCCACCCAATGCATTTCGGGTCATTAGTGTCTGACCCTTCTTCAGGGGTCTAAAAAATGAAATGAAACAGGACCATTAGGTTCACTATCCGGAATGAATGAATGCTATAAACAGTACAATCAAATACATGCATAAGACGAAACATATGTACCAAATCCATAAAACTGTAATAAGAACAAACTAAGTAGAAAATTAGGCGTGAGAACAAGAAATGAAGAGAAAAGAGAAATTTAAAAGAAACGAAAATTAACAAAACGTGCAAAGGCTAACAAAGCGTGTAGGTGGCACAGGATCGAAAACCAATTAAAAGAAACACGAAAATATCAAGCGAGTGAGAAAATGCGAAGGCTTAAAGCGAGTGATAAGATTATGTGAAAAATGGTACTAAAGGATCCCATTTAAACCCAGGGGGGAGCGTGTTGAACGGAGACTTACTGGAAACCGGACGGTTTTCACATGTCTAAGGCTCTGCTGGCGGCGTGAAGGTTCGACGTCGGTTCAGGATCATCAATCTAAGACACCCCGTGATTAGTCAATATATATGAGTGAAAATGAGCCAATTGGTTACGTGATGACGTAATTTCGCAAGCCTATGGGCATCAAGTTGTCAAAAATAAGGACGCTGGCGGCCAATAGAGCGGCCAGACAAATATAACCCGTGTGAAAACGAAGATACGAAAAAATAAATAAATAAATAAACAAAAACCCTCAATAAAGTTACAAGAAAAAAGAAATCAGTAGAGTTAAAGAGAAACAATAAAATGAGAGGGAAACAAATTCAAGAGTCAAAATACAAACGTAATAAAGATACGTAAGTGAACATCATCATTCGAAAATAGATTAATGGATTATGCATAGGGAATTTCAGGACCGGATAACACTGTTTGCCAATGGAACTATGATTAATTGACTAAAGAAAACAGGCATATTCTATACGATCATTCAACCCGATAGGGTGAGAACAATTAAGTTTTTTTATCCAGAAGTATTCAGTCCTTAATCTTTGTTTTGCAGGATCCATGTCTCGACGTTGTGTGATCTTTTCAAGTATTGTGAACCGCAACTGAGAAATTTGGTGACCAGTTTCAATCCAATGTGATGCTACAGCTGATTTTAAATTCTTCGTTCTGATGTTACTTTTATGTTCTGAGATCCGAATTTTCACTTTCCTCTCAGTTTGACCTACGTATATTTTTCCGCAGGGGCATTTGATGGCGTATATACAATTAGTCGTATCACAAGTACTTGTATGATGTAAAGGTATGGAGTAACCTTTCGTGGGATGATTAAATTGGTTGCCAATCATTACGTTACCACAGTGGGTACAGTTTTGACATTGAAGCATACCTCGCCATGGTTTAGTCAATTTCTTAGGTGTATTCAGAATTTCCTTAATGTTTTTTGAACGTTGAAAAGCAAATGTGATTTTATTGTCAAAAAGATCAAGAAGATCTGGTTCCATAGAGTTGATTCGCCAATGTTTATTTATGATTTTCTTAATCTGTGATGATTCAGTGGAATATTTCAATACACATACAGTTTTGTTCTTGTCTTTTGTGTCTGTAGTTTTTTCTTGGAGAAGGTTAACTCTGGGTAACAGTGATACTTTATCTGCTGCTGTTTTCAACACACTTTCTGGATAACCCCTTTGTCGATACTTGGTCAATTGTTGTTCAATAGATTTAGTTAAATCATCATTGTTGGATACAATACGTTTTATTCGAATCAGTTGCGAAGTAGGTAGATGTTTTTTTAAAGTTTCCGGATGAAAACTCTGAAAAAGTAAGCTGGAATTTCTGTCAGTCTTTTTAATGTGTAGCTGAGTCGAAATTTGATTCTGATCAAGTTTGACAATGACGTCAAGAAATGTAATGGTTTTTTCATCAATGTGGTAGGTGAATTTAATCCGGTCATTGTGTGTGTTTAATATCGAAATATTCTCTTCAAGTTGTGAACGTGATCCTTTCCAAATAAAGAATAAATCGTCAATGTACCGTTTGTACATGATGATACCTTCTTTCCACATCGTATTATCAAGGATGTGATCTGTTTCAAATTTGCTCATAAAAATATTAGCATACGAGGGAGCCCCTCCGAATCCCATAGATGTGCCACTTGTTTGATTATAAAAGTTGTTTTGCCACTCGAAATAGCTGCAATACAAAGCAAATTGCATGAGTTCCATAATAAACAACCTTTGTGACTCCTCTAATTCACTTGTTAGCAGGCTCCATTCTAATGCCTCGAGGCCTTCATTATGGGGTATTGATGTATATAGCGCTACTACATCAATAGTGCACAGACTGTAGGATGCACCATTTTCAAGTTCAACCAAATTCAACAAGTTTAAAAAAGAGGTGGTGTCTTTAATGTAGGTAACGCTTTTCTGAACAAGAGGCTGTAAGAATTTATCAACAAATTTACCAATAGGCTCAGAGATAGACCCACACGCCGAGACAATGGGTCTGAAGGGAGGGTTATTAATATCCTTATGAATCTTTGGTAACATGTATAGCTTGGGTCTTCTTGGAAATTTTGTGTCAAAAAATTGTTTGGTCTTGGTGCCAATCCAATTCATTTCAAATGCATGTTTAGTGATGTTTTCTAGTATTTGTTGATATTCCACAGTAGGATCAGATTCCAAAGGCAAATAAATGTCTTGATTTGCAACATGTTCATTGACGTTATTGATGTAGAATTCAGTGTCCATTATAACGAGGGCGCCGCCTTTGTCAGCTTTAGAAAAGGTTAGTTGTTTGTCAGCGCTTAAATTTTTAAGTGTATTCCATTCTTTGGGAGATAGATTCAACTTTCTTGGTTTGACAAATTTCATTTCTTGTATGTCCGCTAGTACAGATCTCTCAAAAGTTTCAATAGTTTTGTGGGTGAAAGGCGCACAAAAGGTACTGGTGGGTTTAAAGTCTTTATCCCATGTTTCTATGCATTGTGGTGTTTGAATATCTTTGAAGAAAAATTTGAGTTTCAAAGTTCTGAAGAATTTAAACAAAGCGATTTCCGTTTCTGCTTGGTTGGAATGGTAGGTGGGAACGAATGTCATGCCTTTATTGAGTAATTTAGTTTCTGCTTTGGTCAACTGTTTCGATGAAATGTTGACTATGAGGTTGTTTTCGATTTCTGGCTCCTGGTCCTCTCTGCAATTGTTTGATCGGATTCTTTTACTCCTTCTAGTTGGCTTTCTGTTGATGGTGGAGCGTTGGCCGCGGGGCTGATATCTAAAAAAGCAGGCTGTTGAGTGTTATTACTTGTGGATGGTTTGGTGGTGGATAAGGTTGCTTTGTTTAATGGGCCTCTTGATCCTGAAATTTCTGAGTCTGATACCACACTCTCTTGAGATGAAGATGTAGTGGTCTTTTGTGTGGGTTGTGATTGCCATTTCCTTTGATTATAAACTTCGGCCCAAGTATAAACTTCTTCTAGTTTATAATCCAGTGTATCTCTGCGGTATTTTCTAATTTTTCTTTCATTGACTTCCTTTGCATATTTTTCCAGTTTCAAGTTGATGTCTTCAAGAGTTTTGGTGAGATCTGGAATTTTATTGATTTCAGTCTGTAAAATTTTAATTTCCTCTTCTAATTCAATTAGGACTTTTGAAAGTTCTTCCACAATCAGGAGAATGAGGTCTAATGAACATTTGTTCAGTATCTGATACCATCTTTCAACAAATTTCTTGCTGTTTTTGCATAACATTGGCTTGAGGGCTATCCTAAGTCCCCTCGGTATTCTTTTGTTTTTGTGATAATGGATTAACGTGGTGGCATGCATCCTTTGATTAATTTCTTTTTTGCTTATATATTCAAACTGTCGCAAAAGTTGAGAAGTAGTGGTTTTTTGTGAAGTGAAACATCTGGTCTCCTGGATCAAATCATAAATTTCTTGGGCGGCTTCTACAGAGAAGCCGAGCGTTTCAGCTTTGTTGGTGGTCAATTGTGCGATGTCGTCTAATTGCATGATTACTGGTGGTGCAAACAGGGATGAGAAGGACTAAGCAACGAATGAAAAACACTATGTTATCCCTGTGCACTCTTATTTAAACAATTTCGGCAAAGTTCAAAAAATTATTTTGTTGGTGCTCCTTGTGTCACGTGGAGTCCTCCCACGTCTTTGTAAAGATTGTCGTATGTAGTGAGAAGAGTCACCTTCTCACAAAGCAAGGGCACTCAATAAACAACGAAACTGTTGAGTTTCTTCATCCATTTATTGACTTCATGGAATGAGTTACAACAAATTCATCCGATTAAATCTCTCGTTGAAAATATCATTTCCAAATGTGATAGTACATAACAAAGATTATTCTTCTTAAGCTCATTAGACATCCACCCAATGCATTTCGGGTCATTAGTGTCTGACCCTTCTTCAGGGGTCTAAAAAATGAAATGAAACAGGACCATTAGGTTCACTATCCGGAATGAATGAATGCTATAAACAGTACAATCAAATACATGCATAAGACGAAACATATGTACCAAATCCATAAAACTGTAATAAGAACAAACTAAGTAGAAAATTAGGCGTGAGAACAAGAAATGAAGAGAAAAGAGAAATTTAAAAGAAACGAAAATTAACAAAACGTGCAAAGGCTAACAAAGCGTGTAGGTGGCACAGGATCGAAAACCAATTAAAAGAAACACGAAAATATCAAGCGAGTGAGAAAATGCGAAGGCTTAAAGCGAGTGATAAGATTATGTGAAAAATGGTACTAAAGGATCCCATTTAAACCCAGGGGGGAGCGTGTTGAACGGAGACTTACTGGAAACCGGACGGTTTTCACATGTCTAAGGCTCTGCTGGCGGCGTGAAGGTTCGACGTCGGTTCAGGATCATCAATCTAAGACACCCCGTGATTAGTCAATATATATGAGTGAAAATGAGCCAATTGGTTACGTGATGACGTAATTTCGCAAGCCTATGGGCATCAAGTTGTCAAAAATAAGGACTCTGGCGGCCAATAGAGCGGCCAGACAAATATAACCCGTGTGAAAACGAAGATACGAAAAAATAAATAAATAAATAAACAAAAACCCTCAATAAAGTTACAAGAAAAAAGAAATCAGTAGAGTTAAAGAGAAACAATAAAATGAGAGGGAAACAAATTCAAGAGTCAAAATACAAACGTAATAAAGATACGTAAGTGAACATCATCATTCGAAAATAGATTAATGGATTATGCATAGGGAATTTCAGGACCGGATAACACTGTTTGCCAATGGAACTATGATTAATTGACTAAAGAAAACAGGCATATTCTATACGATCATTCAACCCGATAGGGTGAGAACAATTACGTTTTTTTATCCAGAAGTATTCAGTCCTTAATCTTTGTTTTGCAGGATCCATGTCTCGTTGTTGTGTGATCTTTTCAAGTATTGTGAACCGCAACTGAGAAATTTGGTGACCAGTTTCAATCCAATGTGATGCTACAGCTGATTTTAAATTCTTCGTTCTGATGTTACTTTTATGTTCTGAGATCCGAATTTTCACTTTCCTCTCAGTTTGACCTACGTATATTTTTCCGCAGGGGCATTTGATGGCGTATATACAATTATTCGTATCACAAGTACTTGTATGATGTAAAGGTATGGAGTAACCTTTCGTGGGATGATTAAATTGGTTGCCAATCATTACGTTACCACAGTGGGTACAGTTTTGACATTGAAGCATACCTCGCCATGGTTTAGTCAATTTCTTAGGTGTATTCAGAATTTCCTTAATGTTTTTTGAACGTTGAAAAGCAAATGTGATTTTATTGTCAAAAAGATCAAGAAGATCTGGTTCCATAGAGATGATTCGCCAATGTTTACTTATGATTTTCTTAATCTGTGATGATTCAGTGGAATATTTCAATACACATACAGTTTTGTTCTTGTCTTTTGTGTCTGTAGTTTTTTCTTGGAGAAGGTTAACTCTGGGTAACAGTGATACTTTATCTGCTGCTGTTTTCAACACACTTTCTGGATAACCCCTTTGTCGATACTTGGTCAATTGTTGTTCAATAGATTTAGTTAAATCATCATTGTTGGATACAATACGTTTTATTCGAATCAGTTGCGAAGTAGGTAGATGTTTTTTTAAAGTTTCCGGATGAAAACTCTGAAAAAGTAAGCTGGAATTTCTGTCAGTCTTTTTAATGTGTAGCTGAGTCGAAATTTGATTCTGATCAAGTTTGACAATGACGTCAAGAAATGTAATGGTTTTTTCATCAATGTGGTAGGTGAATTTAATCCGGTCATTGTGTGTGTTTAATATCGAAATATTCTCTTCAAGTTGTGAACGTGATCCTTTCCAAATAAAGAATAAATCGTCAATGTACCGTTTGTACATGATGATACCTTCTTTCCACATCGTATTATCAAGGATGTGATCTGTTTCAAATTTGCTCATAAAAATATTAGCATACGAGGGAGCCCCTCCGAATCCCATAGATGTGCCACTTGTTTGATTATAAAAGTTGTTTTGCCACTCGAAATAGCTGCAATACAAAGCAAATTGCATGAGTTCCATAATAAACAACCTTTGTGACTCCTCTAATTCACTTGTTAGCAGGCTCCATTCTAATGCCTCGAGGCCTTCATTATGGGGTATTGATGTATATAGCGCTACTACATCAATAGTGCACAGACTGTAGGATGCACCATTTTCAAGTTCAACCAAATTCAACAAGTTTAAAAAAGAGGTGGTGTCTTTAATGTAGGTAACGCTTTTCTGAACAAGAGGCTGTAAGAATTTATCAACAAATTTACCAATAGGCTCAGAGATAGACCCACACGCCGAGACAATGGGTCTGAAGGGAGGGTTATTAATATCCTTATGAATCTTTGGTAACATGTATAGCTTGGGTCTTCTTGGAAATTTTGTGTCAAAAAATTGTTTGGTCTTGGTGCCAATCCAATTCATTTCAAATGCATGTTTAGTGATGTTTTCTAGTATTTGTTGATATTCCACAGTAGGATCAGATTCCAAAGGCAAATAAATGTCTTGATTTGCAACATGTTCATTGACGTTATTGATGTAGAATTCAGTGTCCATTATAACGAGGGCGCCGCCTTTGTCAGCTTTAGAAAAGGTTAGTTGTTTGTCAGCGCTTAAATTTTTAAGTGTATTCCATTCTTTGGGAGATAGATTCAACTTTCTTGGTTTGACAAATTTCATTTCTTGTATGTCCGCTAGTACAGATCTCTCAAAAGTTTCAATAGTTTTGTGGGTGAAAGGCGCACAAAAGGTACTGGTGGGTTTAAAGTCTTTATCCCATGTTTCTATGCATTGTGGTGTTTGAATATCTTTGAAGAAAAATTTGAGTTTCAAAGTTCTGAAGAATTTAAACAAAGCGATTTCCGTTTCTGCTTGGTTGGAATGGTAGGTGGGAACGAATGTCATGCCTTTATTGAGTAATTTAGTTTCTGCTTTGGTCAACTGTTTCGATGAAATGTTGACTATGAGGTTGTTTTCGATTTCTGGCTCCTGGTCCTCTCTGCAATTGTTTGATCGGATTCTTTTACTCCTTCTAGTTGGCTTTCTGTTGATGGTGGAGCGTTGGCCGCGGGGCTGATATCTAAAAAAGCAGGCTGTTGAGTGTTATTACTTGTGGATGGTTTGGTGGTGGATAAGGTTGCTTTGTTTAATGGGCCTCTTGATCCTGAAATTTCTGAGTCTGATACCACACTCTCTTGAGATGAAGATGTAGTGGTCTTTTGTGTGGGTTGTGATTGCCATTTCCTTTGATTATAAACTTCGGCCCAAGTATAAACTTCTTCTAGTTTATAATCCAGTGTATCTCTGCGGTATTTTCTAATTTTTCTTTCATTGACTTCCTTTGCATATTTTTCCAGTTTCAAGTTGATGTCTTCAAGAGTTTTGGTGAGATCTGGAATTTTATTGATTTCAGTCTGTAAAATTTTAATTTCCTCTTCTAATTCAATTAGGACTTTTGAAAGTTCTTCCACAATCAGGAGAATGAGGTCTAATGAACATTTGTTCAGTATCTGATACCATCTTTCAACAAATTTCTTGCTGTTTTTGCATAACATTGGCTTGAGGGCTATCCTAAGTCCCCTCGGTATTCTTTTGTTTTTGTGATAATGGATTAACGTGGTGGCATGCATCCTTTGATTAATTTCTTTTTTGCTTATATATTCAAACTGTCGCAAAAGTTGAGAAGTAGTGGTTTTTTGTGAAGTGAAACATCTGGTCTCCTGGATCAAATCATAAATTTCTTGGGCGGCTTCTACAGAGAAGCCGAGCGTTTCAGCTTTGTTGGTGGTCAATTGTGCGATGTCGTCTAATTGCATGATTACTGGTGGTGCAAACAGGGATGAGAAGGACTAAGCAACGAATGAAAAACACTATGTTATCCCTGTGCACTCTTATTTAAACAATTTCGGCAAAGTTCAAAAAATTATTTTGTTGGTGCTCCTTGTGTCACGTGGAGTCCTCCCACGTCTTTGTAAAGATTGTCGTATGTAGTGAGAAGAGTCACCTTCTCACAAAGCAAGGGCACTCAATAAACAACGAAACTGTTGAGTTTCTTCATCCATTTATTGACTTCATGGAATGAGTTACAACAAATTCATCCGATTAAATCTCTCGTTGAAAATATCATTTCCAAATGTGATAGTACATAACAAAGATTATTCTTCTTAAGCTCATTAGACATCCACCCAATGCATTTCGGGTCATTAGTGTCTGACCCTTCTTCAGGGGTCTAAAAAATGAAATGAAACAGGACCATTAGGTTCACTATCCGGAATGAATGAATGCTATAAACAGTACAATCAAATACATGCATAAGACGAAACATATGTACCAAATCCATAAAACTGTAATAAGAACAAACTAAGTAGAAAATTAGGCGTGAGAACAAGAAATGAAGAGAAAAGAGAAATTTAAAAGAAACGAAAATTAACAAAACGTGCAAAGGCTAACAAAGCGTGTAGGTGGCACAGGATCGAAAACCAATTAAAAGAAACACGAAAATATCAAGCGAGTGAGAAAATGCGAAGGCTTAAAGCGAGTGATAAGATTATGTGAAAAATGGTACTAAAGGATCCCATTTAAACCCAGGGGGGAGCGTGTTGAACGGAGACTTACTGGAAACCGGACGGTTTTCACATGTCTAAGGCTCTGCTGGCGGCGTGAAGGTTCGACGTCGGTTCAGGATCATCAATCTAAGACACCCCGTGATTAGTCAATATATATGAGTGAAAATGAGCCAATTGGTTACGTGATGACGTAATTTCGCAAGCCTATGGGCATCAAGTTGTCAAAAATAAGGACTCTGGCGGCCAATAGAGCGGCCAGACAAATATAACCCGTGTGAAAACGAAGATACGAAAAAATAAATAAATAAATAAACAAAAACCCTCAATAAAGTTACAAGAAAAAAGAAATCAGTAGAGTTAAAGAGAAACAATAAAATGAGAGGGAAACAAATTCAAGAGTCAAAATACAAACGTAATAAAGATACGTAAGTGAACATCATCATTCGAAAATAGATTAATGGATTATGCATAGGGAATTTCAGGACCGGATAACACTGTTTGCCAATGGAACTATGATTAATTGACTAAAGAAAACAGGCATATTCTATACGATCATTCAACCCGATAGGGTGAGAACAATTACGTTTTTTTATCCAGAAGTATTCAGTCCTTAATCTTTGTTTTGCAGGATCCATGTCTCGTTGTTGTGTGATCTTTTCAAGTATTGTGAACCGCAACTGAGAAATTTGGTGACCAGTTTCAATCCAATGTGATGCTACAGCTGATTTTAAATTCTTCGTTCTGATGTTACTTTTATGTTCTGAGATCCGAATTTTCACTTTCCTCTCAGTTTGACCTACGTATATTTTTCCGCAGGGGCATTTGATGGCGTATATACAATTATTCGTATCACAAGTACTTGTATGATGTAAAGGTATGGAGTAACCTTTCGTGGGATGATTAAATTGGTTGCCAATCATTACGTTACCACAGTGGGTACAGTTTTGACATTGAAGCATACCTCGCCATGGTTTAGTCAATTTCTTAGGTGTATTCAGAATTTCCTTAATGTTTTTTGAACGTTGAAAAGCAAATGTGATTTTATTGTCAAAAAGATCAAGAAGATCTGGTTCCATAGAGATGATTCGCCAATGTTTACTTATGATTTTCTTAATCTGTGATGATTCAGTGGAATATTTCAATACACATACAGTTTTGTTCTTGTCTTTTGTGTCTGTAGTTTTTTCTTGGAGAAGGTTAACTCTGGGTAACAGTGATACTTTATCTGCTGCTGTTTTCAACACACTTTCTGGATAACCCCTTTGTCGATACTTGGTCAATTGTTGTTCAATAGATTTAGTTAAATCATCATTGTTGGATACAATACGTTTTATTCGAATCAGTTGCGAAGTAGGTAGATGTTTTTTTAAAGTTTCCGGATGAAAACTCTGAAAAAGTAAGCTGGAATTTCTGTCAGTCTTTTTAATGTGTAGCTGAGTCGAAATTTGATTCTGATCAAGTTTGACAATGACGTCAAGAAATGTAATGGTTTTTTCATCAATGTGGTAGGTGAATTTAATCCGGTCATTGTGTGTGTTTAATATCGAAATATTCTCTTCAAGTTGTGAACGTGATCCTTTCCAAATAAAGAATAAATCGTCAATGTACCGTTTGTACATGATGATACCTTCTTTCCACATCGTATTATCAAGGATGTGATCTGTTTCAAATTTGCTCATAAAAATATTAGCATACGAGGGAGCCCCTCCGAATCCCATAGATGTGCCACTTGTTTGATTATAAAAGTTGTTTTGCCACTCGAAATAGCTGCAATACAAAGCAAATTGCATGAGTTCCATAATAAACAACCTTTGTGACTCCTCTAATTCACTTGTTAGCAGGCTCCATTCTAATGCCTCGAGGCCTTCATTATGGGGTATTGATGTATATAGCGCTACTACATCAATAGTGCACAGACTGTAGGATGCACCATTTTCAAGTTCAACCAAATTCAACAAGTTTAAAAAAGAGGTGGTGTCTTTAATGTAGGTAACGCTTTTCTGAACAAGAGGCTGTAAGAATTTATCAACAAATTTACCAATAGGCTCAGAGATAGACCCACACGCCGAGACAATGGGTCTGAAGGGAGGGTTATTAATATCCTTATGAATCTTTGGTAACATGTATAGCTTGGGTCTTCTTGGAAATTTTGTGTCAAAAAATTGTTTGGTCTTGGTGCCAATCCAATTCATTTCAAATGCATGTTTAGTGATGTTTTCTAGTATTTGTTGATATT
This sequence comes from Triturus cristatus, assembly GCF_964204655.1. Taxonomy (NCBI): domain Eukaryota; kingdom Metazoa; phylum Chordata; class Amphibia; order Caudata; family Salamandridae; genus Triturus; species Triturus cristatus. Next base: position 636,847,559 of record NC_140585.1, read on the forward strand.
CCACAGTAGGATCAGATTCCAAAGGCAAATAAATGTCTTGATTTGCAACATGTTCATTGACGTTATTGATGTAGAATTCAGTGTCCATTATAACGAGGGCGCCGCCTTTGTCAGCTTTAGAAAAGGTTAGTTGTTTGTCAGCGCTTAAATTTTTAAGTGTATTCCATTCTTTGGGAGATAGATTCAACTTTCTTGGTTTGACAAATTTCATTTCTTGTATGTCCGCTAGTACAGATCTCTCAAAAGTTTCAATAGTTTTGTGGGTGAAAGGCGCACAAAAGGTACTGGTGGGTTTAAAGTCTTTATCCCATGTTTCTATGCATTGTGGTGTTTGAATATCTTTGAAGAAAAATTTGAGTTTCAAAGTTCTGAAGAATTTAAACAAAGCGATTTCCGTTTCTGCTTGGTTGGAATGGTAGGTGGGAACGAATGTCATGCCTTTATTGAGTAATTTAGTTTCTGCTTTGGTCAACTGTTTCGATGAAATGTTGACTATGAGGTTGTTTTCGATTTCTGGCTCCTGGTCCTCTCTGCAATTGTTTGATCGGATTCTTTTACTCCTTCTAGTTGGCTTTCTGTTGATGGTGGAGCGTTGGCCGCGGGGCTGATATCTAAAAAAGCAGGCTGTTGAGTGTTATTACTTGTGGATGGTTTGGTGGTGGATAAGGTTGCTTTGTTTAATGGGCCTCTTGATCCTGAAATTTCTGAGTCTGATACCACACTCTCTTGAGATGAAGATGTAGTGGTCTTTTGTGTGGGTTGTGATTGCCATTTCCTTTGATTATAAACTTCGGCCCAAGTATAAACTTCTTCTAGTTTATAATCCAGTGTATCTCTGCGGTATTTTCTAATTTTTCTTTCATTGACTTCCTTTGCATATTTTTCCAGTTTCAAGTTGATGTCTTCAAGAGTTTTGGTGAGATCTGGAATTTTATTGATTTCAGTCTGTAAAATTTTAATTTCCTCTTCTAATTCAATTAGGACTTTTGAAAGTTCTTCCACAATCAGGAGAATGAGGTCTAATGAACATTTGTTCAGTATCTGATACCATCTTTCAACAAATTTCTTGCTGTTTTTGCATAACATTGGCTTGAGGGCTATCCTAAGTCCCCTCGATATTCTTTTGTTTTTGTGATAATGGATTAACGTGGTGGCATGCATCCTTTGATTAATTTCTTTTTTGCTTATATATTCAAACTGTCGCAAAAGTTGAGAAGTAGTGTTTTTTTGTGAAGTGAAACATCTGGTCTCCTGGATCAAATCATAAATTTCTTGGGCGGCTTCTACAGAGAAGCCGAGCGTTTCAGCTTTGTTGGTGGTCAATTGTGCGATGTCGTCTAATTGCATGATTACTGGTGGTGCAAACAGGGATGAGAAGGACTAAGCAACGAATGAAAAACACTATGTTATCCCTGTGCACTCTTATTTAAACAATTTCGGCAAAGTTCAAAAAATTATTTTGTTGGTGCTCCTTGTGTCACGTGGAGTCCTCCCACGTCTTTGTAAAGATTGTCGTATGTAGTGAGAAGAGTCACCTTCTCACAAAGCAAGGGCACTCAATAAACAACGAAACTGTTGAGTTTCTTCATCCATTTATTGACTTCATGGAATGAGTTACAACAAATAATAATCTTTGTTATGTACTATCACATTTGGAAATGATATTTTAAACGAGAGATTTAATCGGATGAATTTGTTGTAACTCATTCCATGAAGTCAATAAATGGATGAAGAAGCTCAACAGTTTCGTTGTTTATTGAGTGCCCTTGCTTTGTGAGAAGGTGACTCTTCTCACTACATACGACAATCTTTACAAAGACGTGGGAGGACTCCACGTGACACAAGGAGCACCAACAAAATAATTTTTTGAACTTTGCCGAAATTGTTTAAATAAGAGTGCACAGGGATAACATAGTGTTTTTCATTCGTTGCTTAGTCCTTCTCATCCCGGTTTGCACCACCAGTAATCATGCAATTAGACGACATCGCACAATTGACCACCAACAAAGCTGAAACGCTCGGCTTCTCTGTAGAAGCCGCCCAAGAAATTTATGATTTGATCCAGGAGACCAGATGTTTCACTTCACAAAAAACCACTACTTCTCAACTTTTGCGACAGTTTGAATATATAAGCAAAAAAGAAATTAATCAAAGGATGCATGCCACCACGTTAATCCATTATCACAAAAACAAAAGAATACCGAGGGGACTTAGGATAGCCCTCAAGCCAATGTTATGCAAAAACAGCAAGAAATTTGTTGAAAGATGGTATCAGATACTGAACAAATGTTCATTAGACCTCATTCTCCTGATTGTGGAAGAACTTTCAAAAGTCCTAATTGAATTAGAAGAGGAAATTAAAATTTTACAGACTGAAATCAATAAAATTCCAGATCTCACCAAAACTCTTGAAGACATCAACTTGAAACTGGAAAAATATGCAAAGGAAGTCAATGAAAGAAAAATTAGAAAATACCGCAGAGATACACTGGATTATAAACTAGAAGAAGTTTATACTTGGGCCGAAGTTTATAATCAAAGGAAATGGCAATCACAACCCACACAAAAGACCACTACATCTTCATCTCAAGAGAGTGTGGTATCAGACTCAGAAATTTCAGGATCAAGAGGCCCATTAAACAAAGCAACCTTATCCACCACCAAACCATCCACAAGTAATAACACTCAACAGCCTGCTTTTTTAGATATCAGCCCCGCGGCCAACGCTCCACCATCAACAGAAAGCCAACTAGAAGGAGTAAAAGAATCCGATCAAACAATTGCAGAGAGGACCAGGAGCCAGAAATCGAAAACAACCTCATAGTCAACATTTCATCGAAACAGTTGACCAAAGCAGAAACTAAATTACTCAATAAAGGCATGACATTCGTTCCCACCTACCATTCCAACCAAGCAGAAACGGAAATCGCTTTGTTTAAATTCTTCAGAACTTTGAAACTCAAATTTTTCTTCAAAGATATTCAAACACCACAATGCATAGAAACATGGGATAAAGACTTTAAACCCACCAGTACCTTTTGTGCGCCTTTCACCCACAAAACTATTGAAACTTTTGAGAGATCTGTACTAGCGGACATACAAGAAATGAAATTTGTCAAACCAAGAAAGTTGAATCTATCTCCCAAAGAATGGAATACACTTAAAAATTTAAGCGCTGACAAACAACTAACCTTTTCTAAAGCTGACAAAGGCGGCGCCCTCGTTATAATGGACACTGAATTCTACATCAATAACGTCAATGAACATGTTGCAAATCAAGACATTTATTTGCCTTTGGAATCTGATCCTACTGTGGAATATCAACAAATACTAGAAAACATCACTAAACATGCATTTGAAATGAATTGGATTGGCACCAAGACCAAACAATTTTTTGACACAAAATTTCCAAGAAGACCCAAGCTATACATGTTACCAAAGATTCATAAGGATATTAATAACCCTCCCTTCAGACCCATTGTCTCGGCGTGTGGGTCTATCTCTGAGCCTATTGGTAAATTTGTTGATAAATTCTTACAGCCTCTTGTTCAGAAAAGCGTTACCTACATTAAAGACACCACCTCTTTTTTAAACTTGTTGAATTTAGTTGAACTTGAAAATGGTGCATCCTACAGTCTGTGCACTATTGATGTAGTAGCGCTATATACATCAATACCCCATAATGAAGGCCTCGAGGCATTAGAATGGAGCCTGCTAACAAGTGAATTAGAGGAGTCACAAAGGTTGTTTATTATGGAACTCATGCAATTTGCTTTGTATTGCAGCTATTTCGAGTGGCAAAACAACTTTTATAATCAAACAAGTGGCACATCTATGGGATTCGGAGGGGCTCCCTCGTATGCTAATATTTTTATGAGCAAATTTGAAACAGATCACATCCTTGATAATACGATGTGGAAAGAAGGTATCATCATGTACAAACGGTACATTGACGATTTATTCTTTATTTGGAAAGGATCACGTTCACAACTTGAAGAGAATATTTCGATATTAAACACACACAATGACCGGATTAAATTCACCTACCACATTGATGAAAAAACCATTACATTTCTTGACGTCATTGTCAAACTTGATCAGAATCAAATTTCGACTCAGCTACACATTAAAAAGACTGACAGAAATTCCAGCTTACTTTTTCAGAGTTTTCATCCGGAAACTTTAAAAAAACATCTACCTACTTCGCAACTGATTCGAATAAAACGTATTGTATCCAACAATGATGATTTAACTAAATCTATTGAACAACAATTGACCAAGTATCGACAAAGGGGTTATCCAGAAAGTGTGTTGAAAACAGCAGCAGATAAAGTATCACTGTTACCCAGAGTTAACCTTCTCCAAGAAAAAACTACAGACACAAAAGACAAGAACAAAACTGTATGTGTATTGAAATATTCCACTGAATCATCACAGATTAAGAAAATCATAAGTAAACATTGGCGAATCATCTCTATGGAACCAGATCTTCTTGATCTTTTTGACAATAAAATCACATTTGCTTTTCAACGTTCAAAAAACATTAAGGAAATTCTGAATACACCTAAGAAATTGACTAAACCATGGCGAGGTATGCTTCAATGTCAAAACTGTACCCACTGTGGTAACGTAATGATTGGCAACCAATTTAATCATCCCACGAAAGGTTACTCCATACCTTTACATCATACAAGTACTTGTGATACGACTAATTGTATATACGCCATCAAATGCCCCTGCGGAAAAATATACGTAGGTCAAACTGAGAGGAAAGTGAAAATTCGGATCTCAGAACATAAAAGTAACATCAGAACGAAGAATTTAAAATCAGCTGTAGCATCACATTGGATTGAAACTGGTCACCAAATTTCTCAGTTGCGGTTCACAATACTTGAAAAGATCACACAACGTCGAGACATGGATCCTGCAAAACAAAGATTAAGGACTGAATACTTCTGGATAAAAAAACTTAATTGTTCTCACCCTATCGGGTTGAATGATCGTATAGAATATGCCTGTTTTCTTTAGTCAATTAATCATAGTTCCATTGGCAAACAGTGTTATCCGGTCCTGAAATTCCCTATGCATAATCCATTAATCTATTTTCGAATGATGATGTTCACTTACGTATCTTTATTACGTTTGTATTTTGACTCTTGAATTTGTTTCCCTCTCATTTTATTGTTTCTCTTTAACTCTACTGATTTCTTTTTTCTTGTAACTTTATTGAGGGTTTTTGTTTATTTATTTATTTATTTTTTCGTATCTTCGTTTTCACACGGGTTATATTTGTCTGGCCGCTCTATTGGCCGCCAGCGTCCTTATTTTTGACAACTTGATGCCCATAGGCTTGCGAAATTACGTCATCACGTAACCAATTGGCTCATTTTCACTCATATATATTGACTAATCACGGGGTGTCTTAGATTGATGATCCTGAACCGACGTCGAACCTTCACGCCGCCAGCAGAGCCTTAGACATGTGAAAACCGTCCGGTTTCCAGTAAGTCTCCGTTCAACACGCTCCCCCCTGGGTTTAAATGGGATCCTTTAGTACCATTTTTCACATAATCTTATCACTCGCTTTAAGCCTTCGCATTTTCTCACTCGCTTGATATTTTCGTGTTTCTTTTAATTGGTTTTCGATCCTGTGCCACCTACACGCTTTGTTAGCCTTTGCATGTTTTGTTAATTTTCGTTTCTTTTAAATTTCTCTTTTCTCTTCATTTCTTGTTCTCACGCCTAATTTTCTACTTAGTTTGTTCTTATTACAGTTTTATGGATTTGGTACATATGTTTAGTCTTATGCATGTATTTGATTGTACTGTTTATAGCATTCATTCATTCCGGATAGTGAACCTAATGGTCCTGTTTCATTTCATTTTTTAGACCCCTGAAGAAGGGTCAGACACTAATGACCCGAAATGCATTGGGTGGATGTCTAATGAGCTTAAGAAGAATAATCTTTGTTATGTACTATCACATTTGGAAATTATATTTTCAACGAGAGATTTAATCGGATGAATTTGTTGTAACTCATTCCATGAAGTCAATAAATGGATGAAGAAACTCAACAGTTTCGTTGTTTATTGAGTGCCCTTGCTTTGTGAGAAGGTGACTCTTCTCACTACATACGACAATCTTTACAAAGACGTGGGAGGACTCCACGTGACACAAGGAGCACCAACAAAATAATTTTTTGAACTTTGCCGAAATTGTTTAAATAAGAGTGCACAGGGATAACATAGTGTTTTTCATTCGTTGCTTAGTCCTTCTCATCCCTGTTTGCACCACCAGTAATCATGCAATTAGACGACATCGCACAATTGACCACCAACAAAGCTGAAACGCTCGGCTTCTCTGTAGAAGCCGCCCAAGAAATTTATGATTTGATCCAGGAGACCAGATGTTTCACTTCACAAAAAACCACTACTTCTCAACTTTTGCGACAGTTTGAATATATAAGCAAAAAAGAAATTAATCAAAGGATGCATGCCACCACGTTAATCCATTATCACAAAAACAAAAGAATACCGAGGGGACTTAGGATAGCCCTCAAGCCAATGTTATGCAAAAACAGCAAGAAATTTGTTGAAAGATGGTATCAGATACTGAACAAATGTTCATTAGACCTCATTCTCCTGATTGTGGAAGAACTTTCAAAAGTCCTAATTGAATTAGAAGAGGAAATTAAAATTTTACAGACTGAAATCAATAAAATTCCAGATCTCACCAAAACTCTTGAAGACATCAACTTGAAACTGGAAAAATATGCAAAGGAAGTCAATGAAAGAAAAATTAGAAAATACCGCAGAGATACACTGGATTATAAACTAGAAGAAGTTTATACTTGGGCCGAAGTTTATAATCAAAGGAAATGGCAATCACAACCCACACAAAAGACCACTACATCTTCATCTCAAGAGAGTGTGGTATCAGACTCAGAAATTTCAGGATCAAGAGGCCCATTAAACAAAGCAACCTTATCCACCACCAAACCATCCACAAGTAATAACACTCAACAGCCTGCTTTTTTAGATATCAGCCCCGCGGCCAACGCTCCACCATCAACAGAAAGCCAACTAGAAGGAGTAAAAGAATCCGATCAAACAATTGCAGAGAGGACCAGGAGCCAGAAATCGAAAACAACCTCATAGTCAACATTTCATCGAAACAGTTGACCAAAGCAGAAACTAAATTACTCAATAAAGGCATGACATTCGTTCCCACCTACCATTCCAACCAAGCAGAAACGGAAATCGCTTTGTTTAAATTCTTCAGAACTTTGAAACTCAAATTTTTCTTCAAAGATATTCAAACACCACAATGCATAGAAACATGGGATAAAGACTTTAAACCCACCAGTACCTTTTGTGCGCCTTTCACCCACAAAACTATTGAAACTTTTGAGAGATCTGTACTAGCGGACATACAAGAAATGAAATTTGTCAAACCAAGAAAGTTGAATCTATCTCCCAAAGAATGGAATACACTTAAAAATGTAAGCGCTGACAAACAACTAACCTTTTCTAAAGCTGACAAAGGCGGCGCCCTCGTTATAATGGACACTGAATTCTACATCAATAACGTCAATGAACATGTTGCAAATCAAGACATTTATTTGCCTTTGGAATCTGATCCTACTGTGGAATATCAACAAATACTAGAAAACATCACTAAACATGCATTTGAAATGAATTGGATTGGCACCAAGACCAAACAATTTTTTGACACAAAATTTCCAAGAAGACCCAAGCTATACATGTTACCAAAGATTCATAAGGATATTAATAACCCTCCCTTCAGACCCATTGTCTCGGCGTGTGGGTCTATCTCTGAGCCTATTGGTAAATTTGTTGATAAATTCTTACAGCCTCTTGTTCAGAAAAGCGTTACCTACATTAAAGACACCACCTCTTTTTTAAACTTGTTGAATTTGGTTGAACTTGAAAATGGTGCATCCTACAGTCTGTGCACTATTGATGTAGTAGCGCTATATACATCAATACCCCATAATGAAGGCCTCGAGGCATTAGAATGGAGCCTGCTAACAAGTGAATTAGAGGAGTCACAAAGGTTGTTTATTATGGAACTCATGCAATTTGCTTTGTATTGCAGCTATTTCGAGTGGCAAAACAACTTTTATAATCAAACAAGTGGCACATCTATGGGATTCGGAGGGGCTCCCTCGTATGCTAATATTTTTATGAGCAAATTTGAAACAGATCACATCCTTGATAATACGATGTGGAAAGAAGGTATCATCATGTACAAACGGTACATTGACGATTTATTCTTTATTTGGAAAGGATCACGTTCACAACTTGAAGAGAATATTTCGATATTAAACACACACAATGACCGGATTAAATTCACCTACCACATTGATGAAAAAACCATTACATTTCTTGACGTCATTGTCAAACTTGATCAGAATCAAATTTCGACTCAGCTACACATTAAAAAGACTGACAGAAATTCCAGCTTACTTTTTCAGAGTTTTCATCCGGAAACTTTAAAAAAACATCTACCTACTTCGCAACTGATTCGAATAAAACGTATTGTATCCAACAATGATGATTTAACTAAATCTATTGAACAACAATTGACCAAGTATCGACAAAGGGGTTATCCAGAAAGTGTGTTGAAAACAGCAGCAGATAAAGTATCACTGTTACCCAGAGTTAACCTTCTCCAAGAAAAAACTACAGACACAAAAGACAAGAACAAAACTGTATGTGTATTGAAATATTCCACTGAATCATCACAGATTAAGAAAATCATAAGTAAACATTGGCGAATCATCTCTATGGAACCAGATCTTCTTGATCTTTTTGACAATAAAATCACATTTGCTTTTCAACGTTCAAAAAACATTAAGGAAATTCTGAATACACCTAAGAAATTGACTAAACCATGGCGAGGTATGCTTCAATGTCAAAACTGTACCCACTGTGGTAACGTAATGATTGGCAACCAATTTAATCATCCCACGAAAGGTTACTCCATACCTTTACATCATACAAGTACTTGTGATACGACTAATTGTATATACGCCATCAAATGCCCCTGCGGAAAAATATACGTAGGTCAAACTGAGAGGAAAGTGAAAATTCGGATCTCAGAACATAAAAGTAACATCAGAACGAAGAATTTAAAATCAGCTGTAGCATCACATTGGATTGAAACTGGTCACCAAATTTCTCAGTTGCGGTTCACAATACTTGAAAAGATCACACAACGTCGAGACATGGATCCTGCAAAACAAAGATTAAGGACTGAATACTTCTGGATAAAAAAACTTAATTGTTCTCACCCTATCGGGTTGAATGATCGTATAGAATATGCCTGTTTTCTTTAGTCAATTAATCATAGTTCCATTGGCAAACAGTGTTATCCGGTCCTGAAATTCCCTATGCATAATCCATTAATCTATTTTCGAATGATGATGTTCACTTACGTATCTTTATTACGTTTGTATTTTGACTCTTGAATTTGTTTCCCTCTCATTTTATTGTTTCTCTTTAACTCTACTGATTTCTTTTTTCTTGTAACTTTATTGAGGGTTTTTGTTTATTTATTTATTTATTTTTTCGTATCTTCGTTTTCACACGGGTTATATTTGTCTGGCCGCTCTATTGGCCGCCAGCGTCCTTATTTTTGACAACTTGATGCCCATAGGCTTGCGAAATTACGTCATCACGTAACCAATTGGCTCATTTTCACTCATATATATTGACTAATCACGGGGTGTCTTAGATTGATGATCCTGAACCGACGTCGAACCTTCACGCCGCCAGCAGAGCCTTAGACATGTGAAAACCGTCCGGTTTCCAGTAAGTCTCCGTTCAACACGCTCCCCCCTGGGTTTAAATGGGATCCTTTAGTACCATTTTTCACATAATCTTATCACTCGCTTTAAGCCTTCGCATTTTCTCACTCGCTTGATATTTTCGTGTTTCTTTTAATTGGTTTTCGATCCTGTGCCACCTACACGCTTTGTTAGCCTTTGCACGTTTTGTTAATTTTCGTTTCTTTTAAATTTCTCTTTTCTCTTCATTTCTTGTTCTCACGCCTAATTTTCTACTTAGTTTGTTCTTATTACAGTTTTATGGATTTGGTACATATGTTTCGTCTTATGCATGTATTTGATTGTACTGTTTATAGCATTCATTCATTCCGGATAGTGAACCTAATGGTCCTGTTTCATTTCATTTTTTAGACCCCTGAAGAAGGGTCAGACACTAATGACCCGAAATGCATTGGGTGGATGTCTAATGAGCTTAAGAAGAATAATCTTTGTTATGTACTATCACATTTGGAAATGATATTTTCAACGAGAGATTTAATCGGATGAATTTGTTGTAACTCATTCCATGAAGTCAATAAATGGATGAAGAAACTCAACAGTTTCGTTGTTTATTGAGTGCCCTTGCTTTGTGAGAAGGTGACTCTTCTCACTACATACGACAATTAATATCTGATCCCATCACAATTTCACAGGGCACTCGCCAGTGTTGCCTGCTATCCCCCCCTACTTTTGCCATTGCCACGGAGCCTATGGCAGCGTGGTTGAGGCAGCACCATGCGAACAGGGGTATAGGATTCACCAGCAGGGGGCTGATAGTGTCTATGTATGCTGACGTTATCACTCTTTATATCAAGGACCGGGCTGTGAATTTCATACCCGTTACTCGAGAGCTGATACGATACAGGGGCCTAATCTACCATTCTCCTGCTCACAGAAGGCACAAACACATTCAGGCAGACGGCCCAACGTGCAATCTGGGAGTTTGGGTAAGCAGGGAGATACAGGAGCTCTGGAGCACCAATTTTGGAAGGGCACTGACATGGATAGAGGAGAGAGATCAGAGGAGGAAGAATGTGTCCCTATCCCTCCCAGGTCGTATTGCTATCACTAAAATTATAATCTTCCCTAAACTGCTGTACCTGTTTGAAAATATCCCTATGCCTATAATTGTGCAATTCCTAAAGTGTCTTATATCAAGCATGATCGAGATAGTCTGCGCAGGAAAACAGCCTAGAGTATCCTGGGAACTCCTCACACTACCCCAGATTTTACCTGCAGAACAATACATCATACATTCCCCAACGCCCCACCGCAACTTCCAGTGCTGGAGCATATGCTCACAGAGTCATCTGGTCGTAAATTATTCACTCACAAGTACTCCATCACACAGCACACATCCCCGTTTACTATTCCAAAATCGTACAACGCCTGGGATACCGAACTGGGTTCTCCTATACCAGATTCAAAATTGACTTTCTGCTGTGGCCAATTTGAGCAGCTCTCGCCGAACTACCGCCTCAGATTAATACACTTCAGGTTCCTACACCGATTATATCACACCCCAGTTCAACTGCATCGCTAGGGTTTATGGCCCAATCCTAAATGCTGGTGCTGCGGGACACCAAGGACAGCCCTTCTACATCTGGCCTGGGACTGGCTGGAGGTGTTCAGACACATAGAATGCATAACTGGTCAGAGGTTGTCGAGATCGCCACTGGTTGCAGCTGTGGGCTATGCGCGCGACATACCCACAACGAGCCGACCGCTCACATCAATGTTACTTCTGCTGGACAAGCGATGGGTGGCTATTCACTGGGGAAAGATGTCAGCCCCAGACATAAAAACCTGGTTAAAAGACATTGCATATTGCAAAGAACAATTGACATGCTACTGGGAACTCATACTGGTCCGATCTCGCCCAAAATACATCTGGTCCCCATTTACATGCTGGCTCTGTTCCTTGACTAGCAAAGTACCATAGCGAATATCTGGTCAGCACAACAAACTCTTGTTTGCAGGACAAACAAGAACTGACTGCATCACCTGCATGCTGGTCCCTGGCAATTAAATGCGCACTGACCGGCGCCTACGGGCTTCACTGGGCTGTGGGACTGCCATGTGGCCAGGGCGCCATGACTAGAGCCGAGGAGGGAGTGATGTACACTAACACAGTAACAAGATCTTGATTTCCCATCCACTATTAGTAAAGCCTTTGTGTAGCAAAAATATGTTGTGATATGTTGGAATATGTAAACATTCAAATGCACTAATTTTGTCACCGGTGAACAAGTAACTGCGGTCGATGTATGATTATAAATTGAAAACTCAATTAAAAACAAAATATATATATATATATCCCCATGTTTTTACACTTTAGGATACATGCCTAGATGTTACAAAGGCAAGTAAGTTTTGAATATCTCTGCTACTTAGGAAGGCTATCTGAAAGAAATGATTTTTGCCAAAATGCTGTGGCAGCTGAATTAATGGTAACTGTAAATTAATGGAACACTGTGGTTATGTATTAAATGAAAAGGCTAATGCATAACAACCACAGATGTTTACATATAATATACTTAGTGAAAGAAGAAAACTGTATATTTGATATAGGTATTTACAGTTGCATGGTTATACGAATATATATCATACATAGATCATACTGGCTTGCTAATTTGCACATTGATTTTACCTGTTGAAGCGAGGGGGGCCGCCGAAGGCGCGCCCAAGGCAAGCCCGTCTGCGCCCGTCCGCGCCAGGCCGGGCCCAGGGGCCAGCCACGCTGGCAAATTTACCTCATACTCGGCTAACTTCCTCAAAGATTTGCAACATTTACACCCCCCACTCTCCCCCGCCACTTCCAGACGAATCATTACAGCTGGCCTTGCGCGCTCTGACTCACACCTCCCTAGCCGATGCATACCCTCCACTAAATCAGTCAGGAATGATACCCCCATTCGGGTGCTGTATCTGAACACCCGTTCCTTAATCAAACATCAAGCCGACATTTTTATCCTTCTATCTAATGAGAAACCAGATGTACTTCTGCTCACAGAAACCTGGCTGACTACAGATTCTCTCCCTGACATTCTGTCTGCCCTTCCCCCAGACTATTACATCCTCCATGCCGACCGCACTGGCAATCGCCCTGGGGGTGGGGTGGCAGCCATCATATCCAAACACCTCAACTTCTCCTCCAATTCCCTCCTTCCCCTCCCGGAAGTAGACAACCTAGTTATTAGTCTGAAAACCAATGCAGGAGCTTTAACACTTCTCTTCCTCTACCGGCCTCCACACCCCATGCCGTCCTTTGCTTCTGCCCTGACTGAACAGCTCTCTGACCTACTGACATTGCATCCCAGGCTAGCTCTCTTTGGTGACCTTAATTATTGGTTCAATGATGTTAATGCCGGACCCCACGCCACAGAATTCTTTGAAGCCCTCCACAGCCTTAACCTGACCCAACAAATTTCCTCGCCCACTCACATTAAGGTCCACATCCTGGATCAAATTTGGACTCCAAACCTAGCACTCTCCCAGCCATCTGTGTTCCCTTGCATTTGGTCAGACCATCACCTAGTTGACACCACCCTCACTGTCACTGGCAGGACCCCCGCCCCTCTGATGGCTGGCGGCCTCTCACGTAAATGGAATTCCTATGACTCCCAAGGCTTTTTTACGACCCTAGCCAACACCCGCCCAGCTGTTAACAGCCGCCAATATTGACACGGTGGACAGTGATATTGGCACCTGGCTAATGTCGGCTAGCGACCAATTCGCCCCCCTCACTAAGTTCCCCCACACCAGACACCATAACTCCCATAGATGGTTCTCTGGCGAACTTAAGAAACACAAACTGACGGTGCGCCAGCTGGAACGGACATGGAGACGCAACTACTCTGAGTCAGATAGATTACTATACACCACAGCCCGCAGAGAATACAAAAACGCAATCTCCTCAGCTAAATCGGAACACTTTTCTAACAGAATCCTCTCTGCGAACAATAAATCAAAGGAGGTCTTCCGTATCATGAACGAGCTTACCTCAGATGATAGAATTCTCCCAGGTCAGATCCCTACTCAAGAGACCTGTGACGCTCTTAATGCTTTCTTTATCGAGAAAATCAACAAAATCAAGGACTCCATCCACCCTACCTCCGATGCTCTCCTCAGACCTCCCTTCGAACAATTCATCGACCTTCACTCACTTCCCCACCCTCAACTGTAATTCACTAGCTGAGCTTGCGACCCGGGTAAAATCTGGTTCTCCGAACGACTGGTGCCCGCCCTCGGTCCTGCGGGACATCTGCCTCAAACTACCCGATTGCATTCTACCCCTACTGAATGGCTCCCTCATCACCGGCATTGTCCCCAGCTCCTTCAAAGAGGCCAATTTGGTGCCGCTTTTGAAGAAACCTGGTATGGACCCGGCGGAACTTTCGAACTACCGCCCCATATCGCTCTTACCTTATTTCTCCAAGCTTATGGAGGCCCACGTCACTCGGTGTCTCTCTAACTTCATCGAGACCTCCCACCACTTGGAGCCCAATCAAGCCGGCTTTAGGCAATCCCACTCCACCGAGGCTGTTATCCTAGCAGTACTGGACACATTGAGGAGGAACGCTGATACAGGGATCCCCCAGGCCCTCGTACTCCTGGATTTGTCCGACGCGTTCGACACGGTTGATCATAACATCCTTCTTCACCGTGTCCAGCAGGCGGCCATCCAGGGCCCTGCCCTCAAATGGACTCAGTCCTTCTTGATTGGCAGAACACAAGCCGTCCGCTTGGGCCCCTACACAGCGTCCAAAACCCCTACAACCTGTGGAGTCCCTCAGGGCTCTGCCCTGTCACCCCTACTATTCAACCTTTATCTCCGTCCCCTGATCCGCTCGCTTCATAGCTGGGACATCACAGTGTATAACTACGCCGATGACCTGCAGATCATCTTCCTACTCAACACCCTAGACGCGGTGAACAACTTCCAATCTGCCATGATACACATCCAGGAGTGGATGGACTACAATCAGTTAAAATTAAATCCCGGCAAAACGGAGCATCTTCTTCCCGGGTTTAGTCCCTCCCATTGGGGCCCGCAGTTCTGGCCCAATAACTTAGGTCCCCACCCCGGTCCCTGTGAAATCAGTAAAAAGTCTTGGTGTGACAATCGATACCGAACTTTCCCTCAGACCACACGTGGGTGCTGTGATCTCCTCATGCATGTTCCAGCTTCGAAAAATCCGCAAAGTCAGTCACCTACTACCACCAGCTGCTCTGGTCCAGGTAGTCATCTCCCTGGTACTATCCCGCCTGGACTTCTCCGACTCCTTGTACCACGGTCTCCCAAAATCTTTGCTGCATCGCCTTCAGGCCGTACAGAACCAAGCAGCTCGTCTCATCCACTACACCCCCAAATGGCAGTCGGCCAAACCTCTGCTACACAAACTGCACTGGCTACCTATAGAACAAAGGGCGGCCTTCAAGTTGGGCTGCCTCACGGTCAAATCCCTCCACTGCCCCAGCCCTGCCTTTCTGACAACCCTCATCAATCCACACCGTCCAACACGTAATCTTTGCTCAGCCCTCCTCAACCTGCTCGCTGTCCCCAAAACTAAAGCCAACAAATTCGGTGGCCGTCGGTTCGCCTACCTTGCCCCCAAATTTTGGAACCCTCTTCCCCTATCCATTAAATCCAGTAGCTCTCTCCTTCATTTCAGAAAACTGCTCAAAACCTTCCTCTTCACCTTACCCGGCTAACTCCCATTCCCTCTGACCCCCAGACTCTCCTCTGTCTTTCAGCGCCAGGAAACCCTTGGTGTCAGTGCGCTTTAGAAAATCCCACTTAACATAACATAACATAACATAACATACGAATGTAGATAATGTATTGTTTAATGCTTTTGTAATGTATATTTGAAACTGAGACACATTTTCTTATAAAGAGACTTTTGTAAGTCATCATTTAGGTTTTCCCCTGACCCTCAGGTGAACCAGGGGATTCATCCTACTTCTGTGAATGTCGTCATGCTGGGTGGCTGACGACCCTGCCCCTGTCTCTCAAAGGAAAGAAGAAACCAAGTAAACAGAGTGCTCCAGGACTGGCTAGAACTGGCTCTGACTAGGCCAAGGCCACTCTGCCTTCAGAGGAAAAGGATTTTGGGATATAAGTATTGGGACCCAGACTACAGAAAATTAGATTATCCTGGAATCAAGAAGGAACCTCTGCCAAGGAGAAAGCTGGAAGACTGAATAAGAAGGACTGACCTGCTGTAAGGCTGACCTGCAGTTGCTTTGCTGCCAAGGAGAGGGGAAGGACTTTGCTGTGTGCTGTGTCCCCTGGCTTGAAGGAATCTCCAAGTGCCTGAGTAGAGCTGGCCTCCTGTTAAGAAGTCCCAGGAACAAAAGGACTTCACCCCAGCTTCCCCCTGAACTCTGCTGTGTGAGTTCTGCCCTTCCTAGAGTGCTTGGTCCAATTGTGGGGCCTCTGGAAGTTGTGCCTGCTGTTGGGAAGCTGACCAAGAAGAAAGAAGCAAAGGATCTACCCTTTTTCACGCACCGCCGGCTTAGCGATAAAATTTCCGTTGCTCAGTTCGTTAGCTGGCCGAATTTTTATCGCTCCGAACATCGTCCCAGAGCCTGCCGCCGCTGAGCAAGATCATCGCTGGTGAAATTGTCACCCCGCTCATTAGCGGGCCGAATTTTATTGCTGCGAACCTCATCGCAGAGCCAGCCATAATCCCCGCTCTGCTCGTTAGCGGGCAGAATTTTATCGCTGCGAACATCGTCACAGAGCCTGCCGCCACTGGGTGAGATCGTCGCAGAGCTAGCCAAGATCATCGCACCGCTCGTTAGCGGGCCGAATTTTATTGCTGCGAACATCGTCGCAGAGCCAGCCAAAATCATCGCACCGCTCGTTAGCGGCCCGAATTTTGTCGCTGCGAATATCGTCGCAGAGCCAACCAAGATCATCGCTGGTGAAATCATCGCCCCGCTCGTTAGCTGCCCGTATTTTGTCGCATCGTGCCTTTGCGTGTAAATTTCAACCGGAAAAGCTACGTCTTGGAATCCATACAAGTATCGCCTCACTCCCCATACAGACCGGATTAATCGCACATGCCCGCTGCGTGCAGCGGGGTTGTCGCATCACCTCCCCAGGGTCTCAGGACTGACGCTGTTGCTTGTTTTTCGACGCCTGAGCGCCGCTAAGAACTTCTATCTCATCACCAGGTACTGTTGGCTAAAATTGATGCTAAGGTGAATGATTTTTGTCGCTAAGCTAAGAACTCTTTTTGAAACCATATTCTTGAACTGTGTATGTTGGATTTTTGTCGTTTTGGTCTTGTGTAGTTTATATAAAAGTACTTTATTTATCTACACTGGTGTGGAGTCCATTTGTGGTGTTTTCACTGTGTTACTGTGAGTGTTGGTACAAATACTTTACACATTGCCTTTGATAAGCCTGTCTGCTTGTGCCAAGCTACCAAGGGGGTGAGCAGGGGTTATCTAAAGAGTGTATCCCCCTTACCCTGACTAGAAGTAAGGGTCCCTATTTGGACAGTGGTACCTACCTCTGCCAACTAGAGACCCCCAGATCTAACAGACTGTGTTTAGGTAGAGCCTTTGTAATGTGAATGTGCAAGGGTGGTAGGTGACAGCTCTGCACCCATCAAGTCATGCAAAAACAACAATTGATGGGCAGAATGCAGAACAATGTCATACATTCACCCCAGTGCAGAGATCTGGGCCTAAATCCATAGTTTTTTTTGCTCACCATGCCATTCCAGTTTGAACCCAGCCATATGCAAATCAGTCTTGACCCTGTGCCTCATGGGAACAGTCCAGCCCGAACTGCCAAGCCAGGTCCTCCCTGGACTGGAAACAAGCATCCTAGGACTGGTTTCGTGTGTTCACCCCCTTCAGCCAGGATCGCTTGATTCCAGTGGCATGGTGAGCACGGATCCCACTCTATTTCTTGTCTCAGCATCTGGAGAGATACCAACGCGATGTTGCCTAGTGCCAGTGGTCAGACTTCCCATCATCAGAGGGGACGGGCCCACTGTTTTTACCTATCATGGTGTCCATCCCTGCTCTGGAGCCATTTGTAACAGATGGCCCGCCCCCGGCCCAAACTGCAAGTTGAAAAGACTGGGTTGAGTGTCAGGATATGTAGTTTGCAGCCATAGCACTAGAAAATGATCAACTTCATCCTATGCTATTACGCTTGGAAGGTGCGGCAGTCCATAAACTGGGGAAGTCTGTGGCGGAAGCTAGCCCACCTTTTACTTATGCAACACTTTGACCTCACACTTTTAGCCCCTTGCAAATCCTGACTATGAGAGGTTCTTCCTGCACCAAGATCATCAGATCCCTGCAAGAAGCTCAATCATTTTGCCAAGGTGTGCCGATCATCTGCACCCCAGACAGCGCAGAAACCAAGGGCAGTTCATTTCATGCAGACTCCTTCAATGCAGAATGATGAAGAAGATATAGATGATGATAATGCAGAAGGAGCTGTTCACATCAATCATTACCTGCAACCCAGTGGACATCCATGGATACACGTTCCTAAATGCAACATCATCCTGGCAGGCCATCAGATACCAGTGTTAATTGATACAGTGGCATCAGTTAATATAGCGCAGGATGTCCTACAGAAAAATACCTCTACTACCAATCCTACACCACACTTCCACCCAGGTGTTTGCTTATGTCTCATCCACACTACTCCCACTGGTACCAGTGTTCACCGTGGAGATTGAGCATGAATCTCACTCCACCCGTGCCAAGGTGTATGTGACCAAAGGTGGCTCTGGAATGTTGTCAAGTTGCTGGACAGCGGAACGTCTCTAACTCGTTGCCTTTACATTGGGAAGCATGGACGAACTGGTAGATGAGTTTGCACCCCTGTTTGAATGCATAGGATGTCTTAAAGGCCGTTTCATACACCTACACATTGATGTCTCCATCCAGCTGTTGCGTTGAGGCATCAGATGGGGGCATTCCATCTATGCCCCAAGGTGGAAGCAGAGCTGCAAAAGATAGAACAAGCTGGTATTATTGAGAAGGTTGATGAGACAACTCCCTGTGTGTCCACAATCATGGTGCAGTGGAAACCCAAGCAGCCAGGAGAAAGAGAATCTGTGTCAACATGTGTCTGCCTAATCTGGCCATCCGATGTGAGCGACATCTGATGCCCACTGTTGATAGCATTGTGGCTGAGGTCAGTGGCTCAAGATGGTTCTTCAAGAAGGATCTCCGCACTGGGTATCACCTGTTATTGCTTGCCCCAAAGTCTAGAGCAATCACCACATTTTCCATCCACATGGGTTTGCAGCGGTATAAACCCCTCAGTTTTGCAGTGTCAAGAGCAAGAGCGGCAGAAGTCTTTCAAGATATGATCAGAGGGGTTTTGGCTGGCCATAAAGGTGTCATAAATGTCAGTGATGAAATTCTGGTGCACTCCCCCACCTTGGAAGAGCACCTCGACCACCTGAGAGTGACATTCCAATGTTTAAGGAACAAAGGCCTTACACTTTGCAAAGGGAAATGTTCCTTTCTACTAAAAGAAATAGCATTCTATGCATGCCATTTTCTAGAAGATGAGGTAAAGCCAAATCCTGAGAAGGTTTTGGATAGCCAGTCAGCCCCTGCATCCACCAGTGACACACGTATGCATAGTTTTCAAACTATGGTTACCTACTGTGGGAGTTAAATCCCAAATCTGACTTCCCTCACTGCCCCACTTAGAGAACTGACCAAAGATAATGCCTATGGAGCTGGGGACTCCCCCAATGAGAAGTCTTCCAAGCGACCAAAAGGGCCTTGTCCACAGACACTACTTTGACTTATTTTGAGTCGGAAATGTTTGGTTTGATTCAAACTCTGCTGGCTTGGTAGCTGTATTGTCACTGAGGCAGACAAATGGGTCATCCTCCAAGCCACCCCCAAGGATTGAGAAATGCATTCTCCAACTGCAGGCCTACTGTTTCTCCATAGTGTATTGACTGGTGCACAAAATCCTGCTATTTGTCAAGACATATGCAAAAGAAATAATTGATGGATGGAATGCTGGACAATGCAAACATTCACCCCCAGTCACAAGTATCTGAGTTCCATTATTATTTTGCTCACCACACCACCCCAGTTTGGAACCAGCCATATGCAAATCAGTTCCTTGTGGGAACAGTCCAGCCCGAACTGCCAAGCCAGGTCATCCCTGGACCGGAAACAAGCATCCTGGGACCGGTTTCAGCGCATCACCCTTCATCAGCCAGGCTAGCTTTAATCCAGTGGTGTAGTGATCACGGGACCGACGTCTGGGTATACCCTTCCTCCTTAGGGCGACATATGCAAAAGAAACAATTGATGGATGGAATGCTGGACAATGCAAACATTCACCCCCAGTCACAAGGATCTGGGTTTAATCCATCATTCTTTTGCTCACCACACCTCCACAGTTTGGACCCAGCCATATGCAAATCAGTCTTGACCCTGTTCCTTGTGGGAACAGTCCAGACTGAACTGCCAAGCCAGGTCCTCCCTGGATCGGAAACAAGCATCCTGGGACCGGTTTCAGGGCATCACCCTTCATCAGCCAGGCTAGCTTGAATCCAGTGGTGTAGTGAGCACGGGACCCACTTCTGGGCATACCATCCCCCCTTAGGGCCACATATGCAAAATAAACAATTGATGGATGGAATGTTGGACAATGCAAGAGGGGTGAAACCTCAAAACCGGTCCTAGGATGCCTGTTTCCAGCCCAGGGAGGAACTGGCTTGGCAGTTCGGGCTGGACTGTTCCCATGAGGCACAGGGTCAAGACTGACTTGCATATGGCTGGGTTCAAACTGGAATGACATGGTGAGCAAAAAAACTATGGATTTAGGCCCAGATCTCTGTACTGGGGTGAATGTATGACATTGTTCTGCATTCTTCCCATCAACTGTTGTTTTTGCATTTGTCACCCCGAGTGGGACGCGTATGCCGAGACGTGGGTCCCGTGCTCTCCATGCCACTGGAATCAAGCAATCCTGGCTGAAGAGGGGTGGAACCCCGAAACCGGTCCTAGGATGCTTGTTTCCAGTCCAGGGAGGACCTGGCTTCGCAGTTCGGGCTGGAATGTTCCCATGAGGCACAGGGTCGAGACTGAGTTGTATATGGCTGGGTTCAAACTGGAATGGCATGGTGAGCAAAAAAACGATGGATTTAGGCCCAGATCTCTGTACTAGGGTGAATGTATGACATTGTTCTGCATTCTGTCCATCAACTGTTGTTTTTGTATTTGTCAAGATATGCCAGGCCAGCCACCATGGAGGAGGAGTCAGATGTCTAGGGAGTTGAGGATTATGTTTGTCTGGGAGTAGAGCGGTCTCTTCCACTGACCATTTCACTAACGGTAATTGTTCAGGCCACCGCCAGAGACGAATGCCTACAGCTAGCCATCACTGCAGTTGCATCAGGAAACTAGAACACCCTCCCCCAAAAGGTCTCCTCTCTCACAAAGGAAGCAAAGTTGAGACTGGTTTCATTACATAATGTTTGACTAGAGCTTGCTGTGTCTCCTGAAAGGTGTTTGATGAGAGGGCCTCACCTGGTGATTCTGAGAACTCTTCAACAACTGGTGGTTGACCTCGTTCACAATGCTCATCAAGGGATTGTTAGGAACAAATCTTGACTTAGGTGCAAGGTGTGGTTCTCAAGTCTGTATGACCTAGTGGAGTGAACATTGAGACAATGGCCATTGTGTCAAGCTTTTTGTATAGCCGAGTCACTGGCACCCATCTTTACAGAGGATATTCCCCCTATTCCATGGTATTGGGCAAGTGCAGATTTTGGAAGCCTGCCTGATGGCCGGCACAAGTTGGTCATCATAGATGATTTCTCAAAGTATCCAGAGGTCGAGATCATCGAATCAACTACAGCCAGCCAGACAATACCTCGACTGAAAAGGTTATGGCAACCCATGGTCTGTTGCATGAGCTTTGCACTGGCAGTGGTCGCACTTTTTCCAGCCAGGAATTTGCTGAGTATCTTCAGTCCTATGGCATTCTTCACCAGAAGATCACACCCCGTTGGCTCCAAGCCAATGGCGAGGCAGAAAGATTCATGTGAACAATAAACAAGGTTCTCCCCATTGCCTTAGCAAATGGACAGAATATGGAGTGTGTCCTTTAAACATTTCTAAGAGAATACCACTTTATGCCCATGCAACAACCAAGGTGAGCCCTAGCACTCTGTGTATGAACCGGGCAGTGGGCGACACCATTCCTCACGCAGAAAAATCATCATAGTTCAGAAACCAGGTCGCCACAGCCCTGCACAAGGCACAAAATGCCCAAGTGTCTATAGTCAGACATGCCCAACGAGGCTCTTGGGGTTGGGGATCTGGTACTACTCCATAATTGGCATCCATGGAGAAAATTCCAGTTGCCTTTTGAGGTTGACCCATGGTGTGTGATGTCAGTAAAAGGAACAATGATAACTGGCCAGAAAGACAACAAGACTGTCTTGAGAAATAAATCTTTCTTCAAGTTGTACAGGCAACCAGTCAGTTCGCCTTTCAGTCTCTCATCGGTACCCACAGGGGATGACTATGACACCACTCAGGAATCACATGTGCACCCATTGCCTATGAGCTCCTTTTTGTCCTGCGAAAACACACCGAAGAACTGTGTGAACCATACCTGGTGGGGTTGAAGAGCCAGAAGTCGCAGATGGAACTCTCAAGTGGCAAGGGACAGAGAGATACTACCTCAGGCCGTTTACTGTGGTCTTCTCGCTGGAAGGATTTTGTATTAAACTGATCTTTTTGTCAATCTCATCTTTCTCTCTCTTTCTCCTCGATTTTTCTCTCTCTTCTTCGCTCTATGTTCTCTTTATCCACGTTTATCTTGGTCCTACATTTTGATGCCCTGTATGGTGTTTTTTTTCATTATGCCAGTGCAAGTTCCATTGGCTGTTTTTGTTTCTTTGCATTTTTATGTCTGGTTAAAGGAGGAATGTTATGTTTGGGATGGGCCATCCCAATGGTAGACTTTGCCCAGGGGTGTTTGGACCCCGGCTATTGGCTGCGATGTTTGTGGCAGTGATGTCAGACGGGAGGACATAAAAGATCCTGGGGAGCACTCCTCGTCATCAGTGATTATTGCAAACTGAAACTAGGGTTGGTGTGATTTATTGGTTCTGCCCAGCCCGTCACTACTGGGGACCAGTGTCCAGGAACATCACAGGTGCATCAGAAGTTGCTGATTATAAAGACATTTGAGACTATATTAAATACAAAGAATGCAGAATGCCCTGCACTATAAACGTCTAACAGTATGTACAATATCTTGCAAAAAATGCATGAATATTAACTCTGAATACCGAGACTTAAAACAGAAACCAATTAGTCATTGTTAGACCTTGCACATTGGCGTGAGTCTCCCTTCCATTTTTCGCTGCTGCCTCATATGTTTTTGCTGGTGTTAGTTTCTCAGGGCACTGTGCCACTGCTGTCCAGTGCCACAGTGCAAGTGCTCCCTATTGTAAATTAATGTATAATTTGTGATTCCATGATTGGTTGGTTTGGTTTACCTGTCAGACCCTAGTACAGTGCACCAGGAGTGCCCAGGGCTTGTAAATCCAAATACTGCTGGTGGGCTTGCAGCACTGGTTGTGCCACCCACATAAGCAGCCTGTAAACATGTGTCTAAGGTCTGCCATTGCAGAGCCTGCATGCATTCTGGTACTTTCATGCTGACTGGTCAAGTGCACCCACTTGCCAGTCCCTAAACCTTCCCTTTTCTTCATATCAGACACCCCTATGGTAGGCCCAAGGGCAGGGTGCATTGTATGGTAGGACATGCCCTGGTGTGTGTGGCATGTTCTAATAGTGAATTACAGCCATTTTCGTTTTTCACTATTTCAAGGCTACCTGTTCTCCATAGGCCAGAATGGGCAGTTTGGTTATTACATCTTATAATCTTAACTGACTCAGAGAACATGGTAGGAATTCGAATTTAGTGTGCCTGAACTCAGGATGGCAAAATATATCTTTTAGTGAAGTTGGTTTTAACATTCTGTGTTTGAAAATGCCACTTTTAGAAACTAGGCCTTTTCTTGTCTAACCATTCAAACCTGCCTCTGCTAGGCTGTGTATTCCTTTGTCTGGAGTTTGAGTGACAGGGCTGGGGAATTCCAGGAGACAGGGTGAGGTGTCCCAGTGGTGAATAGAGAGATCTGCATCTAGATGGGTGGGAGGAGTTGCACCTGGGACCTGAATAGGGCTGTGCCTGCCTTCCACAATGCTGGCTCCACCTCCTGGGGAGCGGCTGATGTCTCTGCCCTGCACAGTGAATGAAGAGAAGGAATCCTGTCAACAAAGTGCTCGAGGGCTGTACTTGCCTTCCACAATGCTGGCTCCACCTCCTGTGGGGCGTCTAATGTTTTTGCCCTGCACTGCGAAAGGAAAGGAGAAGTCTGGTAAACAGAGTGCTCAGGAACTGGTTTGGCCTGGGCAAAGACCCCTCTGCTTTCAGAGTACAAAGGATTTCTGGGTATAAATATTGGGACCCTGATCCCAAGATCTTAGATCACTTTGGGAAAACAAGAAGAACCTCTGCTGAGGGAGGAACCAGAAGCTGAGGAGGAAACCATCCCTGAACCTGGGGGATTGGCCTGCAGTGGTTGCCTTACTGCCAAAGAGAGGAGAAAGGAACTTTGTGTGTACTTTTGCTCAACTTGTGAAGGATCTCCAAGGGCTTGGAAAAGAGCTTGCCTCCTGCTGAAGTCTCAGGAACAACAGACTTCACCCCCAGATCCCCAGAGATCTTTGGAAGTGCCTGCTGTTGTTGTTGGGCCTTCTGAGGGACTGCGTGTCGCAAGGAGCTGGAAGCGCGACTCAAGAAGGAGAAGCGTGCCGCCGTCGGAGCTGTTGTCGTCGCATCTTGTAAAGTGTGTCGCCGCTGCAGCATCGCATCGAGCGGTAGCGTCTTGCATCATCATGGAAGTGTTTCGTAACGCCGAAGAAGCGTGTCGCCATCGCAGCCATCGTAGCTGACGCATTGCACTGCATCAAGAGAAGAGTCTTGCATCGAGGAAGAAGCGTGTCGCCATCGTAGTTGTCGCATTGCACCGCATCAAAGAAAGCACCTCGCATCCACGGAGAAGCGTGCCGCCGTCGGAGCTGCTGTTGTCGCATCGCGTAAAGGGGTGTCACCGCTGCAACATCGCATCGAGCGGAAGCGTCTCGCAAACGTCGGAGAAGAGTGTCGCTGCCAATGCCGCTGCCGTCGCATCGCGTAAAGTGTGTCGCCGCTGCAGCTGAAGCATCGAGTCGAGTCTTCTCGCAACATCGGAGAAGCGTGCCGCATCTGGAAGATCTTCACGTCTTTATTTCTTTGCACCAAAAACTTCATCACATCAACATTGTTGCAACACTTTTGTTGCCCTGCGTGTCGCATCTAAAAGGTACATTGACTTAAAGTGTTGCATTTAAGAACTTAAGAGAACTAAGCAAAATCCTACCATCTAAAGTAACAGTACTGTGTGATTTTGTCGTTTAATGGTCTTGTGGTAAATCTATATAAAGAATACTTATTTTTGATATAAAACCTGTGTGGTGTCCGTCTGTAGTGTTGTCACTTGGTTACTGTATGTGTTCACAAATGCTTTACACACTGCCTCTGAGATAAGCCTGTCTGCTCGTGCCAAGCTACCAAGTGTGTGAGCAGGGGTTATTTTAGGAGTGTACCCCCTTACCCTGACTAGAGGAGAGGGTCCCTATTTGTCACAAGTGCATACCTGTGCCAACTTGAGCCCCCCAAGTCTAACAGTCATGTTGCATGATTTGTGAAAATTTGAATATTTGCAATATTACCTGCATGTTGGCTCCATCTGTGTGTGATTTAGTGCTCAACTATTTAAAAAAAAAACTAATAAAACCATTAAGGGGAACAGACCTTTGATCAATTTTGCATATTGAAGCAAAGAATATTCTACACAGGAATTCTGTATCATATGCTCACAACTTAGTCAAGATTGCTGCTAAAGTCAGTCTGAGGTAACGTTTATCAGAAGGCTCAGCTAAGTAGCACCAAGTAGGTCATCTAAAACGAGCCGTAGTAATTACCTGTCCAGTTGATATTCCTGAGGGCAAACAGCTGTGTAATAAGAACTACTGTGGTATATTCATTAAAAGAAGACCTGAAGGTTATTTGAGCAATATCTTTGCTTAGCTAGACACACACAGATGTGTTTGAAAACATGTCATCTTAATTAAATCGTTTCTAACATGCATCTGCAGGTTTATCGTCTTGCCCAATACTTGTTTGAGTTGTCATACGTTATGGTAAGTATTCCACAAAACGTTCAAAGTTGGCTGCCGGTGCATGCTCATGCATGGTGCGTGTCCATGCATGTACACTCATCGGTTTTGCCGTACAGCAATGAAAGATGAGCGTTTGTGTGAGACATGGACCAGTGGCCATCTTTGAATGGGTTGTATGAAAAAAAATGCCATTCTAAGATGGCCAGCCATAGATATTACTTTTAATAATGCAATTCTACAAGCACTGCAAAGGCAATGGCATTGGGTGGGCACAGCGTCGGGGCAGCCCAGGGTCGAACAAAGGGAGAGAGTGTGAGTCAATGGGAGTACGGAAGGCAATAGCAGAGAGAGCAGCGCTAAGCAGAGGTGTAGCATGAGAAAACTGTCCCTCATCAACAGAAATGTAAGGACTCAGAAACACTTAATGGAAAGAGGTGAGAGAGGCATTTGACCGTGGGATGATCTAAGATGTTATAGATAATGTATCAAATAAATAGTTTAAAGAGGAAGAATACACAAAGCCAAATGATTGAACTGGGCTCATCTAAAACGCACTCTAGGTTTATGTTAGATTCAATACGGATGTCAGTGACAAATAGCTAAACCTATCTTGAGGCGAGACATTAAAATTGCCTAGTGTTTTTTTCAATTTATTAGTGCCAATAATTTACAGAAAGACTGCACGATACGTTACATTATTGTAAAAAAAACTAAACAGATATGCAAAGGACTGTAGCTAAAAAACACAATCTCGGTTTCAACATTTTCCACATTAGTGCAATATAACTTTTACCAAGAAGCTGTCAACTCATTCTGAATTGTACTGCCATATTGCACGGCCAGTTTTCACATATTGTTACTCCCACTGAGTAGCTGTTCATTTAGTGGGACAAGAGAATATTTGTATTGTGACTCCTCCTGGCAGACCTGCAACACCTTAGGGCGTGTGCTCACTGTATTGCGCATGTTCACTTCTTTTCATGCATGTGCCCAAGACCTATGCTACAAATAGTCCCCTCACAACTCAACTAAACTAGTTATTATCCGAAAGATGACTCCTTTTTGCCACGGGGATGAAAATGGGTATGTCATAAAAGAAAAGTGAAGGTAAGTGGAGGATGTAAGAGCAGCAACATATGTTTAGTAGGATCTCCTTCTGGTGTAATTAGAGGGAAATGGCAGAAGCAGTAATCCAGGTGCATTGGAGTTGCCACATGCTATAGAACTATGCAAGATTGGTGCTGCTGTATCACACAAGCAAAATATAGCCAGAGTGTCATGCAGTCTTGTGACAGATATCAGACAGAGGAAACTAGAACTACTGTTTATTTGAGTAGGTGTTTGCTAGGGCCCAGCCCAGGAATTCATTTTAGAGTGCCCTGCTCTTGTATTCATAATTGCACTGCACAGTGACTGGATAGTTTCAACTTTGGCATGAAAGAAAGGCTGCTGCTGAGCATCATTACTATTTGTGGGAGGAAATCACAGATTTTCTAACTTTTTAGTTCAAGAATAGCGCTGCTACTACTTCTACAACAGGGCTCCCCTAAGCCACATCACGTCCCCATGCAGGTGTCAGGTTCTGACACAGGTGGCACTGCTGAATTTGCTACCTGCGATAGAAACTAGAAAAAAACAGGTAAGGGAATTGAAAGAGATAGAGAGAGAGAGAGAATCTCTGGATTGAGTTCACGCTCCGGTACTGTAACGTGTCTGTTAAGGATCGGCACCACACCATCTTGATGCAGTGAAGACACTTTGGGACTAAACTGATGGTTTTGGTGGTTGGCATAGCTTCGACCTGGAATAGAGCTGACAGCCTGAGAACATAACCAGCAACTCACTGGATAGAAACCAGAAAGTAAAGTGAACAAGGCTCTCACCAATACTGAACTAGGAGGGTAGGTATTATTATTATTATTAATTTTATAAGGCGCACAGCTACCCGGAAGTTTCCCGGTGCCAACAGACAGAACGCAAGAGAAAAGGAGGACATCTACTGGTTAAATAGCCAAGTTTTTAGGCCTTTGCAAAAGTTGTTACAGCTGGTTTCGTGCCGGAGAGGCGTGGGGAGCGAATTCCATTGTAGCGGGGCCAGGTAAGTGAAAGATTGGCCACCCAAACGTGTCCGTTTGATCCCGGGGACTAGAAGTTTGGCCTGAGAAGAGGATCGAAGAAGGCGTTTAGGAAGATAGGGATGGGCTAAGGCACTCAAATACTGAGGCACTGTGCCCAATTTGATCTTATGCATGTAGCATAGGGCCTTGAAGTTGGTTCGATTCTCTATCTTAAGCCAATGAAGGTCACGGAGAGAACCTTAGATGGAGGCCTTTTTAGGTACAAGGCAGAGCAGTCTGGTCGCGGAGTTCTGCACTACCTGCAGTTTTTGTACCGCCTCCTTATTGGCTCCTAAGTACAGGACATTGCCATAGTCCATCGTGGACGTAATTAAGGCCTGGATCACTGTTCTTTGTGTGGGACTAGGCAACATCCAGAGTATTTTTCTGAGCCATTTCAGGATGGTGAAGCAGGTTGAGGCGGCCTTGACTGCTTGCTGCCTTCATAGATAGCTGGTCATCTATAACTATGCCTAAATTGCAAGCTGATTGCACTGGTTGAGGCAGATCACCCATTTGAGGAGGCCAATGACGGGGGCCCCAGAGATCTTTGTTTTTCCCAAGAATGAGAACTTCAGTTTTTCCACCATTTAGTTTCAACCGATTGGTGTGCATCCAGCTAGCTATCTTTGGCAGCCCAACCTGGAGAGATGATACCATAGATGCCTCATTGGTGGACAAAGAGAAGATAAGCTGGGTATCATCAGCATACGAGAAGATAGACAGCCCAGCTTCTTCCGCTATTGTGGCTAGAGGGCTAACATAGATATTAAACAATAATGGGCTGAGGATCGAACCTTGCGGTACTCCGTAAGGAGAAGCGTGGGACTTTGAGCTAGTAGATGGGGAAAAACCTGAAAAGTACGTCCGGTCAAACAATCCTTAAGCCATTTGAATGCTAAACCAACAATATCCAAAGTTTGTAGAGCTTCTAGTAGGGCAGTGTGTGACATAGTGTCAAAAGCGGCACTCAAATCAAGCAGTATGAGTGCCACCATTTCACCCATGTCAAGATGATGGCGCAGAGTTTCAGTAACTCCCAGGAGCGCGTTGTTTCTGTAAAAAACCCCGCTCTAAAACCCGATGTTTTGGGAGTCTACAAACTGCGTTAGTTGTTGATTGACGTGCTTTTCTGGAACTTTAGAAAAGGCAGGAAGTAGCGAAATCGGGCGAAAGTTGGAAGGTTCAGCCGGATCAGCATTGGGTTTTTTCAAAAGGGGGAGAACCATGGCATGTTCCCATGCAGATGGTAAGATTGCTTCCTTCAGTGACGCATTAAGCAACTCCATGATAAGTTTGAGTGAAGATGGTTTCAGTTTTTGAAGAATGGAGATTGGAAGAGGATCGTTTGGTGAGCCAGGTTTAAGGCTATTTAAGATGCGGCTGAGGGAAGGGACATCCAGTTTTGTAGCGTGTTAGTTGGCACGGTGCTATGGGTCCCCAGTAGAGTAACACAGCCTAACATGGAGGGAGCGCTCTTTGCTTGCTGCTCCACATTAGTTGTAACTGCATTTAGTTCTGTGTAGATTTTCTCTACTTTGCAATAAAGAACTTTGCCAAGTCCTCGCATTGAACATCATTGAGCACGGGTGGTGCCGGTTAGCAGGTTGCACCTGAAAGCTCCTTTACTATTCTGAACAGAACATTGGGATTATTAAGTGTTGATGTAATAGTGGTGTTAACATATTCAGCTCGAGCAGCATTGCACAGGGAATGGTAATCCCTTTTGGCAAGTTTGTAAATATGTCTGGATTCCGGTGCATAGTCCTTCCTCCAACGTCTTTCCAGTGCTTTGCATTTGGTTTTTTCTACTTTTAGCTTTTTTTCGAGAACCAAGGGGCAGGGGGACGATGATTATTTTGCTTCCACAAGGCCTGACGCTGATGCATGCTGCTGCTGCCACCCCATCCACATCTCCGGCCCCTGATGTGTCAGTACCACACAGTGTGGCAGACATTCCACCTCTGGCCCATGAGGTGTCCCTGCCACACAGTGATGGAGACAAAACACCACCACCCACAGGTGAGGCACATGCAACAGCAGAGGACGAAGATGCGGATGAATCTGCCTTCGTGGTCAGAAGGATGCAGTAGCATTCATCTCAGCCATGTGGCCTGTTTCTGCTTGGTTCTGCCCTCTGCATCATCACCTTCCTCTGTCCCCTGATGCACTCTGCGACACTCACCTTGGACCTCGACATGGACTGCCATATTCTGTTCGGTCACAATTGACACAGCTATCAGACTGTGGACTGAACTCCTCCTCTTCTGATGTACTTGTCATTCCCTGAAGGACTCTGGCTGGCCCTCCATGGGCCACAAATGTAAAGTGGGGTTTTCATGGCCCTGTACTGCTCCAGCTGCAACACTCCACTGAATGTGCAATAAACATTCATATTCACGCAGATGCGTCATGTCTATGATCTTTAAAGTGTGGAAATATGGATGAATGCAGGGTCAGTGATTCCCCCTTACGTCCATGTTTCTTACGTTGTGGGATTTGGGTCACAGGGTGACACATTGCTGTTTGTGGTCCTGGTGGTGCCGACACTACAACAGCAACACATCTATTAGTTACTTCCTTATCCAGCCCAGGACGGAACCACGCCCAGAACTCCGGGGTCATTGTTCACATCATGACGCTGGACTGGCATACGCCAGGACAGCCCACTCCGCATACGCTCACAGGGGGGGGACAATGCTACATGTTCCAGGTCTTCCCTGTGGGAATCTCCTGCTCACAGGTCTAGTTGTCAGCATGCCACAGCCACTCCCTCATGGCAGGTTTACATCCACACCACACCCATCCGGCACAGGCATCACAGGACATGTGACCCTGCCAATAAAAAAGGCCTGGCACACGTGCTGGATGCCCTTTCCACAGTCTGACTGGGTGTCTCCATGTGGCCATTGTTTTTGCATGAGGGCCTAGGGCCCTGCCACCTCTCATTGCCCAGTGCCGGGGGTGACAGGATGGCGTCCGCACCACGGGACTCAATCATAAGGGGTCCATGGCTAGCGGAACAGACTTGATGGCACCGGATACAGTGCGGCATGCACAGGCACACTGCCAAGGGACGGTGTCTTGCAGTAGACTGAGGTAGGGGCACTGAAAGTGCTGAGCGTGTGTGCAGCCTGCGATGATGCGCCGTCCTGGCGGTCCGGACTTGTGAGGATTAGTGTGAGCCCTGCTGGACCGCAGTGTAGGCCTGAGCCAGCGGGCAGTGTGGGCCTCCCGCCACGTGGCGTTGCCCCGCGGTTCACAGAGTTAGTGGCACCTCAAGAGCTGAGTGGGTGTGCAGCCTGCGATGATGCCGTGTGCACTGATATGGTCTCTGCCATTGCAAAATCAAGATCCATAATCAAATGTGTGACCTGGTGGCCCGCGGTGCGGGGCTGCATGATGTGGAGGGTGCCATGGTCGTGGGCCCCGGGCTTGGAGCTCCCATAGGCACGTGGTGGGCCCTCTTGGAGACACAATGGTGACAGAAGGTGAGCACTGAGGCCTAGTTGCACTGGGGCAGGCAATCACCGCTGGGCGGTGAGAGGGGCTGGGGTGCAACAGCCTCTGTGCACAGGGGCAGGCAAGCGATGATGGCGTCTACAACTGTATGGACTCTGCCATTCATGTCTCTGTATACAGTTTCAGATAAGGGACCTGGGGTTCTGCAGTGTATACCGGCACGTGGTTGAAGACACAGCGGTGGCAGCAGGTAAGCAGTGAGGCCTGGGTCTGCAGTGTCAGCACTCTCTCTCCCTCTCTTTCTCTCTCCCTCTCTCACTCTCGCTCCCTCTCTTTCTCTCTCCCTCTTCCCTCTCTCCCTCTCTCACTCTCGCTCCCTCTCTTTCTCTCTCCCTCTCTCACTCTCTCTCCCTCTCAATCTCTCTCCCTCTCTCCCTCTCTCACTCTCTCCTTCTCTCCCTCTCTCCCCTCTCTTTCTCTCTCCCTCTCTCCCTCTCTCCCTCTCTCTCCCTCTTTCACTCACTCTCTCCCCCTCGCTTTCTCTCTCCCACTCTCCCTCTCTGCCTCTCTCACCCTCTCACTCTCTCTCACTCGCTTTCTTTCTCTCCTTATCTCTGTATCTCTCTCTCTTTCGCTCTCTTTCTCTGTACTTTGATGAGCGCATGACACACCTTCTTATCTAGATTTCTGTCTTACAGGCTGTGGCTTGCAGAATGTCCTGAGAAGACCCGCCATGACTCTTCAGAATTGTTGTTTTGGGTTTATTCTGTAATAAACGTATTTTGGGGATATTATGAGATGAATGTATGATCTCCCTTTTTCTGTCCACACATGTATGTGAGGTGTTGTGGTTGTGCGACTTCATGTGAATTGTTTGCATCATGATTTCGTAGAGTTGATGTGCAATATCTTAGTCCAAAGGGAGGGATGGGGGGTGCCCAGTGTAGGGTCCCGGGGGGGTGAGGGGTGCCTGGCGTATGGCCCCAGAGGGGTGGTGGGGTCCTGGGGGTGGTTGCGGTGGCTGCTGTTGCCCTATTGGGGTTTCGGGCAGCATGATCACTTGCTCTATGGCATCTGTTGTTCTTCATTTTACCCTTTGGGCTGTGCACCCTTGTCTGGTGCTGGTTGTCGTCCGACTTTGCATCAGGTAAGAGCAGGTGTTAAAATCCTGCTGCTAACGCACCTTATCGCATATTTTGTGATCTTATCGCCGATCTGGCTGGTCGTTGAGAATGTTATGGAGTGGTGTTGTTGCAGCTTTTTGCACAGGAACGCCTACTCTGCATCTCATTAGCGTTAGTTGCCGGGGAAATTGGTGGCGATGTTTTTTGCGACTGCTATCGCACGTAAACTGATGATATGGGCTGTTAGCACCAGCTCGTGAATGGGGCGATACATTTATCGCGACTTTGGCTGTGATAAAGTGCCGATAACTCAGCGATAGATCCTTGAGAATATGCCCCATAGTTGTTAAAAATATCATTGTTTTAGTTAGTGTTATGTATTTTAGTGTGTATTTTAAATGTATGTGCTACTTTTTTTGTCTAAGTATTGCATTTTTTTAATGTATGTGTTAGAAGTCATTAATTTTATTTTAATAAAACTTTGCGTTTTAGTTCTGTAGCAGGTTGTGGGTTGAAAGGGGAATAGGGTGGGAAGTAATTTTATTATAATAAATTGAATATTAATTTTATTTTAATAAAATTTTGCATTTTTGTTCCGTAGCGGGTTGTGGGTTTATAGGGAAATAGGGTGGGAAGTAATTTAATTATAATAAATTGAATATTCATTTTTAATTATTTAATTGTGATGTTATAGTGTTAATTATGGTAATTAATTTTTAATTAATTAATAATTGGCTGTTAATTGTTAATTGATTAATTAATTGGTAAATATGTCATTTTTGTAGGAGCGGGTTGTAGGTTTATAGGGGAATAGGGTGGGGAGTAATTTAATTATAATCACATTATTAATATTTTTTCCTAATTAATATTGATTTATTTAATATTTTATGTTGTTAATTGTGGGACATAATTTATTATTATTTATATATTAATGTGTTAATAATGATGATTAATTAATTGGTATTTTTGTTAATTTTGTCATTTGTTTATGAGCGGCTTGTGGGTTAATAGGGGAGTAGGGTGGGAAGTAATCTAATTTGAATAAATGTATTATTATTTTTTATATAATATTATTTTATAGTGTTAATTGTGTAAATTAATGTATTAATAAATATTTGTATTTTGATTGTAAAATGTTAATAATTAATTAATTAATTGTTAATTAATTATGTTAATTGTGTATGTTTTTTACAAAACTGGTGGTTGCATTTATAGGGGAATATGGTTGGGAGGTAATTTATTTGTAATTCATAAATTCTTTGTTAATTGATGCTAATTAATTAATTATATTTTAATTTTGTCAATTGTGTAATAATTTTGATGTGTGCATTGTGCGGTTTA
Organism: Triturus cristatus; assembly: GCF_964204655.1. NCBI lineage: Eukaryota > Metazoa > Chordata > Amphibia > Caudata > Salamandridae > Triturus > Triturus cristatus. The sequence continues at coordinate 636,881,719 of NC_140585.1, forward strand.
TAGTGGTAAATGGTGGGAAGTAAATGTATTTTAAATGAATTAATGATTTGTTGTTAATTGATATTAATTTAATAATGTAAAATTAGTTGTGTAAATATTTTTTAGCTGTGTGTTTTGGTGTTTTTTGTGGTATAGGGTGGAAAGTAATTTAGTTTAAATTAATTAATCATTACTTGATCATTAATATTCATTTATTAATTGATAAATATTTTCGTTAATTGTTTAGTTTTTATTTTGTTTGGTTATTTCTGTTCCATAACTGTAATGTTTTGCTAGTACATTAATTTTTACCTTTTTAAATGTTTTTTTTTTAAATTTAGATATGTGTTGTAAATTGTGTGGTTTTATAGGGTAGAAACAAATATTACTTTATGTAATTTATAATTGTTTTTAACAAAATTGATTTTCATTACAAGATAGTTATTTTTTGTATTATTTGTAATTAAAAAAAGTAATATTTTTATGTAAATTCTGCCAATTTAGGGCGAAAACAGCAAACACAAGGACATGATGGACGGAGCACTGAAACTTTTCAGGCACTCACCCCCAGTCACAGATCTGGGTTGAATCCATCATCATTCTTTAGCTCACTTCTCCACCTTAGTTCAGACCCATCTATATGCAAATCCGTCTTGACCCTGTGCCTCATGGGAACAGTCCAGCCCGAACTGCCAAGCCAGGTCTTCCCTGAACCAGAAACAAGCATCCTGGGACTGGTTTCTGGGTAACACCCTTCATCAGCCAGGCTTGCTTGAATCCAGTGGCAAAGTGAGCAAGGAACCCACGTCTGGGCATACCCTGACAACTTAGGGCGAACAAAGCAATCACAAGGTGATGATGGAAGGAGCACTGAAAATTTTCAAACACTCACCCCCAGTCACAGACCTGGGTTGAATCCATCATCATTCTTTAGCTCACTTTGCCACCTCAGTTCAGATCAAGCTATATGCAAATCATCTTGACCCTGTGCCTCATGGGAACAGTCCAGCTCGAACTGCCAAGCCTGGTCTTCCCTGAACCGGAAACAAGCATACTGGGACCGGTTTCTGGGTAACACCCTTCATTAGCCAGGCTAGCTTGAATCCAGTACAAAATTAATAGGATGGGTGTTAAGGGAAAGAACGCGCAACCTGCAAAATCACACAATTTTTAACCATACAAAACAAAAACTTTCTCAATACGGTGCTTTCAACTTGAGGTTAAACACCCCAAACCCTCAAAACAATCAATGATTGATTCATGTAATTTCTTTTGTCGAAGCACACGTGAAAATAACATTCAATGTCTCTTGTAACAACCACGAAAATAGGAAAGAATTGGTGTGGGCTTCTCTTCTTCCTTTTATTTTCAAATTGAATCTTCAAAGTTCTTTAATTCACAAACATTCTTCCACTCCCAACGCGTTTCGTCGACTTCCTCAGGGCTGGAAGTAATAAATAATATAAATTGGAGTACAGAAACCCCCTTAATCCATACCATATAGCCCACATTGCTTCCATGTGCAAAAAGGAAATAAACATGCTGTGTTTTTTCACACTCTTATCAGCCTGAGTTTACACGTTTTTAGATTCTTTAACAATTTTAGCCCCAATGATTGGATATTCATTACATCTGCTTAGCCACCATTATGACTGTGAGCATTACACATTTCCGTGATGGCACCATTCTCCCAACTGTGAACCATGCTAGAATTTCAAGCCTGAAACAACCATGTAAAAATCGTGTTAACACCGCGGAGCACATGAGGCAAAGAATGGCGTGGACCCAAAACCACATTCTACAGCACACACATACCTTCATTCACTTTGTTATTGTCATCAGCAGTAATTCTTCATCTTATTCAAATTCAATTGTCGGCGCTAACCTGGAATATAATTCAGACTCTAAGTATACTAATCTTGTATTTGTATTCATCGAAGGCCAAACACCAACAATTCCTGACCATCGCATAGTCTCACCTGATTCTTCGTTTCCTCTACTGAAAATCGCTATTGTATCTTGTTCTCAATCTTTACCATGAGTATAAGTCCTTTAGTCCTTCACAATCCCTGAAGTACGGAGATCTAAAGGAACACAAATTCAAAATCTACCCTTAGAAATATTCTCAATAGTCAGTATTCCGTAAAGCCACCCTCGTCCAAGCTCTCCTACTTACTTTCAGAATAACATGGTCCCCGGATACAGGAACACACCCGCATTAGCTGTTGCCGCGTTTGTTTAAAACAAACTATAGAAATGAACAAGGTGACTTCTCTCCCGGATAAACTCCCAGCGCCATTTTGGATAGGTTTTAAACTGCAGTAATCGAATCCAAATAACGTCAAACCCTATCTAGTTAAGTAAACCCTTCTACCGGTCCAATCATACACCATAAATATAGAAATTATATTCTCACTCGCTATCTATTATATAATCATCAACCAAAATATGTCAATTTTTTAATGCGCCTCCCGCTCATATACGATGTAAACTAAAGATATGACCTGTTTATGCATGCTGATGTTGGCGCCATTCTAGCCAAGTATAATAATAATATATTGTTAAATACAACTTACCAGAACGATCCTTATTCTTTCATTAAATATGAAACACTAAATAATAAAAACTGCTAAAATAAAGTTTTGTACAAATAATATCACAACATCAAAACAGTCTCAGTCCAGCTACCACAAGCAGTATATTAATATCCTGTCCCTTACAGAATTCTTTACGTTCCTTAAACATCAATGCTAATCCTCTTTCACTATATCATTATTGCTGCTAACTTCTTCAATATATGGCGTAACATATCTACACCCTGTAGATCTTCATAGAAAAACTGCAATACATTTACAGCCAGAAAATTATCTCAAACGCGAGGTGTTATCGAAATCTCAAATGACCTACCCAAGAGTCTGCCTTATCTCAATTCCCTCACAATCAAATCTGAACCATTTATTGATAATTTATTCGCCTAGGAAGTACTGTAACTCACCGTCATAATTAAGACCGTCTTCAACGGCCCTCAAGCGCATGATCCATCTCGCCTCATGCCTCCGCAATGTGAGTTCTCTATTACCTCCCCGCGCTTCCATCTTCACATGCTCAATACCACAGAATTGAAATGATTTATGTATACCTTGTGATGTACAATTATGTATATGTTCTGCGATAGGATATCTCTGATCATTATTCTTGACAGCTCTCCAATGTTCACTAATCCTATCCTTAAGAGCCCTTATTGTGCTACCCACATATATTTTTTCACATTTACAATTAATCACATATACAACATATTTCGTGCTGCAGTTAATGTTAGACACAATATCATAGATTTGTTTTCCATTATACTGAAATTGTTTGGTTTTATCTTTAGCATGCTTACACATGCCACAATAGCCACATTTAAAGAAACCCTTACTCAAGTGTGTAAGCCATTGTTCCTTCTCAACCTCTACTGGGTAGCTTGGACTCAGGATTGTACCTAACGTTCTGCCTCTTCTATAGGTAATCTGTGGTTTATCTGACAGAAACTCTCGTAGTGTCTTATCTGCCTTCAAGATATGCCAATGCTTAGACATACTTTTATACAGAATAGAACTGATAGGAGTATAATCCGTAATCATCCTGATCACGAGTGACTTATTTCTAGCCTTTTTGGTTTTTAAGGTGGATGCGCGTCTTATCTTAAGTGCTCTCTGTGTTGCTACCTCTAAGTCTCTTTTACCATAACCCCTTTGAGTGAACCTCCTTTCCATATCTTTTACACATTCCCTGAATTGGTTATCCTCACTACAGTTACGCCGTGCCCGTAACATTTCTCCATAAGGGATTGCCCTGATCTGATGTTTGGGGTGCGCACTGCCAGCATGTAAAATAGCATTGCAGGACGTGGGTTCGATACATCTTACTGCAAATTTTGTCATTGTGTATGAATAGTTCTACATCTAAGAATACCACATTAGTAGAGCTTACGCATGAAGTAAATCTTATATTCATAGCATTACTGTTCAAGCTTGAATCCAGTGGCAAAGTGAGCAAGGGACCCACGTCTGGGCATACCCTGCCAACTTAGGGCGAACAAAGCCCTGTACTGGGGTGAATGTATGACATTGTTCTGCATTCTGTCCATCAACTGTTGTTTTTGCAATAGTAAATTAATCCCCTCGCTATCCAACACGTTCCCTACTGTTGCGATTATTGGAGTGGGACTAGTAAATTATTCCCCTCCACTGGCCAACACTTTCTGTACTGTTGCGCTCGCTCGAGTGGGAATATTAAATTTTTCCCCTCCGCTACCCAACATTTACCCTACTGTTGCACTCTCGGGAGTGGGAATAGCAATTTTTCCCCTACGCTATCCAACACTTTCCCTACTGTTGCACTCAGTGTAGTGTAAAATGTACTTTAAAAAAAGAATAAATATTTTAATATTTTAATTTTTAACATCATTTTTTGTTGTTATTTTTATGTTACAGGTGTATGTATATATATTTATTTATATTTTTAAATATATTTCTAACTTTTATAATTAATTAAAATAATTATTTATGAATAAATAAATATATATATAATATATTATATTTGATATATGCATGTTTAATTTATTTTCCATACATTTATTACTTTTAATTGTTAAAATTTAGAAATATTTCTAAGGGGTCCATTAGGATGTCAGGCGGTGGCACCACCGCGGTGCTGGCAGTGTGGAAAGATGCTTTTTTACGCCCATGAGCAGCGGTCTTCACGTCCGCCATATTAGTATGGCCAAACAAAGCCTATTTCCCGACCGCCGCGGTGCGACACGCACCCCCATAATAGTGCGCCCACCACCGCGGCGGTGGGAGCCAATGGAGACTCTCTGCCGTGCGGAATGATGTCCACCCCGCTCCACAAATTAGGATGCCCCAAACTATTAGACGCACTGCAGCGGAGATACCGCCCAACCAGAGATGGCGGTAGCACGACAGCAGAGCGTGAGACCAGAGTCCCGGTCCACACCACCCGGTCACGACCGCCATGGACCCAGCTCTACACGTCTTTCCGGTGCTGTACCTGCTACATCACCAGGAACTCATGGACTGCCGCTAGCGCCGCTGCAGGTACGCAATAACACAAACACAACACACAACACATGGGCTAACACAGGGTCCAAATCCACATCAGACACCCTGGTGGGGACACGGACTCATCCACAAGGGCACCCACACATAACCCACCTGCCACCAAGTCACCCCTCTGCATCCTGGACACACATCTTCCGCGACCATGCAACAATGTCCTGGTCATGTCATTGCAGCGGTGAACACAAGGAAAAACATGAACACAATGCAGAAGGAAGGACCAGTGCCAGGCATGTGCAGGGCAAAAAGACCACAGGGCCACACCCCCTCCCACCACACACTAACACACCCCATGAAGGCACATGCCATGCACAACAACAAGCCAGGTCAATACACACCCTGCACCACACAACAAACAACCAGGGAGACAGACACTGCAGGAGTGGCTGCACAGGAACACACAGCACAGTAGCACAGGGCCAGGGAAACACACACACCACCAAACCACCACACGCAGGTAAACTAAAATGAGGACAAGCACCAAATGAACACATACAAGGAACTAACATCCAAATGGACACACAGCCTGCATAGTCACACATACATACTACAGACTGACACACAGACACATGCACACCCCACATGCCAACAGCAATGGAGCACAACAAATAGGAAAACCAAAGTGGACTGCACACAAATAGAAGGCCATGGAGACATACAACAAGCATGTGTACATCACATGCAAGACAAGGAACAGAGAACAACACCCTCAGACCATCAAAGCACACATGGCTGGTACAGTCAGTAAGGACAAACCACAGACATCACAGTGCAACAACACAGGGAGACAGCAAGACAAACCATGTAGAGGCACAAGGATGAAAGGAAGGCCATGAAGTCAAACTGTGAACAGCCACACATATGTATACAACTACTTCACAGGAGTACGCCAGCAGCACCACACACAGGGCCCATTGACACACCCCATGACTGACAAACACCAGTAGGAATCTACACACATACCACCTCTCACACCAGCAGCACACAACACCAGTGCCAAACACACTGAAAGCTGGCAATACTTGCCAAGCAATACATACACAAACAATCACACACTCTGAGGGTAGCCACAAACATCACACACACAGGGATGCCACAACAAATGCCTGCACAAAAACAACACACACACACATAACCCAACAGATACACACACAGAACCGCAACCAGAACAGACATGCCCTGTGCAGCTAAACTGGGGAAAGGCAATGGGAGCACAGACACAACAGGAGGGCACAACATCATCACTCAGGAACAATGCACAGACAACATACCACAACACACACAAAAAGTGCACCATCACAGAACAACACAGCCACATCAAACAAACAACAGGTGCACAGGTGAAACAATCACATAGCAAACACAGCAGGACATCAGGGGATGCACACCAGGCAATGACAAGGCAACAGACACACACAGCACTGCATGCACAACAAGCAGTGTGTGCACACCAAGCATACCAGCCACACACAGACATCAGGTACAGAACAGCAACCCACAAAACACCATACAGCACAGCACAAACACAACAACACACCCAGGAAGTGAAGCAATAACACAGGCAACACACATACATCCAACACAACACCAACAGATGCACAAGTCCGGGACACAAAGGTGGAAACAACTTGACCAGAGGACTGGGCAGCACACACAGTTGGACTGCATAGGAGCAACTATGACTGCCAAACAGCACCAGCACATCACATACAACCCATTGGGGAAATGCCCTGAGTGACACATTAACCCTGGACAAAGAACTGCACCACAAAGCACAGTGTCACACATGAAGTGATGGGGAGGCACACACACATGGAAACCAAGTGGACAGCTGACCCCAAAGTGAAGTGTACTGCATGTCAGTACGGGGCATGGCAGGAGTGTAGCATACACAAAGAGAGGGAGTGCAGACCCACAATGGGTAGGCATCTGAGCACAGATAGGGGATGGTATGACAACACACACAACATGCCACACTGGAGGCAAGAAGGCACCATGTGACGGCAAGGCATGAGAAAACACAACCACACTGGCAGTGTAGAACAGCAGGTCTGCACAGTCCCCACAAACAGCCACCAGACACATGGATGTGCAACAAAACACAACACTGACTCACCAGTCAAGCACTCTGCATACTCACAAGTGACAAAAACAACAAGTAGGAGTCAGACAGAACGGCAAGGACACACCAATACACTGCACAGTGCACTACATACACGTGCATACAACCACATCCACAGGGCTGAACTATCAAAACAACAGGCATACAACTCCTGGGTGGTACATGTGTGTAGTTCACAATGCAGGGGCATGAACACATCAACACTCCCCACAAACTAACCCCCTTCACACTGCACACTACCTGACCATCCAAGAGCACACATGGAAAGTACGCGCCAAACATTGCCACAGTGACCAGTGCCACAGCACCTGTTTATGAACCTGCCGTGAGGGAAACGGCCAGCGCGGGGGCTCCATATCTTTCCCCGCTTTACAATCTACCGCGGGTCCGCCGTGAGGGAAACGGCCAGTGCGGAGAGACTACAACTCCCAGCAGCACCCAGTACCTGGCCCAGGCGCTCACCATTGTCGTCATCAGGCAGCGTCTGGGGGCTTCATAACCACTCCTGTTGCCCCGCAGCGCGGGCGGCGCCCGGGCCAAGGGCGGGCCCGTCCGTGCCCGTCTCAGCCAGGAAGAGCCAGGGCAGGGCCACCCCACTGATATTTTGTTTGTACGTCATTGACTGTTCTGAACTGACTGTGCTGCCACCGTTCTGCTGATAAAGGTACTGTCCATAGTACTGTTAAATATTCCTCTTTCCGGTTTTATAATGGGCAAGAGGAAACTTATGGAGGGCACAGGGGGAGGGGGGATCGACTGCTGTAAATGCTGCCCAGGGGGTGAGTAAATCAAAGAAAGCTAAGAAATGTAAGAAAATGCCTAGCGATAATCTTATGGATCGAATTGAATCACTAGTTGACGAATGTGAGGGGATTCTAGCGGTAGACCCCCCTCCAAGCCCAGAAGCTAACAAACAACCTCCGTTAGTTCGGATACCCAAGATGTTCTGTAAAATCTCAAGCACGGACCCAACAGCTGGAAGTAGTACCAAAACTTCTAGCACACTTATTCCAGGGCTGACCACCATTCCGCCCGATCATTAATCTCCTCTTTCTTTGATACGGACGGAATGGAGCCACCTAGAGCCTCCTGTTGTAGCCTGCACTAACCGTTTTGCTGCTCTGGCAGAGGAATCAATATCCCCAACTGGTGATCTAGCTGTCCAGGTCCCCCTGGAGGTATATCCTCCCCCCCAAATAAACCATGAAACTGATCCCAATGCAAGCGATCGAAACTTGTTGTCAATTGTAAACCTACTTGTAGCCCAGGTGAGAGGTCTTAAATCTCTAGTTTTAGATCTAACGGCTACGATCAGGACATTATCTTCTCAACACATAGCCCACACACTCCGAGTTGACCCCCCTCAACCCGTGCCGCCACAAAATAATGCTATCTCTACAGTTAAACCTACTTTGGCACACACTAACCCTGCACCCACTGTCTCCCCCCACTTATTGGTAGGGCAAAATGTGACATCCATGCCGCCCAAAGCGAGAAGGCAAGTCGGAACTATACAGAACACTAGTCACATCCACCGCGCAACTCTAAGAGCTAGAACCCTTTCGCCGACTTCAATTTCACTCGGCTCGCACCCTCTTGGCTCTGCTGCTACATGTGAGAGCCAGACAGTGTACATGGTTAATGTTTCCAAATATCTGGGTTACGAATCCCAGGATTCTCTCAAGAATAAAGTTACTCACTGGATTCGTTATGTCCGAGGGTGCCAGTCGTTGATAAGAGAGGATATTGCCAAGGTTACAAGGCACTCTTCTCATAATCACCGACTGGATACATTGGAAATTGTTTTGACTTCACCCCAGTTGGCCGAGGATCTACTAGCTTTAGAATATAGGACCTCTGCTCCTGACCCATCCGAAATCCAATTTAGATCTACACCACTTGCTACAAGCAGAAACACGAGAGCTACAGCTCCAAACTCCAAACTATTGAGGGGATCACAATTGGACGAAAACGATTGACTACCCTCAGTTGAGCAAAGCCCTTCTGGGTTTAGCATGGTCCAGGAGCGTGCCACCGTTACCAACAATCCCAATGTGACTACTAAACGGACTAGCTCTTCCAACCAGGGGGCACCACCAGTTATCCAACTGCACCAGACATCCAGTAGTAAGCCTCATCCCATGTATGCGGATACAAGTATTGCCGAACAAGGGCGTCCTAGAGAGAGTATTCCAAACCTTAATAACCTTAAACCTGGAATATAGCTGGACTTTCAAAGAACCTAGGATTACCTGACTGGAACAGGCTTATCAACAATTATACTATCTGCATCTTTCAGGAGACATAGAGCACGATCCCCCTCTATAAAGTTGGCTTCACCTCCTATTTTATCCCTGCAGTGTCACCAGTATCAGGAAAGGGACAGCCCTCTGGTGGCCTGCTCATCTGGGTTAGTATTACACAGGATTGCACGATACAAACAACTGAGTGCAATTGCCCAGACCTCTTAAAATTGACCCTTAGGGATAATAAAGAATGGAGGACCCTAGAAATGTTTAACATCTATGTGCGTGGCACAAAAGGTGGTGCACAGTCTCCAATAATTAGCTGCCAGGAAGTGGAACTTTCTCGTTGCCACCCCGAATCCGACATCCTAGTGGCGGGTGATTTTAATTGTACATTTGAACCTCTTGCCACTGAGGATATGTTGGGCATGGAGGAGGACGATGCAAAGCAAGGATTCCCCCTGCTGAGTCTACCACCAATAAAAAAGTGGACCCAGCTAGCTATCCAACTAAATTCTGTATCATTGGAGTACGGTCTCAGGGCCACTAACGGAAGATCACTCTCTGATCCCTTAGGAGCCCATAAATATAACAGGGTGGGTTTCTCCTCACGTATTGATTATATCTTGTTAAATCGGAAACTTTGGAGACATTTAATCGATATGGAGGTCGTATCTACAATTGATAGCGACCATAACTTGCTGTCCTTGACACTAAAACACCTATGGCTTCCCATTCCTGAAAAACAAGCAGGGAGGCCCACATGATATCGAGGGATGTTATTACTTCGAATTGTGGTAGGCGCCTCAAATGGCAAAAGGTAGCAATGGATGAGGGGAAACTGACAGTTATAAAGAATACTCTAACAGAGGCCTTGAGAGATTTACAAGAGATCACCATAGGTTCCATTAGTATGCAGAAGGTTTCTACTATCTATAGTGGCTTGTCCAGTACTTTGGGATCCTTGTTCCGCGTAACCACAGGTAGCAAACCATGTACTCTGAGTAATTGCGCTACTAATCCATGGTATACGAGGACCTGTAGACAGAAAAAATCTGCCTTAATTCTGGCTGTTAAAGCCAAGTCCCCTGGCAGGATTAGAACTGCTAGAAAGGAATATAACACGTCGGTCCTTATAGCTAAGAGAGAGTGGGAAGAACAGCACTGGCAAGCATTAAAAGAAGCCAGTATAGGGAAGGATGCCAGTCTCTTCCGGAATCTGGTCAGGAGAAAGGGCCGCCCTGATACCGAATTAATAACGAACAACATCCCGAGTAAGAGATGGCATGAACACTTCCTGAACTTATATTCTGGCCCACAGGAACCTATCTTGGTCGACCCACCCATTGATCCTTGGACTTTGGGCCAGGAATTGAACACAGAACCTTTTTCAGAACAGGAAGTCGAAGCCGCTATTCAGCGCATAGTTCCGGCCAAGGCAGCTGGACCCGACGGCTTGCCAGGGGATCTCTTTCAAGCAGACCCGGCGAAATGGGCAAAATTTATTGCTCATCTAATTAATGCTATCGCCCACGGATGTCCTATTCCAGATTCCTGGAAGGGAGCAGAAGTTGTGCCTATTTTGAAAAAGGGGGCCAGGGAAGACCCGGCCAACTACCGTCCGATAAACCTGATTGATTCAACTCAGAAAGTAGTTGGCCGGGTATTGCTAGAGAGGATTCTTGCATGGGCTGAGGAAAACAGGATCCTTTCAGACTATCAAGCTGGTTTTAGGACGGGTACAGGAACAGTAGAACAGGCGTTTAGGCTATTAATTTTGTACTGGAAGGTGGTTAAACTTGGCAAAGGCAGTCTTTATCTCGCATTTATCGACCCAAAGACTGCCTTTGACCTGGTCCCTTGAGAGTGCCTGTGGCAGGTTCTGCTAGACCAGGGGATGCCTAGGTACATTCTTGACATACTAATTTGCCTGCACAAGGATAACTATGCCCAAATAAGGTGGGGCTCTCAAAGGCAAACAACAGCACGAATACCGGTGAACAGGGGAGTTCGCCAGGGCTGTGTGTTAGCTCCCACCCTTTTCTCTTTGTATGTTAATGGGGTGGTTGAGCATTTACGCCAAACACCATCAGATGCCCCAGCCCTGGCGGGGGAAAAAATCCCCACTCTCCTGTTCGCGGACGACACCCTCCTTATTTCAAAAACCCCAAAGGGCCTGCAGACACTTTTAAATAGTTTCGACCAGTTTTGTAGCATTAGAGGGCTGACTATAAACGTCCAGAAAACAAAGCTCCTTATCTTAAACCCATCCAAAACATTTAGGAATTCCCTTTCACTCAATAGTGTACCACTGGAGAGGGTTGCCACATTCGACTATCTGTGAATTCGAATCTCCGATTCCATGCTTTGGAGATCACATGTGCAGAAAATGCTCATGAGCCATAAAAGGGTGGTGGGGGCCATTCTGAAAGAACATCGTTCTTCATCAACTAAACCAATCGCCCCCGCACTAACAATCTACAAGGCCAGAGCGGTAAGCTCGACACTTTATGGCGCTGAACTGTGGGGCTTATCTAGCACAGACCAGATCTCTAGATCAGAGAACAAATTCCTGAAGGACCTATTGATGCTCCCCCAAAGGACACCCACTAAGCCCCTTTTTTTATGATCTTGGTTGCCACTCGACTGGGGACACAGCAAGATTACGTCCTCTCTTGCTGTGGGCCCGCTTGTGGCTGACACCCGAATTAGCTAATTACGCTGCAGGGCTAAAGAGGTAATGGATATGGATGGGTGGTATAAGATTCACTGGTTAAAAGGTGTGAAAAATCTTTTATACGACATTGGGTTTGAAGAGGCTTGGATTAACAGAAACTCGCCACCGAAGACAGAAATCAAGAAAGCTTATTGGCGGTGGGTTACCATGAATGACCTCCTCAACCCTAGGGTCAGTAGACTTACTGAGGAATTTATGCTGCACAAATATACAATGTATTTTGAACCCTACCTGGATCTAATACAAAATCCATACGATCGATCCTTTTATTTCAAATTCAGGGTAGGTATCCTTCCTTTGCGAGAACACACTGGGCATTGGAAGCCACCCCATCAAACTTCCTTCTCTTGCCCAAGTTGTGAGGCTGCAATAGAGACACTTCCGCACTTTATGTTTGCCTGCCCCGCCTACAAAATACCTAGAAGGCGTTCGCTGAAACCCCTCTGTAGGGAGTTAGGCACTCGTAACTTCCAAGCAGCACTACGTATTCTAAGATCTGACCCAAGGGACCTACACGCCTGTGCTTCATTTTTTTTTTTTTTTTATTATTTTTTATTTTCACTTTCAACATTGCACATTTATATTCATTAATACATATTTCCCCCGATAGAGGTATCATACGGAACATCGAGACTTGTCCTACAAATTTAAATTTAGGTAATCATATCATTTGACTTAATCAAGAGAAAAGAAAATTAACAAACAAACTGAAAAAAAATAACCCCCTCGGTCTTCTACTCTCTATCCTATCCCATCCCTCCACCGTGCTAATGGCTTCCATATTCTTAAGCCTAGGGCTCTCCCGTTTCTTCCCTTCCTGGCATATATAGGTTTTTCTAAATTAAATGTAGAAATTAAATTTGCCAACCATGTTTGCATGGTGGGGGGGGGTCTCGTCTAACCATGCCCTGGCTAGAGTTAATCTGTACACCGCCATAGACATAAATACAAATTCTTTATCTAACTCAATATCTCCAATTCCCAATAAAATCAACAAGGGGTTTAACGATACCTGTAACCCTAATGCAGTGGCAAAAAAACTCTCAATATCCCTTATTAACGTGTATAATTGAGGACAGGAAGCAAACATGTGAATGATATCTGCGTCTGATGAGCTGCAGCGAGGGCAGGTAGTCCCACTATTACCACCCCATTTAGCAATTCTATCTGGGGTGTAATATAACGAAAATAATGTTTTATAATGCTGCGTTTGCAGGGAGGCCGAACACAGTGTGGTACATCCTAGTTCCAACGACTCCTGGAAATCATCTATTCCTCCTTGAAGTTTCTCCGCCCACTTATGTTTATATTTATCTAGATCATCCATTTTAGTCTTAATTAGAATAGCGTATGCTGATCTAATCGTATGTTCCCCGCCAGAGATTAAGATCTCCAAAAAATCATTGATTTGATACCCTGCTGAGCCGCCCTGCTTTTTACCCAGAAAACTCCTAATCTGTAAATACTTAAAGAAGTCCCTATTACTTAAATCAAAAGTGCTTACAAGTGTACTAAACTGAGCTATTCCCCTTGAGTCTATTAAATCCCCAAGTTTCTTAATTCCCTTTTGGTCCCATACAGCCATAACTGAGTCCGAAAATATTTCGGGGGGAAAGGTTCTGTTATTATACAATCTGACATATCTATGAAATCTCCCCATCCCCATTTTTTTCAAGAATGCATTCCATACTTTCATAGCCGCATCTAGAGTTTTGAATTGTTTTCTTCTGAGACAGGAAAAATCTGTATGTTCTAATAAACAATTTTCTGTCTCCTTACCCAATAAGATTGCATAGACCTCCGTCGACGAAGAGTTAACTTTCTGCAAAATCCCCCCTCCTCCGATTAGACCCTGCATATATTGCAGGGCAGATGCCAAATAATATAATCTAAAATCGGGAGCACCCCATCCTCCTCTTTCTCTAGGTAGAGACATAAATCTGTACGCTCTACGTGTTTTTCCGTGTACCCATATGAACCTGTTCAGTATACCCTCCAACTTGTTGAACCATTTAGATTCAAAGAATAGAGGAATTGCTCTGAATAGATAGAGAAATTTTGGCAAGATTGTCATTTTCACCACATTAGTGACTCCTACTAGGGAAAGATGTAAATTATTCACTCTATCTATGTCTTGTTTTACTTTGGCCATAACAGGGGTCATGTTTACCTCAACAATAACGTCAATGTTAGCTGCGATTACAATACCCAAATAAGTAGCTGACATAACCACCCCAGAGTCCGTGCAGACGGTGTGCTTATTCTTGACTATCATGGTCTTTGATTTATTTAAGCTGTAACCCGACAAGTGCCCAAACTTGGTAGCTTCTCGTTCCACTTCCATTATAGCCATAACAGGGTCGGGTGTTAATACAGCCACGTCGTCCGCGTATGCTAAAATTTTAACTCTTGTACCATTCAAGACCATTGGGGGGATTCCACCATTTCTCTCCAGGTGTCTTATTAATGGATCAAGAAATAAAGCAAAGAGCAGTGGGGATGAAGGACAACCCTGTCTTGTCCCCCTACAGATCTTAACTACATCTGAATACCCTCTATTGACTCTAACTCTGGCTGTGGGCCCTCTATATAAAGCTTGTATAGCTGTTATGAAACCTTGCCCTATACCACACCATCTCAGGACTGCCCAAAGGTACTCCCAGGCGACCCTATCGAAGGCTTTTTCTGCATCTAAAAACAATGCTGCAATAGGGTCGCCCAGGATTCCTGCTGCATCAAACATTGTAATGACTGTCCTCACATGTTGGGTTGTTCCCTTGCCTGGAATAAATCCGTGCTGAGACTGGCTTACAAGCTGCTCTATATTCCGCGCAAGCCTTGTCGCAAAAATTTTAGAATAAATTTTAACGTCGGAATTAATGAGGGTAATCAGTCTGTATGAGGCTGGGAGAATAGGGGATTTCCCTTTTTTTGGGATGACAACAATATCCGCCCCCCCCCAAGACTCCGGGGGGATACCTCCTTGCTGTGTATAGAGCATTATATGAATCATCTCGACCAGCAGGATATCCTGGAAAGTTTTATAAAACTCCACTGGAATTTGATCCGACCCAGCAGCTTTCCCCGAGGGGAGATTCTCCAATGCCCCTCTAATCTCCTCTAATTGTAAGGGGGCATCTAGCATCTCTCTATCCTCTGACAAAAGAACAGGGGCAGAGATGTCAGTGAGGTATCTTTCTATGTCGGTTGGGTCCCTTATTTCTTCTAAAGAATACAAGTCGGTATAAAACTTGTGAAATACTTCTCTAACAAAGTCCGGGTCAGTACCCAGGTTTCCCTGGGAGTCTTGTATCTCCTTAATGTCGGCCTTTGCTGCCCGTTGTCTAATTCTAACGGCCAAAATGTGCCCAACCCTCTCACTTAGCTCATAGGTATCCCGTTTATGTACCAGATATTTTTCAGTGGCTTTTGCAATAATGCCCTCAGTAGCGTCCCCCTTGAGGGTGACCAAGCTGAGTATATAAGGGTCGAGTGGTATTCCCTGCGTTATGGCTATTGCTAGATTTTCTTCTGCTGCATATAACTTAAGCCTTATACCTTCCAAATGCCTTTTTTCCCATTTCCGCCTTGCCATTACAAAACTCATCGTTTCCCCCCGAACCCCAGCCTTAAAGCAATCCCAAACTGAGCCGGGGGATGCCGTACCTCTATTATCTTCCCAATAATTTATTATCCAGTTTCTCATATGATTCTGGTATGCCTCATCTTTTAATAGGCTACGCTCAAAGGTCCATTGTGTTTTTATAGTATTTATCTGAGTGGTGTTTAAGGTCAAAACGAGCGGATTATGGTCGGATATAATCCTAGGTTGTTTCTCTATTTTTGAATTACAAATTAAAGAATTAGATATCAAGAAATAGTCCAATCTGACTAATACTTTGTGTGGCGAGGAGTAAAATGTACTACCGTCTATATAGGGGTGGTGCTTCACCCATGGATCCCCTAAAGAATTATGTTGGGTCATGGCGGCAAGGGCTCTATGTGATTTTTTCTTTCTCCCTAGGTACCTCCCACTAGGTTCTAAGAAAGTGCTTCTCGGGTCATGGATATTGAAGTCCCCACAACATACAATAGGTTCTGGCCACTGTGGCATTTCCATATCCATATACTGCCACACATCCGGATCGTTTTCAGTGGAACCATATATAGTGACTAATGTGAACCGTGTCCCTTTAAAACATAAATCAACCATGACCCATCTTCCCCATTGGTCCTCCTTTTTCCTATGCACCACACAATCCCTAAATCTTCCTAATATTGCTACCCCCCTGGTTCTAGTATGTTGTCTACTTGCTGCAATTACATCAAATCCCAGTTGTGCCAGCAAATAAAGCTGCGAAGCTTCGATGTGCGTCTCCTGGAGACATGCTAAATCAAACTGTAAAAATCTCAACAACCCTGCTACCTTCGCTCTTTTCCTATGATCGTTAAGCCCGCACACATTAATTGAAGCTATTTTACATGGCATTGGGAGGTATCAAAAGATTCTTACTCCAAGACGGCCATATAGCAAGAGTGTAACATCCTACATTCTTCTGGGATAGTCTACATCGTCTAACTTGCACATACGCTGTCCTCCATCCGTTGGATACTGAAATAATGTGCTTTATCATACTCTGAAAATACCAAAATTTTAGCCCTTGTGGTGGGCCCCCACCCCCCACCCCGACCCTCCCCTCCCCCCCCTCCCCCCACTCCCCCCTGTACAGGCAAATATTTCCTTACAGACCCTGTTTCTTCAGCTCATCTATATACTGCTGGGCTTTCATCTCTGAAAAAAAAATCATGATTCTTCCTCTAGTAACCACTTTTAACTTGGCGGGGAGCAATAAATAAGCTTCTGACCCCAATCCCTGAAGTGTTGGGATCAACTGCCTTAACCTCCACCTCCGTTCAACAGTCACGTGGCAGAAATCAGGCCTGGCAAAGAAGGAAACACCGTCAAACGATCTTTTAGAATCTGGTCTAGCCTTCTCGATTATTTCCTGCCTTAACAGGTAATTGCCTAAATATACTAAGATCGCTCGAGGAAAGGCTGTTTTACCTCCACCGCCACCTTCAGCCCCCTGATTTTTTCTGAGAGCAAAAGGAAATCTGTGTGCTCTCTGGACTTCTCTATCCCACTGCCACTGGGACTCCGGAAATGCACCCTTAAGTAGGTTGATCACATAGCGTCTTATGTCCATCCCTTCCACCCCCTCGGCCACACCCAAAATTCTGATGTTATTTCGCCTTTGGCGATTTTCAAAATCCTCCATTTTCCACTGGAAATCCTCTGCCATCTTCTCATGCGCTGTTTTAAAGTTCTGCCAGTTAATATGGTCATCTTCTAGCTTGCTGGTACGCTCTTCTACTTCGGTGACTCTACCCACCAAATCCTCATATAATTTGTTTGTCTTTCTTAACGAAATCTGTATTTTTTTGGCATCCTGCCTTGCTTTCCGACTCGCGGTTCTAGCCTCCGTTTGTATCTGTTTCAGTGTATTAAACAGAATGTCGAGAGAGGTGGGCTGTTTTAGCGGCCCAGTACTGTCCTCAGCCTGGTATACCTGAGAGGTGCCTGAATAATCCCAGAGCAGTCCCCTTTCAGTGTCTCCCATTCCGCTCATTTGTAAGTTATTTAATTTTGGCCTTCGCTGTCTCTTTCGCAGGGTCGAGTCTTTCCCTGTAGCTATATCCTCTTCAGAGGAATTGGTATCTGAAAGTGATGCCTCATCATCATCCTGATCCTCTGAGAACTACTCACTTATTTGCACAGAGTCTGAGTCTTCGTTAAGAGAGAAAAAATGTTCTCCTTCAACTGAGGCCACCTCCGCTTTTTCCGTTGTCTCCTCTCTGAAATCTTGTGGTCTCTGTTTCAATATCTCTTTTTTTCCCCCCAAGCTAGCGGAACTTCCCCAAGTGGTGAGGGTCTTATCGGATGGGGTTTGGGAGCTTCCGGGATTTTTGGATGCCAATAATTCTGCTTCTGGCACCCAACATATCAATGTCCTCATCCTTACTCCCCCTGCTCCCCCTGCCCCCCCTCTCACCAGGTATTGTCGGTCCAGGCTCAGTGCAAGGAGGTTTTACAGGAGAGACCAGGTTAACCTGCAGTGCCTCTTTCTCGCGTTCTTCCCCGAACTGCTGCTCCTGCTGGAGTTGTTGCAGTTGCTTAGCAACCGAGGCGTCTGCAGCTGACGTTCCTGCCGCGTCTCCCGCGTCCTCGAGGACGCTTCCAGGAACGCTGAGTCTAACTCTGTTGCGGCCGAATTCGGTTGGCGCTCGACTGCTTGCGGGTCCGGAGAACGCTTCTGTCAGGGTAGGTTGCCTCAAAGGGGTCTCTCTATAGTTAGTTTTGATTTTCATTTTGTCCGTCTTATCTGTACTTGTGGTATGTTTCAAAGATGGCCTAGCATCGCCTGAGTAACAGCCCGCACCGGTAGATCCGATATTGTCAGTTTTTTCCCCTCTCCGTGTCTCCGTCTTTTTTTTGTTATTAGGCTGCAAAGCCACCTTTCGTATAGCACCTTGGTCCTTTACGCCTGTGCTTCAGCTAAATTCCTTAGATGGGCGTGGAATATCAGAGCGAGAAACCTGAATACCAGTCCCCAAACAACATAATGCACAAATGTTTTGTTTGTTTTCTGGCCCAGGCATACTTCCCTCTTCAGGCACAAACCATACATGAACTTTAAACTCTTTTTAATGATTCTTTTTAATTGTCCTTCTTTTTAACAAAAATTTATTTTTTATGCCAATGTTTTTAAAACTTGTATCTTGGAAATTTTTTACATTTCTTTATGGGATTGTATCGCTTTTAAGATATTTTTTGTATCGACTGACTGACTGACTGGCCATCACAAGATGACCACACACATACACCACTGGGCACACATACAGGAAGAACACACATACATGATGACCCTGGACAGCCTGCCTGCAAAACTGTGTGCAGAAACCCACTCTGTGCCGGCAGTGCCTCCCAACCTGACATCTGTACAATATAGCCAACATGAACTAATTACGTAAATGACAACTGCTGCACATTGTAAAATTACACCATTGCCCCCACAAGTATCTGGTTCAGGAAGAACTGAAGACGCTGTCACCCCAGAAAACTGATTCATAAGTGAGCCCAAACATTGACCATGTTGAAGTGGCACACAGAGCATTTGGCACAGTAAACCATATACACACAGTAAGGACACTGACAAAATAGACAACAGGAGCAACTGTCTTTATTCACATGTCCATGAGAAGCTGCACAGGCAAGGCCAAAACAGCAGTGAACGACAAGTCCAGTGGCCAGGGCAGAGTGCAGGGTAGGTCCATGAGAAGCTGCACAGGTAAGGGCAAAACAGCAAGTCCAGTGGCCAGGGCAGAGTGCAGAGTATGTCCATGAGAAGCTGCACAGGTAAGGGCAAAACAGTAAGTCCAGTGGCCAGGGCAGAGTGCAGAGTAGGTCCATGAGAAGCTGCACAGGCAAGGGCAAAACAGCAAGTCCAGTGGCCAGGGCAGAGTGCAGAGTATGTCCATGAGAAGCTGCACAGGTAAGGGCAAAACAGCAAGTCCAGTGGCCAGGGAAGAGAGCAGAGTAGGTCCATGAGAAGCTGCACAGGTAAGGGCAAAACAGAAAGTCCAGTGGCCAGGGCAGAGTGCAGAGTAGGTCCATGAGAGGCTGCACAGGTAAGGGCAAAACAGCAAGTCCAGTGGCCAGGGCAAAGTGCAGAGTATGTCCATGAGAAGCTGCACAGGGAATGTGTGCGACTGTACCTTTCCATGGTCAGCAACACAGTTAGGGAGTAACAATGTGCAGTACAGGCTCACCTGTGCGAAAGACAGGTGTGTGAGGGTGACTAACACTCAGACTTGGCTGTCAGGCAGACTGAGAGCTGGCTGTGTCTCGGGGACTGTCAGGGCACTTGAACAGGGAGCGAGCGGAACAGCTGAGGTAGAGCTATCAGTGGTTTGGCAAGCCGGAGGGCTCCGTGGACCAGGTGGTGTAGTGGCACGTGGAGGTGGAGTCATGCAGACGGGAGATACGGTGTGGCTGGGAGATTGTGGAGGGGTGCCCTTCCACTTCTTGGGGATCCTAAATGGCCTGCCTGACTTTGGATCAATGGGAAGTGGCGTGGGCACAACAGGAACACTCACCACCAAAGCTGCATCAGGTGCAGATGCTGGCACCCCCTCTGGTGATGTGCTGGATCCAGCGGTATGCTTTGCCTGGCTTCGCCTCTGCCCCCCCTTCCCCTGTTTACTAGGTGTCACTCCCACAGTTCCCTCCTTCCCCTGCTTCACTGAGCTTGGAATGGGAGTCAAGGTGGTGGGTCAATCTGCCTTGGAGCCCTTCCTAGGTGTACCCTTGGCATGCACCACCTCCTTGGTGGGCACAGAAAATGTATGCTTCTCTTTGCGAGATGCTTTAGGGACAGGAGAGTCCTTGGATGGGGATGCCTCTGAGGCATGTGTGCCCGAGGTCTGCTGCTTTGCTTTTTGTCCCCTGGTGTCACCTGAAGGGCTTTTCTCTCTGTGCTCTGGGGTGGCTTTGGTCTTTTGTGGGGATGGTGTCTGCGCCCGGGACCACTTGGGTTGCTGCTGCTGTGTGCTTTGTGTGCCGTATTGTGACTTTGATGTATGTGGACCGTGGTCACTATCGTCAGACGTGGCCACTGCCAGGGGGGTGGACAAAGGGACCAGAACTGAACTGTGAGTATGTGCCTGTTGAAGGGCAGACGTCACTGTGGCGCACAAAGCCTGGACAGTCCGTTGCCGCCCACCCACTTCAGAATGTATGCCCTCCATGAAAGCAACCACCTGTGCCAATTTTTTGTTGTGGTCAATGAAGGCATTGAGGAGAGCTGTCTGGCCTACACACATATGGTGCAAAAGGTTAACAGACTCAGCACTGATGGCAGCAGGGGGGACAGGGGCTGGGGCAGGGGCAGCGGTGCCAGGGGTGAAAGACACTCTTCCCCTCTTACTGAGGCGGACACTGGCAGCACCTGAGGAAGTGGCTGGGAGGGTGGGCACTGGCCGCTGTTTGGTGGAAGACGATGCAGAGTCCTTATTCCCTGTGCCCGCCAACATGGATGCATCACTGCTGTCATCAGATGATGTGGTGTTTTGCGTCTCAGGCTGGGATTCCTCCAGCAGACTCCTGTCCCCCTCCGAGGCGCTGGCGACATCTGTGTCACTGGGCTCCTGTGCAGCTGTTGTGCTAGTTTCACCCCCACTGGTGTCCGTCTCCTGTTCTTCTGTGATCACAGGAGATGCTGCATGAGAGAGATAGATGTAGGGTCAGGTCAGTGGCAGCAACAAAACAAACATAGGCAAGCAATGCATAACAAAAGATGACCAAACCTACATGTTGCACACCACCCTGTGACAACTCACTATATAGACTCAAACAGTGCGGCTAAACTGGAAATTCAGGCATGAGTGAGCCATGTGATGACCACACAGCACAACACCCTGCTTGGGGCTCTGTTCAACCAGACACACAAGTAGCTCTGAGCACAACTAGGGATATGATGGGGGCACACTACTTGTTGCCACTGACAGATCGGGATTGAACAGGAGGGGACAACACAGACAACAACATGACAGTCCACAATGGCCATTAGCCCATGACACCCACCATGTCGCACTTCGGGGCCCAAAGACTGGTGCACTTTGTTGTCAGATGTCTAGGCCTCCCCAATCTGGGTGCATGCAATGGACGCATTGATGAAGGCACAGTCAGATTGGGCACACTGCTGTTCCCTCTCATAGGATTCCCCAGACTACCCCAATGCAGAAGAAACCTGAAGAGCACAACTCAGAATGCAATGGAAATGCACAGCATTAAACTCACCTTTGGAAGTACAGGTACGGTGAATGCATGACACCGGCAGCCAGCCCAGCAGCCACTTACATGTCAATGTATCACACTACCAACATCACATAGGCCAGGGCTGGCACAGGCTCTGTACACATGCAGCCACTCCCAGCCAAAGTCACCCTCCCCAAATGCTCACCTCTGGCTTGCTGCTGATGCTCCTTCAAACGTGCATCCAGCTCAGTCTGTGTCACTGCCAAGATGCGGCCCATTAGTGGTGTCATGCTGCACCATGCCAAATGCCCAGTGTGAGGAAGCAGCCCCAAGGTCATCTCCACCACGTTGTTTGCCAGCCGGCTGATGTCGTCCCACCTCTTGTGGCAGTGGGTGTGCCGTCGGTTTGAGACCCTGAGAGCTCAAACCTTCGCTGCAGTGGCCCTCCACATGGCCTTACACTGGTGCACCTTGAGCTGCAGGCATGGGAGACAAGAGGAGGAAATGATCAGTGACACAGTGTTATTTACCAACATCTATCAGTATAGCAGCAAGATACAGACTCATCACAAATTCAACGAAATGTCGATCAGAGACTATAATACATCTCACATGGTACATCTGCATGGGAAAAGCAGATGTGAGGGGGAACACAGTCCCTGCACATCTCACACACATGCAGGATGCCAGCACTGAAACCCCTATGTAGCCTGCCCACATCTCCAGTCCATTGCTGGGTTGAGCAACACATACATCACATATCAACGTGTGTTTGGGGGGTGACCCATTGTGTCCAGGACTGCACAGCCCCAATGTCCCTGCCCTGTGACTAGATAACTGTGTCATGGATGTCTCATTGAGGGACATGATCTCACAAATACAAAATGCCCTTCACAAGGGCGGTTGTGTGCAATCTACAGTGCTGAGATGGCCCATAGCTGAAGTGCAATGTGAAAAGACTGATGTCATACTCTGTAAGTAAAGTGATGTGTCCTTGTCTTTGTGGACGGGGACTGTGCTGCCCAGCTGGGCTCACACTGAGATGGACTACAGGGGCACACACAGCCATCCAGCCAAGCAATCACTGTCCTGACTACAGCATGAACAATCTTCTGTGTCGCTGTATGGCTGACAACACAACACAGGTCACTCATACATACATGTGCAGGGAGGCAAACCTGTAGCATTGGGTACACACACCCTCCCCCTGGAGACAGCATGTCAGGCAGTGCATGACACTACCCCACACTCCAAGGCACATACTGCATCAGTCCAACTACATGTGTGGCCCCCCTGCCCTATCCCCCCACTGTTGACGACTCACCATGACATTTGGGGCACCATATAGCCTTGGGTACTGTGTGAGCACCTCGTGCACCAGGACCTCCAGCTCCTCGCTCGTGAAAGGACTGGCACGGATCTTCTCTGTCCTTGCCATCACTGTGGACATGAGACAACAGCGGCGGAATTGGGTGGTGAGGGATCTCAGGTAGCAGTCCCTGGGGGCAGCAGCAGGCGAGGGGTCTCAGGCAGCAGTCCCTGGAGGCAGCAGCAGGTAAGGGGTCTCAGGCAGGAGTCCCTGGAGGCAGCAGCAGGTGAGGGGTCTCAGGCAGCAGTCCCTGGAGGCAGCAGCAGGTGAGGGGTCTCAGGCAGCAGTCCCTGGAGGCAGCAGCAGGTGAGGGGTCTCTGGCAGCAGGCTCTGGGAGCAGTGGAAATGTGAGGCTCACTTCCACACATATATAGCCCCCTGGGGTCGTTACAAAGGTCGTTTTGTCGCCAATAGCTCTCCGTTCTGTTTTAGTAGACCCGCGGACTTTGTGTTGATATATAGTTAGTGAATAGGGGATTTGTCCGCTCTGATCTGTAAACTTCCCTCAGACCCCTTAATCGATCGGTGTTTTTGAGGTCGTTTCAAAGGTGACAAGCTGCAGCAATTGGTGGTCCATGTCTGCCTCTTTCAAATGCATCCAATGACCGCTTCTGCGGTGGCGGAGCACACCTACCACGATTTTCAAAATTGCATCATGCCACCGCTATCGAGCTTCCCATTGGCTCTAGGGCAAGCTCCATGGCGGTGACACACAGCAGGGGCCCGTTGTGCGCTAGCGCGATGGTGCATCTTTCAAATGTATCCAATGACCGCCTCCGCAGTGGTGGAGCATGCCTACCGCGATTTTCAAAATTGCATCATGCCACCGCTATCGAGCTTCCCTTTGGCTCTAAGGCGAGCTCCATGGTGATGACACACCGCAGGGGCCTGGTGTGCGCTACCGTGATTTTTGCGGCATAGCATGCCAACCGCCATTTCCACATGTCTCCATGCCTATCACTACCGCCCATGTGTGAATGGGGGTGCTGGTGACACACCGTCGGGGCCAGGCGGTAGCTACCGCGATATTGGTGCCTTACATTGACACGAGGCACCGCCATTCAGGCGGCGGAGCATGCCAACTGCCATTTCCACATGTCTCCATGCTTATCACTACCGCACATGTGTGAATGGGGGTGCTGGTGTCACACCGCCGGGGCCAGGCGATAGCTACCGCGATATTGGTGTCATACATTGACACGAGGCACAGCCATTCAGGCGGTGGAGCATGCCAACCGTCATTTCCACATGTCTCCATGCCTATCACTACTGCACATGTGTGAATGGGGGTGCTGGTGACTGTGAGAAGTTGGCCTGATATATGCTGTCCACTAGTTATAGTGTCCACTAGTTATAGTGGGCACCCTGTATCAGTCCAAACTTATGGTGATAGGTTAAAGACAACCTTTATTGAAAGCTATACTATTGGTAGCTATGGAGAGCAGCCTTCAGGCTAAGTCTTGAAGAAATATTTTACCAGTCTATAATCTCTTGAAGGATCAAATGAAAGGACAACCACACCAGGTATATATTTAAAATATATGTATTTAAGATAAAACACACCCCTCTAGTCTCTTTATGAGGCTGGAGTTCAAAGTACTTTAGTTACAAGTCAGTATTTAACAGTAAAAGCACAAATACACGTTTGGGCCCTAGGGGCGTACCAAACCATATAAGAAATAAAGTAGTATAAGAACCACAACAGAACTAGACACAAGGCCTAGAGCCTGTAGAAGTGCTTGGACCACAAGGGGCCACCCAAGGCAGTGACACAGGGGACACACGGGGGACGCGTGCAGTGTGAGAACACAGCCGCAAATCGCCGTTAACTTCTATGGGGAAAGTCGCGGTTGGAAATTAAGAGTTTAAGGGCACTTAGAGGACGACTACAAGCAAACCCGTTTGGACTTAGAGGTGTCTAGGGCCAACACCCATGGGAGCACTGGAGTTCTCGAGTTACCTCGCCCAGGGAAGCCGGGTGCATAGGTGTCAAATGGTGTTGGGTCGGGGCGTCTTTTTCAATGGAAGCTGGCACAGAAGGGCTGCTGCCGTGAAGACGAGATGTGTCCGAAGAGATCCAAGCCTGGATCGAGGGTGGAAGGAAGCTGAAAGGAGAGGGGACAGAGTCTGGGTCACTTACCAGTGACCATGGGCACAATAGTCCAATGCCCACAGATGTCGGGTGCTTCAGGGGAGTTGATGGGTGTCTTGACTCTTCAGCCACGAGGTCCAGGAGGCATCGATGATGACCAGGAGCTGGATTCGAGCTGTCCCACAAAGTCTGTCTAGTGCTGCAGTGTCGGCAACCAGAATGGACCCACCAAGCCTTGGCAACGGCAAGTCAAGTGGAAATAGAAGAAAGACGTCGCTGCAGATTAGCAAAGTCTGGGGGACTCACCCAGCAAGGGTAAGTTGGGGCACGTCTGAAGCAATCAGGAAAACCCAAACAGAAGAGGAGTTGCCTTCATGGGGTCCCACTAGCCAACGGGCTAGCGATTGAGAAGGAGCCTCGAGCAGTCTCACTGGAAACTGGCCCATGGATTACTCGTGGAGTGGAGGCCAGAGATCTTCTGAGCTGTAGGTGCCCAGGGCTGGGGCTACTCAGAGCACAAAGCACAACTTCGAGAAGGACCAGGAAGAGGATGCAAAAGTTCATGGTGTCCAGGGGTCACTGTTCCACGTCACCCACAATAGCCACGGGCCTCAGCTTTGCTGTGAACTCAGGGTAGCCTTGGGGAAGTCTGGAAATCCACCTCTGGTGATGCAAAGACTTCAGCGTCTGGTGGGAGCTTCAGAGTTGCAGACCAGCCAGTTGCTTCTTTGGTGCCTGCCAAGCAGGGGAGTCACTCCTTGACCCCAAGGGAGATTTCTTCAGTCTTCTAGTAAAAATAGAAAGTCGAAAGGTCCAGGATATATGTTGCAGAGTTTCGTCCAGCGTAATCTAAAGTCTCAAGTAATGGGTTCCCATACTTATACTAAGTTTGGGGGTTGGACATACTCTAGGGACCCACCTATGGGAGGGTTTGGAAAGAGGGGTGGTTACACCCGTTTCCTTTGTCCAGTTTCATGCCAGAGCAGGGGCAGGTAGCCCCTGCAACCGGTTTGAACTGGACTATGCACAGGGACACCAAGTGTGCCCCCAGTGCAGGACTTCAAAGCACCAGAGAGTGCTCCCGCCCAGCCCTAATACACATCTGCCTGTCTGGGGAGGTGGTTACACCTCCCTGGGACAGGAAACCTATTTTCCAGGCCTGCCCTGCCGGAGTTTCGGTCAGCAGCAGGAGGCCAGACCCGTGTCTGTGGCAGTGGCATCCATTTTGTGATGCCAGGGCTTTAGAAAGTGTTTACCGGGTAACCAGTGTGAACATGTCTCTCCCTCTAGAAGGGTGGAATGCTACCCCCGCTGCCAGAACTGGTGGGGGGGGGTAGTTTTCCAAAGTGTTTGACACCAAACACAACATGTTTCCGTGAAGCCAGTCCTAAATTAGCATTTACCGCGAGGTTATAATGCACTTAAGAGTATATGGTCAGGCTGCACCACAAACAGCATCAGAGGAGGTACTCCGAATGCTGCAGAGGGGCTCTGCTCATGCAGGGGCACCCTCTCACATAAAAACTAAGCACTCTGCCTTCAGGATTGTCAAGGCCTGCCATAGGAGTGACTTATAGGTTTTATATGTGTGTGCAATGGTAGTGATATAGGTAGCCTATACCACAGTAAGGGGTGCAGGCACCACCTTACCCAGGCTGCAGTAGCAGACCTGTGGTGTCATTTTTGAGTGCTTCCCAGGGGTGGAATAATACATGCATCAGCCCCTGGTAGGCTTCTGAGGTACCTATGCCCTAGGTACATAGTAAGCCATATACTAGGGACTTATAAGGCACTCCAGAATCCAATTAGAGATGTACCTATTGTACATGGAAACCATTTTAGAGAGGAAGTAGATAGGCCGGGGTCCTGGTTAGCAGGGCTACAGACAAACTAAGGTAAAAAAACAGTGAAACACCAGCAAAAAGTGGGGGTACCCAGGTGAAGCAGATCCTACTCTCCTACACAAGGCCCCCCAAACGCAGGGACATTAAACTAACCTTAACCAGTTGAGTCTTCATGTCCTAAGTGGAAATACCTAGAGAGTCCATCTGCATTGGCATGGTTACTCCCATGTCTATGTTCCACTGTAAAGTCCATCCCCTGTAGGGAAATGGACCACCTAAGCAGTTTGGGGCTTTCACCCTTCATTTGTTTTAGCCATAAGAGGGGCTTATGGTCTGTCTGAACAAGGAAGTGAGCACCAAACAAGTATGGCCTCAACTTCTTCAGAGCCCAAACCACAGCAAAGACCTCCCTCTCAATGGCTGACCAACTTTTCTCTCTAGGGGTCAGCCTTCTGCTTATGAAAGCTACTGGCTGATCCTGACCTTCATCCTTAAATTGTGACAGTACAGCACCTACCCCCAATTCAGATGCATCTGTTTGGACAATGAACTTCTTGGAGTAATCAGGACTCTGTAGAATGGGAGCAGTGCACATGGCCTGCTTCAGGTCATCAAATGCCTTTTGACACTCCACTGAACCTTTTTGGGCATTTTCTTAGAAGTTAAGTCATTCAGGGGTGTCACTATTGATCCATACCCCTTGACAAATCTCCTACAGTACCAAGTCAGGCCTAAGAAGGCTCTCACCTGAGCCTGGGTGGTTGGAGCAACCCAGTCCATGATGGTCTGAATTTTGCTCTGCAGTGGTTGAACCTGGCTTCCACCTACAAGGTGGCCCAGGTACACAACCTGACTCTACCCTATCTGGCACTTGGTGGCCTTCATAGTGAGGCCTGCCTATTGCAGGGCCTCCAAAACATTCCTTAGGTGGACCAGGTGATCCTCCCAGGTGGAGCTAAAGACAGCAATATCATCTTGATAAGCTGCACTGTAGGCTTCCAGACCTGTGAGAATTGTATTCACCAACCTTTGGAAAGTGGCAGGTGTATTCTTCAAACCAAAGGGCATCACCACAAACTGGTAATACCCACTGGGGGTCGAAAATGCTGTTTTTGGCTTTGTATCATCAGCTAGTCTGATCTGCCAGTAGCCAGCTGTCAAGTCAAATATGCTAAGGTACTTGGCTGAGGCCAAAGTATCTATAAGCTCATCTGCCCTTGGAATTGGATGGGCATCAGTCCTAGTGACTGCATTGAGACCCCTATAGTCCACACGAAACCTCATCTCTCTTTTCCCACCACTGGTGTGAGGTTTTGGCACAAGGACTACTGGACTAGCCCAAGGGGTATCTGAGGGTTCAATAACTCCCAAATCCAACATTTTCTGGACTTCTGGCCTGATACAGTCCCTGACAAGGTCAGGTTGCCTATAAATCTTATTTTTAATAGGCAGACTGTCCCCAGTGTCCACTTCATGAGTGCACCAGGTAGTCTGACTTGGAGTCAGAGAAAACATGCTTCTGAACTGATTGAGCACCTGTCTGCCATCAGTGTGCTGCTGGGCAGTGAGGCTGCCTGCCAAGGCCACACCATCATCTGACCCATCATCAGGGTTCTGTGAGAGGAGGTCAGGGAGTGGGTCACTCTCTTCCTCCTGTCCCTCATCAGTAGCCATGAGCAAGCCCATGTCAGCCCTATCTACATATTGCTTTAGCCTGTTGACATGGAGAACCCTGTGGGGACTCCTGGGAGTTCCTAGGTCTACTAAGTAAGTAACCTCTCCCTTCTGTTCAACAATAGTGTGGGGTACTCTCAATTTGTCTTGGAGAGCTGCTGGGGCCACAGGCTCCAACACCCACACTTTCTGTCCTGGCTGGTAAACAGTCAGTACAGCCTTTTGGTCATGCCAGGCTTTTTGCAGTTCCTGGCTAATCTCAAGGTTTTTAGTTGCCTTTTTCATGTACTCAGCCATCCTGGAGTGGAGACCAAGTACATAGTCCATTATGTTTTGCTTTGGGGGCTTGAGAGGTAACGCCCATCCTTCCTTCACCAAACACAATGGACCCCTGACAGGGTGACCAAACAAAAGTTCAAAGGGGCTGTAGCCAACCCCCTTTTGTGGCACCTTCCTGTATGCAAACAAAAGGCAGGACAAGAGAATGTCCCATCTTCGCCTGAGCTTTTCTGGGAGCCCTTTAATCATGTCCTTAAAGGTTTTATTGAACCTTTCAACCAAACCATTGCATTGTGGGTGATAGGGTGTGGTGAACTTGTAAGTCACTCCACACTCCTTTCACATTGCTCTTAAGTAACCAGCCATGAAGTTGGTATCTCTGTCTGATACTACTTCCTTAGGAAAACCCACTCTTGAGAAAATTCCCAACAGGGCTCTTGCCACCACAGGTGATGTAGTGGTCCTAAGGGGAATAGCTTCTCGGTACCTGGTAGCATGATCCACTACCACCAGGATACATCTGTGCCCAGATGCTGTTTGGGGATCCATGGGACCAACAATGTCAATCCCCACCCTTTCAAAGGGCACCCCCACCACAGGTAGTGGTATCAGGGGGGCCTTTGTAGTACCACCTGCTTTGCCACTGGCTTGGCAGGTTACACAGGAGCGCCAACACTCCTTTGTGTCTTCAGACATATGGGGCCAGTGAAAGTGAGGGACAAGTCTGTCTCAAGTCTTGTTCTGGCCCAGGTGACCTGCTAAAGGGATATCATGGGCTAAGGTCAGTAGGAAGCCCCTGAACTTCAGAGGAATAACCATCCTCCTGGTGGCACCAGGCTTGGAGTTCCAACACTCTGAATACAGGAGTCCATCATCCCAATACACCTTATGGGGACCACTAGCATTCCCATCAGCCTCAGCAGCAGCTTGCTGTCTGAGGGGTTCAAGAGAGGGGCTGGCTCAGATCTGCCCTGGAAGGGCCCCCTGTCCCCAATAACTCAACCTGATCAGGCTCAAGCTCCTCTTCAGAACTGTGATCATCTCCCTCAAGAGACTAATCCTCCTTCTGAGTCAGGGGGAAGGTTCTGCCTTAACCACCCTTCTGCTTCTCTTCTTGGATGGCACTTGGTCCATTATTCCAGAATCCAAGGGCTGTTCAGTTTCAGACATTTTGGCCTGTGACCTGGTCACAGCAAACACATCTGCAGGGATGCCCAGCATTTCTGCATGAGTCCTGAGCTCTACTTCTGCCCAAGCTGAAGTCTCTAGATCATTGCCAAACAAGCATTCGACTGGTAGGTCTGCACTCACCACAACCTTCTTAAGGCCAGTTACCCCTCAATAGAAGTTAACAACTGCCAGAGAATGGTCTGTCCTGACATTGCTAGCATTGGTCACTTGGTACATTTCACCAAGTATAATCTGCCCAGGATCCACAAGATCTTTTGTCACCATAGTGACACTTGCTCCTGTGTCCCTGAATGCCAAATCCTGTACTCCATTGATTAAAGGCTGTTGCCTGTACATGCTCAAGTTACTGGGACTCACAGAGGGGGTCATATCCATGCCCCATCACACACAAACAGCCTGAGGGGTTTCTCTGACTAGGCCAGAGCCCAACTGAGTACCCAGGGTCAACCTTACTTGACCCTTGGCTTATGCACTCCCACCACCAATTATAACTGCACTAGGGGGAGCAGGCATCTTAGGGGCATTTGTGGGGGCTGGAATATTCTCTTTGGACTTGGTGCAATCACTAGTCCAGTGTGTCCTTTGCTTACATACTTTGCACCATGGCTTCCTTTGGCCTTTCCCTTTGTTAGACTGTGAATCCCCATCTGAAGAAGATGTTTGGGGCCCTTGTGAAGACTTCTGGTCTTTACCCTTCTCCCCACCCTTGTCAGAGTTCTTAGAATCTTGCTTCTTAGGGTCACCACCTTGGTTCTGTACCTTCTGCCTCACCCTGGTTCTGACCCATTTGTCTGCCTTCTTTCCCAATTCTTGGGGAGAGGTCAGATCAGAGTCTACCAGATACTAGTGCAACAGCTATTAAGAATCTGCTCCCTCATTATCAGATTGTACAATCCCGTGAAGTCACACACCTTACTGCCCAATAACCAACCTAACAGAGCCTTAGCAGAACAGTCAACAAAGTCCACCCAGTCTTGATTTTGTGCCTTTTGGGTATCCCTGAACTTTAACCTGTATTGCTCAGTGGTTTGGCCAAACCCATCTATCAGTGCACTTTTCAAGACCAGGCAATCATCAGCATCCTCTTCTCTTCAGTGAGGAGCTTATCTCTACCTTTGTCTGCAAAGGAGAGCCATAAGATTGCTGTCCACTGCCCTTGGGGGACCCTCTGTACTTTACAGACCCTCTCCAAGGCAGTTATCCATTTGTGGCTGTCATCCCCACTCTGGTAGGGAGGGACAATCTACTTAGGTTGCTATGGTCATAAGACCTCTCCCTATCTCTAGGGAAGATGCTGCCACCAAGGGACTCTAGTCCCTTCTTTTTCTAGCTCTGTAGAGCTCTAGGGCTTCCTTATCTAGGGCCATCTGCTGCTTTCTGAGGTGAAGCTGAGCTTGCTCATACTTCAGCAGTCTCTCTCTCCTCTCCTGGGAGGTTTCCCTCCCTCTGTGAGAAGAAATAGAGGTCCCTACAGATGAGGTAGACTGGACAGATTCCCTTGAGAGAGATCTATCCCTTCTAACCCTACTTTCAACTCTTCCTGGCGCTCATCATCCTCATCCAGGGTAGCTGGGTTTCCCAGATCCTGATCATTGTCATCAGTCTGGTCAGCAGCAGAGGTTGGGCCAGGGGGAGTTCCACCTCCAGGTCCATCCTCAACTGCTGCCCCACCCACTCTGCCTACCCCTTCAGGCCCACTAGGCCCTGAGAGATCATCCAGCCTGAGTATCTGCAAGAGATGCTGGGTGGTTGGGCTTTTGCCTGTCTTCAGCTTCCTAATAGAACATAAGGCCCTAAGCTGAGCAAAGGTGAGATCCTCATACTTAGAGGGGAGAAGCCCACTGGCTGTTGGCAGGGACCCACTGGTTCCTGGCTGATTAGACATTACTAGTGTGGTGTGGTGTATTGTACTACCTACACTAGTGTGGCCTACTAATCTCTCTTGAGATGTAGAAAGGGTGTGCTAAGCTCTTGACACACTACTCAAAGTTCAGTAGAACTTACTGTATACTAAGCTTGATATTATATGTACCTAAGGTACCTTTATTGGTTTTCAGTTGATTAATTCAATTAAGTTTATCTGGTAAGACAATAGCAAGCTGGAATCCCACACGCTGCACAGCAATGTGAGAAGTTGGCCTGATATATGCTGTCCACTAGTTATCGTGGGCACCCTGTATCAGTCCAAACAACCCCTTATGGTGATAGGTTAAAGACAACCTTTATTGAAAGCTATCCTAGTGGTGGCTATGGAGAGCAGCCTTCAGGCTAAGTCTTGAAGGAATGTAAAGCAGCTTGTTTTACCAGTCTATAATCGCTTGAATGATCAAATGAAAGGACAACCACACCAGGTATATATTTAAAATATATGTATTTAAGATAAAACACACCCCTCTAGTCTCTTTATGAGGCTAGAGTTCAAAGTACTTTAGTTACAAGTCAGTATTCAACAGTTAAAGCACAAATACATGTTTGGGCCCTAGGGGCGTACCAAACCATATACCAATAAAGTGGTATAAGAACCACGACTGAACTAGACACAAGGCCTAGAGCCTGTAGAAGTGCTTGAACCACAAGGAACCACCCAAGGCAGTGACACAGGGGACCCACGGGGGATGCGTGCAGTGTGAGAACACAGCCGCAAATCGCCGTTAACTTCTATGGGGAAAGTCACGGTTGGATATTAAGAGTTTAAGGACACTTAGAGGACAACTACAATCAAACCCTTTTGGACTTAGAGGTGTCTAGGGCAAACACCCATGGGAGCACCAGAGTACTCGAGTTACCTCACCTAGGCAAGCCGGGTGCATAGGTGTCAAATGGTGTCGGGACGCAGCGTCGTTTTCAATGGAAGCTGGCAAAGAAGTGCTGCTGCCGTGAAGAGGAGAAGTGTCCGAAGAGATCCAAGCCTGGATCAAGGATGGAAGGAACCTGAAAGCAGAGGGGACAGAGTCTGGGTCACTTACCAGTGACCAGGGGCACGATAGTCCAATGCCCACAGATGTTGGGTGCTTCAGGTGAGTTGATGGGTGTCTTGACTCTTCAGCCACAAGGTCTAGGAGGTGTTGACAGCAACCAGGAGCTGGATTTGAGCTGTCCTACGAAGTCTGTCGATTACTGCGGTGTCGGCGACCAGAATGGACCCAACAAGTCTTGGCAACGGCAAGTCAAGTGGAAATAGAGAAAGACATCGGTGCAGACCAGCAAGGTCTGGAGGACTCACCCAGCAAGGGTAAATCGGGGCACGTCTTGAGCAACCAGGAAAGCCCAATCAGAAGAGGGGTTGCCTTCGTTGGGACCCACTAGCGAACTGGCTAGCGATCACAAAGGAGCCTCGAGCAGTCACCCAGGAAACTGACCCACAGGTCACTCGTGGAGTGGAGGCCAGAGATCTTCGGTGCTGTAGGTGCCCAAGGCTGGGGCTACTTGAAGCCCAAAGCACAACTTCGAGGAAGACCAGAAAAATGATGGACCGGCAGAAGTTCATGGTGTCCAGGGATCACAGTTCCACGTCACCCACGATAGCCACAGGCCTCAGCTTTGCTGTGGACTCAGGGTAGCCTCGGGGAAGTCTGGAAATCCACCTCTGGTGATTCAAAGACTTCGGCGTCCGGTGGGAGCTTTAGAGTTGCAGACCGGACAGTTTCTTCTTTGGTGCCTGCCAAGCAGGGGAGTCACTTCTTGACCCCAAGGGAGATTTCTTCAGTCTTCTAGCGAAAATAGAAAGTTGAAGGTCCAGGATATATGTTTCAGAGTTCCGTCCAGGGTAATCTAAAGTCTCAAGGACTGGGTTTCCATACTTACACTAAGTTTGGGGGTTGGACATACTCTAGGGACCCACCTATGGGGGGTTTTTGAAAGAGGGGTGGTTACACTCATTTCCGTTGTCCAGTTTCTTGCCAGAGCAGGGGCAGGTAGCCCCTGCAACCGGTTTGAACTGGACTATCCACATGGACACCAAGTGTGCCCCCAGTGCAGGACTTCAAAGCACCAGAGAGTGCTCCCGCCCAGCCCCAATACTCATCTGCCGGTCTGGGAGGAAACCTATTGTCCAGGCCTCCCCTGCCAGAGTTTTGGTCAGCTACAGGAGGCC
Organism: Triturus cristatus; assembly: GCF_964204655.1. Classification (NCBI taxonomy): domain Eukaryota; kingdom Metazoa; phylum Chordata; class Amphibia; order Caudata; family Salamandridae; genus Triturus; species Triturus cristatus. The sequence continues at coordinate 636,916,285 of NC_140585.1, forward strand.
AGACCTGTGTCTGTCGCAGTGGCATCCATTTTGTGATACCAGGGCTTTCAAAAGTGTTTACCGGGTAGACCAGTGTGAACATGTCTCTCCCTCTAGAAGGGTGGAATGCTACCCCCCGCCACCAGAACTGGCGGGGGGTAGTATTCCAAAGTGTTTGACACCAAACATGATATGTTTCCGTGCAGCCAGTCCAAAGATAGAATTTACCGCGAGGTTATAATGCACTTAAGAGTATATGTCAGGCTGCACCAGAAACAGCATTAGAGGAGGTACTCCGAATGCTGCAGAGGGCCTCTGCTCATGCAGGGGCACCCTCTCACATAAAAACCAAGCACTCTGCCTTCAGGATTGTTAAGGCCTGCCATAGGAGGGACTTATAGGTTTTATATGTGTGTGCAATGGTAGTGATATAGGTAGCCTATACCACAGTAAGGGATGCAGGCACCACCTTACCCAGGCTGCAGTAGCAGACCTGTGGTGTCATTTTCGAGTGCTTCCCAGGGGTGGCATAATACATGCTTCTGCCCCAGGTAGGCCTCTGAGGTACCTATGCCCTAGGTACATAGTTTACCATATACTAGGGGCTTATAAGGCACTCCAGAATCCAATTAGAGATGTACCTAATGTACATGGACACCATTTTAGAGAGGAAGCAGCTAGGCTGGGGTCCTGGTTAGCAGGGCCACAGCAAGACTAAGGTCGAAAAACAGTGAAACACCAGCACAAAGTGGGGGTACTCATGTGAAGTAGATCCTACTCTCCTACAGTGACACACCGCTGGGGCCAGGTGGTAGCTACCGCAATTTGGGTGCCATACAATGGCAATGGCCATCTCGCAAACATCAACAGTGCACAGTGTCCACATGGTCAATGGCACATCATTGTGCACACGATGCCAATGTTCCATTTACTCCACTGATGGCTGCACATGCCATGTTTGTGTGTCTGATTACATAGATTGGCCTGTACTCACTCACATGTCACTTATGGATTTTATGGTTGGGTAGGCAGGACAGTGTTGTTCTGGACTCTACAATTTGTACGCATGTCAATGTGTTGAGGTGCAGTGACGATCACAGCAATGCTCACCTCAATGAATGATGATCTATTTTGCATTGCCTCTCATGTCTGCTCATGCACATATTCGTCATTCCTGCGCCAACTGTGGTCTTTGTGTGGTGGATGTGTGCCAGGTTGTAATGATTCATTAAGGTGTGACAGGTACAGCAGCTAGATATGAGACAGTGGGTTTGATTTGTTATACATATGCTGGATGCTATACTCCCAGGCGTGTCCATGTGAAATGTGGCCATCTCCCTATGTGCATTCCCATTGACCAAGGTGGTGTTTGAGGTACTTGTCTTGTGTAAGTTGACAGGTGTGCCCTTTGTGTAGCTGAATGTGTCCCTACATGTAAGCTGGTCTGTTAGTCAATATTGATGTCAGTCATTGTTGTCGTTGTGTCATCCAGAACGTGATATGCTCTGCACATCTCATGATATATTGCATTGACATGTGTCCACTATCATCTCAAATAGGAGGAGGCCAAATTTGATTCGTCACTTGACGGTGCTGGAGGACATGGAGGATGTTGCGATCATACAGAAATGCCGCCTGGATAGAGCCACCTTGAAAACCCTTTGTGATCTGTTGGAGCCCCACCTGCAGCCTCACCAGAAATATCCAACAGCTTTCACCCCTATTTATAAGGTGATGGCGGCCCTGTATTTTTTTGCCACTGGATTGTTACAAGAGATAGTGACCAGCACTGGTGGGATGTCACAATCAATGTTCAGCATGGTGCTGCGTGATGTACTTTCCACCATGAGGTTATACAAGGACAGATACATCCATTTCCGCAGGGGTGCTGAATTGCCAGCTGTGAAGGGAGACTTCTATCCCCTTGGACACATCCTCAGTGTTGTTGGTGCCATTGATTGCACCCATGTCGGGTTTGTGCTACCACAGGCAATTGAGCACATTTACAGGAATCACAGGCATTACCACTCCATAAATGTGCAGGTTGTGTGCCTGGCAGATATGATTATCTCCCACGTGTGTGCCAAAATCCCAGGCTCGGCCCATGACTCCTACATCCTGCAGAACAGCATTGTGCCCCAACCGATGGCTAATCTGCTTCCCGAGCATGCATGGATTGTGGGTGATTATGCCTCTAGTCGTATTGCGTGCTGGGTGTGTGACCTGCTGCCCTCAGCCTCAGCAACATTGCAATATCTATTGGTGTTTGTCATCCTAGGTGAATCTGCATATCCCAACCGTCCCTGGTTGCTGAGCCCACAGAGGAATCCCAGGACCCCAGCTGACGTCCGCTACAATGAGGCACATGGGAGGACACGTCGTGTGGTGGAGCGTGCTTTTGGTCTGCTCAAGTCACGTTTCCGCTGCCTGGACAAGACAGGAGATGCCCTGGCATACTCGCCCGGGAAGGTGTGTCAGATTGTAGTGGCATGCTGCATGCTCCACAACCTAGCCATTCTCAAGGATATTCCCCTGCTCCTGGATGATGGTGAGGACCCAAGGACCCAGCCTGCAAACCAAGCCATGTCCAGTGATGAGGACAGGTGTTGACCTGCGTGAACAGCTCATCACACGCTACTTCACTTGAAGGTGGGTGCCAATGTGCAACATACCCATTGTCTGCTGATATTGTTGTTGTTGTGAAGTGGCATGTGAGAATTGTAACAGCAGCCAGTTGTAAACTCAGCGGTGGTTGGCAATGTTTCTGGGATAGGTCATTTGGGAACATCTACAGGACATGTTTGTAGACACTTGTTGCCCATAGTGACGTGTGCATGTTGGGTTATCCTGATGGTAGGAGTTGTGTGATGTCTGTGATGCCATACCCAGACCAGTGAAAGTAGTTCTGTTGTGTTTCCCTAGGTGCCTTTAACTTTTCCTTGCCTACATACCGCCCATGCTCCTGGTACATTGTGATCATGTTGAAGACTGTACATCCTGCAATAAAGACGGAGCAGACATGACAACATGTGTGTACGGATATTTTATTTGCAATGGTGAGATGCTTGGCGGTGTGTACATTTCCATTGGGGGATTGGAGCAGTGAGTTGACAGTTGTGGTAAATGAGATAATCGAGTAGTCACCGCATTGATGTGGTGACCCAGTCCAACAGACAGATGCCATTCACAAGGCAGTGCGGGGAAGGACAGTGCAAAAAGTCAATGCAGTGGTGGAGAGGGTTGTCATCATGGCTGGCTCTGTGACTGGCGTCTGGCAGGTGCTTTGCCTCCAGATACTCCCAGGGTCTTCTTAGGACGGCCCCTTCGTCATTTAGCAGGGGGGGCCCTGCTGCAGAGCCAGTGGGTCCGAGGACTCACCCCTCTCTGTGGGCACAGGGGAGGATGGTGAACTCTCATCCTGCGGCCCACCAGAGGGAGGTGGAGGTGTTGTTTGTGGCGTAGGCCTGTCCCTCAGTACCACCACTTGCTGGCCTAAGAGGTCCACAATTTGCCCCACGCGGGTGTCAATGGACCTCATCAGCAGGATGAGCTCGTGCAACAGTTCCTCTGACCGGCCCGTTCGTCCCTGGGCCTGTTCGTATGCGCCAAGGACTCTGGTGATGTGTTCCAGGGATTGGGTCCCAGCCTCCTGGTGTCCGCGGGGGACCCTGCCCCTCCCACCTGCCTTGCTGCCACAGACCTGTTGCCTCACCACTGTGGGCACCAGCATCCTCTCCCTGCCCTCCTCCATCGGTGGTGTGTGCTGGTCATCCTCTGGGACAGGGAGGGTGTTGCAGGCAGCACTGGTGGTGGTGGTATTGGCGGTGGCCACACAGGCCGTGACAGCAGGGGTCTGCTGTGAAGTTGTTGTAGCCGCAGATGTGGTGGGGGGACAATGGGGTCCTGGGACCTGTTGTTCCCTGGCACACCAGATGGGCTGGCTTCAAGCTCATCGTCCATGGAATCCTGGGAGTCAACATCCGAGAGTCCATGTACCGGGGGGGGGGAGACTGGCTCTGCAGGTTGCTGGTGTTGTCCTCTGTAGTGAGTTCTTGGTCACCTGTGGGTCAGATGGGAAATGGGCATTGTAGTGCACCCGACAAGCTTTGTGTTTGCTGTGTGTCATTCACTTTTTGCACACTGCACAATTGAGAGATCATCAAATTGTTTACTATATGCACTACTGTGCTTCCTGACATGATGCAGTGCTAAATGCATTACTTGTCAATGGTGTGAGGTGTCAAGGCATACCATGCGATCATGCACAATTAATGATTACAGGGATTTGTTGCCATCTAGGGCCTGGCACAACATGTTTTTAATTGAGGACGCATTGTTGATATGTCTGACCTGGCAGGCGTCACATCTGGCCATGGACTGGCCATTGTCATCTCCTGCATACCTTTATCCTGTCATGTGCATATCTTGATTTGTACCACCACACATGCTTTCATATTTTTCAAATGGTCCTTGTTGCACTTGCCCCATGGCGATGCACATGTAAATAGGTGCTGTGCATGATTGTGCCCTGACTTTCTTCTACTTGTGCATTGGTGTGTCACACTTTGGTAGCTGTGACAGTTTCCTTAGCTTACCTGTGTGCACACTGTGCTTGGCAATGGCTAGGTGTGCCTCTTTGTGCAATGAGAGGGCTGGTGTTGTCATATGGCACCATTTAATTTGTGACAAATGGGTGGGTGCATGCACTGGCTACTTACCTGTAATATGTCCACATTTGGGTTTGTTACGTCACACATGTGTATGTGCGTGGTGACGGCTTGTATCCTGCTCAATGGGGTCACAGGACAGAATCATATGTCTACCTACCTGTAAGTTTGTTTGGTGTACTGCAATGGCTTCCAACTGCTGGGGTGGGGGGAGGGCTCCATCCTGTTGAGGTGGGGGGCAGGGTGCATGGTGGAAGTAGTGGTACAGGCCTCCCACCCCCAAACACCCTCATTATGAAGATGGCTACCTACCTGTAAGTTTGTTAAGTGTACTGCAATGGCTTCCAACTGCTTCTGGGTATGCTGGGGGGAGGGCTCCATCCTGCTGAGGTGTGGGCCAGGGAGCATAGTGGGAGTGGTAGTGCAGGCCTCCCACCCCCAAACACCCTCATTGTGAAGATGGCTACCTACCTGTAAGTTTGTTTGGTGTACTGCAATGGCTTCCAACTGCTTCGGGGTGGGGTGGGGGAGAGCTCCATCCTGCTGAGGCGGGGGCAGGGTACATGGTGGGAGTAGTGGTACAGGACTCCCACCCCCAAACACCCTCATTGTGAAGAGGGCGACCTACCTGTAAGTTTGTTTGGTGTACTGCAATGGCTTTCAACTGCTTCTGGGTGGGGTGGGGGGGGTTCCATCCTGCTGAGGTGTAGGCGAGGAGGCATGGTGGGAGTGGTAGTGCAGGCCTCCCACCCCCAAACACCCTCCCAGGGAAGATGGCTACCTACCTGTAAGTTTGATGAGGGTAATGTAATGGCTGACACATGCTTCTGGGTGGGGTGGGGAGGGCTCCATCCTGCTGAGGTGTGGGCCAGGGGGCATGGTGGGAGTGGTTGTGCAGGCCTCCCACCCCCAAACACCCTCCCAGGGAAGATGGCTACCCACCTGTAAGTTTGATGAGGGTAATGTAATGGCTGACACATGCTTCTGGGTGGGGTGGGGGGAGATCTCCATCTTTCTGATGCTGTGGGACAAGGGGTTATGGTGGGAGTTGTAGTGCTGTCTGCCTGTACACACGCCCCCATGGTAATGTTGGTAGCTACGTTTGGGGTGAATGGGAGTGGGTGAATGTTGGATCTGTGAGCCATGTTTTTGTGAGTGTGTGGTGCAGATGGATGGAATTTGTCCTAGGTGGTGTAGCTTTGTAGTTGTGCAAGACTGTACATAGCAGAGTGGTGGTAGTCATTTGTTTGTACTTACCAGCCTCCACTCCCCCGGCTACTCCTGTGAGACTCTCTGGATGCAGTATGACAAGCACCTTCTCCTCCCATGGTGTGAATAGGTTTTGTGGAATGGGAGGGCCACCGCCAGTCCTCTGAGCCAGCTCACGGTTCTTGCTCTTCCTCTCCTTGACAATCCTCTTCAGATCCTGCCACCGCTTCATGTTCTCCTTTTTTGATCTTGGGGTGGTCCCTAATGCATTGACCCTTTGGACTATCCTTGCCCACATTTGTGTCCTTGTGGCTAATGGTGTCTGATGCACCAGGCTACCAAAAAGCTGTGGTTTCACTCTGACTATCTCATCTACCATGACTGTCAACTCACTCTCTGTGAATTTGGGCATTTTCTGTGTGGCCATGGTGTGTGGTGTGCAAAGTGGTTGTGGGTGCAGGAGTGTGAGTGGTGGGTGTGGTTGTGATGTGTATGGGGTGTGTTGTGCAGGGGGGTTAGTTGTGCAGGTGTGGAAGTGGTGGTGGTGCTGTATTTGGTGTGGCTAGTGATTTTGTGTTCTTTGCCTCTCCTTTCAGCTGGGGTTTGTATCCCTTCTCTCATGGAGTATTGCAAAGGATTGTGGTCAGGGAAGGGGCTGGTTTTATACTCAGCTATGAGGGTGTGTCCAATTGGGGTATTGCTGTCAGGTGTGTTGTCCTGGAATTTGTATATTTGTTTTTGCCATGTGGTTGTGTCAGTGGGGTGTGTTTTGTGTATTTGGGGGCCATGGATAGTATTCTGTGTGCACTTTTTGGGCTTATTGTGGATTTTTTGCTTCGTCTGCCATATTTTTCACGCTTCCTCCGCAGCGGTGGCTATGCTGCAGCTTTTCCGCTGGCTCTCCCATTCATCCCATTGTGCCACCGCAGCGGTCCGAGACAGCGGTACGTACCGTGGGACCGTCGGGGATATCCTAATTTCCCGTGCGGTGTCTCCGCTATACTTGCAGCGGGTTGATGTTTTTCCCGCTGCGAATCCGGATTTTGGCCATCTCCGTCCGCTACGGGTGGTTTTTCTTGGCCCCGTTCCACCGAGGTCGGTGTTTTTTGGCAGTTGATCCTAATTTGGACGCCGGTTTTTCCACGGTGCCGGCGGGCGGTTGTTTTCTGCTTCCATGGCGGTCGGGGTGCTTTTCCGACCACCATCCTAATGGGCCCCTAAATATTTTTTTAAGTTAGATGTATTATTTTATTTATTTTACATTAGTTTTTTATACATATAAAAAAAATGATATTTTGTACTTAGATTGTTTTAACAACGATATTTTTTTCTCAATATTTTAGTACTTACCATAATGAAGCTAGGAGGTAGATATTTTTGACATCAATATTTATGTCCCAATATTTTGGTAACACAATATTTTTGTACTCGATATTCTGTCAGTGATCCAGCACTGTGCACCACAACTGGACATAGTCCTTTTGAATTGATGAGAGGGAGGACAGCATTTTCTAAAGCTAATATTGGTTGGATGCTAAAAACCAAAAAGAGTTGCTATTGGATCCGGAGGTTGAAAAAGGAAGAATTAATGAGGCAAGGGAAGTATACAAGTTATATGATGATGTCAAGCATGGTTGTAAACCTGTCGATTCGTAAATCGGTGATACAGTGAGAGTAAAAAGCATTAGAGTTTTGCGAAGTAGGCAGAATAGATATTCAAGACCACATAAGGTGGAGAAAATATTTTGTAATGCGGCTTTATTAAGCAACTGAAAGGTAACACATGTGTGTTCCTTATCCCTATGTAACAAGTGGAGGGTGCCGGTTGCTGAGTAAGGAAGGAAAACCTTTGAAAGAGAGAAAACTTTTGATTGGTTAATTGATGAAGGGGAAGGTTCAATGACTAGAGAAGAAATTACCATGGCTAAAAATGGGGGTGTTCGTACACCTAATAATGGGGGTTTGTCTTCTCCTAGGGGAAGCAGTCAGGAAGCTGAGCTCAGAACCGGTAGGTTTGGTTGCGTTCTGAGGATATCTACAAAGTTGAATAATTACATATGTGAATAAGGAACTTATACATCTGAGTGGAATAACATATACATTTAGTGTGTGTAGAATAGTTCTGACATTCATCCTTGTTTTCTTTTGATGATCCGTTATTTGGAAAAAAGAAAGATGTGTAGTGATGTTAGTAGGGAGTTGGAATGCTATCTATGTCTTGGGTTGAAATGTGGAGTGTTAACCATGTAATCAACAGAGCGAGGAGGCGGAGAAGAGCTGATCAGAGGTTGAGGCATCTGCAGTGCATCTACAGAGATTATTCGCATATTGAACATTCCTGAGGATCGTTTGGAGAGTCTTTCTTACAGATACATAGGAGGCCTAATGGGGAACTGAGAGTTAAGAAAACATAAAACATTAGGAATGGAGAAGAGGTGCGAGTGAGTATGAATGTAGAAATCCAGTGCGAATAATGATTCATTGCTAGGCAAAGTCTGTGAGCCAAATTAATTTTAAACATGGCTCTGTCACCATTGGCCCAGAAACAACTTCAACCCAGAAAGTGAATAACATGCTATACTGCAGTTAACGATCTAGGGTTCTGAATCTTTTCAGTATCCACTACCCTATCTTCCACCATCTCCAGCCTCCAAGTACCTCATGCTGTAGTTGTTTTTCTGCATTTCACCTGAAATCAGACCGCAGGAGAGCAACTTGGTCATTTTTGTTTTGACTGATTTTAGAAGAGGAGAGCAAAGTCACATTTCCATTGGGGGGTTGGAGCTGTGAGTTGACAGTTGTGGTAAATGAGATAATCGAGTAGTCACCACATTGATGTGGTGACCCAGTCCAACAGACAGATGCCATTCACAAGGCAGTGCGGGGAAGGACAGTCCAAAAAGTCAATGCAGTGGTGTAGAGGGTTGCCATCATGGCTGGCTCCGTGACTGGCGTCTGGCAGGTGCTTTGCCTCCAGATACTCCCAGGGTCTTCTTAGGATGGCCCCTTCGTCATTTAGCAGGGGGGGCCCTGCTGATGCTGCTGAACTATCCAGTAATATGGAAACGGCTGGCTGATCTGGCACTGATATGGCCAGGCTTAGGTTTAGAACCCAAACAAAAACATCAAGCTTTGTCAAAGCTAATAGATCTTGGCCTATTGGCTTTGCCAGTGCTTGTTTGCATTGGCACTCCCATGCATTTTTTTTCTTTAATTTCCCATTCTGAAAAGACTATCAAACATGATGAAACAGTAAAGTGAAAAAAGCCATACTGGCAGCCAGTACATCATAAGGCATGTCTGTGCATGCACTTCGATGCATAAGCATGCAAGTGATCACACATCGACCATCCTGAAATGGATGGCACTATGTGCTTGCATGCATGCACATGCTTCATGACACATGGCAGCCATTTTCGCTTTTCTTTTTTACCTTACTTTTGTTATCATGGATGACTCACATAAAAATAGTAAAGTAAAAACTATAAAACAAAGTGCACAGGAGGAGAAAAAAGAGAAAAATGATTACATCCCGAGCTGTTATTAGTGTGTGGATGAACTTGAATTTTGGTAGGTTTGGCTTACTGAGTGCATACTATTTTTGAATTGTTCATAATACAATGACACATAGTTAGAGCTTAGCTAATAAGTATCATGATAATATGCATATTAAAATATTGAGTGAATATGTAGAGATTATGGGGGTCAAGGAGTTTTTTACACATATTTTTCTTACCTCTTCTGCAGGTGAAGGCACTTCTTACTTGGAACTACTGATATCTTCTGGACTTTCTTGTAACATGTTTTTAGTGCTTTTAACAAACATGAACGTGTGTCTCGTTATTTGTTAGATTTCAATATCTCACTGGAAGATCCAGCTATTTTCGAAGAACAAACTCTCAATAATGGTCCTAGATAGTGTTGGAAATGGCCCTTTCTGCAGGATCCCCAAACATTTTGCCTTCCTCCTCCCCTTTTTTTGCTAAATTACTTTTTTTTGGCTTTACCACTGCTAACCAATGCTAAAATGCATGTGCTCTGTACTCTAAGCATGGTAACATTGGGTTATCCACAATTGGCATATTTACTTTACTTATAAGTCTCTAGCGAAGTGCACTATATGTGCCCAGGATCTTAAAATTAAATGCTACTAGTGGGCCTGCAGCACTGATTGTGCCACCCACTTCAGAAGCCCTTTAAACATGTCTCAGGCCGGCCACTGCAGAGCCTGTGTGTGCAGCTTTAAGCTACTTTTCCTACCTGGTAAGTTAATTTACTTGCCATGCCCAAATCCTTCCTTTTATTACACATAAGTCACTCTAAAGGTAGGCCCTCGGCAGATTTATGGGCATGGTGCAGTGTTAACAGGTAGGACATTTTTGTTGTTGTTTTACCTGTCCTGGTAATGAAAAACTATTAAATAAGTTTTTCACTACTGCAAGGCCTATCTTTTCAATAGGTTAACATTGGGATTGCTTTAAAACATCTTTTAGTTGTAATTTCCAATGTGGAAAAGATAAAGATTTGGAGTGTGGTGTTTCTGGACTCATAATTTAAAATCATACCTTATGGTGCAGTTGGATTTTAAATTGTAAGTCTGAAAATTCCACTTTTAGAAAGTTGGCATTTTCTTACTTTAACCATTGTGTGCCTCTGCCTGTCCCTGAATACACGTTTGGGTTGGGTGACAGCTGGGCTTTGTGCATTCCCTCTAGCCAGTCACACAAAGGGAGCTGAGATGTGACATTTGCATCCTGATGGCCCTTCATCAGGCTGACGGGTCTTCCTGAGGTAGATTGGGAGGGAGGAGCTGGCACTTGCACCTCAATAGGGCTGTGCCTGTCCCCACACAAAGACCTGCATACCCCCTTGTATTGAGTCTAGAGCCAAGGCAGGAAAGGCTGGGATCTTGTGATCTTCAAATGCATTTTGATGTCTCCCTCACTTCTAAGGCACAACTAGGTATAAGTACTGGACCCCTGACAAGACCAAATCAGAACTTTTCTGGAAGAAGAGCTGCTGTCCCATAAGCTGGACTGCCACTCTGCTAACCACGTTGTTGTGTTGGCCTGCTGCCTGCTTATTTCTGTGGTGTAGGAGGGACTCCACTTTGCTACCTGTTTTGCTGTGCTGGTCGCCTGCCTGCTGCCTCTAGCCTGGGAGTGAGAAGTGCTGTACCTGCTCTCTACATCCTTGAACCCACGTTTCTCCAAGGGCTTGCTAGCTTGTCCTCTGTTCTTGATGTCTCAGGGCCTTCAAAGACTTCCTTCACCTCTGCTTCAACTGTGAGTCCTGTCCTGCCAAGAGGTGCCATTCCAATAATGGGCCTTGAAAGTTGGTTCTGTGTCTGTTTTTCTTTGCATCAAATCCAACAGCGAGGCTCAGCAATGAGGCAGCACTGATCCGATGACACTACTTTGAAGCTCAATGCTGATGCAACACCTGCATCGGAAGGGGTGTGATGACGACGTGGGATTCACTGCGAGGCTCGACAATGATGCATTGGCCCGACTGTGTGAATTGGAACCCCTGCATCAAGTCTTCCCCGACGCTTGCTCAATCCAAGGTACTTATTCAGTGGGCTATGTGTAGGCCCAGCTCAGATCCTGAAGCCGGCCTTCCCTCCATCTCGGTAGGCCTGAACTTTGGATGAACTCCGGCTTAGCACAGCCTCAAGTAACCCCTAAGAGCTTTTGACTTTAGGGCACTCTATTGCAGTTTAATCTTTAAAATATCACATCTCGAGTTCTACTGATTGGATATTTGTCATTTTAGTCTTGCTCAACTCAGATAAATATTCTCTTTTTTAAACTGATATCGAGTCTTTTTGTGGTGTTTTCACTGTTTTATTGTAGCTTAAGTATTGCACAAATACTCTACAATTTGCCTCTTCAGTTAAGCATACTTGCTCTGTGCCAAGCTATCAGAAGGTGAGCACAGTTTAACCCTTTCGCTGCGGCGGGAATTCCGCCGCAGCGCTGGGGGGGGGTTTGGGGGCAGCGCGGTGGCGCGGTGCTCATGACGGAACCACTCCGTCATGAGCCGCGGTTGAGCTGTGCTCATGACGGAGTGGTTCCGTCATGACTCCGCCCACTGCGCTAATCGCCCGCACAGGTGGGGAATTAGCGCCGCGTGGGCGGCGCGGCCGCCAACAGCCGCAGCATGACGGAACCACTCCGTCATGAGCACACGGCGACCGTGGCTCATGACGGAGTGGTTCCGTCATGAGTGGGGAAGGGGTTAAGATATGTTGTATATCTGACTAACCCTTACTAGGATTTCGTTCCTACTTGGAAAGGGTGCAAACCTCTCCAAACCAAAGACCCAATTTGTAACAGGTAAGGCAAATTTCTAAATACGATTGCACAAATTAGGAAATAAAAATAATAAGTCTAACCAAGAGTATATCTGCTGTTTAAGAAATGAAGAGTGTGAGTCTGTTAGAGAATACAATGAAAGAGTTAAAATTGTGAGGGATTGGAATGATGAAAAGAAGATAAGAGAGCAGATTAATGCTGAAGAAGAATTTAGATTGTTTAAATTTGTGTCGAAGATTGAAAATGGAACATTAAAGAAAGGGTGAATTGTATATAGTGCATAAAGAACCAACCGGAGTTAGGCTGATTGAATATGTGGTGGAAAGTGAATGTGAGAAAAGGTATGCTATAGATTTTAATTTTCTTATTGGCAAGGAACCAATTCTGAGATGAATCTAATATGTTTGTGATAAAACTGCTTATTTCAGATCATGGTATCTTGTTTTTTGTGTATCCTTGAGCCTATGACAAAAGTAGAGTGAATGATACTGTAGGTTTGAGGAGAGTGAAACGTGGATATGGACAGATAGTATGAGATAAATTAGGAGTTATTATTCCACCTATAAGTGAGGCTATGAATGAAATGAAAATTAGACATTTGTGTACACTTGTGGATCAGCTCGCTTCTAACACAGCTGGTGCATTAACCCAGATTAACTCGGAATTAATTGCAATGCGGGCAATGAGAGGGCAAAACCGCTTAGCGCTAGATATCTTTCTCGCAAAGGAAGGCAGAGTCTGCAAGGTACTTAATGTAAAGGAGTGTTGAGCCTTCATACCTGATAGCAGTAGGGTTATTAATGGATGTGTGAATAATATCTTGTTAAAGCTTTAGAAGAGCATGGCTTGTGGGAAACAGTAGGTTCTTGGGTTAGTGAAATAAGGAATGAGTTTTAGTAAGGATGGTGAATAATTGGAAAGTGGGAAGGGGATTGAGACATTTTTTTTTAAAATTGGTACAATTCTTGATTTTCTCTTGTTTAAGCTATCTAGGTATTTGCTTTAAAAGTGTGGGTATAAGGGTAAAGGAATGTTATGAAAGCATAAGAACTTAAGATATAGTGAAGGTAAAAGATAATGTTTACCATCAACTAAAGCTAACGGGAGAATCAAATCGAAAGGAAGAGAAAGTGATGCAAATTGTGTTATAATTGGTGATTAGGTTACTACATTAATTGTGTGTTTTAGTGATTACACAATAATCAGAGGAGGAATTTGTTAAAGATTTCTTTATGCGTTTATATTTTTATGCATCAATAATAGCTTTCGTATTGGGCATAGCACCAAGTCGGCTCTCACTCACGTTAGCTGCTCAAAATAAATCGTGCCTTCATTATCCTGCTTGACCTTTCCTCTGCGTTTGACACTGTCAACCATGACAACCTCCTATCCATCCTAGAGCACAGGATGGGCCTGGCTGGTCCGGTGTTGCAATGATTCTCGTCTTTCCTCCATCACTGATCCAAAAGAGTGAAGGCGAATCACTCTCTCTCACAACCATCTCCAGTATCCATGGGTGTCCCCCAAGGATCCCCCCTATCTCCCATACTCTTCAACTTGTTCTTGGAACCACTAGCTAATGCACTAACTTCCATGGACATTCTCTTTCATATGTATGTGGATGACACCCAACTCTATCTGAAAATCTCCTCCCTGGATAACATCACCTCACTCAACACTATACTACTGACTACTCAAAACTGGTTAACTGTGAACCACCTCCTGCTCAACACATCCAAAACAGAATTCCTTCTCATTTCTCCTCCAAATAACACCTCTAAGCTAGACCTCTGGATGAATCACCTCACCACCTTCAACTGCTCCCCCCTCATTATCGACTCAGCTAAATCCCTCGGAATCACTCTGGACAAGGACTTGAACATGAAGACTCATATTAGCAAAGTATGCAAGGGAGCTAACCACCTGTTGAGGATACTCAGGAAGCTAAAACCTTTCCTCCCACAAGCTGACTTCAAACAAGTGGTCCTAGCGCTTGTTTTTCCAAGACTTGATTATGGCAGTGCTACGCTCTGTGGTCTCCCCAAATATACCTTGGCCCCACTAAGGGCCTCATTGAATGCGGTGGCCAGACTGGTTACGGGTACCAAAAGAAATGCGCACATCTCTCCAGCCTTAAAATCTCCAAACTGGCTACCCTATGAAGTGAGAATACAGCTAAAGATTGCTTGCCTAACTCACAAAGCCCTCCATTGCAAAACCCCCAGTTATCTAGCGCAAAAACTGGAACTATCAGGAGGGGCTAGATCCTCTAGGATTGCTAACTCTCTCCTCCTGAAAGCTCAGATTCTTCGCAAAAAGAGAACATGCCATCGAGCCTTCTCCGGCTCAGCTCCGAAGATCTGGAACTCCCTCCCACCAGAAATAGGTAGAATCTCCTCCAAGGATGCCTTCAAATTGAAAGTAAAAAGACTCCTTATGAACGAATTCTTACCTTAATAGGTTGTTGGATCGTCTGCTCTAATGCATTGGACTTACACCTTACAGCCCTTGCGCTGGTTGCTATTCCATCTCGATATGTACCAGTTATGTTCTTATTATTCTGCTGATCCCGTGTATGTGTAACCGTTCTTGTCCTGTGAGTTCTATTTTGATATGTGATTTTGTCTGTATTCCCATTTGACACATGTACTGCAACTGTTACCGTCCTTTCCCCACAACTGTAAAGCGCTCTGATATCCCTCGGGATCATGTTCACGCTATATAAAACTTTATAAATAAATAGCGTGCAGAATGTATTTTTGCAGATGAATATACTGACATGGTACTGTTACTTGTCCGTGATATGTCAAAGTAATATTTTATATGTTTTAACTATGCCTCAATTCAGATATAAATGCTATATTTCCAAGATGTACGTCATGTTACTCATGTTCCTGCCCATGTCTCTCCTCATAAATTCTGCAGCACACAGTCAATCCGAGATGTATTTCTTTATTTCCACTGGCACTGGTCATGTTGCGCTGGATGAGCTCTCCCCAGCTCAGTCACAAACTACAATTTTAACCTCAGGGACTTTCAGCCGGTTCACTGTGCCCTATTCATTCATATAACTTGGTATTGTTCATGTATCTGGTTTGTTCTAGCATGTCTCGGTGACACTATGATAGAGAGTGCAGAATAATTATTTGCCTGATGGGATAGTTCTGCTATTCAATGCTGTGCTTTAAATATGTGTATACCATTCTGACACCTCTGCAAGGCTAACACTGTGTTCACTACACCTTAATTTACTTGTATATTGTCGAATTGTTATCATTAGGTTCAGGCTATATGGTGACGCACTGGTATGCCTCCGGGCCATGTATGCGCTATGTAAAATAACAAATATCTCAAAAATAAATAGGGAATAAGAAATGATCAGCCCTGTAGCTACTGCCATAAAAATAAATCAGGGAAAGGGACAGGGGTGGATGAGCAGTTTGTTTGGCGAGAGCACAGGTCATGGGCTTTGGGGTGAGGGGACAAATGGGGGAATAGAGCACTGAGCTCCATGGGAGAGACACCATTGGAAATAGGAGAATGACCCATTTCAATTGTTACCTCTCCTCGGTAGATCCCTGACTTGGGATTGCTGCTGAAGGGCAGTCCCTGAGGGATCCACCCACAAGTCACCAGATGCAGTTTGAAGGGAAGTTGCAGCCCCAGCATGCCCAAGTGTCCTCTCCTAAGAAAGGCATCAATTGTCTGTCCCCTGGTAGGGTGATTGGCAAGGTTACCTAAAAGTGCCACCCACAAGGGCAAAAAGCCTACTAGAAGCCAGGATTTTCTTTTCTAGAAAAGGTTAGTGGGGTGGGGGCTGGCCTCTCCTGGCATTGGGCCATACCTCACACCAAAAGGCCCCAAGGTTTTCTTGTTTTTTAGAAATAATGAGTGGGGTGGGGGTTGGCTCGTCCTGCCATTGGACAACACCCCCACACCTAAAGGCTCCAGTAGTCCTAA
The DNA here is from genome assembly GCF_964204655.1 of Triturus cristatus. Lineage (NCBI taxonomy): Eukaryota > Metazoa > Chordata > Amphibia > Caudata > Salamandridae > Triturus > Triturus cristatus. The sequence goes on from NC_140585.1 coordinate 636,932,417, forward strand.
GGGGACAGAAAGCACACAAGACCTCAGGGCAGTTATAATATGTTAGGGCCTTACCCTCTACCTCTAAAACTCATAGCATTCGTTCTGCCCCATTGAATATATTGGAGCAGGTTACCATCCAATCTCCCGCCCATGAAGGCAAAAACTCCCACGAGAGCCTTTGTTTTCAAAAATAAAAGAATGGAATGTAGCACGACCCATTCAAGCAGTAGGCTGTACTGCCATCCCTAACATCCCCAACTATCTTTCCGCCCCTTTTGATGGTAAGACTGGGGGCTTACCTTCAATTTGCCCTCCAGGGAAGTGACAAACACTCACTGGTCAGCAGGACTGTTTATATTTATGTAAAAAAAGGTGAGGTTAGCCTGTCCAGGCATTGAATCTTACCCCCATCCTTAAAGCCCACAAAAGCCTCTCTGTCCCTCATTTTGCCTACCCTGGGTGGCAGAAAACTGTTGGAAAGCTGGGCAGTGAGAATTGAATTTCTCTCCATTATGGCTCCAACATATTAGCCAATTTGCATGGTGGGCAAAAGAATGATGGATTTAACCCAGATCTCTTGACTGGGGGTAAATGTTTTGATTTGTTCTGCATTCCGTCCATCAATTGTGTGTCTTTCGCTTAATCACCCTAAGTGCACCAGGTATGCCCTGACGTGGTTCCTGGGCTCACTGTGCCACTGGAATCAAGCTATTCTGGCTGATGAGGGGTGAAACCCTGAAACCGGTCCTAGGATGCTTGTTTCCGGTCCAGGGAAGACCTAGCTTGGCATTTCGTGCTGGACTGTTCCCATGAGGCACAGGGTGAAGACTGATTTGCATATGGCCAGGTCTAAACTGGGGTGGCATGGTGAGCAAAAGAATGATGAATTTAACCCAGATCTCTTGACTGGGGGTGAATGTTTTGATTCGCTCTACATTCCGTCCATCAATTGTGTGTCTTTTAATTTGCAAGTGTGAGCACTTCTTGCTAAATGCCTTCTGAATCACATGATTTTATGGGTAACTCCAAATTCAGAGTTTTACAAATGACCACTATTTCTAAACATATTATCTTGCGCTCATTTTGAAACTGCATAGGTTTAGTTTAATGCCCGATTTTCATTCATCATATTTTACTATATAAATTAATACATTATTGTATAAAATAAAGAAAACATTCTAAGTTGCAGGTGCGGTGGCACTGGTAACAGCGGTGGGCAGTGAGCAAGGCAGGGTGCAAGGCGACAGACGACGGGAAAGGGAAAGTAAAATAAAAAAAATAATAAAACCATTTACCAAGTGGTTATATTTATTATTTTATTTTACTTTCCCTATTCTGTCGTCTGTAGACTTTTCCCCAACCAGCCCCCAGCCCACCGTCACACCGCTGTTACCTGTGCCAGCTGAATGAAATGAAAACAGGATTTCTAAAGTGCCTGGGTACCCATAGGCATCCCTGCGCTAAAGTCTGCTAACACACTGAGCTATGACCCATTCATTTAGGGAAAAATAGTGTTTTAATCTGCCTCTGGAAGATGAGGTAGTTAGGTTGAGCACGGATCTGAAAAGGCAGACTGTTCCAGATTTTAGCCACATTATGAAAAAAGTGGCGGCCCCCACTTTGTGCTCTCTTTATTCTTGGTGTTGACAGTAAATATTTAGTTTCCGACCTTAGGGCTCTGTTTGGGCGGTACAGATGGATAAGGGACTGAATAGCCAAGGATTTCTTACCTGCAAGTGCCCTGTGGGCTATGCATAATGACTTAAACTGAATGCGCTCATGGATGGGGAGCCAGTGTAGAGATGCCAAAGCTGGTTTAGCTGAAGAACGCTTTGGGATGTTTATGAGCATACGCGCCGTGCAATTTTGAACAACTTGTAACTTTCATAACGAGGAGCAAGGAGCTCCGAGATAACGTGCATTAGCATAGTCAAGACGGGACAGGATGAGAGCCTGAACTAGGACTCTTCTTGCTGGAAAAGGGAGTAGTGGGAGCACTTTACGGACCATTCGTAGAATCCCGAAGCAGCTTGCAGCTACTTTTTGCCCTTGTTCTTTAAAATCAAGGTTCCGGTCGAGCCAAACACCCAGATTTTTGATTTGGTCTTTAGGGGAGGGGGCAGGACCAAAAGAGCTGGGCCAGAATAGCCCAAGATTTGTCTTTTCTTTATTCCCTAGGAGCATTAGTTCAGTTTTTGATCCATCGAGTTTCAAAAACGAATCTTCCATCCACCTTGATACTTTGTCCAGACAAAGGGCAAGACCAGAGCTGGAAGGGTCCCGTTGGTTGAAAGAAACAACCAACTGGGTGTCCTCAGCATACATGATGATCTGGATCACAAAAGGTAGCACCACCTCTGCCAGAGGCCTCAAATAAACATTAAAAAGTGTGTGGCAAAGGGAAGACCCCTGGGGGACCCCACAGTTAAGAAGTATGGGCTTTGAGGAAATGCCTTCTTCAAGAACTTCGACGGATCGGTCTTCTAAAAATGACTGCAGCCAATTGAGCATGGTCCCAGCAATTCCCACCTCACTTAGGCCGCGCTTAAATCTAAAAGAATGATGGCCGCGCAGCCTCCAGCGTCTAGGATTTTTCTAGACTCTTCCACTTCCACCAGAAGAGCCGTCTCGGTGCCCTGTTGAGGTCTAAAAAACCCATCTTGGAGGGATGGAGATGGGTATTACTCTCCAAGATGACGGACAATACCGAGTTCACATATATCTCAGCGATCTTGCTGATAGCTGGGAGCAGGGAGATGGGGCGGTAATTGCTCCAGACTTCCGAGTGCAGAGTTGTTTTTTTCAGTAAGGCTTTAACCATAGCCCGTTTCCACAAAGGGGGGACCATCCCTGAGGAAAAAGAGGCATTAATCAGGTCAAGGATTACTGGAGAAAGAGTTTTAGAGGCCAAATTTAAGATGTTAGGGGGGGCAGGGTCAGTGGGGGAGCCAGATTGCAATTTACTCATGATGTCTAGCAACATGGACGGGTTAAGAGGAGGGATTTCCTCAATTAGGCCAACTCTCCCTTTGTCCAAGTTCTCCTGATCTCCAATATGTAGTTGAGATGTTATTTGAGGGAAGGAGGAATAAATGGTTTGGATTTTACTGGAGAAGAAATCTGCTATGGCGTTACATCACGCAGAAGAATCTTCCGATACAGTAGGGGATGGTAAGTAAGCCCTTAGCAAAGCGAAAGATTTCGAGGGGGGAATTTGCAGCTGCTAGAATTCTCTCTTTGTAGTATAGAGTTTGGGCCAATTGAATTTCAGTTTTATAGGTTTTGATGGCCTCTCTATAAGTTTGTTTATAACTGGCAGAAAAGTCCTTCCTCCATTTTCTTTCGGCTCTCTTGCAAATCTTCTTAAATTCACGAAGTTTCGGGGAATACCACAGATTACGCTTGGTTTCTGCCTTGTTAAATGTCGTTTTATTAGGAAGGACAGAATTCAGTGAAGATTCCACCCAGTTGTTAAATTTGTTGTACGCAATGACAGGATCAGGGTCGGAGGTGGGTCTGGAATTTTCCAGGGTCATCACCCATGATTCAATTGGTAATTTAGACCATGTATGTGAGCATTTCCTACTTCCCATGGTCGCTGTGGAAATAGCTTGCGGAATCCAAGTAAAAGGAATTAAAAAATGGTCGGACCACAGTAGCGTAACGGGGTCTCTAACTAAAAGATTCTCCAAATTGGAGAAAATGGGGTCCAGTAAGTGGCCTTTGATGTCGGGCCAGCTACTTTTTGTGTGAGTTGGAATACGGCTAGCTCATCAGTTAGGTCGCGCACATCTGATTGTAGGAAGTTCTCAAAATTGAGATTTAGGTCCCCAAGCAGCGTGAAGTAAGCACTAGCACTAGCCAGATTGGCTGCTGTCTCAAGGAGCTCTTTATTAAATTGATTAAGGGGTCTGGGGGCCTATAGATCAGAATCCCCGAAAATGTGCAGACGTGGGATATACGAATTGCGAAGTCAAGGCTTTCGCAATCCGTTAGCGGGTTTGCGGTGGTGCGACAGTCAAATTCAGTTTTATGAATAATCGCAAGACCACCACCCCTTCCTGTGCCCCTGTCAAGCCTCTAATAACATAGCCAGACGGGAGTGCTTGGACAATAGAGAAGTTAGCCTCATTGTTAAGCCAGGTTTCTGTTAGAAACAGCACCTCTGGACTTTCTTCCTCAAGCAGTAGGTGAATTTCTAAGGCATGCTTCTCCATGGATCGACAGTTAAGTAAGAACATTTTGAGCCCCATATTGTGATTGGCGACTGTAGGAGGCCTAATCCTCGGGCAAAATCTAAATAAGCAGTGGGGACAGTGGCTAGAATTGCTATCGGGCAACATATGATGTAGGCACTTACTCAGGGGTGCGCCCATCCAACCGTATAGCTGTTCTGAGGTGTAGGAGCATGAATCTTTATCAAAACTGGCAGAATTTCTAGCTCCTGGTGCCGGTCGGGCGTGGACGGGCGCAGACGGGCATGCCTTCGGCGCGCCGGTGGCGCGCCCGCTGCGCACGTCCGCTACTCGTCCATTCAGCACCCATGCTTTTATCACGCACCACCGTTACCATCCGCTCTAGGTCCCGCACCTGCGCCTTCCTGAAAGACCGGAAGTGCAGCAGTGAGAGTGGTCCCCGTAACCTGTGCCTGGCCCAGGAAAGCAGGGAACCAACGAAGGTAGGCTATGCGCTACCCGTTTGTGCAAAAGGCCTGCTAAGTTGCAGCTGGGTTGAACCAGAAGAATCAGACAGCATATTACTTTCTTAGATCTACCTTCAGGACAGAAGTTACAGATAAAGACATTGACGCCTATTTTGATTTTTTTTCTTACGTACTTCCCTTTGTTTTTTATTTCAATGATTAGTTTCCTTGGGAAAATGTGTGATAGGCATATCTGACCCCATGCTTCTTGGTATGTGGTTTATTAGTAGGTGTAGGTAGGTGCCTACCACTAGTTATAAAGTCACAATAACAAGATAACTTCCAGTCAAGGTCTCAATACATTTATTCCTTTGATAAACCCTTGGTGGCTGGCTGTGAGCAGGCAGGCTTAACTTAGGAGAAAGTTGTGTAAAGCGTTTAAAAACACCAATACATTAAATAAGTAAGACACAACACACAATAACAATCCATCACCAATGTATAAAAATAGTAAATAGTTTTATGATTAAAATGACAACAAAAAGACAACACTTCAATGTAGGGAGCCAGAGATAGGAATTTTCAAAGAATAAACATTTTCTAGTGTCTAAAAGCCAAAAGCCCCACTTTGGGATATTTGGTCGCACTCGACCGTGACAAAGTCAAAGTTTCAGGCCAGCCGGATGAAGCGCGGGTTGGATACAGTTAGCGGTAGGGCCTGGTCAGGTTTTTACCTTCTGATTTAGTCACTTTTTTGGAACTTTTTCACTGGACATCGAGAAAGGCTCCTCATCTGGCTGGCTTTAGGTTCAGTGACTGCGGCTTTTTATCTCAGCGTGATGCCTCAATCAACTCCTACAAGTCTTGTTGACGACAAACAGCTCCGGAGGTTCAGCTGGGGAAAACGTAAATCTCAGGTTGAATTGCGATTCGACATCACCAGCTTGACTCTCGACGACGGGTCGTCAGCTCATGGATCTTTTTACCAAAATTTCACCAAAGGCCTCTAAACTTCTTGATCTTCTTCCGGAAAGCTCTTTTGGGGTTCTACAGTGCCCACAACAGACAGCAAACTAAGGTCACAGGAGCTCTAAGTTGCTCCTTGGATGTTTGGAATGTCTCTCCCACAATTTAACTGGCCAATTCTTTAAAGTCCAGATGAAGGTGGTCAGATGGTTTCTTCTTGCTAGATATGATGTAGGTGGAGCTCTATTAACCTGTTGCTTTCAGAGAGTCCACTCATTCACTTTTCAAAGCAATCCAAAGTGTGCAGCAAGTGTAGTGATTCAGAGTGTACTCCTCTTGGTGCAGGCCAGTGTTCCAGCAGGGTAGTCCTGTTTGTAGTCTCAGGCAGGGATCTGAGTTGCAGGGCAGCTCTCCCATATTTATCCAGTGTTCTCGGGTGTCAAGCAGGGGAGTACCCCTGACCAATGGGGTAAAGGGTTTCACCCAGAAGTATGACAGCTTTCTCCAATGTGTGGCATATTTGTATCTCAGAAAGCACTGTTCTTTTAAAATCCAAAATGGAGAAATTCTCTCCTATAGGTTAAGATCTTACTAAGCCCACCCACTGGTGTGACTAGGTTTCCCTAACACTCTCATTCTAGCCTCTCTGTCAATTCAATTACTGGGGCTCTTGTCTGGCTGGGGGTGCAGGATGTGGGGGTGAGCTCCCACCAGATGTCCTTTGTCTCTATCCAGGCCACTTCACACCTCATCAGAGCAATTTGACTCAGAATGTAAAAGATTGGCCAATCAGGAGAGGCTGCTGAAAGGCTGGACTTTGGTTCATCAGAAAAGCAAGTTCTATATTTTATTTTCTGTGATAGTTATAATAAATCTAACCCTGACAAGTTATTGGATGTACTCGAACTATCATTTTAATATTTTGAAGTATATTTTTAGCTCACTCCTATCAGTAGTTATACATTTTTAAATATTCCCAGGTTAGCCTATGGAACTAATGAGCTACAATAGGGAAAACCCCAATTAGCAATTTTTTCCTCACCAGGGCATATAAAACATATTTTCTAAAGCACCTGGATATTTTGAAATTGCACCCTACCATTGGAGTGCGTAGGGCAGATCTTAGGGGTGACATATGTAAAACTAAGGTAGTTTAAGACTTTGGAAGTACCTTTAATTCCAAAGTCAAATTTGCATATAGTTCTAATTTAAAAGCAGCCTGCAAAGCAGGGCTGACTTTTAAAATTACAGCAGGCACCACATCAGTACACTTAAGTGCATTAAATATGCTGGTCCTCTTTTCCTATATGCCCTACCATAAACTAGGGGCTCACAGTTTGGTTGTCATACCAATTGTAATTACACCTAATTACCATGTACCCTGTAATTTACACAAAGCACTTGCCCTGGGCCTGGTTAGAAGATTCCAGGGCACAATCAGTGCCAGTTACCACCAGTACCAGTCAAACAAGTGGGAATGATCAGGACAAAAAGGATGACTCTCACAATGCTGAATGCAGAAGTTTGTCTACTTTAGAGAAATGTGTAGCTTTCCAGTTCACCCAGGGGTTTCACACTTGTTTACACTACAAACTGTAAGTAGGTTAACCCCTTCAGTGCCCATGACGAGCTGGACTCGTCATGGGCTGCGGTGGCGCTGTGCCCATGACGAGTCCAGCTCGTCATGAACTCCGCCCGCTAATGTTAAGCGCGGCACTGGGCGGGGAAAGGGGCGGGCATGCAAGGGGTTAAAATCTTAAAAATATGAAAAATTCACTATCACATAGAAAACTGCAAAAATTATGATAAGTAATTATTTTTTACATTTCTTCTTCTTCCTGAAAGCTAATAGAGTGATCAAAGCAAAGGAAACGTTTTCGTGCACAGCACATTTTTCTAATTTTTCCAAAACAAATTTCCTACTTTTTGGTTATTTCCTAGGTTCCCTCCTGAGTTTTTCACAAACCCTGTGCACATTTAAAATCCCAATTTGTGGGAAAAAAGCATGCAAATGTGGCCTTGATACCACCTGTGGGAAAACAAATTTAAGCATGAACTGCCCCAGATATCATCGGAAAAGTGCTCAGCAAGGGTTGGGGTGAGTTTAGCACTTGAGTGGTAATAACTTCTAGTTAGAGATTTAAATGAGTATGTAGGATAATACTTTTGTTATATTGGTCATCCGAAATTGAATCTGTAGCTGTTGTTGTTGTACTTTTCTGTTCATATATGTGATGGGGTAGATCATTATGTCCCTCTACAAGGATTTCAGTACCATGCTGTACTAGAGCTGGATACTCTAAGCAACTTGCAATTATTTCTGATTATCAAGTAGTAGAGAGTAGAAATGGGAAATGTGCCTGTCTATTTCACTAAAAATCTCTGTCAGTGTTGCACAAATCTCTCTTCTTAATCCCATAATATTAAACATCTGTAGTATCACTGTGTTGAACTTAACCACTAAAATGGATATTGGGTGTCAGTATTATTTTGACAATATTCAACTTAATGTCAAAGTAACTGGGCCACCTAAAAAGTCAAACTTTTTTATTAATTGATTTAGAAAAATCCAAGTTGGATGAGGGATAGGGGCTCCAAGAACATGATACTAGTCTTTGTCTATACCATTGCTTCTGCATGATGGGTTTTATGCATTTTGAGGTGAAATATTGAAATATTGGGGTTTACTTTGAGTGAATCTTTCCTTTGAGCAAATGTGAGAGCTGTTAAGAAAGATGTAAATTTTAATATCTTTAGACTGAGTGATTATTTATATCAAATACACTTATAACAGTGCAACTATGAATGGATTGGGAAAATTCAAACACAACTGCAATCGCGCTCTCTTAAGGACTGATAACTAATGAAACCAAATAATGGCTACTAACACTAAGGGAGAAAATAGCCAGAACTCCTATGCTATATTCTATCTGCATAGAAACTCAAGCAACACCACATATTTCAACATTATTATGCATCATGAGGAAAGTTCTGTTTGAAACTCCTGAACACTCTGGGCATGCAATTTAAGGTTCTTCACTGAGAAAAGCTCAGACAACTGTATGAGAATTCTTGATTTAGCCTTAAACAGGGGCAGATATTGCCATGCAATTATATGTTGCACACTTTAAGCATTGCAGAAAAGGACCAGCAAATCAATGTGTGTGCATTTAAGGGATCTGAAATTAACTAAGGACCACTGTTGGGAGGAGGTGATGTACTTCAGGAATGCAAAAAAATAAATGAAAAATCTAAATGTGAAGTGTGCAAATACATACTATAGTTGTAGAGCAACATTGAAGGAGAAATTCAAAAAGTATAGAGCATAGGTACAATGCACACAGTGAACAAATTAGGACCATGAACAGGCAATCACATTTTCAGCTTTGGCCTTCCCACGTAGGAGCTGTTTACCCAGACTATATTTTCTACACTTTTTTCCTCCCTATGTCTGAGAATGTCTGCACTTGTGTATTGTGGGATCTCAGAGCAAAAATATGGTCAATACGTTCCCAATTTCTCCATCTTGTTAGCTGATTCTAGAAGAGCCCATAGATTTATTAAGCAAAACACAGACACTAGCAGTTGACTTCCTCTCATCTATTCTTGTTTTATGTGTAATTCACATATTGATTAACCCTTAGTTACAGTTTAACCGTCACTCAGAATGATTCAATTACATACCAGTAATCTTCATTTCTCTGAATACCCCTTTTTCTCGTATCAGTACTTACTAAATGCGGTAACTAACCTCTACGCAGACACAATGTGACCTAGCTGGACCAATCAAATGTAAAACAAAAAACACCCTCTGACTCTCTTCCATGCCCCTTTTACCAACGTGGCAATAAAAGAGGGCTGAAACCGATCACTCTTTCTTATATCCCCAATCTATAGAAGGGGATCCAGGGCGTGAAAGAGAAAGAGAAAAAAGAGTATTTGGAGTAATTAATAGAGTAATTAATAGTACCAGTAAGTAATTGAGTCATTATCTCCTCCACCCATTTTTCTTGTACCATTACTTACTATATCAGAATTTACAAGAGCAATATAAAATAACCTGATTCCCTAATAAATTATGACAAACTCTCAAATAATGCAAACAATTTATCTAGTGCCAAAAATGTAGGAGATACAAATAGTCAAGGTATAATAACTGCTAACCTTCCGGAGCCAAGGTTCATGATCTCGATATTTTTTTAAAAAGTAGCACTTTCATATATCCAAAATAGAAGCCCAATAAGCTTCTGCCTTAGGAGCAGCCAATTCCCGAGTAGATCTATCCTTTATTCTTACCCGGTAAAACAGTCTCCATTAAATCATAAGCAATTGATATGAGTGTCTTAACCCATCTGCTTAAGGTCATGAAGAAACAAGCATTGGCATAGCCAATAGGTCTTGCTTTTGGGACTTTATAAGTATTTAGTTATGCAGCACAATATCCTTGGTGTAACAACAACTGTTGCATGGCTAAACACTTATAAGGTCCCAAAAGCGAGACCTATTGGCTATGCCAATGCTGGTTTTTTTTGCTTTCCCCTGAACAGGTACACATTTGACACTTCTACAGGAAACCTAGCCATCTGGCTGGTGCGGCCTACTGCGCCTTTAAGTAGCTTTACTCACACAAAGAAACATCACCCATTGCAGGTTTTTGATTAAAGGTGACCGCCAAATTCATATTTTGCATAATTGCATGCCACTGAGAAACCGAGCCTATTTTAGCAGCAAGGGTAACATGAGCAATGAGCAAGACAACCACGTGCACAAGTTTAAGCTAAACTCAACTGATAAACGTAATATTTTTGACATTGTTTTATGGTGATACATTTGATTATGCGACAGCTATAATGAACAGAAGCAGCCCGGGATTTCTGTTTACAGCATCTTATCTTGCATAGGCACCTAGTGTGAGAACCTTTTAATCAGTGCATACATTTATATACAGAATTTGGGACCACAGAGCTCACTCTGCATGGAGGCCCACAACAGAAACCTCAACAAAAATAGTACGCAATGCCACACAATACTCCGAAGCGATCCAGATTGGCCTTGTAACCCCTCGGTGACCCGCGAGAGCAGAGTGTAAGGCAGGGGCAATGCACAGCAGGGGGTGAAACAAACACTCAGTCCCACAACAGCTGCTGGCTTTGAGAAACAACAATTGTGTGAGCACAACAGCCTCCCAGCCCCAGTGACAGCCGGCAGGGGGAGGGCTTAACTGGAAAACAGTGGCCCTTATTATGCAAGTGGTTGGCGTTATGTAGGGGAAAGGATGGGAGGGTAACAACAACCCAAAATTGTGTCAGTGACCGACACCCGCCTCACACTACACCAAAATCCCAAATGTCAATAAAGGTGCGCAAACAAGACTGCTGGGTGCAGCCAACCATCGACCAACTAAAACATGACTGGTCGAGGGAAACGGGCAGATGATTGGTTACAACGTTTATCAAGCAAATAGTGAAGGGGCCAGTTCATCACATCAAGTGCATTTGCGAATTTTCGTTTTAAACACGGTTGTCCGTGTCAGGGTACCTATGAAGCCCTTGTAGCACTTGCTCACAAGTTTAACCACTGGACCATAGATGTCTAGGCTTCTGGAGACCATGCAGCATAGACAGTCTGCCAAGTTACCAGAATTTTCCAACTGGGGGTAACCATTTACAGCACTAGTAAAAAATAACAGTACTCTTTAATCTAGACTTTAGGGAAATCCTAGCTTTTGATCTGAAAATCTTGGTAATTTAGCTTTGCTTAAATGGACACGTTGCTTCCATATTCACCCTGACTAGTCTGAAGAAAACATTTCACCAATATTAAAGACCGGAAGGTAAACCAGTCACTGCATCACTGTAGTACTCTCCAAAGACTGAGCGTACCTCATCAATGCCATGACATAAACAAGGTACTGCAAAAGGAAATACAACTGAGATACTACTGCAGTAATGAGAGCACATGTAGGCGGACTTGTCTCTTCACTTTGGGAAGCCCTCGATTAAACAACGCAGCATCTCAAGCTTCTAGGATTAGCCCGGTTTGTGATGCATCATCGGAGAGTAACTGCAAAGAACGGTGCCAAGGTTTTACTCAAACGCTTTCTGAAAAGTGAAAGATTTTTTGTTTTGTAAACTTCCAAACCCTTTTCAAGAAACAAATTTTCAAAACAAGAAAATAATCAACATAAGTAGGTTTTTATAGGAACAACCCTTACAGTTCAATTTCTTCTATCATGGGAAGTGTATGAGAAAATGAATCCCATCTTCCACAAAGCACTGGATGCACTGCTGACCAGCACAGTTTAGCTCTCCTTTCCAGGTCTGCATGAGCTGCCCTCTTTCAAAAGGTCGGCTGAGAACACCGACCATGTACTTTGTCATCTGATGCCACATTCGTTGTTCTTCATGGTGATTAGACATTTTGCTCGAATTTAGTTTTAATCTTAAATTGTATAAAAAAATAAGTTTACTTCGTATTTGTATTTCCATTGGGTTATATAGTCAATTTATTTGCAAGTAAATTCTCATTGTGTGGTCTGGTTTTCACTTGTATGAGAAGCGTGTGTCTGAGCCCATAGCGCGCTGAGATTGAATTTCCAAGGTTTTTGTCTTCTTATTTTGCTCTGTTTAAGGGCTTTAAACTGAAAATATATGCTGCTGGTTTTCAGGAATTTTGTGATCTAGTCTTTGACGTCAAGCATTACTGGGTGTCACCTTAATTCTGCTCAACTTTCAGTACTTGTCCGGAGAAAATGAGGTGGGAGCTTTCTCTGGTGATTCGTCTTTGTTAATGTACAACTGGGTGTAGACGTGGGTTAGAATTTGCTACCATTGATGAGGAATGGTTTGAAAAATTCATCAAATTGTAATATCAACTGTTCCTATACCACTGGCTTTATAGGAACCACAGATCTCCAAAGAGATCATGCTTTCTTAGGTCACGTTCACCAGGTGGGCCAATCATTTCTAATATATTCAGACTCAAATCATGATTACCAATTCAGACACTGGGTGCCGATTCCGATCCGTTAAAAATATTCCCCGTACGAATCGTATCCGGATTTTTTTACGTATGAATCGTACAAGTCCCGTACAAACTGGCAAGTACGATTCGTATGTAAAAAAGTACGTACGAAACGCATTGGGAAAATTCCCCGACACGTCCTCGGGTCAGGAAAAGTGTCCGACACGTCCCCGGACATTTTTACGTACGAATCAGAAAACTGAAGTCCGAGCGCGCAAGTACGATCCGTCCCGTCCGTCCGAATGTACATCCGTATGGAAAAAAGACCGTACGGAGCGAACAACAATAGCAACCATGGAGACGTCCAAACATGTGCCCGGCACGCGCCGTACCCCCAGCCCCCCACAGATGGACGTGCCGTACCCCCAGCCCGCCCGCGGATGGACGCGCCGTACCCCCAGCCCCCCGCGGATGGACGTGCCATACCCCCAGCCCCCCGCGGATGGACGCGCCGTACCACTAGCCCCCCCGCGGATGGACGCGCCATACCCCCACCCCACCCGTGTATGTACGGAGCGTACCCCCACCCCCATCTGTACGGTGCAGACCCCCACCCCACCCGTGTATGTACGGAGCGTACCCCCACCCCCGTATGTACGGAGCGGACCCCCACCCCACCCGTGTATGTACGGAGCATACCCCCACCCCCGTATGTACGGTACCATACATACGGGGGTGGGGGTACGCTCCGTACATACACGGTTGGGGTGGGGGTCCGCACCGTACATACGGGGCTGGGGGTACGCTCCATACATACGGGGCTGGGGGTACGCTCCGTATATACACGGGTGGGGGTCTGCACCATACATACGGGGCTGGGGGTACGCTCCGTACATACGGGGCTGGGGGTACGCTCCGTACATACACGGGTGGGGTGGGGGTCTGCACCGTACATACGGGGGTGGGGGTACGCTCCGTACATACACAGGTGGGGTGGGGGTCCGCACCGTACATACGGGGCTGGGGGTACGCTCCGTACATACGGGGCTGGGGGTACGGTGCATCCATCCGCGGGGGGCTGGGGGTACGGCACGAACATACGGGGGGCTGGGGGTACGCGCGAACATACGGGGGCTGGGGGTATGGCGCGTCCATCCGCGGGGGGCTGGGGTTACAGCGCGAACATACGGGGGGGCTGGGGGTACGGCGCGATCATACGGAGGGGCTGGGGGGGTGTTCGGCACGTACCGGGCCCCCTTTTCCTCATGCTTCGCGGCATACTTAGCTTTTCTGGCACTTTTTGGGTGCCGTAAAAATATTGCCGTCCGGAGTGCTGTCGGTACGAATCGTACTTGCTGGTCCGTAAAAAGCTGCCTAACTCCGTGCGAATGTCGCGTATGCGCTGTCCCGGATCACATTCGTATGTATTTTGTAGTCGGTCTGTGTTTTTTCCGATTAGTACGGAAATGGTGGTTCCGTACGAATCGTACTTGCATGTTTGTACGGTCTTTTTCCCGGGTACGAGTCGGACGGAGAAAACGCTCCGTCCGACAATTCGTACACGGTTTTTCCAGGATCGAAATCGGCACCTGGATGTTCGTAATTTCCAACAACCCTTAAAATACTTCAAGTAGGTGGCTACATTAGAAACATCAAATGGAAAAGCAGGCACCTGCATGTGACACTGCACAATCTCTGTAACAAAAAACTTTTAGCCCGTGTTCGCACTGCGATGAGTCATCTTACAAATGTCAATATTCAAGAACCTATCAAGTCGTAACTCCCATATAACAAATGCATTGTTTTGATTCGTCTAACAGTAAAGATTTCCTTGGCAAACGTTTGCCTCGGAGTAGCACACCATTAAAGTGTCTCTAAGAAGTCCAAAAGGGGATTCAAAGAAGGCGAATTACCGAAAATGTTTTACTGCAGTCATCAAAAAGTTGGCAGAGCAACATACCAAATTCAACCATCTCTACTGGGTGTAAAGCACAGATAAATGTACATCAATTTGTATCCTTACATGTGGATACTGCTATACATACGGTGCTGTAAATAAACCTCCCATAAAGCATGCATATAACACAAACACCCAAATTCCTGACCATGCTTTGATGCGTTATCCATGCAGGTGTATAACTGTCCTAGTACAGTGAGAAATAAGGTTTCATTATTTGGACACGGCCTGTCATGCAAATGAAGGCGGCATAAGCCATGGCTGACAGTTCATCCATCAGTGTCAGAGGACAGCCATGGAAACAAAGCTTTGCTGCGTGTAGCAGCAGCCGCGGCGTGGAGATGCATGACAAATGCGAGAAACCTATGAGAAAGGGTTATTTTCTAATATTTCTGAACCAAACAGGATACCTGTTTATCAGCAAGGCTTGTCAAATGGCAACTGTCGTGGTGTAAAGCAAGAAGCAATCTTCTCTGGAAGTAATTTCAGTGTCATGATATGGAACCCAGTCACCTAATTAAAAAAATATGCATCTGAAGAACATCTCGGTTTAAACCCATGTCTAGGTATCACAGAAGCTGTCGTTCCAGGCGCATTCTCCCCCAATGGTGAATATTTAACACGCATGCCACAGAGAGAGCGTATGACTGCTGCACCCACGTTCTTCTGAATGTTATGAACTCAGTGCTCCGTGTAGCAGGGTTCCTACTGTGCTGGTCGCTCGCTGTTGCACTGCCGCCAGAACTAGCATTTTCAGATCAAAGAGTTCTTGCAGCGCACACAACTGATGTGGTCGCAGGGACTTCATTAACAGCAGATGTACGAAGCACCGAGCCAACTCCACAGAAAGAGCCAGTCTCTCTGAGTAACGGTCAGAAAGGCCTACAAATGAAAAAAATACTTATAAGGTCCCAAAAGCGAGACCTATTGGCTATGCAAAGCGGCCGTGCAGCCGCGAAAGTGAAAGTGATCGCGATCAAACATCAAAGCGGTAAAAAGTGAAAGTAATCGCGGTAAAGCGCGTCGCTCGTGCCCGCGCACTGTAGCTCTAGGCTGGCCTGGTAGCACTTTTTGGAGCCCTCTCAATAAGTCTCGCCAGACCAGCGCATGCGCTGGGTCAGGCGAGACATAAAAACACCAACATTGGCAAACAAGTGTAATCATGATCTAAAACTCTGTGACCTGGAAAAGTAAATCATCACAGCCCAAAAATGCATCCAATGTATGTAAAGCCTGTTCTTCAGGAGTAGTAAGGGCTGCAAAAAACAGAAGGTGACATTATTTCCTGTTCCTGCTGCAGGGTCAAGGCTGATTTGCATATGGCTGGATCCAAACTGGGGTGGCGCAGTGAGCGAAAGAACAATAGATTTAACACAGATTTATGGACTGGTGGGTGAATGATTTATTCAACATGCCGTCCATCATTTGTTGCCGCAAACTTTTTCGCCCTAAGTGGGATGAGTATGCCCAGATTTGGGTCACTTGCTCGCTGTGCCACTGGAGTCAAGCTAAACTGGCTGATATGGGGTGATACCTCGAAACCAGTCCAAGAATGCTTGTTTTTAGTCCCGAGAGGACCTGGCTTGGCAGTTTGGGCAGGGTCCAGACTGATTTGCATTAAGGGTGGGCGTAGTGGGCGTAGTGGGGCTACGTGAAGCAGCACGTAGTGTGCCCAAATCTACGCACACTACGCGCTTCGCGTAGCCCCACTACGTGCCACCCACCTCCCGCCCGCCCTCCTTTTAAATAATATCAGCAATGTAAAATAAATTAAAGTAAAGAGACTTACCTTAAGCGCGGCGTCTCCGGGGCTCCCTCTTCTTCGTTTCTAATTTCTTCTGACAAATGCGCATGCACGTACGCCCGCGCATGCGCATTTCTCGCAAGAAATGCGCATGCGCGGGTTTCCGCGCATGCGCATTTGCCAGAAGAAATTAGAAATGAGAAAGAGGGAGCCCCGGAGACGCCGCGCTTAAGTTAAGTCGCTTTACTTTAATTTATTTTTCATTGCTGATATTATTTAAAAGGAGGGCAGGCGGGAGGTGGGTGGCGGGTGGCAGGCAGCTACGCTTCGCCCTCGGCGTGTGCGTAGCGCTGCCCTGCTTCGCCTACTTCGGAAAGTGCGAAGCAGGCAGCGCTACGTACACTACGTGGGCGAAGCGTAGTGCTACGCCCGGGGTTAATTTTCATATGGCTATGCCTAAACTGGGGTGGTGTAATGAGCAAAAGAACAATGAATTTAACCCAGATCTCTTGACTGGGGGTGAATGTTTGATTTATTATTCATTACGTCCATCATTTGTTGCTGCAACATTGTTGCTCAAGTGGGATGATTATGCCCAGACGTGGGTCCCTTGCTCTCTGTGCCACTGGATTTAAGCTACCCTGACTAATGAGAGGTGATACCACTTAACTAGTCCCAGAATGCTTTTGTCCGGTCCCGAGAGGACCCAGTTTGGCAGTTTGGGCTGAACTGTTCCCATGAGGAGCAGGGTCAAGACTGATTTGCATATGGCAGAGTCCAAATTGGGGTGGTGTAGTGAGCAAAAGAACTATGGATTTAACCCAGATCTCTTGACGGGGATGACTGTTTGATTTATTCAGCATTCAGTCCATAATTTGTTGCCTCAACCTGCTGAAATGAAGACATTCCTTCAGGACAAAAGTCTGGTCCTAAATTAAGAGCTATTTTATCCCTAAACATTCTTAAATAATGGTGTTTAATAGGCAAATAACCCAGTTCTCCAAATCTACTGGCTGATGTGATGGCCACTAAAAATGTTTTATTGGATCTCAAAGAGATGAGAAAGTAATGCTTTGAAGACCAGAGGAAGGCCAAGAAGGAGAACTTCATCTAAAATTTGGCCTCAACTAAGACAAACCCTTCAGCAACCTCTCCTTTCAGCAACCAGTTCTGTCAACCTCATCCTTCTGCCTATGCTCAGAGGAAGGGGACATTGAAGAGGACATTGATGTATCAGAAGTATCAATTTTGGAACTTTTGCCATCATCCTCAATAAAGTAAACCACCCCATTCTCCCCCTGAATGTGGCTGCTATAACAAGGTACACATTATCGTCATCACTCTGGCAAGAAGTCTGCATATCAGAGAACAGGGAAGGAATGTGCAAAATAGAACCAGAGGCCATTGACAACTCTGAGCATTTATTCCCAAGCAACTATGCTCTTGAAACTTTGACAAAAATGCTGGTATATGAGTATATTCTGCACTAGCAAAGAGATTTAGTTGAGACGTACCAAACCTCTGCCTCATTTGTTTAAAAAAAGGAGCTAGAAAAAATGTGTGGGATGAAGGAAATACCTTACTTAACTGTCTGCCAGAACATTGTTCTTCCCCTGAATGCAGGTTGCTGACAGAGCTATCGGGTGAGCCTCTGTCCAACTCATTATCTGGAAAGCGAGATCTGCAAAAGACCGGGATCCTTTGCCAGACTGCTTGTTCAAGTACGATTTTGTAACTGTGTTGTCTGTTCTTACTATGACAACCTGCTTCAGTAGAATGTGGGAAGCAATGAAGAAGAGCATGATGAAAAGTGTTCATTTCCTTCCAATTCGAGGAGTGAGAACCTTCCCTTTCCAGCCATCTCCCCTGAACAGACTGGTTCTCCAATGTGGCCCCTTCACCCATCTTGCTTGTATCTGTAGTCAAAATGAAAGACGGGCCATGGATAGCTGGGCTTCCTTGCTAAAACTATGGTATCTAGCCATCAGTACATTTTCCCCAAATGTCTTTTGCTACAGGCAGCAATTGCCAGACTGTCCATTTCTGGATTATAGCAAGCCAAGAGATGATGAACCAGAGGATCCAAGTGGAGGCAAGCACATGGCACCACAAACACAAAATATCTGTAGAAATAAGAGAAGATATAAAGGACTTATGAAATAATCTATCTGGCAATATAATTGAACAAACGTCAAGCCTTCCAAATAGAAATCAGTTTATCATGTCTCCTTAAAGATGCAACCACTCGCTGGCAAAGACCTCTGATTTCTGACCCAGTGAAAGAAGAAGGCTACAGATAGTCCAAGCTCTTGTCTCTGGCAAGCTCACCATCCACAGATGAGTCTGGAACAAGTTTCAATAAACTCCAAGTCATCCATTCTCCTGGAGTTACCAAAGGAATTATTCTCTGAAGTGTTTCCATCTTGAAATGGGTCTTCTTGAGAAAAACATTCAATTTGAATATCAGTCTGAACTTCCCTGAAGATTATGGGACCAGGAAGACAGTGATTTAAAACCTTTTTTTCTCTGATTTTCTAGTGCTGGATAGATTGCATTTTTTAATAAACGTTCAGATATTTCCGGCGACAAAGCTAGAGCTTTAACCGTATCTTTTGAGTATGTCAGAGGAATTGGTCCTGGATCTGGAGGAATCTCCTTAAACTCCAAAGCACAACCTTTTTCTACTATTAGGAGAATACAGGCATCTTAAAAATCGATTTGGGAGAAAATAGGATAGTTGTTTCTGACTGGGGGCCGAGCATAGTCAGGAGCGCTTCCTGGGATTTGGAAAAGAGAAGCAAAGTTTTGAACCCTGAGCCTTGCCAGAGTAGAGCCAGTGAGACGTATTATTCTCAACTCAAAAGATGAATCGAAAATCTGTCTATCGTTTCCTTGTCTCAACTCTTCGAGGTTTAACCTGAGCCCTGAATAGCTGTGTATGCTTCTGATTTTTAAAATCTCTTGAAAGCATGTCCTCTAACTGATCTCCAAATAATCTGCTTCCAGAGAAAGACATATGGAGCAAACCCTCTGTCTGAGTCCACACAATTTTCCAATCCTTCAAATAATTTTGATTTAAGGCAGCTACATTGGAAGTCATAGAGGAAGCACATGTCTTCAAAATATCACAAGCTCTGTCTAGCAATGATTTGGGATTGTCATATTACAAAATATTTCAGAACACTCAATTCTGTCCAGTAATGCTGAAATCGTAGCCTGAAATCTTTCCCTAAAGATTTGGAGGCATGTGTTACAGAAATTGCTGCTCTAAATGCAGATTTGACTGGAACTTCTTCACCTATTATCTTGGAACTTTCCACTAGATTAGCTTTCATTGGGGCAGTCTTAACCGCAAAAATAATTTCAATGTCACCCTTAGCCAAAGGGTGCAAGTGTATTAGGAACTCTGGAAATTCTGCCTTCTCTTGATTCTTCCAAACCTTAAGAAGTAATTCCATTACCTTTTTCTTTATAGCCAAACAAGTCAGAGCATGCGATTGTAATAGCTTACATAGCCCGGTAATCGTGCTTGGCACCACCACCTCCTCCATAGGAATCAGTAAATTATCTCTTAAGTATCTAAATGAAGAGAAAAGTTTAGACTTCTGAATAAGTTTGCTTTTTTTAAGGGACCTGAATCTCCTCTTTCTCATACTCAGGAGATGGCCATGATGAAACGGATGAAGGTAAAGAAATATTAAATGATGAAACTGAAGAGGTGGGAGAGGACAGAGAATCTCAACCACTGAAATTGTAAATGTATTGGAATAGAGTTAAGAAGAGCATTAGACAAAAAGGCAATCAAATATTGCATCTGTTTCTAAGAAAGCTGTAAACCCACAAAAGTAGAGTCAGGAGAAGATTTAGTCTGCTTGCATCTCTTTCCATCAGCAAAATTATGTCTGGTGTTGCTTGGAGGAGTGCTTTTTGTTGCCCATGATGAAGAACACAGGTCTAGGAGACCACTGCCCTCATATGAGAAATTATCAAGGCCCCAGTCCGTCCTGAAAAGTGCATGTAAAGAAAAATATAAGATTCCCCTTTCCCCACTCTTTGCTTTGTTTTTCTTTTTTTAAATAATTAATGTACTTTAAAAGCACTAACGATTATTGAATAATTAATTCATATGCGCGTGCTTTGAAAATAAAATATATATGGGCTAGAACCCCTGTCAGCATGGATCAGGAGTACTGTGCAAAAAAAGTGAGCACTATGGCTCTAATTTAGTACACTCTTGCTGCCACCAGAAATCACTAAGGGATCTCTTATTTATTTTCCAAAAATATGTGATGCGTGTCTTTTTGCCCGAGGGAGATGCATAAAACAGGCAAACAACATGACACCTAAATGCCAGAAAACTCTTCAATAATAGCTTCCTAACGGCTGCGCGGCATCCCGTAAACCGAAGAAGAGGGGGAAGAGCGTTCTGCTCGTGTAGCTCGATTCACAAGCAGCTGATTTAAAAGAATGACTTTGGAAGACAGGCGACCCTGGGAAGTGTGCCCTCTGGAGTTTTCAGCATAAAAGGGTCACCCCAGGCTGCCTTTGGGCTGTTTTTGGACTCTGCCCGTTTGGGTTGGGTAGTGGTAATTTAGCCAGCCATTGTTTGCACACCAGCCACCATTTCGGGGCAGAGTGACACAGTGGCCAGTATGCAGCGGCATAAAAAGTTTCCAGTTTATGTCAGTGCTGAGGAGGGTGTAAAATTCAGGAAGAACGGCCAACCGAAGGGTAGCGGAAGCCATGCTCCTGCTTTTGGAGGCAGGTTGCATGGACTTAATAATTCCGAGCGGGTGTGACAGTGCGCCTGGCGAGGCACGCAGCTGGAGGGGTGGCGGCCACAGTGTTTGTGTGCTCCAAGGAGCTGTGATTCAAGGTAAATGACACAGGCTCCACGAGCAAGGACAGCGGCCCCGGTGCAGTGCGTGGCGATGTGCTCAAGCCAGAGCTGGAATTTGTAGTTAGAAGAATGAGGGGCATGCAAAAAGGAAGCTGTGAGCACATGGGGATGCAGCCAGAATTGGGAGGGTTTCAGTGGCTGGACTGAGAGGGAGAAGGCATATTTTGCTGGGGGTGGTCAGTGGACTTAGCTGCGGACATGAGGAGGCGGGAGGGGGAGGGTGGGGAGGAGAGAGATGGGGCCAATGGTAGGCCCAAAGATATGGGGCCATTTGGGTCATTGGCTGTGGGGAGTAGTTAGATACGGCCCCTTGGGAGGTGCAGGCAAGTTGGTTGGAGGAGGGAAGATGGGGAGGGCAACCAAGCCCAGCCAAGTGGGAAGGGGAGGATGGGGAGCGGTGTGGAGTCACAGAAGGGGACAGGGTGATGGGCCCAGCCACAGCTTTGGGAGCGGTCATGCTGGAGTGGAGTGCGGAGGAGAAAGAGGGCCAGGAGGTGGAAGACAATACAGGGGAGGAAGGATAAGGACTGGGAGGGAAGATTGGGACAGATTAGGACACTGGTTAAGAAGTACTGCGGGGGTATAGAAGGAGGGCCTCCCTGCCGCAGTTGGGGGGGCACTAGTCAGGGGGCAATGATAGCGCTAGGATGTCGGGAGAGGCAGAGCGATGAGGAAGTGGTAGCAGCACATGCTCAGGGCAGTATTGGCTCTGGGTTCGAAAGTCAGGGCAAGTAACAGACACGTAGGGATATTAACCCCAGACCTACCCTTTGATTTGCACACTTCTCACAGCAGCAGGATTGCGGACTCGGGAGAGCTTTTTGCAGCTCTATGGCACAGAGAGGAAGAGATGGCGGGGTCTTGTATTGCCCGTGGGAATATTTTGCGAGACAGTGAGGATGCCTCCTTAAGAAGGTCTAGAGAAAAGTATAGGGTGGCCTTGGCAATGCAGTAACCTGGATGGGTCATTGTGGCCCCTGGAAGCGGGGCCATTGGGCCCCGGATGGGCAGTGGATTGGGTGGGAGGGTGTATCATGGCCATTTGCCCTCCCACAGTGGCAAAAAAGGGGCTTCCTGCCTCAGACACGATGAGATTGAATGCAAAGGTGACGTTACCCATGGGCATGTGCAGCTATATTATGATGAAAGGAGTCTTGAAGAGGGTGAATTGGTTGATGATGAGCCATTGGAGGTAGAGGAACGCTGATGGTGGCAAAGCGATGCATGTGAGGGGGTTCCGCTAATGTTGAGCATAGGGTTTTACAGGAAGGGTGTGCCGCTCAAGAGACATAGCATAAGTCAACAGTGGATGTGGAACCCTTGCAGTTGGTTAGGTGTCTGGATCCAGTGCAGAGGATGACCTTGCCACCAGGTATGAGCAGTAGTTGGAGTGGGCAGGGGACAAGAGAAAGGTGTCCTTTGGGGTAGAGTGTGAAGTAAAAAATATGTTTTCCTTTTCGAATCCAAAGTTTGCTAATTCATTCACACATGTTATTGGTAACAACTACCAAAATCAGGTATTCACAAAATCACTCATTATAGTGGAACACTTAAATGCAAGGCAACGTCAATTTATAAAAAATCAATTAAATGGTTTATTTGATTCACAAAGTTTCTTTAACCACAATCAGATCATAAAAAATGCATTAGTTTTTAAATAAAACAAAGACACATTAAAAACAAGTTAAATTAAAAATTACTGAATGAAACAAAAGCACAAATCAAGGAGATTTTGAAAAAAGACAGTCAATTTGTCATAAGCCAGTTAATTCGGAAACCTTATGGGCAACAATTGCATAAGGGTTAACTTCCTCATTTGACACAGGTATTGTATGCCCCCTTCCAAATTTAACACAACGGAATTGCGTCGACGCGTTTCGGAGGTTATTCGAAGTTTGTGACCTCCTTCTTCAGGACTATTAGAAATCGAATCTCCTTATCCATAAACGTTTGCCTGTGCGACCAGCGCACTAGGCTTGCAAATTGGATTTGCTGCGCTCCTACGGGAATGGTTTTTTCGATTAAGCACTTCCCTGGGCTTTCAAAGTTCTTCGTGGGTGTGGGCAAAGGACATCTTGTTTACTTTTCCTCACTGCGTGCTTCTTTGTAGGTCACTTTGTTCCTTATGTCAAACAATTCTGAGCTGTTAAGGATTCTTTTACTGCTCCGGGTACAATCAATTCGTGGCTGTTGAAGTCCGACGATCTACGTTCCCGGGCAGCTACTTCCGCGTCTTCCGATCGCGGCCAACATCAAGGTATGAGCAGTAGTTGGAGTGGGCAGGGGACAAGAGAAAGGTGTCCTTTGGGGTAGAGGCCAGGGCTGACAGGGACAGTGGTGATGTCTAACAGAGGAAAGGCTTGTACATGAAAGACACTGGCGTGGGGACAGACAAACAGCTGCTCTTGGAGCAGTGTCTACAACTAGGGGCAAATCCAAACAGGAAGAAAGGGCAAAAACTACAGGGGCCCAATCCAGAGCCCCAGATAGATCTGGTTATACCACAGCCGTCCAGTGAATGAGACGGAGCGTGGGAGATTAAGGAAGTCAAAGAAGGGGGCAAAGGAGAGTGAGGAACGTAAGATCAGGCAGCACCGTATTTGGGGGTTACAAAACCCTTATGCGCCCACTTAGCATTGACTACAAAGGAGAAAATATGAAAGGGGAGTACATGGAGATGTTGAAGCTGCTCCAAAGGGAGCTGCTGGCAAAGGACAGTTCCGAAGAAGAGGACTATGAGCTGTCCAAGTGTCCCAAGGTGCCGGTCATGATAATATATTGAACAGCGACATTTTTAATTGTCGCCAGCGTTTCCTCTGAAACATACCTCAACCTGTGGCCATATTTAAACACCTGGATGTGATTAGGAGGGCTCAGATCACGGGGGGTCAGGCATGGGCTCAACCTGATGAGGAGTTCTGTGCACGATTATCGTGGATCTGGAGACCAAGGGGTCTATTACGATGGCGGACGGATGGCCGCCGCCGGGCTGGCCGTGGCAACCGCTGGACCGGCGGCGGACATCCGCCCACGATCGCTACCCTGAAAACCGCGGTTCCATTAGCATGGTGGTGATGACCGCGGCGGTGAGAATCTCCACCCGCCACTTTTCCGCTGGTACCAGTCCGCACGCATGCCTAGCGGGCGGAACTGGACTGCTACTATGATGCCGGTGCAGGGCCAGGCTCCACCGGTATGATTATGATGCCGGCAGTAGCCAGCCTTTCCGCGGCGGTGGAACCGCCATGGAAAGGCATGCGGAGAATGTCTCCAGGGGCCCATTGTGGGCCCCCAATGTGTTGGGGTTGTGTGGGTGCACTGTACCCCTACATGTCCCTGTACCAGGTGGCAGGCACTGTGCAGTGCGTGCCACGCAGTGCAGTGACATGCATGGCATGCTCCTTTTCACACCGTGGCGGTGCTGCTGGCAGCAGCAACTGCCACAACGTTAATCGCCGAATTTCTATTGCGGAGCATCCTAATTGGACCAGCGGTTATGCCGTGGTCCTTTGGGGTGGTCTTTTCCCGCTACCATGGCAGTCGGGGAGAATTTCCGACCGCCATCCTAATAGGCCCCCAAGTGGGGGGATATTGCCAATGATTTGTGGCATCAGACGATGGGTCCTGAAAAATTCAGAAAAACAATTTTTACTGAAAGTGGCCAACCTCTAGTATATCAGCCTTTTCAGCACCGCCCCACCCAGGGGGTATGAGGGCGGGGCTAAACCACCAGGGGGTGCGCTTGAGACATGCTGGGACTTCAACAAGGGTGTATGTGTATGAAGTGGGAGGTGGCAGTCAAGGGTGACAGACAAGGCAGTGGAATAAATGCCAGTGGCCAGCCGGCAGACAGCAGGGAAATCAGGCAATGAGAAAAACTGAGGAGGTCGCTGGGCACGTGGAAACATGGGCCAGGGTTCATACTTCAATTAAAATTGACTGCTTAGAGTACTGGTTGGCATTGTATCACAAAAGAAAAGATGCAAGTTTTTCGAGTGCAGGTTTTTGGGAAGGTTATAGGCTTGGGCATGAGGGACCCAGGTTGCAACCTTGGGCAGACAATTTGAAGTCTGCATGGTCATACAAACAGGTAGTACAGGCAAAGGTCTTGAAAGAAGTACAGGAGGGCAGGATGGAAGGTGCTTTCAGCGCATGGCCAATGCCAGACCTGATTGTTTCACCTATTGTTGTGGTGCCAAAGAGGGAGAGGGGGGAATTCAGGCTAACACTTACAGTGGCCAGAAGGGAACTCAGTCAATGGTTACGTAGCAGGAGAGGTTGCATCAGTATTGTACTCCTCCATAGATGTGGCTTTGCATTAGTGAAACAGGTTGGTACAGTAGCCTTGATGGCTCAGTGCAACATAAAGTCAGCTTTCAGGCTCCCGCCAGTACACCCAGAGAACTTCTGGTGGCTGGGATACAGTTTGAAGGGTCTTGGTATGTGGACAAAGCCTTGAACACGGGGTGCTCGTATCATGTGCACTTTTTGAGTGATTCATTACTTTCTTGCAATAGGTTTTCATGTGGCAGACAGGGTTTAGCACACTTCGTTCATTCCTGAGCACTGAACTAGATTAGGTGGGAATGGAGGCGTGTCTTCTGGTGGACAAGAAAGTTCATATGCAGCTGTTTCTAGATGCAATGCTAGAAAGGTAAAAGGTGACTGTTTGAGAGGTCCAGGTTTTGCTCGGCCATCTAAACTTTTCATGCAGCTTAGTGAGGGCAGTGAGGACTTTTTGCAGGTGCCTAGGCATGTCACTAACGGATGTTGCTGCCTCATCACCGGCAGGGGTGAAAGCGGACCTATGCATGGGGCACTGGTATTGGAGGACTTCAATAGCATTCTGATGGTAACACCACAGGATTGGAATGTCCAGATATACTCTAATGCAGCAGGTGGGCTAGGTTTCAGTTTGAACTGGCAGGGCAGGTGATGTGTGGAGAGATGGCTGTGGGACTGGAAGCAGGGGGCTGGAGCATAGTTTTCCTAGAGTTTTTTTCCCTGGTAGTGGTGGTGATCCTCTGGGGTTGGGAACTGGCTTACAAGAAGTTATTGTTCCAAATTGACAATATGGCGACGGTTCATGTGGTAAATAGACAGTCTGCGTGAGAGGAACAGGTGCTCAAACTGTTGAGAATTTTTGTGATGGCTTGCTTGAGACATGATGTTGTCTTTACGGGCTGGACAATGACATTGCGGAGGTTCTGTCTCATTCACAGTGGGAGAGGTTCCATAGGCTGGCCACGGATGCAGACAAGGTCAAGACTACGATGCCGGCAGCAATGTGGAAAATTGGTAAGAAAGGATGTTTCAGTTGGTGCTAGGGTCTCTAGAAAAATCCACTAGGAAGGCATATATGCATGCTTGGCAGGAGTTCATCGCCAGCAGTGCCAGGCAACGGTCAGAGGTATGGTACAGGGAAGAGGACATAGTGCAGTATATGCTAATTCTGATTGAGAAGGGTATATCCAGAGTAACAATTACAGGAAATCAGGCGAGTATTGAATTTATGGTACTTTCTTACACACCATCGGCTGGGGAACTGGAAAAAAGGATGCCAGAGGGTTGTGCTGTTGAGTGGGGGTGCAAACCCCTTGTGAGGAAGCCATTATCAAGGGAGCTCCTGGGCAAAGTGGTGTGGGCCCTGCTGCTATATGCAGAAGCAGGGAAGAGACAGGTCTGTTCTTAACACTAATGGTGTGGATGTTTTTCAGAGCTTTCAGGATGTGTTAATTATTGGGACAGGGGTTCTATGATTAGTATGGGAGGAAGTGGAGGCCCCGGGTGACAAGTTGGAGTTTTTAATTCACCTTTCTAAAATTGATCATAGGGCATCTGGGAAAATAGTGGTGTTGCAGCAATTCCCTTTGTCTAGTTAATGCCCAGTAATGTGGGTCACAAAATTGAGAGCGATCTGCGGGACATCAGGAGGGGCGGTTTTCAGGCATGTGGAGGGGGCAGGTGTGACGTCTTTTCAGCTGTTATGGGTTGTTAGGAACGCCTTGTTGAAATTGTGGGAATCACCAGGAGATTATGTGGCGATTGTCATTGGAATGTTTCCAGCATTATGTAGAGTTGAATAAAGGGGGGTTGTAATGTATTTTGTCTTTTTTGTATCTCGTATATACTGTTCCTTTGAGGTGCAGTGTCTGGTCCAGAGGCAGTAGTGCTATCGATTTAAATAAAGGAAATTTGTTTGCAAAATGGGCAGAACGGTATGAAGTACAGAAGGGGCAAGACACCAATCTCGGACTCGATCGGCAACTGTGTAAAGTTCCTTGGCATGGGAAAGGTGGTATGCAGTGGCATGAATTATTGCTGTGTCTGAATAAGTTGATGAGAAGGAACATATGTCCAGACATTTTGGTGTTCCATTTGGGGGAAAATTACATGGTAGTGAACAAAGGTCTGGCATTATTGAAGGAGATAAAGAGGGATCTCTTAGAAATTATGAGACAGTGGGTGGGCTCTTTTGTTATATTGATGGAATGTTTTTCTAGGAATCAGTGGTGGGGGGCATTCAAGCCCATGACCATCGATAAGGCCAGGCGAAAGATGAAAAGAGACATTCACATTTTCTGAAAGGAAGAGGGTCGAGCATCTGGAATTGAGATATGATGATCCAGAATATTCTAGAGGCAACGGGGTTCACTTATATGACTATCGAATGGAGCTATACCTAATGCAAGTCAAGGAGGTCCTGAAAGAAGCACTCAATGGGAGTTGGGGCAAAGGTGTTCCTGGGTGAGGTCAGAAATTCAAGGCCTTACTGAGTGGCAGTTGGTTGGTTCATTTGCCATGTTGATAGATTAAGATATTGTTGTGAACATAGGTTTAATCAGGACGAGGGGGTTTGGCAATAAAGTTACACATAGAGGAAGTAAAAAGTTAAAAGTTAAGGTTTAGGATACTTTGAAAGTTGGAGGTTAAGAGACGTAGGTTAAAGTGGAAGGGAGTAAAAGTCAACAGTTAAATAACAGGATAGGCATTTTCAAGTGCAAGTTAAAAATGTAAGGCATAATTAAGGGAGGGGGAATGACGTAGGTAGCATGGTTTTATAGTATGGTTTAATTTTGTAAGGTTAAGGCCCAGGGTGGGCATTTATGATGTGCACCTGTTTTCAATAAAGTGTCTGTTTCATACTCTAAAACAGCAAGTTTGTGGTCTGTGCTGCTCCCCTCTATGCCAATGGGCTTTGAGGGACAACTGACCTTGAGTGGTGTGCCTTCCAGCATGTTGGCATATGGGTCAGTCCAGGCCGGTTTTGGGCTGTTTGTGGGCTCTGCTGGTTTGGGATGCCTGCCAGCTATTTAGCCAAACATGATTTGCACAGCGGCCACCATTTATTGGGCAGAGTGACACAGTGGCTGGTGCGCAGTAGCAGAAAATGTTTCCCCACCTACCCTCCTGACATGAAGGGCTTCTTTAGGGTGTTTAGTCTGGAGGTTTTTTTGTTAAGCACAGGTGCGCAAGGGGAGATGGATTGTATATGTTGTCACTTTAAGCAGGTGCAAGAAGGTGGGCTGTTTCAGTTGCCATCTCAATAGATTAAGATATTGTTGTGAACATAGGTGAATCAGGACAATGGGGGTGGTAATAAAGTTACACATAGAGGAAGTAAGAAGTTAAAAGTTAAGGTTTATGATACTTCGATAGAGGTTAATAGACGTAGGTTAAAGTGGAAGGGAGTAAAGTTCAACAGTTTAATAATAGGAGGGACGTTTCAAAGTGCAAGTTAAAAATGTAAGGGGGAAAGGCATGATTGAGGGAGGGGGTAATGACATAGGTAACATGGTTATATAGTGACGTTTAGTTTTGAAAGACTAAGGCCCAGGGTTGAAATTTGTGATGTGGACCTGATTTCAATTAGTCAGTCTTTTTCATACACGGAAACAGCGGGTTTGTGGTCTGTGCTGCTCCTCTTTATGCACAGCTGCACGGGGAAGAGCATGCCAATGCTCGGTGGTATTGAGTCAGGGTGTCATGAGAGGTAGCCAAACTCATCCTCATCCTCATACTTGCCAACATTTTAGAAGAGGAAAGAGGGAGATTTTAGAAAAATAATTGGTAGAATGCATTTCTCCTATTGACTTATAGCGAGGACTGCATTTGGGTCTTTTGTCATGTATGGGAATTGAAAGTGTGCTGCTGCAGGACCGGATATCAGAAATGCAGATACATATGTTTTTCCCCTTCTCTGCCAGGAGTACGGAGAAAGAGCTATGGCAGGCAGAGAGTGCATGACAAAATGCTGTGCACTGGCCTGCAGGAGCAGGTTACTGGCAGTAAAACTACCAGTCTCACTAGCCATGTCCTAGTCAGCTGAAGCCTGCCAAGGAATCGGGTTTTTGAATGCAGGAATTGGGAGGCAGGATTCAGTTGTGTCGCATCTGAATCTGGAGGGTTGGCATGTATACGTCCTCCTGCAGACAATTTCACCATGTCATCTGTGGAATCGGGCCCCCAGGTAGGGACAACCAGGGCAAAAAATACTTAATGAACATTATTAGAGCTAAAAGAAGCTCACCCTCTATACAGAACAAATTAAAAAGGGAAGCAAATATATACACATGGATATTAAACAAAGGAAATCCTCCTCCCTTCCCAAGAGCCTTGCCAAACTGATGTTTAGATTTTCAACATAAAGGGGGGTTTTCCACTCTGGGTCTTCAACAAGGAGAAAACGTGGGAATGGAATCCCTGCATGCAGCCTTCTCCAAACCAAGTGCGCCCCCTGCATTTGCTGCTGTCTTTCTTGTGCCAGTAACTGCACATACGTGGGTGATATTTTTGATGAATGGGGAATTGGGCCATGCTGAGGAAACCAATAAGCTGCTCAGAATTCCTGCACAGAAACCTCCAGATGGTGTTCCAGCGTACACATAATGAATCATCTCTAAAAGAGTTGGTTTCATTGTCAAGGCTGATGTTAGCTGGGCAGTAAAATGTTAAATTCACTGTCTGCCTGCTTGTTTTTGATCCCTGGAAATGCTTGTGGTGTCTTCTCATTTTACAAAGTTCTAGAGCACATCATATTGGCATAGTCAATCCAAACGTTTATTGAGATTACGAATGTCAAAACATGGCTCATTGTGAGTTGGATTATTTTGCCATTACAATAAAAATTAGCTTACCAAGTACAGTTTCGTCCCATGGCGCTGATCAGTTACCCATAATATTAAATACAGGACCATTTTGCAGGGTTATCCCTTTTTCATTTTTATTTGTTTAAATACATTTTTGGATTGTGCACTGCCTGCCTTTTTGCACCTGGGAAGTAACTGATCCATTTTTTAGGTGACATTTCTTTCATAGGTTTCAAAGCAATCTTTCATCTTCTGGGGAGTTTCCATAATTTTCTGCTGTGCAACATGTGCTCAATATTTGTTGGTTTATTGACTCATGCTGGTTGAGATGCTATACATAATCAATACTATGGGACCAATTTAAATGTTGGTGGACAGTGTTAGCACAGTTTCCATGGCAGAGTACTCTCCCTTTTTGTAAATGAAATGAAATTGTGCCTTGCTGCTCCACCAGCATTGCAGTGCTACACAGCACACTTTTATTATCTTTTTTTTAACAAAAAAAAAAATCCCAAAGCTGGATTTGGTTTTTGACAATAGAAAAAGTAATGACTCCCACGCCATGGATGTGTTCTCAATTGGCGTGGGTTAATTGAAAAGTTTTTATTTTTACAAACCACCACATTTTAAGTAGGGGTTTGTAAAAGTAAAAACTGGCTATGTGTCCGCCCAGTGTAAATGGCAAACCTTCAATGGCGGGACAGAGTAGTCTCTGCCCTCTACACACTGAAGGTCCACCTGTCTGAAAATCAGGAGGGCAGACTTTCAGGTTGGTGGAAAGTGTACTTTGCCATAATGGTGACGGAGTACCCTTTACGCCAACATCTAAATGTGCTATAATATCAATTTATATGTATGTGGAACTCTGTGTCATTGTAGTCTTTGTTTGTTATTGAACATTGACATAATATCCCCTCAATATATAAGTTTCAGCAACATAATAGTCATTGATTTATGTCAATGTCATTCCCAATTTTTGGTCTTAAATACAAACTCGTCACCCTACCCAGGTGTCACCCATCAATGCACACATTCAATTATCCATTCACTCACAGACTTACTGCATTACTCATTCATGTTGTCTCATATTTGCATTCAGCCACTCACCCATCCACAAAACTACACACATAAACTACCCAATCAGTTAAGAAGTTTGGGCTTGAATGCATTAAAAAAAATTGAGTTCTCGGTGGTCACAAATTCGCTTGATTTGAATTGTTTTTTACAGAGAGAGTGACGTGTGTTGCACAGAAAAATGTATGCTTTTAACCCACACATTCCTTGGGCTTACCCGAACATTTATTGGGAACCGAAGCGAATCTCCTTCAATACAATCATGGCTCAACATGTGCACGAGCAGAGGGCTTGTGGACTTGAAATCTAATCATTCACAATGCTGTGGTTCTTCCAAGTCCTCTTTTCTTGCTTCAAGCCATGCAGAGTCTGCAGGGCCTAAAGAGGGTTCTACGTCGGTGCTACATGAGCTACTTACTCGCTCACAAGGTTCACTGAAGGCCTCAACTATGCGCCGGATACTGACCTTGGAACTAAAGTGCTTATTTATACATTTTAAAGCAGTCATCCAATCGAGAGTGCAAGACGCGTTCATCAATTTTACAATAATGAAACCGTGGTGAAGTCAACGTAGTCAATTCTAAATGACACAGCAAGTTCTGGAATTAAAGACAGAGAATAATGTAGTATGGGAGATTTTTTTGATAATGTCATGCTGCTGCAGGGTGTTTTGCTATTTTGTGTGAGAGACAAAGAAAGGGAATGCTTCTTCCTTCTTGTCTAGATTGGAGTTTAACAACTGGTGGCCAGATGTTCCAGAAGTTCATGACCTGTCAGCATGAAGCTGCTGACAGGATGCCGAAAGCTTTTTTGATTCATATTCAGCCATTTGAGACAGTTCAAATGGATACTGGAATTTGCTTTTGAAATTTCCTGAGTTTATTAAAATCTTCACTTGTGTTTCTTCTTCCCTACGGATCTATCTATACAGCTATATATATCTTACATATCTGAAAACTACGGAGAGCCCCCACAATATTATTTGTATTTATTATTTGGCGACTCCAGCAAAGAAAGTCGAGACAATATATAGTTTCAGGTAAATAATTCCTTTCCCGTCCCTCCCAAATCCTCTTTTGCCCCCCATTTTTAATTTGTTCTTTGTTCAGTTTTTAAGAAGGTCAGGCAGCCAGTTTGTTTCCGGGCTTGTGTTTTTCTGTTAGTTGCCTTTCACGTACATCGTTTTTTAATTTACCACTGCAAAACGAGGATTCGCCAACTTAGAACAGTAAATTTAAAAACGAGAAAAAATCCACCGCATCATCCATGTGAGTGCAAACATGCTAATGCATCTATACATAAACGTCATTATACTGGGGCTGCCATGGAATCTTGATGTATATGTCCACATGCATGATGGCGCATGCATGTTTGTTTACCGCACATTTGCTTTAGCCAAAAGCATCCCACTTCCTTTAGAAGGCACCACCAATTTGGTTTGCTAATGTTTGTTCTCGCTGGACTTTTCTTCAACAAAACAAGTTTTGCCCTTGTCTAGTTCTAGGCCACCAGGCAAACTCTTTAATGATTTTGCAGCCAGGCCAAAGCCATAAACAAGACTTCTAAAAACAAGGTTATCTTTCAGCTCCAGCACAGGCTTTCAGGACCCCTGAGGCCAGCGGTAGTAAGAGCAGTACCACTGGTACAACAAGGCAAGTCATCCGTAGCAGTAGCTACCCCGCCTATCCTTTATTGATGCCAATGATTTTTTCTCAAGTTCACTCTATAAGAAACACAAGCCATATTCAATTTCATAAGTCCAAATTTCCCTGCATGAAGGGTTTAAAGGTGAAAAGCATTAATTCTATCCTACTCTAATGCTAAGATGACATCCCTACATAAGCATTTTAGGAAAACAGATAAAAGTCAGTGTGTGGAGACTTCCTAAGTAGCCTCTCCACCCTCAATGGGTCAAGTAGCATAAAGCCACTATAGCAAAGGAAGAGCACGTTTTTGGATGTTCTCTCTCTGAAGGCAAACAGGAAGTGGGGCTCTTTCCCTAGTCCCATCAATCAGTTATCCACAGGTAGCATTCTTATAATGCATATTGCATCACGCCATCCGCTTTGGGTATGGACATAAATGTACTTTTATACAATGTTGTCCCTATACCTTTCTTGCAACAATTTGTCCTTGGTTCCGAGACCTTCTCCTGTGTGAATCGTAACGTCCTTCATTTATCAACCCAAGTTGCATGATTGTAACTTGTCTCCTTGCCTAACAAGTAAAACAAAGACTAAAAGAATGCTTCTTCACCTTCAATGCAAAAATGTGAAAAGAGCAGATTACACGGCACACATGAAATTCAAGCTGTTAATTCTAAAGCAAGAGTTTTCAGGGATTTACATTTCAGGCAAACTACTTCAGCTAACATAAGAAAGCTTTACAAATCCACACAAACATTGATACAATTTCAACTAAGGCATTTACCTACGTCAAAATGTCATAATTAATTAACACATTTAATACATGAGAAATTGACAATTTCACAAAACAAGTACTTCATGTTTACATTTCTGCTAGCTACATTAATTTTCTACATTAATTTTTCACAACACTTGTCAATAGCCTAAAATACGTCACATATTCATGTTAATACATTTCACAATGCTAGTACTTCACATTAATTGAGTGGATGATTATATGCGGGTGTGCTCTACATGTGTTTATGATGCATCCCTACAAATTAGATTTCCACTCCATACCAGCTTCGCATCTCTTGTCGGCATATATTCTCCTTTGTTTTTGAGGCAGCACTAAATCTAAACGTTCTTCTAAACCCTATTATGTATATGGCTAAAATTGCATTTCGGAAGCAGTGCTTGTTGATTTTCAAATATTCATGTTTAATCCATCTGAGGGAAGTCATGGCTAGATTCTTCAGACCCTGCAAATTTCATTAAAATATCCAACCTCCAAATTAATGTTTAATTCCTGGGGAGGGCCGAGTTTATTCAACTTCATGCTTCTAATGGAGGTAACAACCTTTGCACCCACTCCAGGTCAGTGTCAGACGTTAGGGAGGGGGACAATCTGTAATCAAGGATTTACAGAATGAGGCTGATGAAGGGAGTTCCATGATGGTAAATATATCTTTAGCCTTCATGATTGTTATATTGGTATTTAGATCATCTATTTAGGACGCTTTAGGAGCATGTGACGTACTCTATGCTGCTGTTGTTCGTACACTTGCTGACCATTGTTTTTTTATGGCATCATTTGTTAGTATTTACACATGCCATTTGAATTAAACCAAGATGTTTACATTTTGTTCTTTGCTTTTAATTTATATATCTGTTAAAGTTGATGATTGAGGGTTTGGTAGCTTCTAGGTGTACAGTTATACAGACAGTGCACCAGTTTGGTTCAGCTCAACAACATCTTGTATGTTTAGGCAGCACAGTTGCCATTCATAGTAGTCATGATTATTTAAATGTTAATGAAATTGTATCAAACAAAAGTTGGACCCTTAGAAACAACTTTATCACCTTCAACTCCAATCCTTTATGCCACTAAGAGCTACCTTAATTAGTCCACTGTTATCAGTTAAGAGTTTATGGGCAATATGGGTCAGATTTCTGACATTAGAACAGCAGGTCATGGCTATGGTTGATTCAGGATTCCACTAATTAATAGGACTGTTTCATACTTGGCTGATGCACATTAAGTTACTGATGTCAACACATTGTTGTGGTGTTTGCATTGGCATTATATTACAGGTGTTTAAATTTGCATCATATTACATTACATTTGTGAGGTGAGAAACAGTGGCTATTAATGGGTGATAGTAACATGATAACACAACAGACACTCTCAAATAGTTTTCTTATCGCCTAAAAGTAAGAAAAAAACACCTTGACCAATTTGACTTCTCCAATCAAACACTAGTGTTAAAATTCATGAATTGGCATTCATGTCAGAATGAATGAATTATGATAAGATCTGTTTTTTGGACGGAGACCTGTGACACGCATTATTGTATAAAACCTGCAGTATAAGTGTAGGCAGACAGGCAAGGCTGAAGTGTTACAATGATCCATTGTATGATGTGAGCTTGTTAAAACTGTGGGTCACATTCTTTGAACTACAGGACATAACTATAGAAATATGGTTTATTACCACGTAAAGACTGTGAAGATAAAGGCTAATGTTGAGATGTTAAAATACTGCTAAAGGGAGGAAATAAAGATTTTCGTTCATGTCAATTTTTGTATAGCATTTTTCCAGTAGCAGCCAACTTTAATTTGTTTTGGCCTCTAGAGTGCTGTAGAGTGGAGCCAGTTAATTGGATAAAGAATCACAATCTGCAAAAGGTGACTCTTTAAGATTGAAATAACAGTGTCCTATATTGTCCCAGTTCCAAAGCAGACCTAAAAGAAACGTTATTTTTTCCCTCTCTGTGATTTAATACTACATATTGCTTATGGTCTGTGTCCAGAGCTCTTCACGGTTATCGGTTTGCTTTCAATTTACAATGAACAGAAATATTTTATTATTGTGCCTTCTAAGATTGTCGGTTTTCACATATCCTTTGCGGGTAGCTTTTCACACTGGAAACAGTAGTGAATGAATTCCTAGGGCAGGAATAAGTGATATTTCAGAGCTGCAATGGGAGTCCATCTCACCTTATTTAAAATGGACTTGGACAAAAGAATATCTCTATGGGAACTACTGTAGTAAAGATCGTTATCTATATATGTACATTGCTAAGTTAGCACAACCGCGTTAGATGTTAGAAAGCCATCTTGCCGCTTTTGCTGCTTTTGCACACGACACTGTAGTCACATGTTATTAAATTGAGAAATGCTTACTCGACTTTGCTTCACATGAGAACTGTCTGTTGTTCACATCCCAAAACAGTGAGCAGCAACCTTGGTCTGTACACAGTGTAAAGAAACAGTCTGGGTCGCTAGACGGTGCATGTTGTTGGGTTCAGGTTGATCAGCCCACTATTTAGCCACGCAGCTGCAAATACCTGAAAGTCGGGTGCTTTTAATATTGCAGTGTTACATGTTTTCATTACATTCGGAAGAAGAGCTTTCCCAGGAGCAGAGACTAGCTGATCCTGTGATGTGATCTCACTGAGCTGATCTTTACGGTATGGGGTTCCCCATTCAAGCCTAGGGACCTTTTACTAGTCTAATAATCATAATATTAGTTTACTAGAGAAAGGAAGGTGGCTTAGATCCACTGTCATTTTAGTATGATTACTCCTTTTAATTATCTATGGTATTGTAACTTTGTTGATGGTTTTGATTGTAATCGTTTGTCTGCTTATGTTAGCCAAACTACTGCATCTTAGGACACAAGGTTTATAAAATAAACTCTTTAAACTTTACTGTGTCTGTGTTTATTCAGTTGTGGACTGATATGAGAATAATTACGAACAGGTATTTCTGATTCCCACCATTCCTGAGATATACACTAAGTCGCTTGTTCTGGGTTGTCTATACATTGGGACCGCCAAACTAAACCTCGGATAACGAATGGGGCACTGATGCTGGTCGGATAAGGGGTTCTGAGGTGAGTTTTTTGGTACACCACAATTCACTGAGGGCCTGGGTTCCTGCGCATAGCTCTGTGCATAAGCAGAATCCCTGCAACATGGCGCACCTAACGTTTGGTCTATTGATTTGAAACGCCTTAGTAGTGCTTATATTAGTCCACAACACCCTCACTCTGGTTTCCGGTTGACGGGAGTGACGGTTAAACCTACCTGTGTTTCGACTTCTAGGTTCCTTCAAGCTTGATCATTAAAAAGGTTATTTTTTCTGAACCCCAGTGCTACTGTTGATATCGTTGATACTCTTTAGTGTGTCCTAATGGCGGTTGACATAGCCGCGCATAGTCGTGCGCCTCTGCGCCGTCATTTGACGACGTATGGGGTGCCAGATGATGGGATGGCTGTTATTTTTGTGGTGAGCGCTGATGCGTCATACCAGTATGAGTTGTTTTACTCATGGGTGACTTTTCCGGCGGTGGATGACGATGATACGTTTCACACCTATACAGCCACACAGCCGCCTGCGGTCTATACCCCATATAGGACACAAGAAATTCCAATCTCTGCCTGGCAGCATACTATTTGGTTTAATGGCGCCCTCCCCATGCGGTTGCACTGGCGAGAATAGGCCCGTTGTCTATTGCAGGGGCCACATGGCTGGTGCTGGCCGGCTTTACGCCTCATCCCCGCTATCTCACGGTGGCGGTGGCTGAGTTGCAGGTACTACACACAGCCCTGGTCACAGTACATAGGGCTTTAGTGCAGTACGTGTCACGCAACGTGCAGGTGGGGGCACCTGCTGTTGCGGGACAACCTACGGACCACCACGCGGTGGTTATTAGTCCTGTTATGGTTAATTCGGTGGTCGGCAAGCGCCCCCAAAGTAATGATGAATTTCCTTATTGGCTTGCTGAGAAATTTGACCAACTGGAAGCGTTTTTTCCGCATACCACTCCTGTGGAGAAACACAGGATCCTCACCATTACTTTGCCTAAAGACCTGGTCCCGGATATGGCCGATTGTGACAACTGGGGTAAGGTCTTTGCCACAACCTATTGGAAGTGCTATGGCACTCCGTCTATGTCTGTGCTACCATCCGTCATCAAAGAGGTTCAGGAGAATCATGGTGCGGAGGCTGCTATTGAATTGGGAATGAGGCTTGTCGACAGCTTCGATGTGGTATGCTCCATGGTAATGGGCAACCTCAAAGGAGATGCCATGCAGTTCCAAGTTGCAAATATGATGGACCGCGTGGATGACGCCGACAAGCCCAAAGAGTTTGCTAAAGTAATTGCGAAGGCATATAGGACCGTGGGTCGTAGTGCCTTGGGTGTGAAACCGACTGTGATCATTCCTGATATAGTACAGCAAACTAAGGTGAGCTCGTCTACAAAAGACTAACGCCCCAATTTTCCTAAACAAAGTTGGAGAGCTAAGAAACAGGGGAAGCAGCAACAGAAACAGGGGTCACGTCCTGCCTCACCAGTACAGTCGTCTACCGAACGCACATATGATCTGCGCGATAGATCTCGTATTAAGTCACCTGATAGATTTCAGGTTTCTGAACAACGCTCTCCTCGTTCTTCACAGGAAACATCGGCTTCACAATCCGGTGGCGGAGACCGTGGGAAAGGAAGGGGTGCCCAAGGTCGGGAGCAACCCCGCCAGTCTGACGGAAAAGGCAAGCAGGACGAGTCTGCGCGTCAACGACCCCCGTTTCAGAAGAAGAAAGTTGCTGCGCTGACAGCGAGGTATGCCTCAGATGGTACGGACGCAGCTTCAGAACCTGACATGGGCGCTAACGCTGCTCGACAGCACGGTGGAAGTTACAGTAGTGCGACAAGCACTGCGTCCATATCTGGTGGCGACAGCAACTGATATATTCGTGAATATTGAAACTGCTGATACTCGGGTGTCTCCCCCTGATAGACTGTATAATATAGTCATTCTAATTGAAGGTGACATACAACGTACAATTCAAGGTTTTTTTTGGGATAATCTGACCACTTCCTATGATATTCTGTTGGCGGAGGCAGATTGGCCATCGGCTTTCGTTTTAGATGCTCCTAGAGGGGAGGAGGTAATCCTCCCGTCCTTTGCGCACACAGTGCCGAAGGTCCAAGCTAAAAAGTACGCCGAGGAATGGGCACAGGTGCTGGCACCTGCGTTATATCGAAATCAGGTTGGCTGGGATAAATTGTCTCCCGGCCATGAGATTCCGTTGCGGACTACGCCCCAACCACAACCCCAATACCCCATGCGTCGCGAAGCTAGACCTCACGTCGCGTCAATCCTTGAACAATTAGAATATCAAGGAGTAATCGAAACATGTGTGTCACCTATGAATAATCCTTTGTTCACTGTGACGAAGCCTGACGGGTCATACCGCCTAGTTTTGGATTACCGGCACCTAAACTCTCATTGCCGGACATGTGCCGTACAAAACATCCACAGTTCGGCTCTCGTCGTTAGTCTCGTGAGAAAAAGGTTTAAAACCACACTTGACATTTCCAATGGCTTTAACAGCCATAACCTGTCCTCTCTTAGTAGTGAGTGGACGGCGTTCACCTCGGGTGGCAAACAAAAACAATTCAAAAGATTACCAATGGGCTATAAGAACAGCCCTGGAGTCTTTGCCGCTCGCGTGGTCTCTCTCTTAGAGGGTATAGACCCTGATGCGTACTCGTATGTGGATGACATTTATCTCACAGATGACGAGTTGGAACCGCATCTCCGTCGCGTTGATCGCATTATTGTTTTGTTTGCAGACTTCGGTTACAAATTCAACTTTGCGAAGTCTCACATTGCGGAATATACAGTGTTGTTCTTGGGATACGAACTCAACAATGAAGGTCGAGGATTGGCTCCGCACTTCCTAGAGAAATGCGCATGCCTACGTGCTCCTACGACACTGAAGAAATTACAATCTTTGCTGGGTTTTCTGAATTTCGTTCGAACTTACATTCCAGATTATGCCCAGCGTATCAAGCCGCTTTATGCCTTGATACAACCTATTTTTTCCAAATCTTGTTGGCTGCCAGAGCATTCAGCTATATTGCAGTCATTGCAAGCTGATCTTCTTGCTTCTAAATACTTACTGACGCGTGATAACCACACTAACCTGGTCATAAGAATTGTGCCAGGCGCAGTGGGTTTCACATACTTAACGTTCAATGAGGGCGACACCGTCCCCATTGCTGACAAATCTCACTTGTAAACTTTGGCTGAACTGCGATTTTCCGCTGTCGAGAAAGTTCTGACGGCAGTGCAGATGGCGATTCTGAAAGAACGAGCGCTATCGCAAGATAAACGCATGTTGGTGGTAACACCATATCCAGCCCTTGAGGCGGTGACAAGTGAACCAAATTCTAAGGCTTTGCATCCAAGGTGGATACAATGTGCCACTTCCTTGACATCGCCAGACGTCACATATATCTTTGACGCGGCACTTCAGACTCAGGAGTTTTTGCAGTATGAATTCGTTCATCCGGCTCCTCTCCTTGCGCCCGCTCGAGGATTACCATTGTGTCATTTACACTGACGGTTCTGTGCAACCGGCAACTGGATCAAAGCACGCCTATTCAGCGGCTTGCCCAATTGTGGTCGGTACTTTCATAAATGGTGAATTCCAGTCCGATGTCGTGCATACGCAGTCATTGGGTGATTGTACCGCGCAGTTGGCAGAGCTTCGTGCTCTAGTTCTAGCGCTAGAGTTTGCTGATCCCCGAGTCACTACCCTTATAGTGAGTGTCAATACTACTGGGTGTACAGGGTAATAGCGCTCATATGGTAATCACCTATTTTTACTACACCACGTCATATATTCTGGTGCATCCAAAAATATTTGGGGAAGGGAACACCCTACTTCCCTAAACTCAATCCGAGGATTGAACAAACACTTTTACAGACGTTTCGGAGCACACAACTTATACAGTGCATTTAGCATTTAAAGCGAAACAAATTCAAACACAATTCAATTGAGCTCTAATGATCGTCTTCTTTTAATCTTGTTAATTCCAATCCCTTATCCCGACCACGGCGAAACGCGTTGGCATAAGGGATTGGGATTAACAAGATTAAAAGAAGACGATCATTAGAGCTCAATTGAATTGTGTTTGAATTTGTTTTGCTTTAAATGCTAAATGCACTGTATAAGTTGTGTGCTCCGAAAAGTCTGTAAAAAGGCCTTATAGTGAGTGACTCCTTTTATTGTGTCCAATCTTACAACGACAATCTACATTTTTGGTCTCAGAATGACTACCATGATTCCAAAGGTAGCACGATTAAGCATAAACTGCTTTGGGTTCGAGTGGCAGATCTTAAAGAACGTCTGCCTCTCGTGAATGTTATTCACACTCTTGGTCACCAACGAGTTGGTGTCCATGCTGTCGGCAACAGCCTGGCTGACGAGGCAGCAAAAACAGCAGTGGCAACATGCTTAGTAGCAGCAGTTACAAGATCCAAAAGTAAGATCGATGATGACATCTTGGCAGCTATTGCTGCTACAGAGCAGGGAACGAAATTTCCAAGAGGTTTCCCTTCTCGTTACCATTATCGCTTAAGTGCTGATAACGTCCCATTAGTGAGGATTAATGACGTTGGTGACAGATTGATTCCCAACGCGGACTGCAGACCATCTTTGATATTAGCGGCTCACGAGGGCATGGCGTCCGCGCATGCCGGCGTTGCAGCTACTGTATCACTGCTACAACAACGTTACTGGTGGTGCGCTTTGTATAAACAAGCCAGAGCTTATGTTCTTAATTGTGACATTTGCCAGCAGATTAAACCTTCAACTGCGGCGCGCCCACCACAAACTCAGTTGTACATATCTAATAAGCCAATGGGTTGTGTTTATTTAGATCATTGCTGTCCATTTACCTCTGATACTGCGTACAAATACATCTTGGTTGCAGTAGATTCGTGCACACGTTTTCTGTTGGTGTGGCCACAAAGGAGTGCTGATTCCCGTACTGTCATAAAGGATTTGCGTGTCTTTGTTGGAAGTTTTGCATGTGGTACCTTTCATTCTGATCAGGGCCCTGCGTTCGCCTCTAAGGCGTACAAAGAAGCCATGAGAAATTTGGGGGTTCAAGTCAAATTTTCATCTCCATACCGACCTGAGGGTAATAATGTGGTGGAGCAAATGAACCGTGACTTAAAGGAATCTTTGACAGCCAGGGTTTTAGGTACTGGCCGGAACTGGCTAGCCCACTTATATGACGTGCAACGTGCACTTAATAATCTTCCTAGAAGGTCTCTGGGTGGGCGGACCCCATACATGATGCTCTTTGGTGTACGAATGTTTGTCCCAGACCTTGATGGTCTAGACATGGCGGCATCAGCCGCACCCTTTGAAGTAGATGAACACTGTGCTGTATTGCAGAATCTTCAAGAAGCCAGAGACAGTCTAGCGAAGGAACACGTACCCTCCTCATCTGATGCTGCGCTTCAGGTTCCGTGAGTCGGCTGGCTACCTCGAGTTGGTGATCTGGTCCGTGAGAAGGTGGAGAACAAGAAGGAGTTCGGCCCCTCTTATCGTGCACCAGTTCCAGTGCTTGGAGTACACGGTACAGGAACAGTCATTTTACCTCCACTTCCTGGTCGAAAGGATAACAGGTACATCTCTATTGACAATGTCAAGCTACAGCGAGTGGCTGATTCTTCTTAGTATGACTCCGGCGGTTTCTTGCCCTTCGATGCTGAGAAATTCTGTTGTGGCCCGAGCTTCTAACACAGTGCCTGATGTTGCCGTCGAAATGCATACAGTTACTGGTCCTTTATTGCCACCGACACCTGGTGGATTGTCTGAAGATGTTGAGTATGCTTATCCTGCGGATACAACATTGCCTGTTTTACAATCCACCACAGTTGCCCACTCACGAGACTCTTTTGACTCTAATTCAATGACTTCCATTGCCCCGTCCAAAGTTTCGATTTTTGTGGCCTGGTTCAAAAGACATTTTTTAATTCCCCCTTGGACTTACATTTGGCTAATGCTCATATGTATTTTTTTGTTTATGTCCATTGGCTTTGTGGTAGGCAACCTTCAACACCGTATCCCACAACACACTGATCTCATATTATAATAAGATCTGATATTGCCGACCTGGCATCAGACAATACGTTAGATCTCTTGTTTGTCACAGAGACCTGGCTGTATACTTCTTCTAATCCCATTGTTGCGCTAGCCACGCCAGGCGGTTATAAATGCCTTCGAGTTGACTGCCCTGCCAGTAGGGGTGGGGGTCTGGCCATTCTGTTTAGGGATGCCTGAGCTCTTCATAGTGATGCATCGAGCCTTTGAGGTGGCTGTGAGGCCTTAGACGTCAGTGTCCAGCTCTCGGCCTACTTCACCCTAGGTGGCTCCCTTATATATCGCCCCCCTGGCCCAGCGGGTGCCTTTCTCCAATCATGGGGGGATGCAGTGGCTGAGTGAGCACTGCGGTTCTCTCATTATTTGGTCCTTGGGGACGTAAACCTCCACCTCAACCAACCTGAGGTGGGCAATTCTGCTGTTTTCCTCGACTCTCTACACACGGTTCAGCTCTCCCAAAGGGTTAGGCACCCGACTCATCTGGGGGGTCATACCTTAGACCCAATCTGTACGAATTTTCCTATCTGGTTGCCAAGCCCTTGCCTGTTTCCTGGTCGGACCACTTCCCTATTTTCTTTTCCTGGGAAGTCACGCGGCCCTCACGACTGGCACATAGCTTGTGTCATCCGACTTACAGTAGAATTGATCCTTCGCAATTCATTAGCTCGCTGGCCGCCTCCCGGCCCTCTCTCCACAAAAACCTTGAAGGTAATGTGTCCCGGTTCTCCGACTGGATTGCGGACTCGGTATTTACCTTATCCGCTTCACGTCCAGCCAAATTGTCAAGAGACTCACCTTCCAAACCCTGGTTCACGTCCGAACTGAAGGTTTTGAAACATGACTGCAAAGTGTTGGAGAGGGCCTGGCGCTCCAGTGGTTACTGCGGCAAAGCTAAACTCGCTCTTAGAGCTAAAAAAAAGAAGCTATTATGCTGCCATTGTGGTCGCGAAATGCCATTATTATACGTCATGCATTGACCTTGCCAATAAGAACTCAAGGGAAATATTCGCCATTGTGCAAAGCTTTATGTCTCCCACTGCTCAGTTTTATGCCACACCGGCGTCAGAGTCTTGGTGCAACACTCTTTCCAAGTTTTTCTTGGATAAAATACGTAGCATTCAAGACACTTTTACGACCCTTGTCAGTGGGCAGGCTGTTGCCGTTCTGGAACCGTTGGGGGCTACCCGGGTCAAGTTGTTTTCTACCTTTATGCCTATTGATCTCGCCTGCTCACTTAAAATTCTTAAGGGCCTCAAGTCAGGTTCTCCAAATGACCCCTGCGCTGCTAGACTTCTGGCTGTCGCTGCGGATGTTATCAATCCTGAAGTTAATGGATTGGTTAACATGTCTCTCTGGGAGGCCGTGGTCCCAGAATCCTGGAAGCAGGCGCTAATTCTTCCGCTTCTTTAGAAGCCCTCTCTTGAGCCGCAGCTCCCCGGTAACTATCGTCCCATCTCACTCCTGCCTAGCTTGGCTAAGGTTTGTAAAAAGGTGGTTACCAACCAACTTACTAATCATGTTGAGGCTTTGGGGCTCTTGCATCCATCACAATCTGGCTTCCGGCCTATGCACAGCACCGAGTCGTCATTGCTGGAGGTGGCGGAAGCAATCCGGGAGTGTTTGGACGCTAGAGGGAGAGCGGCTCTTTTTATGTTAGACCTCTCTGCGGCGTTTGACACGGTGCCCCACTCCTTACTTGACCGCCTCTCGCTGATTGGGGTGTCCGCTGCTGTATTGTGTTGGATCAGATCTTTCTTGGAGGGCCGCTCTCAGCAGGTCTGGCTGCCTCAGTTTTCCTCGGAGCCCCAGCAGGTGGACACTGGTGTCCCGCAGGGGTCATCCCTTAGTCCCCTTCTTTTCAACATCTATATTACTCCCCTGGTCTTTCTAGCGGAATCATTACGGGCTAAGGTGACACTCCTCTTTTGTTCACTCGGGGCAGGGATGACGACTCAGTTCTTGCGGCACAACACTGCCTTTCTCTGTGTTTCAGTGGCTTGCTCAGGAGCAACTGAAATGCAATGAGGAGAAGTCCG
Organism: Triturus cristatus; assembly: GCF_964204655.1. Classification (NCBI taxonomy): domain Eukaryota; kingdom Metazoa; phylum Chordata; class Amphibia; order Caudata; family Salamandridae; genus Triturus; species Triturus cristatus. The sequence continues at coordinate 636,977,370 of NC_140585.1, forward strand.
AGGTCCTTCTTTATGGTCAGTTTACGGCCAACTTTAGAGAAAGTTTGTGGCCCCCTGGCTTCCCCCTGCCTAGCGCAGAGAGAAAGGTCGCTAAGAATCTGGGTGTCTGGTTCGATGAAAATTTGAACTTTTCAACACAGATTAAGAAGCTGGCGGGGACCTGCTTTGGCACCTTGAAGGCACTGAGGAAATTTCTTCCTCTTATCCCTAGATCTGCCAAAGAAACAGTGGTCCGGGCTTTGATATTGTCCCGTTTGGACTATGCAGATGCAGTCTTCATGGGTATCCCTGGCTACCTCCTAAAGAAATTGCAAGTAGTCCAAAACTCGGCAGCCAGACTCCTTCTGGGTCTGTCAAATAGGAGTAGTGTGCGTGCACACCTGCACTCCCTGCACTGGCTCCCAATGGAGTCTCGGATTAAATTCAAAATGCTGACCATTGTTCACAAGGCCCTTTATGGTCTTGGTCCCCTCTATCTACAAAAGAGGTTTGCTCTTTACATACCAGCGAGACAGATGTGTTCCGCCTATCAGCTTTTGATGCAGACCCCCAGATTTAACCACCAAAGGCTGGGAGGGTGCTCTTTTGTCAGGTCAGCTGCTATAGCCTGAAACCTTCTGCCACTGACATTGCGTGGCCTTCAGGATCCTACAACCTTCAAGAAAAAACTAAAAACCCTTCTCTTTTAGCCTCTTCTAGATCTCTGTTTCCTTTTCCATTGCTCACGCCGGGACACTCTTCGGAGTAGCCGTGCACGCTATAAATAAATATAACATAACATAACATAAAGACTCCACCACATCGGCATCCAAGGGGTTGCTCTCAGATGGATCACCTCCTGCCTGACCGGAAAAACCCAGAGAATACACCTCCCACCTTTCACTTCTGAACTCAAGAAGAGCACCAGCGGTGTCCCCCAGGGCTCATTCCTTAGCCCCACACTCTTCAACGCATATATGACCCTGCTGGCCAGTATCATCAGAGCCCATGGTCTCAACATAATTTCCTGCACAGATAACACCCAACTCATCCTCTCACCACCAGAACCAACGTCCACAGATGCATGAAAAACATCACTGACTGGATGAAGAACAACTGTCTGCAGCTGAACCCAGACATGAGAGGAGTACTGATCTTTGGCAATAGTAGTTATTTATTTATTTAGAACATTTTATATAGCGCGAACATGACCACCGAGGGTATCAGAGCACTTTATAGTTTATGCAACAAGAGGGGTACCATAAAAAAACAGAAATGACAAAGCGAAAAATTCAGTCTTATAAAGTCCAACATTCTCGTGAGCCAGGTAGCTGGGCCACAAATCAACGTCTATGTCCCAGAATCAGATGGAGAGGCCCGATTGAGGCAGAAATTTCCTCATCAGGAGCCCTTCGACTTCTTTTTTGAAGAGGACATTGGAAGGGTTCACCCTGACTTCAGGGGAAGGGAGGTCCAACGCCTCGGAGCCATACCTGAGAAGGCTCGATTATAGGTCTTTTTTTCTTGAATTTTTGTGGTTTGAGCAAAAGAATGCTTGCGCTTCTGGAGGCTCTCAAAACACATGAGAGCTCCAGTTTCTGAGCGAGGTACAGCGGGGTCTTGAAGTGGATGGTTTTGTGTGCCATGCATGCAATTTTTAACTGTGTCCGAGCTTCATATGGAAGCCAATTCAGGGCCAGCAAGTCCGGGGAAATGTGTCTGTATTTTTTAGTGCTAGTAATAAGCTTAGCTGCGGAAATGAGGGCCAGCCTCGGAGGAGCCATCTTCACTTTCAGCAAGCCGCAAAGCGTTGCGCTACCATAGTCCAGCTTTGAGATCACTAATGCTTGCGCTGCAACCTTTAGGTCATGAGGAGGGAGAAAGGGTTTGAGCTTCCTTAGGATGCTAAGTTGGAAGCTCGCTCCTTTGGTGAGGGATCTGATGTGCTTCTGCATGTTCAGACTTTTGTCCAATATAATACCCAGAGCGGATGCCGAACCAACGAGGTTAGGTCTACAGTTAAGAGCTGTAAGCTGATTCAGCCATTGTTTATGACCGGAGATTGTTTGTGGAGTGAGATTAGGAGGAATTCCGTTTTTAGAGCATTTAGCTTCAGGTGGTTACGTGTCAGCGAGCTTTGTGTTTCCAGCAGGACTGAGTTGAGGGACTGAATGTCCTCGGGGGAGGCGTTCTTCCAGTATAGTTGGGTATTGTCCGCAGGCATGTCATAATGAATGCTGGATGATTTCAGAATTTCTGTCAGAGGCTCCATGACCAAGTTAAAGAGCGTAGGAGAAAGTGCTGAACCTTGGGGAACCCCCAGAATGATCGGTGCAGGTTGGGACAGGGACTGGTTCACCTTGAAACTTTGGGATCTGTTCTGAAGGAACGAAGAGAACCAGTTTAGTACAGGCCCAGACAGCCCCATCCAGTGTTCCAGGAGGTGGTCAATTAGGTTATGGTGTTTGACAGTATCGAAAGCTGACGTGTGCCCACTCCCTGCAACCACACCAGACACCTCAGAGTCATCATTGACAACAAACTCACCATGGAATCACAGATCAATGCCATCTCCTCTGCCTTCTTCCTCACTCTGCACATGTTACGGTAGATCTTCAAGTGGCAACCCATACACATGAGATGCACAGTGACACAGGCCCTTATCATCAGCCGACTGGACTATGGCAATGCCCTCTACATAGGAATTGCTACTCACCTTCTACTGAAACTTCAGATCACACAGAACGCTACAGCCAGACTCATCCACGGCCTTCCCCAACAAACTTACATCCCACCCCACCTCAGGCAACTCCATTGGCTCCCCATAGAATAGAGATGACAATTCAAGCTGCTGACCAACGTGCACAAGGTTCTATACAACTAAGGACCTGCATATATTAACCACTGCCTGAACCTTCACCAACCATCGAGAAGACCATGCTTCACTTCCCTTTTGCTTGCCCATACTCCCCGCATCTGCTGACGCAGAAGTGGAGGATGCTCCTTCTCCAACATTGCAGCAAATACCTGGAACAGCCTCCCCACTCACCTCCGGACCATCACCTCACTTCCAAAATTCCGTACAGCGCTCAAGACCTGGCTGTTTGAATAAGAATCTGGGACCTGCAAGCGCCTGGATGCACTATCGGGTGATTAGCCGTGCTTAATAAATCCTGATTTATTGATTAAAGTGGGCAGCACCAAAGTTAATTATTGTTTCCACCTAGCCATGTAATGATAGTGGTGGTAAATAATTTAGTGCCATCTTGGAACTGTATAAAGGGCTGACGAGCATACTGTCTAATAATGTAAACATCCCTGTCTCACAACTAACACTAACATTCAGCTTAGAGCAGGTACTCTACCCACAACAAACCCAGAGACAGAAGTCTGTAAAGACAAAAGCAGTGACCTTCAGCAACCAGACAGTGTATTCACAAGAATTGTCTTGGCATCATTGTGTTATGTTATGTTATATTTTGTAGAGCCCACCATCACCTGGGAGGGAATCTTGGTGCTGGGCATGTGTGAGTCAAACTAAATCTAGGGCCTAGTGGAACTACTTGGACAGGCAGGCCTTAAGCATCTTGCAAAGCATAAACAGTGAGAAGGTCATTTTTATGTGTAGCAGCAGGTCATTCTGCTCTTCAGGAGCAAAGTAGGAGAAGGCTTGACCGCTGGATCTGGTTTTATGTAGGAGTGGGATGTGTGTAAGTAGGAGTCTGGAAGAGCTGATTTGTCTGGAAGGTTTGTGAAAGCAGATGTGATTGTTAAGGTATGCTGAGCCAGTGTTATGTACTTCCTTGAAAGTTTGGGTAAGAGGTTTAAATTGAGCTTGTTTGTGTATGGGGAGCCACTGGAGGTCCTTCAGGTATAGTGTGATGTGAGTGTGGCATGGTAGATTGAGAGTGATTCTAGCCCCTGCATTCTGTATGTTCTGCATCCTTTTGCTGAGTCTTTTGTTGATCCTGGCTTAGAGGTTGTTCCTGTAGTCCAGCTTACTTGTGATGAGGGCGTGTGCAGTTGATTTTCGGGGGTTGATTGGAAGTCATTTGAAAATCTTCCTCAACATCTTCAGGGTATAGAAACATGAACCATGATGGTGTTAACTTGGAAGGACATTGTCAAGTTTGATGTCAATGACGGTATCAAGATTCTTGGCATGGGTTATGAGGTTGGGTGTCGTCCTAGCTCTGTTGGCCAACAGGTGGAGTCACATGGTGAAGTGTTCTTTCCCAAGTTCATTATATTGGTCTTGTCAGTGTTCAACTTAGGGCAGTTGCTCTTCAGCCACTGCGCAATTTCAGACATGCAGGCATTGAAATTGACCTGGGTACTGGGCGTCTTGTCCATGAGGGAGAGAATGAGCTGCATGTTGTTAGCATAGAAGAGAACATTGATGTTGTGAGTGCAGATGATGCTGGCTCGAGGGTTCATGAATGCATTGAAAAGAGTCAGGCTCAGGGAGGATTCTTGCAGAACTCTGCAGATAAGATCACAGGCGCCTGATATTTTAACGCTATACCACCTCCTCAATGTTACTGGTGATAGACACAACCAATTGTCATGTCATCAGCATAGAAGATGGTTGAGAATCCGAAAGATCTAATGAGTTTTGTAGGTGTAGCCACATAAATGTTAGATTGAGATGGGCTGAGCAATGACCCTTGTGCGACACTACAAGGTAAGGAAAAAGGGGTGGAAATAAAATCTCCCAATGCTGAAAAATGCTCTTTTTCCGAAAGGAAGAAGCATAGGTGATCGTATGCTGATCCACCAATTTTGATTTCCATAATCTCTGCTTCAGGATTACGTGGCTCACATTATCAAAGGCTGGGGACAGGTCCAAGAAGACACCACCGCAGCCTTGCCACCATTGTCCATGATGTTCTGTATCTCCTCTGAGGCTACCACTAATGCTATTAAAGTACTATGAGCCTTTCTGAAGCCAAACTGGACTCCATCCAGTAGCTCATTATGTTCAAGCTGTTCTGAAACAGCAAGATTTATATGTTTCACTGATATTTTTGTGGGTAGAGAGAGGCGAGAGATGGGCGATAGTTCTTCTATTTGTTCAGGTCTAATAAGGGTTTCATTAACAGCAGCAGAATGTATGCTTCTTTCCACTCTTTTGGGAACGTACCCTTGTTGATAATGTTGTTGAATAGGGTGGTAAAGGACAGAGTGACTATGCCTGCAATCTCCTGGAAGATTGAGGGTGGACAGATTCCAGATGAAGCACCTGATTTAGTCTGCATAATAAGTTCTATCTCTCTCTCGTTAGAGAGAGAGGGAACAATAAGGAGCCTAGGGCCAGTCAGTTATACAAAATTATTCTCAACATTGGGTATAAAGGGATCTATAATAGCCCTAAAATCCTTGTAAATGGTTTCGATCTTCTTTTTGAAAAATTCCCCTTAGTTGTTACAAAGCTTTTGCCTAGGAGTTAAAGAGATACTGACCGATGGACAGGAAAGCTTGTGCACCATCTTAAAAAGTTGTCAGGATGAAGTTTTTGGTAAAATAATATTTTCTGTATCAACCTTGGTCTTTTCCTCTTTAATCAGAGCTTTATAATTTTGAATCTGCAGTTTATATACTAATTCCTCGTCAGTAGAATACTTACTCCACCAGCCTCTCTTTTTTGTTTCCTACAGTTCTTTTTCATTTCCCTAAGCTTATAAACAAATTGGGTATTTGTTGCTTGCTCCACACTTGGTGCACATTTCTGAGGTGTCTCCAAATGCTCTGGCTCACATAATAATAACAGCTCTGTATGACTGTATGGGGGGGTGTTTTTAATATGGAATTATTCATTGCATGTTCGTAGTCAATGATAATTTTTTGGGGGCTAGTAATTGTTATTTTACCTAGGCCCTGATTATGCGTATATTTGCTATGTATCGCACCTGGTAAATAACAATACAGAGGGTTATGTTATTTGTTAGGTACAATAAATAGTACCTATTATGAGTTTGTGGGGCACAACCTGCAGATTTGGGTGTTTAAAGCCCCAAAAGAAACATGATACAGTCAATACCGTATGGTTTTCCAAGGTAAACTGTTACAGGTTTGACCTGCCAAAATGTAATAACGATATTGGATAATTATCAGATGTGTTAAATTACACTTAACTCTTAATAAGGCCCTTAGTACTTTGTAGTAAATAGTCTTTTGTTTGTAAGACAAAAGAAGGTACGCTAAAGTGATTTTTTGTTGTGGTACTCACTGTGTATGGTAAACATCTGTGTGAATTGTGAAGCGCACAATTGGAATGTGCTATGCATCATCAATGCGCTTTGTGTTAACCTTAGAAGGCTGTTTTCTGTTGCATAAATAATTCTTCTTCTTTCATTATTAGTGTAATCATACATAAGGAAGAGTTCCTGGGGATAATTATGACCACGGGGGTCCTGTGGCTGAGCTGCGGTGACAGTGCGGGCACCGCTGCACCGGTGGTCTGACTGCCCTATTATGAGTTTAATATTAGATAAGGGTCAAACCCAATATACCCTTGAGGGCTTGGGCAAATAAATGCGGAAAGGTAAATATGCCAACAAGGGGTTTTGTTTTAGAGTGATCTATTATTTATAAATTTCAATGATTTGAATCAATAAACATGTTAAGATGAAATAACACCACTGTGAAATCAATCCACTGATCTGAACATCATAAATATATAATGACAACAACACACACGGGGGTTCTTTTTGTGATTTAAACACAATGATTTTTATAATTTCATCCAAAGTAAAAAGAGTACAAAAGAGACATAAATTGGAGCAATATATCTTGAAAACAGGGGACGAGATTAAGTCCTCATTTCATCTAAATAAACACATCTATTCCTGATTAGTTTGAACAGAGATAAAACTCTTTTTGAGCATATAATCTACTGTACATAACAGATAAACTGGAATTAGATGGTAAAGTCGACGTTTCGGTCTTGGGTGGTGTCAATCCGTCAGACCATCTTCAGGACAATAATTGCATAAAAGAAGACTCTTCGAGGTCTCAATAGCGTTCTCACGTAACTTTGATTAAAATCGTGAAGATATTTACACATGAAGTACTTGGCACCTGCAACTGCCAATTCGTACTAATACGGGAGTCAATCCTGCCGTAGTTATATTGTTTTCTGACGTTAGTCTTCAGAATACAGATGGGGGTCCGCCTGAATCGATTCAAAACGCTATTGAGACCTCGAAGAGTCTTCTTTTATGCAATTATTGTCCTGAAGATGGTCTGACGGATTGACACCACCCAAGACCGAAACGTCGACTTTACCATCTAATTCCAGTTTATCTGTTATGTACAGTAGATTATATGCTCAAAAAGAGTTTTATCTCTGTTCAAACTAATCAGGAATAGATGTGTTTATTTAGATGAAATGAGGACTTAATGTCGTCCCCTGTTTTCAAGATATATTGCTCCAATTTATGTCTCTTTTGTACTCTTTTTACTTTGGATGAAATTATAAAAATCATTGTGTTTAAATCACAAAAAGAACCCCCGTGTGTGTTGTTGTCATTATATATTTATGATGTTCAGATCAGTGGATTGATTTCACAGTGGTGTTATTTCATCTTAACATGTTTATTGATTCAAATCATTGAAATTTATAAATAATAGATCACTCTAAAACAAAACCCCTTGTTGGCATATTTACCTTTCCGCTATTATGAGTTTGGCGGTCAGGCCGCCAAAGGACTGCTGCAACCGCTAGAGATCCAAGATTCCGAGCGGTGGCACAACGGTCTGAGGCCTACAATATGCTTGGCGGGACAGCTGCAACACCGCCAAGCTTATTACCAGTTTCCTCATGCCACAGTTTTCATGGTGATGAGCCTGCTATGAAAATGTGGCGTTAAGGAAACAAAGGGTGTCTTATAGGGTCCCATGTTGCCTCAGGGCCAGGTGATGCATGGTGGGGGGCACATGGTGTGCCCCCCTGTATTCATGCACCCCCAGTTACGGCTTGGCATGGACCTCCCAGTCCATGCCATGCTGGAGCATGCTGTGGCAATCCCATGGCGCTGCCTTTCTAAGGCTCATATATGAGCCTTTGAAAGGCAGCTCCCTTGGGACCGCCGCCTCAGTACAGCCAGACCAGGAGAAAACTCTTAAGCAGGTGGAAGGCAGAGGGCTTTGGTGGTCTTGCAGCGGGGAAGTGGCATGGCGGCCAGCTGCAAGACCTCCAAAGACGTAATCAGGCCCTATTTGTTGTAAGTTATGAGGATCATGAGATTTGCACTTTACTCTTTCTCTATATCTGTTCACCTTCACATCAATTACTTGAACCCCTGCTCTTACACCCCTTCCTTTCCATTTGGGGCACTCAATTATCTAAATGTTTTGATTTCCATTGCATGTTCATTGTGATTAAATAACAGTGAACTACACAAGTTGCGTATGCCTTATTTGTTTTTTGATTTCGTTATGTTATGTCTATGATAAATAATTTTGTACTGGGACCACTCCCACACTGTACTGTTGGAATTTATTAAGAGCAGCAGGGGTTTCAGTTGTAGATTTTCTGATTCATGTTATGGGTCTTTTTATGTTTGGAATACATGGGAGTTGGCGTGTAATGTAGTCTGATATTTTTTTTTTAAATAGTTCCTGTAAGTTCTAGGAAAGTTGTACATGCTTCCATATGGTCTTGTAACTCATTTCTAACTTCTGTTTCAATCATATTTGGCTTGTGATACTGTTTACTAACTTTCAGAGCTGTATTGTTCTAGTCATGGCCCTACCATGAAATGCATTCAAAGAATATTTTGTGCATTTCCAGTGCATATTTTCCGTCCTTGTGCTCTATTGACTGTAAGTATATTCCATGTGAGACAATAACAGTGTTTGCCATTATACCTGTGAATTTAAGTATTTCTATATTAATTGCATGTTTGTATTAAGCATAATATTAATTAGAATTATAAGTCAAACAGGCATATCTTTCATCTGCATTTAATGCTTACAGATTTAATGTCATTTTATTTTGAAGAGATGTTTGTTGAGGTTTAAATTTACCTTTCCAAAGTATGTGATGGTGGCTTGATTTTTGCATGTTTAAAAAAGGTTTGTTACCATATGGGATACTTAATATATGGGAAGCCACAGACCTCACTGAGATCGAGCAGCAGATGGTAACGCTGGGCTTCACTTTGATCAAGCGAGAGATAGCACGCCACTGGGGGGCTGTTGGGGCACCATCCATACGAGTGTGGGTACGGGAGCTCGACAGATGCATGATAGCTGAAAAAGAAGTGTTTATCATTAGAGGGTGCCCTAGAAAGTGGGAAAAGAAATGGAAAGCGTGGAATAGCTATAGAGGGTCTCTATGCACATCCCCGTTGGTAGACCTGACATTAAGACGGAAGGAACTCAGAGAAGTGTTAACATTGTGAATGCAATCTTCTTTATGTTATTCATATTGGTATGCTATGGTGCTGCGGACATAAATGTGAATATATTTGTATACTTGACAAAATCAATAAAATGTTATTCCCCCCCCAAAAAAAGGTTTGTTTTGAATTATGTGTTTGAAAATAATGTTGTCTACTTTCTTGGCTTTATTTATTGCTATACAGGGGTATGTTTTTCTTAACACAAAGTCTCTGTAGTTTGTAGTTTAGAAAGGTGATGCTTCCATCTAGCTGGTGGGGTGTCATGTAGGTGGGCAGCTGATGGTATCTTTGACTATGATGGCGATTCCACTTCTCTGCTTGTGCTGACGGTCTTGCCTAACGTTCTTGTAGCCAGCAAGTATGGCGAAAGCAATGTCCGGTGCTAAGGTTTGGTTTAGCTATGTCTCGGTGAGAAAGAGCAACCCCGAAGCATGTTCATGCCATTGGTCCCATATCTCTGTGGCATGTTTGATGAGCAAGCGGGTGTTGAGGAGCATGCACAAGGCATTTTGCTTGGGTGGTGTTTGGTGTGTGGTTGCAAGTGGGGTGCTGGGTGCTTTTGAGTAGTGAGTGTGTGGTGAGGGAGAGTGCAGGAGACATTGCAGAAGGTGTAAGTAAATGCTCCTTCTGTGTTCTGTGGTGCAGTGAGGCAGCAGTGCAGAGGACAGCAGCCGGGGTTGAGAGCATGGAGGAGAACAGCAGTGTATTGGTGGGTAGGGGAGAACCAGGGCTCCTGGCACTGGGCACAGTCCAGGTGTGGATAGGCTCAGACAGGCTTGCCTTTGGAGCACCAGCAGTGCACCCACTGCACGACCACTGTGAGCAACTGCTGCATGTCCACACTGTAGCTGCCATTAAATTGGTCCTGGGAAGAGGGAGGAGCACAGGGTACCGTTGGTGGGAAATGGGTAATGTCATTTCCTGTGCAGATGAATGATGGGAAATGAAATCTTCTTGAATGGCTTCTTCTTTTAAAGAGAGTTTTGTCGGGAAACCAGTGATGTAATCCTGTGCAGATAGGATGGTGGGAGATACAGTGTTGTCCCTTCCTGTGCAGATGGATGGTGGGAGATTGGTAAACAGCATTTACATCTCACGCGCTACAACGCATGCAACTACAACGCGTTTGTTACAACGATCGCATTGTGACAACGCAAGCCATTACATCGCAAGTCGTTTCTATGACTTGCTGTAGGGGGCGAGATAAACTAAGGAATAGTATAATTTGCTATTCCAATACCTTCCCTACTGTTGCACACGCTGGAGTTGGAATAGAAAATTATACTATTCCTAAATCCAGCGTGCTCCCTACAGCTAGTCGTAGAAACGACTTGCGATGTAATGGTTTGCGTTGTAACTATGCGGTCGTTGTAACAAACACATTGTAATCACATGCGTTGTAGCGCATGCGATGTAACTGCATATTCGGGAGATCCAGTGATGTCACTTCCTGTGCAGATAGATGATGGAAAACCATCCCATATCATACCACTGTCTTTCTAACATGGGATAGGGCAGAATCATCAAGTATAAAATAGCATTAAAAAAGCTGTGCATGATGGCTGGTGTATGATAAAGCAACCAAAGGGTTCATATTTGTATCTTGTGGAAGTTTGCTCTATAAAATAACTTGTAACTAAAAACAAGGAAAGCAAGAATACTGTTCAACTGGACTAGTAGCATGGGGACAACAGAACAAGCTGAGTCAGCACTAGATGAGAGTAATAACAGTACCTAAAGTGTGTGTGTATAAGAGAGTATTAAATATACTAGCTTAACTGTATAGCTCAGCAGGCCCAATTCCATAAGCAAGCAAAATTCCAAGGAGCCGAAGCTGTCCATTCTATCCTTCTTTATGATGTAGGGTATGAGGGATGAAATTATGGACCATTTGTTAAAAGGACGAAATAGTATTAAATGGAAGAAACAACAATGAGCGGAAAGGGCCCACAGCAACCTAAGAGTTTAATATACATGAACATTAAGACCTGTGCTCAACTTCCACTTTTGTTAAATTGAGGAACTTGTGTTGAGTAGAATACAGGATGTCACAGCTTTGATATTAACATTCAAAAGCTTCACCATGCATGTTAGTAATGCTTTTCCTGGGGTAAGACTAGTCAAAGAAAATGTCCCTACTTAGACATGTGGCGTCTGCAGCAGCTACTTTGTATATGTGGAAATTTAGAGAAAATATCAGAAAATATGTAGCCTGAAGGATCTACAGACTTACAAAGGATAACAAGTACAGACTCTTACACTTACTAATGTATATATATACATTTTTTGTAGCAGATGCATATGGCATCCGGACTATCTGTTCGGTATTGTCTCTTATTCACATCTGCTGGCTATTATATAACTTGAGAGGTTTGTGAAAATGTGAACATTTGGGAAGTCTACATATACAAATGGAACAACATGGAACAACTGGTTGTGGCTGTCTTTTTACAGAAAGTACTCTTTATAATGCCATATTTTCCCTAAAAGTAGCAACAATGCCCCATTTTCTTACAACTATGATCTTGTTACACAACATAATGTGCTGCTGCCAGGTTGAAAAATGTATCACCAATGAATATTACCATCCGCACCAAAAGAGACAGCATTTCACTATTTACTATGCCATTTTAACGATACCCTCCCTATATGTATTCCCAAAAACAGGTCAATATTTCCTGCTTTCAAACTGAAATCTGCCCTTTGTTACAACTGTTTAAAAACATTATAATGTGTCCCAACAACTTTAAGATCTACCTCAACTTTTTAGTCCTTACCACAGGCTACATACCAATGCGGGGGGCCTCAACTTCAAGACAAGCTGAACTCTCCTCTTACTGCACTGGCAAAACACCAGACATCAGTACACACATTCCATACCTCCTACTTATAGCTCCCACTGATTGAAAGGGCTGTGTCTTAATCTAATACTATAACAAGACTTCTTTGCTGGCCAAAGTGGCATTTCCCCGTGATCTGATCTGACTTCTGCCACATCCATCTCACGATCAACCATTTATCTTTTACCCAAATCCAAAACCTCTTTGTAAATTTCAGAAGTCTTCAAAACTAATGTCCAAAATCTCCTCTCCCTCCTTTCCCTACACTTTCACCCAAGCCTGAAGTAAACGTAGAACATGAAGTAAACATAGAACAGTAAACACATCCCTTATACAACAAGCACAATGCCATTATGTCAACACTAGTCACAACACCACTTGTCTACAGAACCTGCAACAGCACTTGCCTCCAAGCCATACAAGGAAAACCTAAAATTGCTAGACAAAATACATGTAATTTGGCTACAAGATTACTAGGCAACGAGTACGTGCCTTCCAAAAGACCTCTGAGACATGAAAATGATATACCCTCAGCTCTTTGAATGTGAGATCATCACCAGATGAGGTGGACAGTTCGGAACACAATCATCAGAGCATATTATCACATGATGAGACTTTGGTTATTGATGAAACTCCAGGAATCACACTCTGGGCACCCTCGGGCACCTGACAGTGTTACAATGCCATACTAAAGGCAAACTGCTTTATAAATTTGCCAAAATCACATAACATTACATATTAAATTATGTCCTCATCAAGGAGATGCACTGTCAGACATGCTTGTTTCCTCACTGAAATTGAATTGTTGATAATCTTCTCTTTTTTTGTTATTCTAGGTCTATAAAGATTGTTTTAAATGTAAAATGCCTTTGCATCTTGACTGTACCTATAGTCTTCCGAAGCAGAATGCCATCATTATTCAAAATCAGAAAGATGGAAGGTTTTAAGGGCTGTGAAGATGAAGAGCGGACTCAGTACAGTAGATATTACCTGGTAGATAAATGAGGCAGTGTTTTCTCATTTCTCTTCAGCAAGGTTTTTTGAAATACCAAAGCAGATGAATGCTATTGAAATCAGCCACTCATCAGAAAATATACTGAAATATTTATTAACACTATTAATGCATTTATATGAAAGAAGCAAAATGAATTTGCAGCAAAGATATGTTGGATACTAGAGCCAGCTTTTTTAGGGGTGGGCAGTGAACTCCGCTGCACCGCTCCGCTGCACCAGCAGAGTTTGCATAGTTTTGCCAGCTCCTCTGTTCTCCACTTCGTCATGGAGTTTAGCAAAAATACCCCAACAACCGCCCGTGGAGTGTTTCCTGGCACGCTCACACTATTGGCTGTTTCTACCTGTCATGGCCGCACGAGTACAGCTATCTTTAACCTCACACAACCAATCAGGCACCAGCTGCTGCTTGCGTTCGGGGGCATTCTTCTATCGCTGAGATATTCTCACCTCATGACACTACAGTTACATTCCAAGGACTGCTAGAACTACTTGTTTTTGCTCCGGGGCCTACAGCTGTCAATACGGTAATGCCATTGACAAACCATAAGACCCAATTTGCACTTGCTTTTGGTGCATTCTCACTCAAAAACTGAGGTGCCATTGAAAAATAATGTTGGAAATGGCTGCGCAGGATGTGGTGCTACATGTCCGGGAAGAGAGGAAGTGACAAAGGGAAGAGTAGGAGGAGAGAAAAGAAGCACCGCAAGGATGATGATTCAGCCAGCCCAGGGGGCCAGCGGGTGAAGTTGAGCCAAGAGCCCTCTCACCATCACCACCAACATAACATCACCACCACCAGAAGATCAGCAACAGCACGAGTGATCCAGCCCAGAAGATGGGTGCCTGGGAAGTAGATAGCTGGAAAGCCCACTGCCACATTCCTCCCTCAGTCTAGGACACTTCACCTTCTGCACCCTCAAGCTTCCGTCACTGCCGAAGCATTGTAAGCAGCACCAAGGATCTTGGCGGGACGTCACCAGGGCCATCAGTGGCAGTTCACCATCAAAGCTTGCAGCAGCTCGAGGTAAGCGTCTGGCAAAACACAGATTATTCATGCAGGATTGTCAATGTGAGGGATATGGGACAGTTAGAACACATGAGAGTGCATTCCTTTTAATGCATGAATGTCCCTAGCCTGGGCTGCAATGCTCTGTGTGACATGCACCTGAATCTCATCCAAGTACCCAGCTGTGGTGGTGCCTAACGTGTTGTGCCAGACAGCAGGAAAGAACTCTCCAGTGCTGGGCGGTTGCACGGAGTCAAGGCTACCCCAAGCTGTGCTCTCTTGTTTTGTGGAATAAGCTATTCCAAGCTGTGCTATCTCAGCTGTTTTTGTTTTGTTTTTGTGGGGTAAGCGATGTTTTTGAACAGGAGAATTCTATTGGCTTTCTGTGTGCACCAATAGTTGCCATCTTCGGATCAGGCAGCTGTTGGCCTTAGTTGCCGCTCAGTTGGTTATACAGTACTCTTTTTCATGGAGCAATGTTCTCGTCGGCGTATGATATCTCTTAAATTGAGTGGTGAGCACAACCTCATGCATTGTGTGGCATCATAGTGGTCATAGTGGTCATACAATAAGTGTCATTTGGTCCCGCAATCTGCTGTGCAGTGACAGGGGCATTTATCTGTGTTCTTCTAGACTGTGCTGTGCTCTTTTGTGCAATGATTGCCCAAGCTGTATCACATCCTAGAGAACCGCTGTCTGTGTCATGTCAAGGCAATGCTCCCCTACTGAAATGTGGTGTGCTTTCTTGTGCAATATTTCCTCCAGTCGTTGCCTCCCGCATTGAGTTTTTTGTGCTTCCACTCACCTGCTTCAAGTTGTACTACCCTATGCTTTCCTGTGGGATTTATGCAATTTCTCTGTTATTCAGAGCAGTATTTGCCAAGGTCATGCAGAAAAGCATTTGTTTGAGCTCTTTGTTTAAGATTGCGCTCCTCTGCCGAGGTAGACAGCACTCCTGTTAAGGGGTGGGCGGAAGTCCGCTGAATTTGGTGGAGGCTTTTGGTAACTCCGTGGAAGTCTTGTAGCTAGAATTGAAGGATGGGATTGCATGGAGAATTCCCAGTGTCTGTGCTATATACTTCTAATAGTATCAATCTCCAGTCCCTGTAGAACCCTCAAAACTTGATATAAATTTAGGAAAGGATTATCTTAATACATCTGCTTCAATATGCAAGGCCTAAACCATCAAGTATAACACTGACATTGACATATTAGTTGTTGCAAATCCATTATCCAGCTGTGCCTCATCAGATGGAGCTCAACTATTATTTTTATACCGACAGATTACAAAAGCTCTTTCTTAAATGAGGAAGGATCAGGGAAAAGAGAGTGAGTAATCTTTGTTTTCATTACTGGAACCTAATGGACAAAGCAATGCTGGTTTGATATCTAATACTTCCAGGAATCAACTTTATATGAAGAGTGTCACAGCACTAGCAGTGCCCCACAAGAAGCCTCAATGTTTGTTCACTACTCTCCAACAGCGATTTCTCAGCCTCTTTCCTCCTCAGATATCCACCACACCTACACAACACTCATTTCTGTATTGAAATTGGTCTGTATTGAAATTGCATTTATAAAGCGTTTACTACTCTGATGAGGTGTTGAAGCGGTCTGTGGAAAGTATCATGCAATTTGGCAGCCCAAAATTGGTGGCAAATCCATTGAGTTGTGGAATTAATCTTATGCTTTCAAACCATACCATGCTTTTGCTCTAGTTTTCTTGTGATCCATTAATGACAACTAGTGTGATTATTAAAGTAGATTATGTGAATAGTAAATAGCTGAATTAACTAATAGATATTATTAGGTAGCAGGGATAATGTTTCAAAGAAAAAGAGATTAAGATAGGATTGCGATTTAGCATAGTCTATGTAATCAGGCGACTTGAAGAAGGTAGAAGGGAAGGCAAGGGGCATGCAAAACGGAGGGACATTGTTTTAATTTGAGTCAAGCTAAATATTTAATGCAGGGTTTTAGAATGTAGCAGGGAAATTTTGGTGCCGATTCCGATCCTGGGAAAATTTCCCCCGTACGAATCATATCCGGATTTTTTTCCGTACGAATCGTACAAGTAGCGTACAAACTGCCAAGTACGATTCGCATGGGAAAAACTCCATACGAATCACATCCGGAACATTTCCCCACACGTCCTCGGGTCGGAAAATGTGTCCGACACATCCCCGGACGATTTACCGTACGATTCAGAAAAATGAAGTCCGACCGCGCAAGTACGATCACTCCCGTCCTTTCGATTTTACAACTGTATGGACAAAACACCGTACGGACAGAACTCCTATAGCAACCATGGAGACATGTGCCTGCATACGCGCCGAACACCCCACCCCAGATCCCGTATGTACGTGCAGAACACCCCCCCAGCCCTCGTAGGTACGCACCGAACCCCCCCATCCCCCACATGTATGCGCCAAACACCCCCTGGCCGCGGATGTATGCACCGAACCCCCACCAGTGTATGTATGGAGCGTACCCCCACCCGTGTATGTATGGAGCGTACCCACACCCCACCAGTGTATGCATGGAGCGTACCCACACCCCACCCGTGTATGTATGTAGTGTACCCACACCCCACCAGTGTATGTACGGACCGTACCCCCACCCGTGTATGCATGGAGCGTACCGACTCCCCACCCGTGTATGTATGGACCGTACCCCCACCCGTGTATGAATGGAGCGTACCAACACCCCACCAGTGTATGTACGGACCGTACCCCCACCCGTGTATGAATGGAGCGTACCAACACCCCACCAGTGTATGTATGGACCGTACCCCCACCCGTGTATGAATGGAGCGTACCAACACCCCACCAGTGTATGTACGGAGCGTACACCCAGCCTCCCCTGTATGTACGGTGCGAAACACCACCACCGATGGACGATGCGGACCAACACCCTGCCCGTGTCTGTACGCACCCTACCCCAGGCCCCCACACCAGCACCCTCACCCAACATCGTGCCTGTACGAGTCGTACTAAGCCATAGCAAAGGACAGCACTGTACAACAACATGGCCCATGTACGCACCGTACACACGCAAAAAACACTCGTACTGAACCAGGACAAACCAAAAAAACACAAGGAGAGTCAATTCGATGCACACAACACCACAAAACATGTCCAACAAGCCCAAATACATCCTATACACTGACCTGCAACTGACAAACAGCTAAACAGAGGCCCAAACCACTACCACTCCTTATAACACACCCACCCAAAATTCAAACACAGCCACACCCACAAATGGACCAATAAAAAGGCCCAGCACACACGAACCATGATCCTTTGCAACAGATCCCCTACTGCCAGACCACAGAGACAACGCACTGCACCATACTACATACATCAATACACCTTACACTTGCACTCCTTCACACAACCACCATCACAAACACCCCCTCATCACATTCACACACACACACCTGCACAACCACACTCACACCCCCACAACCATCCACACCCACACCCCCACAACCATCCCCACCCACACCCCACACCATGCCCACTAACAAGAATCCAAAGTTCACAAAGGAGGAGCTGGAGGTCCTTGTCGACGAAATCGTCAGAGTCGAGCCACAGCTCTTTGGAACATTGGTCAGACGGACCAGCATATCCGAAAAATCTGCCATGTGGGAGAGGATTGTCAATTCTGTGAATGCTATTGGGTCCACCAGAAGGACCAGGCATGAGTGCCAAGCCAGGTGGTACGATCTGCGGAGGACGGTCCGCCGCAAAATGACGGACGAGCACAACCAGGTCAACATCACTGGAGGAGGGCCGCCTCGCAGACTGGTACACTACCATCCCTGGGAGGGGAAGGTGATGGCCACGCTGCCGCCGGTGGGAGTAGACGGAGTAGAAGGAGTCCGAGAGCCTGGTGAGTGCACAAACAACTCACCTCACATGGGGGGATACATAACCAAAATACCAATCATGCACGCAACCCCCCCAAAGCCAGCACCGTACACAACCACACTCCAAAAACATGCCACTAGCGCCTCCATGCCCCATGCCCCAAGCAAGGCCATGCCAAGTCACAGGCCACACAAAACACCAACACAAGACAGGATGTCCCCGATGCCGGGAGGGTGGGCCTCAAAACTAACATAGAGCAACTCTGAAGCACACAACAATGCCCTCAGCCCATATGGCTTAGGGCACAGCCATACAAACAGTGTGTCCCCACACAGTACTGTTTTGCCTGCTAATGGTGGTCGTGTTGCAGGACGACATGGGTATGAAGGCACAATTTGCACATAACAGCAGCTAATGAAGACGCATCACTCTGAAAGAGTGTCAGCACACACCGCCACAGCAGCAGCGCAGACTCAGACCCTCCGCCCAATGGGTGCCCGCAGAGAAGAAACAAACCCACATGAACAAGCCAATGGCCTTTGAAAGACCTGCAAACTGTGTGTGCCCTGGAAGCTGGGTTGAGGTGACAGAGGGTGACACACAGAGGGAGGGAGAGGGGGAGAGAGAGGGACAGAGACAGAGGTGGACACAGGGAGACAGACAGAGGGAGGGAGGAGGCTGACAGAGGGAGGGAGAAAGGGAGACAGAGGGAGACAGACAGTGGGAGGAGGGTGACAGAGGGAGGGATAAAGGGAGACGGACAGAGGGAGGAGGCTGACAGAGGGAGGGAGAAAGGGAGACAGAGGGAGATGGACAGTGGGAGGAGGGTGACAGAGGGAGGGAGAAAGTGAGACAGAGGGAGACGGACAGTGGAAGGAGGCTGACAGAGGGAGGGAGAAAGGAAGACAGAGGGAGATGGACAGTGGGAGGAGGCTGACAGAGGGAGGGAGAAAGGGAGACAGACAGAGGGAAGAGGCTGACAGAGGGAGGGAGAAAGTGAGACAGAGGGAGACGGGACAGTGGGAGGAGGGTGACTGAGGGAGGGAGAAAGGGAGACGGAAAGAGGGAGGAGGCTGACAGAGGGAGGGAGAAAGGGAGACAGAGGGAGACCAAATCACCCTTGGGTGGTGTGGCCATGTCCGCTCGTCAGCAGGTGGACTGTGTGCATGTAGACAAGATTTGGCAGTGCGTGAACCCCCCCTTCAACCTTTGATAAACACTGGGCCATGTGTCAATCTGTGCACGAGTACATCCGTGCTGCAGGCACAAACATAACCTTACACCCAGTATACCCACCCACTGTGTTTGTCAGAACCCTGTCACAAATGGTTAATTTACCTACCTGCATTCTCAAATAGCATGGAAAAAACACCATTTGGCCACGTACAGTGCAACACGTAAGGCGGCTCTGCATGGCTTGCTACGTCCGCTCACTACACTGCTGACTGCGTTCCCAAAAGATGCATCAACTAAGATTGTGTCACAAATAGGTAAAGTGTCGAAAGCTGTGGCCAAGGGACATACCCATGCACAAGTGCACTGTGAGAGGAATGCTAGCCAAATCCAACCACCCAGAGGAACTGTGCCAAATCTAGGGGTGGGCGGAATTTGCGTAATCGCGTTATGCAAATCTCCGCGAAACGGTAAAAAATCTCCGCGAACACGCAAAAATTCTGCGAACACGCGTAATTGCGTGTTCGCGATACTTTTTTCATGTTTGCGATCGCTGTTTGCGTGCTCGAGGTGAAATATCTCGCGAACACGCATATTGAGAACGCGAACAAGCAAAAAATTTCGCGAAATCGCGGAACGCAGATTTTTGTGCAATTTCGCGTTCTCCGCGGAACGCGAAATTACCCAAATTCCGCAAATTCCGCGAACGGAACGGAATTTACCGCCCAGGCCTAGCCAAATCAAAAATGAATGAAACATGGATGTCGCATGTAACACAATTAACACTGTCTCTCTCACACACAGGTCAACGTCGTTGATCTCCCCCCAACACTGGGGGGGGAAGACTCACAGGACCAGGCTCTGCGTGAAGAGGACCCCACCGGCAGCGACGACTCTCACCACTCCGTGGATGACCCAGACCAACCTGGCCCCTCTGGTGTCCAACCACCTGCAGCACCTGCATCAGGTACACCTGTGCCAACCACCACCCCCATTCCTGCCACATCCCAGGAGACACCCAGGAGTCCTGCCTGCACACAACAACACAGCCAGTCTGTCCAGGAGGGACAAGGTGCTCCGGGCACCCAGGAGGAGGCAGGCGACACCGCAAATGCCATCCCTCAGGGGTCCCAGAGACCCGATGTGCCCACAACGGCAGGCCAGGCGCAAGTGGGCAGGGGTGGTGGGAGTGGAGGACGGCGGAGGTGCGAACCTGACCAGTTGGCTCAGGAACCGGTAATGTCACACGTCAGCAACATCCTCGACTCATACTGGCGTGACGCCAGGGGCATGGTCCAGATTGCGTCCACCCTCACAGACATCAAGGAGACCCTCGAGGAGATGAAGACCCTGCAGGCCGAGCAACATGCCTGTCAACAGCGACACCAAGGACGGATGGATGCAAGACAGGCTGAGCTCGTGGCGTTGCAAACGGACATGACCCGTATACTCCGTCGGATTGCCGAAAACATGGGCAACCCTCCCTGTGCCACCAGGCGAAGAACATCACCACCCACAGGGAGGGATCAGGAGGAGGAGGATTCATCCGACGGAGCATCACAAGCATCGTCACGGCCTGCTTCTGAGGGTCCCCGCAGGAGGGTGGGTCGTCCACGCAAAAGACCGTGAGAGTCAGTGGAACATCACCATCTCCCAGGTCACCTGGCCTGGCGCCTGGCCCTCTGGCCCAACAGCAGCACATCAGCAAATGACATTCTCTTCCACATGGCCTTGCTGGTC
Source organism: Triturus cristatus (assembly GCF_964204655.1). Taxonomy (NCBI): domain Eukaryota; kingdom Metazoa; phylum Chordata; class Amphibia; order Caudata; family Salamandridae; genus Triturus; species Triturus cristatus. Next base: position 636,998,401 of record NC_140585.1, read on the forward strand.
ACTGTCTGACCATTTACCGTTTTGTGTGCCTTTGCCTGTTTGTGTACACTGTCTGGTTTAAGATTGACAAGAGCTGTGGATGTGCATTCACTCTTAAACAGTCACAAGGGGGGGGGTTGAGGTGTGTCCTGCCTTTGCTAAGTGACTTAGAGCTAGGCTGAATAGACCTATCTGCATTTAGACTGGTGGGAGGAGTTTTCACTAGCACCTGAATTGTATGTGTCTATTCTGCACAATGCTGTCTCCACCTCCTGGAGTGAAGCTGGACCAGGGGAGGACAGACTGGATTTACTGAGCGCAGAGACTTTTGAAACAAAGACTACAAGCATAAAATGTAGTATAAATGTTAGACTCAAAGCCCCAGAACTTTAGTGTGTGCTTACCTTTTGCTCTGAAGTCTTATGACTTCACCCACAACTTCCTGGAACTCCACTACTGGGAGTTCTGACCTTCCAGGAGGTGCCTATTGCATGTCTGGGCCTCTGGAGGTTGTTCCTGTTACAAAAAGCTGCTAAGAACTAAAGTTCTGAAGAAAAATCAACGCTTCCCCCATGCACTTATTTCCGATGTTGAGGATAACCGCACCAACTCCAATGCAGGCCCTGTTTGGTGGCATGAAGAATCGGTGCATCACCGGTTGGTGCCGGAGGAATCGATACAGGACTTGGTCCGCCGCATTGAATACAGCACATCCGGATTTTCCCACGCATCGCACCTGTGTGCTGGCCCTACAATGCTGGGGCTGCAGTAAGAAACCAACGCATCACCTCCCCACACAGTACGAAACCAACACATCACCTCCTCTCCAGTAAGGAACTGACGCATCACCTTCTCTGCGTGGCAGTATGGAACTGACGCATCACCACCCCTGGAGCAAGGGACCGATCCATCACCTTCCCTGTGCATAAGGAATCGACACATCACCTTCCCTGCGGCTGTTTTTGCTTGTGATTTATGTGTTGAAAGTGATGCATCCATAGTTTCCTATGGGCAGAACTGTTTTTACCTTTTAAAAGTCATAGTTTGATATCTGTATGTTGGATTTTTGTCATTTTGATTTTGTTTGGATAAATATACTTTATTGTTTTTAAATAGTTTGATGTCCATTTGTGGTGTTTTCACTGTTACGGTGCGTTATATACAAATCCTTTACACATTGTCTCTTTAGTTTAGCCTGACTGCTCTGTGTCAAGCTACCAGAGGGTGAGCACAGGCAAACTTAGCTGTGTACTACTCTTCATGACTAGAAGGAAGGGTCCCTACTTGAACAGGATGCAGGGCACTGCCAACCAGAGATCCCCATTTCTAACTGGGGAATAATATGTCATTAATCTTGGGAACATCAGAGGTAACAGCAGTTAAATGGGGGCTTAGTTTATTAATATCGAGAATAAAATATAACGCTGCCAGTACACAGCCCTGCATAACACTGAGAAATTTTGATCTCACTAGAAAGTTCAGAATTTGCCCCAAATCTTATTCTGACTTCCATACTCTCATGTAAGCTTGCTAAAAAAAAGTACGAGCACCTACTCCACCCCCATGGTTATAAGGAGTCTCCACATAGCTTTGAGCAATTTATGCAATCAAGTATCGAGGTAAGATCCATAAAGGCAAGATATATTGGGGTTGTTTAGCTATGGTATACTTGCATATAATAAGGTTTAGATTCAGACATTGCTCAATTGTTCCCACATGATTCCTACAGCCATACTGGCAGCTATGTAGGATGGTGTTTTCTGATGCCCAATCCTTGATCCCGTTATAAAGTACTATACCTAACATATTCACAGATGTATCAATAAGTGAAATGGGGCGATAGTAGCTGGGATCATAAATATTAACAATGAATGAAGTGGACCATGAGCACAGTAACGGGGCACGTGCAAGGTTGTTAAAAACATTAATCAATAACTGCGCCCACAAATCGATATTGCGCTTTATCAAGTCTATGGGGGCTCCCTTGGCCAAGGTGCCTTCTCGCTGGCACTGCCGGATAGTCTCAGTGACTTTATACGGTGAGATCGATATACTCCAATGCTTGCTGCTAATCGTACTAAACGTTTCGTAGATGCTCTAACTCAATATAATTTAGAAAAGTGGGCCACACATGCTTCACTAGAAATGTGACAGCTAAGCGGGGTCACAATCTGAATTACCTTTCACATAGCAGTCACTGCAGGCTGAAAGTACTTAAAGTCTTTCACAGATGCTGCTTGAACTAATTTGTCCCATTGCTGGGTAGTTGCCTTGCCCTGCCTCTTTGTAATGACTGCTTTAAACTGCTTACATGAAATGCCTACAGTCATTGGGTCCCTAGGATTAGCAGTGAGAGTCCTTTGCAGCTGTCCATTGGCTATGAACATTCATTGGTAAACCATCTTGGTACCGCAAGGTTAGGTCTATTTGGTTTTACAAGATCATTTTAATGCAGGCACACAGGGACCTGCAAGAAGAAACTACTGAATCTCTACCTTCTTCTTTTTCCAAAAATTATGTAGTCAGCTCCCGGTTGTCTTTTATTAAGGTTTCAAGGAATTGGTCTGGGTTGTGGAGTTTCCATTCCAGCCTCACGTGTTCTAAGGCCACAATCCTAACTGGTCTGAATATGCTGTTTTGGAAACTATTCTTATACTTCCTTCTTTTCCACCGCTTACATTAAATGTGCTCTCGTGCTACTTACTGTGTCATGTATGGAGCACACTCTTTCAGCATCTCACAATACTCAACATTTGTAGGTGCCACCATATCTAACATGCTTCTCGGCTTCATGCGTCTCATAACCAGAGCCATTGACGAATGTCTGCAAGCACTTTGGGACTTCGGCAACAGGTAGGAAACTACTATAGAAATGTTGCAATACAATGCTGGCTCATCATCCAGTTCTGAACGTCCTTCCTGGCCTAGCCTTGCAGAGGGTCCCAAACGTCACTGGTGCAAACTCCTTGAAGGTATTTAAAAGATAGGAGATAATTCTACACTACAAATCATGCAGCGTTTTTCTTCACATGGGGCATTCTCAAATCAGTCCCTCCTGCACAGTAGGGGGAGAGGGGCCACAAGAGGGAGTTTAAAGATCTGAGCCCAGCAGGCACCTATCAGAGTCCTCATTCTCTGCAGAGACAGGAAAACGGGACTTTTCTGCAAGTGACAGGGCCTTGTTTAGCTGCTATGTAGGGTGGTCAGCACTAACATTCTAGAAAGATTGGATTGGATATTATTTCACTGTCTGTCCAATCCTCTAGTCAGAAAGTTGGGATAAGGAAGATGACCATGGAGTTAACCAGTTTTACCAGAATCAATGTAAATGTAATGTAAATGTAATGTAATACGTTCTTATTGAGCGTAACTGCCACCCCAAGGGTATCCTGGTGCTATGACCTTCACAGTTCATCAGATCTAACACACTACAAGACAAAACACCTAAAATATATTCACAATGCCAAAAGCATTGTCACTTATGACAATAAGACAATGCGAAACACCCATCGGCCATTCGCTTCATGTGGCAACCAAGAACTCGGTTTCAAAATTAGCATCAAACAAATGTTTGTGTAAAACATACTTTAACTTGCATTAGCCTCAATTTGGATACCAGTCCTTCAGGTGGCTGTATGACGCCCACGCACCTACATACTTAAATTAGGTATTACAATTAGAATCACATCTCATGATTACACGTGTTGTTGCTACATATGTGGTAGAACTCTTTGTGTTACCTTTCTAGCACTTTCTTCAACCAAAAACAGCTGCCACATCAAAGGTTCCAGCTGCATTTTTGAAGGCTATCCATGAAATGAAAAACAGCGACTCCTTAGCTTATTGGATCCAGACCCCTCCAGGGGATGCGACCCTTTGGAAAGGGCAATGTTATCGCAAAAAGATCTTAACAACCGAATAAGGCTTTTTGACAAGTACAAAAATACACTTAGACAATGTTTCCCAGTGCAACTGTTTGTTGCCTTTTCAAGCATCTCGCGAACACTTTTTTTGTGAATTTACACACAGCATGAAATAATTTCAATAGTGTTTTAATTTGGTTTGTGTAGGTCTCGATGAACCCTATGCAACTTTTTTTTTACACGTGCTAAAAGATGCTCGGAAAAATAGTAAAAAGTGGAGTTAATGGATGGGAAAGAAAATCAAATTATTTGGCACCTATAGCTCTGAAGGCAAAATTATAAGTAAAAAATAAACAAACAACCATAAAGAATGCCTTTGAAGACATCATGCAGCAGCTGTTGGAAGGATGTGGAGTGAAATATAACATTCTAAAATAGCATCCTTTATAAAAAGTTTCCCAGACTTCATAGAGTTTTTTTCCTTAGCAGTGACAGCCAAAATCCAATGTGAGTTTTTCCATACGGATCTCTCCCGTTACTTGTAATTGCAGATGGGCTGTCCTAGCTAGTGCATACACCTGCAATTCGTTAAAGAGCAATATGTTTCCCGCACCACACCACAAGCTATGATGACATAGCAGCTCTGCAGAGCAGCCTGCGAGGGGCTTTTTTCTTTTCTTTTCTTCCCTCTTTTCTCCTCAGTTCTGCACCGCAGAGGTCCTGGCAGTCGCTTCCCTCCTGACACTCTACAGAACACACAGGGCTAGCAGTGCCCGGTCACGCGCATCTGAGAGGAGACGTGAAAGAGGGCAGCCGTACAGTGGAAAGGTAAGCGCCGTGCAAGCACAGCTTTTAAGGAGAACATGTACATTGTGCCTGTGAGTGTGGGCAAAAGTCTCGCCGCTGCACTGTACGATGCACGTGAAAACAGATGCCAATGGAGGTTTGCTAATTGCAAAATGACCGGTACTTTTGGCGCTCGGCTTTAACTGTTTGCTTGAAATTAGACACGTTGTTCGGTCGATGCCTGTTTTAAATGCATACTTTTGCCACGGCTGCAAATAAAATATGCACTATTATTTTCAAATGCATTTGTGAAACATAATTATGTTGTGACTGACAAGCCTTTGTAGCTCTTGGCTTGTTGGCGATCATTGAGTTGTTTTAGGGCATGTTTGGTTGTGACACGTTGGCAGCAGAACTTGTTAAGAGCTCTTCGAGTGACCAAAGTAACATCGGCAACTTCATAATGTTAACCATGAAATGGTGTTTCGAATTTTATATTTATTTTTAATTTCCTATTTTCGCTTTTTTCTATTCACAGTTGTCTTTCTAAAATTCATCACTGCACTTGTTACACTTGTAGGGTTGTTCATGTTTTCACTTTTAACTCCAATTCGAGGTACAATAGAGTTGGAATCTTGTGTCCGCAGGTGATGAATAATTTAAAAAAATTATTTATTTTTATATTTATGTATATATAGTGGCGTTTATCAAAAGAGTCATGTCCTTTTCATATTTTGGGTATTCTGAAAACCATCTATGTGGAACTGATGTTTGTCATTGAGGTTTTGGCTGGTCTGCATCCTATTCCAGATGCTGCATAGCTGAATTATGTCACCACATGATGAAGAGTTAACAATGGTATTTTCAAGTAACATTTTAATATGTAAGTGGATTCATGAGACGACCCATTCCTTTTTTATGATTTTATGTTTCTGATCACTCTTAAGTCCTAAGCACCAGCTATCTTTTTAGAAATGTATGTATTTATGATTTTATTATCATATCTGAAGCTATTCTCCTTATGAAGGTTTATGGCACCCTCTTCGCATTGGTGTGTGTGGTTGTGTGTGTGTATTTTATTTATTTATTTTTGCTTCAAACGGTTTGTCATTTCGGTTTTTCAAGTAGACAACACTAATGTATTAAATTAGAAACATATTCTGGCAATTCTTTCAACAACCTGCTGTATGTAGCCTGCATGGATAGCATGCATTGATGAAGTGGGTGAATATTAAACGCAGCCTGAAAAGAAAAAGTATGTTTTTTAAATGTTTTCCATGGAACCTGCATGAAACGTATGCATTTAGTCGTGTTGGTTATCTCTTTATTGCAGGCTAACCTACCCACAATACTTTGGGCATGGGTTTCTTTTTACATTACATTTTTAAGCCATGTGTTCAATAATGATATGAGGATACGGAGTTCCTTGGGTTGTCAGCTCTTTATCATTGGTAATTTACCAGCTTTTTCTGGCTCATGCAAAAACGCTTTATGACTGCTCAGCCTTTCAGACCACTGCCAAAAAAACACACACCTTGGCAGAGGAAACGCTGATGAGTACATGTAATTAAAGAAAAAAAACATGGCAAGATATCAGGTTACATTTTTAGAAGAGGCAGAGCACACATAGCATTACAAATGCCTAGCAGTGGGGTGAAAGGGATATAAAGCTTGATAGCTAACCCTTAGTAGATAATAATGTTTATTGTTATGTTTTACATCGTGAACATATGTCTTTACTTCTCTTCAGCTGAAGATATTTATTAAGTAGATAGACTGACAGACAGACAGAAAAGCAGAAATGCAAGCAGGCATCCACACACATGAGTAGGTGGGGGAAAAAGATAGGTTGGAAGGAATATTGGTATTGAAGTAGGCAGGTCCAGATAGATAGATAGATAGATAGATAGATAGATAGATAGATAGATAGATAGATAGATAGATAGATAGATAGATAGATAGACAGACTGAACGGCAGGCAGACATTGAGGAAGAATACAAGACATGCAGGCAGACACGCAACAAGAAAGAGAGACAGAAATACACGACCAAAACGAGGTAGAGCCACCCACTGACATTTGGTCTCCATCCACTCCCATTGACACATACAGGTCCCTCCCATCCATTGTCACGGGCTCCAAGTAGCACTAACACAGCATCTTTCACCTCCTCTGGTTACGTCAGGACAGCCCAGTTGCCCAGCAATCGACTTGGTGTAAATGGGATGGTCCATAAGGCACAGACATATGCAAGGATGTTAGGGTCGTCAGTAGCTTAGTGTTCCTATGATATGTCTTATTGGCCTCATTGAGTGAAGTATTTGGTGTCAGGCAAGGGCCAATAAATCAGTAGTGAAATGCTGAGAGCAGCGGGGAGTTTTGTGCACAGACTGTGGGTATAATCTAGCCATAATGACTTTTCTTGCCCACAAACTCCTACGATGTAGCTCAGTCATTGAGAACGCCTCAAGAAGTTCATCCTTCCAGAGGTTCCTGAAAATAAGGTTGTTAGGTTGAGATTTTAAGATTAGATTTGTCTTTAACTACAGGGATCCTCCCCTCCCCATGTTTTTATTCTTTTACTTTTTGCCTACAGATGATCTTCACTATCGGCGAGTGGGGCCTGAATGGCCCAGTTGTACCTCATAAATACCTATGGGCTCTGCATCCAATGGCACCGCCACCACACCCACAAAAAACGCCACGGGTACTTTCCCCCCAATTAGCTGCACTAACTCTCTTTGGCATTGACACTTGCACATCACTGATTGAAAGTAGCACCTGCATTGAGACGCGTAATATGTGTCCCTTGAGTGACACTTGCACCCACTCAACTCTTCACTGCACCAACACCTGCACCTATAGGTTCGAAAACTACACCCATTGACACCACTGCCCACTAACAATGCATCAGCTTCGGCCGGGTCTTACACCACACCCACACACTTTTGCACTGACCAACTTCCATAGTACTACTGACACCTGTTGGCGCGGAGAATAAGACAGGAAATAAAGACATTGTGATAGACACACTAGGATAGTGGGACAGGGAAAAATGGACACTTAGAGTAGGAAATACCGACAGCTGGATCCAGATACTGTGGGGAAAAATCCATGTACCTGCATAGAGACATAGACTCTGCGAGACAACTGTGGGAGGCAAAACATGTCTGAGTGATAGATGGATTGTTAATGTGTCAGACGGGCGGGCAGACTAAAGAAAGCAAGGATGAACTGAAAGACAAGCAGGCAGGCTTCAGGTAAGATAGATAGATAGATAGATAGATAGATAGATAGATAGATAGATAGATAGATAGATAGAAAGATAGATAGATAGATAGATAGATAGATAGATAGATAGATAGATAGATAGATAGATAGATAGATAGATAGATAGATAGATAGATAGATAGATAGATAGATAGATAGATAGATAGATAGATAGATAGATAGATGGATGGATGGATGGATGGATGGATGGATGGATGGATGGATGGATGGATGGATGGATGGATGGATGGATGGATGGATGGATGGATGGATGGATGGATGGATGGATGGATGGATGGATAGATAGATAGATAGATAGATGATAGGTAGATAGATAGATAGATAGATAGATAGATAGATAGATAGATAGATAGATAGATAGATAGATAGATAGATAGATAGATAGATAGATGGATGGATGGATGGATGGATAGATGGATAGATGGATGGATAGATGGATGGGAGAGTGGGTGGGTGAATGGGTGAATGTATGGATGGATAGATCTGCTGATTTGGCACTTTACAACCTTAGATATGTAACAATATGAAGTGTTGAAGCTTGCATTTTATTACTGAATTTTAGTTCAGCAGACTTTAATGACCAGTCTGTGATATTTTGGTTTGCTTCTGGGCTACTAATCTTTGGAAATATGCTTGGTAATTCAATTGACGACCTATGAAAGTCGGCAGCCTATGTCATGTTTAGAACGTCTTGACAGATGGCAAGCATTTTACTAAGATTTAGAACCACTTTCCTCCAGAACAAATTAAATGTATGTTGGGCATTGTGATGCTGAAAACACTCAATGTTGTGTGGGGAAGCGGGAGACAGGCCAAACGAGAGGGGATGGATGGGGGTCATTATTTCCCAGACGCCATGCTTTTTCAGGCCCGCGCTCACATCGCAATTTTTTTTAAATAGATTTTAAAGCAGACCTTCTCTACTTATTAATGAAGAGATGTCCAACATGGATAATACTAGCAGATGGTGCCAGACACTGCACGTTGCAAAACATCTGTTACACCTGTGGGAAGATGTGGTACTGGAAGTGGCCCTTGCATGCACTCTTTTCCAATTGGCACAAGGTCAACATGTTACTAAAATGTTATCAAATATTTTAAACAAATATAATATAATTGATGTGTACTCTTAAAGTGGATGGTCAAAGAGACCACTACTAAAGGACCAATGGAGGGGGCAATCAATACAGAGAAGGGTAGGAGGTCTTAATCTGTCAAAAGGGCAAGCTGGAGGAATCAAGACATGATAGCCGATGGGCTAGAAAGGATGAGATGCTGAATGGTTGGCAATTAGCCAGGAAGGGGCGTGCAGGGTGGCATTGACTAAGTGTATCAATGAAGGTGTGTGACACGTGTCACTGTATATAGAGAGAAGCTGTGGTCAGGTTGACGAGTGGGGTGGGAATGAAGAGGTCAATGCAGTAATTTCAGTGGGTCGGCAGAGATTTCGAATTTAAGGGACGATCAAGAATTCTAATTTTTATTGGAGGAGTGTACCACCATAAGGGTGCCTGAACTAAAAAATCTTAGCCTTCTTTTCTTAATTCTAGGGACAGTTTGCAAATGCTGGGCGGGGTTGTTCACCTTCATTGGGTAGTATACTAATGTAATCCTCTTTTAAAAACAGAGTTTTGCTGTTCGGTGCAAAGAGATTCAAATGTAATACTTTCAGGAACCAGCATCTACTAAAGACTCGTTGCAGGTGATGCACAGTCTTAGAGGCTAGCCAGCTACAGGCACTGGAGATGATCAAGATGACTCTCCATGAAGTCTCCACTTAAGCACTGTTTGACTAATCTGATCTACAGTGCACAAGGGCCGCATTGGCCTGGATTCCATGAGGAACACGAAGGAAACCCAAGATTATGTGTATGGCTCAAAGTCATGTTTAGGAGTATTGCAGTCTGAAGGACCAGAGTCTCTTAGACGTCATCTGTGCTTTACATGCGAGCCAGTGATCATGCTGAAGGCTGTTTTTATTTTCGGTTTCGAAGAAATGTTTAGAATATTGAGGCCCATTGAATGGCCAATTGGCAAGAAAGCAGCTTGTGAAGTTCCTATGCTAGCTTTCGGTCAATGGGATCAGTTTACACAGCTGTTTGGTATCTTCAGGCTTTTTACAACAATGTTTGCTGCCAGAGTGGATCCTTTTCACTACTGTAAGCACATGTATACTTATTGTGTCTAGCCTGAGCCCTGGCTTAGCCCATAGGACGTTGCATAATGTGGAGGCTAAATTGATGGCAATTACTTGTGGTCTATTTGACTGAGAGAACTGTACCCATCAGTTCTATGTCATACAGCTTTCTGAGGAGGATATTGTGGTCAATGGTGTTGTATGCAATAGCTAGAGCCAACGGCACCTGGATCCATGCACAATTGTTTTTCTTCATCTCAATAGCCTGCTTGTCTGTACCACACATTTTGTTAATTTCATAAGAACTGAAGATTTGCTTTCAGAGCTGGATCTAGCAGTCACAATTAGACATGACTGCCAACTTGAGGTAGGGTTAGTCTCATTTCAACTGCCTTTGGATAGATGGAAATTCATTTGTGATGGAAGGAATGTTTTATAGAGGCAAAGGCGCGTATTGTTAGAAGATTCGGGAAGGCTTTCTGTTGAACGCCATCTGGAAATACTCTTCCCAGAAGCAGGGCTGAAAGCATTGTAGAACAGATGATGGTTTCATCTGCAGAGAAGCAAGATGAAATGGAGCCTTTCCAATCATGTAAAAGACAAAGCCCAAGGTTTTTCTCTTATGGGCACGATCTTTTCACAATTTGTTTGCCCTGCATTCTAGCTAATGTGCCTCAAAACTGTCCAAAAGGCATACCACTCCAAATTATCCTTTTACAATCTTAATTCAACCTTTTCACTACCCTTTGTGAGGTACTATGGTAAACATAATTGACGTGCGAATGTCTTGATTGTTGTCTAGCTCAAATAGACTCACTTGAAATGTTCTGCCATGGAGTAAGGGGGTAGAATTTGGAATGAATGGTTGTTAGCCCTGTCATTCTTCGGGTGGTCTTCCCCAAACCCTTTCCTGCTTACCTCCACTTTATGCTGTATCATTTTGTTGGCCTTAGGACTCTGAGCACTTTACCACTGCTGACCAGGGCTAAAGAGCATGTGCCTCTTCCCTAAACATGGTGACATTTGTGTATACCTGAGTAGCATATTTAGATTAATTATAAGTCCCATGTAAAGTGGTATACCTTAGCCTCTTTTAAACTAGTGAGAGCCCCCTCTGGGCCCGCCCACATGGCTGGTCACAATATTGATGACATGTTTTCTAATGCAACATTAACAGGGGTTCCTCCCAGCCAGTACCATGGTCGGATCACTTCCTTCTGCCTTTTTTGTGAAAGTTCGATTACCTAAAGGATCCCCGTACTTCCTTGCCGCAGATCTGGACTGCTGGACCCGTGATCCCTGACCCTGTTAGAGAAAGGGACATTGTAATTAGCTCATGGCTTAGGAGGATGGCTGATTTTGTAGCTCACATCTCGGCTTCAAGAAAGGCTATGAAGATCCTCTCAGCATGCTGGTTCTCGCAGGAATTAGTTCATGAAAGAGCATTGTGCCAGAAATTATAAAGAGTTTGTCGGCGTGTGTATTTGGACTCTGTCAAAATCCATTGCAAATTGGCCCTGAAAGCCTACCATAGAAATCTTAAGAGGACTCACAGCACCTTCTATACACAATGTATCAGGGAGGGGGAGAATGATGGGAGGGAGATTTTTAAAATTGTAGTCATGCATATGGACACTAAATTTGGGTGACCTCCCCTCCCCCGCTTGCTGGAACACAGTCAGTCCCTCCCTATGCTCCTGACGGGTGACTTCTTTGAGGAGAAAATTCTATTCGACATTTGCAACTTATTTGGTGCTACCCTTGGATGACAGCACTGCCTCTTTTTGCAATTGTAGGTCAAGATCACCAGTGGATCCCATACCGCTCACATACCGATGTCCATCTCAGGCATTATTGCTCCAATATACCAGGAGTTATTTGCTATCTCCCTCCACTCAGGTGTTATACCTGATGACTGGGAAAAAGCGAACAGGATCCCTTTATTAGAAAAGGCAAATACTGATCCTGAATTCTTAGCCCATTTTAAGCCAGTCTCGCTGCTGCCAGAAGCCTCAAAGGTGCTGGAGAAGTTGGTAAACCAGCAACTCACCACCTTTTTGACAGAAAACAACTTACACCACCCTTCTCAATCAGGGAATAGATCACGCCACGGCACAGAGATTACACCATTAGAGGTCGCTGAGTTAATTAACCTCTCTCTGGATTCAGGACTCAATGTGGCTTTGGTGCTGTTGACCATGTTAGCAGCATTTAACACTGTGGACCATAAGATCTTGCGGCACAGGTTAGAGCACCTAGGATTAACAGGCTCTGTGCTGAGTTGGCTGGGCTCCTTCCTTGAAGGACGTGAGCAGATGGTATGGATGAAGTCATATGCATCAGGAAGAATAATGTTGAAGTTGGGGGTGCCGCAAGGTTCCTCTCTCAATCCCAAGCCCTTCAACATTTACATATCTCCTTTGACATACTTGGTGGAATCTTTTTACATCAAAATCATTTCATATTGCTGATGATAGCCAACTCCTGTTCATGTATGATAGGGATCCTGCAAGTTTGAGGGCTGCTTTTTCCAGCTGTCTGGAGGCACTGCTAGATTGGCTGAAGGCCACCAGATTACAGTGCAATCCAGATAAACCAGAAGTCTTACTGTTTGAATGAAAGCCTCAACCTGGCTGCCTAGGGGCTTGGCCAGATAGTGCCCCCCTCCATTGGTGGTGGCCAGAATTCTGGGTGTGTTGTTTGATGATCAGCTTTCATTCGGAGCACCGATGTCAGCAGTGGTGAAATCATGTTTCTGGATTTTTCGCAAGCTGAAGAAATGTCTTCACTTGCTCCCTTATGAGGCCCAAGCAACAGTGGTCAGGTCACTAATTGTATCTAGGCTGGACTACATCAATATTTTATACCTTGGTCTCCTGGAATATCTGATCCATCGGCTACAGGTCATGCAGAATATGGCAGTCCATTCATTATTTAAAATCCCGTAACGTACCTCGGTGTCATCATATTGGGACAAACTTTACTGGCTGCCAGTTCTTCAACGCATTAGGTACAAAGGTTTGACCTTAACACACCAAGTTCTCCATAATAGGGGTCTTCTGTACCTAAATAAATGCAATGAGGCATATTTCCCTGGGAGGTTTCTGCGCTCTAGTTCTGTGTGCCTTATTGTGACTCCTCACCTTCAGAAACAGTGGAGGGAAGGCTCTTCCTTCACTGTTAAGGCACACAGCTTGTGGAATAAATTGCCTGAATACTTGAGACATATTCCTGTAGAAGTTAAATTTAAAAAGAAACTGAAAACATTCTATTTAGACCTTAGGGGTGAGTATGGGTGGAAGAACGTCTGTCTAATCCTCTTTTGCAAGCCTAAAAGTATTGGAACACTCTCTCGAGTAGCAGTGCGCTATCGAAAATATTTTCATTCATTCATATTTGCATTCATATACCCAGGGCCTGTAATCTAAATTCTACTAGAGGGCCCACAGCACTGATTGCGCCACCCACACAAGTAGTTTTTCAAACCTGACTCAGGCCTGCCATTGCACAGCCTGTGTGTGCAATGTACTTCCACTTCGACTTGGCATTGAAAACCACTTGCTAATGATTAAACTCCCCTTTTATTACACATAGGTCACCCCTAAGGTAGAGCCTAGGTAGCCATAAGGGCAGGGTGCTGTGTAAGTAAAAGGTATGACATGTACATTTAAGTTTTGCATGTCCTCATAGTGACAAACAGCTACATTTGTTTTTCACTACTGTGAGGCTTACTCCTCCCTTTGGCTAGCATTGGCAATTCCTTAAACACTTTTAAGCTGTAATTCCTGATTAGCAAGGAGTAGCTAAATCATGTTTCATATCTTTTAATGGTAATGATAAATCCTCTTAAGTGGTAAAGTTGGATTTGATATGACTGTTTTAGAAATGCCACTTTTAGAAAGTGGACTTTTCTCTTCTCTTACTTCTGTGTTTTCCTTGCAACCTGTCTCCAATACACATCTGGTTTGGGCGACAGCTACACTTTTGCATTTCATCTAGACAGCCGCAAAGACAAGAGGGTGAGTGTGACAGAGGAATCATCTGCATTCATCTGCATTCTGACAGCCTTCCTGTGCAGGAAGAGGGAGAGGGAGCTGACACTCACGTATGAATAGGCAGTGTCCTATAACCCACACAAAGGGCTGATTATTACTCACAGCTAGCCTGGAAAACAGGGCTGATTTAAAAGGGGACCTGTGAACTTCAAGGGCCTGCTTTGAAGTCACCCCCATTTCAAAGGCACATTTGGGTATAAGTACTGGGGCTGTGACCCTACCAAGACAGTGTGCTACTGGACCTGTGAAGAACTCTGCCAGGAGTAAGGACTGATGTGCTACAAGGATTGCCACTCTTCTTGACTGACTGTTCTTAAGTAACCGCTGCATTGAGCTGCCCAGCAGTGTGCTGAGGACAAGGACTGGACCCATCTCACTTGAACTCAAAGTGACTCCAAGGGTTTGCTGGCTTGCCTCCTGTTTCCGAAGTCTCTAGGCCATCAAAGAATTCTTACAAACTCTGCTGCTGCTGGACTCTAACATCTGTAAGTCATCCCTTGCCTGAGGTGCCAATCCAGACCTGGGCCTCAGAAGTGTGTTTTAAAGCTGTTTTTGCATGAAAACCAATGCAGTAACTCCTTGGCTTTGATCGGACCTGATTCATTACCCTTCAAGGCTGATGAAGGAGCTGATAAACAAACATTGCATCAACAGACAGTACAGCTCAATGCTGATGGACAGCATGACTTCACATCAACGCAGCACCTTCATCTGAAAGGGGCTAAATGCGGAAGCTTTCATTTACTGCACAGATCAGCTCCAATGCTTCGCCTCCATTCACATCATCGATGACGACCCAGGGCCTCCTTGACTCCTCACATTGAGTCTTTGACATCAACACTTGCTCCATTCACAGTACTTTGTTAGTCGGACCTGTCTGAGTCCTGTAGCTGGCTTGCCCTCCATCGTGGTTGGCCTGAACTTTGGATCTACCTCGGTCTAGCGTGACCTCAAGAGACCCCTTAGTGCTTAGAGTTTTTTTCTTGAAAAATTCATAACTCCGGTTTGACTTATTGATTTTTACATTTTGGTCTTGTTTTATTTTTAAAATTATGCTCAATTTTTTAAGCGGTGAGTATACTTGTGGTGATATCATCGTGTTACTGTGTGTGTGTTTCACAAATACTTTACACATTGCCTCTTTAGATAAGCCTGACTGTATGTGCCAAGCTACCAGAGGGTGAGTATAGATTATCTTTTAGTATGTTTTTAGCATTCCCTGACTAGGATTGTGGTCTCTACTTGGACAGGATGCATACCTCTGCCAATTAGAAACCCAATTTCTAACACTGGTGAATGGTGGGTAAATAAATGGTGAATAGTGAATTGAGAGTAGATAGAGAACCAAAGGTGAGTGAAGAGTGAATTGAAGATGAATGGAGGGTACAAGATAAATGGAAGGTGAACAGTGAATAGAGGGGCAATAGTGAAATGTTTCAGTGATATTGAAAGAAAAGGAGCAGTAGACACTTAAGGATTAAGAAAAATCTCTGCATCTTCCACTTGTGGTTCTCACAGAGCTCTTTTCCATGATGTGAATTGGTTGGTGTTTGTTTTCTGTAAATATTTTTATTATTTTCCATTTTATTAGGACAGCTAGTTTACAAATTGAATATTTATCTCTCGAACATAACCACCCACCTAACATTTGGTATAATAAAATCCATTGCACCAGTAAAGGCTATCAACATAATAAAGTACAGATTAAAATATAGTCATCAACAAGTAAACATATGAATTAAAAGAATTCTGCGAGCAAGCTTTTCTGCTGCCGAAGAAAATGAAAATGAAACCAATACAGCACAACACTCGAAATATACTCCACAATATGCCATTTTTTGCAAAAGAATGAAGTGAAGGTGAAACTTTCTGCATACTAGTAATTGTCAAAGAACCCTAACTTAAGGCAGTGTCACATGAGAGGAGCTGATAAAGTGCAGAATGAGAATAGTTCTATTGGGTATTCCTTCATCAGTTTTGGACTTTAATGCTACAATCATCATTGCATCCCTTGTCCTTACATTTGTTCTGATTTTTGTTTGCCGCCTTTAGTTGTTCTTTTATTCATGACTTCTAGTGGATTGTCAACTGGGGCGTTTAGCGAGCATCAATGCCAAACCTGCAATCTTTGGGCCATCTGCACAAAATTTGGGAATTACAATTTCCTAATTGTGATTCTCACTGAATCACAATTAGGAAATCCCAATTCCTAATGTTGGAAAACGTACGCATTTTCAATAGCGATTACTAATGGGGTTGCAATTGACCTAGCTCATAAATATTGATGAGATAGGTTGCAATTTGAGACCCATTAGAAATCACTGCCATAACAGGGATAGTGGCATGCTGAGGTCAGCACAACACCATGTCTGTGATTGCTTTTTGATGAAGCAATCGTTTTTCTTAAATGTAAACGGGATGCATTTAATAAATGAAAATTGCATTGTAAAGTTCATTTTTTAAGAGCAGGTCTCTGGGACCACTACCTGCTCTTAAAAAATAATTGTTTCAACAGTCAAAAAGGGGAAGGAGTCCCATGGGAACCCCTTCCCTTTTTCAAATGGTTAGTCACACCCTCGAGGTGTCAGTAAAAAATGTATGTTTTGCGACTGTAATCTGGTCACTAAATATTCATACATATAACTGTGATTTGCTATTTGGGAGGAATTCTCTAAGAACGCCCCTTTCAAATATAGAATCGCCAAACACAAATTTTGAATCAGTAACATGATACCAAATCGCAATTTGTGTTTTGTACATATGAAAAAGCATTTTAGCGGTCTGAAAAGGCCCGATTGTGTGAATAAGGGGATTACCAACTGCAGAAATGCTTTGTACATATACCCCTTATTTCCCACTGTCATTGTTTTACCCCTTTTATATGAGCCTGGAATGTTCCTTGCAAGTTCAGAAGGGTAGTTCCTGCCAATTACTACCTGAATAAGTGCATACACTGATTCCCAGTATTGTGTCCGTACTAGAGAGCTTCAAACATATGTCAGGCTTGTCAGCACATCATGACCACATCTTGCCATTCATTAGGGGCATTGGACTAGATCTTATGATGTGTTTTTTGAGTGAGATAAGCTCTATGTGGAATTTTACATTGTATCAATTCAGATCTTGCATTGTGTGAAACATTTGATCGATATTCAATAATTTGTGTCTGTTCTTTTAGCATCAATTGTCTTTCCAATTTGCTTTCCCAGTGTTTCCTCAGCAGTGACATATCCACTTTAGTCTGGTGCAGGAGCCCCGTTTACAGGATTGTGATCACTCTTTTCATGGCTCTGTGTGTTAGTAGATTTCTAAGTGTAGGTAATTGGTTTACTTATTGAGGCTGTGAGGCAAACCATTGTGCTGAGTTGGTTCTGCTCGGACAAAAGCTGGGCTGTCAGAGCACCTTTAGGCCCACTTTCAAGGGTCCAGGACTGGGTGACAACACTTGGGTGGCACAATTCACAGCAGACAGAGTACAGACCTGGGCTCCAGGTGATCAAAGCCTTTTCTGTCCCTGAGATTTGGTCAAGAGGCCAGCCACTCTGGTGGTCCTAGGTTTAAGATTCAGGTCCAGTCCGTCTCTCTCAGGCAGCAGGGCAGCCATAGTAGCAGGGCAGCGGAATATCATGCAGCAAAGGAACACAGCAGTCTGTTTTCTGAGTCTTCCACAGATCCAAGAGCGTATTTTAGAGATGAGTCTGAGGGTCCAATATTTATGCTTGGTGCCAGCTTTGAAGTGGCAGAAGCTTCTAGAGTCCTCGCCCTAACGAGGGTCAGGAATTTCCTGTCTCCCTGCCCTGGCCCCAGCTTGACCAGGGGCACAATAGACTAGTGAAACCCTTTGTGTGTGTGCTAAGGCAGAGACTATATGATATGCAAGTGTGGTAGGTGACAGTCCTACTTTATCAAGTCAGAGATGGCCCATCCTGCAAACACTTATTCCCCCTTTGTCTCGCTGTTTGGGAGCAATACACAAAGTCCAACTGCCAGCTACAGCTCGTCATGTGACATCACCTTACTAGGGACTTACAAGTAAATTAAATGTGCCAATTGAGTGTAAGCCAATTCTACCATGATTAAGGAAGAGAGCACACACACTTTAGCACTGGTTAACAGTGGTAAAGTGCACAAAGTCCTAAAGCTAGCAAAAATGAAGTCAACATATACAGGAGGTTTTAAGGCAAAACATTGAGGGAAAAAAATGGCAAGGATACCAAGTTCAAAACTAAGCATGGCACGACTGGTGGTTTGAGGTCCTTCTGTTTCCAAGTCAATTTTATTAATTTTAATCTCCTGACTATGGCACCATGTGTTAGAAAGTGATCACAGGAATTTAATTAGTTTGTATTAATTCATCACATTTTTCAACTTTGTGCTTGTCAAATAAATCCCCTAGTGCCATAATGCTAGCTCTATCACAGCATTTTCTAACAGACCCAGTACCAATTTTATGTAGTTTAGGATGCATCCACAATAGAAGCTGAGGCACATATGCTGCATCCTTGTTAATACAAGCAAAAAATATTTTTTGAAAAAGGGCTGAGCCACTGTCAACAATTGGAATTGATGGGGACTGGTATGGTAAGGAGGTAACACTAATATAGCAGTAGCACTGAGGTCCCTTATGTAACTGATTTCTGATATATGCACAATGCCCAGCCATCTAGCACCCTTCTAGAGCAGTGCAGCAAAATATTAATTCTCAAAATCATGAGCTGCAAGCCCTCCAACTGCTGACAGTAGTTTTATTTGTAATAGGGCTACATTGTTTCTATGACCACCCTACACCGGTCTAACTATAGTTTTTGAGGTCCTTAAAACCCCTGCCATGTATTACTATCAGAACATTGGCAAAGAAATAAAAGAAAGGAGACAGGAGAATCAAGTTATCTAGAGCCAGCCTACGCATTTTGATAAGTGGCTATTAATTCCAAATTTTAACAGACTCTCATGCCGCCATCCTCATACTGCCAGATTCCTCTCGATTGTATCATCATTATCATGGAAGACCCAGGCTCTACTTCATAGAGAGTTAGTCCTCACCAAGGGCCTCACAGGCTCTCAATAGTTTTCTGCACGCGGAGTTCTGAAAAACTTTTTTTCTCGCTCCCATAAGTCAACGTCAAGTTGGCGAGCGAGGAAAATCCACTTTTCTGTGAGATTTTCCTTGTTCGTGATAGTCAACATCAAGATGGTGAGTGGGAGTGTGGAAACTCAACATCCCAGCGAGATTTTTCAACACAGGTGGTCAGATTTCTGATTGCGAGTGGTCATGTATGCTCGCGACCGCTCATGTTTAGAAATTGTCCATTCGTGTTGAGAAAGCTGCCGCTCGAGTAAAAATCTACTCGTGAGGCAGAAAGGAAGCAGCGCCCACTTGGCTGTGCATTGTGCCGTTCGTGATGATTGCACAGTGCAGACAAGCACCTGGCACTGAAAATCACTGTAAACAGCATTCATCCAACGTACTCATTCGCCTGCAGAGCTCCACGTAACGCGGCAGAGTTTTGTTTTGCACTTTGTGGAGTTCCGCGTAGCAGAACTCCGCAAACTCCTCCCAGCCTTAGTGCAAGGCTGCATGCCAATGTGCTCTGAGTGCCAGGAAAACCCATAGGGACCCCAGAGCAAGCAATGTGGACATTAGCAATTCCAACTCCAGCAAGTGGAATAGAAATTCACCTCCTCCAAAGGGAGCATAAGTTCTGGAGACACATACAAAAGAGCCTTTAAAACAAAAAAGGAACTACAATAGTAAAATCTGTTTAAGGCAATGCAGCAGCTGACATTCCAAAATGGCGAAGCAGGTCTGAAGCAATGCAGAAAATGCCATGGTCAGCCTGCTAAGCCTGCTTTCCTTCCTGGAATGACAGCAAGCACTGCACACAGATGCACGCCTTCTGGATATGCACCAGGTCAGGTCATGGCTCCAATGAAATTGAAGACTCTTTGACAGAAAGACTACAGTAATTTATCTTGCTAGTTCATTCTTTTCCTTCCCTTCTTCAACGCCACTTCAATTTGTGTGGCTGCATCAGTAGGTGCCAAAATTTAAAATTACCCGAATGTTCCAGATGTGTACTATTGGAAAGTAGTCACTGTCTGAGATCATTGGATTCAAATCATCGTCTAACTATGCTAGTGGTAGACCACAGCTGTGATTCATGCGTGGTTGGGGAAGTCAATCTGTGGATTGGGTTTAGCAGTTAATATTTTTTTTATTAAAGAACTAGGTTAAAGACTTGAACAAACTCAGATTGAATTTGCAATGCTAGAAACGCCAAATCTTAGCAAAATTGCGGCATAAACCCCTTCAGATTTCACAACACAAAAGATATAATCTGTGCCAACAGAATGATTTGCTTCCCATTTCTCTATCACAACAGAATCAAATAAATGAAAGTTATAGAAATGTAATTTGATATTTGATATCTTGCTTGAAAATTTAACAAACTTTAGCAAAAATCAATAGGTCTGGCACTGGCCACCAGTCTTTTGGTAACTCTTGTTTTGTTTTGTCCTGGTATTTGCAAAACTTTATTGTTTGGGAAGTTGTAGGACATCAAGCTAAAAACAAATACACTGGTTAAGGCAGTGCTTCCCAAACTTTGTTGAAGCACAACCCACTTTTTAATATAACAAAAATTTGCAACCCAACTAGCTTTTACACGAGGCGTTTTTTTTTTTTTATGTAACGAAAATAGTGTGTGGTGGCGCATTTTCATTTATAGACACCACATTTTCCATTGAAATGTTCGCTAATTGTACAGAAATACAGATTAAACTATATTGCACACACATGATAATGTGTGTAAATCGGGCTTCAGTTAATATTTATTATTTTGCATCACCAAGTAAAGTATCTTGATTTGTTCGGACTCTACTAAAATCTTTGTTTCCATCACATTTAAGGTTAACAAAAACATTTGATAAATCTTTGCTTTCCTAACTGCTAAATGTGTACATTTCACTTACAGCTTTTCCTTTCACACTACATGTATCCCAGCAAGATTGTCACATAATTCACTTTACTTTTCTTTCTGTGACTGCTTGTAAACACCAGTGCCCATGGTAAAAAAAGATTAGCAGCAGAAGACATACCCTAACATTTGACCTCTGTCTTTGAAGCACAGCAAAAATCACAAGGTAAATACTGAATGTAAAGGTATCCTTTTTTATTGCTTGGTCTTTCATCACCAAAAATCGCCTCACAACCCACTAGTCATGACCCACAGTTTGGGAAACACTGGGGTAAGGGTAAAAATGTTGCTTTGGTTAGAAAAAAAGTACACATTACTATAGTACTCCTTGGCACTGAAGGAAACTACTTTGAGCATGGATATGCTCCTAGTGAATGGCTAACATGACAAAACTTCAAGCGTAGCCAGCCAATGGCTAAACTGGGCTGATGCATTGTCCCTTGATTTATGCTGGGGTGGGTGGAAGAAAAATGTGAATGACCTACCACAGACTAATGGATGAAGTCTGGCTAAAAACCTTGATAAGCAGCTATGTTATACACAGAATGGCTCTTGGCAAATACACACCCAAAAAGCCAATTGGTCTAGCATTGGCTGCTAGCCTCTTGCCTTTAAGAAAGAAGGCAAGAAGGAATGACAAAAACAAGAAGGAAAGAAACAAAACAAGAAGCAAGGAAAAAAAGGAAAAAGTAGGAAGGAAACAGAAAGAAAGAGTAAGGCAGAATGAAAGAGAAGAATGAAAAAAATGGAGGCAAGAAGGAAAGAAAGAATGAACGAAAAAGGTATGGAGGCAAGAAGGACAGAAAGGAAAGATGGGAGGATAGAAAAAAGAAAGAAGGCAAAAAGGAAGGGAACAAGGGAAAGTAAGATGAGAAACAAAGATTCAGTAATGTGAGACCTATTGCATTGCAATTGGTTTTTTTTTGTTTTTTTTATAGCACAACCTTGAGTGAAAGGTGTGTATTTATGTTGCATTGAGTACAGTGTAATTATGTGTTGTGTTATTATGTGGCACAGAGTGGTATTGTGTGGAGTGTATTTATCTTGCATTAAGTTGAGAGTAATTATGTGACGTGCAATTATGTAGTACTGAGTGGTATGTGGGGTGTATTTATGTTGTATTGAAAACAGTGTAATTATGTGATGTGTAATCAAACAGCCACACAAAACCACACAACCACACACACACCACACACACAACCACACACACAACCACACACACACAACCACACACACACAACCACACACACAACCACAAACACAACACACACACACACAACCACACACACAACCACACACACAACCATACACACACATCCACCACAACCACACACATAACCACCACAACACACACAACCACACCCAACCACCCAACCACACTCACACACAATCACACACACAGCCGCCCACACACAGCCACCCACACAACCACACACACACACACACACAACCACACACAACAAAGGGAATCAGGTAACAGAAAGAACTCTATCCAAAAGCACACGTTTTCAGTCCAGTCAGAAAGTATGACGTAGCCCCAACGAGTCCTTGTTTTGTAGCTAAGCAGATACAGTCAATTATTTCAGTAAGCCTGACACGACATCAGAAAAAGAGAAGTATAGTGCAATTATTAGGCACGCATTGTTTACCTTGTAACCGCGTAAAAATTTGCTGCGCATTTTCATTTTTTTTACCTTGTAACCGCCTTCATTTATTTTACCTCTTAACGAAGTAAATATTTGCTGTGCATTTTCATTTACTTTGCCTTGTGAGTTGTGACCGCCTTAATTTATTTTACCTTGTAACCGCATAAAGATTAGCCACGCATTCCTCCCAATTAAGCAACACACTGTATTGCAGCCGCAAAGCCACAAGTAAAGTGATCGCAAAACTGAAAGCAAAGCCACAAGTAAAGTGATCGCGAAACCGAAAGCAATCGCTTTTGGAAGCAGAGACAGCCGACAATGGTGTGCGCGTGCCACAGACAGCCATATGCTTTCAATTATCGCGCCCGTGTCTGGGCACGATAATTGAAACCAGATAGGCTTTAGTGCGCGTAACAGACACCAATAGGCCGTGGGTAGAGCAATGCGCTCGCCTTTGGCCTATTGCGTGCTCTGTCTAAAAAATACAGCCACTAAAAGCCCAATAATAGAAGACAAAACAAAAAACACATGCACGAACGTGTACGATTCCAGGGTCCATTTCTGAACCCCAGACAAAAGGACTCTCGCTGCGCGAGCACTGCTAAGCAGTGCAACGCTAGGCGCGAGACCTAAAAAGGGAAGATAAGAAAAAAGGAAGGCAAGAAAGAAAGCTAAATACTCAAGCACCCGGATGTTTGGAAGAGCACCACACATTGTCTGCCAGGAATTCACTGGTCTGTGTGAATGGAATATGAAGTTCATGTGTAGGGCCTGCAGTAAAGAAGGTGTTTGATGCAATGTGCTTCCAGAGTACAGTTTTTGCACAAATGCACAGAAATCACAATATTAATAAAAAATCAAACTATGACTACTAAAATAAAGCTTTAAACCATCATGTTTTGACCCATACCCCCTTTTTTGTTTACTTCATTTTTGCTGGTTTTAGGATTCTGTGCACATTACCACTGTTAATCAGTGCTAAAGTGCATATGGTCTGTACTCTATAAATATGGTAACATTGACTTATCCGTAATTGGCATAGTTAATTTACCTGTAAGTCCCCAGTAAAGTGCACTCCGTGTGCCCAGGGCCTATACGTGAAATGCTACTAGTGCGCCTGCAGCACGGATTGTGCCACCCACTCAGTCACCCTTTAAAACACGGCTCAGGCCTGCCATTTCAGAGCCTGTGTGTGAATTTTTAAATTGCCATTTTGACCTGGCAAGTTAACATTCTTGCCATGCCCAAAGCTTCCCTTTTACTACATGTAAGTCACCCATAAGGTAGGCACTTGTTAGACCCAGAGGGAGGGTGTAAGCCATTTAAATGATAGGACATGTACCATCTTTTAAGATAACTTCCCATTGAGCGCACACAGAAACCTGGAGTTTGGTGTCTCTGGACTCACAATTTAAAAACACACCTTTTAGTAAATTTGGTTTTTAAATTGCAGGTCTGAAAATGCCACTTTTACAAAGTCAGAAAGGCTAGGCCACTTGACACTAGACAAACAAAAGGCCAATACTGACATCGCTTACCAGCAAAAAGAATTTCTTCAACAGCTGATTAAGGAACTTGATTGGCGTGATCACTTTTTTATTTCTGTTGTTTTAGTATCTTTGTAATGCACTGTGAACAGATATATGACATAAACATGGGAACAACAGATATCTAATTATAGTTATATGTAACCCATCAAGTCAGAACATTTTTGACATAAAGGGTAATAAGCGAATTTTTCAAAAAAGACCGACATTAAAAACATAGAAAAATCACAATGTACCAGCTCCAAGTTCATATAACACAGAGAGCCAGTCTTATATTGTGTCATTAATAGAGGCCCCTTATCATCATTGTATCAAAGACCAGGAGTTAAAAGCTTATTATCTTTTACACGAATGCAACACAGGGACTCTACACGGTCATTCATCAAGTTAAAAG
Source organism: Triturus cristatus (assembly GCF_964204655.1). Classification (NCBI taxonomy): domain Eukaryota; kingdom Metazoa; phylum Chordata; class Amphibia; order Caudata; family Salamandridae; genus Triturus; species Triturus cristatus. The sequence goes on from NC_140585.1 coordinate 637,023,075, forward strand.
TTCCCTGTGTAACATCACCAATTTTGCACGTTCTCCCTGGTTTGTTTGAATGTCAACGCGTTTCGAACCCAGACCTGATTGTTGGTTCTCTTCAGGACTGAGAACTGGTGGACAATCAGCTTCAGATATCATGAATCACACCTTTCCAACAATATGTAATTCTTTACATTGGTGTGGACATCAGCATTTCTAATTTATAGACCTTATTCCTTTTTCATCCTTAAATTCTCAACAGCTCGGTTTGTTTGCTCTGACCTGGCGTCTTCCTGCTGCTAATATTTGTGAACAGGCTTTAGCATCTACAACTCCATGCATTTTTGTGCAGTTCGAAATGCTGATTATAATGAGAAAATAATGACCTTGGAATCCAGTGTACAACTGTAGGAAACACATGCACCTTGGAATACTGTGTACAATTATAGGATACACCATCTGCATTGTGTGTTTCTGTTTGTTATCACATTTTTAACACCTTGTCTTCATTTTGATCTTGACTGTGGATTGAGGCCTGCTAAACAGACCATCCACACTTGAACAGTTAAAATGTGGTCTCATTGCTCTCCCTATTCAGTTCTTTCACTTATCTGACTGACTTAGCCTTCCCCAATAGTTCCTAAAATAAGAATAACTAGCCAATTTTAAGGCAACACTCATAAAGTGAAGGCCCTTAACCTATTGCATTTCAATCAGTTACAGAATTGTGGACAAATTCAATGGTCCTGCCATTCAAATGAATGCCTTGTAGTTTCAGAAGATCCACTGATCTCTGACAACTCGTTTGAAGTACCTATGTCTATGTCTTGAGATGATAGATTTAAATGTATTCCTATTTTTGATTTCTGAAATGGTGTTGACGGTTATGTGCAGTGGCCTGAAAGGATATCATATGTAATCAGGTTTGAGTCAACTGCATTGGATTTGGTATTTATGAGATGAGGAACATTGTGATAGAGCAATAATTACATTTGATTATTATCATGACAAAGAGATTTCATTCTGACACCTTTGAGAGAAAACTGCTAAATGTGCACAAATTACAAGTTATGGGAAATGTCAAATAATAAGGGAAATGTAGTTTCTGCATTGTAAAACCTTGCAGAAGAAAGGTAGATTAGACATATTTACTTGTTTGAAGTATATAGTGTGTGGTTTATTAATGAATGGTTCATTTCAGAACATGGGCTTGAACTTACTAGGATGAACCAAGCTGCATAAACAAAAACTAAGGACAAAACACATAGAACAAACACAGCTGCAGCCCAGAGCCATTTTCAAGTCACTACCAGGAGTGACACAGCCATTTTAGAGTCACTGGAACATTTGGTTAATACGACCAATCTCATCTGCAGGAATATCCTTACCTTGATTACAGTAATGATCTGGCTCAATTCACACATGGTGAGGGAATTGCAGAGGTCAATATGAGGGGTGGGCGTAACTCGCGGAGTTACATGAAAACTCGGCGAGATTCCGTGAAGTTTCACAAATGAGTTGCAATTAGGCCCATCTTACTGCTGATACTGATTGTTAGTGCCTGGAGCTCATTCCATGCTGAACGAACAGTACAAATGGCACCACAAGGCATGCCAGAGGGTGCTGCTTCTTCGGTTAAATTTGCTGCCGTTCAAGTAGATTTTCTACTCAAGAGGAAGCTTGCTCTCCACGAATGCTTGCAGCCGACTGTCCGCGGTGGGTATAAATCAGTGGGTGCCCTCCTAGCAACCAAAAATCACGCTATGCCAAATCTTGCTTACGCTCACTTATTTACTGTTAGCGGGCTGCACGTCAGAAAAAACTCCACCACTTGGCAGTTTGCGGAATTTGTCTAGAACTCTGCATTATATGTGTAACGTGGAGTGGATAAAACTCCACCAACTCTTCCAGTGGAACGGATTTTATCACCCAACCCTAGTCAATACAGTGTTATCTGTGAGTGCCACAGTCACTCCACAGCTTCATCGTATCACTGTACCTCAAGGAGAGTTATTGTTCCAATGTAGGCAGCAGTTTGTCTTTGGTGGCAACACAGACAAAGAATAGGGTTGGTCAGGGTGCCACTTGCAGTCATATGTAGCTGAACCGTTCTTCATATTATGTTAATGCTTGCTTTCAAAACAGCCTGATGTCTTCAGTTTCAGTGTAGTCCAAGGATTAAAACATGAAGTTATGTTATGTTATGTTATGTTATGTTATACAATACTTATAACCCGCACTAATACTCGAGAGTGTCCTGGCGCGGAGGCTGACAGCGAAACCCTGTAGGAAATCCATTAAAGCACACCTGAGAATAGAAAAGTTTTCAATTGTTTTTTGAAAAGCCTAAGATCTTGAATGACTCGAAGCTTCAGAGGCAAGGCATTCCAGGCAATGGCTGTTTTAACTGAAAGAGACTGGCCACCCAAACGAGCCCTGCGAAAGCGAGAAATCGCCAGCCGTCGCAGGGAGGCGGACCACAGCACTCTATTTGGGACATAGAAGGCAAACCTCTTTTGAATATAAAGAGGGCCCGTATTATGCAGTGCTCTGTGCGCCAAAGTCAGGGCTTTAAATTGCACTCTTTGGAAAACCGGCAGCCAGTGCAGATCACGAAGTTGTTTTTTAACGCTGAGTCTACCTGAGATGTTAAACAGGAGTCTGGCAGCAGCATTCTGTATAGTCTGCAATTTATTAAGTAGATATCTTGGAATCCCCAGATACAGAGCATTTGCATAGTCGAGCCGAGAAAGGATAAGGGCACAAAGCACAGTTTCCTTAGCTGACTGAGGCAGCAGCGGCAAAAACTTTCTCAGGGACTTAAGGATGCCAAAGCACAGTCCAACCAGTTTATTAATTTGGTGGGTAAACCGTAGATCTTCTGCAAACCAAACCCCCAAATTTTTCAAGGGAACACCCTCCGAGATCGGACGGGGAAAGTCAGGTGGCCACAGAGATTCTCTAAAGTTAGATGGAAATTGACCAAAGAAGAGAACCTCGGATTTGTCTTCATTACAATTCAGCTGAGCAGAAGCCAGGCACCTAAAAACTGCTGATAGACAGGTCTGCGCCACCACAGTTGACAGATCTGAATCCTTCCATTTGAAAAGAAGTTGCGTGTCATCAGCATAAGCAATAATTTTAGCACCCAGCTCCTCTGCCAAAAAGATCAGGGGTGTAAGGTAAATATTAAAAAGTAGAGGACTTAAAGTGGAGTCCTGCGGGACACCCGTAGAAACCTTCCTCACCGTAGAGGAAAAGGGAGGCATCCAAACCTGCTGGGACCGATCCTCCAGGAAAGATTTGATCCAATCCCAAGTGGAACCCCCAATACCGATGTTGGACAAGCGAGATAGGAGTAGCCCATGGGGAACCGTATCAAAGGCGGCAGAGAGATCGAGTAAAACCAAAGCTGCTCTGCCGCCCACATCAAGGCACTCCCGAATAGCTTCGGCCACTTCTACCAACGCAGTCTCGGTACTGTAGGATGACCGAAACCCAGACTGTGCAGGGTGAAGGAGGCCAGAAGATTCCACGAAAGCTTCCAGTTGCTGAAAAGCCACCTTCTCACAAATTTTAGCCATAGCTGGGAGATGAGAAATGGGGCGATAGCTGGTTAATTTGGTGGGATCAAGTGAAGGTTTTTTCAGAAGCGGTATGAGTTTAGCCTGCTTCCAGCTACTCGGAACAATGGAGGCCTGCAGGGATACATTTATAATTCTGTTTACCTCCAGAGAGATAACCTCAGCAACATCGGCTAGCACCCTAGCCGGAGCAGGATCAGAAGGGGACCCAGATTTAAGAGATTTTAAAATAGCCAAGGTGTCAGTTTCCTCTACATGTGTAAACCTACTGAAAAGAAGGGAAAGGGCCGACAATGTGGGATGGGGGGAGCTTGTCAGAGATGGGGAGTCCAGGCCAAAGCTGTCTTGGATCACTTGGATCTTTTCAATAAAAAAAGAAGACAGTTCCTCTCACCATTCCAGTGTCGATGGAAGGGGAGTTTGTTCAGAGACAGGGGATAAAAAGCTACTGACGATCGAGAAAATCTCTTTGCTGTTATTCCTAGCTTTAGCAATACGGTCGGCATAAAAACAACTTTTAGCCGCACCTATAGCTGCATAGTAATCCCTCTGGGCTTTGCGTAAAGTGGCTTTAGCTGAAAGGCAATAGTCTCGGCGCCAGACCCGCTCCAATGCCTTACAGGACAATTTAAGAGCTCTAAGAGAGGTCGAATACCATGGTTTGGGCGGGGTAGCCCTAAGCTGACAGGCGGAGGGGGCTTTAGACACCGTCTTAATGCCACCGGAAATCCATGAAGTAAAGCCGGCAATTGCATCCTCTAGGACGTTGGTAGACGAAGGCTCAGTCAGCGCTAACGTCTTAGAGAGGGCCGGAATATCAATCCTGCAAGACTCTAAATTATGGGCAGGACGGGAGCGGGGTGAAAATGTTCCTATAGACCAAGAGAAATGCAGCAAATAGTGGTCGGACCACGGGACCGGCAAAGGATCTAAAGCTAATAGATTAAAATTAGAGCATACCAAATCAATAAGATGACCCCCATGGTGCGTATGTGATTTAATCCACTGAGTTAAGTGAGCCAAATCAAACAAATCATTGAGTTCCCTGACGCCCGGGGCATCCAAACTGTCAAGATGAATATTAAAGTCACCAAGAAGAAGGAACCTGGGAAAACGCAAAGCGCGGGGAATGATCACATCATCCAGTGCCTTGAGAAAACCTCCCGGGGGGCCCGGAGGACGATAGACCAGCGTGCCACATAAGGTAAAGTGTGGGGACAAAACAATAGAAAAGTCAAAGGCTTCTCCTTCTGCAAGCCCCACTGAGGATTCCCCGGAGAAGGTCCAGGTGTCCCTAAATACTACAGCAATTCCACCTCCTCTCCCAGAAGTCCGATCCAGTCTTGCAATTTTAAAACCAAGCGGAATGGACTGTTCAATCGAAGGGGCACAGGACTCATTAAGCCATGTTTCAGTAATAAATAAAAGGTCCAGGCCCTCGTCAGATAGAAGTTCAAAAATATCAAGAGCATGTTTCACCATAGACCGTGAATTAATGAGGGCAGCTTGAATAATAGTTCCTAGTTCAGGACGCATGATAGGAAGATCTTCCTTCATGCCCAGACCGAAATTACAGGCAGGAGAGGTCTTGGAGAGATTCTGGAGCACAGCCCAGTTCTTGCCACCATTACAGCTAGCGGTATTCAGAGCCATCAATTGGCTTCTACTGAACCCCTTACCTCCCTTCTCCTCCAGCCCCGAACCGGCAGCATAATTGGCCCCTGGCACGCCCGTGGCGCGGAAGGGCACAGACGGGCTTGCCTTAGGCGCGCCTTCGGTGCACCTTCGGCGCGCCCGCTGCGCGCGTCCGCTGCGCGAACGCAGCATCCGGTATTTATGGGTGGGAGGAGATTAGGGATCTGCAACTAGAGCGCTGACCCCGATCGCGGGACGTTGCGCTAGCGTCACTAGTCAAAAACCAAGATAATTTATTTAAAAAGTAAAAGCACACACCAGGCTAAAACAATTTTCAAATCCTAAAATTCGGTTCACACAAATGCCCCCCACAAGATTTAGCAGCAGCAACAAGAAAATGACATTACCGGCGCGAATGCAGCATCCGGTATTTATGGGCGGGAGGAGATTAGGGATCTGCAACTAGAGCGCTGACCCCGATCGCGGGACGTCGCGCTAGCGTCACTAGTCAAAAAACAAGATAATTTATTTAAAAAGTAAAAGCACACACCAGGCTAAAACAATTTTCAAATCCTAAAATTCGGTTCACACAAATGCCCCCCACAAGATTTAGCAGCAGCAACAAGAAAATGACATTACCGGCGCGAATGCAGCATCCGTTATTTATAGGCGGGAGGAGATTAGGGATCTGCAACTAGAGCGCTGACCCCGATCGCGGGACGTCGCGCTAGCGTCACTAGTCAAAAACCAAGATAATTTATTTAAAAAGTAAAAGCACACACCAGGCTAAAACAATTTTCAAATCCTAAAATTCGGTTCACACAAATGCCCCCCACAAGATTTAGCAGCAGCAACAAGAAAATGACATAGAGGTTATATAGTACCATGGTCTTCTATAATGAGTCACACAAGCACAACCAAAAAACCAGGTAAAACATTGTTAATGGTTAATTCATTTTAAGTATTAGTAGAGCACTAACAACAGAAATAATTCTGAACCACGCCATTCTGTTCGTATACTTCCACTGGCTCTGTCATCATCATAGTGTGTTCCCACTGGTAGATCGTTATTCTCGTCATCATTTGAATCTTCCATCTAGACTTATAGAGTAAGTAAGTGACTGGGTTATTATCCAGGCCACCCACACATTTGTAAGGACATCTAAATTGTGATGGGAGGAATGCTGGCGATCTCTCGGGCTAGCATTCCAACCCAACTTTTTTTTGCCCACTGCCCTACTCCAGACAAAGGCCTGCTTTGTGCAAATCAGCACCAACCCTGCTCCTTATGAGAACGGTTAGTCCCGAACTGCCAGGCGAAGTCCTTTGTAAAACGGAACATAAGCAACCCCAGATCTGTTTCCGCCTTATAAGGCCTCCTCAGTGTAGTATAGATTGCTTCCTGTGGCTCAGCAAGCGTGAGGATCCATGGCTAGGTAATTGTCAGCTCCATCACACACCCTCTCAGCTAATGTACTGTTGTACAGCTTTGCTGTGTTGCAGTAGCTGGGACCAGGAAGGGTGCCACACCTGAATGCAGCATGCACTGTTGGTTTGAATAGAAGAGTAGGGTTTTTGTGCTTTTTCATGATAATTTTTGTGTTTATCTGACATGCCAGAAAAATACCAACAAGCCAACCATAGCCTGGTATCCATTAGAAATCAGTTTTTTATGCCACTATGCCTATTCATGAGTGGCTACCAGGGTACTGTGAATCTGTGGGGATGAGGTTTCCATCTAACAGCATCTGCATGTTCAATGAATATTAATGCTTCTAGTTGTAGTATTGGACGGCTGATGATAGATCTAGCAGTGCATTTGGACATTAAATGAATCCAGTTACATTGAAGAAATCAGCAAAAGCATATATACCATATCTGAAATGCAATAAATCTATAGGCTTCTGGGGAAACAGATGTATGTTTCCGTACGTGTTAGCATGGCCTTCAGGAGCTGATGCAAGAGTCACGATGCAACACAGTGGTGAACATTACCTGCCCTTGCCAAAGTTATGCATAACGTCAAACAGATGAAAGATTTCTAACATTAAAGTCTGTCGTGGCTCATGATGAGAGCAAGCTCTCTGATAATGTTGTGCAAGATGTGCCTGATGAACTGATATGCCATAAAGGTTTCCTCATCATTCTGATCAAAGATTAAGATTGTGGGACTTGGGCCTTTCTGCAGGGTTGTCCCCAAACATTTTGCATTTGCCCGCTGCTTTTTGCTGAATTCTTTTTTGTTGACCTTATGCCTCTGTTCACTTAACCACTGCTAACCAGTGCTAAAGTGCATGTGCTCTCTCCCTAAACATGGTAGAATAGACCTAACCCCAATGCACTGATTGTGCCTCCCACTCAAGTAGCCCTTTCAGACATACCTACCTCACCACTACAACATGGCAAAGGAAACATTTTGCCAGGCCAAAACCTTCCTCTTATATATAAATGTTACCCCTGGGGTAGACCCTGGACAGCCCATGGGCAGGGTGCAAATTATTATAAAGGTAGGACATGTATTTTTTACATTTTACATGTCCTGGTAGTGAAAGATTCTTAAATTAGTTTTTCACTACTGCAAGGTCTATCTCTCCAGTAGCATAACATTGGAGTTGTCTTATTACATTTCTTAACTGTCATTTCCAGATGGGAAGAGATGACCAGTTTATGTTTGGTGTCTATGAAACCGCAATTTTAAATCCTAACTTATGGTGAAGTCAGAGTTTAAATTGCAAATTTGAAAATGACACTTTTAGAATGTTGGCATTTTCTTGTCTTTGTCTTTTAGTGCCTGTAGGCTGTCTCTGGTCACAAGACCAGGTGTAGCTGACAGCTGAGCTTCGTGAATTCCTCCTAGAAAACCACACACAATAGGTAGCCTAAGGGTGCCTGGATGGGCCATCTTTGGAAGAATGGGAGGAAGGAGCCTGGCACAGTCCAACTGTCACCTGAATAGGCTGTGTCTTGCCTCCACACAAAGGGTTGCAGAACCCCTGTACTTAGTCTGGAGCAAGGACAGGGAGGAAAGGTTGCCTGGAGACTTCAAAGGAAAACCTCTAGAAGCTTCTCCACCACTTCAATGGCACAACTGGGTATAAATACTGGGACTCAGCCACCAACTCTTCAGTACACTTCTGGACCTATAGATGCTTTGCCAGGAAGAAGGATCACTATGCTGCTACAAGGACTGACACTCTGCTGGACTGCTACTCTAAAAGGACTGCGGCCCTGCTGTGCTGATCTGCCGCCTGCTGCCTTCTTGCCTGGGGAAGAAGAAATGGCCCTACAACTTCATCTTGAACCCAGGACCCCAGAGTGACTTCAAGGGCTACTCTGCTGGCCTCCTGATCTGAGCCTCAGTGCCATAAAATACTCCCCAACCAGCCCCTGAACCAAATTGCTTTGGGTTTCTGACCCCTAACTGGTGTCCTCAGGTCCTGGATCCTTGGTGGGGCTCAGCGAGGATAAATTCAGCTTTGGGGCTCTTTGCGACCAAAAATGGGCCCATTCGCATTGAGACTGAGCCACTTTCACCAGAAACCAGTGAAAGCCGCCGCCAGCCCATCTCTTCGCACAGCAGTATCGACCAACCACAGGGGACTGTCAAAGTGAGGCTCCAGCCCGCCTTTCCACGGCTCCAAGCCTGCTCTTTGTGTTATGTCGAGAGCCTCCTGCGATGACCTTCCTGCTCCTCACTGTCCTTTCAAAGCGAACAGGACTCATGGCCTAAAACTTGAGAAGGTAAATCTTCAGTGGGACTAATCTAGAACTGTATCTGACTTGCGCTCTATCTCTGTTGGCTGAAGTTTTGACTTTGACCCAGTTCAGGTCAAAGGCAGCGGTTGGCGCTTTGTGCTTTTAGGCACTATTTTACAATTTATTCAATGAGAAAAGAAAATCATAACTCCAGTTCTACTGATTGGACTTTTGTGTTTAGGTCTTGTTTTATTCATTAAATTAAGCTCTATTTTTCTTTTTTGTGTGTGGTGTTTTCACTGTTTTACTGTTTGAAGTGTTGCACAAATAATTTGTACATTACCTCTAAGTTAAGCCTGACTGCTCTGTGACAAGTTACAGGGGGTTGACCACAGGTTAATTTGGGGTTTGCTTGTGCCTTAACCTGAAATTGAGTGTGGTTTCTGCTTGACCAGGCTCACATCCCAGTCATCCAGTAGCCTAGTTCTTACAATGATTTATTTTAACAATCTCCTCCTCCTGATCTTACTTTGCGTGGGGCGTGATGTCAGATTTTTATTAACTTCTCTCATGCATGCAATACATACGTGTTAGTAAATTTATAACTACCAGGGTTATAACGAAGGCCCTAAAAGTCCTTACAATGCAAGCGGGCCCCAACCGTAAAGAGGGCCACCAACCCTTCAGGGGGTCCACATTTAGCCCAAGGCCAATGATCATCTGTGAAATATGAGGGACAGGTTTCCCCTCTTCACGTTTGCTGAATGTTAAAATCAATATTAAACACAATTTAAAGGGTGCAGTGAAAACAACTGGTATATACTGTTGAGGATGTGCTCTAGTTTCAAATATGTAGGATATTAAAATATTAGGATTAAATACTTAGGGGCTTATTTACAAGCCACTTGTGATGCACCAGCGGTGCAACCTGAAGCCCCAAATTTAAAAGGACATGTAATGCCACCCTGCATGGCTTTTTGTGTCCTTGTAAATATAGCCCCTTTACACACAACACGTCGCGTGAAAGGGCCATACCATGGGTGTTACTGTTGGTGTTCCCACGTAACACCCATGGCTTCTGCAGTCATTCCATATTTACAAGAAATCGTAAACCTGGAAATGCGTCAGAATGCTACATCTCCCCAGGCGTAGGGAGGCGCAATGAGGAGAAATGTTTTCTTTTAATTTCTCCTTGTTTTTTTTCTTTTTTCTATGCGTGCTGCATTCTGCAGCATACATAGGAAGAGGAAATCACCTTTTGTGATTGTTTTTGTGCAGGAAGGGACATCTTCCTGCACAAAAACAATCATCCCAGTGACACAGGCCCGCTTGCACCATAGTGCCTGTCTCGGCGCATGACAGCTAATTGTGTGTCAGTGCAGGGGAGATCAAAGGGATCCATCATATCTTTGTAGATACCACACATCCCTTTGCTTCGGAATTAACACAGCATGGCACAGCCAAATGGTTTGTGGCACCGCGCTGCGTTAATTACTTGTAAAAAAGGCTCGTAGTTTCAATAACTAAGTGCTCTCTGGGTCTTTATTTAGTATCATGCTTCTTTAGTGGGATAAAAGCTGACTTGATCTCTGGGCCCTCAATGTATAATTCATGCGAGGAGAAGTGCTGATTACTTCAGATAAAACTGTAGCCATTCAATTAAAATACTGGCTTTCTGGACAAGAACAACACATTTGAAACTCAAGTAGGGTCCTAAGGACGATGACCTCTTCAAGAAAAGAGCAAAGGGGTAGCTACTGCTCTAATACCCAACTTGAAAAGAAGTGTTTTAACAGCTTGGTCTTTTCTTGAACGAACAGTCAATAAATGTGAGTAGCAAAAATGACAACATGAATTTGATGGTTTTGAGGCAATTCAAACCCCTACACATTCATCAGATAAAAAACACAGTTACTCTCAGTAAATCACAACTGATATTTTTACTTTTAATTTGGCAGATAAATATCTCTGTAGTTGAAGAATTAGATATGACTCCAAGATCTAGCCACCAATTTATATTTCTTAAATTCTCCTGTATCTGGATGAGTACCACAATTTACTTGCTAATATTCCAACTTTCTTCACAATTGCACTATGCAAACAATGTTCCAGTGCATATATTTAGCTGAATCATGTGTATCTGTTGCTTGAAGATTTAAAAAGAACACTGTGGGTAAGGCAATCTCCATTCAAATTTTATTGGGGGTATAGAATTTCTTTACCCTGGAATAAATATGGATACAATTGCGTATAATGTTTTGTGTGGTTAGGCTCTCACCTAATCAATATATCTTATTGATGGATATCATAAATGAATAATTTGACGTACAGTTGGTGTATTCATGTACAGACACAGGTATTAAATGTTGTCAACTGTTATAGTAATGAAAACAAATCGCTTTTTTTCAGATAGGACAACCATTTTTGAGTTCAACTAACGTTGTGCTTGTTCTATAACCATAAGTCTCAAACTCCTAATGAGTGTGTCATCCATCTTCCAAAGATGATAACCCTAGGTTTATTCAGGGGGAGTTTTGCCAGTTGCTGAAGCAAATCCAGTAAACATGGTAAGCCAGTTGGTAGAATGTCTATGATGTCAAGGTTAATTGGAAGTTGTATGGTTTTCTTAGTGTATGTAACAGGTCAGAGAAGCAAATGCCCCAAAGGAACTTTCTTAGGAAACATCTGTGTTTTAAAATATTCTGGCTAATATTTGTTGAGATGAGAAGTTTTTGCTTCCCGTCCTGATATGAATCCTCATATTTGTATACAATTTATGTAGAGACACAGCAGTCAAGTCTTGTGCTCTGAGTGTTGTTTTCTTTCAGAGGACGCTCCCAACCGTTTCATTGCTAGCAAAACAAACAATTTGGTTGGCCAGAATTGTTTGACTTACTTCCGCAGGAGCAGTTTAATTCCTAGTAGATTATTTATCATAAACATCTGTCTACATGAACACAGTGTAACTGTTTCTCCTCAGCCAGTATGGAAAATGATTTAAAAAACACGTTAACATCATCTACATATCATTGAATGATCACCAGTTGTTGCTTGCATAGTTATAACACTCTTATATTTGGTTTAAGTATGCTGGTAAGCAAATTTAAATATGACATTACATCTAGGAGATATGGACTCTAATGCCAAAAGTAGAATTAATGTGTGATAAGCTGAGCTGTCAGCATCGCAATTCAAGAAACGAGTATTGTTTCTTCAACATATTCTTGCATGTTCACTGTTTAAGAGCACGTGCTGTTTTCCTTAGTTTGGTGTTGGTTGGAAAGAAACTCTGGGTCCAATTTACAATTTTGCAGACAGACTGGCACATGCATCAAGTAAGGCTTTTGCGATTCCTTAATTGCGATTATTAAGGAATCCCAATTAAGGAATAGCAAAAGCCTCACAATTAAGGAATGCCATCCTACAGGCCCATAGGAATGAATGGGAGATTGCATGCGCAATTTGCGAGTACCAGTAGGAACTCGCAAATTGCTCATGCAATTTCAAGGGTGCAAGGGTGTCAAAATGACACCCTGTTGCACCCCTGAAATTGTGATGTGCACCCATGTTGCACACACACATGCCCCAAGGGCATATGTGTGTGTAACCTAAAACTTAAAAAAATGCATTTGAGTGCATTTTTCGAAGTTTTTGCAAATTACAGACAAGTTTGATTTGTCTGTAATTTGCGGTCTCAAATAGCGAAATCGCTATTTGAAAGTGATTCTAGCATTCCATTTAAGGAATCGCAAATTGTGATTCCTTAAATGCAATCGCAAATTAGGATTTCACAAATAATTGCGAATTCTTAAATTGCGCATAGGAAACACTTTCATGCATCTCCAAAGGCTAATTTGCGATCGCAAGCAGCCGATTTTTGCGATTCGCACCGTTTGCGATCGCAAAAACCTTTGATGCATGTGCCCCAGAGTTCTCTGCCACACTGTTGTGGAGTATGCCATCTGCAAAACTGACGTTCTGGATCACTGTAATGCTTCCGCCAGTGGTGTCCCCCTTGGCTCTGCTGACAGAAACTTTACACCAGCAGCCCAATAATCTTGGTTTATGTTTAAAATGGGCAGTCCAATGTACCTTTTTTCCCTTTTGAACCACCATTCAAAGCCTGGCAGTCCCAAAGAGAAATAAGAAAAAATGACTCCAACACCCAGGGAGAAAACATTTTGGGCCAGATGTAGATGGCCAAATACCGAGCGGTAAGCGTTACCGACCGGTATTTGGCTGAGTGCAATGTAGGTGAGTTGAAACCTACTTGCAAAATAAGGAATCGCAAAATAGCGATTCCTTATTTTGCTCTTGCATTTAAGGAATCGGGAAATACCGACTCCTTAAATGCAACGTACATAGCACTAAAAATACTGCACTTCAGCCTTAAGTAATCGCTAATTACCACCAACTTCAAGTTGGTGGTAAGTAGCGATTTCCTTTGCAAAAGCACTTTTTTGTTTTTTTAATGTGCCATGCGGCACACATCCATGCCCTTAGGGCATGTATGTGCGCCACATGTGCACACATGCACATTTCAGGGGTGCAACAGGGTGTCCTTTGGACACGCTGGCACCCTTGAAATAGCTCCCGCTATTAGCGATTCGGTAATACTGAATCGCTAATAGTGAATATCTTCCCATTCATTCCTATGGGCCTCCTAGCCCATAGGAATGAATGGGTAGGTATTCCTTAATAACGAATCTCAATTATCGATTTGTTATTAAGGAATGTTAAGGAATCGCTAATATTTTAGCGATTCCTACCTACATTCCATTTAGCGAGTCCTTAATAGCGATTCGGTATAAATCGCTATTAAGGACTCGCTAAATTGAAATTACCTACATCTGGCCCTTTGTGAGGTCATTAATGATTTGTTTTATAGAGTTATACTCCCACCTTTAGGAATTTGGTTTTCTAACCTCAAAAGGTTGTCTGAACAGGTGCATAAAACATGGTGACTACTCAGCAAACATTCAATGCATTTGTGTGAGCAGACTAACTCATGGCATAGAGATATCTTCCATGCCATAGGCAATCGCTCAACATGGCGACCAGTTGTTCGCCATGGCAGTGGAAGGTAATTTCATGCTTTTCCCTGACAGACAGCATGCTACCCACCAATCTCTGTATCTCACCATCTGTCTTTCAGGAATCATGAAAGTCTCTTTCACAAACCCAATCACGTTGATTTCTTCCACAGGCCCTTTATGTCTACTATAACAAATATTTCAGGGGAAAGTAGTAAATAAAAAAATGCTCAACCTTAACTTAGTATACATTTTTATCTAGAAAAGAAATAGGAATTTCATGCAGTAGACCATGTCAGCCTGCCACGAAGAGACAAAGTGCTTTATGTTATTCTCCACCAATGTGCATAGGTGCAAAGTGGTTCATGTCATGTGTGTAAAGATAAGTATTTGTAAAATAATTTGCCTATTGAGGTTTTGCTGATTGAAATTTGTAAACTCTATTTAATCCATGTTCTCAAATGTAAGGGAAACTTTGCTGTGTAGTTGCATTACTCTTTGTTGATCAAATATGAGATGAATCACCTATGAATACGGAAAGTGAGATTGGTTAGATTGTCATGAAAGGGGTTAGTTTTACACAACTGTTGGATTGTTACAATAGTAGAACTATTGTTGGTTTCTTTTAGCTACCATCCCTGACACAATCGGCATAGTCTTAGTATGTCTCTGCCAAGGAATTCAAAAATATCTTCAATTAGACACCCACAGATGAGAATTTCAGCATTATCTACTGCTGCTAAATTATCAAACATTAAATAGTGGAGATACAGGCTTGCTATCTTAAAATCTCTGGTCTGGTTAATTCTGTGATTAACTGGTATGAAGATGCCCATCCTCTTCATTCAAATATAAATATAGGAAGCATAAAGCTTAAGAAATTGGTGAGATGACTATTCTACAAACTTGGATAACTATTAAAACAACATAATACATTAAGCTGACTATCTTAGTGAGATGATCACTCATTTAATGTGGTTACCTATCAAAATATGCACATTTAGTAAAGTGGACTGAATCAACAAATGTTAATGAATGTTTGAAGTGAAACACTGTATCTACAAAGTTGTGTGAATTCGGGGGGCTTTGCATCTAATGAAGTATTTCCTAATTCTGCTCATACCTAAAGCAGTTTTTTCCATCTCACCCTGCAACCAACATGAATGTGGCACCAGTCTGCAAGAAATCTTATTTTTCGGGGTCACTCAAGGATGCCCGAATGTCAGTGAGGAAACAAAATGAACACAGCACAGCAAATTAGACTTTCCTCACTGCCAGAAATACATCATGAGACTTCTGGAAGTGAAGAAATGAGACATACATGGCACGATTGAAATCACAACAAGTGGTTGTTCTGCAATCAATCTATGAATCAATCAGACGTTTATATAGTTCCGCTACTCATCTGTGAGGGTCTCAAGGTGCTGAAAGGGGAGGGGGTTGTTGATCCGTCTGGGCACATGGGTTCAGTCGAAGAGCCCTTCCTGAATTGGGTTGGCAACTGGGATTGCCTGAGGTGGGGAGGCATTGTGTTCCAAGTCTTGGTGGCAAGGTAGGCAAAGGATCTTCCTCCAGCTATGTTCTTGTGGATCCATGGGACGTAGTCCAGAACCAGTTGGGCGGAGTGAAGGTGTCTGGCGGGTATGTGGAATGAGAGGTGGTGGGTCAGACATGCTATTCCTGTGTCATGGAGGGATTTGTAGGCATGTGTGAGGAGCTTGAAGGAGCTTGAAGGTGATTCTTTTGGTGACTGGGAGCCAGTGTAGTTCTAGAAGGTGCTCGGTGATGTGGCTGCAGCAGGGGATGTTGAGGAGCAGTCTGTCATAGGCATTTTGAATGTTCTGTAGTTTCCTGAGGAGTTACTTGGTAACGCCGGTGTGGAGTGCATTGCTGTAGTCGAGGCTGCTGGTGATGAGTGCATGGGTGACCGTCTTTCTGGATTCTGTGGGGATCCATCTGAATGTCTTTCAAAGCAGGCGCAGCATGTGGAAGCATGATGAGGATATGACATTGATCTGCTGGTTCATTGTGAGCAAGGAACAGGCCGTTTTAACAGGTTTATTCCCAAACATTTTGCATTTTTCATCATATGTTTTTACCTGTATACGCTGGCTATAGGATTCTGGGCACTTTACCGTTGCTGATCAGAGGGGGATTCCCAATAAGGCAGGCCACCAGGAGTCATCCCAAACTGAGGGGATGGGTCCCAAGATGAGTACTTTGGTCTTGTCAGTGTTGAGTTTAAAGCAACTATCTTTCATCCAGGTGGCAACAGACTTCCTCCTTCTGTGGAAGTTGATTCTGGCGGCTGAGGGTTCATTGGTTAGGGAGAGGATCAGCTGGTGTCGTCGGCATAGGAGACGATGTTGAGTCCGTGGATCCTGATGATGGTAGCGAGGGGGGCCATGAGATGTTGAAAAGGGTGGGGTTCAGGGAGGATCCCTGGGCCACTCCACAGCTGATCTCTGTATATTCTGAGAGGAATGGAGGTAGTCCTTGTCCTTGTTCGGCTGGTGAGAAAGGAGTGGATCCAGTCCAGGGCCTTGTCACGGACGCTGGCATCATGGAGTCTTGTGATTAGGGTGCGGTGGGAGACAGTATTGAAGGCATCAAAAAGGTCCAGCAGGAAGAGGGCTGCAGTTTCACCCCAGTTGAGGAGGGATTGGATGTCGTTGGTAGAGGCGAGGAGTACGGTCTTGGTGCTGTGGTTTCTTCGGAAGTCGGATTGGGAGATGTCCAGCACAAGGTTCACTTCAATGAACTCGGAGAGTTGCATGTTGATGGCCTTCTCAATGACCTTGGCTGGGAAGGAGAGCAGTGGGATGGGGATGACGCTCTTGAGGCCTGTCCAGTCTTCAGATGTCTTCTTTAGCAGGAGGTTTATCCCTGCATGTTTCCAGTCATCGGGCAAGGTGGCAGTCTTGATGGAGCAGTTGATGGTGCGGGGAAGCTCGGGCTACGGAGTTGGCTGCTCCATGGAAGATAATACAGTCAAGGGCCTGAAGGGGCTCCAAAGTGGATGCTCTTCATGGTCTGTGGTGAGCGGAGTCCAGTTGAGCACGATATGTTGGGGTGTGGTGTGGTTGGATGCAGTGGTGTCGGGTGTCATGGGAGGGTCTTGGGTGAAGAAACTGTCATAGATCCACTTGATCTTGTAGTGGAAGAAAATGCCAAGTTTGTTGAGAGGTATTGAGAGTGAGGGACGTCAGTGGTCTCGTTGTTGGGGTTGGAAAACTCATTGACAATGGTGAAAACTTCTCTGCTGTTGTGTGGGTTGGCATTGATTTTGTCTTGGTGGGCTGTTTTCTTTGTAATTTTGATGAGGAGTTGGTGTGCAGTGATGATGGTTTTGAAGGTTGTTTGGGTTTCCAGGGTTCTGTTGTTCCTTCACCCATTCTCGAGTCATCTATAGGTGCGTCTGGACTCTTGGAGGGTGGGAGTGAACCAGCTGGCTTTCTTGGAGTGTTGTTTGCCAGGTGCCTACTTGAGAGGTGTCAGAGTGTCGGATCTGTTGGAGATCCATCGGTGGAGGTTGCGTGCTGAGGTGTTAGTGTCTGCTGATGTAGGCGGTGTGGTAGTGCTGAGAAAGGCAGTGAGATGTTCTTCAGTGGCCTTGTTCCAGCTATGACGGTGGGCTGGGGGGGCCTTGAGGTCGGTGGTGTATGGTGGGTGTGTTGAAGTGCACGCAGTGGTGGTCGGTCCAGAGGAGTTCAGTGTTGTGGTTGTAGGTGATGTTTCCGCTGGCAGAGACAATGGGGTCAAGCATGTGTCCCGCTGTGTGGGTCAGTGTGGTGGCTGGCTGCTTGAGTCTGATGTTGGCAAGGTTGTCCAGAAGGGATGCGGTGTTCTGGTCACTGGGGTTGTCTAGGTGATAGTTAAGGTCATCGAGTAGGATGTAATCGGTGGATGCGAGAGCCTGGGTATTTTGCTTTGCAGTGAGAAGGCCTGTTTTGAGTATGCCTGGGTGCAACATCTGTAATTCCAGCATACTCTTGCATATTTGTGGGAATTTGTCATTATGCTTGTTGTGTGGAATTACCAAAATTACACCATTACACCATGTGGTATAATTCCACAGCATTCATGGTAAAATGTTAACGCAGGGGCACAGAAACAACGCAAATGACCACAACTCAAGAGGCTTGATGCACTCATTTATTTAGCGCAAAAATGTATCCTTGCATCTAAATTGGATGTGAGGATGCATTTTGAGCTAAAACTTAGCTCTACGTGGAGATTTAGCATTTTGCATAATTTTATGGATTTTTTGTAGGATTTTGCATAATTGTGTAAAACAGATTACACATCTTTCCCACAGCCCTATTTCGGACCTCATTTTTATTACTTAGCCAGTTTTCAAAGATGGCAAAGGTTTAAAAATTGCATTTGCAAAGTTGATTTAAAAAACTGCAGCAACTGTAGCCACTGTGTAGTCCAAAATAGACCAACTGCTGTATTACTGATATGTGCACAAGGCTTCTCATGGTAAATTAATGAGGGTAGTGGCATCTAATTATGTTGTGTCCACATTTTCTAAGATCCTTAAACATTGCAGTCCCATATTTACTCCCTGGATGTCTTTTAGACTTTGATATTGCAGCGTACATTAGCATATAAGTCTCCTGTTATTATTATTAGATCATATTTATATCCTAAATGAAGAGCCTCAATGAAGGTTAAGAAAACCCTCGGCATCTGCTTTCCTCTTTGTGGTATTTGGCAAAGATAAACCACCTCAATCAGTAAATGTAAAAATGATGATCTGCTGTGTATATGTAAAAGCTAACTTCTTTTCAACGTGTTACGTTACTTTCTTACTCTATGTCTGTAGTTAAAAATATGATTAAGACACCTCTTGGGTGCTCCGCTGAGACCTAATCTCAATTCATTATTTATAATACCAAAAGCATTGTTAGAAATGGGATTTCTGGTTGGCTAGGGCAAGGGCCTAAGCCAGGCAGAAACCACCACTCTAGTCAGGGCAAGGGAGTTACACGCGGAAGATAACCCCTGCGCACCCCCTTGGTAGCTTGGCACGAGCAGTCAGGCTTATCCCAGAGGCAATGTGTAAAGCGTTTGTGCAACACACACACAGCAGCAACACACTAGGCACACCACAAAAGAAACTCCACACAAGGGTATATAAAAAATAGCTTTGTATTATCCAAAACATATTAGATCATAACCACACATATACACTGTGCCAACTGGCACTAGGCAATATTCACAGGGAAGTATATACATGACAGTGCCAATCGGACCACTGTCAGAACCATCACAAAGCGCAGGTAGTAAAAATAAACACAACAAGAAATTACTGGTACAATACTGTACTTAGCATCAACACCAGCAACATAAATGCATTATGTCTGCATCACATTAGGCATAAAACACAGTATGCACAAACCTCATAAACATAAACACATTATGCCACCTCTGTAGGCATCACATTAGAGCATTGCACCCTGCCAATACTGACCCCTGACCAACTGGCCTTCCACTGGGGCTCAAATGGCCTTTGTCCCAAATGTCGGAGCTCTATTGTAGGGCCTTTCACTGGCCCTCTGGCTGCCAATGCAGTGTAAACACTGTGCGCAATGCGCTGGGGGCGTGGGGTGCAACTCACCCCCTTCTCATCCTGAAGCCTGAGGAAATATCCACCGTTGCAGCTGCCGGCACGCTCGCGGTGCAGCTGAGGAATCATCTTGGCACTGACGTGCCTCCTGAGACCCCACTGGGACTCTAAAAACAATTCGTCCCACGTTGCAGCTGCCCGCGCTCTCGCGGTCAACTGTGAAGCAGCAACAGGCACTGGCACTACCGGGCCTCTGGAGCCCAACTCGGGGACTCCTTGAACAATGCCCCTTCATTGCAGTTGCACGTAGTCAGGGCGGTGCAGCTGTAGCAAGGCCAAATGAGCACTGCCACCAACTGTGCCTCTTAGGTCCCACTCCGGGATTGGCTGCCCGCACTCTGGCGGCTCAGCTACGCTCTTTTCACAGACCGGCACACCTGGTGCCTAATGAGCACCAACACAGCTTCTTGCTCAGCCCCCACTCACCGGGGGCACTGAGGGACTCCTTGGCGGTCTCGCGGGAGGCAGAACAGGCACCGACAATGTGCCTCGACCTGGCCCCTCTCCTGGGGCCTCTCGGGTCCAGCCTCTCTCTCTTGAGGCGGAAATGGAGCCTGCCAGGCTCCTGACTCTTCGGAGACACGCGGGGCTTCTCCTCCGGCCGCGCTGCAATTGGCGGCCTCGGCCGCCTCCTTCTGTTTGCCTCGCCAAGAGCCAGGCAGCAGGGGCCTGGCTTTCAGGTCGCTGCTTGCCTCGGTGGCAGCCCGCTTCTCTGGGAGATACCACAATGTGGGGTAGGATCCTGCTAGAAAGGCATCAATGTGGGGTGGGCTCCCGCTAAGTTGGTATAAAAACTACTGGGTAGGCTACCGCTGTACTACGCTGTCACTCTCATACGGGGTGGGCTCTCGCTCCTCTCCATCAGCGCGGAGGAATCCCTACGACGTGATTCCCTCCCAAATCCTTCGCAGCCCAGCGCTGCAGGATGCCATCACTCTCCCTGTCCGGGGAGAGAGAGATAGTATTCTTCAGTACACTTTAGTCCACAGTTCAGCGGGGGCAGAGCTGGACACAGGCAGCCCAGCATGTAGGGACCCCCAGGAAGCAGCAGCTGGTCCTATGGCAGTTCCTCTTGTCGCCCAGCAGTCCTTCGCCCAAGAACAGGTACCAGTAAGCCCTTTTCATGCGGTCACAGCCCCAGTATATATACACATTTTTTCTTTGTTCTGCCCTGGCACAGGGTTGGGGGAACCAGTTCCAACTGGTTCTGGTGGGTAGTGGAGCACTTTGTTTACCGGAATTCTCTTCCACCTTGTCAGGTGGGGGCTCGGTCATCAGACACTCTACAGGGGGGCGGAGCCAGCATTCACCTAGGCAGGCACAGACCTATTCAGTCAGGGGACTACTTCTCCCACTACTCCAAATGTAGATCTCCTATTCAGCCTAGCGCTGACTTACCCTGCCCTTCCTGGAGCCACACACACCTCACCAGCCCCTGTCACTCCAGAGTCAGACATGCAATACACATCAGGCAGGCAGACACATAGCACCAAGAAATGCCAACTTCTGAAAGTGGAATTTCTAAAATAGTGATAATAAATCTGCACACACCATTGCGGAGCATTTTTTATTACTATTCCAAACATACCAAACTTGACCACGCTGCTCCGCTCATATCAGGAATTACCACTAAAACACTTATCAGGGAATCTCTAATGCATTCCTATGGGAGGGCAGCCTCACAGCAGTGAGAAACCAAAATGACTCTTTGTCACTACCAGGACATGTCACACACTTAAGGTACATGTCCTGCTTTTTACCTACAATGCACCCTGCTCATAGGGCTAGCTAGGGCCTATCTTACGGGAGACGGACATGCAGTAAAAGGGGGGGATCACAGATGTGGCACTCACTTTAGGTGTCAAGTCACAGCAGCAGTAACAATGTGCGCACAGGCCCTGCAATGCAGAGGCCTGAGACAGGTTTGAAAGGCTACTTTGGTGGGTGGTGCAATTAGCGCTGCAAGCCCACCAGTAGCATTTAATTTAGTGGCCCCGGGTATATGAGATACCACATTGCTGGGGACTGACAGGTAAATTAAATATGCCAAACAGGTGTAGACCAATCTTACCATGTTTACCACAGAGAGCACACACACTTTACTCTGGACAGCAGTGCAAAAGTGCCCAGAGTCCTAAAACACCATGTCAGAAAAAAGGCTAGGAGGAAGGCAAAAAGTTCAGGGATGACGCTGCAAAAAGGGCCAAGTCCAACAAGCACGAAAAAAGAATAATGATTTTTCTTTCTAAATAGAGCACCTATTAATCCTCTCAAATCTCTTCTGGGAGAATGGTGCTTCTTGATTCCAGTGAGTACCAGAGAAGCGTCTATGCTTTTTACACTATCAAAGATTTTCTACCTTCTAGTGTAATTTTACCAATAAACAGGCTAAATTGACTATAAAGAATCCTGGAAATGATACAGTCTCAATAAAGTTTATCTCAACAGTTATGCTTTTACCTTTGTCCCCCACCCTAAGTGAAGTTCTGTAAGGTGGCCAGGAGTAGTAAACATTGCAAAATAAAAATCCGAACAATAAGATGCAATAAATATGGCATTTTATATTTTGTATTGTTTCCTCTCTGAATAATAGATATTTACACATCACCTACCCTTTGTTTAGAGCAAGGACTTTAATACCATCATGCCTCTATACTATTCAAATACTATCTCATCAGTTCACCTGTATCATCCCACCATTACTACCTCTTTATATTCATAACACCAAATTTCTGCCATTAACAAGGCAAAAAATCTCTCATGCTCCCAACTTCCTTAAATTAATCCGGCCCGCCACCAGAGGCACTACTAACATCACCCTTCACTCTCTTCAAGCTTCACAATTCTGACAAAATGGAGCCCTCCACTTTTTTTTCACACCTCTACCACTCCACTACATCTCTGATATTCAGTTTCCAATACACCACCAGCTACCCCATCTTGTCCTCAATCCTCCAGCTTCATCCTCATCCTCACCTTCCTTCCTGTTATTACTACTGCCGTTTCCTTCTCTGGTGGGTCTGTGTTCTGTCTCTATCCTGTATCACACATACCTTCTCCAAATAACCCATCTCCAGCTGAGCACAAACCTGTATCTATAGATTTCAGTATCTTTACAGCACCACCACTCTCACAGCAAACATGCCCTACTAGTGACAGTCTACCAGTCCACCACTACCTTTCTCCTCAGTACATCTTCTCACATTTCTTCCCTGTGGTACCCTTTACAAAACACCACTTTAAAAATAGATAATCTTCTGCTTTGTCTCACTATGGCTCCTTCAATGTCTTATATTAATGCTGCATCCTTACAGCCCCTTTCCCTGGTACCACACTTAACCCCACTTCCCACAACAAACCATCATCTGTCTTCCTCCAAAAACATAGAATCAACCATTTTGCACTATACCTTCCTTTCCTATTCTTATGGCTGTGTTCACAAACACTAACCTCTCTTCCCCAACCCACTTCCTTTTTTGTGTGACTTTTAATTTCTCTTCATTTTTTACCTTGCACCCATTCTAAAGCCAACTACTGCAGTCACCATCTACCCCTCTCCCCTGTCTACATCAAACATACTCACTCTGCATACTCTTCCCCTGACATAACCTAGTCCAGACCAATACCAGGCCATAAATCCCCATCCCACTTTGATACTATGCCTTCCCTATTGCACAAACTCCCATGCATATGCTCTCCAAGAACCAACCACTCACACCTCCCCGTCACCATATCTCTGCTATAGATATCCAACTCCATCTGTTCTGAAACTAACAGCCGTTTTTTCTGATAACACCACATTTTATCTTTTCTGTCTTCCTAAAACATTGGGGCTGATTCCGATAGCGGTCAGACTTACGTCTGACCGCCATCGAATCAGGGATGGGACCGCCCGACAAGCTGTTGGCGGTCCTGCACCCCGAATTACAATGTGACCACCTTCAAGGCGGTCAAAAGTGTATTTTTGTATTGCGGCATGTGCTGCTGGCTGCGGCACATGCCGCAGGCCAAAAAACGCACATTGTGCATGTGCCTGCACTATGTGGTAGGCACCATACAGTGCCTGACACATGGTGCAGGGATATGTAAAGGGGCACTATAGGTGCCCCCCAAAAACCCAACACTGAGGGCTAGAGGGAAAGGAGGGCCTGCTACGGGCCCCCAGTGTCACTTTCCGTCAACTTACTCATGGCGGGTAACCCGACATTACACGGCTGGCGGGGAGGGACATGATAATTCCTACGGCAGTGGCTGGCAGGCGCCGCCACTATTGTAGGGATCGGAGTGCCCTCCGATAGTCTGACAGGATCCTTGAGCTCGTTGGATCCATGGCGGCCAGTTTCTCCGATGCCACCCCTCTGCCCGTCATCCTAAGGTGGCGGGTGGAAAACATTCTCACAATGGCGGCGATTCCACTACCGACAGGCTATCGGTGGCGGTCTCACCGTCATTGTAATCAGGCTCCATGTCATGAAACGACCTCTGCTCATCTCTTACATTACACTTACGACAATCCCAGTGCAAATGAAACTTCATCAAACCAGAACATACAGATACTTTATACCAGCCAACTATAATGAAATATTCCCACCTCCTGTTTCCTTCTTTCACATCCCATTCCTTAACTCTCTCTAGCATGGTAAGCCCTTACAGCATTTCCCCCATGTCTTTTTCTTCACACTACCCACACCTGTCTGAGCCAAACTTCCTTTCAAAGTACTAATCTCCTGCATTTTCAAGTTTGTCCTCCACTCTGTAGTCCCATTCTGTGCATGTCACAATTGCCATGATCCCTCTATAGCCCCACTCCCAGCCAGGTGCAATTGCTGCTAGACTCCGTTAACCACCCATGCTACCTCCATTTTTTAAGTGTGACCTAGAAGCCACCTTCCCACTCTCTATCTACCTATCCCGTTTACCATTAGAGTCCCGCATCGACCTGACCCTTTATTCCAATATCTTCATTCACTTACAACCACTGCACCACAACCTGTGAATACACCCCCACTTTTGATGTCTCACTTCTGGTCTTTTGATATGATCTCTACAAATACACATGCATGCTTGAACACACCATACTCCCTCTTCCTTTCTTCCCACTGACCGTATTATATGTCATTGGCAACTATCTAACCAACAGCCAAATCACAGTATAATGAAAGCGACCTCATAGTTGTAAGAAACAAAAAAGTCTACAAAGATTAGAACAAATATGCTATAAAAAGCGCATCTACTCAGAGCACCCTACCATACACACTGGTCAATGATGGTTACACACAATACAGCCACATTACCAATGCAACACAACATAGGCATGGAGAGGCGTTGCAAGAACCACATTTCCTTTTGGGACACCACCCATTAGAATAACCCACAAAATGCACATTTAGGAACCTGAAACTCACAGATTTCACAGCAGAACACCTGTGGCTCATCCATAATGAATATCAATCATATAAGAGAACAGGATTGCCAGATGGTTTTAACACCCACTAATAACATCCAAAGTACCATCCATTGGCACTATGAATAACAATCACACTATGCCACACCACTAAGTGCATGGTGGAAGGTCAGAAGGAAATTGTTCATAATTAGCTACATTCAAATTGTATACAAGGTTTTCTGGAAACTTGTTAAGAGATTGTTTTATTGGTGTTTGGAGACAAAAAGCTTGTTAATACGACTCCATGGTACAGATCCTCAAATAATACGTTATTGTCATTTATGTAAATATCTTGTATTGTTTATGAACATATGTCTTTTCTACCAATGGCAGTGCAATATTTTAAATAACCTGATTTGTAAATGCTTTCAACTTTCATTAATTTGTATGTTTTTTTCAGGGTCATCACTGGCTGTAACAATGCACAGGAGTTGCCTTCCTTTCTTTTTCTTGTTGATTGGTGTTGTCCTATGTCATTATTATGACTACGATGCTGGAGGATACCATGGATACCATCCAGCAGAAGGAGACTACTCCTACTCAAGTTTATTTTTTGGAGGATATTCTTCTGCCGTCTGTGCACCTGAGTGCAATTGCCCAGCAAACTATCCCTCTGCCATGTATTGTGACGATCTCAAGCTAAAGAGTATTCCAAGTATTCCCGCTGGAATAAAATACCTCTACCTCAGGCACAACATGATTGAGGGAATAGAAGATAATGCATTTGATAATGTAACTGACTTGAAGTGGCTGATCTTGGACTACAATAACTTGTCGAATAGTAAAATCAAGAAAGGTGCTTTCTCGAAGCTGAAGCATCTAGAAAAATTGCACATAAACTACAACAATCTAACCGAGCCTATTGGGCCACTCCCCAAAACCATGGATGACCTGCAGTTAACCCATAACAAAATTAGCAAAATAACACCTAACATCTTGGAAGGCCTGGAGAACTTGACTGTTCTCCATTTGCATTATAATTCACTAAAGGAGGATTCGATTTCTGGTGCATTTAAAGGTCTAAACTCCCTATTGTACCTTGACTTGAGCTTCAATGAACTTAAAAAGTTGCCAAGAGGACTTCCGCCTTCAATAAACATGCTCTATTTTGACAACAACAAGATCTCCAATATTCCTGATGAATACTTCCAAGCCTTTAAAGCTCTACAATACCTACGTCTGTCTCACAACAAGCTAACTGATTCGGGTGTGCCTGGCAATGCTTTCAACATCTCTACACTCCTGGAGCTGGATTTGTCTTTCAATGAGCTGAGCAGCATCCCTGCTGTCAACGAAGGCCTAGAAAACCTTTACCTACAGGTCAACAAAATTCAGAGTAAGTGCTCTGTGGATATAGAAATGTTGTTTAGTGTTTAATGGTGGTAAGAAAAACTAGAAGGTTATTATACTCCTGCTTACATTTTGCTTAATTATGATGACCTTTCTTCAAAACATTAAGGATCATGTGATGCTGTCCAGTTATAAAGTGATATTATTATATTGCTGTCCCTCAATCATGATGCTGGAGGTGGAATATACTAGCTTCAAGAATTTTAATGTTTTGTATGAAAATATTTTTGAACTGATTTTACAATAGGAAGTACAGCAATGGTATTTACTTTGCCCTAATCTAACTGAACACCAATATGCACCTGTAAGTCACTCTAAGACTTGGTACTATGGCCTGAATACAACTTGCAGAGTGTAGGCGTTCCAAAATTATAATGTACTGAATCATTCATTCAAACAGTAATTTTACCCCTAGGCCATGCATTTTTATTTTTGTACCCGGAATCTGGAATAACCATGTTCACCCGGAATTATGGTCCAATTGGGTTCTAGGGATTTATTCGCTCCCATTAACTATTGCTCTGAGCAGAGTAAACGGTTCGCTAATAATTATGTATGCAGAAATTAAACCTGCTGCATTCTCACATGATGCCCCATTGTGTTCTACAGGCATACAAAGGAGAATTATGAAGGAGCAATTGACAAGTGATTGATGTTTTTAGAAGAAATAGCTACTACTGTTACAAGGCTTTAAATCCAACATTAACATTTCAATCCCACTAAAAGAGTTTTTGCTTCTGACCCCCTTTAGTTAGTGTGAGTGTGCGGATTGTAATATGCAAATAAATATATACATGTATGATTGTTGCCAAATAAGGCATTCACCACATTACCAGCCTAGCTGATTGTTCAAATAACATATAATTTTAGAGACATTTGGTCGAGCTTTAAGAATTCTATTCAGCACATTTTTAAAGCTCACAAAATAAATTACAAATATTGAGCCATATGTACAAAGGTAAGCGTTTACGATTACCAAATAGCAAATTTCTGCAATTCACTTTTTGGTAATCGCAAAGAGCACTGTACAAATGTATGTTTAACACATTTTACGATTCCCAGTGGGTCGCAAATAAACCTACCTCATGAATATTACTTAGGTAGGTCTAGGTTTGCGACCCATTGGGAATCACAAAAATCACAGGGATGGTGGTCTGCTGGGGTAAGCAGACCACCATGTCTGTGATTGGTTTTCAATAGAGCAATTTATTTGAAATGCAGCTTGTTTTCCTTAAAGGAAAATGGGATTCATTTAAAAAAGTAAGCAATGATGTGTGGACCACTGCCTGCTCCTAAAATGTTCTTTTACAAATATTCACAAATGGGAAGGGGTTCCATTTGTGCATTTGTTTCCTTTCACTTGAAGTAGGAGGTAAAATGCAAATGTTTTGCGACCTAATTTCGGTGGCAAAACATTTACACATACTACTGCAATTTGGTATTAGGAAGGGATGCCCTCATCACCCCCCTTCCTAATACCAAATCGCAAACCCAATTTGCAATTCAGTAACAGGTTACCAAATCGCTAATTGGGTCTACCTTTTTACATTCCCAAACAACTCGATTCTGTGAATCGGGCTGTTTGCCAATGAAAAAAAGCTTTGTACATCGGGCCTATAGGCTTTTAGATTTGCAAATGTTATGCCTTAAGGGAATTTATGTGCTGTGAATTGTTCACTGGTAAAATATTTAGCTCCCATTTCATGATGTATTACAAGAAAACATATTTCCCGTAATATAAATGGAACTAAGGAAAGCACCTTGTGTTAAAAGCTCAGGAGGACAACAGGCACCCACCAGTTAAAAGAAGGCCTCCAAACACTTATGGGCCTTGTAGGCCAAACCCAGGTTTGAAAGCTATTTCTTTTGCCTGTGTGGACACCTAATATGAATTTGTTTACCGGTAAATATTATAATTTCAGGATTTAAAAGTATTCTGTGCGATGGTCTCTTTTGCTTTTTTGTTGGGGGAGTATTTTAAAAGTATTATTGGGGTTCATAAATCCAAATGTGTCTTCCTTACTTGCAAGAAGAAACATTGTATTTCTGTAGCTGATCAGCTGCTTTGTTGCATTCTATGGTTTTCATGAGGAAACTTAATTCTGTGTGGAATAGATAATTTGTCAGAGTAAGTCTTATCAAAACATATAACTATTTGGTCCTGATAATGGCAGAGACAATATTGTTCAAATAAAATTGACAAAATAAAAGCTTTTTCTCGCACTATCATAAACATCTGTCCATGGGTGCATCAGAAGAATATCTGTCAATGTTCTGATATGTCTGAAACGATACATCCCCTCTGATGGGAGAGAATTAAATCTTCATTAGTATCATTGCACTCATACATTCAGTGATACTGTGTAGAATAGACATAAACCTGATACTCTACGGGGGGTATGTAGATGTCACCTCTATTTCTAACACATTTACCACAACCCAGCACTTGTCAGCTTTACAATACAGAACAATCATACTCTTGGCCTGAACTATGATGCATGATAAATAACTGTCAAGCACTGAGCACTGTGAAGGTCTGTAAATATTCTTTCTTGATTGCCTGAGGAAAGGACACTGCTCCTAATAACAACTGTGTCACCTGTATTTACATATATATGTGAAAGGTGAAGTGTCTCCTTTAACGGGGCCTTGTGTAGGAGACAAAAATGTGTCTCAAAAATATCCTTGGCAATCTTATAGAAGCTGCAGAGTGATGCATAAGTAGATAAGCTATTCACTAAGCTAATGCAGACATCAGGAAGAGAAAAGGCCAAAGAGGAAATCCAGAAGAAAATGCAAAGAGAAATCTAATTGAAAAAGTGCAAATGTAAGGGACAAAATTAGAAGCAAGTTGGTGATAAAAGGGACAAAAAATAAAGGAATTACTTTATTGTGATGCATCCTTCACTCTTTAATGGCTCATTTAATATGATTCCACAAAATAAATATTTTATTTAGTAACTTAATATTGATACAGACATTTCAAACAAAGAGTTTGTAAAACATATATCTTAAACTAGCAGCGATTGGTTACAGTCTAAGATTAAAAACAAATGTATCTTAATAGACTCATCCAAGGTTAATACTTTAAACTAGGGGTGGACGAAAAATTCTGCTCCGCCAGTGGAGTTCGCTTGGTTGGAACACGTAGTTCTGTCATAACTCCACCAACAGCCGCATGGCGGAGTGTCTTCTTGCATGCAACTCTCCAACGCTAAATTGGTGAGCCCAAGTGAGAATTTGCATTTCCTAGCATAATTTTCCGACACTAGAATGGCAAGATTTCTCAACACGGGCGCTCACGACCATTCACGCTGGGAAAACTGCCCCTTGAGTAGAAAATTTAATTCAGTGGCAGAAAGAAGAGATGCCCTCTGTCATGCCATGCGGTGCTGTTTGTGCTGATTTTACAGCACAGAAGAAGCTCCAGACACTAAAAATCAGCGTGACGTGCCGAATTTCTACCTGCTCATGGAACTCCGTGGAATTTCGTGGTGTTTTTATGTAACTCCGCAGAATTCCGTGGAGCGAGTTCCTCCCACCCACCCTTTTTAAAAATAAAATTAAAAGCTTTGTTGTCCATCCGAGTGAATATTTCTCACTACCGTGTTGCCTGCTGTCATTTTAGATCCAACCCAGCCTTGCAGACTGCTTTTAACATTAAATTATATGCAAATTCTACTTTAGAATTAAAAGTACTTCCAAAGTAGTAATCTACCTTGTTTGTACATAGAAGTCACCCTTAAGGTCTCCCCTAGGTGCCCCAGGGATAGGGTGCCATGTAACTATAAACAGGGACATTATAAAACATGTTTTATATGCCCCATGAGTGAAAAACTGTCAATTAGTTTTTTCTCCATTGGAGATAATAGGCGCCATAGGCTAACAATGGAATATTTTATTTAAGTGTACATATTGCCAGGAGCGAGCTAGAAATATCACTCAAGGACTTAAGATGAGAGTTATGATAAATACAACAGCTTGCCACTGTTATATTTCTAATAACTACCACAGAAAATAAGTTATTAAACTTTGTTTTCTGGAAGCTAAAATCTAGCCTTCCAGATTTCCTTCTCTGAATGACTAACCTCTGCCAGGTGGAACCAAGCTGTCTTCATGAGGTGTGAAGTGGTCTGCTAGAGAGACAAAGGATTTCCTGTGGATGGAGAACTGCAACAACAGAAGCAGAAGGCAGAATGAGAGGATGGGTTGCCAAACTGGTCTTTAAACAGACAATGACAGGACAGCACAGGCTCACTCCCACTTCCTTCATTCACCCCAGCCACACAGGAGCCTCTGTAATTAAATTAATGAGAGGGCTGGAAGGGTAGTGTTAGGGAATCCTAGCCACACCAGTGGGTTGTCTTAGCCTGATCTAACCGTTAAAGGAGAGAATTTCACTATTTTGAATTTTGGAAGAATGGTGCTTTTGGGGCAAGAATATGCCACACTTTGGAGGAAGTGGTCATCCACCTGGGTGGCACTCTGCATCCCATTGGTCAGGGGTGCCCCCTGCTTGTCACACAGGAATAGTGCATAAATAGGGAAGAGCTGCATGGCAACTTAGCTCTGCTGCCTGATCTGCACCTCAAAGGTCTGCACTCTGAAGGACTGCACATTCTGAGACTGCAGCCCTAAGGACTGTGTCTTGCTTCAAGAAGGATTAAGGAGTGGGCTTCCTGCAAACTACAGGTTAACTGCGCCCACCTGCCCATCTCCTCCAAGAAGTCCCCATCCTGGAGTGAGACCAGTAGACTTTTAAGAATTTGGAAAGGTGCACTGGGGAAATTATAGTACCAACATCCCAAGGACCATCTCAGAAATTCTAGACCCATGGATCGGTGTTGTGGACACTTTGAACCCTCAAGGAGACCTTCTGGAAGAAGATCCAGATGTTTGGTGAGGTTAGGAACTTTTTGAATAAAAAGGTCCAAAAGATGACTGACTCGACGTCGAGAGTCAAGCTGGCGACATTCAACTACGACCTGTCCTGGATTTCAGGTTCATCCTGCTGAAAGCTCTGGAGCTCCAGACTTCCAGGATTTCACGAGGCCTCACAGAAAACCAAGCAGATGAAATTGACTTTAATCAAGCCTGAAGAGGAGTTAATAAAAACACTAACAGCTATCACTAAGATCTGTAAACTCCACCCTCACAAATTTGGCACTCAAATCAACGTGCTGCAAACATTAGCTACTTTCACTATGGCAAATGATGACAAATTGGAGCACCTAAATTAATAAATTGGGTGCAAGACTTTGCGCCAGTGTGATTCCATTCCCACCTTGCTGGAGGTCATATCATTGCTTATACAGGACATGAAGGTAGGAGTCCCAATAAACTCAACATGGAACGGGGAAGGAAATTAGAATCCAGCAGAAGCTCAGACAAGTGAGTTTGTGGAGCCGGTGGAAAGCTCAAAACCACAAGCAGCATTGGGCATGCAGGGGGAAACAACCACAAAAGATTGTCCACCTAATAAATCCCCACTTGCAATTTTGGACTAGCTGAAGCCCCACACGTTAACCAATGAGTAAAAGAGGAAGCTGCTGGCCAGGCAGTATGTCTGCCTCAATTAAAGGAGAATGGGAACTTTGATAATGAATGGCGTACGCTTTCTAGAAAGAAAGAAAAAGTTCATAACAAAGCTAAATAAGAGCAACAAAATGCCTTGGATTAAATTAAACAGGATTAAACAGGAACACAAACATTTTTACATTTTCACAAAAAACATCTCTGGCAATGAAAAGGTTTGCGAATCACTGGTCCCACAAAAATACCAAACGAAAGTTGAAATGGAACTTGATACAATGGAATCTTTTCCAAAGGACTCACAAAAAGCCAAATGGAAGTCAAATTGAAAGTTGACACAGTAGACCCTGGTCCACTAAGTATAAGGCCGCAGGTGGTAGAGCAAAAGAACGATACTAGGGGAGTTTCCACCGGCCAACAGCTGATAGCAACAGTGGATGGGTGAGCCCATGGTTCCAACTCTAACAACTTACACAAGTCACCTCCTCAAATGGAGACTGTTAGACTTGGCTTTTTCAGCGGGTTCACCTCTAGACATTTTGCTTTTTGGCCTCCTGTTTTTGACCCTGTTTTTGTTGGTTTTAGGATTCTGGGCACTTTACTGCTTCTAGTCAGTGCTGAATGCATATGCTCTCCATGTAAATTGTGTTTATGGATTGGTGTTTCCATGTTATTTGATTTACTAATAAGTCCCTAGTACAGTGCACTGTGTGCCCCCAGGGCCAGTACATCAAATGCTGCTAGTGGGCCTCCAGCAGTGATTTGGGCCACCCACACAAGCAACTTTTCAGACCTGCCACTGCAGTGTCTGCGTGCAGTTTTTACTGCCATGTCGACCTGGCAAGTGCCCCCAGTTGCCAGGCCCATACTTACCCTTTTCACACATGTAAGGCACCCCTCAGGTAGGCCCAAGGAACCAGGACCAGACTGGCTACCGGGCATTTTAGTGTGCTGCCGAGCTGGGGGCTGATTTCACTGTGGTGGGGGCTGATTTCATTGATAGGGACCTGCGTGTTCTCCTGAATAAACAAAGCAAAATGAATGGTTTTAAGCACACGCAGGTCTCCGTCAACGAAATCAGCCCCCAGCTTGGCAGCACACCAAAACGCCCGTTAGCCAGTCCGGGCCTGCAAGGAACCCCCCTGGCAGAGTGGGGTGTATGTTCCTGGTGTGTGTGATACATGTCCTGATAGTGAAATACTGCTAATTTCACTATTGCAAGGCTATCTATCCCATAGGCTAACATGGAAGTTGCCTTGTAACATCTTACAAGCCTAACTTTCCATTGGGACAAGATAGAGAAATAGAGTTTAGTATGCTTCAACTCAGGATTTAAAAACACGTCTTTTAATAAAGATGATTTTTATATTATGTGTTTGCTGTGTGCTTTGCTGTGTTGGCCTGCAGTGGCTGCTTCAGCCTTGGGCAGAGAAAGGATTGGACTGAACTTTCTGCAACTTCCTTGTTTGAGTTACTCCAAGGGCTTGAGGTAGAGCTTGTCCCCTGTTCGAGAAGTCTCACGAACAGCAAAGACTTCACCTTCCTCTGGGTACTGCCTCTGGGACTGGATGTCTCAGTTGCCACAGAGGGAAACCGGAACATAATGCCATCATCAAGACCGAGGCGGTTCCGTGACCCGAAGGCACCGCAGAGGGCATCACCGCACTTCGCACCGCAACCCTTGTCTTACTGACGATGACGACCACAGCCACTACCGAGCCACTGCTTGCACCGTGACCTGTGGGCACCACACTCTGCACTGCCTCGCTTCCCTCCGCCGCCCTAGTCTCACCACCGCCGCCGTTGCAAGCTGACATCGCTGCCGTCGTCTGGGGGCACTGCTCATATGTTACACGAAGCAACGCCCTATCCCACACCGCAGCCGCGGCTCACCGATGCCAGCCCCTCAACTGCCAATCTTTGACAGCCACCACTACTTGCACTGGGACCATCAGCACCATGACGAGCACCGCCCCACTTCGCACCGCATCCCTGGTCTCACCAACACCGCTGGATGACTGCCACCGAGCCGATGCCTGCACCGCGATCTGAGGGCACCGCACGCCGCACTGCTCTGCTTCACACCGCAGTCTCGATGACCGCCACCACTGGCCCACACTGCTGTGGTTAGCCGGAACAAAAGGTACTGTCTACAAGTCTTCTGACACTGACGCCTGTCTGCACTGATGTGGTCAATCAAAACTGTTGTATTTGGTTGTTTTCAGCACCACTGTAGCACCAGACAGAGCTACCAACTTCAAGTACCTGGATTTTAAAGGTTATTCTTGCAAAGTGCATATTTTTATACTGTATTTTTATTGTTTATGGTCTTGTTTACACAGATAACATATTGGATATTTTTCTAAAACTGGTGTGGTGTCCTTTTGTAGTGTTGTCACTGTATTACTGTATGTTATGTGCAAATGCCTTACACCCTAACTCTGATATAAGCCTGTCTGTTCATGCCAAACTACAAGGGGGTGAGCAGGGGTTATTTTAAAAGTGTATCCCCCTTATCCTGACTGTGGAGAAGGGTCCCTACTTGGACAGGGTAACAACCTGCCAGCTAGAGACCCCATTTCTAACAGAGACATACACCAAGGAAAGGACATTAAAACAACCAGTGTCATTGCCTTACCCAAGAATGTCACCAATAAAAATTGTAATCTACCATGGACTATGGGAACGATATAATCAACAATGTCTTATCACAATAAATGACCCCAAAGTCCAAAAAGGGGAAAATGAAAACTAAAAGCTCAATATTTGAGATAGGTAGGGACACAGGTGCAGCACCCTTAATTAAAAACTAATCGCAATCAGATGATTACAAAAAAGACTCACTGGGGCTCAACAATGTGGCGACAATAGAGGGTCCCTAAAAAGTATAACATAATACCTAGAATAAATCCTACAAGGGCAATAGGACATTGTGAACAGACATAACATCTTAAGACTAGCCTCTAAACTGCCGGTCCTGGAAAATCTGTGATCAAAGTACAATGAGTAAATGGCTTTCAAGTGCCCGGGTCACAGAGAAATTAACAAACAAATTGAGATTTGCTTTAAAGGGGAGAGGTTTTCTATATGTTTCATAAACCACAAAAAACAACATTCTAGATGGGGAATAAGCCTATCCTACACCCAGCCTAGTAGATATACCTTGATATTGAATCTGCCTAGCCCCAACATAAGGCAGCCGATTAGGGATGATGCCTGACGCTTCAACAACATAACAGTCCTGAGGAATGCTATCTGGGCAAATGACGATACCACAACAAAAATTCATCATCAAAACACGGCAAATGAGACCACAAGGAGGCCAAATCTATCATGGCTAGAAGCAGTGTCACTCTAGAAAAGGGGGAAGTACATATATGATTGAGACCCAATGTTAACTAGGTGGAGGAGACCCCTCCACACCCCACAAACTGGGAATGGTTGGCGGGGATTCTTAAATCAATGCCCCTAATCAATGCAAGATAAATAAAGTGAGGTTTAATCTCTGGGAGATAGAAATCTATTTCTGGAATGTGGGGGGCCCCTCAGAACATGAGGATAAAGAGAGTGTGGGGATTTAACCGAGAATTATATGTTTTTCCTGCAGGAAACAGGGAGCCAGAGCTTTTCCTGAATTATGCAAACTTTGCAGCACATGTACTCCCATCCCAAAGTGGTGGGCGCCCAAGTGGGGGGTTTCAATTCAAATAAAAAGTGACCTGGCAGTAAAGACATCCATAATTTTGGCAGGAAAAGGGGATGCTATCATTGTAAAAAGCCACTCAAAAGACAAAACAACATTGCGAATCATACCTTGATCAGCGGAAATATCTAGCTACACCTGAAAATCACACTGAAAAGTGA
Source organism: Triturus cristatus (assembly GCF_964204655.1). NCBI lineage: Eukaryota > Metazoa > Chordata > Amphibia > Caudata > Salamandridae > Triturus > Triturus cristatus. Next base: position 637,058,823 of record NC_140585.1, read on the forward strand.
GTTAGCAAGCACATTGCTAGATTGCCTAGAAAATCTTAGGTCAGAATATTCCAAAGCACACTTGATGATTGAAGGCGATTTCAATTCAAATCTACTAAAAGAAAAACAATCTGGAGGAATGAAAAGAGAGAGAGGATGAATGCTGGAGCATCCCGCAAGAGACTGCCCAGTACCAGTTGCAGGAAACATTTAGTGTATGTCTCGCTAATGTCCTAGAGGCTTCAGGGATGGGATGTATCAACGATGGAGTAATACCGGATAGTCCGGGGGAGTATACTCACACCTCCCCTTTTAGATTAACAACCCTGGACTATCTATGGTCTGCAACAGAACATTTCCACAACATAGATGTTTTTCAGATAATTCTGAAACTTCAAGTGACCATGCAGCAATTCTATGTAAGATCACCATGCCTTTGGAAAGGTATCAGGCAGCAAAGATGATTGGCCATCAAGAAGACTCTGCCTGTTAAAAAGAATATATTGGAAGATGGAGCAGTCCCAAATAAACAAAATAAAACAAAGCTTAGATCCAAAAGAAAGGGATATTGAAAAAATGAAGGAAAATTAGGTAATAACAGGCGGGGCCACACTGATTGCATCACTCCAAGACAAACTAGCAGAATGCCCCAGAAGAAGATCAGAGATAGAACAAAGTAGGCGGGAGCACTCTGAGAGCCTTAAAGCAAAAAGTTTAAGAAAGAAGCTATTTATAAAAAGCTAGGTATAAAACCCTGTGCTGAGAAACTGACGTGGGCAAAACTTCACACTGCACCCAAGACAAAGGATTCAAGGAAATTCTGGTGGCTAGTTAACAAGCTCACTCAAGCCTGAAATCCCAAAGGTCTTTTAAATCTCCATGAAACAATGGTCTGACCACGAGACCACTATACAGCGCAACAGCTTGTTCAAATGGCAGGCATAACAAGCATGATGAACAGACCTAAGAACATGATAGCTAATTGACCGAGATCAACGGGGCACCAGACAGGGACACAAATCTCAGATATACCTGATATGATGGATGGCCCAATGGGGGTGAGGGAAGTAAGCATAGCACAGACACCCTTTAGTAACAACCTTTAGCTGCCATATAAGAAAGGTATGAAAAGACTGAAAAAAAATGGGAGCAGCTGGGGCACCATGCCCAAATAGCCGCCCGGTGGCCCTCATAAAATCAATTCTGAGTCTTTGGATGTCCATTCTAACCCCCATCTTCTAAGAGTGTTATTCTACAGTACCCGATAGCTGGAGAGGATCAATTTTGGTACCTAAATATAAATGGGGAAGCAGAGCATCACCCTCCAACTATAGAATGATATTGTTATTGAATGTGGAAGAAAAGTGCAATGCCAGGTTACTGTATGAAGAGCAGAAAATCTGGGCAAAACAGATAAACTGATCCCATGGTTCCAGGCTGGTTTTCAAAGACCTAGTAACATTGAGGTCAATCTCCTGACCTTAACCTGCCTAATTGAAGAAGCAATGCTCTCCAAGAACCAACCGCTTAATTCACTGTTCATTGAGTTCATAAATGCCTTTGATGACATTCCAAGAGGCCAGTTATGGATAAAGCTAAGAAAGTGGGAGATGCCACTGCACCTCCTGAAGGCCATAGAATCACCAGATAGTAATACATGGGTGAAAGTTAAATTAGTAGCTAACTGGACAACATCAGGGAAAATCTACACATGCAGGATGGCTCAACTGAAGAGAAGCTTTGTGTACCAAAACACAAATGTACTACTTACGGTGGTGTCAACTAAGTTGATGCACACAATAACATATGGTGCACTGGTCTTTAATAATCAACTATGTGAGTGGCTATATAAACAGAAATGTATCTGCTATTGCGGTCTATTTGCACTCCCAGACTGCACTAGTCAACCGCAAATAAGATTGGAATTTAAATTACCAAAGCAAGATCTGGTATTGCAGGCCAAATTAGTTTCATACTGTCAAAAATTGAAAATGGCCTCAATTGGCTTTGTGAAACAACTTCACGGAGAGAATTTTCAGGAGCCCAGCTCTGCACAGGGCTAACTCCTGGTAGCATCGATCAAGGCCCTGAGTGGGGAAGATCTGATAAAGAACACCTTACCGCAGAAAACGACAGCAAAACTATTAATGAAGTCAGCAAAGATATTTTCATGGGACCAGGACCTTAGGGAATTTAGAGCTAAATTCTATGGCTATTGGGCCGTGAACCTTTCCACTTGAGGCACCCTACCTGAATATCTGAATCTGCCTCTCCCAAACCATGCAAAGTATACACTCATAAGAATGCTCTTTGGCCTAATCTCCCTAAGGAGTTATTGGTATTGTCACAAGGAAGGTGAAGGTGATGCATGACGCAGATCGTGCAGCCAAGCAGAAGAGTCTTTAATACTGGGTAGCTACATGCTTTAGAAAACTTTATGAATAGAACATGTGATCAGAATCTGTGAGGCGCTAAACACCTGAGGCACCTCTCTCTTCGGCCATTATTTCAAACTCTAAATGTGAGGATATGTTGGGCAGCTGTCCTAACCTGCTTAAAAGGAGAATCTTGTCAGCTATCTGGGTGCTATTTAAAATTTATGAAAGCAACAACCGATAATCTAAAATGTCTATGACGGTTTTTACATTAGTGGCCTTTTACACATGGCGCTCTATGACATTTTGGGCCACACTTTACTGGCATGGAGCATTTTGGACCAGTGTGGGTCAAATTGAATCGAATAAGGAACATTTCCAGGATGCGGACTGGCCACGATGGGGATCGTCTGCCTGTGGAGTAAAAGTTGGGAGAGGCTGCAGAGCCTATTTCGCTCCCGGTGGAATGATGTACCAGGAAGCACGTTTTAGAACTAAGCACTTTAGAGTAGTGTGTGGTCCTCTTGCCTCCATAACTAATGTTTTGTGAGAGGCGAAACCATGTGTGCCATTTCAGATTATTGAGAATGTGGAATTTGGAGCTCCAAAAGGGGACTACAAACTTGATACCTTGTTCTTTAAACACTGTTTTAACTATGTTTTACAATTGTTATTTGTGGTGAGATGTAATGATTTTAACTTATCGATCATCAATAAATAATTTTTGGTAAAAATTCTTGGCGATGAAGGTCAATTATTGCAAAACTCGGAGTCGCAATTTGGGCACTCAAAATGATGGACTGTGTGTGCAACTACTTGTGAAAAGTTTACCTGACAAATTATGTAAGGTTACTGATGATCAAGGTGTTGGCATTTTGATATTTTTATACCTATTGCACTGGCTTACAAATAATTCAAAACAAGTCCAGTCACATTTTTTAAATGGTGATTGTTGTATAACAATGTCTTTACATTTTTTAACTGATAGAGTTACTATTCCACTGGGCACGTATCACTAAATATCCAATAAGCCATGTTCTTGTTTGACTGAATTTAAGCATATATTTTGCATGGCATTATGTTCTGGTATATTTTCAGTTTGTCTGTTTCATGAGCAATAGTGTTTGAGCATTTATGTGTGTGTATGTGTGTGTGTGTTTAATTGTATACAATTTTGATCTGCAACTAGTTCTGTAGTCAGTTTGGACTGCAAATCATAGTCCCATACTAAAGTGCTATTTAAAAGTTCTGGTTTACAAATTTTGCTTTCCTTCAATCTTTTCTTTTGCAGAGTTCACGGTGTCCAGTTTTTGCAAAGTTATTGGACCGCTAGATTACTCGAGGATTAAACATCTGCGTCTAGACGGAAACAACATCACTCGTGCTGAGTTGCCTCAGGAAATGTACAGTTGCCTCCGCCAAGCTTCTGATTTAGAACTGGAATGATGGCTCCCTCCAGATAACCAGTGACCTTGAGCAACTTAAGTTTGCCCAGGGATAACATCTTAAAGTTAACATTCCCTATGAAAACGGATACCATCAATTTAACAAACTAAAACGTTTATACATGTTATTTAGCATGAATATGGTGACCTTACAATATTTTGTGTACAACGTTCTGTATACATTTTTAAAGAATCAGCGACTGAGTTGTGGATGTAAATTGTATATCTAGCAAATCAAATTATATATTGTAAAGTATTCACACACTTGCGTGGTATAATATTAGGTATTGCCAAACGTTTGCAAGTGATAAATGTGACTGAATCACTGAATTTCCTACAAAAAGTGATTAATTCAGTCCTTTAAAGAGCAACTCTAACAAGACGCCTTAGTAATCTACACGTGATGCAGCTTTTCAGTTTGTTCGTAAAGTTTCTTCTCATTGTTACAATGAAAGCTTATATGTTGGTTTTTCTAATCTGAAATACTTATTTCTCTCTAGCTCATTTATTTGGATATCTCTTTAATAAGATGCATGCCAAGCTTAACGGGTGTGTAATAAATAAAACATAACATATCAGTTTCGGCCTCATATCTTTTAGAGACATTTGTAATTCTTTTGTATATGCTTGAACTATCAGTTTCAATAAATACAAAAAAACAAGAACACATTTTTCTCAAAACTACTGCAAAGTTATCGAACAAACAATGTTTTCTCTATTTTGTCATGTTAACGTTTCAACCACAATGTATGCCTCTTTACAATCGAAATCCACAATATTTTCTACATATTACTAATACCGAAAGATATAAGACAAACCCACAGTATTTACAATGACTGAATATTTTATTAATTTGTGTACCACAGTTCTTGTAGTGTTCTCAGAGCCCAATTTAAGTTGTTTGTTTAATTGTCTCAAACTTGTTATCAGCTGAAGATAATTCAATAAAATGTGGGCACCCAAACACAAATGTCGTTTTGTGTTTATCGACGCACAAAACTAAAACAGTAGATGATAGAACCAAGTAGTAAGTACTTACACATTACACAAAGCACCAGTTTACCGCTGGTGTTTAAAATTAGTCTGTGATATTTCACAGTTTGTTGAAATGATGAAGATAGTTTTTTCTTGTTTTCTGCATCATCTATACATGGCAAATCTTTGTAGAGTAAGGAAACAAGCATTGGCATAGCCAATAGGTCTCGCCTTTGGGACCTTATAAGTGTTTAGCTATGTAGCACAAAATAATTATTAATGTACATTTTAATACAATGGGTAGGCAGTAAACAAGAATTTGCACTTCCACGTCTCTCACTAAGCTTTGTTAATGTGAGGTGCAATAAAGTTGCAGATACATGAGATATCCAATATCAAAATCCTGATTGTTTTTTAAAGGGTTGGGAGGTGTGGGATTAAATCAGGAATTTGTTTACACATTAATGTTTGGAAAGTAGCTGCATATTATAACAGCAGCAAAACATGTTGCATTACATTTATAGCTAACGACTTGAACCCTGTTCTACACTTTTCAAGTTTAAATGTGCCCTTTCCATGCCAACCACCCCTAAACAAGCATTTGCAATGCAATAGGACTAGCATTTACGCAAGACCTACTGCATTGAATCACGGACAACGGGAGGGGTGGAGCATGGACTACAGGAGTGCGGGCTGGGGGAGTGGGGAGAAGGGTGTGAGAAGGCACAGACAAGGTAGTGCTCACAGTCTAAATAACACATACAGTACAGTGTAACACTAAAGGCGCCAGTAGCTGTGGGAGGGTACAAATGACGATATGGCAATAATAAGGAGGGACTAACAAGCCTCATTATCATTCAGAAGGCAGCATTTATGAAAGACAATGACACGAGCCAATTAAAAACATGGGTGGAGAGTGGGCGGAGCATACCGCAGAGTGAGCAGCGCATGTACGCTGCCGCTATAGGCTCGACCTAATGACAGGGGTGTCAGGATCCGTGAAGAACTCCATGTTGACTGCTTCACATACGCTTTTCATTTGACATGGTGAATATGTGGCATATGTATGGGTATTTATAGAGCAGCCACTTGGCTAGAAAGCAGTGGAGGATGGCACAGCAGACGGGGACAGCATGAGGTGGAGTACAGCAAGCATGAGAGCAAAGAAGAATTCATCTCTAAGGGGGGCACAGGTGAGAGTCCCTCCTCATGATGCATAAGATGTTCTTTGCCCGGCAAATGGAAATGACAACTCAACGTTTGACAGCAGTAATCACACAACAAGCACTGGCAAAAAGGCACACGTGTAGAGGACGTGAAAGTCGAACCCTTGTCGATTGGGAGAGTTATTATACATAAGGAGGGAGTAAAATAGGGTTTCATACTCATAGTAAAGAGGAAAACATTTAGGGGAGAAGAAAACCATTTCTCTTTATTTTCCAACAATAGTTTTCATATTTTAGAAAAGACTGACATGCCTGTCCCTTTGTGTTGAACAATCACGGTAGCAACGGAGCTCTATGGCGAACCAACCGTATTACTCCTACTCAGAGGCAAAAAAGGGGGGATTCGTTAACAGGACAACGATGTATGATGGGAAGAGAAATAAAACAGAATTTATGTCATTAGGTCCTGCAGAAATAGACTTTAGGAACATCTAGAAAGCACACCTCCTAATAATCAGGAAGAAACGTGAAACATGCTTATTCTGCAATAACATCTAAATATGTTTCAATGGCAGCGCATAACTTGACTTTAGGTGGCTGCGTTCATTGGCCAAATGCTAACGGTATCAGTGGATTTAGAAAACTGAACCTTAATCTACTGCAGGAACCTGTGTGACAAATATAACTAACCAGTGTTAAGAGTATGTGACTCATGTTCCAGATCGAAGATGGGTAATAAACTGGAAAAATGTTTGCCGATCGAGGAAATAATTTGTTTCTGAAAGCACCACCCGCCTTTAAATTCAATTTTACAATTGCTTTGGAAGCAAATCATTATTAAATATTAGCTGCATACTTTGAGCCTGCCCATCTCCAATCCTTAAAGTATGCAGACTTACAGTGCATCAATAATGGGTTTGTAGAAAAAATGATAATAAGCGACTGATTAATATCCTGTGCTGCAATAAAATATGTAAATTTGCGAAGCCAAAACCTAAGGCACTTTAGATTAACTGCGCCTCTAAAAATGAGAAATCAAGGCCGCATTTGTAAATAGGGTGAGAAAGTGTTCTTCTGAATAGAACAGAAACGAGGACTGAAATCCATCTGCAAATCAATCATGTTCAAAAATGGAAGAAATAGGACTGTCAAGTCATCGCTATGTCACATCATTTGCACAGAGCAGGATCCTCCCGCTCATCACATTCCTGCCGGTGAGACAAATCCTGCATTCCCAAGGTGATTGCATACATCAGTCCTTTCACCCTTCTTTCATGTCTGTGCACTCAAGGGTTCCACGTGCACCGCTGTCTCTTTCCAACAATCTGCAGCAAACCAAAGGCTTAGAAGCGTGAGGGGGTCCTTACATTACATCTCTCGCATGCACTGCTTACTCCTTAGCAACACAGCTCTGCCCCACGTCCCCCCTCATTCTCAGTGCCCGCTGCAGAGTTACTGTGCGCTACTGCCAGCTGTGCTCCGATGCTGTCTTAAAAAAACACTTTACCGGATTGATGGCCCATACTTTACAATATTGTACAAATGCCGGATTACTTACATTCATCCCCTAGAGATAATAACACCAACACAGGCCCTGCACGGGCATAGCTCTGTAATCATGAGACCAACAGGGTCTGCATAAAAGAGCAGGTGGACGCAGCACATGCCAGCGTATCCTCAGCGAACTCATGTCAAGGTACGGATCTGCATTGTGACCAGAAAGCCTTACTGCAACCGGTTAGCAGGAGTCCCTTTGGGATGTCAGGAAATCTATTCTATTTTGGGCCTATTGGGCTGCCTTCATATCAACAACGAGTGGCTGTGAGCATTCTTCTACGCTGTGTATAGCCGTGTGTTATGTCTCGCAGATGTGTTCAGAATGTTAGCCTGCGTGGCAAGGTTTGATGGAGAATGTTCATGGTGTTGCTGGGTGATGGGGTCAGAAGATTCTATGTTTTTGAACAGTGCGGAGACGTTTTATGAGGGTGGATGTTTCCTGTCTCGTCTGTTGCCTCCGCTGTGTAGATTTGCCTAATAAACTACTTTCAGTGACCCCCGGCTCCCAGGCTGATTACTACAATTTGATTGGCGACGATCTACTGTCTACACGGCTGCTTCACGAACTCCACGCAAGATACCTCGTCAAGCCAGGATCGTTCAGATTGAACAGAGGTGGTGACTGTGAGCTTCAGTTTATCAAGACTTTACTCCAAAGGTACACCCTTACGTAGAAAACAGCTTTAAGGTAAGGGTGTCTACAAATTTACAAGCTGAACGCCAACCGTTTGGATGTTGGATTTAAACTTACCCCGCTTCGCATAGCTTCGTCTCACACCGGTCCCTGCTGCTGTCGTCTGCCGCTGTGTGCCACCTCGGAGTCTGATATCTTTTCCATGCGTTTTTGGGGCATAATCGTTGTTTTCACGTCTGGCGCGCATGTGCGAAGTGAGTGGTGGGTCCTCTTTCCACTGCGCATGCGTGAACCAGCAACGTATTTTTCATCCACTCTACGGTGACGTTCATCTCCATTTGTCTCCCTCTGCATTTCATGTTGCCAAGCAACACAGAGCTTTCAAGTCATCGCACAAGTGAATTGCTTCTTTGATTCACACACACGCTACATTCCATTTGTCTCCCTCTGCATTGCATGTTGCCAAGCAACACAGAGCTTTCAAGCCTTCGCATCAGTGGCTTGCTTCTGTGATCCACACACACGCTACATTCGTTTCTGTGATCCACACACACGTTATCCTCTGTTTGTTGTTTCTGTGACTCGCTCACATTCTTCGCTTTTGCTCAAAGTTGGCAGATTCTTCCTGTGATCTGCACACAGACGTGTTCTTTTTGCCAATTGTTTTGTTGAAGCAGATTCTTCCTGTGATCTGCACACAAACTAAGTCTTGGTGCAAATTTCGACAATTAAATTTACATTTTTATTTTATTGATTTTTTATTTTTTGATCAGATTTGCCATATTTCCTACATATTTTGATAATTTTTTTCTTTTTGTGTTGAAAGATATTCAAAGGGTTGTGTCACATTCGTGTGTATACTATATTTTTTTTTCTCCTTGTGTGTTGTTATCAATATGCAATCCGTCAGTCCACCTCCTGCCTTTTTGGAATCTGCTGGTGATCCACCAGTCAGGTGGGAACTATGGTTTGATGCCTTCCAAACCTATTTAGGTGCCATTGGAGCATCTAGATTCAGTGATGAACGTAAAAGGTTTTTACTTCTTCATTCTCTTGGTTTTGAAGGGAGATCTATTTTCAAACATCTTCCTGAAATCACTCATGTTCCGGGGGAAGATATTGATTTGTTTCAAGATGCTGTGACTAAACTTAGAACAAGGTTTCACAAGCAACCTAGTTTAATGGTCCTTCGGCATAAGTTTTTCAAGAGGCAACAGAAAGACGGAGAAGATGTTGACACTTATATTTCTGCATTAAGAAAGCTCGCTTCGGAATGTCAGTTTGAGACATTTTTAGAGCAACTGATCAGGGATCAATTTGTCTGTCATTGCAGTGACAAGCAGACACGTCAAAAACTTCTTTCCCTCTCAAATCCAGATTTGGATGAAACCATAAAAATCGCCAAAAGCATCAAAACGTCTCAGATATCTTTAAAAGAATTGGAAGATAAACTTCCAGACTCGGTGAATTCCGTTTCGTCCAGCTCAAGACTTAAGCGCAATGAATCTTAACCTGAAGTCAGAGATAGTGAGACTAAGAAAATCATCTCAAAGAATAATGTTTTTCTCTCACAAGACCCCAAACACATGTGTAACAGATGTGGCAACAAACAACATCAGAAGGGAGCTAGATGTCCAGGAACAAATGTTGTGTGTAGTTATTGCAATAAAACAGGACATTTTGCAAAAGTTTGTTTTAAAAAAAAATTTAATGAGCAAAAAAGGTCTGTTGCGTGTGTGCAAGAGTCAGACTGTGAGTCAGATTCCGAAATAGTTGCTGCTGTTCTAGATAATCCAGATCATGTTTTACAGATTTCTGATGAAATGGACTGCGTAGATCCCATTGTTGAGATTTTGGTGGGGGACACAGTATTAAATTTACTTGTAGATTCTGGTGCTAGAATAACAATGTTAACCAAGGAACTGTTTGAGGAAACTTGGTGAAGTAGGAGTTTGTTACCTCCCGATCGCTCACCAGTATCTTACGAGGGTCGTAAGATAGAACTGTTGGGATATTTTGAGGATGATCTCGAATTCAATGGAAGGGTGATCAGAGGGAAAGTATATGTGGCTGTTAAAGGGTTGAATATCTTAGGATGGTATCACCAGGGCTTATTTGGGATGATCCTCAAACCGGGTTGCCGGGTGCAAGTCTTAACTGTTTCAGATGCTGCCTTTGATAGTAGTGTTAAATGGGAGCAACTTTTTCCCACGGTTTTTTCAAGGGAATTAGGAACTATTCGAGGGTTCAAACACCGGATCATTGTGAAAGAAGGTTCGTTACCGGTGAAACACAAATTAAGGGGTGTCCCTTTCAGTGTTAGGGAAGACCTTGAAGTGGAAATAAAGCGCCTGTGCCGAGAGGGAATTATTGAGGCAACAGAGTCTTTCTTGTGGCTTTCTCCTCTGGTCGTAGCACGCAAGAGATGTGGTAAGTTGCGTGTCTGTGTGGACCTCAGGCCACTCAATAGGGAAATCTGGGTGGACTCGCATCCTCTGCCAAAAATTGATGATCTATTTGCATGTGTCAGGGGTTCGAGGTATTTTTCAAAGGTAGATTTGGCGAGTGCGTATCACCAGATTGAATTGGAAGAGGAGTCTCGCCACTTTACGTTGTTTATCTCACCTCTGGGCACTTTCCGTTATAAACGTATGCCGTTTGGTTTGGCCTCGGCGGTGTCAGTATTCCAACGTGTGATGCAGAGTATGTTGGGTGAGATCAAAGGTGTACTTGTATTCCAAGATGATGTCCTCGTTCATTCCAGAGACATTAGTTCACATAATATTTTGCTAAGAAGGGTTTTTGAGACGTTCAGAGATTATGGTGTTGTTGTGAAACCTGAAAAATGTAAATTCCTATGTGATGAAGTCGAGTACTTAGGACACCACATTTCGGGCGAAGGGATTCGACCTAGACAGGGTCTGTTAGATGCCATTGTCAATGCTCCTATTCCGGTGGACAAAACAGGGATTATATCACTGTTAGGTTTGCTGGAATATTATTCTAAATTCATTCCCAATTATGCCTCTGTAGTTAGACCAATCAGTTATTTGTTGAGAAAGGGTGTTTCGTTCAATTGGTCGGGTCAGTGTGACGCAGCTTTGGGAACTGTGAAGGTTCTACTCAAGAACAGTGAAGCGCTTAAACCGTATGATCCTACCCTTTCCACTTGCATCACGGTGGATGCAAGTCGGGTGGGTTTGGGGTGTGTGGTTACGCAGGATGCCCGAGGAGGTGAAAATACCATTGCGTTTGCATCCAGAATTCTAAGGGATGCAGAAATACAGTACTCGGTGATCGAAAAGGAATTGTTGTCTTGCCTTTGGGCGGTTAATAAGTTTTGTTCGTATGTCTGGGGCAGACGTTTCATTTTGAGGACTGATCATAAACCATTGGTCAACATTCTTAGTGCAGGGACTAGCAAATGTTGTTCACCAAGGATTGTAAGGATGGTTTCGAGACTTATGCAATATCAGTTTGATGTGGTCCATGTTTCTGGTGGAAAGAATACGAGAGCAGATTTCTGTTCAGATGACAATGATGGTGATGATGATTCGGATGATTGTTTCATTGCTGCAGTTGATATTTCTCAGTCTAGTGTTGGGGATGAGGGAAGTTGGTTGGAAGCCATTGCTCAAGATGAGGTTCTCCAACAAGTGAGTCAATATGTGATGAATGGTTGGCCAAGAGAGAGTACCTTGCCGCATTATCTACAACCTTACTGGAAAGTACAGTCAGAAATTTCCATTGAAGTGGGAGTGTTGGTTCGTGGAGAAAGGCTTATTCCTCCTCTTGGTGTGAGGAAAAATATTATTCTCAGAGCTCATGAGGGTCATCTGGGTTCAACTCTTACTAAACGAAGGGTTTGTGATGGTTTCTGGTGGCCATTTATGGATACTGATGTCACGGAGATAGTTGATGTGTGCTCCATATGTAGAAACGCAGATAAAGGCTTGAAGGCAAAGACTCCACCACTGTTGCCAGTTGACTGCCCGTCAGCTCCTTGGAGTAAGCTGGGTTTAGATATCATGGGTCCTATAGAAGGTTTGCAGAATGGAGGTCGTTTTATTTTGGTGTTAATTGATTACGTTTCAAAATGGCCTGAGGTGAGAGTTGTTAGGGACATCTCTTCTTCTACGGTGATAACGTTTTTAAGAGAGGTGTTTATTCGAGAGGGGTTTCCTGAGACATTGATCACAGATAACGGTACCCAATTTGTCAGTGTCGAATTCGAGTCATTTCTGAGTTCTTGCAATGTCAAGCATGCATGAAGTTCACTGTATCACCCACAGTCTAATGGTCAAGTGGAGCGTATGAACAGGGTGGTGGGAGACTGTGTTAGGTGGGCAAAAGGTTCGAAGGTTAATATACAAGGTTCCATCGATAGTATCCTTTGGTTTTATAGAACGACTCCCCACTCCACTATTAAGATTTCTCCTTTTGAGCTATTAAGGGGACGTAAGGCCAATACTTGCTTTAGACCAGGGTGGATGAACAAATGGTTCAAGTCGTTACATGACATGAATAGTCTTATGGAAATAGTGAAGAGAAATGTTCAAAGTGCTCAAGTTAGACAAAAGCAGTGGTATGATGAAAAAATTTCCACTAAGTTGGTTGAAGTGCATGTGGGGGATCTCGTTGGGATCAAATCTTCCATACATGTCAAAAAAGGGGAGAGTAAGTTTGGATTACCTATCCGTGTCACACAAATAGGTAGGAATGCGGTTAAGGTTGAAGGGAGAAGTTGGTGGAATGTAGGTAAGATTGTTAAAGTTAGGGAAACTGGTGACACAGGGAAGGGTGGTAGCTCAAAGCCTTTCTCTTCCAAAACTGTGAATGCTGATTTTATTGGTTGTAGAACTGGTGATGTTCGTTCTCCTGTGAGAAGGAGTAGTAGGATGAGCAGAATTCCCAAACGTTTTTGTGACTGAATTTCTGTTACAGTGTTTATGTTTAACTTCATTTATTTTTGTTTTAGGTTATTATTTTTTACATTTTGTTTGTGCTCGTTTTTTTAAAAAAAAAATGAGAAAGGGGGATATGTTATGTCTCGCAGATGTGTTCAGAATGTTAGCCTGCGTGGCAAGGTTTGATGGAGAATGTTCATGGTGTTGCTGGGTGATGGGGTCAGAAGATTCTATGTTTTTGAATAGTGCGGAGACGTTTTATGAGGGTGGATGTTTCCTGTCTCGTCAGTTGCCTCCGCTGTGTAGATTTGCCTAATAAACTACTTTCAGTGACCCCCGGCTCCCAGGCTGATTACTACACCGTGCTATGTCCAAAATGACTTTCCTCACCCCAAGAAACGATCACAAGACGCTGCCAGCCCACTACCTGCTGGCAGCATAGCCCTGTGCTAAGGATGCCTCAGCCATTTTATGAGCTGTGATGGCGTCAGCAGTTATAAAGGACGAGGAGGAAGAGACTGTCTTTAGTACCCTAGTGTTTTGTCCCCCTACGTACCATGCAAATAAAAACAAGCATTTGCAATGCAATAGGAGTCCCATTTACGCGAGGCCTATTGCATTGCAAACGGGAGTGCGGGCGGGTGGGGGACAGGGGGACGAGAAGGCATGAACAATGGGAGTGGGGCAGCTGAGGAGGCACGGACTGCAGGAGGTGGGAGGCACGGGAAAAAATAGTGCTCACAATATAAATAAAACATACTGTGCAACACTCGAAGTAAAGGGGCCAGTAGGCACAGAAAAATACAAATGACGACATGTCCGTCATAAGGCGGGACTAACAAGCCTAAAACCAATCGGAAGGCAGCATTTAGGAACTAAGCCAATGAAAAAGATCGGCAAAGAGTGGGCGGAGCTTTCACGGAGCTTCCACACCATACTGAATACTGTATGCCTCACAAAGCGAGCAGCGCATGCGCGCTGCCGCTATAGGCTCAACCTAAAAAGAAACAAAGTGTATTGCTAATGTAGGAGCAAGATAAGCATACAAGTGCCAGGCATCACATGTTAAATTGAACTATTTCACATGGCACCCAATGTTTTTATTCTTAAATCTTACCATAAGCCATTTTGTAGCCAAGAACTGTAAACTTAAAAAGCCATCTATTTGTAGTGGTTCAGCAAGTCTTCTTCTCTCACAATGAGTTTTTGCATTTGATCTTTTACAGACAAAAGGAATGTAGAACATGGGCAACTAAAAGGTTTGGAATCACACTACATTAAATGATTATTTTTTCCATGAAAAAGTGTAAAATGAGTAGAAGTGAAATTCACTACATCATAGGCACCCTCATTCGAAGATGACTGGTGATTGGAGGGGAGATACTGGGTCCAAGGTTACAGATTCCGCCCAATATCCCAACCCCAGTTGCAAGCAATCATTAGTTTCTGGCAGTGGAATAAAAAATAACATATGGGTCCAAGAATTGCCAAGCCCTTTGTATCATGTGAGTTCCCGATTCCGGACCTCTTTCCAGACATTTACAACCTGTTTTGAGGAGTGGGAAAATGTATGCAGAAAAGCATTTAGGGCATCATTACCATGTTGGTTGGAATTGCCTCCGACCGATATCGCTGCGGTCTCGGAACCATCCAACCTGTGGTCGGCGATCCCGACACCGCAATTATGTTGCGACCACACAATCCCATTGCTGTATGGGATCTTGTTCTGTGGTTGGAAACCGGCCGCAGCACAAGCTCCCATGGAGAAATGGGAGTTTCTGTTAATCACTGCACCCTGTGGCAGGCACTGTGAGGTGCAGGGATGAAGAGGAGGCCACCAACCAGAGGCCGCAGAGGTATGGAGACCCAGCTAGGGGCCGCAAAGTTGCTTTCCGATTGGCTTTTCATGCCAGAAAGCCCAACATGAAAAAGCCAGTGCGCAACCAACATCGTTATCCCGAGCCCGTTGGAAGCCAGCTGGAATAACCGGCCGGATTCACTTCCAACTACCGTCATTGTAACACGCCGGTCGAAAGTGAAACCAAAGATGTCGGTCGGAAAGCCTCCGAGTGCTGGTCGACCGACATCAAAATGAGGGCCCTGGTATTACCGAACGTGTTACTGAACAACGTAAAATTAAAAATCGTGTTGGTAGTATGTTCTTCAGACATACCATTCCATACAATTTGGGTTGAGAACCCACCTCTATGTTTTGTGTGTGCACCAGCCTCCACTGACCAGTATTTGTGAATGTAATTGTTTAAAGCAATGGAAAACTGGGAAGCAGTTAGTTGTAGGTGAGATTGCAAATCAAACTAGAAGCAAACCTTTTATCTTTATGAGCACTTATTCTAGTATTCATTATTTAAATGTATTCAATGCAAAATGTACCTAATAATTTCATAGTTTAGGAAAGTTCTGTGCACCAGCTGAGAGTAATATGCTGTTGTAGAAGAAAGTTATATAAGCGCACGCCTGTACTGGGAAGTTAGGGCCAGATTTGCAAAGTATGATCCCACATAGAATCACAAAACAAAGACAACACCCTTCCAACCACACACACTACATGGCATAGCCTGTTACACGTGTAGGTAGGAGCTTCATTCTCCCACATAGAAATAGTAAGCACTATATATAAATGTTGCAATACAATACAATATAATACCATTTTGCTATTAATCGTCAACTTTGGAATCACACTACTAGTAAGGAGCAGAAAGGTCTTGCTGTCACATGAGCTGCGTTGTGCTAACAATTTTCTCTGCGCATCCTTCTGAAAGTAAGTTTGGACAAGGGAACTGATAGGGGAATAAATATCTTGCTTAAACAGTGACTTAGAGAAAAGGGATTGATTGATGGACACATTGCTTACTCTTGCTGAGAAGTCTTTTTCATCGAACCCTGATTTAATTTGTGAAGATGGGGTGGAAATTGACATCTTGGTGTAGAAAACACTGCAAAAGACCTGGGGGCAGATTTATGACTGCTGGCACATCTCTGCTAATCAGCAGAGATGCGCCAGAAGAGTTGCGACGCATCTGCCCACCCGTGCGCCACCACTGATGCGCCGCATTTATAATACGACACAGCTCCAGCAAGGCTCGGGGATGCCCTATCCCTAACATGCTGCGTCAATCCTTACGCCTGCTTCAAGCAGGCGCAGCGTTTTGACGAAGCATGGCCTTAAAAGTGACTGAGTGAAATCGTGTAGATTTCACTCAGCCACTTTTAGAAGGCGACCCTGTGCCGGAACGCCCCCCCTGCGCCAGAACGCCTGCTTCTGGCGCAGGGCTTTACAACGTGACGCATCTCCCAGATGCGTCACGTTGTAAATACCCCGCAGCATGGTGCTGGTTTTGCGCCGCCGCTGCGTAACAAAAGTGACGCAACGGCGGTGTAAAACAGGCGCAAGGGACTTGTAAATCTGCCCCCTGGTTTTCAAGGAGAAGCCCAATTTCGCAAACTAAGTCCCATGCTGCATAACATATTAGAAAAAACAATTCTACTACTCTCATACGTACTTGTTGGCTGCAAGTGGAGTGCAAGCAGGAGATTCATTCCAGTGAAAATATATTTATAACCGTTTAAAGAATGAAAGCGAAGAATACAAAAATGTGTTTTCATATTCCTCAAAATGACATCTTTTTGAAACGGTCACCCCAATTTTTTCTGTTTTGTTTTGCTGCCTTTCGGACTCTGTGTGTGAGGAACCCTGCTCTTCAGTGTAAAAGTATGCACTATTATCCTCCAAAAAGATAATGTGATACTGACTGTACCCAACTGGCCTATTTAACTTTCCACAATGGCCGAGGTAAGTCTACTCAGCAAATGCAGTGGTGGTGTAGGGGTTATTTGTGTCCTAATTAAATGCAGTTCGAAAACCCTGGAAGTAATACATTTGAGAGCTAAATTTGTATACAGTAGTTAAGTCACTCTTAATTGTGCTATGGAGGCTCACTAGGTTCGGAACGTATTATATAAACATTAAAATATAGTAAATATTTCAGAAATGTATATCCCCACAGTTAAAAGGTACCAACAGCTGTTTTTCATTGTGTGCTTAAAGTTTTATTTTCCCTTTTAGATGTTCTAATTATGAATACAAGTCTATTTATAGTTCGGCATTGGAGAAAGTTAATTTCCAATACTTATCAAAAATATAATTCAAAAGTGAAACTAGATTTATAATATCCGTAGTCAAAATAGATACACTGTGTTTTTTTTAAAATTAATTAAATTAAATCAGTTCTGCTGGTTGACTTTATGCCAGTTACTGCACTTGACATGTCAATAAGGCTTGAAGTGTTGATAACAAAACAGCAACTTCTAAAGCCTGGAAGACAGCTGTAGTACAAACATTAACCACTCAGCTGGTACAAGTAATTTGTGAGGGAACTGGAACAGATGGTCACACCACTGGTGACTACAGGAACTGCTTCGATTTCACATGAAGATCCAAAAAGGGAGAACGTATTTACCAGATCAGGAAAAGGAGGGGGGTCCTCATCTCCATAGCACTGAGTGTGTGAGGGGACTCGGAAGTAATAAGAGGTGAGTGTTACTTCTGTATTTTGAATGGAGGCCTCTGGGAAGGTTTATAGTAAGGTGAGAAAGTGGTGCAAAAAGGAGTTGATCTTTGATGGAAACTCTGTCAGGGTCGTCCCTAGTGAGGTGCCCAATCAGCATTACTGAACCTAGTAGAACAACTAGTGAAAGGACTAGCAACTCTACCTGACCTGCTGAGCAAAGCAACCCAAATAACTCCTTGCACCTACGGTCTGGAGCTGTTCTCCAAAGATCATCTGACTTGCTTCCGGTTCACTGCCTCAGGGATAAAAAAGGAAGAGGAAGGGCTCCTACATTAGAGGAACTTTCAGCTGTCCAAGCTGCAAGTTTACCAGCGGTGGCAAGCCTTCAGATGAAGACTGTGTGATCTTCATGAAATCAGGCAGTATGTTGCTGGATGCCATGCTCAGTGTGCAACAGCTGGTCTCAAGGCCTAGACAAGGCCTAAAAAACTCTGAACAGTGCTTTGCTCGCTCCATTCCTGGAGTGGACGTGGTGAGGCGAGCAGCAGTAGATGGAGCAGAGCTGCGCGTCGCAACTGCCCGCAAACTGCCCAGATCTTGACCCTATTCAAAACAGGAAGCATACGGGAAAACAACCCCGACAATAAACTCGAGGTCCGGTTGAGCCAGAGACGGAGACTGGCTCAATGACGCAGCGGCAGTGGTAGTGGCAGAGGCAGAGGCGGTCTGGTCCAGTCAAGCCAGTCAAGCCAGAGGCGAGGCGAAGTGGGGCCGCAGATATTCAAGGCTCCTAGGCTTCAAGGCCGGCGTGCATATGTGTGGTCGACTGGTGTTGCGGCTGAGAAGTATTGCCTTTGAGTATTGTCAGGGCAGGTTGGCGTGCTGCTTTAGTGCTGACCGGACAGTTTGCGTCATTGCAGCCAGTGTCGACTCCGCTTTCAGACCGGTAGGGATGTGACAGAGGAATTGTGCAGAGGAGTGTGCACTATGGGCTAGCGGTCAGGAGTTGCATTACCACTGCATTGCCGCATCAAGATCATCCCTTTTCTCTTTCCCTGCTGTGGACTGGGCTTTGAGCACCAAGCTCGAGTAATCATTTTGTGGAGTGAAGCTCTAACAACTCTAAAAGGAACCAGGGCTTTTCTAGCTTGGTAGCATACATTTAATATTTTTTGGTTGTGTTGTTTATCTGTTTGTACTGCCCGGAGTCAGAGGAGCTGAGGCGGCGGCAGGAGATTCAGCAGAGGTGGCAGGCTTAGCTTAGCCTGTAGTGTATATCCAAAAACAAACAACAACAAAAAAACACAAGAGACGAACTGAAGATGAAAACTAGATTCGCAAAAACCTCGGTTTAAAAGAAGCAAAGTACAGGCAGCAGAACTCAAAGAAAACCGAGGCACCCCAAGGAGGCCTCTACAAGTCCAACTACAGGTAGACACTGTGGTTTCAGAGCAAAAAAGAGAGGTGTGGAAAGGAGTTTTGCTCGTGATACTCCACCAAAGACTTGCTTGAAAGATACATCAAGGAAACCATCATATGATTTAATGGGTTTGCCAGCCTTGAAACAACCGTTAATTAAGGAATGCTTTGAGAGAAAAGAGAATATGGACAATTTAGACCCGAGAGACGGTTCAAGACCTGATAGGGTTGCTGAATTACCCCATAGGAGGGTGAGAGAGGAAGACTTCTGGAGTCAAATGTGCGTCAATGTGCGACTTCCGCGTCTGCACCTAGATGTGTGCTCATCGCCTCCTCGCCAGTCGGTTGACGCACGTTTGCCTACAGCTGTCTTCCTCCCTCACCCTCCTATGGTGTAATTCAGCACCCCAATCTGGGCTTGAACCATACAAGCTGCATTACAGGGGAACGTGACACAGGTCACCCCTTGCAGTGGAACTCTCTCACCAAAGTCTGGTAAGAGTGTAGCCCGCCATTTTTTCCTTTTAGGTCCTGATGAATGCCATGGACCCTTCTGGGCCAATTGGCAGAAACATGTCGACCACATTCACCATGGTGGGGGGACAATAGAATCCCCAGTACACCGATCACTTTTTTTAATTACCGTATAGATGCCAGTTAAATTGAAAGTGATTTGACATCTATAATGGCCTTTTAATCTCACTTTCCCTGTTTTAGGGCCCCCACTTCGCTTAGAAGTGTATCCCTGTCGTCAGGTGTATGCCCGCCCTCTATCAAACCAAGTTTTTAGAGGGCGAGAAATGGTCAATGATGAAGCATGACACCAGGTGGTGGGTGAGACCAGTCTTTCACTTTTAGTAAGATGCCCGCACTCACACTATAGCACATCGGTCCCCTGTCTGGGAGCGGCCCATTTGTGTTAAACATCAAACAAACTATGCCCAACGCTCTAGTGCCAAAGGAAAGTGAGAGCTTCCCAATATTTAACATGTCAACAAAAAAGGCAAAAGAATATATCAATACTAATATTGATGAGGCTCATATGTCTGACATAAGTAGGCCAAGCCATGAAGAATCATGTTTTTTAGTAAATCAAGATAAAGCGACAGTATTCGAAAGCAAAACTTCAGAGCAGAAATTGGTACCAAGAATGGCAAGCATGGCCATATGGACATCAGTTAGCTCATCTCAAATCAAGGCAGCAACAAATACTTGCCTTGCAAAAACTGTACCACACCCAAGGTATAGCAAAGTAGTACAGCATGGAATTCAAAACACTAGTACATCTATGATCAACACAAATATTCAAAATGATGATAGAAATACACCTTGCCTAAGCAACAACGAAAATCTATCGAAACAAATTATGGTTGGCATATTAGGGATAATAGAAAAGTTAGATGACAGGGATTTAAGACGTCCAGCAAGTATAATGAATACAGGGAAAATTGAGAAAGTGAAAAGTTGTTCGGAATCGGAAAGTGGACAAAATGATGGTTCTCTAGGTATTCAACGGACAAATAGGGTGGAAACCCAAAGAGCAAATAACGTAAAGTTAATTCAAGGGAACAAATTATTGTATAAAGAAGGCTCACTTACTGAAGAAAATTGCATAATTGACTTTATACCCGTTTATAAATCTGAAGGTGTCCACGACATACTAAATCGGCAAAATATACTAAAGTTATTAAATTGCTTTGAAAGTCTGAAGGATCGTAATTCAAAATCGCTTGTAGCCAATCATTTTATCACAGATAATAAAGTAAACTCTGTCTACAAAATTACCAGGACAACATGGGTATCCCAGAATGTGGCCTTAAAGAGTTTGGATATAAAAGAATTTTTAACTGAGTAGGGAATTACAATTAGACAGCCGGAGAAATGTAAATACCTACATATTCTGAGAACCGCCAACAGATGAGCAGAATTTGAAAAATTGCCATTACGTACCAGATCATTGTATAGAGGTGCTGAAGAAAACATTAGATTTGAAAATGTTCAAATTACTGCAAGGAGAATTAGTCAGCCAGTTTGGAGTGATGCGGGACCTATATGTGCCAAAGAAGTATTCCTAATAAAATTGATGTAAGGAAAGCCCACCATAGTGAGTTCTCTATTTTATCATGGAATATAGCCGGCTTTGAGTGACAACTAAAAAAGGCCGGGGAAAAATTGATGAGCTTTCTTCAAGATCAGTGTGTAATATGTTTACAGGAAACTTCCACAACTATACAACACATGAAATTAAACCAAAATGAATGCCTTCCGAAGACCAAGTGGAGGATTGGCAACATTAATAAGTACTAAAGAATGCGTGACAAGCAAAAAAATAAAAACAACATCAATATATATATTGCCATTTATAATAAGTGCACGTAACAGACTATGGTGCACAGGCATCAACATTCAGAAAAGCGATTCCTTATTAGCGATAATTAAGGAATCATTATTAAGGAATCGCTTTTCAGAATGCATCAACAGATTCGCTGAAAAATACCGATTCGTTACAAATCGCTATTATTTACCGAATACACATTTGCGAGTAGTGAAAAAACCAATTAGCAATTACGGAAATCGGTATTAGCGAAATCGGTAATAGCGATTTCGCAAATACCGAAATCGGTAATAGCGATTTCTAAATAAAAAGGGTCGCTCGGGAACGTTCTGATGACATCACCACCAGGAAGTACAGCTGCCCCACCCTCATTCACACGCCAGAGGAGCACACAGCAGGAGCAACAGGAGCAAGCCTGATCCCACAGATTGACCACTGACAGGACTGTGACCCGACCCTCCCCTCACCAGGATGGAGAAAGATGCACCATCCAGCGCAGAAGCTGCACACAAGAGGAAACGCAAGTTTTCCGACCGGGAGCTGGAGCACCTGATCGAGGGGGTGAGCAGCAAGCACGATCGGCTGTTTGGGAAGCTGTCCCTAAAGGTGCCAGAGTCTGAGAAGCGGCGCATATGGCTGCGCATCCGAGAAAGGGTAAATGCAGTTGGAGTGATGCCCCGCAGCATTGACGATCTTAAAAAGCGGTGGTACGACCTGAGGAAGCGTGCGAAGGAGAGGATTGCGGAGAGGCTCCGGGAGGCATCCAGAACGGGAGGCGGACCTTCCACAGTGCAAGCTAACACCGCCCTGGAGGAGCTGGTGGAAGGGACCATCGACCCTGAGGCCGTCGTGGGAGTGACCCAGATGGATACCTCCGGCGCAGCCACGAGTGCCCAAGGTAAGATGCATGCCTGTGCCCATACCCAGCATTGCGTTAATCCATTCCCAAGCCCCCAGCACGATCAGAGTGTGCATGCAGCTTTGCCCCACACAACTTTACTCATAACACTAGTGCATCATGGGAGTTGTAGTCAAGTCAGCCCGGTGTGCATGCACAGGAAAAAATAGATTTAAAAATCACCACATCAGTAGAAGCTGGATATAGACTGTTTATTTAGTGGATCACAGAGGGACATGTATGTTAACAATACTACGTAGGTGTAACTATCCCACTAACCATGCACTGTTTCACACACAGATGCATCTCCTGGGGATTCCGACGACAGCGGGCGGCTGATCATTTCGGAGACACCAGCCGATTCGGATGTGGATACCGCGCAAGATACGCATTCACCACCTCCACCAGCAACCACACCACCACCACCACCACAACCACCACCACCACCACCAGCACCAGCAAAACCTGCTGCCGCAACAACTGCAACTAAAGAGCGGAGGCGCAGGTCACAAGTTCCACCCATGCAGGTGATGGAAACATGCCAAACACCTGCTACACCATCGGGCCAAAGTCTGCGAAGCATCCCACCGCCTGCTGCACCACCAGCATGTGTCAGACCCCGACAGCGCCGCAGGTCTCTGCGCAGTTCACAATCCTCAGGCGACGTTGCAATCTCCCCAAATAGTGGCATTGAGGAAAGGATGCTGCGTGTCCAGCCTCTGCAGGGGAGACACATGGCTACAATCAGCTCAAACATAGCGCGCCTTGCCAAAGATATGCGTGCCATGACAGCGGCAGTGAGGGACATGACCTCTCTGGTGGCAGAGGGCAATGGGTACCTGAGGGAGGACATACATGAGCTCACCCGTGCCATGAGGGAAGGCCATGAGAGCAAGAGGAGGAGGCACCGGCAGAACTTGGTCAGGTCCGCAGCCTCTACAAAGGCCATCACCAGGATGAGCAAGAGCACCGCAGTGTTGGCACGCCGCTCGGTGTCACTACAGGTGGACCTTGGACACTTTTGCGGGGATGTAGCCAGGGCTCTAGGACAGGTCACCGCTGCAGTAGAACACCTGCAGAGCGACACATTCAGTGCTAGCGCATTGGGAGGGGAGGACGGCAGTGAGGCTGCCTCAAGTGTGAGCAGTGTTTCGGTAGCAGAGGCCAGCACCAGGCGGCGCAGTTCCCGTTGCTCCACAGGGACAGGCCGTGGTGAGGTGGAGGAGACACCAGAGAGGAGGCTTGGCGTTCGTGGCAAGCGCCACTAGACTAACTGACAGTCATACTTGACCGTGGTGGGGCAACCATGGTCCTCCCCTATTTGACGCTGCACAGCCGTGACAAAAACGGCCTTTTGTTGTAACAGTTTATTTGGGGATATATTATTTTATTGCTTGTTTGGTCGCACATGCCTCAGTGCTCCTGTGCATTAAACAGTAGCACCACCAATAATTTGTCATCTTTCATTCTTACCTGGTTCAGAAATGATGTTGCATGATGTATGTCTGCCTCCTGTGGCCCTCTGCTGTGTTAGGGACGTGTGCCTGTCGGTGTTGGGCGGGTGGTTGGTCATCCCGGTAGTCGTAATTCCTGTCCACCTCTATGGGTATCCCCCTTCTGGTCGCAATGTTGTGCAGCATAGCACATACAGCTACAATCCGGCAGCAGGTATCAGGTTTGTATAGCAAGGCACCGCCAGTTTTATGTAGGATTCTAAAGCGACTCTTCAGAATCCCAAAGGTCCTCTTGATGACATTCCTTGTGCTTATGTGGGCCGCGTTGTATCGTTGCTCCTGTGGTGTTGCTGGATTGAGGTAGGGGGTGAGTATATATTCCCGCAGGGCGTATGCACTGTCACCTACAAGATAGAAGCAAAGACTTAGCATCGGTGATGTTCATACATGTGTGGTGCTCATGTGTGGAAGAGGTATGTGTACGTACCAAGCAGGAGTCCCTCTCCAAATTCTCAGTTGAGTAGATGCCTGTGGATGCCACTGTGTCGGAATATGTAGGAGTCGTGTGTGCTCCCCGGAAATTGTGCCACTAGGTCCGTGATGATGTGCTTGGCATCGCACACAACCTGCACGTTGATAGAGTGGTAGGACTTGCGGTTCCGGAATATGTACTCATTGGCAGAGGGTGGACAGATGGGGATATGCGTACAGTCGATGCATCCAATGACATGGGGGAAATGGGCCACCTGGTAGAATGCCTGTTTGTTGCGGTCCAACTGCTGTGGGGTTGTGGGGAAGCTGATGTGGGTGTGTATCATTGTCAGCATGGCATCTATGAATTTCTGGAAGAAGCGTGAGAGTGCGCTTTGCGATACGCCTCCGGCTATGGCGATTACCCCCTGAAAACTTCCTGAGGCCAGTAGGTGCAGGCTGCATAGGACCTGGACGTGTGCAGGGATTGCATTGGTCCGATGTGTCTGGTGCTGCAGGAGTGGTTCGAGGTCTGCAATGAGGCGCATGATCATGGCACGATTCAGTCGATACTTGTCATACACCTTGTCCTCATTCTGTCCCAGCAAGGTGATGCGCACTCGGAATACTCTCTCCTGTACCCTTCTCCTGCGCTGTCCTGCTGCATTGATTCGCATCCTCCTTGCAAGCACGTAGAGGGCTGCCATTTTGTGCTAGCCAACAGGGTCTCCTGGGCCACATTTAAGGGTTTGCTGATTGGTACGATCTGTTGCACATGTGGAAATAAAAAATAAAAAATGTTTTTCTTTTTTTTGTTACTTTACCTCCAGGTTCTGATTCCCCTTAATCTGCTCATGCTAAATAGCGAATTTTGGGATTTTCAGTATTTGCGAGTTTTGTTGCATTGTGTAGCGATTCGTTATTAGCCATTGACACTTGCCGGGAGCAATTTGTGATTTCGGTGATTGCGACTTCGGTAATTTGCGATTTGGTATTTTTGCGGATTTATTATTTGCGATTAGTTATTTTTCCGGTATTTTTTTAGCGATTCTTTATTTTCTTACGATTTGGGTTGATGCATTGGGATTCGGTTTTTGACACTCGCTAACGGGTGATTTTACCGATTCGGTATTTTACCGCCTGGATTTTTGCTTGATGCATGTGCCAGAATATTAGATGAATTGGAGCAAATAACAACCACAAATAAACAAATGTTGGTTATAATAACGGGAGATAAAACCTTTAAGTAGTGATGAACCAGAAATGGGTTATAATATCCCGCAAGTTATACTTCCTTTACTGAATAAGCCTAACAAGATTAGCAGCTCAATTAAGTGCACATATGATTTATTAACTGATTTAGGATATAGAATTCTTAATGGAAGACTAGTAGATGATCAACCAGCCTCTTTAACCTTTCGTGGGCCGACAGGGTCTTCCATCATATGTTTTACATTTGTGCATTACACTTATTTTCATCTGTGTAAAAAGGATGCTATTATACCAAGACTTGAGAGTGATCATGATCCTCAAAGGCTGTTCATCGATATTAAGCATGAGTATTGGGAAACCTATGCCATGGCCAATAGTGGTAGATTGATCGCCATGAACAGGAAAAGACTTGTTTGGAACAACATGTTAAAAGAGAAAGCATCCAATATTAAAGAAATCATGACATCTAGTACCGAAAAAGAAATTGTACTATTAAAATCTGATGATGGTTGGTTGGATGCTTGGCAATCGATACTAAAACATATATTATCCAGTCTTGTGGCAAGCATACAGGAGTTACAACCATACATTATCGCATCGAAGACTGCAGAATTAATTGAATCTAAGAGAGTTTCCCTCAAGAAGATGAAACATTTTAAAACTCTCGATATCTAATGAGTGTAACTTGAGAATACAAGGCATAAAGAAAGAATTCAAGAATAGAAACTTACAGATAATGCGGGATAGTTTGAATAGTGCCTATGCAAAATTATATCATGCTATATCAACTAGGAATGAAGGAGCATACTTGTCCCTGGTGGGACACGGCACAAATTCATATAAAAAGCATGACAAATTATGTATCCCGAGCGACAAGTGGGAAAATCACATCAAGGTTCTATATAAATCAACTGTAATCTGTAATTATATATTATCAAAAGCTGATGGAACATTTGCAGATATAACAGAAGAAGAAATAGTTGAACTAATAACGAGCGTACGCTCATCCAAGGCAGCAGGACAAAATGGTATCCCTATAGACTTGATAAAGTTAAATATAACCTTTTGGAGTACGATATTAGGAGAAAATTTAATTGAGGTAGTGAAACAATACAACTATCTCGGAGTAATTTTTGACAACAAGATATCATGGTCAAGCCATAAAGTTAGTAAAAATGCAAAATCAACTGCTATAACTTAATCACTCTCGAGATTCATGAAAATGTTTGGGGGAAATGCTATTAATCCATCTCTTAAAGCATTACAAATGAAAATGATTCCCTACTTATTATATGTATCTCCAGTAATGAATAAGAAAGTCATTCTTGAACTTGAGAAATGTTTTATGAAATGGGAACGCACCATACTTAATTTAAGACAGGCAACTCCACATTGGACCATAGGATTGGAATTCGGTCTACAATCTCTGAAACTGTTGCATAAGAGAAGTTGTGTGAAATACATTATTGATTGAGCCAAGGCTGATACGTGCACATTGAAACATCTAATATTTGAAGAACTCCGGAGCGAAAAAAGTCAGAGATTTTCAACTGCATAATGTAATGAGTGAAATGGGATCTTATGACCTCCCTGATATACAGGAGTTGGGGCGAAGGGCTAGAGATGTGCGGAAAAATCGAATACGTAATACGCTAAATATAAAACAGTAGAACTTGAAACTTCTGCAGGCCCAGAAATATAAACATATGGACCTAGTAATTGATACATATTCTCTACAGGGTCAAGAATACTTGGGATGGAATCTATCCAGTTACATAAAATGGAAATACTTAAGGTTCAGGCAATTTTACATACCAATTGGGGAGTTTGAAGGGACTTGGAACCAGGCACTTAAAGATTTACATGTCGGCTTTGTGGAATTAGTAAAGAGACTCTTGAACATTTAATATGTGTCTGCCTGAAGCTGGTGTACATACGGAGGACATATTTACACCCCTTGTTTAATAAGGCTAAAATAAAAACAACTGTAGAGACCGTACAATACTGTCTCAGGCTCAAAGAGGGCAGTGCAATTATAAGGATGGTACTGTTTTTAGAGCATGCCTATAAAGCATTAATTGTTTTGATGGCTTTTATAATATATATATATATATATATATATATATATATATATTATCTACTGGCGGTCGCCAGTAGATAGTTATAGTTAGGACCCTGTTTCCATAGGAAATCCGCAACATTCTATTTGGAATAACTTTGGCGCCGGTCGATGAATCCTCGCGAAATTTTCAAAATAGGTGGGGCGCTACGCTCCGCTCCTACCCTGAAAGTCTCGGGGGGATTCGTCAAGCGGGGGCTGAGAAAAAAGGGGGGTCCCAAAACGCGTTTTTCCCATGCATTTTTCCATAGGACCTTTAGACACAGCTACAGCCCGAACGGCTGAACAGAGTTACTTGAAATTTGGCAGAGAGGTAGTCCTCAGGTCAAGGAAGTGCCTTTTGTAGGTCTGGTGTAAATCTGTCCAGTAGTTCCTGAGAAAATAGCATTTAAATCAATATATATATGTGGGCGGAGCCTAACCACACATCTCATCCTGAGATCTGATTGGCTGTCAGCACTTCATCCAAGAAGTGTTGGCAGCCATCTTGGGACCAATATACATGATAGCACCTCATTAAAAAGCATTGCAGTTAATAGAAGATTTTAAGACTTTAGTTACATTATAAATCATTTGTTGATGGTACCATACTCATTTTAGGAATTGTGGTATGTTCTAAGGTGATTTCACCATGTGAAAAAGCCTTCTGCTGGGATATCATGATTGAGAGAAAAATATTTTCTCATGCTTTTACCACAGAGGTTTGGAAGGTGATCTATAAGCTAAACTGAGAGCTTAATTTCTGTAAATTCACATTATCTTTCTCAGTCATGTGAGAATGAAGTCTGACATTCTCAGTAAAACATGTACATCCAACAAGGGCAGAGACTGTCAGTTGATTCCTTTGTGTTCTACTGCAGCTTTCCAGAGTGTTCCAAAGAACTACTAGAGCGCTAACCGTCCTACTTATGATAAATGTATGGCACACCTGAAGCCATCTTGCTTGGATTAAAGTGGTAACTCTTAAAACATTTAATTTAAAAAGGAACAAAATGAGGGGGTTCATTTTTCCATAAAAAGTATGATTAGTGCTGCAGAAAGAAAAATTAGGGCACATTTTGAGTGACTTCTCAAATCCTGGCATGCAGACTGAAACATGCACTTTCAATACCAGCAGCAGTTTTCCCTGGTGAGCAGTAGCTTTACTACAGTGATCTAATGAGCAAAAAGAGTGCTAACATTCTGATTTTATGGCAAATGTGTGACACATTTGAATGCCTTCTTGATGGAATCAAAGTAAAAAACTGAAAGTATTTCCTACTGAGGAGACTGCAGTAAATGAGGAAATTAGGAAACTTCATAACAAATAAGTCTCCCAAGATGGCCACCAGAGACAAAAGAGCCCAAATGTAGCCCAAATATCACCCAGATGTAGCCCAAGTATAGCCCAATGACAGAATGTCCAAGAATGTTCTTAAAAACAACTAGAGCACTTACTGTCTTCATTATGACAAAAGTATGGCACACCTGAAGCCATCTTGATTGGAATAAACTGGTAACACTTAAAACATTTAATTTAAAAAGGAACACAATGAGGGGGTTCATTTTGCCATAGAAATTATGATTAATGCTGAAGAAAGAAAATGAGGGCACATTTTGAGTGACTTCTCAAATCCTCTTCTATTTCATTAAAAAATTCTGACATGCAGACTGAAACATGCACTTTTAATACCAGGAGCAGACTTCCATGGTGAACAGTAGTTTTACTACAGTGATCTAATGAGCAACTAGAGTGCTAACATTCAGAATTCATGGCAAATGTGTGACATATCTGAATACCTTCATGATGGAATCAAAGTAAAAAACTGAAAGCATTTCCGACTGAGGAGACTGCAGTACATGAGGAAATTAGGAAACTTCATAACAAATAAATCTCCCAAGATGGCCACCGGAGACAAAAGAGCCCAAATGTAGCCCAAAATCACCCAGATATAGCCCAAATATAGCCCAATGACAGAAGTGTGCAAAACACTTATTATTTTGTGTTTTTGCAGTGTTATATAGTGCAGACTTGTCAGGTATTGGAGTGCTTTACATGAGCATTGGTTACATCACACAAGAACAAATTCATTTTGGTTGTAGACATGGGGAGACTAAGTGATTTGACCAGAATCACAGAATGTCGAACTGAAGCAGAAACTTCAACCTGGTTCCCCAGTTGCAAAGTCTGCAGTTCTGGAAGTAACACCACATCCTCTCCCCTAAGTGCAACATTTAATCAAGTTGTCAACTAGATAAAAAAACATAAAGATAACAAATAATTTAAAAGTGCTTTGTCGCTATTTGAAAACTCAGAAAATATGTCCTTATTTTAGTCTTTTAGAGCACTAACCATAATTTTGATGCCAATAAGACCCTCTCATATATGTAATTTCTAAAGGAATGCTCTAGGTATTACAGTTTTGATTACATCAAGATGATGTCAGGCGTTCCACACTTTTGTAATAAATATAGAATGTTAGCAATCTAGTTGTTCATTAGGATACTGTTGAGAGGCAGAGGCCAGGGGCACGGACTCTGAAAATTGAAGGCAGGTAGGAGGGTGCAAAGGCAACAATTTAACCACACTGAGCAGGCAGGAAGGGCCGTGGAAGCACAACAGACTATGGAGGGCAGTGGAAAGGGGGGCAGGGGCAACAAACCAACAATACAGGGCTTGCAAGAGAGGCTGTTGGAGGGAAGATCTATTACGGGTCAAGGAAGCTAGGGGCGGTCCCCAGAGCCCCGGGAGCCACCACAGAACTGAGCAGGAGAGTGAGTCAGGGACAAAAGGGGCACCTTAATTTGAGCCGGCGTGCCTAGGAACGCTTGCTCCAAAAATGAAGAAAACAGACATATGAGACATGGAATTGGAGGCAGAATACAATGGCAGTTTAATGAGAAGATGCAACTTCAAAGAAACCGCAGAATAGAGACATAAAGTACAAAATACAGAATCCAGATAATCATACAGCTGTCATGATATTCTCTGTATCTCAATTAATGGACTGACAGAGAGAGAGAGAAAACACATCTATAAATGCATCATGAGAAACAAGTTTCACCAAGGAAAATGTTACCTAGGGACACTCACATTTACTCTTAGAGCAAGCATTCCTGCAATTACAATACAACATCTTTTAAATGCAAAAGTAAAGAGAACAATGGTTAAACATAACATGACATTTCATATAGGTAAAATAGAATAAGATACTTCAAGCAAAGCAGAGCAAGACATTTTAAGCAAAGGAAGACAAGAGCTCCCAGTTCTTGGGGAAAACCTGCACAGCCTGTTAACCTACATACAGACGGCGAGGTTGTCCGTCGATATCTGTGGGTGCTCCCTTTTTATATCATTTTGTGGGCTCCTTTGCACGCTACATCTACCTACGTATGCTACCCAAAAGCTTCGTCTGCAGATTTTACCAGACATTTCGTCATTTACCCACTTAATGCTGACAATGGACTGGGTGAAAAGGTCCGTCTCTCAGGCCAATCGCTTATCGTAAGTTCCATAGAGCAAGCAGAAAATAATGGGTATTGTACAGGAATTCAATATATTCATGTATAAAATCTCCTCAGTTCTCCTAACTTGACGCTCTGCGGTTGCCACTTCCTTAAAAGCGGGAAACCTGCCCAGGAAGCAAGTACCAGTCCAGGATGCAGCCTACTGTATGTCG
The DNA here is from genome assembly GCF_964204655.1 of Triturus cristatus. NCBI lineage: Eukaryota > Metazoa > Chordata > Amphibia > Caudata > Salamandridae > Triturus > Triturus cristatus. Next base: position 637,089,957 of record NC_140585.1, read on the forward strand.
ACAGCTTCAGGGGGATGTTGAACTTTGATACCGAGCACGGAGCACTCGGGTAGGGTGGGGGCTACTAGTTTGGAGCAGAAGGCCTCGCAGACCTGCCTTCAGACTGCTATACACTAAAATTGCAGAGCTATGGTCAATTTAACAAAGAGGCCTACATATTGAACAGAAGGGCCTACACAGGGGTTTTATGCTGGCTGAGTGGTAAGGATGTCTCAGGATAATTATATAGCAACACAGGACCCGCTGGTCAATTTAATACGGCCTACAAATGCGGCTGGCAGGGCAAGGACAAGGGTCTCATACTTCAGGTGTGGACAGAACGGGCCAGGGGCCCCCTGTGATACAAAATCTACCCTCCTTCAAGGCTGTGGCAATGTAATAGACCATTGTGGGCAGAAGGAAGAGGCAATGGTAGTACAACCATACATGCCAACAGACCCGATTCAGCCAGGAAACGTCCAATGTTTTTAAGCTCAAATGGGCTTTATTTGATCTGTCTCCTGTCTACAATATCCTCTTTTTCAATGTAACTCAAAGGGGAAAATCAATACCCCAGTTTTTTTTCAAAATCTCCCTCTTACCAAGTTCAAAATGTTCGCAAGTATGGTACATTGGATCATGGAAGGAAATGGGATAGGGACATGGACTTGGATAACAGAGGACAGGAGAGACATGGAGAGGTGCACCAAACTGACCCTGCAGGGCAGGCATCAGGGTTTGCAGCAGCACAATACACCACACAGGGCATGCAGGACGGGAGTGCAGCACAACAATCCATAGAAAGCAAGAGGGAGGGGACAGGACCATGCACATGGACAACAGAGAACAGAGGGGCAAGAGGCAATGGTAGCTAGCTGACCATAATGGACAGACAGGAGAGAAGGCTGCAGCATAACAGACCATAAAGGGCAGGAGGGACGGATCAGGGGCATTACAATGGAACAGACAAGCCAGGAGGGAGGGAGCAGGGGTCTGCACATGTAAACAGAGGGCTGGGGGCAAGGGGGCAGGGCAGGAGCAGCAAGATGGCCATGGAGGTCAGGCAGGATGGGCACTAGAAGCAAGACACAACATGAAGAGCAACAGTGAGACTGTGATGGCATACACACAGACCATGGAGGGAAGGTGGGAGAGGGTCAGGGGCAGCTAACTGACCACACAGGGAAGGTGGGAGGGGCCATGGCAGCACAGAAGACCATGCATGGCAAGTGGGAGGGTTAGTGGCAGCACAATGGCTATGATGGGCAAGAAGGAGGGTGCAGGGGCATGCACAAAGGACGATGGAGGATAGAAGGGAGGGTCAGGACATGTGCACAGACAAGAAAGTTCAGGGGAAGGGGCCTCACAACAGACCACACGGGGCAGGCAGGAGGAGCAGTTGCAGCACAACAGACCAGGGAGGGCAGAAGGGTGTGGCAGTACAATGGACCATGTAGGACAGGAGGAAGAGGATAGAGGCATGGCATGTGGACAGGCAGGGTGGAGGTGGCAGGGACAGGTTACAGTCATCTGACAATGCTAGGCAGGTGGGAGGGGAGTGGCAGCTCAACAGAACACTCAGAGTAGATAGGAGTGGCAGGTCCATGGGACATGGTGGGCAAAAAGGATGGAGCAGGGGCATGCACAAAGACATCGGAGGGCAGGGGGAAGGAGAATAGGAGCAGCAAGCTAAGCACAGAGTTTAAGCAGGAGGTCAATGATGGGGCATAGAATTGGGCAATGGAGGGCAGGAGGAGTGGACTGGTACATCATACTAAATTGAGGGCAGTGGCAGCACATCAGACCATGCACGGCAGGAGGGAGGAGGCTAGTCCATGGATTCACACAACAGAGGATAGGGAGGAGGGGGATGGGGCAGCAAGCTAACTGTTCAGAGAAGGCGGGTATTAGAAACTTTATTGTTTTTAAAACATTTTGTCTGTGCAAACTACTTAAAATATGAACAAGTATGCAGCATAATCTCACTTTTATTCAGGAAGAAGAAGACGTTAGTGACTGTGACTCCGGGCTCACTTGGCAAAAACACCCCCTGACCCTCCACCCCCTATCGCAAAATGTAATGCCCGTGAAAAGGGTAGGTGAACACAGTGTTATATAGAACATAGTCCTGAGAGCACGATTGAAAATGAAAACTAGATATAGTGTATGGTATAAACTATGCACCAAAAAGTGTGATATAAGATGAACCAGGCGTGAAATATAATATGCAATACATTGTGCGCAATGACAGATTCATTGGAGAGCGCGAGATAGCACAGGCACTAGCGCGTGCTATGCGATATGCGCCTTAGAGTGTAATATGCACAGGGCAGTGTTGTGTAACCTAACTAGTCTCTGAAGTTGTAATATAAAATATGTGCTGGGGAGTGTAACGTTGCATATGCACTGTGACAAAGATATGGATCCCAAATTGTAATATGTATGGCATAGCACTGTGCGTTATAACATAGGCATCGAGGAAGGCACGTTAGATGGGGCAATATAACCCGTGCGAAGACAAGTGTGGCATGACATTTTCACGGGGTGGTGTTACAGTGCACATGGGCTAGAGAGTGTCATAGCATATGCACTAGCTAGTGGAATACAATGCAGAGGTGTGTGGCACTCGGCAGGCAATGGTGGGTGTAACACAGCATTGGGCTCTGTCAGGAGCGCGCTGTGACTCGCAAGTGATGTTCGTCCCCTTTCCAGACAGTAAAATAA